>NW_023425416.1:31094198-32307948 GCF_014108245.1 Pipistrellus kuhlii
CAAGGGACTTAACAAATGCACAAATTCATGCACCAGGCCTCTAATCTATTCATAACAAAGTCCATCCTGGCATTCATGTAGAATTCAGCAGTTTCTCTGCACCAAATCAAGAATGGGATGCTGAGTACAGGAAGCCTTGCCTCTCGTATTCATTACTAACCAAAGGAATGCAGGGACACTTTTAAGCTACGGCCAGGAAAGCCAAGCTGTGTTACTAGAATCACGACCGTCATAGCCGGTACGGGTGACTGACCTGCAGTATGCTTGTGTGCACAAAGGGCAGGCTGTGGGAGGTGGACTGTGTCACAGAATCATGTGAAACAATCGGAATAATTACTGTTGCCCAAGCATGCAGCCAGAGGAGAGATCAGTGACGCAGACACTGGGCCTGTTTTTGGAAATGTTCTAAAACCAGACTGTGTTAGCACAGCGAGCCGTTTTAAACACGGCCGACGTGTTTGGAGAGAAACACACACGCTTTTATTAGGAACATGAAACAAACCCTTTGAGCGGCAGCACCACGGCGGGGCGAGGTTAATTGCTGGGAATGACTAAATCACAGTTGCCAAAGCGAAGTTCCTGGCAGGAGGCTTTATTCAGCTGTTCTTCCCGGGCCCCGTTACATTCCAGATTTACGGCCTCCATCATGCCCGGAGCCTGCGGCCCCCTCGCGCTCCTCCTCTGCGGCTGCTGCGCGGCGGCCCTGGGCGCCCACACCCACCCGGGGGAGCACCGCGCGGCGGAGGACGGCGACGCCGGACAGTTCGTGGCCGCGGTGTACGAGCACCACTTGATCTCCAGCCCAGACCCGCTCGCTCCCACCAGCCGCAGGCAGGCCTTGGAGCTGATGAGCCGGAACCTGGACGTCTATGAGCAGCAAGTGATGACCGCCGCCCAAAAGGCAAGGCGTGCTTCCGGGGCAGAGCCCCGGCTGGTCCCCCAGAACCGGGAAGGTGCCCTGCAGGCCCGGGTCAGGGGTTCCTGCGGCCCCTCTGCAAAAGCTCCTCTCCGGTGGCTGCAGCAGACAGTTGGCGAGAGCGTGGCCGCTCAGAGAGGGGTCTGTGGTCTGTGGACCAGCAGCAGTGGCGGCAGCAGCCCTTCCGAGCCTGATACATCCAGAATGTGGGCCCTCCCCTCCCCAGACCCGCTGAATCACACCTTTTCACTGCAAGTCTCAGAAGCCAGGGCCGGGTCCCTGGTCTCAGTGGAGCAATTGCTTGGGCGGTTTTAAACAAGGGTGGGCGCCTAGGTCCCACGCCTGCAGAGCTGGATGGGCTACTATGGGCTGGCGGGTGGGGCCTTGGGATTTTGAAGGCTTCCCGGTGGATCCCAATGGGCAGGAAATCTGAAAACCAGCAGGCCCGGCAGCGTCTCCTGCCCTCTGAGGCATTCTGAGTTGCCCCGAAATGGGAGGCATCCACAGAACGGCTGTTTGCTGCCTTCGGAGGATCTGGGATTTATTTCTGGCTTCGGGGCCAGACCGGGAACAGCCCTGAGAACTCAGTGCAGACAGCGCTGGGGCCAAAGGCACACAGGGAGCTCGGTGCCAGCCTTTGTGGAGGCTTCCTGCTTGGCCCGCCTTGCCGCCTGCCCGGAAGGGTGGGGCAGGGAGAAATGTCGGTGCCAGATGTTACTATACAAAATTGCCCTGATGGGAAACCCATAGCCAGAGGGAAGTTTGGGCTTTAGCCATGATGGTGGGGTGGGAAGCCCAGCTGCTGGAGGAAGCCCTGTCCTGCCTCCACGTGAGAAGAATGTCCCTGTGTCTGTCTGGGAGTTTAGGGGACGGAACCAGTCATGCCGAAAGGTCCTGCCCCAGGAGGTCCCTGTCTCTGGTCAGAGTGGACACGACTGCCTGGACAGCACTCTCGATGACTACGTTGAAAAATTTTAGCTTACAAGGCACGTGAGCGCACGCACTTACACACACACACAACACTAATGTTGGAAGGAACTTAGGGACCTGGTGCAACTTCTGACGGGTGGCACTCCTCTCTGTTGTTCCCATCCTGACATCCGGTTTCTCCTTAAACATCCTCCATGGCCCAGAGCTCCCGTCCTACAGGTCAGGGTGAAAAAACCAGCTTAAAGACATTAGACCGGTCAGTCTCCTGGGTTGGCAATCATAATTCCTCAGGAGTTCTGGATCTCAATGAGTTATCAGAAAGTTGCTCAAGTCACTTGTCAGGAATGTTACCTACTTCCTAAATGTTCCCGCAAAGGATTGGTAATGCATCAGACCCAACATTCTGCCAGCTCAGGTTTGGTTCCTCTTCTCATTCCTGGCAGATATGGACTCAGGACATCCAACTCGATTTTAATATTAATCTAATATAACTTCAATGTCATTTTCCATGAAAAAAAAAACACAAAGTTTTGTTTTTACTAAAGGAAATCAAGTATAATTTTCAAAAAGTTAAAAACCATGAGTCATATAAATACAGAATGAACATGTGTCAAAGCTTTTATTGAACTCATTAATTTAGTAAGGAACTAGTAAGATGACAAAACTCGTTTAACCAAGGATAGTGTGAGTCAGATGAATGTGGAAGTGAATTTGTCAATAGATACAAAACTGGCCAGTGTCCTGCGAGGCAGTACAATTGGACTTTATTAAATAGCAAAGTCAAACAGTGGTCCATTCACTAGAGAAATAATCTTTGAGTGAGTTAATTAATATCCTAAAACAGCGGTCGGCAAACTCATTAGTCAGCAGAGCCAAATATCAACAGTACAACGATTGAAATTTCTTTTGAGAGCTAAATGTTTTAAACTTAAACTTCTCCTAACGCCACTTCTTCAAAATAGACTCGCCCAGGCCGTGGTATTTTGTGGAAGAGCCACACTCAAGGGGCCAAAGAGTCTCATGTGGCTCGCGAGCTGCAGTTTGCCAACCACTGCCCTAGTATATCTTGGAAAGGCTTATATTCTTCCTCTTGCTTTATTTCCAAGTTTTCAAAAATGTTCCCTTACATTCATCTCATGCTCTGCTGCAGGAGAGTCCATTGGTATAATTTTTCTGGAAAGCTATTTGGCAATGGATGTTAGGAACATACAGCTTCTCCTGCCCTTGACATAGTACTTTCACTTACAATCAAAGATCCAATTAAAAAAAAATCAAAGATCCAATCAAAGATTTGTGTACAACACTCATTCACGAAGTGTTTTGAACACCCTGTATGCAGATGGTCACCACTAGTTTTTTTTATTACAAAAATCAATTCAATCCTTCAATAACAGAATAGACTGTGGTATCCTCTTAAATGTGGCCATTACAAATGATATAATATTTTAAGGTACCTTTGTAGTCTTGATGTTTTATGTAGTGAGAAAGTCAAGATGGAAAACTCTTACTTATTATCTCAATTAGACACACACAGAGAATGAAAAGATCCAACGTATTAACAATAAGTATCTTTATGTCACAGGATTGTGAATTCTTACTTTATATTGTCTGTCTTCTATGTTTTCTATAGTTAAACTTGTGAGGCTTTTATAACCAGGAAAAAAAATGTATAAAGAAAGTTTTCGGTGCATTCCGGAAATAAGTGACTCATATGACCCGTTATTTTTTATTATTCATGCCTCCTCTGCCTTCCTCCCCCCTTTCACTTTGGAGCAATATCCCAGGCTTGACATCTGAAGCCATGGAGGTGGAGAATAGCAGAAACGTGAGGTCCTGGTCCTGAGAGCTGAGGGCTGTCCAGTTTGTTTGGATTTTTGTAGGTTGCTGAGGCATCACAGGGAGCCCAGCCCAGGTGTCTCCAGGGAAAAGGCTCGTAGTGTGGGCAGGATTCCGAAGGGAGCCTCCCAATGCCCAGTTGGAGAATTGCAAGTTAGAGCAAGTCCTTGTTTCTCTGCTGAAATCAACACGCTCGACTCTTACCCACCAGCCCAGGGGGTCCCAACCGTGGCTGCACATTAGAATCACCTGAGAACATTTAAACAAGCACTGTTGCCAGGACCCCATCCATGATCAATCCAAGCAGACTTGAATGTGGACCCCCAGCATTACCCCCACACAGGAGTGTTTTTCAGAAGTTCTTTTTTAAAATCTTTCTTTTTTAAATATATTTTATTGTTTTTTTACAGAGAGGGAGGGAGAGAGATAGAGAGCCAGAAACGTCGATGAGAGAGAAACATCGACCAGCTGCCTCTTGCACACCCCCTACCAGGGATGTGCCCGCAACCAAGGTACACACCCTTGACCGGAATCGAACCTGGGACCTTTCAGTCCGCAGACCAACGCTCTACCACTGAGCCAAACCGGTTTCGGCTGTTTTTCAAAAGTTCTGCGTCTGATCTCAACGACGCACAATGAGGTTAAAAACTACTGGCCCGGAGCTTCCACATCTGTTAATGAGCCCAGTACTCACGGCCTTTTGTCATTGGCCCTGTCTCCTACGGCACCACCAAGAACGCCAAACCCCTCACTGTTTGCTTGTCAAACCCCTGCTTCCTTCAACCCTCCTTCCCTGGATACACCCCCAGGTACGTGGTTGTTCCCAGAGGACTTTGTCTTTGTTCCCTCAGAATTAGGGTAAGTGAGGCGGCTCCCCCAGGACTAAGTTCAGCCCCGGTTTTTAACCTCTGGGTCCTGCCTGGTACACAGCAATTGTGATGACTGTCAGGTGAGTGAATGAATGAATGAATGAATGCAGTGGTACTTCCCATGGTCTGATAACATACTGTATACTTGGATGTTTTTTACTTACAGGGAGTACAGATTATAGTGTTTCCAGAAGATGGCATTCATGGATTCAACTTCACAAGAGCATCCATTTACCCATTTTTGGACTTCATGCCGCCTCCCCCGCTGGTCAGGTGGAACCCATGTCTGGAGCCCCACCGATTCAATGACACGGAGGTGTGTGAGTGTCTCAGCTGTCCTCTCATGGCCAAAGGCATCCAAAAATGAACCAAGCCGGGGGCCAAAAGCCAAGACCCTAAGGTCCTAAGAAATGAAACACAAACTCCCCAAACTTCATGTCCCACACATTTATCCTGTTAAAGAATGTCAGATATCACGAGCCATTTGCTCATTTATGGATCATGCTACTTATCAGTTATGCAAGAAATACACGAATATTTGCTTATAGAGCAAATAAATAAATGAAAGCCAGCCTGCACTACACCACACTCTCATCCTACTTTTCCTTCTACGAGAAACTGCCATCAACAATTTGATGTGCATCCAACTATATCTGTTCTTTCCTATGAATTTTATAATTACTATCCTTTTTTTTAACCTGCTATATGGTTGCTCTTTTTTAATTCTTGCTATTATAAAGAGTGTCTCGATGAATATCCTTGTACTCATATTTTTGTAAACATGTCTAAGTTTTTCTGAAAGTGGGAGTCCTAGAAATGGAATTTCTCAGCAGAAGGATAGTTTAAATTGTTTTAAAGATTTTTATTTCACTTTACATCCCCAGTGACTGTGTATGAGTGCCTGTTTTCCCACCCTTTTGGTCCATGTAAAATAGAATAATCTTTTGTATTTCTGCCAATCTTATGAAAGTAAAAAAAAAAAAAAAATCTCCATTATTTTAATTTGCATTTCTTTAGTACTTATTATTTGAGCATCTTCTCAGACATGTGTTGGCCATTTGTATTTGTTCTTTGAGGTCTTCTTATCCTTTGTACAATTTCAGTGGTGGTTGCTTTTTATTGATTTATGATAGCTCCTTATATATTATAGACACAATGCAGGTACTTTTCTATTTTAAAATTATATTACCAGCCAAAACTGGTTTGGCTCAGTGGATAGAGCATCAGCCTGCGGACTCAAGGGTCCCAAGGTTAGATTCTGGTCAAGGGCATGTACCTTGGTTCCTGTGGGAGGTGTGGATAAGGCAGCTGATCCATGTTTCTCTCTCATTCATGTTTCTCTCTATCCCTCTTCTTTTCCTCTCCGTAAAAAAAAAAAAATCAATAAATTTAAAAATAAATAAATAAAATTAAATGGCCAAAGGCAGAATGTTAAAAACCCATCTACTTATTTCCCCCTCCAGGTCCTCCAGCGCCTGAGCTGTATGGCCATCCAGGGGGCGCTGTTCCTGGTGGCCAACCTGGGGACGAAGCAGCCTTGTCATCGCAGCGACCCGCGGTGCCCACGGGACGGGCGGTTCCAGTTTAACACGAACGTCGTGTTCAGCAGCAACGGGACCCTCCTGGACCGCTACCGCAAGTACAACCTCTACTTCGAAGCGGCTTTCGACGCCCCTCCCGACGTGGACCACACCGTCTTCGACACCCCCTTCGCCGGCAGGTTCGGCGTCTTCACCTGCTTCGACATCCTGTTCCTCCGGCCCGCCGTCGAGCTCCTCCTCCGGGACCCCGAGGTGCGGCACGTGGCGTTTCCGGCCGCCTGGATGAACCAGCTGCCGCTCCTGGCGGCCATTCAGATCCAGAGTGCTTTCGCCAGGGCCTTCGGGGTCAACGTCCTGGCCGCCAACCTCCACCAGCCGTCCCTGGGGATGACCGGGAGCGGCATACACACGCCCCGCACGTCCGTCTGGCACCATGACATGGAAAACCTCACAGGTCACCTCATCGTGGCCCCCGTGGCCAGGAACCCGCAGCGTCTCCGCGCAGAGAATGCCACCGGGAAAACGGACCCGTCCCACAGCAGGTTTTTAAAACTCCTGGCGGGCGATCCCTACTGTGAGAAGGACTCTCAGGAAGTCCATTGCGACGGAGCCCCCCGATGGAACATGAAGGCCCCTCCCGTGTTTCACGCCGAGATGATGTATGACAACTTCACCCTGGTCCCCGTGTGGGACCGGGAGGGCTACCTCCGGGTCTGCGCCCGCGGCCTCTGCTGTCACGTACTTTACCAGAGGCCCTCCGTGTCCGGCGAGCTGTACGCCCTCGGGGTGTTCGACGGCCTTCACACCGTGCACGGCACGTACTATGTCCAGGTGTGCGCCCTGGTCAAGTGCGGAGGCCTGGCCTTCGAGACCTGCGGGCAGGAGGTCACCGAGGCCACGGGGCTGTTCGAGTTCCACCTGTGGGGGAACTTCAGCACGTCCTATATCTTCCCTCTGCTTCTGACCTCCGGGATGACCCTGGAGACCCCGGACCAGCTGGGCTGGGAGAACGACCACTACTTTCTGAGGGAGCGCGGACTGGCCTCTGGCCTGGTGACGGCGGCCCTGTATGGGCGGCTGTATGAGAGGGACTATGGGAAGTGAGGGCTGGGCTCTGGCTACCATGCTCACACAGCCCTGAACTTGCACAGGCCACAGCTCACAGCACTGGGACCACCCCTGCCCATCCTGGGGGCTGAGGGGGGGAAGAAATAGGGGAGGCAGATTCCCCCAGCGCCTCTTCCTCTTCCATGAAAAATATTGAGCCATTTTTTTTTTGTATTTTCTACCCACATGTATCTTTCCCAAGCCACATCTTCCTCCAGCAGATCTCTCATTACACAATTGGCGTTGAGAGTCAAACAAAATAAATGACTGTTTATATTGTACACATCCACAAGGCGGTGGGGAGTGTGTGTGTGTGTGTTTCCCTTGTTCTTATTGTTCAGTGACACCCAGGGCGTACAAGTATTTCCCAGGCCTCACACATTTTCTAGGGGAAGAAACAAACTCTCAAAGAAAGCAAAAGCTGCGTTAGAAAAGGCTGCCCTGGACCCTCTTTCCATTCTGGGCGGCCAAGCTTCTATCCAAAGGAAATGCTAACACCGGAGCCGCCAGAAAGGTGGATTTTGGAGCAGCCTTTAAAAAAAGAAGGGATGCCGAAACCGGTTTGGCTCAGTGGATAGAGCGTCGGCCTGTGGACTGAAAGGTCCTGGGTTCGATTCCGGTCAGGTGCATGTACCTTGGTTGCCGGGACATCCCCAGTAGGGGGTGTGCAAGAGGCAGCTTATCGATGTTTCTAACTCTCTATCCCTCTCTCTTCCTCTCTGTAAAAAATCAATAAAATATATATTTTTTAAAATAAAATAAAAACAGAAGGGACGTTTTCCTCACATCTGCCTTTCTGTCTGTAAAGGGAATGTGTCCAGCAGGACTCAGTAACTGGAAGAAAGAGTGCAGCGCCTGGGGGGGGGGGGGGGATGGAAAAAGTGCTGGAGAAAGGGCACCAGCAGGAAGGTGTGAGTAATCGGATTCTTTCTGCACAACGTGTCTCACCAGGGATTCCAGGGCTTTAATAAATCACACTGGCTTTGGGCAAGAGCCCTGCCATTGCCCAACATGCAGAATGGAAAAAGGCTGGTAGAATTCCAATCCTCCCCACCCCCCACCGCCTTCCATCAGCAGAAAGACACTGTACCTCTTGCAGAGAAGTTGCCAGAACTCCCACTTTAGTCATTCATTCATTGGATCACTCAGCAGGTGTCTGGGTGTTGGGGGGGGGGACCCCCAGTAGGTACAGAGCAAGGACCTCCCACATGTATCCAGCGTGTCTGTATTACTTGTGTCTGACATTTCCAAGTCAATCTGACTCTGTGCCTAGTCACTGTTTCCAATCATTTTTAAAGTGGAAAATGGATCATTTTTAAAGATGGGTAATTAGCCACCTGTGGTTTGCCTCTCCAAGGTTGTATTTGTTTATTTAGTTATATTCCCCTTTTTAAAATTAGGTTTTAAAAAACAGTATGTGCCTATGCACAATCCTATAAGGTAAAAGATGACATTTCTTCCTCTTCCCCCTGCAGTGTCCCGACCTTTTTCCTGGCTTTTAGGCAGGAAAATAAAGAGCATAGATCCTAGAGTCAGACCAGCTGGGTTTACTGTCCTGGCCTCACTGTTTACCCTTCACCACACAGACCTCGGACCATCTATTTACTGAAAACCCGTTATGCCCCAGTTCTCTCTTTGGGAGGCTGTGCATTGAATCGTCCGTGTGGGAAGAAGCGAAGTCCCTGCTGGCTTCTGACTCACCGCTGGCCCACAAAGGCCTGGAATGAGTCACATCTTCAGGGAACGAGCAGGAACCGCTCAGATTCCAGAGGAAGTCCCGGGAAATCCCCCCAGAGCGGGAGCGGGACCTCTCCCACCAGACAACAGAGCCAGCCTGCCCCCCCCCCGGTGCAGACCCACCCGCTGGGCTGAGCCGGCAGGAGCATGTGGCTCCGGCTGTGGCCAGCTGCCACCCACTTCGCGTCCCTGCCCCAAACCCCAGGGAACAGAAAGTATCTTAAAAATGCATATTGTTGCTTTCAGCCAAGATGATCCAAATCAGCCTGAGAAAGAGACGGAGAGGCTAGTTCCAAACACAGACTCGGTGGAACCACTTCAGCCAATAACCATTTATGACTGTCCTGCTGATGCACATCCCGCCCTTCGGAGCAGAGCACTAGGACTCTTCCCGAGCTACTTCCTACTGACAGTTCGGAACAAACTGTTCACGAAGTAGGAACGAGAGGGAACTAAGCAATGGCGGTAAAACAGAATGATTTTTTACAATGAAAGGCGGCAGCTGCCAGATGGCAGACCCAAGTAGAGGATGGGAAAATGAGTGAAATTATTTTCAGGGGGGAAAATATAATACACCTATGACTAACGGTTGGGATATGCTTTTGTCAACCGTGATCCTGAAACTCAGGAAACAAATGGCGATCTTGATGATAACACAGACGCAGGAAATGAAATTGTATTTTTGGTCACATCAGCCTTGGGGAAGTGGCTTGGTCCCTGTGGTTTCTCATGGAGGTGCAGCTGGGCCAGTCTGTGGTTTTCCTCACAGAGGAAGTGAGAGACAAATGAGCTGTGTGCCCACGGGACTTACACATGCCAGTTCCTAGAGAAGGCACACCACGCCCTGCCTGCAGACTGTCCAGTCCCAGCATCCACCCAGCGCCCCCGGGGAGAGCCTGCCCACAGTCACTGCTGAGGGAAACCCACCTGGGCCACCCCTGAGCCACGGGCAGCCCAGCTCAGTACCTGTGACCACTGCACGTGACTCAAGAGCAGCCGGTCTGCGTGCTGGCCTGGTCCAGAAGCCCTGCCCACAGAGCGACAAGGGGGTCAGCACACACTGGGATTTGCAGTGATATTCTGAAATGCCATCAAACACCCGCTAAATGAACAAACATCTTCTCGACAAAGTGGATTTATGTATTGCAAAAACTTTTTAAAAAGCTGTCATGGTGTGCAATGTTGCGCCAAAAGGCCCAGATTGAAAGCAAATGCTGATGAGACAGCAAGACCTGTGAGCAGGACTGGACGCCTCAGCCTTCACTGCCAAGTCTCCTTTCTTGTGTGAGTTGCTGATTCCTACATAACAATTACCCCCAAACTTTAGTGGCTCAAAACAATCACGGACATGAGCGATTCACCGTGTCTGTGGGCCGGGCGTCTGGGAGTGGGTTAGCTGGGCAGTTCTGGCTCAGGGCCTCTCACGGGGCTGCAGTCAGATGAAGGCGTCCCTGGAGCTGGAGGATGTTTTGGTAATTGTGTGCCCCGAAAAGAAATGAAGTCTGAACCCCCAGGACCTCGGCATGTGATCTTATTTGGGAATAAGGTCTTGGTAGATGGGATTCAGATGAGGTCAGACCAGAGTAGGGCGACCCCTCCATCCAATGTGACCGGTGCCCTTAGAAGAAGACACAGACACACCTCAGGCAGAGTCACCCACCAGCCCAATGCGATGTGGACTAGGGGTTCTCACGGGGTGGTCCTAAGCCAGCAGCACCAGCAGCTCCTGGGAACAGATTCTTGAACTCCACCCCAGACTTGTTGAATCAGAAACTTGGGGGGTAGGAGTAGGGGGGGGTGGGCCCAGCCATCTGTGTTTTAAGAACCCTCCAGGTGACCCTGACCCTGGTCATGCTGTGCATCTTTCAAAGCAGATATGCAGGCCTTAGTCGTCAGCACCTCAAACTAGTTCTCTGAAACAGGCACGTGTGCCCATTTTACAGAAGAGGATACTGAGGTTTGGAAGGGAAGAGCCTTGCCCCGGGCTAAACAGCACCCCATAACAGAGTTAGAGGGTAGAATTCCCACCCCAGGATCCATGCACAGCTGGAGTTCCAGATTGCCAACCCGGAACTCTCATCTCTCCTCCTCTCCTCTTTTTGTTTTAGTTTTTTTGTTTGTTTGTTTGTTTTAATATATTTTATTGATTTTTTACAGAGAGGAAGAAAGAGGGATAGAGAGTTAGAAACATCGATGAGAGAGTCATCGACCAGCTGCCTCTTGCACACCCCCTACTGGGGATATGCCCGCAACCAAGGTACATGCCCTTGACCGGAATCGAACCCGGGACCTTTCAGTCTGATGCTCTATACACTGAGCCAAACCGGTTTCAGCTCCTTGTTTTAGTTTTTAACCCATTATTACCCTTTCTGGGTGACATTTTGTTATCCAAATATATTGCTCTACTGTTTTATTTAACCAAAGACAGATTAGTAGGAAAATATAGTTCGTAGTTAAATAAGCCTGCCCTTCATCAGGTTCTGTGTAATTTTGAAAGTTCATGGAAGGCTTCCTGTGAATGTAGGAAGCTTATGGAATCAATGAGTTTATTTGCAGTTATTTCGAGAATAATCCCTTTACTCAGGCCCAGTGTGGGAACTGGCAGTGGTATGCTCTTGACATCTTTTAATCTGGGGTTTCAACACTTGAATAACATATGTTGTTGGTTGCTTTTTTTTTTTTTTAAATGCTAACTGGATGTGTCTATTTCAAACCTTCTATTGCATTGAATCCTCCATGCAAGCCCAATGATTCATTTTATCATTACTCTAAGTGCTCACAAATTTCTGAAATACTAGCATCTGATTTAGGCAGGACCACATCTTTGATGCGATACCCTTTAACTTCAGGACTTGGTTTGTAGTTTATCTTCTGAATCCCAAGTCTATCGCCGTAAAATTCCGATGTGTTAACTAGAGACAGCACTACAGTAAAGCAAACACACTGCCTTTCTCATTTCCACACTCTAAATATACCTACAGGAAGTGCAAATAATCAGCACTCTACGTTTTCTGTTACTGGAACCTGCTGGTTGAAATTCATACCATTGATCTGGAAAAAAAAAAAAATTGCAGGGTTCTAAAGATAAAGTTACGTACAGGTGGTTTTAAAATAAGATCTGGACATGTAGTTCTTTAAAAATTGTTGATTCAGCAATGGCTATCTTGCAACTCACATTAAATCAGGTGATAAATTAAGCATTAGCTCTGTGTAAATTACCGTGCTAGAAAGCATGGTGTGTGCAAAGTCACGTAAGAAAAGATTATAAACTTTAGGGAGACTTATTATCTGGTGCTCATATAAACACAGGATTGAAACACACACACACGCACACGCGCACACACACACCATCCAAAACAAATCAGTGAAGGATATTCATGACAGATTTTCCAAAAATGGCTGCAACGATATTTCCAGCCCCATTTGCTGCTCCAGAACTTTGTTAGTCCCCATCAAGACGTGAGGCCTGTGCTTCTTCTTGACCTTGGGCAGGACTCTGACTGCCTCGATGACCAGAATACAGCAGACAGGACGCTATGTGACTTCCACAGCTAGGTCATGATCAGCAGTACCGCTTCTGTTGGCTCTCTCTTGGAGTTTTCACCACTGACACCCAAACACAGGCCGCGTGGGGAGACTGAAATCGAGACCCCCAACCCCGGTGGCACCCCCTGTTGAAAGCTGAGGGATTCCTCTTGGAAGCAGGTCCCACAGTCCCCTCTGAACCCACTGCTGAAGCTGAGGCCTGCAGAGCAGAGGCAAGCCTCCCCCACCCTGCATGGCAAAAAGTGCATATTCGTGAGGAATTGCTGTTGCTTTCCAGTATTTCCCAAACTTTTGACATATGTGTACCCCTTCTATAATTTTCGTAACGCTGATTACCCCTCGTCCTCATGAGAACGTAGAATTAGGCGCGCTAAGCACGGTGCAGTGCATTATCCCCACCAAACTCCGGTGCAACGCGTACCCCCACCAAACTCTTCCCGTACCCCTGGGGGTACGCGTACCACACTTTGGGAAGCACTGCTCAGTTAAGCCATTAAGTGGAGGTAGTTTGTTATGCAGCAAAGGACAGCCAGAACTGATTTATATCAACCATTGAAGCTGTCCTATTTGAAGAATTAAAAAAGGCTGGTGTGGCCACACTGTGTGGCAAGTCTTGAAGTCAGAAGGGAGGCCGGGCTGGGCCTGCCCAGGCTGTGGTGAGAGGGTGGGTGTGTATGGGAAGCGTTGGAGATCATTTTGTGGAGGTTGCCCGGGAGGAGCAACAGACCCCTCAGCCCAGGGTTCCAGAGCTGGGAAGAGAAGTCCCCATAATGTCAGGTAGTAAAATACAGTGGAGAGTGTGGCTGAGTGACAAGGGGGCTGCTGGAGATCCAGGCGTCCTATTTAAAGGACCAGCGCACGAACTTACCTGGACACCCAGCCGCAGGTGGCATTGGAGGACCCAGACACATACCGGGACGAACTGGATTGTCTGGCATCAGGGCAGGAACTTGGGGGGCAGCTTTCTTCCAGGTAGGTGCTTAAAGGGGTCTCTGTTCCTGTGCTGGGACCTCCCTGTTGCAGAGCTGACTGGCAGCCATATCGGAGCCTTCATCACGTGGCCCACACTGTTTCCTCCACCCTGGTGATTCCCTGAGGCCCTGCCCCATTCAATTTGCAGCCCCACCCAAGCTGTTTGCAGCAGCTGTTCCATATGAATGGCCTGTCCTAGTTCAGGCTTCAGACTTTGGTAAAAATCTCTCAAACAAGCTGCAGCTGGTGACAGCATACCCCAAACCTATCAAAAAAAAAAAAACAAAAAAAAAACACCCAAAACTAGCCAAAACCGGTTTGGCTCAATGGATAGAGCATCGGGTTGGGAACTGAAAGGTCCTGGGTTCGATTCCGGTCAAGGGCATGTACCTTGGTTGCGGGCATATCCCCAGTAGGGGGTGTGCAAGAGGCAGCTGATGGATGACTCTCTCTCTCATTGATGTTTCTAAGTATCTCTCTCCCTTCTTCTCTGTACAAAATCAATAAAATATATTTAAAAACAAACAAACAACAACAAAAAACCACCAAGACTAGGCACTAGCACCAGCTGGCCTTGCTTTACAGCTGGGCCTCACATCCTGTACAGCAGCTCTCCACTCTAGTCCCAGCTGGGCCTCACAGCCAATTGGCCTAGACATCAGCTCCTCCCAGGGATGCTGACAGCAATCAAGGCTCAATTACAAGACTGTGCACACAGCCCACACAGGGGTGCACCTACAGTGCCCAGCTCAGGTGACTGGGGAGGCTGGGCCACTGGGCCCTACAGGACCACCTGCTACACAAGGCCACTTTACCAACTCCAGGAGACAGAATAGATCTACTTAGTACATAGAGACAAACAAGGAAGCAGCCAAAATGTGGAGTCAAAGAAACATGTCATAAGTGAAAGAAATGGAAGCAAACAAACTACTGGATACAGAGTTCAAAACCATTGATATACGATTACTCAAGGATCTTCATGAGACTTTTAAGGATTTTAGTGAGAATGTCAAAGACATGATCAGTCAGAAATTAAGCATACAGTAACTGAAATAAAGAACAATTTACAGGGATTCAACAGTAGAGGATTCTGAGAATCAAATCAATGATTTGGAATATGAGGAAGCAAACAAACAAACAAACAAACAAACAAAAAAACAACCCCACATCCAATCAGAAGAGGAAAAATAAAAAAGAATCCAAAAGTAAGAATAAAGTGTAAGGAGCCTTTGGGACAACTTCCAGTGTACCAACATTTCCATTATGGGGATGCCAGAGGAAATGAGAGAGAGCAAGATATTGAAAACCTATTTGATGCATCCCTATGTTCATAGCAGCACAACTTACAATCGCTAAGATTTGGAAACAGCCTAAGTGCCCCTCAGCAGATGAGTGTATTAAAAAACTGTGGTACATCTACACAACGGAATACTATGCCACTGTTAACCATTTGCAACAACATGAATGGAACTGAAGAGCATTATGCTAGGTAAAATAAGCCAGTTGGAGAAAGATAAATATCACATGATCTCACTCACATGTGGGATACAATGGTCAACATAATTTAATGAACAAGAATAGATCGATCTAGAGACAAATGGTAGGGGAGAGGGGATGTTAGAGAGCAATCAAAGGACTTATATGCCTGCATATTAGCATAACCAATGGACACAGTCACTGGGTGGTGGGGGCTTCCCCAGGCTGGGAAGGGATGAGGGAGGGTTCAATTGGGGGGAAAAGGAGACATATGTAAAACTTTAGACAATAGAAAGAAAGAAAGAAAGAAAGAAAGAAAGAAAGAAAGAAAGAAAGAAAGAAAGAAAGAAAGAAAGACCTATTTGAAGACATAATGACAGAAAACTTCCCCTACCTGGTGAAAAGAAATAGACTTACAAGCCCAGGAAGGACAGAGAGTCCCAAACAAGAAGAACCCAAAGAGGCCGCACTAAGACACATCCTAATTAAAATGCCAAAGGCTAAAGTCAAAGAGAGAATCTTAAAAGCAGCAAGAGAAAAAGTTAGTTACCTACAAGGGAGTACTCATACGACTGTCAGCTGATTTCTCAGCAGAAATATTCAAAGTGATGAAAAGCAAGGACTTATAACCAAGATTACTATACCCAGCAAAGGTCTCATTTAGAATTGAGAGTCAGATAAAGAGCTTCACAAACAAGAAAAAGCCAAAAGATTTCATCACCATCAAACTAGTATTATATGAAATATTGACAGTATTATTGAAGAAGAAGGAGGAGGAAGAGGAGGAGGAGAAAGGATGAAAAACATGAACAATAAAATGGCAACAAATACATAATTACCAACAATAGAATCTAAAAATAAAAATAAACGCACAAAAATCTAATGAACAAAATAAACTGATTGCAAAAAACAGAATTGGAGGCATGGAAGCATGGAACAGACTGACAAATCTCAGAGGAAAAGGGGTGGGAGGGGGTTGGGTGGAAAGATATTAACCAAAGATCTTCCAGATTTCACCTATGGGCACAGACAGTAGGATGGTGAAGGCTGGGGTGGGGTGGGCACTGGGTGGAGGGGGGCAATGGGGGAATTAAGGGGGGACATCTGTAATACTCTCAACAATAAAAATTAAAAAATAAAGTTTTTTAAAAAAGTAATTTAAAAAATTTATACTAAAATAAATAGCAATTTAAGAAGATGACTTGTGGAAGTGCAATTATGGATCAAAGAAACATAGACGCAAAGATATAGCAAGAGCCATTATTTTGGCATTATAAATGAATTCGAAAAGGATGCAGAATCTGTTTTGCAATTACTTGGGCCCCTGTATTCTACAGGCCTCTGTAAAATTCTCTTTCAGGCCTTTCCTAAGGAGGGGACAATATATGTTGAATATGTGACATGGACATATGCCTCCAGATTTGTTCCTGCAAACTAGTGCAACGAATAAATAAAACAAGAAACACAATCTTGAGAGTCTGGGGAACAGGCCTCGCTTCCTCCTAACTTGCTGGGAGTCCACGGGCACCTTCCTTCCCTCTGCAGGCCCAAACCGTCTCTGTGAGATGACGTCAGCTCCAGCACCTTTGGAGCCACTTATTCCTTTCCCTCAATTCTTTCTAACAGCAAACAAGGAAGCAAACAGCAACCACACAGACAGGGAAGTGCTTTTTATAGAACACTGTACAACAAAGACTTCATGTGTACCATGAATCATCTCTCCCCCAGGCTGGGGGCTACTCTCCCTTCCCAACTCATTGGTTGGATGTTTAGATTTTCATAATCAGTGTTGTGATGGTCTATTGCTAAGTAACGGAACCACTCTGAAACTTAATGACTTGAAATAACCACGTTAGGTGGCTCCTAAGTCTGTGGGTGGGTCAGGGATTGGGGAAGGGCACGTTTGTATGGCTTGGCTCTCCCAGCTGCAGTGGCTGGGCTGCAGGGCCCACTTGGGAGACAGTTTCCCCACTCCCGTGCCTGGCACACTACAGGCTCTGCTGGGCCTCTCCCACAAGATGGTCTCAGAACAGTCAGCCTGCAAACAACATCTGAGGGTTCCCAGAGAATGTGAAGGAGACAGGGGGGGAAAGCTGCCTGCTGCAAATGGCTGGGACCAGAGATGGGCACAGTGGCTCCTTCTGTAAAGTTGCTACAGAGACCACCTATAATTTATGGGAGGAAACACAGACCCCGCCCATTGGTGGGAGGAATGTAAAAAAAATCAGCAGGCTAGTTTTTTTTTTCTTTTTTTAAAATATATTTTATTGATTTTTAAAAATTGTTTGAAGCATTACACATAGTACCTATGTCTCTTTTTCCCCACCTTTGACCACCTCCCCTGCTAATTTTTTTTCAAACTGTGTTTTTATTTATATCAGAGAGGAAGAGAGAGATAGAAACATCAGTGATGAAAGAGAATCATTAATCAGCTGCCTTCTGCAAGCCCCTCACTGGGGATCAACCCTTGCAACCAAGTATGATAGTAAATAAGGAAGCAAACAGCAACTGCACTGTGATCTCCTGGTTCGTGGGTTGATATTCAACCACTGAACCATGCCCACCGGGCCTGTGGTCTAACTTTAATTCTAACTCAAAGTAGGCTGCTATATTGATATCAATTTATATTTATTGAGTGCTTCCTATTGCCCGACCTACTGACTTATGTAATCTTTTCAATAACTATGAGATATCTTTATTATTCCCATTTTACAGATGAGGAAGCTAAGACACAGAGAAGCTAAACAACTGGCCGCAGGCCACTCAGCTTTATATGAGCCACGTTTTGAACCCAGGCAGTGTGTACATGCATAGCTCTTTGATTGTTTACTCCCTTTCCTCTGAACACTTTGAAGGCATCGACTCATCTTCGCTGAGACCCTGGAATGCTCCCATCTGCATTTGGCAAGGTTGACGAGAGCTCAGAGAGGTTGTGTAACTGGCCAAAAGTCACCCAGGTGGACTCCACAGCTCCGCTGCCGTCCACTAATCACATGGGGTTCTATGTATCTGTCCTCGTGTCCATTCTCCCTCAGGCGGCAAACTCTACTGGGGCTGAGACTGAGCAACTTTCTTGGCACCCGGAACATTCTCAGTCAGTGCTTGAATCAAGGTTGTAAGGTTGAGGGCATCTTCAACACGAGGAAGCCATTAATACCATGTGTATTTATTACTTTGTATTTATGTAGCTATGCTGACATGGAAAAACTTTATAATGTGGCAAGTAAAAAAGCAAGTTACAAATACAATTTAGAAAACATGGCTCCTGTTCAGTTACAGATTTTGAAAAATAAAATAACTTTTAGTGTTTCTTGTGATCTCAGTGGCAAAATGATGGATGGCTTTGTTGTACCCTTTTTGCTTATCTTCCTAAAATTTTTACTATAATGTATTACTTTGTAATAACAAAAATGTCACTGAATGTTCAATGTGAAATTGACACATGCTTTCTTTACTTTATAGTGACTTTTCTCTAATTCAATACCATAAGCAAAATATTGCCTTTTAAACAAAATTAAAGTTTTCCATAGACTTCCCTTGAAATCTAGCGTCTACCCTGGTAAATATGTAATATGCTTACATCTACTTTTGTATTTCCTTGTCCTTTGCAGCCATCTCAATTTGGGGGCAAACTAAGCTAATAATTGTTTTACATTTGTGAGGAGGAAGCACAAAAGAGGTAGTACAGATAGGGAAGGCTGCTGAATGTGGGAAGAATTGCTTAAAATGTTAGATCCAAATAACATTTGCCATTTTGAAACATTTTTTATGATTAAAAATACATGCCTAGCCCGACTGGTGTGGCTCAGTGGTTGAACATCGACCTATGAACCAGGAGGTCACAGTTTGATTCCCCGTCAGGGCACAAGCCCAGGTGGTGGGCTTGATCCCTGATAGAGGGCATGCAGGAGGCAGCTGATCTCTCATCATCGATGTTTCGCTCTTCTTCTCCCTTTCTCTTTGAAATCAATAAAAAAAATTTTAAATACATGCCTATATAATTTTCTATATAACGCCTCCTGTTGTTTTTAGAAAACTGTTCTAGCCTTCACCATTTTAAGAGCCACAATGACAAAACATCCCTTCTCGTCTAGTGGACCAGTGCCCCACAGAGCATAAACATTCAAGGTATTTATGGAATACCTTAATTTTGCCATAATTTCTTTAGCGCTGATGCTCTCCTTCCCATCAACTGGGTGAATCAAATGCCACAAACCAGAAAAGGCTCTGGGTGTGTTCGATTAACCAAGTGCAAAACAAGTCACAGATTTGGGTTACTTTTCATGGTCACGAGCATGAGTTGCAGGTTTAATACATCACTTTTAAATGTGAAGGCTCATAGTACTTGAAGCAAATTCCAGATATCATGATCATTTCATCTGTAAATATTTCAGCATCTCTAAAGATAAGGAGTATTTTTTAAAAGCATAACCACATTATTATTGTTATCACACCTAGAAGGAATGGACAATACTTCCTTAATATGGTCAGTACTCAGTATTCAGGTTTCTAATAGTTTTAGATATCTTGTTTTTCCATTTTATTGAGCTATAATTTAAATGCCATAAAATTCACTGCTTTACAATGTACAAATAAATGGTTTTTAGTATATTCAGTCATGCAACCATCATTATTTTCTCTTAAACATTTTATCCCCAAAAGAAACCACCATACTCAGTTACTTCCACTTCCCTTCCCTCATCCTTTGGCAACCACTAATATACTTTCCATTTCTATGGGCTTACCTGTTCTGAACACTTTATGTAAATGGAGGCATACAGGATGTGGCCTTTTGTTCCTATTTTGTTTCATTCAGCATACATACATACATACATACATACTTTCATTCCTTTTTTATGGTTGAATGTTTCATTGTATGGATATGCCATGTTTTATTTATTCCTTCAACAGTTGACAAAAACTGGGTTGTTTCCACATTCTGGCTATTATGGATAATGCTTCTGTGGGCTCACACAATGTTTTTATGTGAACATGTTTTCCATGACTCCAGTGTAACTGCTGGGTCTTATGTTAAGTCTAGGTTTAAATATTTAAATAACTGTCTACTATTTTCCTGGTGATAGCATCGTTTTATATCCCTATAAGCAATGTATGAGGGTTTAGATTTTTCCACGTGCTTGCCAGTGCTTATTGTCTGTTTTTCTGTTGTTATTTTTATAGCCATCCTGGTGGCTGTGGTTTCTCATCATGGTTTTGATTCCATTCATTCTCCTGATGGCAAATGATGTTGATGATCTTTTCAAGGGCTTATTGGCTATCTGTATATCTTCTGTAAAGAAATTATTAAAATCCTGTAGCAATTTTAAAAACTGAATTTTGTCCTTTCATTATTGAGTTGTAGGGATTCTTCGTATACTCTGGATATTAGTCTCTTATTAGATACCAGAGGCCCGATGCATGATATTCGTGCAAAAGTAGGCCTTCCTTCCCCTGGCTGCACGCACCAGCTCCCCTCTGGCACCCGGGACTCGGGCTTCCCTCAGCCCCTGGCTTTGTCCGGAAGGACAAATTAGCATATTACTCTTTATTATAGATATAACTTGCAAATATTTTCTCCATTCTGTTGTCTTTTAACTTTCTTGATAGCGTCTTTTGGTGCACATAGTTTTTAATTTTGATGAAGTCTAATTTATCTGTTTTTCTTTGGTGGTTTGCTCTTTAGGCACTATGCCTAAGAAACCATACTTTACCCAAGGTCATAGATTTATACTGTTTTCTTCTAAGTTTTCTCTCTTACATTTAGGTGTATGGCCCATTTAAAGTCAATTTTTGTATATTTATAAGCTAGGGGTCCAAATTCATTCCTTTTGCTTGTGGACATCTAGGTGTCCCAGCATCATTTGCTGAAAGAATATTCTTTCCCCGTTGTATTGTTTTGGTACCCTTTTTGAAATCTATTGACCAAAGATGTATGGGTTATTTCTAGATTCTTAATCCCATTGATCAATTTGTAGTAAGTTTTGAAATTATGAAGCATGAGTCCTCTTTGTTCTTCTGTATTAAAATTGTTCGGGCTATTCTGGATCCTTTGTGGGTTCACAGGAATTTTAGTCAGCTTGTCAATTTTGGGGGGTGGCCAACTATTACATTAGCATAAAGACCAAGTTTTAAGGCATAACGCTAACCTGTCCAACCCCAAGCATTATACCATCTTCAATTTTATATGAAGGCAAAGCAAGTTACATGCCATGGACCGGGGATGGCTGAGCCAGCAGACATCTAAGAAACACTTTTCATCAACCTAGATCCCCTCTCTTCATATGACAAGTGATCCTCAGGTTTATTGATGACATGCTTTTGGCTTAACCTCAGCACTCTCAGATTTGCTTTTGTGGATTAGCTTAACATCTCTATACTTTCTTGCTTTTAATAGTATGTTACTTCCACATTCCCCCCCCCCTCCCCCTTTCAGCAAACTCTTATGGTATCTCTTATCAACAATTTTGTTTGTGCAATCTGCTAGTGCATAATGGGCAAGGTATTCTTTTAGCCTCAACACTCCCCCCACTCCTGCCCCGTTCCATCCCCTCTATATCAAAATCTCAAGTAGCTCTTCAACTATTTTCACAAATCTTTTTCTGCAGGGCAGTCACAATATGATCTCTTTCTTGTCTGTCTCCCTGACTAAAACAAGACTTTTGAAGACAGGGACTTAATGTTCATCATTATATCCCTGGTGTAGCTCCAGTATTTAAAAAGTGCTTGCTGCTGAGTTTGTACCCAAGAAATGTTTGCTGAAGATCTAAATAGGCCTGGATTTCAATTCCAATTAAGATAGATGACAGATAATTATAAGAAAGGCCAGAAGAGTGTGTGTGTGTGGGGGAAACCCCACCAAGAAATGAGAAATAACACAAAAAAGAATGAAGCAGGGGAATGGAGACTTATACAAGTATTGAAAAGGGTAAGATGGTAAATAATCTAGATAGTGGAGAACTTTAGACACCAACGTTTCTTATTTTTAATTTTTGTATTAAAAGTAGTCACCAGCGAAGCATTACTTTATAATTTGCGGGAGATTAGGCTGATTTGGAAGGGATGGTCACAGTAAGATGAGAAAAAACTGGTGCCATATTCTTCTGGATTTTCAGGTAGGCAAAGGTTGGCTCTTCCCCTTTGGAAAACGGCAAATTCCAGACCTAACCAATCAGCTCCACACTGCCAAGGACGAACGTTCTAATTCAAAAGACATTTTTGCTACCCAGTTTACCAAATGAACAACTACACCAGAAGGGGTACCATAAGAAGGGAAGGAGCAGGCAGAAAGCAAAGACTACTACCCATGTCCATAGATAAATGGAAACCAATGACAAGCTAGCTGGCTTATCATTTCAGGGTTAAATGAACTGTGGAAACTGGACTCAAACTAGCCTTTCCCAATGGGCAGAGTCAAGCTGCCCCATTCCACCCAGGCTGGGCTTGGCCATGTGACTTGCTTTAGCCAACAGAGTATTAGCATAGGAGATACATGCAGAGGTATAACTGGGTGTGTGTGGTCAGCCTTGCCTTCTAGTGCTTGTCGATCTCAGAACTTCTGGACAACTTTGGTGGGAGCAGACCCAAGTCTACTTCACAGCAAGTAGTCAAACCCAGTCAGCGCTCCAGTTTGAAGCAGTATCACCCCACCAAGCTTGTCAGCCAACCTGCAAAAGTATCAGGATGATTGTGTTGCTGTCATCCTCTTAGGCTTCATTACGAGGCAAATTTTGTTACCTCTTCCTTTACCGTTGTCTGTGCAGGGCCCAGCACAGTTCGTTACATAACAGGTGCTCAACAGACGTCTGCTGTGTTCATATTTGTTTCTTCTAAAATTAGTGACCTAGGAGAAGAAAACTGAAAGCAACTTATATAACTTAGTCATCATGATGTTGTCCAACTGCAAAATCATCAATTTCACCCCAGAAAGCATGTTAGAGGCCAGTAGATAGGTAAAGCACTGACTGGGGAAATGACTGCCTGGACTTGAATGTAGGCTTCACAAAGTACTTACTGGCCAACAGACTGTGGGTAAAAGTTCTGTCACCTCTCTGCCTCATTTTGCATCTGTTCAATGGTGCTATTAATAGTTCCTACCTCATAGGGCAATTGTGTGGATTAAGAGATGCATTTCAAGTACTTATGACCTTGTCTATCCAGTACATTATAAACACTGAAAAGGCATTTTGTTACTACGAGCATAAGATAATACTGAGCAAGGCTATTGAAGTCCTTTTTGCCTGCTTCTCTAATAGCCTATTTATAGTAGTTGTTCTCACTTTCGTTACCTCTGTACATATTTATAATTAGCTCTTTTGTAGGTTTTTATAAAATACCTTTTTATGCTCAGAAGTGCTAAGTGCTGATATCTGCTTCAATCTATCCCCATCCACCAACCATTTTCACCCAGAATTTCATTTGCGCCCGTCTCCATTTGTTCAAATCCTGCTAAACCTCCAGCCCAAATGCCACCTCTTCCATGAAACCTGTTCTGACCTTCCTTCCCAAAGGGGTCTGTTCTCTGAACAGCCTTAATGATTCCTTTTTACTTCAATTATATTTCTATACTTTCGATTTTCAGGTATAGGCCTTCCCACAATGAGAACAAGACCACAATTTCTAGGGCATTTTTCTGCCCATTCTCACCCTCAAGTATATGGCAAGCAAGCAATCAATAAATATATGTTGAATGAATATATATGAAAAACCCACTTAGATTCATCACAATTCTCAGAGAGCATTATTGAAAAATCAAGTTTTCTAAAGAAAGATAAAAACTTGTAACAGAACACTAATTAGACATCAAAAGATAAAAGAAGTTTGCATGTAAAAAAGAAAGACTCTTGATTCATTGCATTAAAAAACTTTATTTCATTTAAAAGGTTCCAATATAAGCCAAATTAAACCCCAAATTGACAGCTACATGTAGAGATCTCCTGAACTAAATGGCACTGTTTGAGTCGAGTGTCTTGTGAAAGGAGGCAATCTGCTGTTACCACCGTTTCCCCCAAAGTAGTTGTAGAGCAGAAGCTGGCATTATGAAAATACACATCAGATATTTCGGATGTCGTCTTTCATGCAGAAGTTAAAAGCAAACAGGCTTTTCTGTTCGTGCGAGGATAAACCACCACAGACCAGGGCCTGAATGCTGTCAACATACAAGGTGTAACTACAAAGGAACTTACTGTGGTGCTGCGTTCATTCATTCAAATCGTCCAAGCACTAACTCCAACTTGACTTACAATGTTCAGATATTACTTTGGACAGCACTTTGGGCTTCCCATCATCAGGTGCAGATCAAAGAAAATGGTTGATCAAGCTGGGGTATAGACTACTACAAAATGGGATCACAAAGCAATGAAATAGTTTACCTAGTGGACAAACAATCCAAAGAACCACCTCATCAATATTTTCACTAATAGCATCATGTACACAAAGTGATGCAAGATCTAAGTTCTGATATGTGTGAGGACAAATTAAAAACAGCTGGTTACTTTATAGTTACACCTTGGATTTCACCAGATATGGAAAATCTAACAGCGTGTCTAACGAGTCCTTCTGGAAATCAGCGCAGGTGAGTCAAACACAGCCTGAAAGAGAGAAGACATGGCAGAGGGCACGAGGATCAGCATTTCAACGTTCTGTGTTCTCTTGGAGGACAGACCCGGCCCAGGTTACAGAAGTGACCGGGAGGGAGGCTTCAGCTCCATCTAAGGAAGACCTTGTTAACAGTTAGAGCTGCTCAACAACTGAATGGACTGCGAGGTGAGGTAGAGTCACTGGAAGTGTTCAAGGTGGAAAGATCACCCTTGGAGAAGGGACTCCTGCATTTGTTAAGAGGTTAGACTGGATGAACCTCAGGTCTCTTTCAATTCTGAGATTCTAGAAAATTCCCTCAGGGAATTCAGAAGAGAATTCCTAAAAGGAAAGAGAAAGCACACATATGTATACTTTTAGAATCCTCTTGAGGTTTTTTTTTCTTTTTTCAAAAGGTACAATAGAAAATGTAGTTTGCTGTCTTTAAAATGCATTTTTACTATCCTATCACTAATAATTAGGAAGGGTCCTTTATGACTCTTTTTATATTATAATGAAAAGATGGATGATTACATTTATAATTTCTGTAAATATTTTAGAAAAATGCTTAAAATCTAGTAGTCAATGCCCTAGAAATTTTATAGATTTTTAGGTCATATGCACAGATACAAATACATTATTCATTAAATACAACTCACATCTGTGTTTTATTATACTCTAAAATATACAGGAATCTCGATGTACTGAAAGAGTGCAAGTAGGTACAGTATTCAAGCAGTCACTATTTCTATGTACATGCTCATTAATTCTTCAAAAACCCCACAAAATTATCAAATAGATCAAAATACTGTTCTGTGTTTTCACACTTTATATTCAGAAAAACCAGCTGATAATTTACAGTGTCATAAAGTTTCCAGTTTTACAATACAAAAAAGATAAATGAAATTGGGTATCAATTTTGTGAGAATTTATGGAACTTTACCCAGACCAGTAAGACCCCCTACATGTGTGAAATCATTCTCACTGGGAAAGCAACAGTTACAGTAAATGCAGAACCATGTAAACTGTTTAAGAGCCTAAATGTTAGCCTTCTCTCTCTCTCTCTTTCTCTTTCTCTCTCTCTCTGTTATTTGAAAGGCAATCTTCCACTTTGGCAGGCAACTGCTTCTTTCCCCCAAATCTGAATAGGACCTAAGGATTTTAGTATTGTAAATCTTGCCCAATATGCAAATGACTTCTAAGAGACCTAATGATGTTAATGTATCAATAACAAGTGATTTGATTCTTCACTAAACAATGACAACAAACATACCCCCGATCCACATGGAGGCATAAAAGTAGCAAGTGATGAAGGTGTACCATCCAAAGTAGTGAGGTCGAAACTTCCCCAGGAGCACTTAGCTGCAATAGGGTGAAAATAACCTAATTTTGGATTCTCTAAAATTTTCTTCTAGGAAATTCTTTACATTTTCAAACAAAAATAGTTCAATTTAAAACCTAACCCATTCAAAACTGGGCAGCAGTAGCCTGACCCCAATTATCTCATGTCTACATCACAAGTATTTTCACCCTGACTGCATCCAGTCAGCTGGTTTTCAATTCTAATATAAAACTTGGAATTTAAAAATTTTATGTAAAAGAAAAAAATGTAAAAATACATCTGCTTTCTTTCATGGTTTATACAGGGTTCAAAGGCTTTCAGATGTTTTCTCTAAAAAAAAAAAAAAAAAAAAAAATTCAACATTTAAAACCAAATCTCAGCTTCATTTTCAGACTATCAAAGTTTGGTTTAGATCATGTTTCATTTCACCTACTCCAGTTTCCACCAAATGGCATTCTGTTAGAAAGCCTTAAAGTTATTTGGTCCTTTGGCAATTTGCTGTGCACATAATGCCTACTGTACCAAACTTTTATTGCCCTTAAATTTAATTGTAGTTCTATTGATAACATTTAAATCTAGTGTCCTTATCTCTTTTTTTATAATAGTGTTGCTTGTGTAAGCAGATTAGGGTGCACAGTGTCCCAAATTATTCCTGGCACTGCAAAACCAAATTAAACAATTCCACAAAGCAATCTGACACCAAAGATTTCCTCTGATCAAGTCTATTTCAAGACTCTAGGTTCCTTTTGCAAAACTTGCCTTTAAAAGTCTTCTTCCTAATGTCGTCACATTTCTTATATTCACTCACTCTGCGATCTTTCCTCTTAGGTTGAGTTTGTATGTGAATAAGAAAGTGCCCTTTTCCTGAAAAAGCACAGTTTGAAGTGTTAGTGTCAGAACTCTCTCCTTAGACACTGGCTCAGCCTCAGTAGGTCTCTGAATCGGAGTCATTGAGCTCGTCCACATCGGCGTATAAGTACTCCGGCTCCCCGCTAATGTTGTTGAAACTGCAATAGGAGCTAGGTTCATTCCTCATGATGGGCAAGGCTTCAAAGCTGACTGTTTTTGAGGTGTTGGTGTAACGATTAATGGCATTGAATGTCAGGGATGATAAAGGGCTACTTGATGAGACAGGCATCATGGTGGCCAAAATGAGAGCTAGGCAATCAGCCACATCCTTATTGGGAGCACAGGCCAAAGCTGGGGTATAGCCTAGAATTAAAGATAAGATTTAAAAAAGTTAAACATCCTGAGACTCACTTAGCTAATATAAGGAAATAAGCCTAAAGGCCTTCATCTTTAGATATGTTTTCAATTACTTGCCTTATACTGGTTTGGTTTCATTAAAATGATTCAGACATTATCAATATGTAGAAAAGAAAAAAGTTTTAGAAATCTAGGGCAGAAGACTTTATAGATTACATTATAGAAGAGGAAACTGAGGCCCAGAGATGGATGATTTCCCCAAGATATCACAATGTATCCACAGCCATCTGAATTCATAGAAGATATTGGGATAGACACACAATTGACATAAAAAAAGTAAATTATATATGATATATTAGAACAGTGATTTTCAACCTTTTTTCATCTCAAGGCACATAAATATGAATTACTAAAATTCTATGGCACATCAAAAAATATATATTTTTGCTGATCTGACAAGAAACTATAATTATAATTTTGATTCATTCACACTGAATGGCTATTGTGTTGGCTCTCGTCATTTTTTTATTTGACAATCTAAGGAAAAAGAGGTCAGTGCCCCTGACTAGTCAAGTATTGCATGTTTTAAATATTCTTGGGGCACTCCAGTTGAAAATCGCTGTTAGAAGATAAGCTCTGCAGAAATAAGACTGAGGACTGAGGAAGCTGTGGTGGGGGTATGCGGCAGGTGTAGTATAAATAGGGTAGTCATGACAGGCTTCGTTGAGAAGATGACATTTGAGCTAAGATCTGAAACAGGTGAAGGATTCAGTCAAAGACTGCTTAGGGACAGAGTGTTCCAGGCAGAGAAAATAGCCAGTACAAAGATTATGACCCCTATATATTCGTGGGGAGAAGGGGCTAGCATGGCAGAATGCAGAGAAGGAAGAGACGGAGATAAGATCAGAGAGGAACAGAGCAGCAAACCAATCATGTAGGGCCTTGTAGATCATTATACAATATAATAAAGAGGTAATATGCAAATTAACCCTCACAAGATGGCTGCCTATTACCAGGCTGGCAGGGGGGTTAGTGAGGGTTGACCAAACGAATGAACAGCCGGCTGCATGGAGCAACCAGGATGGCAGGGAGGTTATGAAGGACGACCAAACAACTGAACAACAAGCTGTGTGGGGCAACCAGGACAGTGAGGAGGGCTGTGAGGGGTGACCAGGCTGGCAGAGGGAGGCAGTTGGTGGCAACCAGGGCTGCAGGGGGGGAAGTTGGGGACGATTAGGCTGGCAGGAGGGCAGTGAAGGGCGATTAGGTCAGCAGACAGGGGGCAGTTGGGAGTGACCAGACTGGCATGGGGAGCAGTTAGGGGTGACCAGGCTGGAGAGGGGGGCAGTTGGGGGTGATCAGGCAGGCAGGTGAGCGATTAGGAGCCAGCAGTCTAGGATGTGAGAGTGATGTTCGACTGCCAGCAGTCAGACATCCCCCAAGGGGTCCTGGATTAGAGCGGGTGCAGGCTGGGCTGAGGGAATTATCCCCCACCAACTGGCCTCATGTATGAATTTTGTGCACCAGGCCTCTAGTAAGGATTATAAGGAAACTGAGATTTGGAGAAATATCTTCTCACACTTTTTAAAAGGATCCAGGCCAGAGTGGTAGGAATAGAGAAGATGAAAGTGAGCATGGGCATACTTTGTTGATGGACTGTACATTGGTTGAGAGAGAGAGAGGAGTTAAGGAATACTCCAGATTATTGCTCTGAGCAACTATAAGGATGAAAATTGTCATCAACTGGGATCAGGACAGCAGAGGGAGGAGAGAAAGGATCTGCAGTTCAGTTATGGACATGTCATGTTTGAGTTGTTTATTAGACCGCCATGTGGTACTGTCAATTAGGCTGCTGGATCTCTGAATATGGAGATCATGAGAAGTCTGGCTGGAGATATAAATTTAGGACATCTCAGCACAGGTAATATTTAGGACCAAGATACTAAATGAGATCACAGAAGAAGGGAATGTAAGTAGGGAAAGTAAAAAGAACCAAGGACTGAGTCCTAGAGCCTACCAAAATTAAAGAGTTGTGCAGAAGAGGGAGAAAGGTTGCAAAATAAATTAAGAATAATAATTAGTAACACAGGAGGAAAACCAAGCAAGTCTGGAGGCCTGAAAGACAAATGAAGCAAGTTTATTGGAGAAAGAACATATACTTGCACATCAAGTATACCTCTAAGAAAAAACAATTTTCAGTTCCAGTTAGTTTGGTTAATTAATCTAACCATCCAACAAGTTAATTACAAACCTTTAACCTGTTATCAATTCAAGGAAGCAGTATGTGTGAATGAAGACTGGGTTCACCTAAATAAGGGAACTGTGATCAAATCACAGATACACACTATGATTCTCCCTCTTATCTGTCCTAAAGTGATCCGCACCAATTTATCCAATTAGTAGTAAGCAGTATAAAAGAAAACATGAAGATTATTCGGGGAAAATTTGGACACTTGCTGTGCAAGATTGCAACTTTCACATCCCCAGTTAAAATTTGATATATCAAATTAAATAAGAACTAACAACTGATTTTCAACATTGGTGGTCTTGACTGGAGGAGATTTAAGAAAGAATGAAAGAGAAGAATTGGAAACAGAGGACAGCCAACTTGAGTAATTCTGCTGCAAAGAGGGACAGAGATATATGGCAGTAGCTGGTATGAGTAGCGGCAATGATGAAAAATTAAAAAAAATTTTTTTTATTGACTTCAGAGAGGAAGGGAGAGGGAAAGAGAGATAGAAACATCAATGATGAGAGAGAATCATTGATCGGCTGTCTACTGCACATCCCCTACTAGGGATCAAGCCCACCTGGGCATGTGCTCTGACTTGGAATCTAACTCAATCTCCTGGTTCACACGTTGACAATCAACCACTGAGCCATGCTGGCTGAACAGGTTTTTTTTTTTTGTTTTTTTTTTAAGATCAGACAAATAACATTTATATATGATAAGAATAATTTAGGAAGATTCCAACAAAAAAATCTTTACTATAGGTTTTTCGGTGAAGTGAAGAACTGCTAAAGTGATAGTCTCAAGTAAGCAAAAGGAATACAATCTAGTGCATAAGTGGGAATATTAGTTTTCGGTAAGAACCTGGCAATGAAGTAAGAGCCTTGATAAATATTTGTTGACAAAACAATTTTTTTAAATACTAAGATAAAAAAGATGGTAATACCAAACCAAAGTTAAGAAACACTAATTCTGATTTAATAGATGGATATGTAAAATTCAGCTAATCTGTTAGATGAACTTTTCTCGTTTGCCTCACCCTTATTTCCTTTGCCACAAAGTAACTACCATTCAATATTAATTTCGGCTCTCCTCTTTGACTAGTAAAAAATATCCCAGTTTACTTCAAATATGGATTATCAAAAGATAAAGGCTCCTAGTAAGATATAGGTTAAGTACAGAAAATGTAGAATCTACTTACCGTTTTCATCTACTGCAAGCACACTTGCTCCTTTGCCCAAAAGTTCCTGAACCACCATTGTTAGCCCATTTCGGGCAGCAACATGCAGAGGTCTGGGAGGAAGAGAGAGGAAAGAATTGTACATGTATATATGTGCATGCCCATGCACATGTGCACACAAACAACACACACATTATAAACTCGAGGCATCCAATCCCAGCATCAATAAAGATGGATGTGAGGGACAGCAGACCCCAAGTATCGTGTACTGTCACACCTCGACAATATGTATAAGCTCAGCACTCAGTCATGTTAGCAAGTATCTTGTCTTCACTAAACCCTTTTGTTAGTTTTCTTCTAAGACTAATGTTTAAAAAGATTTTACCAATTAAATTGCATTTTAAGTTGTTGCTTTAAGAAATGAGGTTGGCAAACAGATATAATAGACTATACAATAAAAACAATAAATTGCAATAGCACAAATCCCAAGACGCCTTGAAAATAGTTTACAAACTCCATGACTAATTTTTGGACCCTTAAAAGAGCTAGTTGCTATGTGAATGGAAATGAGTATCATAGATTTTTCTCTATACCAAGCTTCATAGTAGAATAGCCAATGGAAACTGGGAGAGGACAATGGGAGATGTCCATTAAGATCTAAGCAGTCACCTAGAGAGGCTGGTTGCTCACATTAAGAACTTGATTCTTTCTGAAATCTCTTTAGCTTATAGACACATAAAAACTTTTTACCTCACTTAATGCTGGTGTTGAATAATGTATTATTCTAGGAAGTTTCCATAAAACACATAGAATAGTATTACTTTCCTCCATAAAATTGAATTAAGAAAAAACATTACTTTCAATAATAAAGTTTCAAGTTCAAAAGCTTTTTCACTAATATACCTTTTAATTGTTATAATTATAAAAATGAGTTTGTCAATTATAAGCTGATTGTGACTGATTCCAATGACCCCATGTTAGAAAAATACCCCATTTACAATGATAGGTCACAAGGTTTATACTAGACACAAAATACTTACGTTTGCAAGGCTGCATTGGTTGCATTGATGAGGTTTCTATCTGTTATCTTTTCCAGTATTAACAAGGCACTAGTTTCATGACCCTAAAATTATGGAAAATAACTCCTAAAAATTTGGGTACTATTAAATATAAATTAATTAACTCAATGCACTCCAACCCTGGTCCCCATATTCATACATATGCCATGAATTTGTCCAAAAGTGTTGATGGAATGAGGTTGGGGGAGAGGATAAGAATATTTAAGATTAGAAAGATCAAAGAAAGACAATAATTATGTTTAGGCTTGTGCTCTAAAACTTGTTTGGCTTACTGGAAACTTTCCTACACCATGGTGCCTAAGATGTAGGTACTTTTTTTCAAGAAATCTGTTGCAAATAATCATTTGAGAGGTTTAATCCCTGGCTCTGTTCATTTTAGTGAAATAGAAAATTTTTAAATGCTACTGTTGATATTAACAATAAAAACATATCCTTAAAATGTGTACATACCTTGCTGCAAGCCAAATGGAGGGCGGTGTTTTTACTGTTGTCTTGTAAAGTCAGATCTGCACTAGCACTGCTAACCAGCATCTCTGGGAGGAAAAACTGCATCAATTCTTATGTTTATGAACATATACTTTAGATCACTACTAACTCACTGTAGAGAAATGAAGATACAAAGCAAAAACATACCGCTAGCAAAAACATAAGTGCAAGAAAAATTTTGTATATTTTAATATACAACATACAGACTATATCGTCTTGCTGCTGTGTAAGTCAAAGACCCTAACAACAACAACTAACATATATTTTGTGAGTGCTAAATTTCAAATACTGTTTTAAGTGCTCTGGAACAATACCTTATTTAACTCTCACAACAGCCCTATGAGTAGGTACTGTTATTTTTCTCACTTTATAAATTAAAAAAATGAAGGCATAAGGTCACTTATTTGGCAGACCAAGAACTCACATTCAGTCACTCTGGCCCCCCCAAGCCAGTTTTTGAACCCTTATCTTATACTGCCTCGCTGGGAGCGGACTATTCACTCATTAAGAGTGAATGAAAACATTTGGACCTTGAATAAAAATGTGGGTTGTAAGCAGATAAAAGGTTTTAAATCTCAGGAGTGGTGGGATAACTAACTAGTGGAAATTCTACGAACTAGTGTCAGAGGACTTAGGTTTGAAGTTCTACGTAAGCAATATAAATATTCAGAATAATAAAAGCCGTAACCAGTTTCTTTACCAACTGTGTTTGTTTGTCCGTTTTCTGCAGCCATCATGAGAGGTGTTTTTCCAGAAGAGTCCACAGAATTGACTTGAGCATTATGGCTGAGCAACAGCTGTAAACACTCCACATGGTCTGTAAAGGCAGCTGCATGGAGAGGAGTTCTGCAATGCAGAGAAGTGGAGAGACTCGACTAAATCTATATGCCATATACTCTAAAAAAAGACTGCTTAATTTATGACAAGTAATTTTCAAGGGTTTATAGATTATGCTGTAAAAGCATTGCCTAGATACTAATAGGACTGAATTTACTAATTTCTGCCACAAAAAAATGTGTATTTCTGATAACATAAAATATCCTCAATAAAACTATAATAACATAAGAATTATAAAATTGCTAAAACAATGTTATAGCATTAAAAGATATATTGAAAGTAGAGGACCAATGCACGAAATTCATGCACAAGGGGAGGGGCGTCCCCTTTTTCCAGCCTGTAATCTCTCCAATCTGGGACATACCTCTCACAAACTGGGACTGCTAGCTCCTAAGTGCTCACCTGCCTGCCAGCCTGATAATCCCCAACTGCCTCTACCTACTGGCCTGATCGCCCCCAACTGGCCCCCTTCCCCGTCCCCGCTGGCCTAGTCACCCCTTACTGCACCCCCCCCTCGCTGGCCTGGTTGTCCCCCACTGTTCCCCACTTCTGGCTTGGTTGCCCCTAACTGCCACCCACCCTGCCAGCCTGGTCACCCCATGCAGCCTGCTGTTCAGTTGTTACTGTGATGGTGTCTTGGACAATTCGTATATTCCTCTATTATTAGTATAGATAAATCAATCCTGACTCATACTGCCATCTATTACAACTGTTGGAATCTCTTCCAACCTTTATTTCTATATAGAAAAATGTTAACTTTATTAATAATATTCATTGGGTAACAAACATACTCCTTTAAAAAAAGGGGGGGGAATCTTTATATATTACAAGTTTTAAAAAGAAGAGACTGGCTAAAAATCATAATAAAAATGTCCTTTACAATGAGAACATAATTAAGATTTTATAATACTTCATAGTTGCAAATATAAAAATCAACTTTTAATTAATAATTTAGCTGATGTTGTAACTAATTTTTTTTTTTTCCTCCTATGGAAAGTAAAACAATTTCCTACAGAGCTGAATCCTTACCTTCCTTTTGAATCTGTGGCATTCACGATGCTGGCACCCAATGTATCAATTAGCATTTCAGCAGCACCTTCATTGTCATTTATCCTGTGTAAGGTAAGGAGGTAATCACTCTCAAAGCTATGGTGTATTTCTTAGCTAAACTAAGTTTGATTCATTCTGCTTTTACTTACACAGCACAATGCAATGGACTGAAAGCATTTCCTTCTATTTTCTGGAAAACATCCTGTTCTAAAAGAAGTTCTACACATGTCTCGTGACCTAAATAAGCAAGAATCAGATATTAAAATCTCCCCAAAATACTAATGTGCCCACATACACCCACACATCCTCACACAAATAAGAAAAAAAAAATGTACACGGATTAAAAATAAACAGTCCACTGAACCTGTTAAACATCACATTTTTAGGAGCTTTGCAATTCAAAGTACAACCTCAAGACCTAAGTATAGTAGCTTCTTGTGATAATTTTATTGGAGTTTATTACTGACAAAGCAAGTACTGAGTGTGTGGGGGGAGATTTCTCTCAGTTCAGTCTCTAGAGTGTAGCCACTGTTACCTTAACAGTTCCAGAAACTCTCTAGGCATATACAACTGCATGCACACTAACACATACTTTCTTTTTAATTTTTACATAAATGGGATGTTTAGTTCTGCAACATCTTTCTTACTTAATAGCAACTTTGAAAACAAGGAAAAACCCAACCTTAACTTAATTTTCAAAGCCAGGGTTTTAGTAGAATTATCATAATTGCTATACTAATTGCTGCAAATGAAATGCATCAGTCATCTGGTATCTGATTTAGGGATAAATTATATTCTTCCATCGCCTCTTTATTTTCATGGCTTAATATCTGAGTAGCACAGTAATACTAAATTTTTCTTTTTAAATTACTCTAACATGCTAAACAACAGCTTAACTTTCTTTATCCTATAATCATTTTTACCATGAAAAGAAAGTTCTAGAAAACTTTTAACTGTGTTGGTTCTTTTCTCTGATCCAATGGTTCTCACCTGGAGCCATTTGCCCCTTCATGTCTGGAGATATACTTGGCTATCACACCTGGAAATGGGGCAAGGGATGCTCCTGACATTTAGGGCGGTAGAAGCCAGGGAAGCTGCTGGATATCTTACACAGCATGTGACAGTCTCACAACAAAGAATTATCTGGCCCAAAATGTGAACAGTGCTGAGGTTGAGAAACCCTACTTTAATTCTCTCTCTCCAAATGTTAACTCATTACAAAACATTAACCATGGAAAGCTGTCCAGTATTTATTTAAGAACCTTATTTTCCTGGTATACCAGTTCTCAAGGTTGGTCTTGGGAAGTTTGGGTTGATTCGAAACTAGTCTTTTCTAAACTAACCACTAAAAAAGCTTTCCACTCTTCTCACTAAATTTTTGTTGTTTGATTTGGTAGTTATTTTTCATAAAAATGTTATTAATATGCAACATATTTATTATTAATTTGTTTTTAAAAAAATATATTTTATTGATATTTTACAGATAGGAAGAGGGACAGAGAGTTAGAAACATCAATGAGAAACATTGATCAGCTGCCTCCTGCACACTCCCCACTGGGGATGTGCCCTCAACCAAGGCACGTGCCCTTGACTGGAATCGAACCTGGGACCCTTGAGTCCGCAGGCCGACACTCTATCCACTGAGCCAAACTGATTAGGGCTATTTATTATTATTTTAAAATACATTAGTACTGGGTCATATCAAGTTGAAAAACTCATCATTTGTGTCTTAATTTTTGAAGAAATGATAAAATTGAACTCTTCATATTTCTGAGGAATATTCTGAGGATGCTCAGTTTCATAAAAATTGATAAATTTTTAAAAGAAACATGTGATAATGTAAGTTCTCTTAAGTTCTGTGATTAAATGACTATATAAATTGAAAATCTAAACTTTAAAGCGTAGTATGTATAACCAGTTCTTTTATAAAACTTTGCCGCCATTCTATTTCAATTTTGAAGAAAACAATGTTTTCTGTTCTGTTGGAGTGGGGAGTGCTTCCAATTTTCTTTTCAGCTGTACAATAATTACCAGTCAAAGTAAAACCATTTCATACACTCTATTCTCAGAATGCCAAATTACAAAATAGGCTTTTGGCTATAAATATGGTATTAATTTTAGGCTGTCTGTACAGTCCCTTCTTGCATATAGCCAACACTAATGTCTTCCAGCTTGATTCAGAATCATCACACTCTTGCTACAGTCTAGAAATTAGACACATCTGTTATGATCTTTAAATGGCAACCAGGCAAGTAGTTCATGCAAAATTTTCTCTTGTACTGGTACTCAAGTGCTTAGAGAGTCTAAATTCAGAAGTGATAGAGTAGAAACTAACTTTAAGGAAACAGTGCTCTGCATAAAAACCTGAATATTATAATGGACAGCAACTCCCCCCCCCCCCCCAAAAAAAAAAAAACAGCTACCGTAATTTATTTATAATTAAATGTTCTTTATCCGAGGAAAAATACCTTATTGTGTAGTTCTTCCAATGTTAATTCTCACTGATACATTTAAAAAAAGGCAATAAAAGTCTGCTTCAGACTAGTTTTCTCTCAGACTTTTTAAATAAATAAATTTCACATCTGTGGATGTTTTACTACCATATTACGTTTTTGGTTTTCCTTATACTTGTAAAATGTCTTCAAGAAACATTATAAAAATAAATCAAATTCAATAGCAAAATATAGTAACTTCTTTGACTTGGGACTAATCTTTGGCTATTTCACTATACTCATAAAATACCAACTTCAGTAAGTTGAAAAGGGAAAAAGAGATGTTGAAACCCAAAGGCTTTATAGGATTCCAGGCTGTGCTGGCTAAGGTTCAGAGGTAGAAGAAAATGAAACTGACAAAACTTTTCAACTAGCAATACATTTAATTATTTAAGTTTTTTTTTTTTATTGTGCCATCAGTACTCAGAATTGAAGGATGATGACAATGGTCATCACAGAACAATCCTCAGGAAGAGACCAAAACTTGCTCATAGCAAAAAGAATAGAATTCTCACACAAGAATTGTTAATATGAAAACCAAAAATATTGCATTTAGAAGATGCTTATGAAAACAAACTAGAATTTTCAAGATTCAGATTTTTCCTTTCATCTTAAGTTAACATTATATAAAGAGGAAATTTATATTTTCTCTAACTTTTGAGGGAAAGTCGTTAAAACTGTGAGATAGACTCTCACACCTTATCTTAATCAGAATGCTACCAGTACACTGAAATTCACCTCCCAATCTGCCTAAGCCCACACTCTGTCACAATTTATGTTTATACTGCACACAATGTACCTGAGTGTTTCCTAAGATGGTCATATGCCCCTATACAAGGAAAGAATTAACACATCTCAATATGCTTCATTACTTACATTATTTTAATTAGTGAAAACTCACAAGCCAAACTGCATTTTATTTTTTTTTAATTTTTTTAATTAAAAAAAAATATTTTATTGATTTTTTTACAGAGAGGAAGAGAGAGGGATAGAGAGTTAGAAACATCGATGATGAAAGAGAATCATTGATCAGCTGCCTCTTGCACACCCCCTACTGGGGATGTGCCCGCAACCAAGGTACATGCCCTTGACTGGAATCGAACCCGGGACCTTTCAGTCCGCAGGCTGACGCTCTATCCACTGAGCTAAACCGGTTTCGGCCAAACTCCATTTTAAACATCTATAACTTAAAAAACAGCTTTATCTTTCTCTAAGAACCTTTAATGAGCCTACCTGTAAAAGGACTGAGACTGTTAGTCCCTTGAAAGTTGAAGGTAAGTCAATTCTAACCATGCATCAAAGTTAACTTAACCATGGAAGTTTTTAATTTCTACTTTTATGATCTGCTAGAATTTTATTCCCTTAAAATTTTGAGCATGCATGGTACTGTTGATGTAAGGATCTTAAGAATATGCTCACAAAAATACACAATTTCAGTTTAGAATGTGATGCATTTTCATTATTTCTTCTACCTTAGTCAGTTTTTCCCTAAAATAAGTACATTTAGAAAGTGAAAGAACATAATTAAAACACAAGCATACTACATAATTTACATTGGAAATAATATTATAAAAGTATCTTAAAATCAAATACTTGAAGCAAAGATTTCAGAAAAATTTCAAACTTTGCGATAGCTTATGTCAAAACATCTTTGACCATTACTGTCTTGGCTTTAACACAACAAGGAGCTGGAGTACATTATGATTACATAGTAGATTGTTCCTAGGCTTCCTACTTATCTTAGGCTTTAAATCTTCCTTATAAATATGTCATTTTCAGGAATCTCAAAATGCTACAGTTAGCTGTCCCTGCTTGGCACATAACTGGCATTTATTGTAAGTTTGTATCTGTATACTTAACCGTTATAGCAAGCCCAGTGAAGTGCTGTATATCCATGATTGTCGGCTATGGCTGGATTTGCATCCACAGATGCTGCTGAGTGCAAAAGGGCTCCCAAAACACCTATGTGTCCACAGGCAGCTGACAAGTGGACAGGTGTCCGCCCTCTGCTGTCCCGAAATAAGCACTTAGCACCATGTTGAAGCAATGCATCTACACATTCTTCATGGCCTGTTACTGCCTGAAAGAAAGATTGTTTGCATATAGTTGAATATATTATGTTGGGTATTACATGCCAATTTCATATTTTTAAAGTCCATATTCCTCATATCCTTTCACCAATCAATGCATTTATCATTTTTTAATAACTTAGTATTTTTATTGGAAGTGACTTGAAAAGTCAGTTAAAGCAGTAACTTCATCATGATATAAATAGTATGAAAAACAGGAAGAGGAACTTATAATTCAATAAAAATAATGACATTTCAAGGTGAAAAAGTTAAGATAGAAATGTTTAAGAAAATAGTTGTGATAAATTAACATTAAAAAACAATACTGAAGGAAAAGAGTAAAAATTATTTGGTAAAAATTTAATGAAGAAAAATAAACATAGCCTAGTTCAGTTTAGGTAAAATGAGATTATAAAAACAATTTGAAATGAAATTGTTTTTGCTTACCCCTCTATGCAATGCTGTCCTTCCCCACTTATCTTTGGCATCTACGTTTGCTCCTTTGTTTAGCAATGAGTAAACACAGTCTGTGTGCCCGTTGAGGACAGACAGCATCAGCGGAGTTCTGAGCAACAATAGGAACAGGTTCAGTGTTACCAGTTAGGACTCAACCCCATGAAAAACAGTGCACACACCTATTTTCTAAATGCACCTTATCGTGATACAACTTCAAAGCATAGGAAACTTAAAAAACTTTATTTTATGTTACTCAGTTACACAGTATGACAGGCTTACTAAAATAGGAGCAAAAGCATAAAGATTAACAAACATCCTAAAAATAATTTGAACATTATTAAAACTTACTGTCCATTTCCATCTTGAATGTCTACAGCATTCTGTGGTTCTGCATTTCCTACTAGTAGTCGTAAGCATTCTGAATGACCATTTGTTGCTGTAAAGTGATATTTAAACATTTTAATAATTATATGTAATAATAAAATAGAAAATGTCCAACTTAGAGCACACTTCCTAGATATAATTTTGGGATGGTTTATTGAATGTAATAGGCAAGAAAGAAAAATATCTATAGATACAAAGGTTTCTATTGTTTCTGTTGATTAAACAGGTTATAAATTCTTCATTCAAAATCACAGCCTTACCCATACCTCATTATCCGCGTTGCTAATAGAACGATCAATTTATTTAGAGACTTATGGTGGCAATGTGGTCAGGGAGGGTGGACTGCCTCCAGCCAAGGGGTGAAATCATTAGACCAAGTCAATCACAATAACTCTTTTTCCTTTGCCAGTGATTGGCTTCAAGGTGAGTACCAGTCCAGCTCTAACCAATGAGATGCTAAGGAATCTAGAGGGCTTCTGGGAAACATTTTTGTTCTGGATAATGAAAAGTCTTCCTTCCTTCCTAATTTTAGATGTGATCTTGTAAAGTAGCAGCAACCATTCTCTGACATGAGTGCAAAGACAAGAGGGTAAGAGTTCTAACACCACTGCTGACACCAACCCTGACATTTTATGAGGCAAAATAGTCACTTGAACCACCTTTTAGTTTGGTAATAAAAAAGAATTATAATTCACTTCCAGGAAAACACACCCACACACACACCCACACCCACACACACAAAAAAAACAACACTCAGTGTCCTTTCGTAATTCATAAGTAAGGTGCTCCTTTACAAGCAGATCTCCAAATGCAAAAGGCATCTACAGAGCAAAGGCTTCCATTTACTGAAAAAAGGTGTTAACAGTAACCTGTAGCTGTGGCTCTTTCAGTGGCTGGGACTCAGAGTACAAGACACTGGTTACCTCTGAGGGACAGGCTAATGTCTTGATTCAATCATTACCTATTAAGAGTGCAAACACTCCATGAAAGATTTAAATTAACTGCAAACAAGAAGTACTGATAATTTTTCAAGTTGCAGAGTGATATATAGTTTCACTCTTTTTCGGAATAATAGAAAATGATAGCATTTTGACCTCTTACTCTTACCATGTAGCTGTTTATTTCATACATTTATTGAGTTTTAATCCATTATTAAAACTTCTGTTTTTGAGCCCTGCTTGAATATTTGATAGCTTCTAAAAGGCTGCTATGGAGCAACAAGTAGTTTTACCTACGGTCTTCTAAAATGCAAGTTTCTCAAAAGACTAGAAGCAAAATTCTAATATCCAAATACGTCCTTAAGGACCACTTTATAAAAACTAAGTGAAATGAGTCTTATATAGAGATGGCCTATCGAAAATGAGAAAAATACTTGGCTAGAATTTCTGTACCAGCCTTGGTTATTTAAAGTGCCTTGAGCTGCTGAAACCGGTTTGGCTCAGCGGACAGTGTCAGCCTGTGGACTGAAAGGTCCTAGGTTCGATTCCGGTCAAGGGCATGTACATTGGTTGCGGGCACATCCCCAGTAGGGAGTGTGCAAGAGGCAGCTGATTGATGCTTCTCTCTCATCGATGTTTCTAACTCTCTATCCCTCTCTCTTCCTCTCTGTAAAAAAATCAATAAAATATATATTTTTTTAAAAAATGCCTTGTCCTAGCTGGTGTGGCTAATTTGGTTGGGTATCATCCCATGCACCAAAATGTTACTGGTTTGATTCCCAGTTAGGACACATGCTCAGGTTGCAGGCTTAATCCCCAGTAGAAAGTGTGAAGGAGGCAACCAATCAATGTTCTGCTCTCACATCAATGTTTCTCTCTCTCTTCCCCCTCTCTCTAAAAATTAATGAAGAATCTTAAAAATTAGCCCTAACCAGTTTGGCTCAGTGGATGGAGCATTGGCCTACGGACTGAAAAGTCCCAAGTTTGATTCCGGTCAAAGATATGTACCTTAGTTGCAGGCACATCCCCAGTAGGTGTTCAGGAGGCAGCTGATCGAAGATTCTCTCTCATTGATGTTTCTAACTTTCTATACCTTTCCCTTCCTCTCTGTAAAAAAAAAAAAATCAATAAATATATTTTTAAAATCTTAAAAGTAAAATAAAATGAATACTGCCCTGTAGTAATCCCTGTAGAGAGTTGTGAATCTGCATCTGCTAGTGATACATAGATATACCAAGTCATCACAATGAACCGGTTACATGCTTTTGCACTTCCACACAACCGCAACATTACAAAATCGCATCATGGAGTAGTTCTTGCATAAAGTAGGTGCTTAATAACTGTCTACATAGATATTTAATGCAGTGCCCTGGTAGAGTAAGTCAAAATGTTTATCAGTTATTAAACAAAAGCACATACCAATCTAAACTTCCATTAAAAAGTAAAAACTGTATTGCATTGTTTTGCTGATAAAACATTTCAGAGGTTAGGCTTACATAAATCCAATTGCTAAGGTAGCCAATGATTTTACCATTTAGAATATGGTAAAGAAGTACTAGTGGGAGAAAGGGACAGAAAGACAAAGCAGAAAAGTCAAATTGAGAAAGAAAAGAATATTAGTTGGAAAGTGGTAAGTAAAACCATGCATAATATTTGACATACCTGCTGCATGTATAGGCGTTCTCTTCAAAATGTAATCTTTTACTAAGATTGAGGCTCCCTGATTAATGAGTACATCCACACATTCAACATGGCCCTTAAATGCTGCAAGATCTAAGGGTGTTCTTCCACTACTATTTCGTACATCAAGATCTAACAGAGACTGTACCAACACTTCCAGTGCTTGATGGTGACCATGATAGGCCTGGGAATAAAAATACATACATATATACATACATAATTAGACCAACTTTCCAGATACTTTAGAAACATAAAGAAGCAAGCAAACTTGTCTTCACATTATTACTAAATTTGAGATAATCTAAAGTTTCAGTATTTAGAATTCAGAATTTTAACTATAACTTTTCAAACAACCAAATAGGCTATCGTGTTAAGAAATGAGTATTCTGCAAATAATAAAAATTCAAATGATATAAGATGTTTTCATGAGTCTACAATGTCCGGTTAATGGCAGACATTCAATGGATATGTGACATGGATTCAATTAAAGCTTTCATTCTAAATCTATTCAGATTCCAAAGTCTGATTTTTCAGTCACAGTTCAGTCTTCTTCTAATTCCCTGGTAAAATTTCACTATACTTAAATTACAGAGTCAGCCTGTAACTGAAGTTAAACTAGTACTGAGTTTTCTGATTTCTCAAATGAAAATGACTTCTCTCTCTACTGAATAATAAGCCCTATCTCAAAAATAAACGTTTCTTTTAGCATAAAAATACTTAGGTTGAGCCCTGTTTGAATGATTGTCATGTGCTAGGCATTGTCTAGGAGTACAATAAAATAACAGGATTAAAAAATTTGTCAGATTGAAGCTCTGCTTTTTTATACAGTCTGATAAGAAAGGCTTTCCAGATAATTCATTTAAAAAAAACCAACATGTCAACTGAACATTTATTATTCTCATTGGACTAAATGCTGAGCAGGACATAAAGCAGTAACAAGACACAGTTCTAGCACCAAAGAAATGTTCTCTCTAGTTCACTGACATGGCCACTCTGTAGCTAAGGGCCTTTCAGAAGTTATTTTTTTTATGCCATTCATACCTACAGATTAGGTGGGTAAATTATCACTTTTGAAATTTTCACTGGGAATGAAAAAACACAAAATTCTACCATACTTGAGCTAAATCTCACTTGCTCCTAATCTGAAAGAAGATACACAGCTAAGAGAGGGCCCCACACTGCATCAAAGGGCTATAAAGCCATTTCTTGTGGAAAATGTCAGGAAGTACCAGCAAGAGTAAAGGTGCTCTAGGCCTTACTGATCTCTTTGACGTTTCTGACCATCTCAAAGGTTCAAGTGACTGGAGATCACTCAACTTTACTGTCTTAGGACCACATCCAACCTTATTCTTCATCAGGTCATCGAAAATATGCTACTAAATGAATGAACTTTGAGAGACACGGTTTACGCAGAAGATAATAAGAGGAGAGAAAATAAAGATGACTAGGAGCCATGACGATTTGCCAAAGGGGTTTTTCCTTCATGATATTCTTGCAGAGGATGGAGACTTGTATGTTTACTATGTATGTGTGAAGACAGGAACCAAGACCAATTTCACTAAGCCACAAGCCACTGTGTTTTCACTGTCAAGCTGTCCTAGATTAGAAGAGTTTGGAAGGGGAAAAAACCCCACTTAAGTAATTTCTGAAACCTCCCAGAAATAGATACAAGTGCAGAAGTGGTGGCATAACCACATTTCATTATGCCCAATTACTAAATTATAAAATTATTCTCATTCCAGCTTAAAACACTATTTAGCACACATGTTCTTAACATCACTATTCACAATAGCCATAAAATAAAAAACTAGTAAACAACAACAACAAAAACTATAGTTTTTGAGATAACTACTAAAGACTTGCCAAAGTGCTTAGTCTGGCACCTAATATGTGCTCAAGAAATGACAGTGCTATCATTTTAAGAATGATGATGATGATGCTGCAAGAAGAATTGCCTAGTTATCTGCTCAGACTTCATTTCTTGCCACCAACTATAAAACAGCTATTTTCTCCATGCTGGCTTTGTCCTCTGGATGACTTATTTACTATGCAAGTCAGAAGAGCAGATAATATTTCCAAAGACCCAAAGGGCAAAGACGCAGAAAGCTTCGACATGACTTCTTAGTTATGTAGAACATGGCAGGAAGTGGGGAGAAAGACACTGCAGAAAAGTCAATGTGCACATATCAGTGCTAAGAAATATGCAAGGAGATCAGGATGAATATAACAGTCTATATGAGAAGAACAAATTGAGTGGATCACTAAACTTGGAGCGATCCACATTAGCTTATGTAGTACCACTGTAAACATTTTACTATACTTAAAATCAGAGGTCTCACAAATACCTGGTGAAACCCAAGTCTCCTGATTCTTAAAGTTCCCACCCTTCCTTCAACTGTAACATGTTTGTTTCAAAAATAAATTCTTCCTTTAGCACAGAAAGAACTAGATTGGGCTCTGCTTGAAATTTCCTAAAGTAATTTATTCCCATATTTGATTTAAAGAATAGCCACATTCTCTCCTTTTTCCTCTTAGTGACTGACATTAGAGGAAAACTTCAGAGGCATCCTAAACTAAAAGAGACAGTATATGGCTAAATCCTATAACACAAGCAATCGAAAGATCAGTGAACACATACCCAGTCAGCATCCCCAGGACACAATGTAAGCACAAGTTACAGAAATACCACAGAAATTATAGCTCTTATACCATGTGCTCAGCAAGTTAGGAGCCATTCTACTATGACAGTGCAGTTTTAAATTCACATTAAAACTGCATGTTCTCTTCCTTAGATTAGGCCTTGGGGAAAACCCAAGAACATTCAAAACAAAACATAAAAGTACATTCAAGAATTCTCTAAATAAGGAAGTTCTTAAAGTTTTAATTCCATGATGATCATTACATGGATCAAAAGTTCTGGGTACTAGCTTGAGTTGGCACAGACATGAGGCATTTTCAGTAAACCAGCCATCAAGTTGGCTGTGCAGGCAGTACTACTTACAGCCAAGTGTAAAGGGCTTATTGTTGCTCTATTGTCTGAATCACTCAGCATGTCTGTTCCGGAGGTTTCCATTAACTGAGAAAGAAAAGCATTTTAAATGTCAGAAATGACACTTTTAGATATACTATAGCAGTTATCCCTGTTCCCTCCCCCCGCAAGTTAAAATCCATTTCAGAGTATAACTTATACATAAATATGAATTTAAAAATCTCAGACCATCGAGATATATAAAAGCCTAAGTGACATTTATGACCAAACGATGGGAACAACTGGTTGACTAGTCGCTATAACATGCACTGACCACCTGGGGGCATATGCTCAAGGCAGGAGCTGCCCCTTGGTGGTCAGTGCATTCCCACAGCCAACCTCCTGCAGGCCCTCCCCTAGCCAGCCGGCCCCCATTGGCTCCTGGTGCTAAATCATCCATAGAAACCTGCTTCTAGGTCAGGGTTTCATACGTAGCAGAGCAGCTCCCTCAATGCAATCTACTGAAAGTGAGCCCTTGACACAAGGGTTTGTCTTGCTCCCGTCCTCATGGTGGTGGCATGGTGGTGAGGGAAGAAGGGGAGGAGGGTAGAGGTGGGGAACTATGTGATGGTGGGGCATGATGGCGGCTTTGGTGTCTGGTGTCCATTCCTTCTGCGCCTGGCCCCATGACTATTGCCTTCTCTCCCAACTGCGCTGGGGCCCTCGGTCCAGGGCTGGGATGGGGATCTGAGGTGGGTGGTGGTGGATGTGGCCTGTCTCCCAGGAGAGGCTGAAGGCTGGTTCCTTTCTTGGGACCAGCGGCCAACTTCCCACAATCCTTCCCCCGGCCGGCCAACCTCCTGTGATCCCTCCCCTGCCTCCTAAATTTGTGCACTGGGCCTCTAGTTATATTATAAAAACGAAACTCAGCAAGCTTATGGAACAGATCATCCTGAAACAGGCTAAGAGTTTTGAGGGAGACTACAAACTAAGAGCTTGAGGAAAATGTTATTTAATTACCACTAAGTAAGAACACCCCCCACCCTTCCTCCCTCCTACCGCATACATGATTTGTGTCACTTTCTTTGTTCCCAGAATGTGTAAAATGGGCTATAGTTCTGGTGAGAGCAAATAAATAATTATAATAGTCTGAATAGTAGTGCGTAAATGAAATAATACTTACAACATCTAAAGGAGTTTCACTTGCAATCTGAAATAAAATTTTAAATAAAAAATATTTAGTTTAGAAAGTATCTATACTTATAAAAGAGTAAAATGCTAATTGACTGTACCTTCATGACACCCACCAGGCAATCAGGAGTATGTATGCAAATTAACCCAACAAAGATGACGGGTTAATCTGCATATGCAGGCACTGAGCAGTGTGTGTGTGTGTGTGTGGGGGGGCGGGGTGGACACTTGTGTCATCGCCATGGTGATGATGTAGACATTCTGCACCACCCCAGCGGCTCTAGGCCTCTAGGCCTCTGAGCAGCGTGGGAAGGTGGAAAGGCAGCTCTGGCTAGAGCAAACGCTGTGCTGGCAGCCAGGGGAAGGAAGGCCCATTCTTGCATGAAATCTTCGTGCATTGGGCCTCTAGTTCATACATATAAAAGAGATAAGTCTATATTTACATAGCACTTTGTTAAATCCCTTTCTCAGCTGTGCTTCCCTTGCCTCCAAAATTAAGTCTTTTAAATAAGCAAATGTATAAACTAATAGACCACAAACCTAGATATATGATTTTAAGATTTTAGACTCAAGATACCATAGTAACCTCTGGAAATACTTGTTATTTCTGTAGCAGGGTTCTAAATGCTGTATTAAATATGTCAATCTCCTTTTTCTATCTTTTATACTCACTCTCCTTGAATTTTACTTCCCTTTAAGTCTTAAAGGGAAACAATGTTTAATACAATTTACAAGGTAAGTTTAAATAAAGAACCTTTAACTTGAAGCATCTGTTACACAGCTGAGACTCTTTTAACTTGTCCAACCATGTGTAAATGGTGTGTATATTGAAGGAGACCACAGTTGAAACAAAGTTCCTTTGCAGAATTAGAGCCTCCCTCATCAGGAGGGACTGCTAAAAGAATGGCCTTTCAGAATTCCCTAAATATGGGGGAACTCCCTCCAATGGGGACATTTATTTCTCACTTAAGAGATGGTTATATTTCTTTAGAAACATTGGAAACATTTACTTAAAGGGGCAGAGGAGCCATAACGGGCATAGCTCAATGGATAGTGTGTTGGCCTGCGGACTGAAGAATCCTGAGTTTGATTCTGGTCAGGGCACATTCCTGGGTTGCGGGTTTGATCCCCAGTGAGGAGTGTGCAGGAGGAAGCCGATTGATGATTCTCTCTCATCAATGATGTTTCTATCTCTCTCTCACTCTCCTTTCCTCTCTGAAATCAATAAAAATATATTTCGAAAGTAGCCCTGTCCAGAGATCTAATTTTGTCCTTTCCTTTTGAAAGGGAAGAGAGTGACCCATATCTAACTGAGACAAATATGATTTGACAGTTATATGGATTCTAAAAATGTTTAAAAGCAACAGAATTTGTTCATTGATCTATTCATTCTTATCTTCATTAAATTACTGAAATATAGACTCATAATAGTCGTTCCATAAGAATTTAGGACTCTTACCAGCTGAAGACATAGACGGTGACCATAAGCAGCAGAATAATGAACTGCATTGTATCCTTGCTTATCCCGGATCCCTGGATTTGCATCATTTCTTAGTAAGTATTCTAGGCACCTATTTGCAGAAACAACATATTCAAAATTCTGAATCCTGCCTTTTAACTTAGTGATAAAAACAGACAAAATAAAAACTGACATTTTTCTTACATCTGAACAATGTAAAGACATAAATACATTTAAACAGTAATTTAAATAACATTGACTATAAGTTTCATAAAAATATAAACTAAATGTTCATAAGAGAATTTCTTTCATTCAAAGCGAATACCTCCCAAGTCTGACAGCAAGCGCAGTACACCGAAGGGCTGTCTTTTACAGTCACAACCTATGGGACCGCCTGCTCCCCTCACACAACGTCTGATGTTATTAAAGTCTTAAGTGGTGGTGAGCATCCTACGTTGGCAAATATTACTGCTCACCTCTCTGGAACACAGGGTGAGCATAATATCTCATTAGGACACTCAAAAAAGGATGCAAGGAAATCTCACAAAATGCATGTGAGAATTTAATGATCTTGAATCAGAAGACTGAGAAGGGTGTAAACAGTGTAAAATTGGTGTGCAAGTGACAAGAAAGACCTTCCCATGGGAGAAATACTTAATTTCTATGCTATTAAAATATGAGAAAACTAATTTTAAAATGCACTATATAATTCACACTTTGTTGTAATTTTATTGTCATTGTAGCACAAAATAAAAGAGAGAAAGTACTAAATTAGAAATTATATGATTTGTCTCTAGAGCTGATCTGATACCAGTGATCTTGGGTAAATCACTTCATCTTTATAATGAAACTAGAGGCCTGGTGCAAGGATTCATGCATGGGTAGGGTCCCTTGGCTTGGCCTGTGGGAATCGGGCTGAAACCAGCTCTCCAACATTCCCCATGGGTCCCAGATTGTGAAAGAGTGATTCTTAGGTGACCCCGGAATCGGACTCCCTCCTCTCTGATTCCGGGTGCATCACTCAAGAACTGCAGCCACCAAGTCACGGCAGCTCAGCAGTTCCTGCATTGAGCGTCTGCCTCTGGTGGTCATTGCATATCACAGCTACCGGTCAGATGGTTGAACTGTTGAGTGATTGCTTAGGCTTTTATATATATAGATGGCCTCTGTTTATTCAATTGATAGATGGGGGTAGGAATCCAATTAAATAATCTAAATTCTATTCATGATCACATTACAAATCCATAATTATTCAGAGATAATTTGTCTTATATTGCAATATGACTAAATATAGGACAAATCTGTAAGCAAATACTTTTTAAAAATTAAAGTTTACAAAAACACATAAGAAAACAAGAAGGAATTCTGAAGCAATGTAATTCATTTTCAGTAACTATCATATATATGTATCTACATATAACTACTATTAAGGAGTAATTATGAAACCAATTTACACACCCACACACACACACTCACGAGGAGCATTCTTTTCATTGCCAATCCTTATTTGTTTAAGGGTGAATTGCTTAAAATCCTTTAGAGATCTTAGAAATTATTTGCAGAATCAATACTTATAACAATATCCTTAGTGGTAGTAAATGTTCATTCTTTTAGGTGAAATTTTAGTATTTATGTACAACTAAAATTATTGACAAACACTGTGAACTGGGTATCACTATGATTAAAAACCCCCAATCTGACTTCTTAATTGGCAGGCCTGGTGATTCTTGGTGTTCATTAACTGGCTGTAAGGGCACTTCAGGAAGTGTTCCAGGCAGTGTGCAAACTCTGCACAGTCTTCCTAACTGCTGAGCTCCAAAGTCGACACTCACTGCAAAGATGGAGAAAATATGGGCAGGACTGGAGGGCAGTCTCATTGCCTGACAGGCACAAAAATTTCACCATGGTCATACCTTGTTTTATTCAAGTTCTCTAGATATGAGTGATAAAACAGGAATAGTTCTCCTTACTGAGACCTGAATACAAGACAGTCTATCAGAGGAAAGAACTATTTTAAGGAAGCTTGCTGATACATGAGTACTAAAAAAAAAAAAAAAGATTTATTTAAGGAAAGCAAAACAAGTAGGTAAGTTCATGTTTACTTTCTAAAGTAAGGGGGAGGCATGTCTCAAAGCATCATTTTCAGTGACTACTTCCAAGTTTTCAGAATTAAATGGTTTGGAACAATTTAACTGTTTTACATGCAGTAGTTTTTAATCAAAACACATTATTTCTGTAGTTTTTTTACAGTAACACTACTCGGATGATTCGTCTGTAACAAAACAAAGACTAAGTTGATTTGTAGTGATAGAATTCCTTCTACTGGCTTGGCTTTTAAATTCTGCTAAGTAATTTCATAACTACTTTGGGAGACAAACATTCTTTGTAACAAAGGGAAAAATTGTTGACACCCAAAATAATTAAATGACTTGTTCCAAATATTTTTGGCTAGAATATGGTGAAGAAAGGACTAACCTCAGGCCTTCTCTTCACCTAGTGTTCTTTCCACGCTACTAAATGCTTTAAACAAGAGTGAATGACTTAGTGAGACTTTAACCTGGGTGTTTCTAAAATACTGAATCACAAAATTATTTGACCTTGAAAAATCTGGACCTCACTTTTTTTTTTTTTTAAATATATTTTATTGATTTTGTACAGAGAGGAAGGGAGAGAGAAAGAGAGTCAGAAACATCGATGAGAGAGAGTCATCGATCAGCTGCCTCTTGCACACCCCCTACTGGGGATATGCCCGCAACCAAGGTACATGCCCTTGACCGGAATCGAACCCGGGTCCCTTCAGTCCCCAAGCCGACGCTCTATCCATTGAGCTAAACCGGTCCCGGCTGGACCTCACTTTTAATTTGCAAATAAGGTGGAAGGGAGAGATTCTCTTTTAATTTACTTTTTCTGATTATAAGTTAACATATGTTCATTTTATAAAACTCAGAAAATTAAGAAATGAAGACTTCTACAATCTCAATCCTTCCCCTAAAAATAAATTATGTATGCAAAATATGAAGGAATTATTTATGACTAAATAAGTAATAAACTATAATTACTGTTATAATTTAACATATTAGACTAATTATTCTCATCCCAATTAAGCACATAATCTAAATGAGAGTATATTAGAAATTATTTCTCCTACTCTTCCCCTAGCACCCAAGAACTTCTCACACTTTAAGATTTGAAGGATAGTGATATTCCAATTTCACAGCCCAATCTTCTGGTAGCGTTGCCCATGAATCTCTTCTCTTCCCCTTCCTATATGATATCTCAAGACTACTGTCTTTGAAAGTCAGATAGAAAAAAACACACATGAGGGTGATATTAAGATGTGTTTTTGGCAGGGGGGGAGGAAAGTGACCTTTATCTTTCTTCTACCACCTCAGTCAATAGGAAAGTTATTATTATACTGCAATAGGTAAAAATAACTATAATTAAGGAATCACTATGAAACCAATTTATTTCCTACACTAGAGACTTAGGAAAGACAATCAACGCCAAAAAGTCCAAAAAGGAAATATAAATCTGCAATAAAAATAGCCACAGATTATGGCAGACGCCATTCTATGGGAGCGACAATCCTTCATTCTCACCACATGACACTTACTTGCCATCTGTGTCTGATGTAGCTGCGTAGTGCAGGGGTGTGCATCCTCTTTCATCAAGGTCGTTCACACTGGCTCCTGATCCCACAAGAGCAAACAGGCACTGGTAATTGCAGTTGGCAGCAGCATAGTGCAGTGGAGATCTTTTGTGCCCAAGTTAATATAAGAAAAAGAAAAGTCAGGGGCATGGAGGAGTACACAAGAACACACTGGACTCTTCTTACTCCACTCAGTTACAAATTTTGTATTTATAAAGAGAGCCTGATATTGATTTCTGCCATAAACTAAGTCTTTTGGAGAGCTGGACAGAAAGCCTAGGAGGAGAAAAGGCAGCAGAAAACCTCTAAGAATATGAAATTAAAAACACAGTTAAATGATTTCATGGTCTCTGGAAGTTACAATTTCAGTCTTTTGAGTGAATTATAGACACCCTCCATATTCTGTTCAGAAATTTGGTAACTTTTATTTTAACAAAACTTTCCTTATACTAAAAAATAACTATTAGTTATTGTTTACTGAGAGTCAGTTCTATTTGATACTAAACTGTGTATTTCCATTTTTGTTATACAACTCAATAAAACATTACACAAATTGATGAAAACAATGCTTCATAGTAAGAGGCAGTAGCTTTTATTCATGTCTCAGTAGAATAAAAGAGAAAACAGAGGAGCATTAAAAACAGTGCTAAATTATATCCACTATATGGTAGAGCTACAAAGTAATATCAGATTTTAGAAGCCAAAATTACATAGTTTTGAAGACTGTTTATTATTCACAAGAGTTAGAGCACTGTTCTAATTTCTAAAGACTGAATATTCATAGCCTATTTCTTTCCAGTTACTGAAATAAAACAGAATGTTACTAAATTTAGGAATCCATGTCTTTGGTTTACAAAGCTATGATTCCATGACTTTTCATTAAGAAAGAAGAAAAGGAAGGAGGACGAAGAGTAAGAGAAAAGATAAAATTTAGTCCAATCTTCATGCTATATTTTTTTATAAAGCATTTACCAAGGGAAACAACAGTGAAGCATTATTTACTGGATAATGGTATAGCATATTAATAGTATTTTAATAAATGTAATTAACCTTGAATTACTTTCAAGCTTCTATTCTCAGAACCTGCTTTCGAAGCTCTATTTGTAATATAGAATGATTCAAGTGTTATTAATTAACTATGGACTGAAGTGTAATTATCAAAACAAATTCACTATAAAAATATTGCATTACAAAGCCAAACAGTGATTTTTTATTTTGCAGGTGATTAGTTCATTAGCAGATTTATGAGAGCCGTATGTCCCTCAAAATAATTATAAGGACAGACAATTTTTTCTTTTTCTTTTTTTTCCCCCTTAAATATTTTATTAATTTTTTACAGAGAGGAAGGGAGAGGGATAGAGAGTTAGAAACATCAATCAGCTGCCTCCTGCCCACCCCCTACTGGGGATATGCCCGCAATCAAGGTACATGCCCTTGACCGGAATCGAACCTGGGACCTTTCAGTCTGCAGGCCGATGCTCTATCCACTGAGCCAAACCGGTTTCGGCAGTTTATTCTTTTCTTTTAGTAAGTCTTTATTGTTCAGATTATTACAGGTGTTCCCCCCCTTCCCGCCCCCCCGCAATAGCTCCCCTCCACTGATTCCCAACCCCACTCCATGCCCTTACCCCCGCCACTGTCTTCATCCATAGGTGTAAGATTTTTGTCCAATCTCTTCCTGCACCCCTCAGACCCTCCTCCCCCTGAGAATTGTTAGTCCAATCCCTTCCTATGTCCCTGATTCTATTGTATTCACCAATCCATTTTGTTCTTCAGATTTTTTATTCACTTGATTTTTAGATTCACTTGTTGGTAGATATGTATTTGATGTCTTTTTGTTGTTCATAATTTTTTACCTTTACTTTTTTCTTCTTCCTCTTCTTAAAGAATACCCTTCAACATTTCATGTAATCCTGGTTTGGTGCTGATGAACTTCTTTAACTTTTTTTGTCTGTGAAGCTCTTTATCTGACCTTCAATTCTGAATGATAGCTTTGCTGGGTAGAGTAATCTTGGTTGTAGGTTCTTGTTCATCATTTTGAATATTTCTGGCCACTCCCTTTTGGCCTGCATAGTTTCTGTTGAGAAATAAGCTGACAGTTGTATGGGTATTCCTTTTAGGTAACTAGCTGTTTCTCTCTTGCTGCTTGTAAGATTTTTCTCTTTGTCTTTTGCCTTTGGCATTTTAATTATGATGTGTCATGGTGTGGTCCTCTTTGGGTTCCATTTGTTTGGGGTTCTGTGCGCTTCCTGAACTTGTAGGTCTAGTTCTTTGAGCAGGTAGGGAAAGTTTTCTGTCATTATTTCTTCCAATAAGCCTTCAATATCTTTTTCTTCTTCTGGCACCCCAAAAATCTGGATGTTGGTACACTTAAGGCTGTCCCGGAGGCTCCTTATGCTATCCTCACACTTTTAGATTCTTCTTTTTGTTTTTTGTTTTTAGCAGATAACAGTGGTTTTAAGTATTGCTACCACAAATGCTAGCATCAATGAGGCCTGGGTTTGAACCCTGAGAATGAGGGTTGGTTGAATGGCTGCAAAGGGTCATTTCACTTGGTCATTTCACAGGTGCTCTCAGGGAGAGTTTGTGGATGTGCTGGTATGTGTGTTTGTGTATGTGGGGAGTTACAGGAGAGGAGAAAGGACAATTACATATATATTTGCCCCTTCCTCCCCTCTTTCTAGTGCTCTGTAACTAACATGGGCAGTGCACACTCTGACAAAAAGGAATGCCTTCGGGCAGTGGTGAGTAAACTGCAGCTCGAGAGCCACATGCGGCTCTTTAGCCTCTTGAGTATCGTTCTTCCACAAAATACCACGTTTGGGCGTGCATGTATAGTGCGATTGAAACTTCATAGCTCATGCCCAGAAGTCGGTTTTCGGCCTGGGTGAGTCTATTTTGAAGAAGTGGTTCTAACACCGAGCCATACTCAAGGGGCCAAAGAGCCACATATGGCTCATGAGCCACGGTTTGCCGACCACTGCCTTGGGGGAAAGGAGAACATACTGAGCTCTAGCTTATTTTTGGAAGGAACCCTAGGGTATTACAGTTCCATAGCTATAATTATGGGAGGAGAAATGATACCAAGAGGTATAGAAGTGCTTATAATGTAAAGTTATAAAGTGCCCGAAGGCAGCGTAGGGCTGTGGCAGGGGCTTTGGTAGAAGAAGATCCTGGGTAGGAATGAATATTTACAAGTTAATGACTTACCCTGCTAAAATGTTCAGTTAATTCTCAGAAGCCAGTTAGAAGGTCAAGCAAGTCACTGAGTAAATAACATTAATTAGGCCCATAGAAGAACTTTATCACATCTTACCTCCCAAATTTGTCCTTTTTGTTGAAGTCTGCACCAGTATTCAGCAGAAGGTTTAGGCACTCCAAATTCCTATCCAGGAAAAAATAGAAGACTTAATTGTCAGTAATCTAATAATGAAATTGGTAGGTTTAAATATGCATAAAAAACATGTTTTCAAATGAGAGTAAAGTGAATAATATGGCATGATTTATATTTTATGAATAAAAACATAAAATTCATCTTATCTGAAATTTAAAAAGTTATATACAGACAAACTGCACATTGATAGGAAATAATGAATGAATCCTGTTGTCACTATTTAAAAGGAAGTTCACATTTGTAAGAGTGCCTAAAGAGTTAAGAGCCTTTAAATAAACTTCAAGCAACATGCTTAGAATTAAATGGCGTACATTTAAGTGTTTTTTAAGACTAAATTAAATTAAAAAGGGTTAAAAAAACCAAACCTGAAAACATAATGTCCCAAATTAGCTTTTCTTTGCTTACTTAAATGCATCCTTAGTTAAAATTATAGGAGAATAGATTACATGCATGGGTATTTCTAAAATTTAATTTTTATAAACCTGAACATCAACTTGCTATTTCTATGAAAATTGTAACTGCCAAACAATCAGACATTCATGTTGTCTGTTGTCTCTCTCTCTGTAGGCAAGCAACATGGATGCCAGGTTTTAACTGGAAGGTTCTTTGGTGACAATGGAAGAACAAGAGGACCCAGTCACATGTTAACAATCCACTACAACTGAGACTGGCCTAGTGGTAGTATAGGTTCAATACACTTTGAAATCACCAGTAATTGTTAAGGAATTATTACTGGAAATAAAATTCTTGCAACTGTCTTCTTGATAAAGTTATCAAGAATTTAACAGCTTATCACAACATTAAGGTCTAGATTATCAAAAGCATTAGATTAGCATTATGCTTCAGTGAAAAGGATTTGTATTCCCCGCTAAAATGCTTTCATTGATTGCAGAGGTAGAAACATCAATGGTGAAAGAGAATCATCGATCGGCTGCCCCCTGCATGCCTCCCTAAAGGGGATTGAGCCTGCAACCCAGGGAATGTACCCTGATTGGAAGGTGAACTGTGACCTCCTGGTTCACAGATTGACACTCAACTTAATGGTCATGTGGGACCAAGAGTTTTAATTGAAGTTTGTTGTTCATTCGAACCAATTGTCTAATTTCCCCTACTAGTAGTAATTAATATTCAAAACTCAGTCCAAAATATTTCAATTTCAAATTTTCCATTTCATATGTACTATTCCTGAGTAGAAGCAAGACATAAATAAGCTATTAACACTTCCCATGCCCCGAAATTATAATTAAAAATTCCTCAACAACTTTTCAAAGAATAGTAGTATTAGTTAAAATACTCTCAATGTTTTAATGCTCTCATTGGAAGAAATATATTTTTCATTTACCCGGAAAGCATTCTCTTATAAAAAGCAATAACTTTCTTTTATAAGTTTATTCTCTCTCTCCTACTCACAATTTTTGACTTAGGTGGATAAAGATTTAAGAAGCAATTTCTACTACTCTGGACTTTCTTCTCCCAAACCACTCCTGCTATGTTTTCTATTTTGTAGTAGTCTAAAACTAATAAAGAGAAGCAAAGAGAAAAACTGCCATGACCAGTGACCTTTTTCTAAAAATAGTAACTGTTTTATTAACATACCCTCCAGCTGCAGCTGCATGGAGACAGGTCCTACCAAAATCGTCTGCGGTATCTATGTCAAATCCTACAAGAAAAAAGACATTTTACATGTTATATAATGTTATAGATACATTACTTAGATTATAGTATTTTATCAAGAAATGTCATGAGCCACACATCCCCAATCTCAAAAACTATGAATTGTAGTTACAAAATTATGGAAAATAGATTAATAATGTACAATATTACAACAAAATTACTACTAAAAAACAGGATTTTAGGATAAGTGCTTGAGTACTTATTTAAAAACTATAGACACCTAATACTAATATTACTGTATTGCATGTTGATTGTAATTGGGGAAAAAACTACACCAAAACAAATACAAATAAAAACCACAGAATACAATGAACTATTATTCAGCAATAAAGGAAAATAAAGTATTTTTTAAAAAAATATATTTTACAGAGAGGAAGAGAGAGGATAAAGAGTTAGAAACATCGATGAGAGAGAAACATCGATTCAGCTGCCTTCTGCACACCTCCTACTGCCCGCAATCAATGTACATGCCCTTGATCGGAATTGAACCTGGGACCCCTCTATCCACTGAGCCAAACCGGTTTTGGCAATATGCTAATTTTCACTGAAACTTTCCCATAATCTTTTTAGCAATCATGAGTATTAATATACAAAATCTGTTCAATTTTCTTAACACTCTGAGAAATATAATTAAAACATATATTCAGTAATTCTATGCATTTAATAAAGACCACAGTTTTATAGTAATATTTATAAAAAGCTTTTCTATTTTGTTTGAAACTGACTATGATTGTGGCATTTTAAAATAGTAATTAATGACATAAATACAAACCTAGAGGATATTGTATAATATAAATTAGCTTTTAAAAAGGAAGCATGCAAATAAAGATATTTTGCTTTTAGACATAATGGAACAATCCCAGAAGATGGTTACCCTTCAATGAACAGAAGCTGCTTTAGAAATACTCCACATCCCATTCCTAACTAACAGAGAGAAGGAAATCACTGAAAAAATAAAACCTTTTCCAGAGATGAAGAGAAAATTGAACCTTAAAATTAAAGGACCCAACATTTTCTAAGAGGGGTTAACAAATGATTCACATTTGGAGATACTATATGTAATTTTCGAAGAACAAAGAAATTGTATTAAATGGGGGTAGGAGATGAAATAATTAGTTTACAAAAGTCCCACTCACCAGAAGAAAGGAGTTTCCTGCAGCAATCTGAAAAACCACTCAAGGCTGCCAAATGGAGGGGGAACATTCCATGTATGCCACGCCTGAAATAAACCGGACAGTATTCTCATTACAATGCAAGAAGAAGACAATCACTTAAATAAATTATTTAAAGTGAAAAGACACGTGAGTCAAAATCTTAACACCTTGGAGAGCAATTTAGCAATAGGTTAAAGGTGGGCATAACTTATTATCCAGCAATTTTCCTCAAAGAGTAAGGTTTTTTTAACCACAGCACTACTGTCATTATAAGCTTTGTGTGTGTACGTATGTATGTGTGTTTGTGGGGCCATCCTGTGCATGTAGGATGTTCAGCAGTGCCCATGTATACTACCTACACTACACTATATGTCAGAAATATTCTCTTCTCAAAATTATGACAACCAAAAATATCTATACTAATAAAAGGGTAATATACTAATTAGACAAGACATCTTCTGGACGTCCTTTCGGACAAAGGTGGCAGGGGATGAGGCAGAGGCGGTTAGGGGCAATCAGGCCAGCAGGGGAGCAGTTAGGGGTTGATCAGGCCAGCAGGCAGAGGAGGTTAGAGGCGATCAGGCAGGTGAGTGGTTAGGAGCCAGTGGTCCCAGATTGCAGGAGGGGTCCCAGACTGGATAGGGTGCAGGCTGGGCTGAGAAACCTCTCCCACCCTGCCCCATGCATGAATTTCATGCACCCGGCCTCTAATATTAAAAATAGACCACTAATTAAAAGCTCTAATCCAAACTGCATAGTCTAGAAAGACCTGGGGTTAAAAAATATTTAAAAATTCTTTATGCTGGCTTACTAAATGAAATTGTATTATCAAACAATCTATTCTACCATACCGTAAATACAAAAAGGAGAAAAAAACCTCCAGCAATTAGTACAATATCTAATTGCTGGAGGCTAAAACCCACAGTTCTAATTGAAATATCTAGGAAAATGCAGTTCAATTCCTTCTGTGTTTCCCTGTCATAGCTATCGACACCTTGGTAAGTACTTACTTTGCAGTGTCAGCACCACTTGTAATAAGAGTGTTGATTAGCAGCTCATGGCCATATCTTGCTGCTATGTGCAAAGGGGTGTTTCCATTTTTATCTTCACAGTCAATTACAGCTCCTGCAATAAAGGACATGCTTTCAGACACCAGACTATATATAAAGATCAAGACAAATCTATTACATAAAAAGCAAGATAAAGAAGATAAAGTTCTATTCAAGCACATGGAAGGATTTAACTAGATTTCATTCATAGTACATTGGTCTAGGCACTGGAGTTACAGATTTTATGCTTAAGGGTTCTGGGGTCCAGTAAGTTTGGAAACCATTGTTTTAAAGCAAAATTGAACACATTTCTTTAGAACAAGACTTTTCAGAAAGTTAATGTGCACACTCTCATATTATCAAGAACACTGCATGCAATGCTTCACAAAATATTTGATCATAAACCTATTCTTATTTTTCCTCTGCAAAACCATTAATAGCTGTTATCTTTAACATGGCTTGAAAAATGCTGCTTTAAAGTACCGCACCTAAAAGTTCTTTTTATTTAAAAGTTTAGCCTGCCTAGTATTAATTCAAAAGAACATAAGTTCAAAAAATAAATGAAAATTCTAAAAATAGTTCAAAATATTAAAAGGGGGAAAAAGATATTTGATATATATATATATATATATATATATATATATGCACACATACACACACACACACACACACACACACACACAATGCAGTGGAAAGGCAGAATTTTCTCTTTAGCAATGTTTTTAAAAGGCCAACATTAACTGCTAGAGAAATTAATTTATAATCCAGTGGAAACAACTAAAAATAAATTTAAAAATTACATAAGAAACATATACATGGCTTTTTGTTTTATTTGATTTTTAAGAGATCTGACATAAAATATTTAGAATATAGACTGCTATGATAAATCCTTAATACCATTCAGTTTGTGGATGTTTTTACAACATTTAAGAAAAAAAACCAAACAGAAATACTTTTTACCACTCTGGATAATGGTTTGTGATCTGGAGAATCTACCGTGGAGGGCAGTCATGTGCAGTGGGGTTTTCCCATCTTTGCTCTGAAATAATCAAACAAACAAAAAAATTAAAATAATTGTTCTATCCATAATATGTAATCCTTAGTTTCATTTTAAATGTTCTCTTGTATTTTTATTTTGTATAACTATTACTCAACCATTAAGTTTAACTGAAGGCTATAGAAGTAAAACAGTTGTTGAAAATTATAAACTAATTTCTTACCATGTGTATTATCAAGCACAAATTAAAAAAAAAAATCAATGTTTACAGTTTATAAAAAGCTCTGCATGGTAGGTAATTGTAATCTTATTATCATTCCTATCTCATAGGTGGGGAAACTAAAACACAGGATATTAACCAAGCCACATAATTGGAAGTAAGACACAGCCAGGATATGCTTCCCACATTTCAAAAATTTCACATTGCTCTAATTCATTCATTTTAAAAAACACTGAATCCCCCCTCAACCAAGGAAAAGTGAATGTTGTAATTAACTTCAGCCCATAATTCACTTAAGCACTGATATTTTTGTTAGCTATTTTCTCAAATTACTTAAAATAATAAATCAGAATAGATGTGCATGTGTGTATTTAATGTGGAAGTTCTGAAATTCAAAAGGAGTTCTAAATATGAAGAAAAACAATGATTGAGTTAGGAAAAATCTTTTCTTCCCCAAAATTATTTAAAAATCTAAACATATACATGACCACCAAAAGAGGAGAGGAATTGTTTTACAATTCTAATCCTTCACAGTATTCAATATACCTTCTGTGTATATAATAAAAACTGAAATGTGATAAGTGTCATAAGTTTACACTACAATTGTATAATGCAAAGCTCCTTAAGAAACTCTCATGTCAAAAGGATCTATATAATACCTTGAACAATAAAGATTAAAAGAAGAAAAAAGAACCACTCATGCCACTCATTATAATAATAAAGTATTAGATTTATTTTATAAATACCTATTTAGGTATTTGATTCCTTAATTTTATATTCATATTTTCAAGCAAACAAGCCATCCAACTGACAACATTGTGAAAAATTTCTAAATAGAAAAGGTGAAAGAGTATTACAGTGAACACCCATACACATAACACTGAGATTTCAGAGAGGAAGAGAGAGGGAGATAGAAACATCAACAAGGAGAGAAAACCACGGATCAGCTGCCTCCCGCATGCCCCCTACTTGAGCCCACAATCCAGGCATGTGCCCTGGTCAGAAATCGAACCGTGACCTCCTGGTTCATAGGTGTTTGACATTCAACCACTGAATCACATCAGCCAGGCTGCTGTTGGTTTTTTAAACTATAGAACCTGAAACACCAAGTAAATAGAATTTCAACTGTTCTAGACCTTACAGAAATGGGAAAAAGCATATAAATATATTGTGTGTGTGAGTGTAAGGCTTCACTCAACATATTTTAAAGATTCGTCTATGTTCTAGTATCAGTAATTTGTTACTTTTGTTGAGGAATGATATTGGTTACCGATACTGCTTTAAACAGAGAACTCCTAAATACCTGTGTGGATTCCAATTGTATTTCCTACCTTCGTATTGACGTCGGCCCCATTGCCCACCAGGAGCTCTAAGCACAGCGCTCCATGTGTTGAGGCAGCAGCAAAGTGCAAAGGGGTAAATCCTTTCTCATTCTTGTGATTTACATTAGCACCACTATCTATAAGTTCATTCACGACAACATCTTGTCCATTATAGCAGGCTACATGAAGAGGTGTATTTCCATAGGCATTTGGTTCATTCATCTATTGGGAGAAAATAAAATGTCAGTGTTAAAGTAGTGTTTCTAACTATCCTTGTTGTGACTTACTTTAACAACATTGAGCTTGCAAGCAAATTATTAAAGTGAGAAACAGGGATAAATACACAGATAGGCTTATAATTCTAAACTTCTTTTAAAATGATGAACATTAAAACCAGCATTTTTGTATCAAACAGCATTTTGTACAGGAAATATAATTCACATGTACAATGTCTACTGCATGACAAAACGGAATGACTCCAAGAGAGATATTTTAGGGAGATATAAACTAAGACATTTAGAGACATTTAGAGAATTAATTCTAAGAATCATGAAAAATGAACACAAACGGAAAGTTCTGAGATATTATTGAATAACATGCTCATGCTTAGCCTTTCGCTTACAGTGACAAAAGATTTAAGTTGGTAATGTAGTAGATATCAGAATTTTTAAAAAATGAGTGGCATTTTTTCTATTCAATATATTTTTACAACTTGAGCTCTAGACATTTTCTGTTACATATTGACATTTTACCAAAATGAATGCGCTCAAAATATGCTCAATACTGAGAAATAACTCATGTAACTCAAGCTATTCTTTCTTTTTTCTAATAAATAAAATGGGCAAAAGTCCACATGACTTTTTCATATAGCCAAAGAAAAGTCTAGTCTTTGACCGTCTTCTGGGAGGTGATATACAGCAAACGTAATAGGAGTATCCTAGTGTATGGAGGGAGCTGGCTATACTGGATCTTAAAGTAGGATTGGCTATAGCTGATGAGTCTTAGGGTCCTTTCTCAGATTCCTGGTAACGAAATTGGAGTAAGTAAAAATTTAACATGTGACTTTAGTCAAAGTATCTAGATTTAATCACCAAAAGATAAGAGACATGGAATAGATTCTCCCTCAGAGTCTCCAGAACTTTGAGATTAAATTCATTTCTAAGTCACTCACTTTATGGTAATTTGTGAAGGCAGCCATAGGAAACTAATAAATCATGCAATTGGAGGCTAAACATCACTAACCAGCTCTAAGCCTGACTACTTATTTCAAAGTGTGAACAAATGTTATTTTACTGTCAAAATAAGCTTTGAAAATTGCATCAGAAAGGAACTTGGAACAGATATCAGAAACAAGGTTGTCTCATTTATCTAGATCAAGAGCCTTTTAAAGCATTATGTTACTGTTGAAAATAGAGGTACAGAAACTGTTGAGATGCCTAAAAATGTATTTAGATTTCTGCGACTTTTCAAGATCCCCACACTTTAGTAATTACTTGTTTGCTCTAGGCAAAGTGCTTCCCACAGTCCTTAAATTAAGTCTACTGAGCTCTACAGTCACCATGTATTATTTGCCTAACCAGAAGACTACTACCTACCTCTTTCCTGTCTGATCTAAACTGCCCTCCTCTAGCACAGACTTACCTTCTCTCCTAATTGGCTGCTTTTAAAATCTGTTTTAAGAACCAGATGAGGTTGTCAGAACTGTTCTTAAAATTAGAGTAATTATATTCTTGGGTAAAAAGCACTACTGCTTAAAAGGATGGCCTGTGAAAGCTACAGGTATTCTCAACTATAATTCCAGGATCAAATATATTCAGATAAAGCAGCAACCCTTCCTAACCAAATATTTATTATTGATGGGCAAGAAACTCTAGTTTTCCTGCCTAGCTCTTGCCAATATCCTATAATATGAACTGCTACAGTCATTTAAAGGGAATATTAGACTAAGAGGGCAAATAAGACTAACCATAACCTACCCACTTAGAAAAAATAATTCACGTATTTCTGATCTGCTGGTTTTCATAGCTGAAATGGAGCTACAGAGCCTGGAATACGATGGAAAAGTAAAAACTTGTCATTTGAACATTCACCTTTGAAATGTATTTTACCTCTTCATCTACTTTGACTCATCAGATATCAGTGCACTATATATTATGTAAAGGACTATAATTATACCTGGTTAAAAGACATAAAGACTACTGTATAAAATCATATTTTCAAATCTCTAGTAACTTCCACCAATAGTAAAATTACGAACATACAAAATTCTTTACTCCTTTATAATGCTGTCTATAGACCTACATCAACTCCAAGGTCTAAAAGGTACTTGACTATGCTGATCATTCCACTAGAGGCTGCAGCATGAAGAGGTGTGTAAGACTTCTTATCCTTGCACGTCACTTCAGCTCCGTGTGACACAAGTAATTTCACTACTTCAATGTGACCTGAAAATGTGTTTATGAAGAAAAAATAAATAGGTCAGCATATGAAAAATATGAATATAATCCTGAACATCTTTAAAGGAAGGTAAAAATGCAAATTAACTAGATAATGCATGACAAGTTACCAATAAATCACATTATAACCACAGACAGAATGGAAGAAAAATATAAAGAATTCAGGATACTTTAAAAAACCCACACACGCTTATTTTTAAAATATATTTTTATTGGTTTTAGAGGAGGGAGAGGGAGATAGAAACATCAATGATAAGAGAATCATCCATCGGCTGCCTCCTGCACTGGGGATCGAGCCTGGAACCTAGGCATGTGCCCTTGACTGGAATCTAACCTGGGACCCTTCAGTCCACAGGCTGACGCTCTATCCACTGAGCCAAACCAGCTAGAGCCAGCATATTTTTAAATAAATGTTGACAGAGGTAATAATTATAAAAACATTTAATTTTACTTAATCCGATGATAACCCGGCAATCTTTAATTCTTTTTCCTAGACCTTGTTGTTTTCAAGGTTGTTTTAATGCCTTTTCAAATTCTGAGGTTAACTTTTTATGTTTAGTGTAAGACATTAATTTATGTTTCTCTTCCTTAGTAAAATCTTCTACTTGGAAATTTGGAAGTGACTTGAGGTTGTTTCTTAAGAATGCTAGGTATTTAAAACATGCAGCTAAAAATCTCTTTTCCTCTGGTATGTCCACAAGATGTTCTTAATCAACTTAGTTTGTTACTCAGCCATGTATCAAACAGGATAGGCTAGATTATATATACTGCATTTAAAAATCAACTCCCAAATCTGAGTAGCTTAGTGTTTTATTTCTCATTAAGACTATAATAGCTTGGCAAGAGAGCTCTTCTCAGTCATTTAAGCACCTAGGCTGATGCAGCTGACCCCATTTTGAAGGTGGTTGGTCACTGTGCCAGAGGGGCAATAAGCTGCAGAGTCACAGAGGTGATGCTGCTTTCAATTCATTAGTCAGAACTAGTCTCAGCACCACCCAACCACACATGGAGGCCAAGAAGGGAACATGGATTTGAAAGATGGGAGAACCACTATTCTTCTTTTATATCTTCTCAAATTTAATCAGATTAGATTATACAGTGCCTTCTCCTTTCATTTTCCTTCCCGCCTTTGTGCCTCTGTTCATGGGATTCCTTCATTGTGTGGAATGTTCTGCTTGGATGTCTCTTTTCAAACATTGCTACTACTAACCCTTAGGGCCCATGTCAGTTCCCATCTTCCCTGACCAATCACCTCTCTTACCCAGAAGCCCTTTCAGCCCAAAACACCATGTATCTGTAAGTACCATCTAATAAGCATATAATATCTTGTAAGGTTTCTTAAATTTGAATAAGTATTTAATTCTTTAATTGCTTGTATTAGCTTCCCAAATATCTTTCTTAGGGAAAATACTGAATGCTCTTATGTTTTACTTCCTGCTATATTCCATGGAGCTGAGAACAGTGTTATATACAAAATAGGCACCCAATAATTATGTTACATTAAATAAACTACTCATGATCTTGGTTTTTATATCCCTTCACAAGAACTATTAATTAATAACTGTAAAACTGAAGCCTTCAAACATAGGCCTCTTCTCTTAACAAAATTAGTTAAGCATATTACAAGACACACAGGGTCAAGTAGATTTAGTTGTTCATATATAAATTATCAATTAAAGTGAATACTTTCACTTATTTTTTTCTCTTTCTCAATATGAAAAAAAATTTTTTAATTATATTTTTAGGGAAAAAAATAACAATTAGGTGCCAAATTACATGTGACCATCATATAAGAGTATTAACTGGTACAAAAGATCCCTCACTACACATTACTTTCTAATCCATGGCCCTAGAAAGACAGTTACTTGATTTTATTGTAAAGCAGTGAAAATCAGAACTTACAACATCCCAGGATATGCAAACATAAACAGTTTTAAAAATATATATATTTTTATTGTTTCAGAGAGGAGGTAGAGGGATAGAGAGAAAGATAGAAACACCAATGATGAGAGAGAAACACTGATTGGCTGCTTACTGTATGCCCCCTACTGGGGATTGAGCCTCAACCCAGCACCATGGCCTTGCCCAGAACTGAACCTGGGACCCTTCAGTATGCAGGCCAATGCTCTCTCCACTGAGCCAAACCAGCTACAGCCAGCTTGGAGGTAACTTATTTAAAAGAAAAAAGGAAAGAAAGTTCTAGAGTGAAATAAGTGATACTGTTCTAGCTGGGTGAACCCTCTGCCTTCAAGTATGTGTTTTTCTTGTCAATGTACAGAATGCTGCTACGAATGGGATTAGACTTCATTTAATTCATCAACATGTATTTTAAAAAATGGCATCCATTTATCATGTACAGTATCCGTAATTCAGTAATCAACAACATTCTTTTAAAAAATTATATCTCTGCAATGTGAATTTGATAAATATTATCACTACTAGAGGCCTGGTGCATGAAATTCGTGCATGGAGGGAGAGGAGTGTCCCTTAGCCCAGCCTGTACCCTCTCCACTCTGGGCAGTGGGACATCCCTCTCACAATCCAGGACTGCTGGCTCCCAACTGTTCGCCTGTCTGCCTTCCTGATGCCCCTAACCACTTCTGCCTGCCAGTCTGATCACTCCCTAACCACTCCCATGCCAGCCTGATTGATGTCTAACTGCTCTCCTGCCAGCCTGTTTGCCCCCAACTTCCCTCCCCTGCAGGCTTGATTGCCTCCAACTGCCCTCCTTTGAAGGCCTGGTCCCTCCCAACTGCCCACCCCTGCTGGCCATCTTGTGGCCATCTTGTTTCCACATGAGGGCAGGATCTTTGACCACATAGGGGCAGCTATCTTGATCTTTTGTGTTGAAGTGATGGTCAATCTGCATATTACTCTTTTATTAGATAGGCTAGAGGACTGGTTGCAAGGGTGGGGCCAGCTGGTTTGCCCTGAAGGGTGTCCAGGATCAGGGAGGGGGTTCCCTTGGGGCATGGGGCGGCCTGGGTGAGGGGCCTGTAGCCATGCCCCCCGGAGATCCAAGTGGAGGCTCTGGTATCTGGAATATATTTATCTTCTAAAATTGAAATTTTGTAACCTCAAAACTCAGTGGTGGCAGCCATTTCTGTTGGAGTTTATTCACCTTCTATAATTGAAACTTTGTAGCCTGGAATGGAGGCCTAGGTGGGCCAGGGCAGGTGGAAAGCTTGGCTTCCTTTGTTGCCAGGAGCAACCCTAGCCTGTTCTCTCCAGCTCCGCGGCTGCTGCCATTTTTCTTGGGATTCATGATCTTTTATAATTGAAACTTTGTATCCTTGAGTGGAGGCCTGGGCTGGCCAAGGTGTGTGGAAAGTTTGGCTTCCTCCATTGTCAGGGAAACAAAAGCCTCCCTCCTCCTCTCTATGGTGGCAGCCATCTTGGTTGGGGTTAATTTACATATTCACACTAATTGGCTGGTGGGCATGGTTTTTGGGTGTAGCAGAGTGGTGGTTAATTTGCATATTACTCTTTTATTAGGTAGGATATTTCAGGAATTTTGAAAATGTCCTACTTTTTCTTCTGTTGTTCATGAATGTATAAAAAAAGTAAAATGAGCTATGCCTAGAATTTATAAGTTTTTATGAAAAGGAAACGAGGGAGAAAAAAAATGTCATTTTAAATTCATTGAAATTATGCATTGCTTCAAGAAGAAATAATGAGTTGCTAATCAAGGTAATTAATATTTATTCAGTACCTTTTATGTCTGTCATCACGGTAAGGTGACCTGAGGTAGAGCTTGGTTGGATATTGCTAAAAGTACTGAAAGTAATAGAAAAGATGAATGCTTAAAAGGGATTTTAAATGAAGGTTCGCGGTAGAAGCAAAAATGGGGTAGGAATGTTAAATGATCAATTCATTCTGGGGACAGAGGTGGGACAGGGGAACACTTGACAGAGAACTCAATAATAGCATAGGGTAAGAATAGACCCTAACAGAAAAGTAAGGGAAGCATCAACCAGGAGGTAAGAAGGCCAGGACAAACAAGAACGCCTGTGGGAAATAAATTATGTAAGATTAATACATGTAATCCTAATGTCTCTTATCCCAATATTGACAGATTTTCTGAATATAACCCGGAGGTGACAATGACCTGGACTTAAGCTTGCTATTAGGTTGAGAGCTCCCTACTTTCATGTTTAGCTCTCTTTGATCCTGATGCCTAGAACAGCTGAATAGTTTTAGAAACAATGTGTCAATACTCCTCTTTCCATGCTAAAAGAAAGAGACAGGGAAAAAAGAATTATGAATTTCTGAATGTTTATGCTAAAAAATTAAATGGACAGTGAGGTCCAAAAAACACAGAATACCTTTTTCAATTCACAATTGGCCTGAAAAGTGAGATATTTAGGAGATCAAGGAAAACAAAGACATCTCAGGGCCAGTAAGATACACACACCCAGCTATTCTGGGAGCTCCATTTTAGAGATAACCTATAAAATCCCCTGGCTTTCAATCTCATGGAAACAGCTGTTAGTCAAGTTTAATTCTTTGGAGGTAAAAGGCCTAATGCACTTTGCTTAATGTATAAACCCTTTCACATGAGGTGTAAAATTTAAATCACACAGACTAGCTATTTCTAAGCTGCATTTAAGAATAAGCTACATTAGAATATTCAGAAAAATTGCTAAGATTTAAAATCTGTGGGCTGTGAGGAGAGGAAGTTAGGATGCCATGGGAGACCTGCTTCTGGTTATACATCAAGCATGTCAAACTTGCGACCCACAGGCTGCATGCTTCATTTATTTGGCCCATGTTAGCCTTTGAGTTTGACATGCTTGATGCATACCGTCAGTGAACAGAAGAATTACCCATTACATAACCAGAGGCACAAATCTTTGGTATGAGACAAACACCAAAAGACCAAGATTTTCAGCTTTTGGTTTTCAAAATAGGGACCAGATGACAATGATATTAGCCTTCATTTTTTATCTTTCTTTACACCCACACTAATGGTTAGACTTGCTATTCAAGATGGATTCTACTACTTGTGGTTATTTCTACTATAAGTAAAGGATTTTCCTAGACTTTAGGGTTACTGATAACTAGTTTAAGTTGTTTTCTTGTATTTTCATATTTCAAAATTTTAAGTTTTAAAATTAATAATCTTCCTCTAAATCTTCCTTTACTCTTTTATTTTTAAGTGAAATATAAAAAAAGATAAAACATAGAGCAGAGAATAATAGGCCTGTAAGAAAGGTGATGAGCTAGATGTCAGGTATGTGAATGGTAAATCAGGGAATACCAGAATTATACAGAAGATATGTCAGTCCATATACGAGTCTGCCTAAGCCAGAGGAGCCAGAACAGTGGAAGCTGAAAGACAGACACCCTTTGGTGGGAAGAGAAAAATCTCTGAGCTCCACAGCTGCAGAGGAAGGAGGAATTCTTTCAGTTCTATTTCAAAAAGCTTTTATCCATGGCTTCTTCCCAGAGGCACAACCCCAGCCTTGTAGGACTTGCAAGGTTTGTGGCAGGCTGTACTTCCTCCATCTTAGAGATCCACTTTTACCTACAAGACAACATTTCTACTCTGCTCTGTCTGTGCATTTTAAAGTACCCTGAGGTATGGTGATCTGCTTCCTCACTGGCTGGCCAAGTTACTTCAAGAGCACAATTAATGATTTTTGTTAGTATTTTGGCCACAAAGTTGCATAAGTTTTGGTGGCCTGTCCCAGGGCTATTTTCTGATGAGCTCTATTAGTTCCTAGATGCAATTTTGCAGATCCTAAGATTTTTCCAAAACCACATATATCATGTTACAACAGAAAAGCCTATACTGTTTCTTTCTGTGAAATTACTATTGGTGCCTATTTAACCCAGTGGTTGGCCAAAAATAATAGGCTTCCTAATGCATCTTCATACCTTCTACCTAAATTCCCATAAAAACAAGGATGGGTAGGAGTATGGACTTTTATAAACACTAATTTAAATTATCTCAGGCTTGTGTTTATTATGTTGCTCCCTTCAAAAGTAAACAGAATTAATTTCAAACAGCTTTCAGGAGAACTGAACCCATGCCCTTCTGTTCTGACAAACCTTCATACTACCAGGCTGGTTCCACTTGGGGATCAAGCAGAAGAACAAAAATGCACAACTTTTCCTGAATACGCAATGTAAAAGAATACATTTTAAAAGTACATACCCATATAAGCTGCCCAATGGATAGCTCGTCTATCTTTTTTGTCAAAAGCATTAATATTGGCACCTCTAGACAGGAGTAGTTTGACCATCTGGAATGACAATAAACACAGTTATCAAAATTCAGAAGTACAACTGTTCATGAATATCCTTTGTGATGAATACTCATCTTAATCTCTCTGGCACTGAATTTCTGCACTTATATAAAGGAGCTATACTAAATGCTAAAGACCCTTTAGCATAATTCAATAAGTGACAGGACAAAATATGAACACAGTTTTCACATGTTTCAGTATCTTTTAAAGATGCCAATTTGTGTCCTGGTATTTTATGGACAACTAAGTACAAGTTTGTAAAAATGAAATATTTAAAAACGGGTTTTAAGCCTTACTTTATAGCCCAAAGCGTTATTAAAATAAAAAGCACATTCTTATTCCAGAAGTGCCTTAAATTTAATTCAAACACAAGTGTGCTGTCCATACCATGATTAGTCCTGAAAGTCCCTGCAGTCTACTTACTTCATAATATACCAAGAATAATATTTCTGTTATGTCTAACCATATTTTCAATAGTTCCCCCAGTGCAAAGGGCATTTCATATTCCTAAAAGGGATGCATCTTGTGATCTTAACTGCAGTGGAGGCAAGAATTCTTTGTTGCAAAGGCAGAGAAGGATAGTGAAAATAACTGCAGCCATTAGCTCTCAGGCAGAGAATCTTGGGAATGTCACTTTACCTCTTTTAGTTTTTGTATCTGCAATAAAAATGAAGGACTAGACAAGCTGGCCTCAAAGGTTCTTCTAAATCTGTGTTTTGCTTTTTTTTTTTTTAAGTCTTCTCTGTACACATAAGCTCTACTCTTTGCTATGATAACATCTAACATTAGATAAAGCTTGCTGCATAAGACAATTAAATACTTATTTGCTTAAATTGTTTTCTTTTGATGGTCTGTCAACAAAGAATTCTTGACTAAATATTGATAATAAACAGTAAGAAAATGTCTTCTAAACCCCATCTTCCTTTACTATTCTATTCTTGGGAGCACAATAAACTTTTGTCTTCTGAGACTATTTTTCCAATAACAGAACACAGTTTTCACATTGTGTTCTAGTTGGCAGTGTTCTCCTATCTCCCCAGGTTGACTATGAAAATCAAGTAAGTGCATGGGCTGCAACTGATAAATAAATTTCTAAATTTGAGAAAGTTATATCATGAGTTATGAAAGAAGTTTAAAGGCTTTCATAGTAAAATTACACTAAATTATCAAGATAAATATTTTTGCTTGCTTTTATCATGAACTAAGGAATGGCTAAAAAGGCAAGTTCATTAATAATTGGGTTGAGGGAGTGGGAGGACTTCCCACAGATTGAGAACCGCTGACAGGGTCACCTAAGACCATCGGTGATATTTACATTACGATTCATAACAGTAGCAAAATTACAGTTATGAAGTAGCAACGAAAATAATTTTATAGTTGGGGCCACCTCAACATGAGGAACTGTATTAAAGGGCTGTAGCATTAGAAAGGTTGAGAACCACTGTCTTAGAGGAAGAGCACCATTGTCTAGTTGAATATCACCTACCTCACAATGTCCACTAAAAGCTGCATGATGTAATGCAGTTCTCCCTGCTCGATCAGACACGTTCACATTACTCAGAAGAGGTACCAAAGCTTCAGCACACTTTACGGCTTTATTAGCAGCAGCTATGTGTAAAGGGGTTTGCCAATTTTTGTCTCGAGCATTAACATCTGCAGAATGCTTCAAAAGTACCTGAACTGCTTCCTAAAACATATGAAGATAAAAGTTATAAAAGACAAATGAGTTAACAGTTTTAGAAATTTTATATATGAAAGAAATAAAATTTCCTGAGTAAACAAGTAGAAATTTGCCAGCCCCCCAAATATATTTTTAACTAAAGGCAGTATTCAGAGTCATACAGGATGCATTAATATCAAACATTCTCTATCAAAATGTGCAAGAATAAATATTAACAAATATTCTTTAAAAATAATCATTATATCTAGTTTTTCTAGATAGTGAGATAAAATTAATTTATACTTTCAACAGTTTTAAGATGTATTGCTTTGCCATTAGATATATATAAATTTAAAACATAACCATGTCCCAAAGTTCTACACATGCTATATTTTACAAAATAAATAATTATTAGGATCTAGTTCATGAGAAAGAGGGGGTGAAGGCGGGAGTATTTGAAGTCTTTGCAACAGTAAGATCCTAAGGAATCCAGTATGCCACTGACATTAAGCAAGATAAAGTAATATAATCAGAACAAAAAATAAAATATTCTCCTTATAGTGGTAATCCTATCTTCAGTAGATGAATGATAAACTCTGTATGAAATGTAAAGGACTAGAACCAGAATAGAAGCATCTCAAGTCTAGTAAAACTGACACTCAGTTTTCTCATCTGTCCACCACTCATCTTAAGTCTGCTATTCAGCAAAGAAAAACCCTGAAGGTAGATGAAAAGTGTAAAATAACTATAGCTTTTTAAGCCTTTGAAATAAAAAGTAATCAGAACTGTTTGAAATATGGGAAACAGTACAAGTATTTAACAGGGCTGGCAAAAGAGTGGATAGAAGCCCAGTATTCAATCAATGTGCTAAGGAAGTCAGCCAGCTAATCAAAGATATATGGAGACCTACCCTATAATCCCACAATTCCATTCCAGTTATTTACCCAAGAGAAATTTCAAAAGACCCATCTAAGAATGTTTATAGTAGCTTTATTTGTAAGAACCAAAAAAACAGAAATGCAAATGTCCATCAATAAGAAAATGGATAAACAAACTGTTGTACATTCATACTATAATGAAATACTATTCAGCAATAAAAAGAATGAACCATTAATATACACAATAATATACACGAATCTAAAAAATATTATTTTGAACAAAGTTAAGTCTCAAGAGCATATACTGTATGATTCCATTTTTATAAAGTTCTAGGACAGGCCAAGTTACTTTATGGTGAGAGAAATGGGAATATAGGCTGTCCCTGGGGACAGGACAGCTGACTGAAAAGGGACATGAGGGAACTTGCTAGAGTGATGGGATCCTTTTCTGTCCTGATTGGGGAAAAGATTACCTGGGTGTGTATATTTGCCAAAATTCAAGACTACACACTTAAAGTCTGTGCTTTTTACTGTAATTATACTTCAATTTAAAAAAGAAATAGGGGGAAAGGATGCATAGAAGAATACATATTCTCTAATTCTCTCAAAATTATGAAGAACTAGGCAGTGTCAGTATTCTCTATCCTCATCCTTAAAAAGGGCATATTGTAACTTGGGGAATAAAACTAACATTGTATATATGGGAAATGTCAGTAGGTATGTTAAAGACATATGAGCAAATAATTAAAAACAAGATGAAAAATTTATAATTGGATAAATTGGGCAAATATAGCATACTGTAAGTGCCAGGCTTGCCTTATCATTCTCACTCTGGAATTCGTGATGCATATATATATTAAAGCTTCTGAAAAGTTTGGGGAATATTAGTTTCAATACCAAGAATAGAAAAATCAAAACTATTGTTTTGTTTCACTGAAAAGCAAGAATAAATCCAATTTATGGTAGGTTAGGGTAGGTAAGATGGCGCCTAAGGAAGGCTGTAAATGCAGTGACTAAGACTCTACAATCAAGAGAGATTAAATTTTTTAACCCTGGGTCCACTGCTTTGTACTAAAATGGTTACCCCCCAATTCATATGTTGAAACCCTAACTCTCTATGTGACTGTATTTGAGGACAGGTTCTTTAGGAGATAATTAAAATTAAATGAGGTCATAAGGGAGGGACCCTAATCTGATAGGACTTGGTGGCAGAGAGAGAAAGATTTCCCTACTCCCCTTTCCCCACCTTTCTCTACCATGTGAAGACAGTAAAAAGGTGGCAACCTGTAAGCCAGGAAGACAGCCCTCACTGGAAACTGACTCCGCTGGCCTTCTAGTCTCCAGGCTGAGAAAATAAATTTCTATTGTTTAAGTCACCCAGTCTTAATTTCGTTATGGTACCCCATGCTGACTACTATAGCACCATTTAATTTACTACTCAGAATCATTATCTTTGAAAAATAGAGAAAACTAAAGAAATTTCTAATGACTGGAGATATAAAACAAAATAGGTAAATTTCTGGAAATTACAAACCAATGTGTCTGATGTCACATTCCAGTAAAATTCAGGATCATATTATCAACCCATTATAAGCATTTAAAAAGTAATGTAGGCATAATCAAGGGTATTTATGGTTTCACTAACGCTGTCAAAGTCTGCCTTGACTTAAACAAACAACAATAAAAACCCAGCTAAGTACATATCCTATGACATCACTTTAAATAAGATGATTAGCTGAAACTGGTTTGGCTCAGTGGATAGAGCGTCAGTCTGCGGACTGAAAGGTCCCAGGTTCGATTCTGGTCAAGGGCATGTACCTTGGTTGCGGGCACATCCCCAGTAGGGGGTGTGCAAGAGGCAGCTGATCGATGACTCTCTCATCGATGTTTCTAACTCTCTATCTCTCTCCCTTCCTCTCTGTAAAAAATCAATAAAATATATTTAAATAAATAAATAAATAAGATGATTAAATATGGGACAATGACAACAGATTAAAATATTATATCCAAAGAGTATTTATTCATAGCTTGAGGTCAGTTGAGAAGTAGCTGTCCTTAGCTCCACTCTCCCTTTTAAGCAATTTAATCACTGATTTGAAAGTCAGGTACAGAAAAAAGGGCTAACAAATCAGTAAATAAACACAAAGTTTGGATGGACTGCTCCTTATCTCACATGATAATGCAATATAAACTAAATTATCTTGAGAGAATTAATATGTAATTCCTGGAGTTAGGCAATAAGTAAGTAAGTAAATAAATAAATAAATGTACAGCCTCCACAGGATCCAGTAATGTGATGTGGAGCCCCAAGATTGGTGGGGGCACTCCTAGAAAACTATTGTACTGGGCATTGTGTCAAATTTTGCTCTGTCAACTTAATACAAGATAGTGATTTATTAATACTTTTGGGAAATCTATCAGTAGAGCCAGGCAATTTAGATTAAAACAAATGTGTTCTGTTTTTCTTTTGGCAACTAAATTAGTAGTCAGTAACTTATTACTCAATGAAAAAATTAAGCTGTTAATATAGGCATAGAATGTTCACCTAATTTCAACACAAGTTATTTTTATATGATAAGAAATTGGGTAATTTGTTGCTTTATTTTTAAAGTCTATATTGCTTGAGAAGTATGTATCAAGCAAGCATAATTTTTATAAAAATAATAGCAGCCCAGTTTTTGTGTCTCAGAGGTTGAGCGTCGACCTATGAACTGGGAGATCATGTATGGATTTCTGGTCAGGGCTCATGCTCAAATTGTGGTCTCAATCCCCAGTATGAGATGTGCAGGGAGCAGTCAATCAATTATTCTTTCTAATCATTGATGTTTCTCTCTTTCTTTCTCTCCCTCTCCCCAACCCCCTCTCTTTTTCTCCCTTTCTCTCCCTCTTCCTTCCTCTCTGTAATCAATCAATCCCTAAGCAACTGAACAAACAGTTGCTATGACACACACTGCTCACCAGGGGGCAGATGCTCATTGCAGAAGCTGCCCCCTGGTGGTCAATGCGCTCCCACAGCCAACCTCTTGCGGTCCCTCCCCCCAGCTGGCCAGGCCCAATAGGACTGGGCAAGATGGTCCCGATTACGTACTGGCCAGGCCAAGGAATCCCTCCCATGCACAAATTCATGCACTGGGCCTCTAGTAAAAGTATATTTTAAAAAAACAACACAATACACACACACACACACACACACACACACACACACACACACACCCCATCACAATCAGAAACTGATTCATTCAGAATACTCTGCACCAAAAGAGAGCTGAAGTGTATGCTATATTTAAAGAATGGCAGTCACAAATCAGTGGTGCATACAAGCTGAGGTAGCCAGCCAATGACCAGGTGGGTGAAAGTCACTAAAGGAGAGCTGAAGAGGATATTTAATCTGAAGCAGTCAACCTAGGCTCAATGAAGGAATTAAGCCCTCAGGCATCACTGCATGTAATAAACTAACCTCTCTACCATGCACCCACAGTGATGTTAGCTATATATGTCCTTGGGAAGATTAAGAAAATAGTTACTCCACTCATCCTCTGTAGGGCTTATTTCTCTCTTGGTATCTCAAAAACATAAACTGAAAGCTACCTACACTTTTTCCTTTTACATACTGATCTGTGGTTATGTTTTCTATTAAGTGAAATAAGCTCTTTTATGCTCAGGATGAAATGTGAATAATTAAAAGAACATTCATAAAATTGATAATCTTGACTAGGTTTCCTAGCAGTTTTGCTAATTTATAAGATTTTGGTTTTAAAAAATAACCCCTAGGATTAACAGAAATGTTATTTTTATGAAATGGCCACATTTTATAGGTGTTTCCCATAATCCTATAAAAAAGTAATAATACTACATAGTCCAGTGATTTTTAGGCTGAAAAGCAGACTTAAGGAACTTATTAGGGTCCTTTCTTTCTAATCTACAGCTTCCCCTTAAATTCAGACTAACTACATAATTTTTTTTAAAAAGTCAGTAGTTAGTCAAGTCTCTGGGTAGAATCTGCAATCTTCCTCAAACATTAACTAAAATAATTAAAGAAAATCTTTAAGAATTTTTGGTTTGTTTTACAATATCTGGAAATATACAGTGTTCTTTCTGATGATTTAATTTGGCAGAACTCCACTAATTTTAACTCATATTCCCAAGAGGTTGCTACGTATGACATTTTATTAATAGATTGAAATGATAATATTTACTTTTTCCTTGCTGGCTTTATTTAAAGAAATTTCCTGACAAGAGGGCTAACCACAAACTTGAAGTTTCAGAGTTTAAAATATTTTAGTTTCAGTTTTCACAATAATCCTCAGATTTGCTCCCCAAGATCACACAGCTAGAAAGTGGCAAGTGATATCTGAAGCCAGTTTCTCCAAACCCAAGTTCCATAATTTATCAGCCATAGCACTCCAAGGACCCAGACAGATAGAAAAATAATTTCTCTCTTGTAGGAAGTACGTTTTCTACTCCTCTCTACTTTAGACTCAAATTTTGGTTGCTTTTCCTACCTTTGAAAATACTGAATTTAAATATGAGCTTACTGACAAGCCCACTTAATGTTTTTATATACAATATATTTACTAAGAGAAATTTCATACCTCACTACAAGATGCAACTGCTCTGTGTAAAGGTGTCAACCATTTGCTGTCTTTGGCATTAACTCTAGCTCCTGCAACAAGAAGAAAAAATAAATTGAAATATTTTGCATAAAGTATTTTAAGTAAAACTCCTTAAATAGTTATATATAGTCCAAATTGAATAAATAACAATTGAAAAAGTAGTACTTCATTTTAATACTTTCTAATAAATTACCCTTAAATTACAAAACTATCCCTTTTAATTGATATAATTATCCAATAAGAAATTCGTTTTTTATAAAAAATAAAAGACTAGAAAAGCCACCTTTATACAGAGCATATCCCAAGTAAAAATCAGACCCCACTTTAGAATGTGTGTTAGGAACTCAAATAAATTAAATAAAAATACTCAGACAAAAAATGTAGGCCATTAAGAAGTTTTCATTATATTTCTTTACTAATGAATATAACATGTTAAAGAACAATATAATATCAAGATAGTTTTCCAGTGATAATTAAAAACTCATTAGCACTATAAAGTTACTGTATAAAATGGATATAATCACTATCAATTTTTAAAAAATTGAGAATGAGATGAACCAACCCACGTCTTTAATACCTAAAGGCTTAAAGAAGTAATAACTTTTTAAAAAATCAACAATGGATAGCTGTTTAAAAATCATTAAGTCAACAGACAAAAATTATCCTTAATAGAATGGAAATACATTTAGCAAGACAAAAAATGCATAATTTTAGGGGGGGAAACCTAGTGTCTCCATAAAATCCACTGATTTGGTACCCAAGTCCCAACCAAAGAGAAAAAGCCCTGGCTCTTTGAAGTATAAAGGAACTGGTGATAGGTCCTGCACTATCAGCTATCCTAGGTTTATACCCAAAATCTTAACTAGCTTTACATAACCAGTCTAACCTCCTTATTTTCCAGATTAATTGCAGATAGAGTGAACACCTCATTGTCAGAGTAAGCCAGAGCAGAACCAAGGCTAGAATTCAGACCTCCTTATGTTTACATTCTGTTTTGAGTGTGAGGTTCCAAGGAATATTCAAATGCAGTAACTCCAAGTATAGCTCTAGAAACTACTAGCTATGGGCCTTTAACTAGTTGTGTGATCCTAGTCATTAAAACAGAAAAAAATAAAATAGCAGCCCCATATCAATTGTTGAAGGTAGGTTAGTGGGAGACCCTATGGTAGAAGAAAGCACTGCTGAGAAGACAATAAAGATAGCAATTTAAGAAATGTGGCATTGATGACTATTGCAAATCAACAATAAGAGGTATTATTCTGTAAAGAATAATACCTCTTAAATACTAGAAGTACCGTGTTTCCCCGAAAATAAGACCTAGCGCATGGAAAGATAAGACATCCCCTGAAAATAAGACCTAGCGCAACTTTGGGAGAAAAAATTAATATAAGACACTGTCTTATTTTCGGGGAAACAGGGTACATCACCTTAAATCCAAAATGGTTAGTTCCAATGGTATAAAATAACTTTCTATTCTAGACTCACCTTCTCCCATAAATCCATGTACATCAACAGAACATGCCCTTAATATTTGCAGCCTAAATCTATGCCATTGTCAAATATCTGAATTTAGATTCACCTTTCCAGAGTAGAGATATGATGAGATTTCTGATAGGTTAAAAGCAAAAGAGAATAAACAAGCAAAAATAACAGCAGGATTACTCAAATAGGCTGTATCCATTTGATACCATAGTTAGGATAGATAGAAAAATCTAGATAACTAGCTTCCTCTTACCCAATTTTTCATTTAATAATTCATAAATATAAAATGATACCCTGAAAGAATAGAATTTTTAATAAAAATATTATTTAAGGTAAGATTTTCAGAATTAGATAAATGTCTAGCTCATTTAGACATAGACCAGAAAGTAATTTTTAAAAAGAAAAAATCTGGTTATTTACATTAGTCATTCTGGGCTCTAGACAGCAAAGCAGTCGAAGAGAGGTCTGGAAGTGTGGGGAGTCAGGGGTTAGTGGAAGGAACCCAGGAGTGGAACCTGTGATCTAATAATGGCTCTGTAACCAATAGGCTGTGTGACCTGAGGCTGTTACCCATAGTCCATGACTTCATTTGTTGATGATAGTCCCTGCCTCCTACATGTGTATGTGTATCTGCGTGGGTTGTGTATATGTGGCAGGGAGAGTTGAGTGAGGGAGGATGGGTTTCAGGTTCAAACAACATAGGGAGCTTCTGTTTCTGCAAAGTGAGCTCTAAGAGTCAGGCACTAAATCAGAGTATCCCATTTGACTCTAGGTCTCATTCTGCAAGATAACTGGCCCACCTGCTGGATCCTTAATATACTCAGTCACTGCCGGGACCAGTTTGACCAGTGGTTAGAGCGTCGGCCTGCGGACTGAAAGGTCCAGGGTTCGATTCCGGGCAAGGGCATGTACCTTGGTTGCGGGCACATCCCCATTAGGGGTGTGCAAGAGGCAGCTGATCGATGATTCTCTCTCATCGATGTTTCTAACTCTCTATCCCTCTCTCTTCCACTCTGAAAAATCAATAAAATATATTTAAAAAAATATATACTCAGTCACCAAATGCCAACTCTTTGATTTGTGCTAAACAATCTGCAAGATCCATTTTTAGTTATAACATCCTATCCTATTCTGAAATACTCAGAATAAATTATCTCGTATTATTAAATACCCTGCTCTACTTTAACATTAAATAGATGAAGTAGTATCTTTATAATTCATGCTAAGGACCTTCAAATTACAGCCCATAGGCTGCCTGCCACCTGTTTTGTAAATAAGTTTTTACTGCTACAGAGTCACACGTATCATTTAAGTGTTTAATCTGTAGCTTTCAAATTAAAGGAACTGGGTAGTTACCAGAATGTCTGTAAGGTCCTTTACATAAAGTCTGTCATCCTCTGATCGAGGCTAAATATTTGATAGTTGATATTATTAAAGTTATTTCAATTTTTCATAGGTGTTTGTAATAATTACAAGCAGTACCACTAATAATTTTCTAAAACTTCTATTTGCAGAGAATAGTTCTCTTCTCTGCTCCTAAGCCACAGAGCAGACAGTCCATAACCAGTGAACTGGGACAGGAGCCAAGTACTTTCACTCCTCTTCCCAAACTGGAAATACTGTTCTCCTCTGGCCACCTACCAAAAGCAGTGGCAAAGCTTCAGATTCTGTTTTCAGGTTGGGAGTGAAATAGACAATTACATTTCCATTTCCACCTGCAATGTTGGGGGAAGAAACACAGCACCTGCATTGTATCATTTAAGAGGAAGTAAAGGATTCCAGATATTATGTATTGAACTATACCCACAGCCCCCCAATTCATATATTAAAGTCCTAACCACAACACCTCAGAATATAACATTATTTAGAAATGGGGTCTTTACAGAAGTAATTAAATTGAAATGAAGCCATTAGATGGGTCCTAATGCAATTTGACTGGTATTTTTATAAACAAAAGAAATTTGAACAGGCATGTACAGATGAACACAAGAAGGCGGTAATCTATTAGCCACAAAAGGAGAAGGGCCTAGAATAGTTCCTTCCCTCACAACCTTCAGAAGGAACGAACCCTGACAACACTTGGACTTTGGACTTCTAGCCTCCAAACTGTGAGAAAATAAATTTTTGTTGTTTAAGGCACTCAACTTGTGGTATTTCGTTGTGGCAGTCCTAGCAAGTTAATGTACCAGCATTGTAGGTTTTCTAATAACAAAAACATAATACATGTATTTCCTTATCCAGAACTCTATCCTAATATATAAAAAGCTAGGGCTGTCACAACCGAATGGATGACTGAACAGCAGGCTGCATGGGGCGACCAGGCCGGCAGGGGGTTTAGTAAGAGATACCAAATGACTGAATAGCAGGCTGTGTGGGGCGACCAGGTCAGCAAGGGGGGCAGTGAGAGGAAACCAGGCCAGCACTGGGGGGAGTTGGGGGCAGCCAGGCCAGCAGGGGGGGGGGGGCAGTAAAGGGGAAACCAAGGCAGGCAGGAGGGCATTTGGAGGTGACCAGACTGGCGGGGGGCGGGGGGGGCGCGCAGTTGAGGGTGACCAGGCTGGTGGTGGTGGAGGGGGGCGGGGGTGTCAGTTAGGGGCAACCAGGCCAGCAGGCAGAAGTGATTAGGGGTGATCAGGTTGGCGGGGGTGGGGGAGAGGGCAGGGAGTAAGGGGCGATCAGGCAAGTAGTTAGGAGTCAGCAGCCTCAGATTGTGAGAAGGATGTCTGACTGCTGGTTTAGGCCCGATCCCCGGCATCAAGCCTAAACTGGCAGTCAGAAATCCCCCAAGGAGACCCAGATTTGAGAGGGGCAGTCGGACATCCCCCAAGGAGTCCCAGATTGGAGAGGGTGCAGGCTGGGCTGAGGGGGACCCCTCCCGCACTCCCACTTAAATTTTGTGCACCAGGCCTCTAGTTTTCTATAAAAGGCCAATCAAATGAACTTGTGACTAAGGACTTATACAACACAGTTATTTAACTATCTACTATATGACAAGAAAAATTTGAGCTACTGCAAAACCTCTGAAATAAAAGTATGAATTTCAGAACTAAAAGTGCAGTTTCATATTATGTTCCAGGGAAAATAATCACTAGATTTAGCCTAATGAAGTTAGTACTGAATTTCAGAAATAAAGAATTGATTCCTGCAGGCATCTAGGCAGAAGAGAAGTGACCATAGTGTTGGTGGGTGGTGTGGGGGGATGAAAATGATAAGCACAGAAGAGCTTGATCTAAGACTTTCAATCAAATCTAGACGACACTGCAGTAACATCTGCAAAGCTTTGAGGAAAAAGTGTGAATTGAGAATTTTATTACTAAACAATCTACCCTTCGGCTAAAAAAGACAATAGTCCCAAATAAATAAGATACCAGGAAATATGGCATTCATGAGTTACTGAAAATATGAAGACAAAAATTACTTGATGATAATGTCTATTCAACCAAGAGATGTAAAAATAAAAATCTTGGGAATAGAAAAACTATGATTAAAGACAGAGGGTGTGTGGAGGGCTGGGGTGGGGTAAACAGTAGGAATCTATATATATAAATGCCTAAGTGACCATTAGGACTGAATGACAACCGGCTGTTAACTGTTAGCTATGACTTGCACTGACCCAGATCTTGCTGCTGGGGCCCCCCGATAGCTCCGAATCAGGTTCACCTGCACCCAGACCCAGACAGAAGGGAGGAGGGAGTCTGATTCCTTGCACAATTGGCTGCTGGTTAGCTTGTTGTTGGGGCCAATCTCCTGCGGTCTCTCCCCTCAGCCAGCCGCCCCCACCCCCACTGGGGGGGGGGGCAGCCGGCCAACCTCCTGTGGTCCCTCCCCTAGCCAGCCAACCTCCCACAGTCCTTCCCCCCAGCAGGCCAGACACCTCCACAACCCCCCACAACCCCCCATTAGCCCTAATCATTGGCCAGGCAGAGGGACTCCACCCATGCACAAATTCATGTACCAGGCCTCTAGTTATGATAAGACAGAATGTAAAGTCATAATTCCTGGCAATGAAAACACAAGAGTGAAACAAATTAGAGGTGATTTCCTAACTTCTCAATAGAAAATAATCAAAACCTAAACCACAAACATGGTAGAGCATGGTTTTATAGAATGATTTTAACCTTCTTATACTCTATTTTTAACTTTAAAGAAATATTTTAGGAGCATATACCTATGTGGTTAATGAGGCCCACTATGAATACTCTATTTAACACCCTATCTTATATAAGGCCCATTATTCTCACCTACTCTTTAATTTTCCTATAGCACTCCTCACCTTCTAACACACTATAAAACTTACAGCCCATTTTTCTTTATTAGAATATACTTTCCACAAAGTACACTAACCTCTGTAATAGTACCTGGCACATCATATGAGATCAATGTTTGTAGAATGAACAAATAAGTTTCAGCTTATTAAACAAATATGAAGAAAGTTAATTAGGTTTATAAACATTAAGACAAAAATATGCATGATGTGCTATTATATAGAGCTTACCATACCAGATAAAATAAGCAGTTCAATGATCTCTGCATCTCCAAGATAGGCAGCAGCATGCAGTGGAGTTCTTTTTTCACTGTCCTGTGATAAGAAGGAAAGGTGGCACATGAATTTTCATATAAAGTTTATTTTAATATTTTTTAAAAATATATTTTATTGATTTTTTTTACAGAGAGAAGGAGAGAAACAGAGTTAGAAACCTTGATGAGAGAGAAACATCAATCAGCGGCCTCCTGCGCGCACACAACCCCCCCCCCCCCCCCCCCGGATGTGCCCACAACCAAGGTACATGCCCTTGACTGGAATTGAACCTGGGATCTTTCAGTCCACAGGCCAACGCTCTATCCACTGAGCCAAACCTGGTTTTGGCTCATTTTAATATTTTTTAAAAGAAGAAAAACCACTTAACTATTTCTACAATTCTAGTTTAGCCTGCAAATCCCGAAGTATTTCCTTGCTAAGAAAAAAGAAAAGAAAAAAAAAAAGTGGCTTTAAAAGAATGGTATAAAGTGCAGGCAAGAATTAAAGGGGAAAAAAAAATCGAAGATGACAAAAATAGCTTTTTAGCATGGCTGGTGTGGCTCAGTGGTTGAGCAACAACCTATAAACCAAGGAGTCTCTGTTCCATTTCAGGTCAGGGTACATGTCTGGGTTGTGGGCTTGATCCCCAAAAGGGGACATGCAGGAGGTAGCCAATCAATGATTCTCTTTCATCATTGATGTTTGTATCTCTTTCTTTCTTTCTTCTCTCTGAAATCAATAAACACGTATTTTAAAAAATTTTTAAAAAGAACTAGCTTTTTAGACTTCTTTTGAATAAAGATACCTAAGCTTCTAATATACACAGGCAAATTTTCTTTACTTCATCCTGCACTCCCAGCCTCCCATCAATATATTTTCATAATTTTACAGTTTATAGAAGTGTTGACTTAACTAAATTAAAAAATCTTTAGAAACCAAAATTTTTCCTTATGAAAATGTTTCCATAGGAGTGGCCATAGTGGCAAAAAGGGAAATTACCTCTGAGATCTGAAATTATCCCTTTCCAATTCCATTTTTGGCTCTTAGTATATATTTCTACCTTCCTAAATACCAAAAATACAGTTTTCCAAATCTTCCTTCTGACTTATGTACTTCTCCCCTCAAACAATAATGTTCTCCAGTTTCAGAAGCAACATCTTGGAGTAAAGTCATATTTCAGGATTTTTAATTCATATTTTCAACTCATCTAAAGTTACAACAGTGTTGCTGACTTAGTTGCATCTGAGAAAACTATTCATTTAGAAAAAATTATTTAGAAATTTACATCTGGCGTGTGTTTTTTTTGTGTGTGTTTTTTTTAATTATAGGCTTTTGTGATGAATTGTTAGTTGTTTTCAGTAGCGCCTTTCCCCTTTGTCCAGAGGAATAAAGTTTTAGCAGAGAATACACTACTAGGCTGCCTTGAAGTGCTGTTACTTAGTATGGAACAGTGGTATAATAATGGAAGTGAAACGCACAACTTTCAGGGCATCTTCAACTAAAAAGAGAACCACCGCAGAGATAGACTAATACTTTCCCACTTCCCATAGGCTGGAAGGCAGATGTGAAACTAAGCCAGCTTTGACTATGCAGAGGTAGGCCAATATCCAAAAAGTATTTCAAGCAACACGATCCCGAATGACCTTATAGAGCAGAGTTGCTCCACAATCCTGGACCACAATTTCTCTTAATAGCCTGGAAGTTAAAATTTTTTTTTATTTTGGGGTCTCCTACCGTATCAGATTATAACTGTCAAGATTTAAAATAATCAAAAAAATTATTTTACATAACTTTCTAGTTTGGCAATACCCTAATTACTCTAAAAAAGAATAAACTACTGAGAATAGATTAGGAAAAATACCGCTAGTCAAAAGAGATTTAAAATATTCATAGAAAATTTAAAAAAAGGTTTAGCTGTAATATAACAAGATATTATAAAGCTGCAACAGTTATCATTGGATCGTCATACACTTCTTCATATAATTTTAATATATTAGTGAGACTATTTTTGTCCCTATAATAATAATAATAGCAGGTGCTCCAGTACAGGGAGACTGGTCTAGTGGCTAAGAGTTATTATCTCTCTAACCACAATGAATTTACACGTGTTTTTTTTTTTTTATTCCAATATGTGCAAATAGAATTCTTTGCACAGAAATTACAGAAGTCATTGAAAAAGCTAAAACTGAACCACTAAAATATCAGACTTTATTGAAAGCTTAGTCCTAATTTAGTCATTTTAATAAAAGGATCCTTGGCTTAAGGCTTTTCAGTGTTAATCATTAAACAGCAAACTTCCCCAGAGTGTTTAAAATATCATCAGACATACTCAAATTGAGAAACATGTCTACTACACAGGATAAACCCTGCACACAGCACACACAAAATGGTCATTTATGTGTAAGGGATGTCCGGAATCCTATGACTCAATGTCTTGAATATTATTCATGCATTTAATGACTCATGGATAAGTTTTCCCGCTCTAAAAAGCAATTAAACTAACAGCAAGACACCCATGAAAACACACACATGGTGTCAAAACAAGCCAGAGGAAAATCATTTGGGCAAAAAATGAAAAAGGATCCCAAGTCAAATTTATAGAAAATATTTCTTTTGGTCGAGAATATGTTTGTATATTTTCAGAAAACAACTCCAAGACCATGTAGACTCTGACAAAAGAGAGGAAGTGACAGGACCACTCCAACCATGAAGACAGAAGAGAAGCAGTCCAGAGATGGAAGATGCTGACGACGCCTTGTCATAATAACAGTCAGCAGCTGTGTATCACTGTAGGTTGCCCAAGACCAAACCAGAGAGGGTGAGACCTGCATTACTACCATTTGTCCACCATCCAGGACTGAAATAGCATGGCTGACATGTACACATAAGGAGCTGTTTGACATTGAAATTGGGTCTCAAAAGAACTGTTGGTCCAGAAAGAAACTCACTACAGACTGATTCATATGCTTTTCAGCATAGATTATTGGTTGTCTCATTTTTGATTCTTGACATGATTGATCTCACTCATCTAGGGGAAACGGTGAACAACATAGACTGATGAACAAGAACAGACCCAGAGATAAGGAGCCATGGGTCAGACTGTTGGATCTCAAAGGGAGGGTGGGGATAAAAGGGAGAGATCAACCAAAGGACTTATGTGCATACATGTGAGCCTAACCAGTGGTCAAGGACAACAGGGGGTGGGGGCATGAGTGGGGAAGGGTGGGGGATAAAATGGGGGGTTGAGGACAAATATGTGATTCCTTAATCAATAAAGAAATTTAAAAAATAAATAAAAATAAAAAGCAATTAAAAAATAAAGGAATGAATTGTTCCATTAAAATTTAACCTGTCAACTTTAAATTTAATCCAGCTAAATATTAAAACTTGGGCAATAAAATATTTAAGATTCATTTCAATAAAATTTATTAAAATTAAGAAATGATTATGCCCTTACATACAATAATTCCATTTCATGGAACTCTTTTTTGATAAAGATATTGCTATCTGTGTGCAAATAATAGCTTAAGTATATTTACTGATCATCATAGGAAGCAATATGATGGGAACAATGTAAATGCCCACCAATAGGGGAATGGTTATCTAGAATATGAAACACAAGCTATTAACCAACCTTCATTTAACTGACTCATGTGATCAAACAATATTTCCTGAATAAAACTAATGGAGACTTTGGCACCCCATGTATTTTGACTATTAGATTACCACTAATAAGACCTTGCACTTATAATGCAAGGAAGACAACATTAAACTCCTGTCAATGACTCTACATTGTCAATGAAAAGTCTGTGGCCCAATTTTTAAAAAATGGTTGGGAAATACACTTGTTATAGCAAAATGCTTAAAGGTCACTATTTATGATTCCCTCTGTCAGACTTTGATAAGCTTATCAACTACCAGTTCTGAATATTACCAGATAAGAGGCCTTGTGCTTATACAATCATATAATTAAATACTGTGTCAGCAGTCTGCATCCAATTCCAATGTGTGGGGGTTTCCCATCTGTACATCCAAGCAATGCTCCAACACGAACTGAGGTGCCCACGATTCAACTCAATGTTGACACTATCTCCAGGAGATAGCACCAGATCCTACAGATTAAGGCTTCAATCCTACAAAGACTGCCACCCCCTCTTCAGACACCAGTAGCAAATCTAGGTTGTCACCTGTACAGCAGTCCCCCTTTATCCATGGTTCTACTTTCCGCAGTTTTAGTTACCCATGGTCAACCTTGGTACAAAAATATTACATAGAAAATTACAGAAACAAACAATTCATACATTTTAATTTGCATGCAGTTCTGAGTAGCATGATGGAATCTTACACCACCCATCCTGGAAAGTGAATCATCCCTCTGTCCGCCATAGTTCCGCTATCAGGCTGTTAGCCACTTGGTAGTTATCTTCATTATCAGATCAACTGCCTTGATATTACAATGCTTGTGTTTAAGTAACCCTTATCTTACTTACTAATGGCCCCAAAGCATAACAGTAATGCTGACAATTCAGATGTGCCAAGAAGTGGTAAATTGCTTCCTTTAAGTGAGAAGGTGAGTTCAGTACAGTAAGATATGCTGAGTCAGGAAAAAGCGTGGAAAAGCACGGGTAAAAAATACGTATGACTGACCTCTCCAGTACCCAGCATAGTAACTGGCCCATATCTGTCAAGGGAGTGAACCCACATAGACAACACTGGCAAAAAACTAAACTGGACATTAAGAAAACTGGGTTCTTGCCGAGATCGGTTTGGCTCAATGGATAGAGCGTCGGCTTGGGGACTGAAGGGTCCCGGGTTCGATTCCGGTCAAGGGCATATACCTTGGTTGCGGGCATATCCCCAGTAGGGGGTGTGCAAGAGGCAGCTGATCGATGACTCTCTCTCATCGATGTTTCTAACTCTCTATCTCTCCCCTTCCTCTCTGTACAAAATCAATAAAAATATTTAAAAAAAGAAAAGAAAACTAGGTTCTTATGCTATCTCTGCTAAATCAAGTGATCAACTTAAATAAGCTCTAAGGGCCTTAGTTTCCACTCATCTATAACAGATATGATTTAACTTCTGGATCTCCAAGATCACTTTACCAACTATCCTAAAAAATAGAAGGCATGGTTTTTACCTTGGGGAAAATTCTATTTATAGAATCTAGATATTAATTCATGTTGTAATCTAGATATTGTTTCATCAGTAATATTAAAAAGAAAAATCCATAGAGCATCTTATTTTAAATACTAAATTTACTTTCTTCTACAAATTTAGCAGTAATCAAATACTCCTAAGCCAAGGCTTACTTGCTTTTCATAATAAAAGAAAATCACCAAAATTATACATCAATACCAGGTCCTACAAAATAAAAGTAGAGGTGGTGCCATCTATAATTTGGCAATTTTAATTATCAAACAAACACAGCTGTTTAGAAAACTAATATATAGAATTTCTACTTCAGAAATACTGCTGGACTATAATAGAAAATTGCTATTTCACAAAGCAAGTGAAGTGTAAGTCTGAAAATATTCAGTGGAATGCCAGTCAGCTGTTTCAATCAATAAAATGCTTCTCAATGGCTTTTACAGAGCTTCGTACATTTTTAACAGGCATATTTCCCTGAGTTCTGGGAGAACACAGGAGAAAGAATTCTGTAGAATAACAGAGGGTAGAGGGTACAAGCAGAGAATCCCAGAGAACTGTAGAATACCCACCTGTATACTCAGCTAAGTACTGAGCAACACATGTATGTTAGACTACTACCTGAGAATGGTGAAAAGAACTATCCAAATAATCCAAGTAGTTGTTTACAAGCACTTTTTCCTTATCATCCTGACCCAGGAGCCTTTTAAAATATTTCCCCCCCTGCCGAAACCGGTTTGGCTCAGCGGTAGAGCATCGGTCTGCGGACTGAAAGGTCCCGGGTTCGATTCCGGCCAAGGGCATGTACATTGGTTGCGGGCACATCCCCAGTAGGGGGTGTGCAAGAGGCAGCTGGTCGATGTTTCTCTCTCATCGACGTTTCTAGCTCTCTCTCTCTCTCCCTCTCTGTAAAAAATCAATAAAATATATTAAAAAAAAAGAAAAGAAAAAAAAAGAAAAAGGAATCCAGCAAAAACACTTGAAAAGACATTTCACCAGAGGAGATATGCAGATTGCTAAGAGGTATGTGAAAGATGTTCAACATTATTAGTTATCCCAGAAAATGCAAATGAAAACCATAATGAAATATGTTCTTAAATAGTGTTTAAGATGATAAAACACTGACCATACCAAATATTTGTGCGGATGTGGAAAATCTGGAATTCTTACATTTTCTTGGTGGGAATGTATAATGAATGGTACAATCAGTTTGGAAATAGTTGTAGTGTCTTAAACAGTTAAATGTGCACCTACTACCAAATGGTCACACCATATCACTACTAGATAATTACTCAAGAAAAAAGGAAAACATATGTTCATACAAAGACTTGTATACAAATGCCCACAGCATCTTTATCTTTAATAGATGAAAAGGGAAATAACTGAAATATCAATTGGTAGGCCAGGGGAAAAAACAAGTTATGTATATCGATACAATGGAATACACTGACGTTTTGTGCACTCTGTACAACAGGAAGGAATAAACTACCAATATATGCCACAATATGAATGAATCTCGAAATAATTATGGTGTGAAAAAAGCTACACGGCCCGGCTGGTGTGGCTCAGTGGTTGAGCATCGACGTATAACCAGATTATGGTTCGAACCCAGTTGGGCACATGCATGGGTTGCAGTCTCATTCTCTCCCATCACTGAGGTTTCTATCTCTCTCTCCCTCCCTCTTCTTTCCTCTCTGAAATCAATAAAAAAAATATTTTTTTTTTTAAAAAGGTAGACAAAAAAGAGACATATTGTATAACTTCACTTTTATAAAATTAATTTACAGGGACACAAAGCAGATCAGAAATTAGGGACAAATGAAATTATACATTTTAAAAATATGCAATTTATTATATGTCATCAACTATACCTCAATAAAACAAAACAAAAATTGCTAGGGTGCTGAGACCTATCAGATTATTTAGTAACTTCAGTTCAGTCTGATATTTAGGGCATTAATTTATAACATTCTTATCTCCAATTTACTTTTTTATTTCCCTAGTAACTGAAGTCCTATTCTGCTTCCTTACTGATCCTAAAGACATTTAACTTTCCGAGTTTCAGTTTTATTACCTATTGGTGGAATAAAAATGTTAACCTACCAACTTAACAAGATCTTTTGTGAATTAAATCAAGTAACATAAAAAGGTTTGGGCATGTAATTGCCATTGAAATAAAATTCTATAATTAATAACAATTTATATCACTCTGAATAGAGAAAAAAATTTCTACTTGTAGAAAATAATCTTCTCATAAAGTCAGACTTTTAATCTGAAATGTGTTATTAATATCTCAGCTTGAATTATTTGGGCTCTACAACATGGCATTAAATTCTAATAGATCCTAGGAAAAGGCATTTTATTATTATTATTAACATCCTGAAGATCATTAATGTAATCCTACACATTTTACAACAAAAGAAAAGTGAGTCTTAAAGAAGTTAAAAGGATTTGCTCAAGTAGTACAGCTAATAAGACTGGAAGGATACAAGTCTTTGATGTTTTATTTCAATTGTTCATTTCACTATATATACACCATTTTGCCTTTAAATTTTTGACCATTTCACCATTTTGGTTTACAGTGCTTCTTCCACATCCAAGTAGTTTTCCAAACTGAAAGTCATTAAAAATCTTCTATTAGGTTCCCTATCCAAACAACTATTTCCCTTTATTCCTTCCTATGAAAGTGCTGTTTTTCTCCAGATATGGAATATAATCAGTGATGATAATTCCATATTCTCACCTCAGCAGATGAACCAGGCAACCAACAATGACTAATATAAGCAAAGAGCTAATCCCAGTCTACCTTTACTGGTGGCATAGTTCAAAGTGGGCCTGTAACTTATGGAACTTTGGGAGAAGTGTTGTGGAGATTCTGAAAAAGATGTTTTGGCTTGATTAGAGAAAGAAAATGTATAGGGAGAGTCCCCTTTCCACTTTCTTTGGTCTCATTACAGTTGGCATGAGTACACGATACAACAGTCATCTAACATGAGGCGAGAGCTGAAAGTCTCACAGACAATATCACCCAGAGCTCTGACATTACTACCTTAACCAAACCCTAAATCACCTTCCTCTGGCTCATATTATTATATGATCAAAAAACCTGTATGTAGCCAGGCAGTCAATTATTTGCGGCCTAAAAACACAAATATAAAACTCCAGTATTTCCTAGTGAAATCATTTTACCTACCTTCTACAAAAACTTCCTTCTCAGACCAAATATTATGAAGACATAATATTTTAAATTCAACTTTTGTTAAAAATCAATTAGGTATATTATTAAGAAAAATGGTATTTAGTGGCTCACTGTAGTTCAATAACTTCAGGATACGACTGAAGAAACTAATCTAAAATAATAACAATGTTCATTTAACAGAATAAAAACTATCTGAAACGCTTAATGCATCCAGAAATTTGTTTGAAAAACGTAAGTTTTAAAAAGTCAGACATTATTCTCAAATACATATCTAAACTTATTTTAGAAAAACACCATTGTCACACAGCCATAAACCTTAAAAATATTTTATTATCCATCAAGAGTCAGTGGATATTATATGACAAAACAGTGTAAGTTTTATTACACACACACACACATCTCTTAAAACCTGATGTGATTCTTTATCACAGAGGGCAGAAAGAGAAAAAGCAAAGTATTATCTTGAATTAGAAGAATGGCAAAGATTTAACAAATCTTACAATTATGACAATACTCTCAACTAATGAGTCACAAGAAAAAAGGCCTAAAAGCAACCATAAAAAAGTTCGTCAAAATCCCATAAATCACTGAAAGCAACAGAGGGGTCATCCTCAAGAAGGGCCTACTAATTTGAAGAACAGAACTAACTTAACTTAGCTTCCAGTTCTGGTCCAAGTTTCAGAGCAAGGGAACAAGTTAGGAGATGTTAAGAAATTATGATTAAAAGTGAGTAAAGAAAGGAATCTGTAAGTACAGGCTAAAAATCATAAAAGTTAGGGGACACAGGGGTAACACACTAGCTATCTATAATAATAAAAGCATAATATGCTGATTAGACTGGACATCTTTCTGGATGTCCTTCATTCTGGACAAAGCTACAGTGGGCAGAGGCCAAGGTCCCTGCATGAATTTCGTGCATCTGGCTTCTAGTACATATGTAATAGCTTCCAAGGACATCACAGCAGAATAAACTGACGCTCAAAAATGATTCTGAATAAAAATTTTAAAATTTACGATAATTTAATTAATATAGTAGAAAAGCAATGTTGACTATAATAAGACTTGTAATGATTGACAAATTAACCATCATAGTAAGTAGAATTATAGTCCAAACTTTCTCACCAAGATATGATTTGCTAGTACTAAAAACAACAACAAACCACCACAAAAAAACAAAACCTAGAGTTAAACAGAACAAAAAGCTGTTTCCTCCTATTCATAAGTCATTATTTTCTATCTTACAAAAAGTAGACTCTCCAGGATATCTCAGTTAAAGTGACCAGGCACTTCATTTAAACTAAAAATAAAAATTAAGAAAATCCTGAATTAGATGCATGTTTCCAATAAATATAAACTTAAAAAGCTTCACTTAAGAAAGTTTAAGGGGAAAATGTTGGATGAAAAAAGGTGAAAGAATTCGCGGGAGAAAAAAAAAAAGCATTACCCATAGACATAGACAACAGTGTAGTGATGGCCAGAGAGAAGGGGGGATGGGGGCTGGATGGAGTGGGCAAAGGGTGGGAAATGGGGGACATCTGTAATACAGTCAACAATTTTTCAAGTAAGTAAAAATTTTTTAAAAAATTAAGTAAAAAACTAAAAGCTTTAGGAGAAAAAGAAAATGTATTAGGAATAATCTTTTAGGAAATATGACGATAGCATTTTGATCAATACCCAATGCTAGATGAACAATTTTAGCTAAAGATTCAAATCTATTCAAATAACCCACCTTTAAAATATCAAATAAATACTTTTTACATCTATTTAACATTAAGTGGTCACAGTAATGTTGCATGAAAGAATGGAAGAAAGATGAGATTCAAGATGAGCTTTCAGGGTTTTCTTAGAATTACCAATCCTTTCCAGGTCATTTGTTTTAGTGTTGCTATAGTGACTCAATGAATCATGATCTTTCCTCCACACTCTGTAATTCACAGGACTAATGAATTTGACATTATAGTAAACTAGAGGCCTGGTGCACAAATTTATGCACAGGTGGGATCCCTCTGCCTAGCCAGCAATCGGGGCTGATCAGGCCCGAATGGGGCCCATTGGGACAGCCAGCTGGGGGTGGGGTGGAGAAGACTGCAGAAAGTTGACCAGCAGCAGGAGGTTGGCTGTAGGAGTGCACTGACCACCAGGGGGCAGCTCCTGCATTGAGCGTCTGCCCCCTGGTGGTCAGTGCACATCATAACTACTGGCCGGTCATCCAGTCGCTTAGACTTTTATATATAGATAGATATAGATGATATAGATATATATAGATTATCTATTTTCAGGCTCAGTTTAGTAAATTAAAGAAATTACTGGCCACTGGAATATACACAGAGAGGAAATTTATCCATATATTCATTTTTTTCTAAAACTCTCCCTATGCCAGTTCTGAATTCAAATCCACTGTATTTTAAGTTGGAGACTTTTCAAACAATGTGTCATTCTTTATTTTACTAAGAGACTAATAGATGAGTCTTCGTATATGTTTACCAGAATTATTTACAGAAAAATCTGATCTTATAATCTAGTTAGATATAATATAAATTTAATAAAAATGTCTTTATTTCGAGTTCACAAAAAAGAACCCTCATTTGAAATACATATAAGAAATGAACAATGAAGTGTCAAGATGTCTACAACTTACTTTCAAATGGGATTCAGTAGAAGAAAAAAAATATATATATGTACATGTAAAAAAAGTAAATAAGTAAAATATATATATATATATATATATATATATATATATATATATATAAAATCTGTGTAAATTGGATAAAGCAAATGTGGCAAAATATTTTCAGAGTATTTTTTCAACTTTTCTGTGAAAATTTCAAAGTAATTCTCTTGTATTTTAGTCATTACTCTGAATATATGCCCTGTCCCTTCCTTTTTTGCTCCAAGATGCTTCTTAACCTCATTTAAAACAACTGTTACAGAATTATTATGTCTTTTTAACAAAAATAATAACTCTAGGAAAAAGATTTTAAAAGTAGGCTTAAAGGCATGTATCAGTGAATTAATTGTTTTACCTGAAAGTTAACATCTTCTTTCTTAAATATTAGTGCTCGAACTTCATCAGGATCTCCATTAAATATAGCTTGCACCAGTGATGGCTAAAATATAAGAGTAATAAAAACATTAATCACAGCACATGGATGATTCTAAAGATATTTCCATATAACTTTTAAAATTATTTTTAATACTAACCCGAGGATATGTTTTTATTTATTTATTTACAGAGAGGAAGGGGGGAGAGGGAGAGAAGTAAAGGAAGAGGGAGAAAGGGAGAAAGAGAGAGAGACAGAGACAGACAGGGCGAAACATCAATGTGAAAGAGAAACATAGATTGGTTGCTTCCCACATGAGCCCCAACTGGGGATCGAACCCAAAACCTTTGGTGTATGGGCAATGCTCCCACCTGGCCAGGCTCCACATAATGCTTTAATCTAAAAACTTTCTTCCCTAGAGCAACAATAATTATTTGGTTTTTTAACCAAAAGTTTCATGAAGTCAAATCACATGAAAATATAAGATTCCTCCTTGTGGGGATGGAAATGGGGGAAAGGCCTAATTTTAAAAAATCAATTAAAAATTACCAAAACTAGGTGATATAACAAATGCAAGCCTTTTATATATATACATACATACATACACATACATATATATATTAAAAAGAAAGTTATTGCCAAATACAAGGGTGAAATCTCAACGTCTACTTTTTGGGCACAACTTATCAAACAATAAGTTTGACAAGTTTGAGGCTCAGCAAAGAAGGCCTCTTTGAAAAATTCTGTTTGTGGCATCAAAGTATTTGCATGGGTCAGCATTGCATGTATAAAGATATAAATCCAAAGAAAAGCTGTCAATTGATGAAAATCATTATTATTCGGAGACCAAAAATAATTGTATAACCAATCAAGAGGCAAACACGTGCATGTCTAAATATAACAATTTCTCAATCAACGATATGGCCTCTTTGATAAGATATCATATTATACCAGTCAAATAAAGAAGCCAATTGACAACATTAAAAATAAGGTTAAGAATAAAGTCTGAGTCTTTTCCTATAAAAAGTCTTGCATGTAAATACATTTAATTCATTACAGAAAAGACCATGCCTCGGTGTTGCTGGCAGTAGTCAACCTTTCCTAAAATATAGAGCTCTTCATTCTTATTACATCAGTTTTAAAACCACAAAATGAAAACAGAAACATGGTTGCCACAACTACTATTCTCAATTATTTTTAAAAATCTTTTAAAGAGATTAAAAGATAGCAAATAAAATTTAAAAAGTTATCTAAACATCTGAAAAAGTAAAACTCAGAGATGTGTGCCTTTTATATATAATATTGCATACTTATACATCTCCATTGTTTTTATTTGAGTTTTTAATTAAAATAGTGGAAACTAACTTTATTCTTAAAAAATAAAATTTATTCTACTAGGTCAGTAGAATATAGTAAACGTATAAACTCTTATATCTTACCAATACATTTCCAGAAGGTGGAGCATGTACGGATTTATTTTCCTGTGGCAATTTAGAAATGAATGCAGGAGATTCATCTTCTACCTCCTCCAAAACAACAATACACACTCGACTCATTCGCTCTTTTAAAACACTAGATTCCCAGCTAAGTAAAAAAAGTCACAGTTGGAAGAGCACAAGTAGTTTTTCCTCCTTTTCTGTATGACACTTAGAATCATTCTTTGAACAGCACAGCTGTGTGTTTTGTTTTTTTTAAAGTTAATAAGTACTACCGGAAAAACTGAAGTTTAAAATTATGACTACATAACTTATAACTTCCTAAAACCAACAAAATTCAGTTATTTTCTGTTGGGTGATTGCAATACTTAAAAGAAATTTCACATCAACATGCCAATTAACTAAAAAGGAGTACTAGCTCATTTAAAAATATTTTTCCTCTACCAAAATAGTCATATTGCTCTGTCTTACAAATTTACTTGCATTAAAAGATCATTGTTTTGGGTGATACCACCACGCAATGCAGAATGAAATGAGAAACAACTGCTGTGACAGAGATAATTACAGCTATACCCACTCTTGCTTGCAAGGTCATATAGTTACCAGTAGCTGGCTTGCTTATAATTAAAAATTAAAATTAAACTCTCATTATTCTGTTTCCACTTCTAATTTGTCTTCATTTCTTCAGCTTCACTGCTTAATACAGACACTATCCAGAAAAAAGAAAAGAAAAAAACATCTAGAGCTCAGCACAAATTTTTTAAATGCAGCTCAGAGGTTGACAATTCTTTCTGTGTTTGGGAAAGAAAAAAAACACAACACTCTGCATTAATAGCAAAGCTGCAGTACATTTACATGCGATGAGTCAGATCACAAGAGACAATAGGACTCTTGGTACTAGAATACAGCTTGATTAATCCAGATATTCCTTATAATAGAGGAAACACAGATAGCTTTATTCCCATCGATAGCATGAGCAAGGCAGAGCGTTCATTCTTTCTTCATCAGGCAGTTGTCTGTGGCTGCTCCAGCAAAAGGGCACAGACACCAGGCAGAAATGGTGCTAGCGGGAATCCTAATAGAACAGGCAAGCCGGGAAGGAATCAGAAGACATTTGAGCTCAAATTACCGCTTCAAGCTTTTCATTTAAAAAAGAGAGAGAGAGAAAACCCCAGTAGTTTATCATTCCAGTGTTTCCTTTGATCTCCACATGAATACAGCTTCCACTAAATAGTCTTCATTCAGAGGAAAAAACAGCAGACTGTGCATCTTCTTTGAGCCAACTACTTTATTCAATCATCTGCCTCGGTGCCAATACAGTTTCCTTCCACTGTGAAAACCGCTACAGTTATCCTTTTCAGTAGATTACGGATGCTTCCCTGGTACTCAGATGATCTTGCAAAACACCACCGACACCTCCAAACGAGTAGGTCCTTAAACAATATCTATAGAACTTCAGGACTGGCTCCACAGACGCATTCCAACTGAGCAACAGTCTGAACAGCAACGACTGCAGTACCGCAGAATGAAATGCCTAGTAATGCTCACATGTTACACTTACCAGAGATCTGAGCTACTGCTCGAGATGTAACTTCCTCTAGCAGTAGAAAAAACAGTGCACTTGGACTGCCTTCACAATTAGAAGGTTCATGCCAGTTCTGTGACTAATTCAGATCAAACTGAAAAATTCTATAACTGAAAAATGAGTGCGCTTTTAACATTTTCCACTAAAAGCCACAAGGAAATCTGGTGTACTGCCCCTGCTGACTAACACTGGCTTTAGCAAGTAAACAATTTCAAACAGCTTAACTGTTTTTGTGTGTTACAATAAAGCAAATGTTTAACCCTATAATGACAGCTGCATTAAGAATGTCTTCAGTGAACCTAAGTAAGAGAATTAGAAATGAAGAAATATTTTATGAACATATAAAAACCATGAACCTAACGTTTTATTCTTATTTTTTACCAGGACCATTTAAAATCTATCAGATGTACATTATTTTCAAGGATGCAAAGAAGTTGAAACAAAATAAATTTAAGATTTATTAACAATTTTTATATTGTGGAATTTAATCAAGTCATATTTTTAAAGAAAAAAAATAAGTTAGAAATCCTAATTCTAAAATTCTATGGACCATAAGAATTTTCACCAAAGAAATGGAATAATTCTACCTTCCCATCTGGAAATGGAATAAAGTTTTAAAATCTGTTAAAAACATAGAACTATTGTTTAAAGTTCCTGGTACAGAATTATCTATGTTAAAGGCAAAGGGTAACACAAAGAAAGCAAAAATTCCCCATCCCTATAAAATTAATATTCCCAAAGCTACAAATAAGTTTCAAAAACTATCAATTTATAGTTGGCTTTCTCCCCCCACCCCCACATTTTTGTTTACTCAACCAATGGAGTTATTTCCCAACAGAAAAATTATAAACGCAATACCATAGTTCCCCTCCAATCTTTCTTTTTTCTTCTATCAATTAGCATTTTTATTAATAAGCATAATAGTTATTCTGAACATTTATGATGTGCTAGGGTGCTGTACTTGGTCAGCACATTAACTGTGCTACATTCTCATATTATACAGAAAAAAACAGACTCAGAAATTAAATGTTTTATCCAAAGTCATACAAATTAGTAAAGTTGTGCCTAATTTCAAACACATGCTCTTCCCCCCACCCTCTCTTTTTGCAACCTATAATGAGTTGTGAAAGGTTTGGGCAACAAAGGAATATACTATTTGTTGTGATAATATTCCTAAACAAGTTATTTTTAAATGGGTATTTCAGGGCTAGTCTTATCAAATTAATTTAAGCCAGTTTATTTAGCAAAACATGGACAAAACAAACAAACAACAACAAAAAAAACAAAACAAATACCCCAGCATGCTAAAGATAAGTATGCAAGAATTTAAGAACAAAAACCATGCCAAAACCGGATTGGCTCAGTGATAAAGCGTCAGTCTGTGGACTGAAAGGTCCCAGGTTCGATTCCGGTCAAGGGCATGTACCTCGGTTGCAGGCACATCCCCAGTAGGAGGTGTGCAAGAGGCAGCTGGTGGATGTTTCTCTCTCATCAACATTTCTAGCTATCTCTCTCCCTTCCTCTCTGTAAAAATCAATAAAATATATATTTTTAAAAAGAACAAAAACCATTAAATATCAATTTGTGAAAAAAAACCCTATAACCCAGATATAGCTGTACCAAGATACTAAAATATGCTAACAATTTACCTAATTGTATTTTAAGATATATAAAATGGCTTAATATCAAATTAAAGACATGAAAATATTTTGACATACAAAAATGATGTTAACTACCTCCAGATAACCAAATCAGCCAATCAGCTGTGGAACCGCCCTCTGAGTGGCTGTTCCTGCTGCAGGAGTGCCATTCATGCCACCAGCGCACTGATTACCAGGGGGCAGCTCCTGCATTAAGCATCTGCCCCCTGGTGGTCGGCACACATCATAGCAACTAATCAACCAGTTGTTCTGCCATTCAGTCACTGGGCTTTTATTATATAGGATAGAATGATAAAGGATGACAGCTAAAACTAAGGGCTCAGGAGTCCGCCTACCTTGAATTCAAATTCTGATTCCATTATTTATGTGTCTTTGGGCAAACTACCTAAATTTCCAGAGCCTATATTTTCCAGAGCTTTTTATCTAAAAAATACTGTAGCCCTAGCTGGTTTGGTTCAGTGGATGGAGCATCAGCCAGGGTCTGAAGGGTCTGAAAAGGAGACAGGTAATAATTAAGTATTTAAGAAATTTCAGATGGAGAAAGTACTTATAACATATTGACAGTCTGTGCAAACTTAAGTTCAACACTGTGTTGTTTGTGTGTTTTGTTCTTGTTTTTTGTTTTCAGTTGAACAATGGTAAGGGACTGTGGTTTATTTCTTGAGGCACTTAATTTTTAGACCAAATTATATATACTGTATTTAGTAAACCAACGATTTGAGCATGAAAAGGTACTCAAGATCATCAAGCATTAGGGAAATGCAAAGCCAAATAATCCTTCCATCATTATTTTCCTGTGCTTTATGCTAAAATGTATCCTATCAAAAGCTTACTCCTACACTTTACCAAATCAAAGAATGTTAAAATGCATTTAACCTTCATTTTGCTGATAAAATTTTACATCCTGAAAGATAATTTTAGATTCCTAATTTTTTTTTGACACACATGATTTTTTTCCTTTTTGCAGAGAGTCCATCCAAAGCTCAATTACAAATCTGCGAACCCGTATTGATTATCACAGAATAAAATACATTAGAATTAAGTAACTGTTCTGGGCCAAGCTAGTTTACATGTATTATGGTGAAGGATAGTAAGGAAGTGAGTTCAAACCATGTTTCAGAAACATTTCTCATAATTCATGAATCCTAAGCAATAATCTTTAAAAAAAAAAAAAAAGTTTTTCTTTTTCTTTTTAAAGACAGAGGAAGGAAGAGGGAGAAAGAGAAACATCAATGGGCTTCCTCTTGTGGATGAAGCCCACAACTTGGGCATGAACCCTGATCGGAATCAAACAAGCAACCTCTCAGTGCATGGGACTACGCTCAATCAATTGAGCCACACTGGCCAGGACCTAAACTATCATCTTGAACTATATTTCATCTGTGTACTTTAGGAAAAGACTTATGAACAGATTTAAAAGAAAATGGTGTAGAAAGAGGGGGAAAATTAAGAAATTGTTGCTTTCTATGATGTTGGTCAGATTTCCATGTGATTAGTACAGCCACTGCAAAAATGTCACACAGTTGACCCTTGAACAACACAGGTTTGAAGTGTACAGGTCCATTTACATGTGAGCCTCCCCCTTAAAAAATAAATATTGTAAATGCATTATCTCTGCCTTGTGCTTTTCTTAATCTTCTCTCTAGCTTAGTTTATTGTAAGAATACAGTATATAAACCATAAATACGTGTTGACTGTTTATATTATCAGTAAGGCCTCTGGCCAACAGTAGTCTATTAATAGTTAAGCTTCTAATAAGAATCAAAAATTATATGTAGATTTTCAACTATTCAGGAGAGAGAGAAGGTCAGCATCTCAACCCCACATTGTTCAAGGGTCAGCTGTGTATTTAAAAGATGAATTCAAAATCCTTTTAAAAGGTCCAATTTAATTTTCTTCATGTAATGAATTTATAACCTAGGTCGTTTAAAAACATTTCCCCAATCATATCTCCAAAATGACTGACAACCAACATTACCTGAAGATCAAGTGGTTTGACTCAACTGTTATGTTACAACTAGAGGCCCAGTGCATGGAATTTGTGCACTAGGGAAAAAGGGAGGGTGTCCCTCAGCCCAGCCTGCACTCTCTCCAATCTGGGGCCCCCTGGGGGATGTCCCATAGGGATCGGGCCTAAACCGGTAATCGGACATCCCTTTCACAATCTGGGACTGCTGGTTCCCAACTGCTCATCTACAACTGCCCTCCCCTGCAGGCCTGGTCCCCTCCAACTGCCTGCCCCTGCTGACCTGTTCCCTCCCAACTTCCCTCTCTTGCAGGCCTGGGTTTCCCCCAACTGTCCTCTTCTGAAGGCCTGGTTCTCCCCCACCCAACTACTCTCCCCTGCTGGCTTGATTGCCTACAATTACCCTCCCCTGCCAGCCATCTTATGCGGCCATCTTTGACCACATGGGGGCTGCCATCTTGTGCAACAATGTGAGGGTCAATTTGCATATTACTTCTTTATTATATAGGATGATTAAATAGTAAATGGTTAATCCTTCCATCATTGATATTATATATTGCATATTGTTGACACATTATTAGTATTACATATTATTAATCTGATGTGTTCTTTGCAAATACCTATATTGAGCAGCCATTCTTTTCATCTTCCACTATACCACAACATCCAGTTTTTAAGTAACTACAGAGCCTCACAAAGAACACTACACTTCTCAGCTTCCCTTGCAGCTGAGAGCCACATGACGAAATCCTGACCAGTATTTTAAGTAGAGGTGTTGTGTAGCTTCCAGAAAACATAAAAGGACAAATGGAATATCCACCCTACTTCCTCAAACAGTAGGCTAGAGAAGATCTAAGTCCCTGTGAGATAGAACTGCCATGAAGCTCTGGAAAGCATACACCCCAACTTTTAGAGTGAAATAGTTATGCCTTGTTTAATCATTGTAATTTTCTGTCTCTTTTACTTGGAGCTGAACCTAACTCTAATCGGGAGTTCTTACTCTTCCTTTAGTCATTAATGAGGGGGTATATATCTTTCTAGTCCTGTTCTTCCACCCTCCACATTCTAGTTCAGAATAACTGCTTAAGTTTTCAACAAATAAAATGAATTATAAACACTAGCTGCAACAAACTGTAACAGAAACAATAACTGGTCAGAAAACAGCTCAAAGAACAATTCACTACATTATCCTGACTAAGCAAAGAAAAATCAGCAGAGAGAAAAGAAAATAAACATTTATCACAAATATCCTCACTAAATTCTCTATCAACTCTGGTGGGTACTATTATCCAATTTGTATCCGGGAAATAGAAACTCAGTAACATCTTGTCAGTCAATGATTCATCCATTTGTTTATATTTATTCATCATCTACTATGTGCCAGGATTTCCGCTAGGCTGAGAAAATTAAAATGTCGATCCTTGTTCTAATGGAGCTTACACACAAATAAATATTATATAACTGCAAACTGATAAACTGTAGAAGAAAAAAGAATTGGAAGGGAAAGAACTAGCAGGCGTCTTCAAACTGCGGCCCGCAGAGGAGTCTGATCCGGCCCGCCAGGTTTTTTGGGCAGTGAGCGCAGCCGAGGTGTTACAGTAGGAATTAGTAGTTCATATAGTCCGGCCCTCCAGCTCTCTGAGGGACCGTGATCTGGCCCCCACTTTAAAAAGTTTGAGGACCCCTGAACTAGAGGAAGGTCCACATGACTAGAGCAAACAATCATGAGGGACAATGGCAAATGTAGCTGGAGAAATGGGTAACTCAGATTATACCAGACCTTGTAAGCCAAGTTACAAAATTTGTATTTTTAATTGACCAGTAAGTCATTAACAATTTTTAAGCAAGAACGTCATCATGCTTTGCTTTGGACTGGATGTAGGAATGAGGGAGAAGGAGTGTTCAAAAACAACTCCCAGGTTTTGACTTAAGCAATTAGTGCCTACTACAGTTTAGGCAATTTGGGACTTCTTCAGCCTCAATTATAGATTGAGTCAATTATAATTGAAGAATATGATTTATTATATTAGGTTGAAGGTCTCTTCAAGCTCTAAATCAGTTTCAAATCTTAATACAAAGTCTGTATCTTAGCATCTACCCTCATGATTTGAAAAACAGTGTTAACAATCTTAAAGTTGCCTAATTTCAGGAGGGTATAAAAAGTTCCCATTGGATAGTAAGATATGTTTCAATCCTCCTCAAACTCCAGTACATTGAAATAACATAAAAACCTTTGGTAAGAATACCTTATTTTTAAAATGTTTACCAAAATTACAATAGCAACTGACTAAACATATATTTAATATTAATACTTCCACTCTAACTACCAGGCCAAGAGATTACAAAATGTCACATATGACCTTCACCTTCAAAGGCGTTACACAACCCAGTGATTTTTTGAGTGAAATCAAAAGCACAGGCAACAAAATAAATATAAACAAGCAGTACTACATCAGACTAAAAAGTCTGCACAGCAAAGAAAACTATCAGAAAAATAAAAAGACAACCATGAAATGGAATATTTATAGTCCATAAAGCTGATCATGGGTATGAAATAGGTGAAAAAACACACAAAAAAACTCAAAAACTGATCATGGGTTAATATCTAAAATATATAAGGAAAGCATTCAACTCAATAGCAAAACAACAACAAAAAATAACAACAAAAACCCCACCAAAAAAAAACAGAATAAAACAGATGACTCTTGAACATGGGATTGAACTGCACAGGGCCACGTATATGCAGAGTTTTTTCAGTAAGTATACACTTGGCCTTCCATATTAGCAAGCATGACATGCTTGTAGAAGTTCACATTCAGATTCAATCAACCAGAGATCTTAAACAGGCCTCTCCCCCTACACAAATATATTTTTATTGATTTTTAGAGAGGAAGAGGGGAGAAAAGAGAGAAACATCAATGATGAGAGAGAATCATTGATCAGCTGCCTCCTGCACTCCCCACATGATTGAGCCCGCATACCTGGCATGTGCCCTTGACCAGAATGGAATCTATGACCCTTCAGTCCACAGGCAGATGCCCTATCCACTGAGCCAAACTGTCTAGGGCTTAAACAGGCCTTTTGATCTAAGAATGGAAATCCATAGAAGCAAAGGGCTAACCATATACATTGTACTATGCCATTTTATATGAGACTGGAACATCTGAGGATTTTGGTAAATGGAGGAGAGGGGGGGTACCCTGGATCCAATCCACCATGGAAAACTGAGGGAAGATTACAATCAAATCTTGGTAGAATCAAAAGTTATCTATGTAATTCAGCCTGCTGGGGCTAACTACCACATTGTTCAAGGGTCAATTATAACTTGATTTAAAAAATGGACAAGGACTCAAACCACCCACATAGAAGTTGACCCACACAGTTCAAACTGTGTTGTTCAAGGATCAATTGGACTATATCCGTTACTAATTCAGTCATTGATAAGAGTGCACCATGAGTTTATTGTTATCCTATATAATAAAAGCCTAATATGCTAAGTGTCCAACTCTTTGACCAGTTGCTGTGACATTCACTGACCACCAAAGGGCAGATGTATTATACCAACTGGTAGGTTAGCTTGCTGCCGGGGTCCAGCCAATCGAAACTGGGAGAGATGGGCTGGACATGCTCTGGAACCCTCCTGTGACCTCCTAGGCCCTATCATGCACCAGTGGGGTTCCTCAGCGTGGCCTGTGCCCTCTTGCAATCCGGGACCCCTTGGGGGATGGTGGAGAGCCAGTTTTGGCCCGATCCCCACAGGCCAGGCTGAGGAACCCCAATGGTGCACAAATCTGTGCACTGGGCCTCTAGCTGGTATATAAAAATACCTTCTAATCGTCTATCCTCTTAAAAAAAAAAACACCTATGGCTTATATCAAGTTATCCATAAGCTTTATTGTTGTTATCTTTTTCTCCTCCACTTATTAGAAGGGTGCTTTCTCAAAGAAACTGAAGGTTTACTAGCTAGAAAATATCAAAACTTACCCTGGATGATATATTTCAGAGAAAAATGAAACACTAAACCTATTTATAATACAAGAATAATAGTTGAGCTACCCAAAGTATAAGCAAGTGCCATCTAATCTATAATAAGAAGAGCATAATATGCTAATTAGACCAGGTGTCCTTCCTTCTGGAAAAGGCCTCAGAGGGAAGGGGCCGAGGCAGAGGCGGCAGAGGCCTCTGGCTGGGGCAGGCTGGGGCCGGGGCCAAGGCCCTTGCACGAATTTCATACATCAGGCCTATAGTAGAATTAATAAGTGAGCCACATATGTAATTTTAAATTTTCTAGCAAATACACTTTAAAATGGTAAAACACATTTTTAAAATGTAAAAATTAATTTTAACAATATTTTATGTATAATCAAATACAGTTGACGCTTGAACAACATGAGATTAGAGGTGCTGAGACTCCACACAGTCAAAAATCTGAATATAACTCTGACTCCTAGAAACCTTCAGTCCTTTCTCATTATCTGCTGGGGATTGGTTCCAGAACCCCATGTGGAGTTGCAGCATATGATAGAGAGAAGGTACAGAATGCTTATTCAAACAAATAATGGCCCAAAACTTCCCAAATTTAGGGAATGAAATGGACATTCATATCCATGAAGCCCAACAGACATCTGAAAACATAAACTCAAAGTAATCCACACCAAGACATATTAAAATCAAATTGTCAAAAGTTAAAAAGACATGGACAGATTTTTGAAGCACCAAGAGAAAAGGGACTTGTCATGTGAAAGAAACCCTCATAAAACTGCAGGATAGCTCAATAGAAAATTTGCAGGTCAGAAGCCAATGAGATGATATATTCAAAATGCTGAAAGACAAAAGCTGTCAACCAAGAGTAATATATACAGGTTGCAAAACTGTCCTTCAGAAATGAAGGAAGGATAGTAACTTGCCCAAACAACCAGAGTTGAGTTCAAAATTAGACCTGCTTAATAAGAATGCCAAAGTCATTTCTTCAAGTTGGAATGAAAAGACGCTAAATATCAACATGAAAACATGAAAGTATAAAACTTTCTGGTAAAGATAAAAACACAAATAAAAATATTGTCATTCTGTAATGATGGTGCATAAATAATTTTTTATCCTCAATGAGGACATGTTCATTGATTTTTGAGAGAGAGAAAGGGAAAGAGAGAGAAACAGACACACAACTGGCTGCCTCCTGTACACATCCAGACTGGGGTTTGAACCTGAAACCTTGTGGTGTATAGGATTACTTTCCAACTAAATAAGCTACCCAACTAGGGCTAAGTAACTCTATAAAAATGTTAATGGATACACAAGAAAATGTAAATTGTGACATCAATAACGAAGTGTGTAGGGGGTTAGAAGTGGAAGTGTACAATTTTTATATGAGATTGAATTTATCAGCTTAAAATATAATATTTATAATAAGATGTTTTATGTAAGCCCTGTGATTACCATAAACAAAATGCTAATAGAACAAAAGAAAAGGAATAAAAGCTTACCAATACAAGAAAGTCAATGAAAGAGGAAGACAGGAAAAAAAGGAGCGCGCGCACACACACACACACACACACTCACACACACTCTACAATACAGAAGCAAAACCAATTAACAAAATGATAATAGTAATTTCTTCCCTATCAACAATTACTTGAAATATAAATGGATTAAACTAAGTAGTCAAAAGTCAAAGTGGCTGAATGGGTTAAAAGACACAAGTTCCAACATATGCTGTCTATAAGAAAGACACTTTAGATTTAAGGACATACATAGATGTAAAGTAAAGCACTGTAAAAAGATATTCTATGAAAAGTTATGAAAAGAGGACAGATGGCTAAATTTGTATCAGACAAAACAGACTTTAAGTCAAAACTGTCAGGAGACAAAAAATAAAATAAAAAAATAAAAAGACATATAAATATCAAAAGGGTCAATTTATCAGGAAGATATAACAATTATATAAATGCACCTAACATTAGAGCACATAAACATACAAAGCAAACACTGATAGAACTGAAGGGAGAAATAATAATATAATGATAGTAGCTGACTTCAATATCCCACTTTCAATAATGTATGTAACAGCCAGACAGAAAATCAACAATGAAACAGTGAGCTTGCACAACACTATAGATCAAATGGACCTAACAGACGTTCTACCTAACAGCAGCAGAATATACTTTCTTCTCAAGAATACATAGAACATTCTGTAGGATAGATGGCATCTTAGGTCACAAGACAAATTTTAACAAATTTAAGATTGAAATCATAGCAAATATCTTCTCTGGCCACAATGGAATGAAACAGTAATCCATAGCAGAGAAATTACTAGAAAATTAGTAAATATGTAGAAATTAAACAACACATGCTTGAACAACCAATGGAACAAAGAAGAAATCAAAAAGGAAGTTAGAAAATACCTTGAGGCAAATAAAAATAAATAATATACCAAAAGCAGTTGTAGTAAGAAGGAAGTTTATAATGATAAACACTTACATTAAAAAACAAAGATTTAAAACAACCTAACATCTCAAGAAACTAGAAAAAGAACAAACTAAGCCCCAACTTAACAGGAAAAAATTTTTTTTTGTTTAATATATAGATAGATTATAGCAGAAATAAATGAAACAGAAAGCAGAAAAACAAACTAAAGAGTTGTTTTTTATGAAAATATAATTTGACAAATCTTTAGCTAAACTGTGATAAAAAAGAACTCATATAAAATCAGAAATGAAAGAGATATTATAATTGACTAGAGGCACGGTGCATGAAAATTCACGCACTACAACGAGGAGGGAGGGGGTCCCTCTGCCTGGCTGCTCCCTCTCACAGTCTGGGAGCCCTCAGAGTGGGAGGTGACCTAGTGATCAGGGGAAGGCAACATCCCCATCACACATCTGCTGCTGCCACTGCCGGCAGTGTATGCCTTGGCTGACCCTGGTTACCTAAGCCTCAGGCAGCCCTGGGCAGCTGGGCAGTGGACATCCAAGACTTGCCTGCATCTTGGGCTGGCCCTGGGCAGATGAGCAGCCAACATCTGAGGCTTGCTTGTGCCTCGGGCTGGCTGGGAGAGGCTGGGGGGCTGAGAGGACTGGTGGACTCCAGAGGGAGGCGTGTAGAGCAGCCAGACCTGACTGGAGGTGCGCCCAGCCATACCGCACACCTGCCACCCTGGTGGGGCTGAAGGGATGGGGTACCACCATCTTGTGGTTGTGGAAGCCACCATCTTTGAGGGCATGACAGTCAATTAGCATATTCCCTCCTTATTGGCCGTGGGTGCCACTATCTTTGTGAGGATATGACAGTCAATTAGCATATTCACTCTTTATTAGATAGTATGCCAAAGGGGAAAAGGAGATCATAAAGATATGCCAACAAATTGTTCAACCTAGAATAAATGGATAAATTTCCAGATACATAAAACTTACATGACTGAATCATAAATAGAAATCTGAGTGACATGTAATTTATAAGGACACTAAATTAGTAATTAAAAACCTCCCAATAAGAAAAGTGCAGGACCAGATGGCTTTACTGGTAAACTCTACCAAGCATTTAAATAATTAATGCCAATCCTTCTCAAACTCTTCCAAAAAAATTGAGAAAGGAACTTTTCCAAATTCATTTATGAAGCCAGTATATTCAGCATTATCAAAACCAGATAAAGATATTACAAGAAAATTATAAGTCAATATTCCTTGATGAACTTAAGATGCAAACATCCTCAAAAAAATACCAGCAAACCAAATTCAGTAGCACATTAAAAGAATCATGCACCATGACCAAGTGGGACTTAAATACTGAAATGCAATCATGATTCATCATACAAAAATCAAGTAATGTGACACAAGACATTAAGAGAATGAAGGACTTTAAAAAATCACACATTCATCTCAGTAGATACAGAAAAAAAAATCTGGAAAAATTTTAAACACTTTCATGATAAAAACTTGTAACAATTAGAAATAAAAGGAAATAAGGAAATGACCTTAACATAATACAGTCATATATAAAAAGCCCACAAATCAATGGTGAAAAGATTAAAGGCCTTTCCTCTAAAATCATGAACATGAGAAATATGTTTACCCTCACTATTTATTTTTAACACATTACTGGAATTGAAGGAAGGAAGGAAGGGAGGGAAGGAAGAAGGGAGGGAGGGAGGGATGGAGGGAAGGAAGGAGGGAGGGAGGGAGGGAGGGAGGGAGGGGCATCCAAATCAGAAAGGAAGAAGTAAAACTATTTTTCTTTGCATATGACATGATCTTACGTAGAAAACCCTTAAGAACACACACACACACACACACACACACACACACACACACTAGAATGAATTAATGAATTCAGCAAAGGTGCAGGATTTAAAAAAAAAAAAATTAGCTGTGTTTCTATACGGGGAGAATGAACTATCTGAAAATAAAATATTTATAATAGCATCATAAACAATAAAAGACTTTAGAAATAAACTTAATTAAGGAAGTAAAAAACTTGTAAATTAAGAATTATAAAACACAGATGAAAAATTTTAAATGATATGAATACATGGAAAGATATCCTTTGTTCATGGATTAGAAGATGTAGTATTGTCCAACAAGGGGGAAGGGGAGATACAGGACAGGGGAATAACTGGAAAAAGAATGGATAAAGGAAGATCACACAGATACAGAAGAAAATGGGGAAGGGGGGGTGGATTTTGAAAATAAATTGGAAAAATTATTATAAAGAAAGGATCTTTTTCCTAAAAAACAAGATGTTGATGTAAGTTATTTGGTGGAAGAGATCGGATTAAGTTGAAAAGGAGAAAGGAGTGTTTAGCCATTGAAAGTAATGGGTTATGGGGCCTAGGATGAAATAGCAAAAATTCAGAAATGGAGATAGTTTCAGTACATGAGACAAGTTGAAAGATGTAGTCATTAGAGTTATGTGGCTAGAGCCAAATGGCGAGGCTCATGTTGTGGAGGTTGTTAAACTGTAAAATATGATGTTCAAAATGTCATCTACCAAGAAATGAAATCACCTAGATGGCTGAGACAACTATGATCCAGATGTAGCAATGGGGAATGAAATTTGACAGGCAATAGCAACAAGTAATAGAAGGCTAACCTAGATGGTATGTGCCTCCAGAGAAGGAAGGTAGGATACTAGTAAACGAAGGACAAGAAAAATGCTGACTCCACTCTCCTCCCTCCTCCCAAAACACGCACGCACGCACGCATGCATGCATGCACGCACGCATGCACGCACGCACGCACGCACGGACTGAAGGAGGGGGGGAAGGGAGGGAAGGAAGGAGAAAAAGAGGGTAAGGAAGAAGGGAGGGAGGGAGCGGGAGAGAGAGATAGAGACATATTCCCAAGATAGACTTGGCTCTGGGTAAAGGAACAGTTGAGAAGAGTTCTGGAAAAGCATCTACTTATGAAAACTGTGTTTCATTCAACACAGGAGATGGCTTTCTAGGAAGAGTGTAGATTCAAGTTATATATGAGAATTTAAAGACTAAATCAATATTCAAATGACTATTCCCAGATTTGAGTCTTGAAACAATTATTTCCTTTCAAAAGTATAAAAACAAAAAATGTTAAGCCAAATGTAACAACACAGATAGTTTTCTAAAATATACCCAATATGCCAAAACTAGGAAAAAAGTGGGGGTGGAGGTGGGGAGAACTACTTGGTTGTCAAGTATATAGCACTGTATTTAAGCAATATTTTTGAAAGTTAGATTACTTTCTTCAAAATTTTAATTACCTCAAGTAGTATTTTGAAATTAAGCAAAAGTACTTATCATTCAAACTTGATTGAAAGCCACACTGAAATGGAGTGTTTTTTGTTTTTTTTTTAAGTTGTGTTACTTTCAAATATCCTATGTGATCTGTCTTCATCAGTATAATTTTTACTGGAACTTATATTAACTACCAGCACCTTGCCATATGACTTATACACCCAAGCCCAGGATAAACACACTTCTGAAACATAATTACATTATTAATTGCAAAATTCAAAATTAACAAATTAGTACAGTATAAAATTTTTATTTTAAACAGGATGAGTTTCTGCCTTCCCTTTTAAAAGATTGAGGAAGGGTATTTCCAACTCATCCTAATTTCTACATTGTGGTGACACTGGAGTAAATGTATCAAGTTACTGGACTTTAAAGACTAAAGGGAAAATTTTCAATTTAAAAATAAGTTGCTATGGTCACCCAATGTTTACCTTTATAAGCAATAATTACATGAGATGTCTAAGGAATTCCCACAAGTGCAGTAAGATCAGTAGCTGAAGTATACACTAGTTATTTCACACACAAATTGAGACTGTATACGCCAAGTCCATTTCAAAGTAGTTATCGTTTGGGAAATTCTAAAGAAAATGATTCACACATCTTTCATTTCAAACCGTAGAAGGGTGGAGACAAAAATACTGAATGTTACTATTTTAAAATCCAAGTGATGACTCAGATAGTTTAGAACGTTTTTCATATTTTTGTTCCCTTAAAGAACGAGAGGCCCAGTGCACAAAAATTCATGCACTGGAGGGGGTTCCCTCAGCCTAGCTTGCCCCCCCCTCACAGTCTGGGAGCCCTCAGGGGATGTCCTACTGACAGCTTAGGCCTGCTGGCCTCCCTCTGCAGGAGGCGATTGGGAGGATTAGGAGAAGTAGCCACCCCTCCATGACCCCACTGCTGCTACCAAAGCCAGTAGCTGGGGCTGACGATCCTTGGCCCTTGCTTCTTAGCACTGCCCCCCATCCCCCGCACACTTGTGTGTGTAGGGGCGATCTGGGGCCAGGCCAGCTGGGGGAGGGGTTGTGGGAGGTTGGGGCATCACAGTTGCACCCCGTCCAGCCTCTGTGGAGGCTCTAAGACTCGGGCTGCCCCACCTCTCCTAGCACCAGCACTGTGGAAGGAAGGGCCACAACTGGTGCTGCCACACCTCTCCCAATGTCTGCCTCTGTGGACAGAAGGACCACACGGTGCAGATTGGACTTGCCTGGGTCCACTGGCTCTGCCCTACCTCTCCCATGGCACCAGTCCTTGGCCCTCGCAGCTGCTGTGGCTTTGTCCAAAAGGACATCAGATCTAATTAGCATATTACCCTTTTATTGGTACAGATTTTATCTAAAATTATCAAGTTTTGTCAATTGCTATTGTTGAAATAAGAAAAAAGTGGTTTTTTGTGTTTGTTTGTTTGTTTGTTTTTTTAACATATTTTGGGTATGAAATTTGTCTGCATAAATAAATTTTAATACCCTTGATAAACTTGTAAAAAGCTATGCTTATAACTTAGTTACTTCAGAATAAAATAATGCCAATTCCTTTAGCTGTAGTTAACTTTTAACTTCTTACATGGAAAGAAGGGTGGCTGTCAGAATTAATTACTAGCTCATTACTGACTAACTAGGTAATTAAACCTACTGTTTCATTTTATATTATAAAGCTTTTTTTGTCTGCTTTGTTCACAATCAGAACATTCAAGTACGTATTGGGAGAATACCTATAAAACTTTTGACCTCATTATAATTCTAATGTGATTTTAAAATGATAAGGTTCATCTTTACATGATGATGGGCCTTCCACAAAGTGTCTACTTTTCTGCATAATAGATTTATTAAATGTTTGCTTTTTACTATTAGGGCTATCCTAAACTAAACTAAAATAGCATGTTACCATCAACTGATTTAAACAATAGATTTATAATCATAAATGACATGAAGTGAAATAAGATGGCTCTACAATGGCTGATTCAGTTATCCAATGATATCACATAAGGACTCCTAGACTCCTTCCAGCTTTTCTCTATCAGATTCAGCATGAACCTCAGGACAATTCCCTTCATAGTCACATGATACCTGACAAACTTCAAGGCATCATGTCAGACACATATTGTGCAGTAAAAGGGGGACTTTCCCTGGCATGTGACCATAATTGGCACACATCCCTTTCTAAACAAATCACTACTAAACAGAATAGGATTACCACAATTAACTTACACTATCAGGGATTTCTCCAAGTCCTGTGGGATAGAGATGGGCATTCAAACAAAAACTGAGGCCTGCAAGGAAGGAAGCAGGTTATGGCCAGTGAGCAGGCAACCAACAGTATGTTATGTAACTACATCAAGCATGTCAAGCATCTCTCTTTTATTTGGCCCATGTTGGCCTTTTAGTTTGACATGCTTATACTACACTGAAAAATTAAACATTGGCATTTTATTTCAATAGATTAATTTTCCCATAATTATGAATTAATCTCAACACACAAGCACTGAATAATACTCTGAAGACTGAGATTTATTTTTTTAAATGGGGAAAAAAAACAGTCATCAGTAATTTATCTTAAAACAGATTAAAGGCAGTCATTTGATAAATGCCACTGATAAAAGAGATTAGTATACCTTAGAATATTAAATAATGAAATTACACTTTAATTAAAACAAAGGCTTTATCTCAAAAATGTTTCCTAATAATATCATTTTTTTCTTCTAGAAAAAGTAAGGCTAATGACTAGACATAAGTCAGACTGCATCCAGAGGACTGAGATGAGAACACATTAAAAGAGGGTAGTATGAGGGTGGAAAGTATTTTGTCTGAAAAGGAATCAGGTGGAATATGACAGCTTTAAAATATTTGAAGTGCTGTCATTATGAAGCAATACCAGATTGCATAGTTCTGAAGATAAGGATTAGGATCAATAGGCCCTGGCCGGGTAACTCAGTTGGTTAGAGAGTTGTCCTGATATGCCAAGGTTGCAGGTTCCATCTCCAGTCAGGGCACATACAAGCAGCAACTAATGAATGCAAAATTAAGTAGAACAACAAATCTATGTTTCTCTCTCTCAAGTCAATTTTTAAAAAAAGAATTAGAATCAATGAAAAATAAATAACAAGCAGGAAGATGAAATCTGGTTCAATATAAGATAGTACTTTTATCTAACATTATTTTGCCTGAAGATGGAGCAAGGTTGGCTGTTCATGTGAAACAGGGATGAACATTCATCTCACCCAATTTAAATACCTGATGCTCTATGCACTTTACGTGTAGTCAGTTTTAACAACTTGTTTGCAAAGTAGTTTTAAATCATAATTTCACAGATAAAAATCTGGCTGGACAAGTCAAATATTGAAAAAAACCACATGGCTAAGAAATGGAGAAAACTGGATTCTACTAAAGGCCCATCTGTCTCCAAAGCTGGCTCTTCCCACACATCACACACCTAAGAGAAGTTAAATTAGCAGTTGTTAAGGAAGCATATGGGATTTCTGAGTTGTCAAAAACAGAGTATCATCTGATTTAAAGTCCCTTTCAAAATTAAGATGCCAGAAATGAAAAGTACTACTTCCTTCCATTTGTAGGAGTATTTCCTACTTTAAGAATGCTCTCACATCTAGTCTCATAAAAAATATTTTAAGGTAAGTAAGTGGGAGGCATTATCTGTTGACATTCTACTTCTCAGAGAAACAGGACAACACAGATGAATTCCTTCAACTTCCTTCTGATTTACTTCCAAACATATTTTAACTTTCCCCTCTGATATTTCATTCATTGATCATTTATTAAGCACTTATTTTGTTTGTTTAATCTTCACCCAAGGATATGTGTATGTTTTTAAAATTGATTTTACAGAAAACGGGAGGGGGAAGGAGAGGAGGGAGAGAGGGAGAAAGGGAAGGAAAAAGGGGAGGGAGGGAGGGAAAGAGGAAGGGAGAGGGAGAGAGAAAAGAAGGGAGGGAGGGAGGGAAGGAGAGAGGGAGAGGAAGGTAGAGTGGGGGGGGAACATCAGTAATAGAGAAGCATCAACAGGGTTCAAACCTGCAACCTGAGTATGTGCCCTGACTGGGAAACAAACCTACAACCTTTTGGGATATGGGACAATGCTCCAATCAAGTAAGCCTGGGCCAAGCACATTTTAACATGCCAGGTACAAACTTCAAAGACTTCACAATCTGACGGGAAGAGTTTGTATTCACAGAGGAAAATATAAGTTTATTAAAAAATATTTCCATCTTCTTACAGACCTTACATTTATCAATTCTGACTCTTATATCATTCTGATTTATCCCTTACTGCTATCTCTGTTCCTTCCTCCTGGCCCACTGGAAACTTCTCTGCCTCCCTAACAAGCTACCATTCCTACTTGTTTCACCTACTGCAATCTGACTTCCATACTCACCATTTGGAAACTGCTCTAAGATCACCAAAAATCCTCATTTTCCTCAACTACTATATACTATTGGACACCAATGCTCCTCTTGCTACCTCCATAAAAGTATCCCCTATTTTTCCCCACCTTATTCTTTGGCCCCCTTTTACTTGGCTTTTCTTCAGTCACCCGTATTTAAATACTGGCGTTCCTTTCAGCTCATTTTTTACTGCAAGGAAAGCTAGTACTACTATTTCTTTCTAGACAATCTCATCTATTCCCATAGTATCATCCATTGACTACGTGATACTTCAAAGTCTTTATTTCCATTCCTAGCCTACAGACTCAACTTCCAAATGCTCAGTAGGCCATTTTACCTGCATATTCTGTATTATCTCAGATTCAGCATGTCAGGATTCACTTTATCACCTCTAATCCAGTTCCCCAAAGTGTTCTTTTTTTGAAATTCCTAAGCTGGCTAATAGTAATGGCACCACCAATATACAGGACCTAGAACATAAAAATAATTACCTGAAAGGCTTACCTTATTTCATCTCCCACTTATAGTTAGGCACCAAGACCTAGGAATTTTACCAAAACTTTTCCTGAATTCTCTCTTCCCTCATAGTGACCGAGTTCAGATTCACTTTAGTCTTCACATGAGTTATCAAAACCATCTCATCTCAACTCTTGGCTCTCCTTTTTCTATTTCTATCCATCCTAGTAGCAGACATAGGTTATTTCACAAGAATCTCTTTCTTTATAGAGTACATCTGATCCAGACATATATAAGAGGTCCAGGACTGGCCAGAGTACCACCTACCTACTCCTAGCCCCATGTCTAGTTCAGGTGAGAACACACACTCACAGCCTTCCTAGGACTTGCTTTCTTGCCTAGGCTATCGGGAAAGATAATCTCTTTTATTTTGGGATTATAAGAAAGAAAAATGTAAGCTAAATTGCCTGCCTGTAAGAGGAAAAATGTCAAAGTTTAAAAAGGGGACGGGGGTGGTGATGGAGAATCCACTATCACCAAGTTCTGGATCTAACTTTGCCTGACCACTCCTATCACCTGACTAATAAATTTCCTTTTGCGTTTCAGCTACTTTGAGTTGTGATATCTGTCCTTTATAAACAAGAGTCCTGATTAACCATTCTCTATACTACCCATCACTTTTATAAATCATTCATTAAATGTTATTTGCTTGCTTTTAATACATTAAATATTATTTGCTTGCTTATTCAATTAATTTTGTTGCTGAAGACCACCGCCTTGTCTTCAGCAACAACAGTAGATTAGTTAAATCAGTGGCAGGATCATGAGTAATTTGATCGTTTCTTCAGAGGTCTACACATTTGTGTTTGTTGTTTTAGCAATACCACTTCTTATAATTTGCTAACCTTAATCACTACTTTACAGGAAAGAAATATAAGTCCTGGAAAGGTTATATGACAAAAGTTCACATTCCAATACGTCCTAAGAATGTTAATTTCACTATTCTAAGTGATGGATTTTAAAATGATTCCTTATGTGAACTTAGAAAATTTGCAGAAACCAATGCAAATACACCATCCAGTGGTAAAAGATGAAAATTACAACTTAGACAGCAATCACAGCACAAGTAATTGAATTTGTGCCTCTACCTGGTCTTCAACACACATTTCCAGAAAAGAAAAAAAGGGGGGGGGGGGGCAAAATATGATGTTGACTGTGTCTGCTATTTGTTACCATTTTCCCAATCAAATGTTATTCTTATTATCTTAAGTTCAACTTTTCTTTTTCTGACTTACCCACCCATTACCCAAATGCTTAATTGAATTAGGATAAGAGTATTTCAATATTCATCCAAAGCCTTAATTGAGCCAGAGATTAGGAAAAATAGTTTATAAAGAAGAGAAGAAAGAGTGTGGGGATGAATGTCCAATGGAATTCTAGTTGATAAAAGCCATTCAAGGTAACAAATGAGAGGCATCATATAATGTTGTTCTTTTTAAATTTGGTAGACAACACTGAAAGGCCAGGTAAAGATTCATAGTTGACCAATTCATACACAATTAAGAATTTCTAGAGACTATTAATCTTTAATGACAGAAATTTATACCTGTCTCAAGAAAACCTATTAAATAACATTTTCTCAATAATCAGCTCCCCTCTTCCCAAAATAAAAATGGATAAAATCTTTCAGTTTTCCACAGAACAGCTTTCTTATCCTGTCCTCTTGTTTTAAAAAAAAGTTTAATTAAAAACAAATTATAACAACAACAACAAAAAACCCAAAACCAATAAGTGATTTTTTGTTTTGAAATACCTTTGCATTAAGCCTAGTTAATATCAAATGGCATTATCATTTGGATAAAAAAATATTTAACAAAAAGTACAGTAGGTTGCAGGCTGGGTTATAGTTTCTTCCTTTCTACAGAACCTTTCAATATGCTATAGATTTTAAGTCAGATTTTAAGCACCTTCCACTGAAAATCTATCTTATTAAGTTTTCCAGAAATATCTGGCCTACCACACTTACTAGGAGTACTAGTTAATAATGCGGATTTTTTCAATAGATGGTTACACATATGTTGATATATATATATGCAATTTGATACGTATGCTATTTTGTTGTATTGACAACAAGCTTCAAAACTTCATAAGTCAAATTTGCTGAAAGTGTTAATATCATAGATATTTTTACACTTAAAAATGTCGAATTTTGTGCCAAAAAAAGAGCATTTGCAGGAAGTTTTAATTCATTATTTTGAAGAAAAGTGCTGCTGAATACTTTGGGAAGCTTATGGTGAACATGCTCCATCTCAAAATACTTGTGAACGCTGGTTTAAACTTTTTAAAAGTAATGATTTTGATGTGAAAGACAAGAACATCCAGGTCAACCAAAAAAGTCTGAAAACCAACAATTACAAGCATTTTGGATGAAGACCTGTGTCAAACTCAAAAACAATTTAAAGATTAAACGATCCTCAACAAACAATTCCCGATCATTTATAAGCAATGGGAAATATTTTTAAGGGAGGAAAATTGGTACCACATCAACTGAACTAAAGACAAATGGAAAACCGAAAAGTCATCAGTAAAATGTTGCTTCAATGGCACAAAAGAAAGTCTTTTTTGCATTAAATTGTGACTGGTGATGAAAAGTGGATTTATTTTGAGGATCCCAAATGCACAAAATCATGGGTTGATCAACATCGACTGCAAGGCCAAATTGGTTTGGAAAGAAGACAATGCTCTGAGTTTGGTGGGATCAGGAAGGTGTGGTATATGATGAGCTTCTAAAACCAGGTGAAATCGTTAATACTCATTGCTACCAACAACAAATAATCAATTTGAACCACACTTTGATTGTGAAACTCCCAGAATGTTCCAGAAGACAACAAAGTAATTTTGCTTCATGATGATGCACCATCATACACTTCAAAACCAGTTAAAGACACCTTAAAAGATCTTGCCTGGGAAGTATTAACCCACCCGCCGTATTCACAAGACCTTGCTCCTTCAGATAACCACTTGTTGCGATCGATGGCACATGCACTTTCTGAGCAGCACTTCAAAAACATACAAAGAAGTGGAAAATTGGGTCTCTGAATGGTTTGCCTCAAAACAAGAAAAGTTTTATTGGGCCAGTATCCACAAATTACCTGAAAGATGGGGAAATGTGTAGCTAGCAATGGATACTTTGAATAAAACACTTTTGATGTTTCTCTTGAAATTACCGTGTTTTCTTTGATTACAAAATCCGCATTATTAACTGGTATACCTGGTATAAACAAGCCTACAACAAAAGACTTTAGCTTATACTAAATATTTTTCATATACACATATGTATAAAAGCGAAGTTTAAGTTATGAAAGGCATAAATAGCAACAAACTAATAAATCACAAGAGCTGCCTATATTACTGCAGAGAGACCACTGGAAAATAACCTACCATAATAGGAATCCCCATACTATTTTCCTCTGGTGGAAGCAGTAGTTGTATTGTTTCAATTCCACTCTCAGGCCTGTAGCAGAAAACAGATATCAAAAGCAAGAATATGCTGACACTAGAAAAGAAGGGCTATGTTATAAAAATAACTAGTACCTTTAAACATTGAATTATTGGATATTAAAAATCTTATTAATTCTGAACTTGGTCATACCCTTCTATCAAGAAAAAAAATTAATCTGTAAAATAAGACAGTTTTTTTTTAAGTTTTTTTTATATATGAACCAATCCTTACTGCATTCTCAGAAGAGACTCAAAAGTGGGGTTTGAGTCCTAGAATTGCTAACAACACAATATTTTCATATTTTTAAAAAGAACTATTCAAATATATTCACTATAATAATCACATAATTCCATGGGGGCGGGGTGTCTTAATCTAAGAAACTATCTATAAAGTATAAAATATTTAATCTATATAATTTCTGAATATTTAAAACATGTTCATTTTAGTAATATATACAGAAATCATAATATCTCCCAAAGAAAGCTAATGTACTTAAAATAAAAAAAGTGATAATTACTGTTTAGTAATTTGTTCTCCCCTTCTTCCTCCACTTGGCAATATGGACTCTCCCCAAAAACACTTTCAATGATTATATAGAGATTACATTTAAAAGTATTATGTTACTGTATTTAACCAATTTCCTAAGATTAAACATTTGGGTTGCTCCAATTTTTTTCTTATATTCAATATAATAATTTTTCCAGAATCTTATTCCAACAGTTATTTTTAGTAACATGGATTGCCTTCAAGTAAATAAAATTAGGCCTAAAATATTTTGGAACCATAATTCTCACGTGCAATGGCCTATAAAGAACTAATGTCAGAATTAAATTCCCTGTATAGAGCATGCCGTCAACCTCATTTCTTATTAGTCTGCAAGAATCACCAGTTTTTACTATCTTTGTCGATGTGATTATAGCTGTGTTCTAGTACGCTTTTCCAGTATGTTAGAAGATAGAAACCAACCTGTCCACTCTAGTGGGTAGCTACGATTCTAAACATATTAAATTTTTTCTTTTCCTCTTGTCAAAACTCTGTATGAACAAATTAACCTCATAAAAATAATAATGGGCCATTACTTTTATAACTACCATATACTAATGTAACAGTAATTTTATTAATTTGCCATTTGGTGGCAGCAAATACAAAAGAAAGTAAATTTGCCAAGCGCTTCTATTTATTTTATTATTACCAATATAAAGTTGGTTTTCCCTGAGTCATGTATTTTAAACAAGAGTTTCAAATGAAAAATAAAGCTTTGTACATTTTAATAGTTAATGGTTAAATTTTATGTTAATAGTCAAAACAATGTCATGAGCAAATTCCTAATTAACTGATTGAAAATAATAGTCTTGTGTTACTATAGCATTCACAATTATCTCAAAAATTGTGATCTTGATTTTTACAAAAAAAGTAATTGCAAAAGTTTCATTTGTACTGATGAAACACACATACACACACATAGAGGAGTGGGCAAAAGTAGGTTAATAATACAATAACTAATAAAATAAGAATAAACTTTCAAAACTATAAACATAATTATGCCCACGTGTGTGTGTGTGTGTGTGTGTGTGTGTGTGTGTGATGTAAAAATTAACATTTTCTTACTCTAACCAACTCCAGTTGGCCTGGCTTCCCACCCCCATGAATAACTTATTCAATAATCATTTGCTAATAACTACTATGGGCTAAGTACAACAGTATAGAGTAATAATTTCTAGCTTCATGAGGCTCACACAAAATCTCTCATATATCCCTTTTCCCAGACTTGTAATATGGGATAGTAAAAGATCAACTTGAAAACCTAAATATTATATAAATATACATATATAATACAAAAAATGTATAGTTTCCCTCTATATATAATTTACAATAAAAATAACCACATAAAAAATATTAGAGAAGATCCAAGATGGAGGCTTAGGTAAACACACCTAAACTGCTGCTGTGCACAATTTCAAAACTACAACTAAAAGCAAAATGTCTATCACCCCAAACCATGGGAAAACTGGCTGAAAGGAAGCTCTACAACTAGGCTGAAAGAAAAAGGAACATTCAGGGCACAAGAGCTGAAAAACTGAGGTACAGGGGCGCAAGCATGATATGGGCAGGCGGCAGATCCAAGACGGCGGAGAGCGTTGCTTTCTTCAACCCGAAGAGAGACAAGCTACCAATCTCTTTGAAATCCAGTTTCTGGGGAGAAGCTAGAATGTCTGCCATCAGGTCGGAAAGTGAGGATGGCTTGCTTGCGGAGCTGCATGCAAGAATAATTGTTTGCTGTACTGGGGCGAGAGGCAGAGAAGGCTGATTGGCAGCCATCGTTGTTTGCCACACCCTAGCCTAGAGACACCCTGAGACTCCACCCTGAGACTCTGCCCCACACAATCTACAAACACACCCAAGCTCCAAGCCGTGACTTTTGCACATGAATGGCCTTCTCTATTGCAGTTTAACCTAACAAACTTGCAACCTGGTGCAGATAGCTCCAAAGCTTCCAAGCTCCAAAAAGGGAAGAAAGGGCTGTGGCTCTCGCTGTAGCTCCTGCAGGGAGGTCTCAGAAAGTAGCTGAACTGCACCCCATTGGAGATCCAGAAACTAGTGTATCTAATAGTTGGTGTGAGATGACACCAGATTTCAACTACCCTCATAAGGGACACATTCAAGAGACAGACTCAGTGAGCACCAAAACCCTACGGGAACAAGTCCGTCCCCATAAACATGTCTCCATTACAGCAATTCTTCCTTTATAGAGACAACGTGTCCTCACAGCCAATTGGCCTGGAGGTCAATTCCTCGCAGTGACACCAACAACTATCAAGACTTAATTACAACAAGGGTGTACACACAGTCTACAAAGGGGTGCACCAAGAATGTCCACATCAGGCAACTGGGAGGCTGACCCATTGAACCATATAGAACACCCAGGCTCACAAAGCTACCCTACCAACTCAGGGAAACAGCGAAAATGCCGAGAAAAGGGAGGAGATCTCAAACAAAAGAAATGGAGGAGAACAAAAGACTGGATATAGAGTTCAAAACCACAGTTATAAGGTTTTTCAAAAATTTCCTAGAAAAGGCCGATAAATTTAACGAGACCCTTGAGGATATGAAAAAGAAATTAAACCAACTAGAAATTAAACATACACTGATTGAAATAAAAAATATTATACAGAGACACAACAGCAGACTAGAAGAATGCAAGAAACAAGTCAAAGATTTGGAATACAAAGAGGCAAAGGACACTCTTCCAGAGAAGCAAGAAGAGGAGAGAATCCAGAAAGTTGAAGATAGTGTAAGAAGCCTCTGGGACAACTTTAAGTGTACCAACATCAGAATTATGGGGTGCCAGAAGAAGAGAGAGAGCAAGACACTGAAAACCTATTTGAAGAAATAATGACCAAAAACTTCCCCCACCTGGTGAAAGAAATAGTCTTACAAGTCCAGGAAGCTCACAGAATCCCAAACAAAAGGAATCCAAAGAGGACCACACTAAGACACATCATAATTAAAATGCGAAGAGCAAAAGACAAAGAGAATCTTACAAGCAGCAAGAGAAAACAGTTACTTACAAGGGAGCACCTATATGATTATCAGCTGATTTCTCAACAGAAACTATTCAGGCCAGACAGGAGTGGCAAGAAATATTCAAAGTGATGAATAGCAAGAACCTACAACCAAGATTACTCTACCCAGCAAAGTTATCATTCAGAATTGAAGAGCAGATAAAAAGCTTCACAGATCAGAAAAAGCTGAAGGAGTACATCACCACCAAATCAGTATTATATGAAATGCTAAAAGGTGTTCTTTAAAAAGAGGAAAAGAAGAAAAAAGTAAAGATAAAAATTATGAACAACAAATACATACCTATCAACAAATGAATCTAAAAGTCAAGTGAATTAATAATCTGAGGAACAGAATAAACTGGTGAATATAATAGAATCAGGGGCATAGAATGGGAGGGGATTGATAATTCTCAGGGGGAAAGGGGTGTCTGTGTGGGGGATATGAGAAGACTATACAAAAATCATACACCTATGGATGAGGACAGCAGGGGGGGGGGAAGAGGAGGTAAGGGCAGAGAGTGGAGTGGGGATCAGGTGGAGGGGAGCTATGAGGGGTGGGGGAAAAGGAGAAACAATTGTAATAATCTGAAAAATAAAGATTATATACAATATATTAGAGAAGAAAATACAAGACTTTTATTTTTTGTATGATTGCCTTAATGTCTTCTTTCTCTTCTTTTAAAATATTAAGTTATTTCAAAAGGAAAAATATTTGGTGCCTTTAATTTACTACTCTTTTTATTAAACCCCCCAAAATATTAAGTGACCAAAATAATTGAATTACATCAAACTGAAAAGTGTATTTAGAGTATCTTTTTACACAATTACACAACAAAGTATGTCAAAAGTTTCAGTAACTTATAGAAATCATTGCCAAAGTGTCTTATAGTTCAAGATGTAAATTTTAAAAAAAAGCAGGTGCTAGAATTAGGAGTGAATTAAAACTGAAACTAAATCTGTGCATACACTGACAGATTAACCATACAGTTAAGCACATCTGAATACTGTAAAGACCCAGTCTTCCACAGTGAGAAGGGGATGTATCCCATATACATCAGTATATCCAGCTCTATGGCTCTGCTTATTAATTATTAGCACATAACAATGATGAACAATGTCATGCAAGAACATTTCTCATACTGATGATAGGATCTTATTAGAAGAGAATTTTCATTTTCTTTTCTTTTTTTTAAGAGAGGAAGGAAGGGAGTGGAGGAAACAAAAGAGAGGAGGGAGGGAGAGAAGGAAAAAGAAACATCGAAGTGAGAGATACATTGAGAGAGAGAAACAAACATTGATGTGAGAGAGTTACATTGATCAGCTGCCTACTGTGGGCACCTCATCCAAGGATCAAACCTACAACTTGGACATGTGTCCTGACCGGGAATCCAACCCATGACCTTCCAGTACAAGGGACAATGCTCTAACCAACTGAGCCACACCGACAGGGCTTCATTTTCTTATTTTTCTGTTTATGTCAAGAAGATACTAGATTTTACAGGTTAAAAATTAACATCAGCAACTTCGCGTGGTCCAACCCAATACTTGTTACTCACAACGTAAGTTCCTTGAGGACAGGTACCATTTCTTATTCCCCTCAAAATACCCATCTTCTAGTAAGGGAGAAAGATAAGTAAAATGTAAACTGCCAAGCAGTGCAATAAATGCTTTGATAGAAGACAGAGAAAGAGAGACATACCCACATATGGTGCATTAGAAATCATAAGGTATACTCGTCAATGATGAATGATATCAGGAAAACTGGAAGCTACCAGAAAAATAAAGTTAAATAGAATTCTTTTGCTCAGTAAACACTACACTGAGATGTCTGAGTTTAAAGAAATATCATCGATCAGACCATCAAACCTCAGAGGGAAGGTAGGGTAGAGTGGAGGTAAGGGGGAGAGATCAACCAAAGGATTATATACATGCATATGGCCCTAACCAATGGACACAGACAACATGGGTGAGGGCATGAGTGGGGGGGATAGGAGTGTAATGTGGGAATAAGGACACATATATAACACCTTAATCAATAATTTATTTTAAAAAAAACAAAACAAAAAAAACACATGGGTGTTTTTTTTTAAGGGTGACTTTAGAAACCAATCATATACAATGTTCAAAGTTTGTTTAGAATTATTTTAGCTAACTTTAAAAAGAATCTGACAAAAGAAAATATGACACATACCAAATATGCTTTAAAACACTCCAAAAACATTGAGGAATGGTAAAAATGTTGATAATTTTTGTAAATGGATAATCAGTTCATAGGGGTTCATTTATATCTTTGTGTGATAAAGTTTAAGAATTAAATTATATAAAAAAAATTTTAACTAAAGAAAATAAATTATATTGTGAATTTAAAAATAAGGAAGAGACAATGCAGTATTAGATTGACATCGCCTTGTGATTCTACTCACACATAATTGAAAAAGAGAAATTTAAAAAGTTAAAGTGGTTAGGTCCAATTTAGGTCTAAACTTTATCAGAAAACATACCAGCCAATTTAGGGAACTAGGGAGATATGGTAGATCTAAATCAAAGTTTCTCAAAGTCAGCACTACTAACATTTTAAGCAAAATAATTGTTGTGGAGTCTTGTCATGTCCATTGCAGGATGTTTAGCAGCATCCCTGTCCTCTTCCCATAGATGTCTGTAGCATACACCCCTCCAAGTGTGACAACCAGAAACATGTTCAGATATTGCCAATCTAATCCATCTCTGATCTAAGCTGATGAGTTCTTAGAATGGTGAGCTTACTATAAAAAGCAAAAGGAACTTAACAGTATATTCTTCAAAAGCAACTTGAATAAAGCAACATGAAACTAGCCAGAATCAGACAAGATATTTACTCCCCCTTAACATGACTCCTCACAACCACTCAAGTTGTCAAATATTTGGATAAATATATTTTTTAAAATGTAAATATGTACATTTCCTTACACTTAAATACAACATGCTAAACAAATTATTCTTTTTTGATGATGTATCTGAAATACCCAAAATAGACAAATCCATATAGGCAGAAAGAAGTTGCTAAAAACTGAGGGCAGGGATAGAGGGTAAGTTAACTGCTTAATGAAAATGGGTTTCTTTTGGAGGTGATAAAAACATTGTGGAACTCGATAGTACTAACAGTTGTAGAATACTGTTAATGTATTTAGTGCCACTGAATTGTACACTTTAAAAAACACTGAATGTAACACTAAAATGTAATTTACAACTTTGAAAAATAAAATTCAGATTACTTAAATATTTAAAGGGCAAAATATAAATTGACTTTATGAAATGTGATGCAACCATTAAAAATTATAATTAGGAAGATTATGTAGCAACTAGGTGAAGCATGACCAGAATGAAATTAAGCTATTTGAACCCATATTAGATATGGGAGCTCTATCTTTAATGTGTCCCTGAGAAACATTTTATTTATTTATTTAAATATATTTTATTGATTTTATACAGAGAGGAAAGGAGAGAGATAGAGAGTTAGAAACATTGATGAGAGAGAGTCATCAATCAGCTGCCTCCTGCACACCCCCACTGGGGCTATGCCCGCAACCAAGGTACATGCCCTTGACCGGAATCGAACCTGGGACCATTCAGTACCCAAGCCGACGCTCTATCCATTGAGCCAAACCGGTTTCGGCTGAGAAATATTTTAAATGAAATAATAATAATATAGCTACTTGGTGTGATTAGGAGGGGTCTAGCACATGTTTTTATGCTAAATGAGAAGCTTATAAAATTGCATATACCTTCTGTTTAGAAGCATGTGTTATTCATTCTAACAGTTGCCACTATGTGCAATAAAGTGATAGCATAGCATTATACTAAAGGAACTATAGTTTTAGTAAAGGAGACAAGCACACACTCAATGTGTTTATGGTAAAATGATATAGTACAACAATAATAAGAAAGCCCAGACTTAAAAAACAGGCAAAAAGGAAATGAAACACATTATATAGCCAGAGAAACTCAATGAACCCAATCAAGTGTAGTAGGGTGAACTGAGTGTAAAAAAAGTGTGTTTGTGCATGTGTTGTCAGATGTCACTTTGGCCAGGATGATTGAGAGGATGTGGGAAATTTCAAAACTCTTTCATCAAGGAGTTGGACAAAAAAAGGCAAAAAACCATCCTATCTAAAAAAGAGAAACATGTAAAATTGACCATACCTCCGCTACGCTCACCAGCCAATCAGGAGTGAGTATGCAAATCAACCCTACAAAGGTGGCAGGTTAATTTGCATACACAGGTGCAGGGCAGGAGAGCCTGGAGAGAGTGGAGCAGCTTAGGAAACTTGGCTTTCAAGCCTCCAGATGAAGAGCAGAGAGAAAGAGCTGGAAGTTTGGAAGACTTGGCAGAGTGGGAAGCCATGGGACAGATACAGAGCAGAAGGCTATAGGACAAAGACAGAGCAGGAAGGGAAAACCCAGAGTGTGCGGAGCACCAGGAATTCTGGGAGTAGTAGTTCTGGTGGCAGCCGTAGGACCAGAAGCGGAAGCCCAAAAGCGTGGGGAGCACCAGGAATGCTGTGAATTGTAGCTCTGGTGGCAGACAGATCTCCTATTCACTAGAGCAAAGTGAGACTGGAGCAAATTACTGTTGCAGTGGAGGATGGAGGAAAAGCAAAGGTGAGAGACATAAATAAAATCAAAGTGTCTAGGAAAAATTAAAAGGAAGATGTCCTAAAACTTCTAGGAAATTTCCACCAATGAAGCAAAGAAAAGAAAAAAAGAAAAAAGAAAAAAAGAAGAAGCATCTATTATTCTGTGAGTAACAAACCAAACCGAACTGGGATCTCAGACAATTCGCTCATATGATTGCAAAGACAGACAGAAACTCCTGGATTGGAGAGGGCTCCCCTGAGGGTTCCCAGATTGGAGAGGGCGCACGTCAGGCTGAGGAACCCAGACCCCATGCATGAATCTTCGTGCACCAGGCCCTAGTTTGTAATAAAGAGGACAGGATGCAAAGTTGGCAGGGATACAAAACAACAGAAAGAGATACACTACAGGTGGAAATATAACTTGATATAGCCTATGTAGAGGGCAACTAACTAGTTAGTAAAATCTTTTTCAAAGATCTCCAAAATATATCCATGGGGGGGGGGGGGGTTTGAATGAGGGGAAAAGTACATAATAATCAAGTAAGCCATCTTGTGTGTTAATACAGGGAGGAAAATAAGAGCAAATTTATACGTGCTTATCTTGTCTATTGTAAATTGTACATCACCAGTACCTGATTCTATAGTCTCTTCTGCATCAGAAGGCAGAACTGTGGAACTATATTTTCCAGAACCCCTTTTCCAAATGATTCAAGGGTAGTACATGCCAACAAAGGACTCATGCAAGATTTGATGAATAAAATGAGAACTATTATTACCTGATAGCAACTGTGAGTAAAAATACAGGAAGACAACAGGCATGACATAAGTATATTCCTAAATTCCTTGTTACCTGTTTGATACTGGGCAAAATGCAGCCCTTATTCTCTAGAAAATTTTAAATTCAAGACTAATATAGGTAAATCCTCCCCCACCCCCCGACTCCTCCCAGTTTCAATTCTAACTTCCATCAGTTTAATGAAAAACTGTTAAAATCTTGCAAATGGTAAGTTTAATGATTTTTTATGAATAATGGGGGGCGGGGGGAGAAGAGAAGAGCTGCACCCCTAAAGGCAACTATAGGCAATAAATGAGAATAGTATAGAAACAAGGTCATCCTCTACAGAAGTTGCTCACAGGAAAAAAACGTTCATTGACAAGTTGACAATCACAAGGATTGTTTACAACAGAATTTGGCAAGACCAGGGGAGGGGAACCTTTTTCCTTTCATTTTGTACTTATGTGAAAAACTGGTAGCAAAAACCTGGAATAAATAAGTTTTATGCTCTTCAATTTTTCCTGAGAAGCAAACAAAACTACACACACACACACACACACACACACACACACACACACACAATTTTTAAAAGTTGTGATTACCAAAAAAAATGATCAAATACTTCTCTGTCATACCAAAACTACTGAAAGGTACTGCATATCTATAACCAGGCTTTAAGAATTAAAAAGTTTTTTTAAAAGGTCAGCTGCCAAAAGATGTTTAAGTTTCAATATGCATCCCCCCCCCAAAAAAAAAAAGAAAAAAAAAATGCATCCCATCCCACATACACAAATAAGCAATCAGTTCATCCTATGACAGTAGTTCTCAAACTATTGTTTCACAAACTTCACAGACAGCTCCATGATTCCCATTCTACAAACTATGTACAACTCTGTAAATATTTTATGCCTGCAATCGAGTAGCTATTACTTTGGGCACTTTTTAAGTGCCCAAAAGAACAAAGAAGTAGGAATTTCAGAGAAAAAGGCAAATTCACCTTCACCTGTCAATTCTATTTTTATTTTATTTTTTTATTTTATTGATTTTATACAGACAGAAAGGGAGAGAGATAGAGAGTTAGAAACATCGATGAGAGTCATCGATCAGCTGCCTCTTGCACACCCCCCACCGGGGATATGCCCGCAACCAAGGTACATGCCCTTGACCAGAATCGAACCCGGGACCCTTCAGTCCCCAAGCCGACGCTCTATCCATTGAGCCAAACCGGTCCCGGCTTCACCTGTCAATTCTAAAACAGCCTTCAGAATCCAGTCTTTCAAAGTCCTTTCCTCAAGGCTCAAACCTGATGACAGAATTCTGCATAAATATTCCAATGGTCACTCCCCACAGCTATGAGGTTCAAATCCCATAGCATAGAACCCAAGATACTCTAAGAATTGGCCCTTACTTACTTTGCCCCAGCCTCATCTCCTGCCATCCTTCTCCCTTCTCAATCCTCACTCCCGTATAAAATCATAAGGAATATAATCCTAATTGAGAGGATGGGAGGGGGCTCACTAATTCTAACATGTATGCTTCAGGAGATAGAGATGAAAAGAAATTCTTTAGAATGAAAAAATGACATCAGATAATAACTGGAATCTATATAAAAAATAAAGAACACTGGTAAAGGTAATTACAGGCAAAGAAAAAATAACATTATCAAAGACAATATAAATATATTTTTTACTTTTTTCTCTTGATTTGAAAGGTAACTAACTGCCTAAAAAATTAAGTTGTTAGGCATATATAACATATAAAGATGTTATATATAACAATAAAAGCAAAAAAAAAAAAAAAAAAAAAAAAAGAGAGAGAGAGAATAGAGGTACAGGGGAAAGTAAATGACACCAGACGGTAACCAAAATTCTACAAGAAGAAACAAAGTATCAGAAATGGTAAATATGTTGGTTAAAAGACTATAAATATTTTTCTCCTTTCTTCTCCTCTTTAAGAGAAATATATTGCTTACAACACTGTATTGCTGGTTTATCATATAAATGAACATATTATATCTATATATATATAAAAGCCTAAATGACTCAATGACGGGTTGACTGGTTGCTATGACAAACACTGACCACCAGGGTACAGATGCTCAATGCAGGAACTGCCCCTAGGTGGTCAGTGCGCTCCCACAGCTAACCTCCCATGGCCGGCCAACCTCCCCCAGTCCAGGCCAGCTGTCTGCCCAGCTTGCTCCCCCCAACCCCATTGGCCCCAATTGCTGGCCAGACCAAGGGACCCCACCATGCATGAATTTGTGCACTGAGCCTCTAACAGGCGTCTTCAAACTACGGCCCGCGGGCCACATGCGGCCCGCAGAGGAGTCTGATCCGGCCCGCCAGGTTTTTTGGGCAGTGAGCGCAGCCGAGGTGTTACAGTAGGAATTAGTAGTTCATATAGTCCGGCCCTCCAGCTCTCTGAGGGACCGTGATCTGGCCCCCACTTTAAAAAGTTTGAGGACGCCTGTATGACAATAAGCACAAAGCAGAGAGGAAGAAATGGAGCTATACTGGAGCATTATTAATAGTAATTTGAAGTAAACTGTGATAAATTCAAATGTAATCCTAAGAACAACACTAAGAAAAATACCATTAAAAAAATAAATTTGTAAAAAGAAAACACAAAAGGTGACAGGAACAACAACAAAAAAAACATGAGGTATAATAGAAAATAAATAGCAAATGGGAGATGTAAATTCAATCTTTTAAAAAATAACATTTAATAGGAAAGGATTAAACACTCCATAAAAAAAGATTCAGTGTGATGATGTAGTTTGCTTTTACATCCCTTAAAAGCCAGGTTGGAGAAGTCGGGTGCCAGTGCCTGAGGCTGGCTGCAGCCTGGGAGATGAAGAAGCCACCTTCCCCATGATCCCAGGCTGCAGACAGCAGCAGAAGCCTTACTTCTGGGGGAGAAAGAGAAACTGGGCCCCAGAGAGAGAGAGACTAAGAAGCCGCCTGCCCTCTGATCCCAGGCCACAGCCAGCTGGAGAAGTTGCCTGCACTGCATCCCAGGGAAGACGGATAGGCCACACCCACCTGTGGTCCAGGGCCAGCACCTGTGGCTGGCTACAGCTTGGCAGACAGAGAAGCAGAGGTAGTTAGGGGCAATCTAGCCAGCAGGGGAGCACATGGGGAGAGTGGGTCTAAGCTGGCAGTCAGACATCCTCTGGCAACCTGGGAGATTCTGACTGAGGGCCTAAGCCAGCAGTTTCTATCTTCTATCTCTCACTCCTCCTTTCTCTCTGAAATCAATATATTTATTGATAAAGAAATATATATATTTTTAAAAGACAAGTAGCCCAATTTAAAAATGGACAAAGATTCTGAGAAAAAGATAATCGATGTCGTTAGCCACCAGGGAAAAATGCAAATCAAAACCACAAGAAGATATAATTTCATACACACTAGGATGACTATAATAAAATGTCTTAAAAACAAACAAATGATAATAGGTGTTACTGAGAACATGAAGAAATTAGAACCCTCATACATTGCTGAAGGGAATGCAAAATGGTGCAGCCACAATGGAAAAGGAATGGGCAGTTCTTTAAAAAACTAAATACAGAATTACTATATGACCCAAGCAATCCATTTTTAAGTATACTAGTATATCCAATAGAAATAGAAACTTATTTCAACACAAAAACTTTGACACAAATGTTTAGAGAAGCATTATTCACACTAGTCCCAAAGTGGAAATAACCCAAATGTCCATCAAATGTCAAGTGGTTAAATAAAATGTGGTATATGATAAAATGGAAATATTATATGAACAATAAGAATATCGATATATGCTACAATGTAAAGAACCTACAAAACATGCTAAGTGGCTCTCTTAAAAAAGAAAAAAAACATGCTAAGTGGAACAAGCAAATAAAGAGAGAAAGAAGGTAAATTAGTAGTTGTCTAGGGCAGTGGTTGGCAAAATGCAGCTTGTGAGCCACATGCAGCTCTTTTGGCCCCTTGAGTGTGGCTCTTCCACAAAATACCACGGCCTGGGCGAGTCTATTTTGAAGAAGTAGTGTTAGAAGAAGTTTAAAAAATTTGGCTCTCAAAAGAAATTTCAATCGTTGTACTGTTGATATTTGGCTCTGGTGACTAATGAGTTTGCTGACCACTAGTCTAGGGCAAGGGAGGAAGTGACGGTTTAGGGATAAGAGGTTTCTTTTTGGAGTGATAACATGTTCCAAATTTATTGTGGTGATACTTATACAGCTCTGTGAATATACTTGAAATCACTAAACTATACAATTTAAATTGGTATGTAAATTATATCTCAGAAAAACTTTAAAAAGAAAAAACTATCAAACTTTTTAATACAGATACTGATGCAAGAGAAAAGACTGCTTCTCCAAACTTATACTTCTATTATAAGGCAAATTTTTATGGGGGCTTTTGGGTACCTTGGATAGTTACTTCCCGATTTACCTTTTTAAATATTTTAATTATTCTTTGCTGCATATTATCCGTGGCTTTATATCCTTTTTAAAAAATATAATTTTTCTGATTTCAGAGAAGGAGGGAGAGAAAGAAACATTTATGATTGGAGAAAATCATTGATCGGCTGCCTCCTGCACGCCCCCTACTGGGAATCAATCCTGCAAACTGGGCATGTGGCCTGACCAGGAATCCAATGTGACCTCCTAGTTCATAGGTCAACACTCAACCATGAGTGACACAGGCCATGTACTTTATATCCTAAGAGTAGAAAATAAGTTTAAGTTTATAATAAATGCATTTAATTGGTAAATCATAACTAATTAAGCTTTTGAACTTAAATTTACTAGGCAAAAGCAGACTTTTCACTAAAGTTGTAGAGGCAGCAATTCTATCAAGCTTCGCTTTGTATGCCAATTAGTATACACACAGGGAAGCTAGTAACTTAAAAAAAAAAAAATCAGTATTCTATAAAGCAGGTGGATAAATCACCTAATAGTATAAGAACTGGGGCTGGAAAGCAGGAGTGGAAATTAATCTAAAGTACTTAGGAACTTTAATCATTGTATACACTGTATACAATGCATAATACATTAAGACATTATTGTATACAATGTATATAACATTTAACCCATTAAATCATTATTGGTTTAATTAACTGGAGATTTCATTAATTTTGTTTTAAATTAGAAGCATTGCTGTGTGACTGATTTGATGTGAACTGTCCATGAGATGCATTATACAGAACCAAAAGATTGAATCCTAAACTATTTTCTTCAGGCACAGAACATTTCCCAGAAGCATCTCACTCCAGCCCAGGTAGAGTGCATTCACTGAATATTAATTTCATAACAGACTAGAAAAATAAAAATGAAATAATATAAAATGCAGGGAAACCTAATGTGACCCCAATCTTAACTACTTAAACTATCTGCTCTTTTAATTACTACCACTAGTGGCCCGGTGCACGAATTGAAAGGATATTAATTAGAATACTTTATTATCACTATTTGCCCTTTCTCTATAATAAACATGTCAATCAAATTCACGATTGACAATGATAGATCGAAACACGCGTGTGATTGGCACCAGCAAGTGCTTTATATGTATTGCACATGTGCAAGTCAACTTAACCTTTTATATATATAGAATAAACTTGCTTAATTAGACCTGCTTTATGATTTAGCTAAACTTTTTCCAGACCAGTGAAGCAACCCAACTTCTCTTTCAGGCAATTGTAAGCAACACAGCAGTAAACATCAACACAAAGATTATAACTGCAGCCAAGACCGGTTTGGCTCAATGGACAGAGCGTTGGCTTGGGGACTGAAGGGTCCCGGGTTCGATTCCGGTCAGGGGCATGTACCTTGGTGGCGGGCATGTCCCCAGTAGAGGGTGTGCAAGAGGCAGCTGATCAATGACTCTCTCTCATCGATGTTTCTAACTCTCTATCTCTCTCCCTTCCTCTCTGTACAAAATCAATAAAATATATTTTTAAAAAAAGATTATAACTGCAGATCACGCAGGGAGAACAAAGAGTAAAATATTTAACTGTTTGACTATATTCTGCACAATGAGAAAAACAAGTCATTTTCAAGGTCCATTTCTTACTTCTTTTCAGTTGGGTCAAGTTTCTAAGCTTTCTAATCTCTGCTAATGAAAAGAAAATAGGTTTCCACTGTGTCTCCTACCTACCTACTAAAGGACTTCTGTGAGGATCAAATGAGATGAGGCATGGGAAAATGCTTCACAGACATTTGGTTACAGCATAAAATGTTTCCACCTGGTTATAAAGTGAGTCCTGTTCCTGGGCTGAAGAAACTCCAAGTACACTGGTTGCTAGGGAGAGGAGAGGAAGCTGGGCGTTGCTACGTGACATCATTACCCAGACGGACACTTAGCATATTAGCTATTAGTGCCATACAGAGAGAGAGAGAGAGAGAGAGAGAGAGAGAGAGAGAGAGAGAGAGAGAGAGAGAGACTGACTGACTAGTGGCTCAGTGCACGAAATTCATGCACATTAAAAGGGGATTAGAGGAAATAATTTAATATTGCTATTTGCCCTTTCTAATAATAGAAGTGTCAAACATGAAAGAAAATTAGTAAAATGTATATGAAAACCTTCCTCCTTCCAGAGTCAGGCCCACGATGGGACCCAGAGTCAAGTCCCTGCCCACCCACATGCGCCTCAAAATTGCATGAGACCCAGATCTGGCCGGCCCCCTCCATTGGGCTAAATCTAGACCCGACCAGTCCCACTCTTATCAAGCCCCACCGGGCAAGGGGAAGGGGGGTAGCCTCAGGTCCCCTGGCCCAGGGCAGGGGGTGTGCGTTGAGTTCCCCCAGCAAGCCCCACTGTGTGGGGAGCATGGCCTGAGGTCCCCTGTCAAACCCAGCCAGACTGGGGGGGCACAGCCTCAGGTCCCCTGGTCCAGTGCTGGGGTGGGGGTGTGGCATGAGGTCCCCCATCGAGCCCCACTGTTCAGAGGGTGCAGTCTGAGGTCCCTCGGCCTGTTGCCAAAGTTGGGGGAGGGAGGTAAGGCATGGCCTGAGGTCCCCTAGCCCAGCACCAGGACAGGAGTGCACCTTGAGGTCCCCTGTCAAGCCCCGCCAGGCAGGGGGCATGGCCTCAGGACCCCTGGCCTAGCGCCGGGATGGGGGGGCTGAGGTCCCCCAGCCTGACACCAGGGTGGGGGGCATGGCCTGAAGTCCCCTGTCAAACCCCACGGGAGGGGGGGGGGCAGGGGAGGTTGTAGCCTCAGGTCCCTGCTGATTCTTGTTAAGGATCCTTATGGGAACTTGGCCTCAGCTGTGGGTGCAGCCATCTTTGTGATGGAGTGATGGTCAATTTGCATATTCCCTCTTTATTATATAGGACACATGTGTCAAACACAAGGCCCGTGGGCCAAATCCGTCCCGCCAGGCCTTGCAATGTGGCCCGCACCGCGCTGTCATCACTGCACTCCGCTGCATTTCCATCACAATGACAGTTTATGACTGTTCAGTAAACCATTCGGCCCGCGATTTAGGCTGGATTTTAGATTTTGGCCCCTTCTCTGATTGAGTTCGACACCCCTAATATAGGATAACCAATGTTTAATTGAATTTCATGTTTAATTTATCCTAGTGGAACCATGCAACAAAAAAACTGTCAATTGTCACATGAACATAAGACACTCTTTACTATACACACAAGTGAGTCATTAATATAGCTATGAGGATCCTTTAAAGATGTGTTAATTACCATTAAAATGTTTGCTTAGTACTTGCTATACTCAGTTGGTACTAAAATGTCTATTACTACAATAGTTACCTAATTGATCTGGGTGTCCCCATTTCTCTTTTATAATCTACTAGAGGCCCGATGCACAAAATTCATGCAAGAGTGGGCCTTCCTTCCCCTGGCTGCCGGCATTGGCTTCCCTCTGGCACCCAGGACCTGGGGTTCCCTTGAGCCACTGGCAGGCACCTAAGGATCCGAGCTTCCCTCACAGCCTCTGCTTTGTCTGGAAGATTGTCCATTCTAGTTAGCATATTACACCTTTATTATTATAGATTCTTCTAAAATCTATAGTGGTTATTTAACTTTTGGATGTCATGGGCATCCTGGACAATCTAATAAAAGTTATAAACTCTCTTGAAAAAAAATACAGATATGCACATTCCTCCTAATTTCTTTCAAAGATCGTAGGTTAAGTTATGACTTCCCATCACCTACAAATCAAGTCCAAACGTCACAGCCTTGCATTCAAAGTACTTCATAATGTAGTCATTGTTAATTTAATTGATCTATCTCCTATCCTTTCCAAATACACATACCAATCTGGTCTATCTCCTCACTATCCTACAATAGATATACCATCCTCTCTTTCTGGCTCCCTCTTGTTGCTTTCTGAACAACTGCTTGCTTTCAACAAATCTTTCCTGTAAACCTAAAATACCTCCCTTACCATGAAGGAACTATGCAACAAAAAACTGTCAATTGTCACATGAACATAAAACACTCTTAACAATACACACAAGTGAGTCATTAATATAGCTCTCTGCCTACAATCAGATCATCTGATCCATTGTGAATTCTGAAACAGATTACCTGTATCTCAAGGAGCTTTCCACATTCTACATTTCATCTTACAAGATCTCAAAAAAAATATATATATATATATATATATATATTTTATATATATATATGGAAATATACGACACAGTTTTGAACTATGTTTACATTTTCAAATAATATGTTCCAAATCTTTTCTTTAAACCCTCTTCATGTAAAGTGTCTCAGTTACTGGACATTTACATGTATCTTTTCTCCTTTTCTAACCAATAAGATTCTTAAGGGCAGAGATGGTTAACTACTGCAGCCTGTATCCCGTACAGTCTCCAACACAAACCAAGGGGACACTCAGTGTAGAATAGTTCTTGAATACCTGGGCATCAGTGATTTTCAGGCATTTCATAGCTTGTGTCCCCAATGATAAGACTTTTCAAAGATCATCTATTTTTTTTTTTTTTACCAAAAATCAAGTAATGTTCTATCTTTAGTAAATACTTTATCAAGTAAGAACTTACTAACTATCCAAAACAGTAGTTAAATTATTCTCATCCATCCAATATCTACTAATTGATATATGCCAACCCTGTTTTAAAAAAACAAACCCTTCAACATAACAAGAATCTTTACCTACTGACCATTAACACTACACAAGACAATGCAAGTATAAAAGCTTATCCTTTAGCACTACTGCAAATAAAGTTTACCTCCAATTATAAAACAAACTCAGAAAATAGAAACAAACATCACAGATTATATATATGCACACTATAGGCGGCAATAACACAGTATAAAAGGTAAAAACTTTTTTTTAGAAACATGATATAAAAGTTTATGACCAACTGATTCATGCTACAACATGAACCTTAAAATAATATGTTAAGTGAGATAAATCATTGACGGAAGACCAAATACTAAAGCCTCAAGTCAGTTGACATTTAGTTTCCCAGTTGTATGCTATCCCTGCTCTAAACAAAGCCCACCTACCTTTCCTATTAGGATATAATATGAATCAATGCTGATAAAAATGAAATTGGTCAACAGGTACAAATTTCCATCTATAAGTTTTGGAGGTCTAATGTACAGCATAGTGACATACTGTAATATGTCATACAGTATATAAAATTGCATACTATTATATAATATATATATTTAAATGTTAACTCCACACACAAAGAAACTGGTAATTGTGTGAGGGAACAGATTGTGTTAATCATTTCACAATACATACAAATATCAAATGGTCATGTTGTACACCTTAAACTTACATGCCAATATCTCAATAAGGCTGGAAAATAAAATTTAAAAAATTTTATGCAAAGACAAAAATCTTGAAAGTGACACCTGTTAAATAAAACCCTGTAAGTTTTACAAATTTATGCTATTTAAACACTTTGAAAAAACACCTAGGGGAAAGTTTATGTTTCTGCTACAAACAGAAAACAATTTCCATTTCATTTACAATTAAAAATTATTTTCACTTACTAACCGAAAATAGTACAGTAACTTCTTATCCCCATATTAGGTGTTGGCACAAAGTGAGGGACACTGTTTTATTCAGATTATTGATTGAATACATAAACAAACTGCTTTAATCTGATTTTATGTTTAAGCCATCTAGAAAAACCCATGCTATGTGCACAAAGGAAAACAACTCCTACTAACTATAGCTTCTGCGTATTAGACCATATTTGCAAAGCTAGAAAACAAAACACAAGGTAAATATGGAAATAACACAAAAAAGTAGATTCTACTACTTCCTATCTAAAAAAGTAGATTCTACTACTTCCTATCTCAAGTATAATGAGGATCAAGCTAAATGCTGTGTCAAGTACTTTCCAGTTTTATTTCTGTGTACTTCTCCAGATCACCTCTCCTCCAAAGAAAATAATTCATCAAGCTAAACTGCTATTCCTATAGATGGAAAATGTTAAAACAGTACTGTATTCCAACTTATTTTCACCATATATCTAAAGCTAGTAGAATATCAACATGAGTTCTGAAAGCTATTCCCCTTAGACAAAAAACAAACTCACTTCTCAAAGTCTTTCAAAAGAGACCAGATGAGCCAATTACTTAATAGTCAGAGGTAAACCTCAATTTTCAACCCCCTTTGAGCTATGCCACGTCATTAACTTGTCCAAGTGTCCTCAAGTTTACAGGTGACATTTCACACATCACCGCAACTGAGTATTAATAGGCACTACATAAAACTGCAATATCATCACAATTGCTTCATATTTGCAATACCTAAATACATAAATGCAAAGGTACAACTGGATTTTATGTCTGCCTGAAAACACAATTCTGTTTTGGTTTCAACCTGATGGTGAATAAAATGGGATGCTCTCCTACAAGTTCACCAAATTTCTAATGTATGCAACGATCCAAACTTTTTCAAAAGTGTAAGACTAGAAACAAAACAAAACAAAATTATTACCTCAACTATAACTTATGGAAGCAAAAGGTGTTATTATGATTGATAAAGATTAGGGGAGAACATCATCTTGAGTTTCACACCATCAAGACTATAAGGTGAGTTAACTGTACAGGAATTAGCAGAAATTGGTTTATGCTTTAACTGTGGTTTATCTTTTATTCTTTAACAGTGCTATCCCATAGGACTTTCTGATGATATAAATCAGAAATCCCTTATCTGTGCTGTCCAACACACAATCAATTGTCACATGTGGCTACTGAGTACTTTAAATGTGGCTAGAACTGAGGAACTCAATTTTTAAATTTTATTTTAATTCATTTAAATTTAAGTTGCCAAATGTGGCTAGTGGCTATCATATTGGACAATGCGGTTGTATGATTTGAAATACAATGTATAAACTTCACTAAACAGTAGAGTTTTTCAAAGTACCATGTCCTGATGATGTTAAAGTAAAACCTTCCACATAAGTTCAGTCATCAGCCTAAGCATAAAATAAAATTCACTATGACTGCCTACATATAAAATAAGATTCACTATGAAATAAGAATCCACAATACTACTTAGATTCAGAATTTAAAGGTACACTACTCACAAACAGGCAATATTAAAAAAAAAACAACATATGACGTTCCCCCCCGCCATTGTTTTTACAACAAGGGTAAAAACTTTTTGAATAGTTCCCCAATGCATGCAAGTTACTTTCCCTTCATATCTGTCCAATAGCTTCTGTTCAGAAAAACAAGTGGCAAAAATAAATGTGCAGCACTCATAAGCCTATAGCGGCGACTCGTTACATTTCACGTTAATTTCTCTTTTCCTTCTTAAATTTCACGTTAATTTCTCTTTTCCTTAAAGGAGAGGTGTTTGCAAAGTGCCGCATGGCCTAAAATCCAGGTTACCCATCTTTCCATGTTTTCAGGTGCACAGATCATCCTGATACACTTACAATTTCGTTGCTAGTCACAAAGTAATTTTTTTTTCTCCTTTTTTTCAGTTCAAGGGAGTCACTGCTCTTTTCGGCACTTCGGACATTCTTTTGACCAGCTCTTCCCAAATCAAAAAAAGTCGCCAAGATGGTGCACAAAAATGTCAAAAGGAAAAGCCTGGAAGGGAACTTGCACACTGAATAAGCAAAATCAACCGCCTCTGACTCGGAGACAAGTGAGCCCCGAACGATCCGGCGAGGCGATCGAGCGAGCAAGGTCGTGACCCGAGGTCACGGCCGCCGGCACCGCGCCCGCCCGGCGGCGGCTGCAGCGGCGGGAAGCCACCTGTTAGGCCCGGGCCTCACCTGGCAGGAAGGCAGGCAGGCAGGCAGGCGCACACCCGGCGGCGCAGGACGCTGACGCCCCGGCGGCGGCGGCGGCGGCGGCGGCGGCGAGCGCGGGACCCGCCCCTCCGGCGGCGGCGGCGAGCCCCCCAGCGGCACGTGGGCTTCACCCGGCCCGGGCTCCGCTGACAGGAGGATCGCCCGCGGCCCGCGGCCCCCGGCCCAGCCGCCGATCGCCCGGCCGTCGAGCCTCCCTCGCAGCCACCCCGCCGAGAGGGCGCCCCGGCGGCCGCACCGCTGGCCCGCCCGCCCCCTCCCTCTTCCTTCCTCCCCGATCGGCGCGATCCCGCCCCGCCGCCGCCCCTCACCTACCTGGTCACGGAGTTTAAGGAACGCCATGGCGATCGCCGCCGCCGCCGCCGCCACCCCAGTAGCCTCGGCTGCGCTGCCCCGCGGGGCCGGCGGGTCGGCGGCCAGCTGCGCTCCGGGGTCCGCGGGAGGGGGCGGCACCGCCTCCCGATTGCTAGCCGCCAGCCCGCCGCTACCGAGAGGTGAGGATCCCGGCCGGTCCCGCCTCCTCGGAGGAGGACTCCCCGCCCTCTTCCTTCCTTTCTTTTCTCTTTTCTCCCGGAGCTGCCCGCACACGCCGTCGCCGCCACCGCCACCACCGCCACCTCCTCACGCCCCCTTCCCGAAACACCCTGGCAGCCCCCGCGCCGCGCCGCCGCTCCAGCCCCGCGGCAGCGGCGGCATCCAAACTCCACTCCACAATATTACCACCACCGCCCGCCGCGATTGGCCGCCGCGCGGGGGAGAGGCCAGAGTAAGCCGAGTGCTGATTGGCCACGCCGCCGCCGCGCTCGCCGGGGCCCGCCCCCGCCTCCCGGAGAGGGAGCGAGGGAGGGGGAGGGGCGGAGAGGAGGAAACTGCGGGGAGTGGGCGCGGATCGCGGGCGCGGGCGCGCGCGGGGCGGGGAGGGGGCGGGAGCGGAGCCGGAGGAGGGGCGACCAGGTGCTCCTGGGCGCGCGCCCTGAGCGCGGGGGGCGGAGCCCGAGGCTGGAGGTATGGGGGTGGGGGTTACAAAAGGTGCTTGATAAACCTCCCCCCCCCCTCCCATCCCGATTGCACGTGGAGGTAGAGTGCACACGCTCCCCAAAAGCCGGGAAGGTCGAAGGTACCGGGGGAGAGGCCGGAAGGGGCGTGCGTGATGGGCACCTGGAGGCTGAGCCTTCCTGGAAGCGGAATTGGGGATAGGGGCAAAGTGGACCCTCGAGTGGAAGGGAGAGCGGGAATGCGCCCTGGGCTTGGAGAGAATGGAGGAGCCGAGGGAGTGGGGTGAGAGGTGGTCCCCGGGAGGGCAGGGCGGCGGGCAGGACCACAAGGAGCGGGGGAGGGGGAGCCTGCACTAAGCCGGATCTTGCAAGGCGTAGAAGGAATGCCTTCACCGGCACACACGCTCCTCGGATTTGGGGAGAGGGGACGCCGGGCAGCCACCTTGTGGGAGGTGGTGGATGTTGGAACGCGGGCCGGAAAGCAGCGTCTTTTGCAGCCAAACAGGTTGTAGACGCCCGAGCTTTTCTCTCTACCCGCCGTCCCAATCCGAAGCAAGGCTGCGGTTCTCTCCAAAGCCCCCCCCCCCCCCCGCCCCGCCTGCCAGGCTTGATTCTTTTCTTTCTTTCTTTCTTTCTTTCTTTCTTTCTTTCTTTCTTTCTTTCTTTCTTTCTTTCTTTCTTTCTTTCTTTCTTTCTTTCTTTCTTTCCTTCTTCCTTCCTTCCTTCCTTCCTTCCTTCCTTCCTTCCTTCCTTCCTTCCTTCCTTCCTTCCTTCCTTCCTTCCTTCCTTTCTTTTCGCATCTGAAAGGTTTTGTCTCCCACTCGAGATAAATCAAAAAGATGTGCTGGATTTCCAATCAATAGCACCGCTGGATGTACAAGAGGAATGACTCCCTCACCTGCTACACCCACGCGCACACACACACTCCACGCCACCCCATGGCTCTGCAAGGGCTTTTCTTCAGCGGCCGCACAATGTTACGGTTCCAGGCTTGTGTTGGAGAAGACTGTTGTGCGCCTGTGTCTGTCCGCCAGGGCAGCTCCAGCCCCTGGCTAATAAAAAAGGTACCGATGGTTAAGACACAAATGTGTGACGTCAAGCTCGGTTTTTAAAAGCCCCTTGTTCCCTACGTCAATTGTTTCTCTTGAGACCAGACTATTCAGAGGATCGATTTGAGTCTAATAGCAGTCATGAGAACGAGGGACCCATGCCAGGACTCTGTATATTGCAATGCTGTTTTTATAACAAAAAGTTTATCTTTTAACACATGAACAATGAAAATGTCAGGGTGCAAAATGAATCTATAGAAACAATTTCTTATCTAAAATTGCATTTCTCATCATAAATTATGTGTTCTACTTAAAATGGAGGGATTCTCATAACTGGGAGGTAGCAATCAGGATGAAGTTAAAAGAAGTAAATACTATCAATAATAATAAATATATTTAGAAATATATAAATAAATAAATATAATTGGAAAAGTGCAAGGATTCTTATAAATTTGTTTTTGAAATTATTTGTCTATGAGTAACTCATTTCATTTGGAATTTGCTTTGATTCCAGTCCCCCCAAGTCTATGCAAAACTGGGAATTCTTGAAAAGTAAGGAAATCAAGTCCACAGATTACTTTCAAATTAGTGAAATGTTGTATGAATGCTAAAGTTAACTTATGAAGTTGGAATATTACCTTTGCATGCATTTAAATAAATTATTCTTTAAAAAAAAGTCAATGTTCTTGCATCACATTATTTTGAGTAGATCTCTCTCTTCATCAATTGCAGCAGATAAAATAGGTCTGTATACTAATTGTTACTCAGCCTCTGCTTATCAGTTCACCGAGAGTAAGAGTTAATGTTGTGAAAGCATTTGAGATCTCCAAAACAAGGGTGTTAATGATAATATTACTAGAGTACTTTGTGATTATAAGTTACCTTTGTGAAAATTTCCCATGTGCCATAACCAATAGAGTTCTCTTAGTCAAAGAGTGTAAGAATTTACCTATTTTACAAATGAGCCTATTAAGCACTGTGGATGTTTGGGCAAGAATTAATACATTCCTCTCTCCCGGGTCCCACCCCCAATTATCTCTCCTTTAGATGAAAAGTTCTAGAATTTTGAAGCACAACAAAAACTTGATTAGGAACATGGAGATTAACTTTTGGGAAAACACATGTGCATTTGAGAGTATGAATTTAATTTGTGGAGTATGCATTTTACTAGATTTTATGATTGAGCTAATGAAACTTTTTAGAGAGCTGAAATTTTCTAATGAGCAATAATTATTGAAAATGATTTAGTCTGGCCGGCATGGCTCAGTGGTTGAGTGTCAACCAGGAGGTCAAGGTTCTATTCGAGGTCAGGGCACATGCCTGGGTTGCTGGCTCCATCCCTGGTGGGTGTGCAGGAGGCAACCAGTCAACGATTCTTATCATTGATGTTTCTGTCTCTCTCTACTTCTCTGAAATCAATAAAAGTATATTTTTTAAAAATGACTTCTAATGCACCATCTCTGACAACCTTGCCAATTGTATTCTCTGAGCTCTCCTGATTGAGGATACCTAATACCTAGCCAGGTTCTCACCCTTCTACACTCAACACCATTTGCATCATAAATTCACCATTTATAGAAACTAAGCTTAATGTTACCTAGACTACTCATCTCACCAAATCAAATAAGATAATACTATGAAAGGTTGTGGGAACTTTGCAGGACCGTTCAAATTTAGTATTGCAACAACTACATTTCCATAGCTGGGAAAAGGGTAAAAAACCATCTACACTAATAAAAGAAAAAAATGCCAATTGGCTGTACTTTTGCTATACCCACAGCCAATCAGAGTGAGTATGCAAATTAGCCCAACAAATATAGTGGTTAATTTGCATATGTGAAAGGAGGGAGGAGTGAAGACTGAAGTATAGAAGAAGAGGGAGGGAAAGTGGAAAGCAAAAACTGCTGCCAGAGGGAAAGCGTGGGGGCCTTGAAATCCAGAAGAGTAGCTTAGATGGTAAGAAATAGATAACTATTGATGACTTTTGAGTAAAAAAAATCCCTACATTATAAAAATTATTTTTATGAAGAGCCTGAAATACATGGAAATGCATATACTAAACTGCAAAACAGCAAGTATAAGTTCAGAAACCTAGAGGGTAGAATTAGAAGACCTGATAAACATCTAAAAGAGTTTCTGGAGGAGAGAAAATAGAGTAAAAAGAACATCCATGGAGATGGCGTGTGAGAATTTTTCAAACTTGGAAAAGAACTCGAGTTATATGATCAAACGAAGATGCTAAGGCTCAAACAGAATAAATTTTTTAATTGAAACCTGTACATCGTAGTGACATTACAAAATACCAAACACAATAAGAAAATTTTAAATTACTACTGAGAAAAGCAAATTACCCTAAGACATGACAGTCATCTTGTCAGCAGATTTATCAGCAACAGTAGGTTACAGAAGACAATGGAAAACACACCCAAAGTATTAATAGTCCATAACTGAGAAACTAAAATTCTATATCTAGTTAAACCATCTTTCAAGAGAAAGAACAAAATAAACACATTTACAAACTTTAGAACTCACAGATGCTCAGTAAAAGAAATACTAAAGAACATGCTTCAAAAAGAAGAAAAAAGCTGAACCCTCAAGGAGTAAGTGAGATTGGAGGATAAGTAAATATAATACATAAGTAAATATCTTGGTTAATGTAAGTCAGTAGTATTTTTTAAAATATATTTTTATTGACCAGAGAGGAAAAGAAGAGAAAGATAGAAACATCAATGATAAGAGAATTACTGATCAGCTGCCTCGTATACACCCTCCATGAGGATTAAGCCTGCAAACTGGGCATGGGCCCTGATTATGAATTAAAACACTACCTCCTGGTTCATAGGTTGATACTCAACCACTGAGCCATGCTAGCCAGGCAAATCAGTAGTATTTTTTAATGTGCCAGTATTCTATAATTTTAAAACCAAGTGAAATTAAAATATTAGCCATAAAAAATACAGTAGATGATGGCAGAAAGGAGCTCTGAGTTAGTGAATAGACTCCTTTTATTAAGTGAGATATTCCTTAACTTTAGATTTTTGACAAGTTATTTTATTGATTAAGGTTTGTTATTGCAAAGAACAGAATCGAAGCAAGAATTTCTTAAATTGATATTCAACAACTCCCAGAGTTATTGGAGAATTGGAAAAAAACCAGCTTGGGTTGAACTTCTAGAAACAAGTGCCCTAAGCCATGCAACAGAACATAAATGGCTGCTGCTCCCATCAAGCATCAAATGCCAGGAGCTCAGCTTTTCTTCATCCACTCCTATTGTCAACACCAATTCCAATTCTGTCAGAAACTTGACCGTGCAATCACTGCCACCTCCACAAACTGGATCTACCTGCACCAGGAAAATGGAAGCTGACTGCATAGTTTGTATTCTCTCATTTCCACAGTGCTTAATTAGCAGAGCCTTTGTCCTGGGCCTGCATCCCAGCTGCAATGAAGGCAGGAAATTAGAGTTCTGAATTCAGTTTTATACTGGGGAGGTGGAATCTATAATCAGGGAATTATCCCAACTTTAGAAGGCTCTTTAAAAGATTATTATATTAAAAAGATGAAATATTACCATTTGTGACAACATGGATGAATCTTGAGAGTATTTTTTTAAATATATTGTATTGATTTTTTACAGAGAAGAAGGAAGAGGGATAGAGAGTTAGAAACATCGATGAGAGAGAATCATAGATCAGCTGCCTCTTGCACACCCCCTACTGGGGGATGTGCCTGCAACCAAGATATGTGCCCTTTACCAGACTCGAACCTGGGACCTTTCAGTCTGCAGGCCGATGCTCTATCCACTAGACAAACCAGTTTTGGCAAGAGAGTACTATGTTAAGTGAAATAAGTCAGACAGAAGAAGGACCAAAAACATTGGATTTTACTCATGTGGAATATAAAACAAAAAATAACATGAACAAAACAAAAACAAACTCATAGATACAGACAACAGAATGGTAATTACTAGAAGGGGTGGGGAGAGGGTCAAATATATGGTAAGGGAAAGAAACCAGACTTTGAGTGGTGAGCACAAAATAGAGTACATAGATGTCCAATTACAATGTGCACTTGGAAATTATATAATGTTATTAACCAATATCACCCAATAAATTTAATTATTAAAAAAGATCTTGAATATGACATAGTTCATTACTGATATCCATGTTAAACTTTGAAGGATAGTCACCAAAATAAGAGAAATAGAATATGTAGCTTCCACAACTAAAAGTGGTGGTGGTGGTGGTAAGAGATGACCCGGCCAGTGCAGGGGGGCAGTTAGGGGCAAACAGGCCTGCACACAGAGGCAATGAGGGGTGATAAGGCTGACAAGGGGGGGCGGCAGTTAGGGGCTACTAGGCAGGCAGGTGAGCGATTAGGAGCCAGTGATCCAGGATTATGAGAGGGATGTCCAACTGCTGGTATCGGGCCTATACTGGCAGTCTGACATCCCCTGCAGGGTCCTGGATTAGAGAGGGTGCAGGCTGGGCTGAGAGGACCCCCCTTGTGCATGAATTTCATGCACTAGGCCTCTAGTACTAGGATAATGCCTCATCCTCAGAAACCATGTCAGCCAACGTCAAACTATCTTAACTTTGCTGTTTGCTTCTTTAAGGAATGAGCCTGCACCAATTATAAGGCCATTGGCTGCAAGTACCTCAGGCCTCCAGCTTTTTTTTTTTCTTTTTTTTTTTTTTTTTTTTCTGGGCATTCTACTTGTGTATGGGCTCTATTTTAGGCTGGCAGCAAATCGTGACAGCTGTACCATGCATCACATCCAAATGCCACGTTGTCCAGAGGCAGATAGGGCTGTCTCTCCCAGAGTCTCCTCAGGAGTAAGGAGAAGCCCTCTAGCCTATTGGCCAGAACTGGGCCATGTGCTAGTGTGTCAGTCAGGGTCTAGGATGGAAAACTAATGCCACTCAGATGCACATTTGGTATAAAGAACTGAACAAAGAATTGGGGGCTTCCACACCTGGGAGAGCCAATGAAGTTCAAAAACTCTACCCCTAGCCCTAGCTGGTTTGGCTCAGTGGATAGAACATCAGCCTGTGGACTGAAGGATCCTGGGTTCGATTCCCGTCAAGGGCACATGGCTGGGATGTGGGTTAATCCCCAGTAGGGGGCATGCAGGAGGCATCCAATCAATGATTCTCTCTCATCATTGATGTTTGTCTTTCTTTTCCTTCTCATTTCTTCTCTAAAATCAATTTTAAAAAATTAAAAAACAAACAAAAACTCTACCCTTGAAGATCAGAGGAGTTGACCCTCAAAGAGCTTGACCTGAAACACCTAAGTGTGTAATTCCTCAAGTTTGTGCCAAAAAGCTGCTAGGAATCTCTCAACTGCTCACCTACACAGCTATCACAGTCTCTAGGTAGGGGTGTCGAACTCAATCAGAGAAGGGGCCAAAATCTAAAATCCAGCCTAAATCGCGGGCCGAATGGTTTACTGAACAGTCATAAACTGTCATTGTGATGGAAACGCAGCGGAGTGCAGTGATGACAGCGCGGTGCGGGCCACATTGCAAGGCCTGGCGGGACGGATTTGGCCCGCGGGCCATGTGTTTGACACATGTGCTCTAGAGGAAATAACACCAGCCTCTTTGCAAATTTTGCCCTCTTGTGGGCAATAATCTGGAACAGGATGGAGACAGCGACTCCAGGAAGCACAGTCCTAGACTTGGAAGGAAACGGTGGTGGTACCATGGTGGCAGCAGGCCTTCCAGCACACCTACTCTGAAACCAGCCCCCACAAAGGGGACCAGGCCACAGGGCTTGGCTTAGGTCACTTAGGAGTTCCCTTTCATGCTGGAGGGTAGGGGAAAGTCACTCAACTGTGTCACCTGGAGAAGGATTGAAACTCAACCCCACTCCCCACCAAATCAGTGCTTCACTAAATGAGGAAAAAGCTGTTCAGACAACCAACAGTGCCTGCTACATGCTGTATCACACCGTTATCATAATTATCTTTGCCAATAAACACATGTGTTACCAAATTAGCTAGCTATGTGTTTTAAAGGAATATGTTACATGACCTTCACCATGCCTACCTGCGATTACCCACAAGGTACAATCTCCTGCAAGCAATTCAAATGCCAGGCTACATTGTAAAATTACAGTCAGCCCATTAGTAATTTATAGTGCTACAGCATTCAGGAAAAAAGTTAAAGCTCCTTTTAGAAAATTCCTCCATTAGCTCTTCTCCTCCCAGTAACCAGCCAGATTTATTCATCTGCTGCTTCTTTATATGCCTCGCCACCACCCCAAGCACATCCTAGATTTAATGCATTTATTTGCAGGCTCAAATGTACAAGGTTGCCACATACACCCTCCCCCCCTTCCCTTCCTGCTGCTCATCTTCCTGATCTCCATTCAGCAGTCGTTTTACATCCCAGTTAATGCCACTCCAATTTCCTTAGGGACCGTGGGACCAGTTAGCCCCTGGGAGAATGAAAACTGATGGCTGCCAATCCATTTGAGGGCCGGAGGAAAGAAAGGATATAAGTGTTAAGGATGCTATTTTTCTGATCTCTCACTAGGGCTGTTTACAGTAAATCCTTTGCTATAAGAAAGCCCTGAAAACAAGCCTCCTTTGGGGGTGTCAGGAAAGTTATGTGCATGCAGGTGCCAGGGAGGGGCATCTGTTCCAGAAGGGCCCTACAGCTCTGCGTTTCCTCCTACATGCCTCCTCGAATATGCAGGCTGTGTATGTATTTATAACGCTGCAGTTAAAAAAGTGAACTTTATTAGCAGAGATGACTGTCTTAATTCCAGTGGCTGCAGAGCAACCAGAGGCTATAGGCACCAGGATTACCTATGTTCCATCGAATCTTGTGCAAATGGAGGGGGGATTCTGAGTCACTAACTGGGCATGGAGAAGGATGGAGGAAGGGCTAGATTTGACTAGCTTTGTGGGGGACTCTGGAGGTCCAGAGACATGTCCAAATGTTTTCTCCAGGGAGTGACTATGACCTGAGCTTAGCGACCTCACCATGCATTTTTGCATCCACCCATCCTGGTGGCAGTCCCTCAGTGTTTGTTGAGTGAATGAGTGAACGAAATGTTGACCCTGGAAGCTCCTGAATTGTTCTCTGTGTGTGCACATCTCCCCTTCCTATTCAAACATTTATTCTAAATCAGCGGAGCCACAGCTGTACAATTAAAGAGTCTCACTCACAATCTCTGTGAGCCAACTGAGGCTCTGAGCCTTGGCTGCACATTAGAATCACTTTGGGGGCAGGGTGGAGGAGGTTGTTTGAAAATTCCAGCACCTAGGCCTACCTCAGACAATTACAACCAGAATCTCTGGGGCTGAGGCCTAGGCAGTGGATCTCCCAGGTCCAGAACCAAGCTAGTGAGGAGATTGCTCTGGCTCCGGAGTGAGGGGACCTAGATGATATCCCTCAGTCCAGAAAAGCTCCAGGGCCACTTTCACCAAGGCCCAAAGTGCAGGCAGAAAAGAAGAAATCCTGATGGGACTCGGGAATAGGTTTTTGTGCTCACCTGGAATTTGAAGAGGGGAGGGTGTGTCGCATGTCTAGGGAATACATAACACTTTCAACAATAAAACGATGCCACCCTGTGAACTGAGAGGGGAAGCTATTGAATATCCCCACCTACCCTGGCTAGTGACCCCTCTCCAGCCTTCAGCCCCGCCCAACCCCGCACACAGTGCCTGCAGCCCAGCAGCCTCCGTGCAGGGACCCAAGTTTTCTCTGGGGACTTCATACTGTTGCTGGGACAGGTAGGTTTCTGTTTGGATTGCAGACATCTCGGGGTGGGGGGCGGTTGGGCTCGCACTGGGGGACGGGGGAGCTATGACTCAGGGGAAATTCTAAGTTGCTACAAGCTTCAGCAAGCCTGCGTGGGCGGGAGGTGAGAAAGGCAAACAGAGGGCTGAAAACCGTGCCAGGAACCTGCCTAGCGGATCATCACAACTTGGCTATAAATAACCAGCGGACCCATGAACGCGTTAGCGAAGCTGTTTTCTAAAGCAGCGTATATGCAAAAACGAGTGCTCCCCATGAGGAAACCCTCAAACTGCTCCAGAAGGCCAAATAAAACTACAGAACACCTGTCTGCTGGCGGTGCCTTCCCATAAACAGCTTTTCAAGCGAACCGAAAGCTACCTTCACAGACACCAAAAGAATCCAACATTTAAAAAATATATTTTATTGATTATTTATTTATTTTTACAAAGAGGAAGGGAGAAGGATAGTTGGAAACATCGATGAGAGAGAAACATCCATCAGCCGCCTCCTGCGCACCCCCAAATGGGGATGTGCCCGCAACCAAGGTACATGCCCTTGACCGGAATCAAACCTGGGACCCTTCATTCCACAGACCGACTCTCCATCCACTGAGCCAAACCGGTTAGGGCCAAGAACCCAACATTTTAATTGTGTAAGGGAAATATTTCTAAAATGGGTTCTTTCCCCCCCCCCCCCGGGGGGGTGAATAGAGTGCACAGTCATTTATTGGCTGTTTTTTGGTGGTCCAGGAAGCAGAACTCAGATTTGCTTCCGAATCACCCTTCTCACACACCTCCCGTCGGGGCCCAGGGGTGGAGCAGGAGACCTCAGCCGCAGCCACCAGAGTGCCTGTTTCGCCTGGCCCCAGGCCCTGGCTCTCATGCGTGGGCTCCGTGACAACTATTTCCCTTGCTTTGGGGGCCTTTCTGGCTCCCATGCACTTAGATATGTAGATACACTTACTGCAAATCTGGTCTGTATATAAGTGAAGAGTACTGAAGTGAATTTATTATTATTTCTTTTAATACTTTAAAATTCACGTTGGTTTTTTTTTTTTTCATAGCCTCAAAAGACTCATAAAACTTCCTATCCCATGACCCGAGAATACTCTACAGAGGCATGGCTTGGGGGAAATAACCTAAAATAAGTCATGCCTAGTTTCTGTCTTGTTTCTCAAAATGTTATGTACACAGTCCAATTATGCCTCAGTGCCCTAGACTTTGCAATATTGACATATCCAGCGTGGCACAACTAAAGTAAAATAAACTATGCTACCTTTTATTCTGAAGTCAGCGTAGAGGAGGCTTGCTTGCATCATTATTGACCTTTAAGTAGAAACTGGATTGTGGGAAATTCTGTATAAAACCTACAGTTTTAAACCTACAGGTACCTGAGTCAGCTGTGAAACTCCCCCCAGACCTGAAGGTTTAGAATTGTGGGTGAAAGTAAGCCACTGACGCATCAAGTCCCTGCACCTGGTTCATTGCTGAACTAGAGAAGAGAGGTGGGATGCTCTCAGAAGCTACCACCTTAAGACATGACAAGGAGAGAGGCAGCAGCCCAGTCACTCCCAGCTGTAGAGACAGAAGAAAGGGGAAGACAGCCCTGTAAGCTTCACTAGGCCCGGCTCCGAGGACCTCATTATTAGAACCCAGAAAGACAAACGAGGTTCACAATTACAACTCTATGTTACTAAGAAAAGTCTACAGTGTGGCCACATGGCTTTTCTTTTCTTTTTTCCAAGGGAGGGAAAGGTGCAATACATTTCAGAAACCTTTACATCTAAGAATGGCTAGGTTTGAACATTTAAAATGGCAGATTGGAACTAGTCTGGGAAAATCACTTATGCAAATTCCTCAATTCCTATTAATAGGATAGGAACATTTAAAAAGAGGAGACCAAGCTTTTTGGTTCTACTTGTATTATCAGCTAGTTATGTCTGGGAGCTCCGTGTCCTCATCTTTAACATGGGAAAGCCTAGATTAAAGGTCCACTTGCTATGTACAGGTATTTCAGTTTAAATAGTAGGTTAAATATAAATAAGATGAGAAGTTCAGTTCCTCAGACATATTTCAGGTGCCCAATAGCTGCCATGTAGCTATTGTAATGGAGAGTGCAGATTTAGAACATTTCTATAATCACCAAACGTCCTGCACGGGTCTAGATCCGAAGGAGAAAATGTTTCATCTCCTATGCCACTGCCTACTGATTGGTAATAGCAGTGGACAACATCTTTGGGTTGTCTGATCAGGCTGTGAGCCCTCCCTTCCTCCCTGCGACTGCTTCCCATGCTATAGGTGTGGGCACTAGGTAGTTCTTTCAAATGCTGTCACTTCTTCTCTGATTGTGGCTGATTGGGCCAAGAGTGGTCACCTGACCCAAGCACAGTGACTCAGCGTCTCTCCCTCAGAAATGTGATGCTGAGATTCAGAGTCAGTCTCTCTAGGAGATGGTCCCAGAATAAGACATGAGTGCTATGCGTGGCGATCTGACCTCAAGCAGTTTGGAGACAGAGAAAACCCGACTGCAGGGAGAAAAAGGGCCACAAGTGAGCAGAAACACGCAAAGATAAGGGTCACCGTCCTGATGGCGTTCTGGTTCCTGGTGCCTGAGGCCTCCCTGCATTATTGCTCTTGACTTTTTGGGGACACTCTGTATGTTTGCGTGAAATTCCTTATTTACTCAAGGTGGCTCCAGTTGGCTCCTGTTACTTGTAACTGAAGAATCCTGTCTAAAATCAGTTGTAGTTTCCTAGTATTGAGAAGAACTCAAAAGCTCTCTTCAGACTCAGCAGAACACAGTGATGGATTGACCATGTTGGTCATGGGTGCAGCCAGAGGAGTTGAGGCATCTGTGCTGAATACTTGCCATCCTTGATTGGTCATTTTCTGAAGTGATGTTCAGTTCTCAAATTCCTTTTGTTTCTCTGGGGAATTCTTAGTGTTTTTGTTTTGTTTTGTTTTTCTGATAATGTTGGGCGAATAACATGTTATTGTTTCATTCCCTAATGTTTACTATTAACTGTTTCCATCAGTGAAATAAAGTATAATATAAAGACACTTTAAGATCTTAGAAAGGTAATAAATTGGAGCTATTAAGTATCAAAGTCTCCAAGTTTTACATATAATGTGAGCTATACATCTAAACACGCTTTCAGCAAAATGCAATTTTTAGTAATGCCAGCCGAATTCCCCAAAGCTGGTGGCATTCTACAAGTTTAAAAAAATATCACAAAGCTGGAAGAAAAAAAAAAAAAAAAGCTAAATGATGTCAAATTTATGAAGGCAAATTGAAATTAATCAAAAAGCATTTCTTAACCTAAAGAAATGTAACCAAATTTGTTTGTTTAATAATTATGTTATGTTTGACCCATGAGCGTTAGCCTTTTTCCCCAGATGATAGTTATGATCTGAAATATATGAACAATGAGGAAGGGAATTAACTGAAAAAGGTTATCAGTGTGGGACCAGAGGCAATAGTTGTAAGGATGCAGAGATAGGGCAAGGCAACATAACAAGCTAGGGAGAGCTCAAGATTGAACCAATGGTCCAGAGACAGGTAAGACTGTCTTGTCAAAAATACACACAACTATGACAGGCCAGAAAGTAAGGCAGAAGTTCAAAATCAGTCAGGGTAAGTACAGGATAGACCTTGTTTGCCTGCTTTAGGACAGGTTGGTATAAATGAAAGAATTAGGAATGAAGCAATCCTTTCTCTTACACTTCAAGGCTTTTGCATCTTTTACTCTTAGGCCTGTTATTACATACCGGAAGCCCAGTGCACAAAATTCATGTGTGTGTGTGTGTGTGTGTGGGTGTCCCTCTGCCTGGCCTGCACCCTCTCACAGTCTAGGACCCTTTGGGGGATATCTGCCTGCAATCCTAAGCTGGCAGTCAGACATCCCTCTGGCAGACCAGGGCTCTCACGCCCGGGACCCCTCGCTCCGTATCGCCCGCCTGCAGTGCTGGAGGCAGGAGAGGCTCCTGCTACCACTGTTGCACTTGCCAGCTGTGAACCCAGCTTCTGGCAGAGTGGCACTCCCGCTGTGGGAGCACATTGACCATCTGCTTTGAGCATCTGCCCCCTGGTGGTCAGTGTGCATCATAGTGATCGGTCGTTTTGCCGTTTGGTCCATTTGTATATTAGGGTTTTATTATACAGGATTTTCCCTCCATAACCACTGTGGAGTCCACTGTGGTGGACAGACCTTCGTTTGGCCCCATTTTTATGCCCTGCATAATCTCTTCTTTCTGAGTGTGAGTGGGGCTTGTTCCTGATACTTGTTATGTATCCTTGAGTGGAACAGGGATGCAGGCTCAGGTGAATTCTAGCCTTGGTTCGATCCAGGGGGACTCTGGGACTCTGGACTGTATGTTGCACTACAGAGTCGTCGACCTTAAAGCAAAGGGACTGGGCTTTTGTGCGCCTGTATTCATCAGCCATTGTCTTCTCCGGGTGAGAGTGGGAGTGACACATTCCCCTAGGTGGGAGCTTTCAGCCAGAGCACTTGCAGCAGCTTGCAGATGAGTGTACTGACTAGTGAAGGAGCCCTGGACTGTGACCTAAATATAGAAGACCAGGCCAGGACCAGAATACTTTATCTGCTGGCAGTTTGGCCTTAAGCCTCAGTGAGGAATCAGAGAGTGTGGGCTGGGCTGTGCAGAGTCTCAAGGGCTCCCTTGCATAGAGGCTTAAGGTCTAGAATCCTAGCAGGTCAGGCATTTTTCCTTGGCTTTTTCTTCTTGGCTGACGTTAAATCTCAGCCTCTGCATCACACATTTTGGGTGGCAAAGAAAAGTAAGAAGAAGGAAAAGCAGAGGAGACATAAACCCTAGTACTGTGGCTCAGTAGGAACAAATTCCTTGTCCTTCATTCATTGCCCCAAGGAATGTTTCGCTGAGTGCCTGCACTGGGCCACCAAGGCACTCTGTGAGGTTGTGAAGGCAAATTCCAAGAGCAGTTCCAAGGCCGTTTGGAGCAATGGCAGGGTGACTAAAATACTTGCTGCTCTAGGGTTTCCGGTGTCCCCAAGAGAGGTGTGGCTTGGTCAGTAGGGAGTGCCAAGAAGTATAGCAACAGGCCCCAGCCAGCCTGCCAGGGACTCCAAGGAGAGCGCCGAGGTCAGTCTGGGGCACCAGCCAAAGGGCAGGGTCTGAGTAAGCAAGTTAAGGTCAGCCTTCAGAAGCCCAGGCCAGGGAGAAGGGCTCAGGCAGGTGGAGACTGGGCACAGAAGCCTGGCATTGCCAGGTGCCAGGTGAAAGGAAGATGATAGCATATCTAGCACCTCGTCCTTGCCAGGCACTTTGAATGCATTTAATTGTCACAATAACCTTGCAAGATAAATATGATGTTCAGAAAGATTAAACAGTGCTCCTCAAACTTAAATGAGCACATGTGTGAAATCTCCCTTCCCTCCAACAAAATCTTCAGTAAATGGTTTCTTCTATGAATGCCTATGGATCTGTTTTGAAGGACCCACCAAGTGCTGAGTTAGGAGGTTCATAGTGAGAACATATTGCCCAAGTGAGCCTGTCCACACTAAGAAAACTAAACAACAAAAGAACAACTAAGCGAATGAATGAATGAATGAATGAATAGATCCTGGGATTTCTGAGACTCCACACTAGGTAATTGTAATCCCTGGCAATGCCTGGAATCACTTCAATCAACCCTCCAGCTAAATCCTGGAACCTGCGAACTGGCCTGTTCCATTTCCTATTACACTCTATCTCAAAGTTCCTTCTACTTTCTTTTCTTTCACATTGTGGTGATGGAAGAGATTTCTAAAGCAAGAAGTCTCTGTTCATTTGTCCCTTAATTCATGTGATTTGAAGTGCTGTGTGCAATGGAAAATTCTCAGAAAAGGTGGAATTTCATAGCCAGCAAGAGTACTAAGATTGGACTATTATGTGAAGCAGGAAAAAGCAGCTGCCACAAAAGAGGCAAGAGTAAAATGTTCAAAGATGATGTCTCAGTGGGGACAGTGGAGGGTAGAAGGGAAAGAAAAACTTAATTTAATGATGGCATGTAAGCCGACCCTTAAATTAAGGCTGACATTTGGACATGAAGAGATAAGGATTTAGGGGATAGAGATTGGGTGAGGAGGTAATTCCTGTGCTACCCACTCTGCCCTCCAGATCCCTCCAGATCGTTCCTCATGCTTTTCTGGCTCAGAAGAAAGCTGCACTGACATGTTAAAAAGAAACTGGTCTCGGGCTTTTCCACCATCCCCCAGAACTCCATAGTTTCTTTTCCACCGTGATCTTCTGGGAATAGCTCTCCATTCTGCTCACCAAATGAGAGAAGAAAAGAATTAGTGTTGAGCCTTGGCCTGTGTCTTAGTGGTTAGAGCACTGGGCCATGCACCGAAGGGTCTCAGGTTCGAGTCCTGCTCAAGGGCACATACCTGGGTTGCCTGTTCGATTCTTACTTAGCCAGTGGTCCTGGTGCATGTGGGAGGCAGCCAATTGATGTGTATCTCTCATATCAATGTTTTTCTCTCTGTGTTCCTCCCTGACACTTCCACTCTCTCTAAAAAACAAAGGAAAAATATCCTAGGGTGAGAATTAACACACACACACACACACACACACACACACACACAAAATTATGAAGGAAAAGGAAGAAAAGGGGGAAGAGGAAGAAAGGAAAGAAAACACCATAAAGGTATTACTAGTGGCCAGAAAACAAAACAAAAAACCAGTAATGTCAAGTTGTTATCTTTCCTGAAAAAAACACACAAACAAACCCAGAAACTTTGCCTATAAAAAAAATATATTTGCTGAGGTCAAAAGCAGACTTTTTATAGAATAGGAAAAGAGCACATGGGTTGTGGTTTTCTGTGAAACTGCCACTACTTTTAGACAAAACCACCTGCTGATCTTCCTTGTCAATTTCCATTGCCATCCCTGGTAATTCCCAGGAGCTACCAATTAATTCCTTCTGAAGTATAAGATCCTACAAAATTTATCATTATTTTTTATAAATGTATTTTATTGATTTTTTTTTTTTTTTTTTTACAGAGAGGAAGGGAGAGGGATAGAGAGTTAGAAGCATTGATCAGCTGCCTCCTGCACATTCCCTACTGGGTATGTGCCTGCAACCAAGGTACATGCCCTTGACCAGAACCAAACCTGGGACCCTTGAGTCCGTAGGTTGATGCTCTATCCACTGAGCCAAACCGGTTAGGGAAAAAACTCATTATTTTCTTGATCACTGATGATGTTCCAGGACTTATGGAATAGGCAGAATTGTTGGGATCTTCTGTCCAGTGTATGCTTGTACCTGACAGATAAGAACAAGGAAGAATTGCATATGTTCATACAGAATCAATCCCCACTATGGTCCTCACTATGTTCTTAGTAGCATGTTAGCTTTGCATGGAATATAGTTATGATTTTATTTCTATCCTCAAGAAAACCAGGGTCTAGTAAAATGGTGTGATAGATATACACAAAATGAATGACTTAGCCCATAAATTAGGGCTTTTGAGTTTACAAAGTGTTTTCATAGATAACACTTCACTTGATCTTTTATAAGTCATTAGAGGCTCATTGCATGAAATTTGTGCACTGGTAGGGTCCCTAGTGGCTGCCAGCTGCTGGTTGGGTACTCCCTCCCTCCCCACTCCCCTCCCCACCCAACTCGCCCCCTGGTTGAACTCCCAGAAAAACTCTGGTTGAGGGAACAATTTGCATACTATGCTTTTATTACATAAGATTGTGAAAACAACACATAGTGGCTGTAGCAAAGTAAATTCTAACTTTGGAGCTATATCAAAGATTGAATTATAAAGATACATTTAAATGTTTTACAATAAAATGTGAAATGCATTATTTTTTATGATTTCCTAGTTTTTTCAATGAACTTTTTTTTAAAAATTACTTTTAAAAAATATTCTACGTACATACTAACATTTCTCAATTTTGTTACATAAGTGGGCTTGTACTGAACTACATCTACATGGAGCCTAAACAAAGAAGAGTTAGGAAGAGTCATGGAGAATGAAAAGTTGACGGTGGCCTCGATGGTTGTCCATTAGAGAGAGAAGCAGACTCAGGTAACTGCCTTTTCAAGCTCTCTTTGAATGGAAGTTATGGCCAGTTGAGCTCAGTCACAGACTGATGTCATTGGCCATTGGGATTGTTCCACATTCCTTTTGTGACTTCCTCTTCACCAAGAGGTCCTCTATCTACAATCCAGCCATTCACATTGCATTTCCTCCTAGAAGAGAATGTGCTGATAAGAGAGTCCAGATTCCTGAAGTTGTTAACGTTTTTAAAAATCTTCTTTATCAACCTTCTCTATCCCTTCTACCTCCCTCTGCCAAAAGAGAAAACAAAAACTAAATTAAAATTAAATGAATTGCTACTCATTTGAATAAAATTAGTTAGTGAAAAGCCAAACCAAATAACAAATTGATTGGTAAACCAAGACACCAAAGATATATTCCTAAAGCCTGAGGAAAATATCCTGCCATGACACTGATTCTTCATGGCCAGGTGTACCATGTGCTGTGGTTTTATTTGCCAGCCTGTGAGGTCAAGAGGGCTTCAGTACAGATGAAATGACTCTGCCTGATGTGTCTTGAAGGACAGAAGAAAAGATCTCAGTCATGTGGTCTTTAAACTTTCTTTTCTTTGGTATGAATTTCTTAAAGAAAACTTTAAAAGCTACGTACAGCTCATAATCTTTATGGTTGCGTCTAAAAATTTTTCATCAGCCCTAGTTGGTTTGGTTCAGTGGATAGAGCATCAGCCTGTGGCCTGAAGGGTCCCAACTTCAATTACTGTCAAGGGCACATGCCTGGGTTGTGGGCTCAGCCCCCAATAAGGGATGTGCAGGAGGCAGCTGATCAATGCTTCTCATCATTGATGTTTCTATCTCTCTCCTCCCTCTTCCTTCCTCTCTGAAATAAATAAAAAATGTAGTATTAAAAAATAAATATTTTTCATCATGCCCGGCCGACATGGCTCAGTAGTTGAGCATTGACCTATGAATCAGGAGGTCATGGTTGGATTCCTGGTCAGGGCATATGCCTGGGTCGTGGGCTCAATCCCCAATATGGGATGCAGGAGGCAGCCGATAAATGATTCTGTCTCATCATTGATTTTTCTATCTCTTTCTCTCCATCTCCCTTTCTCTCTGACATCAATAAAAATATATTTAAAATAAAAATGTTCATTATAAATTTCAGTATTTGTAAGGAATGCAATTCCCTGTTTATTATGAATACTGATATTTTATTTTACTATTTTATTTTTGTAATCCTCACTGGAGGATATTTTTCTATTGATTTTTAGAGAGAGTGGGAGAGAGAGGGAAAGACAGAAACATCAATGTTAGAGAAACACACCAACTCATTGCATCAGACGAGGGAGGAGCCTGCAATCCCAGTATGTGTCCTTGATCTGAATTGAACCCAGGGCCCTTGGCTCTATCCACTGAGCCAAATCAGCTAAGGCATAAATACTGATATTTCAAAACAGGCCTTATGTATAATTTTAAAATATGTTCCAAATGGAATCTATATTTTATAGTAATTTGATATACAATTATATATTAAAAATATATAAGAACAGCCGAAACCGGTTTGGCTCAGCAGTAGAGCATCGGTCTGCGGACTGAAAGGTCGCAGGTTCGATTCCGGTCAGGGGCATGTACGTTGGTTGCGGGCACATCCCCGGTAGGGGGTGTGCAAGAGGCGGCTGGTCGATGTTTCTCTCTCATCGACGTTTCTAGCTCTCTACCTCTCTCCCTTCCTCTCTGTAAAAAGATCAATAAAATATATTTAAAAATATATATATAAGAACAAACACTACTTAAAATACTAACATTTAAAATAAGACTTTTATATAATTTTAAGAAATGCTTCCAATGAAATCTATATACTGGAGGGGAGCAGAATAGGTCACCCAAAATGTATCACTCTGGCATGTGGATAATTTTGAGCTGAAGACATTCAAGGTCCAAAAGATTTAGGAAGAGCATTACACCTTCCCCTTAACTGCCTGAAAGAGTGTAGATAAAGGGTTTGGTTCAAAAAGGGAATTATCACCAGCATTAACTACCAATGGACTGGTTCATAGGCCCACCACTGAGCCATGATGGCCTGGCTAGAACATGCTTTCTTAACTGTTGCATCATTCTCTCTTCTCTATTTATGTTTTCATCCCTTAACCTTATAGAACTTTATCTGTATGAAACATACTGTATCATATTTTTCTGTAACAAAAAAATGTATATAAACTCAGAGTCCAAAAGTCATTAAGTGTAAAACATTTCTTTGTTGTTGTTAATCCTCACTTGAGGATATTTTTTTCTTTGACTTTTTGAGAGAGAGTGGAAGAGAGAAAGGAAGGGAGGCAGGAGGGAGCAAGAACAAGAGGGAGTGTGAGAGTGAGAAACTTTGGATGTGAGAGAGATACATAGATTGGTTGCCTCTTGTTCACACCTCGAATTGGCTGGGAATCAAACCTAAAACCCAAGTATGTGCCCTTGAATGGAAATCAAATCTGAGATCCTCCAATGCTTGGGCACTCTAATGACTGAGCAACACTGGCCAAGGCAACTGTTAAAACATTTCTTAATACGATAATTATTGGTATATAATTAATAAAAATAACATAAATGTATGTTTTGGGAATTATTATTATTAAACAAAATTTTTGTTGGAAGTGGAACTCTTCATGTGTTGGATAGATTTTTTTTCTTTTGTTTGCTCTACTCTTTATTTATGTTTTTATTATTTTTTAAAATATTTTTTTATTGATTTCAGAGAGAAAGGGAGAGATAGAAACATCAATGATGAAAGATAATCACTAATTGGCTGCCTCCTGCATGTCTCCTACTGAGGATCGAGCCCACAACCTGGGCATGTACCCTTGACTGGAATCAAACCCAGGACCCTTCAGTCCACAGGCTGACACTCTATCCACCTAGCCAAACTAGGTAGGGCTGTAATTCTACTATTTTAGAAACACTAAAAAATAACATATTCACATTGACTATTACTTATTGCTAAATAAGTAATGTCAATAGAATCAATAAATGAGTATCAATTTATGAAATAAGCATCAACTTCCTATGTTTTATTTTTTTATAGATGTAAATCCTGATACATTTTTTTTTCATATTTAAGCAGTGGTATTTGAAGTTTTGTTATAGAAATGTCATTTAATTCTTTGAATTATTTTAACATTTTTCTCAACATTATTTTTAAATAGCTGTCAGTGCATAATTCACATCTCCAACTTTGTTGAGAGAAGTGAATCAATACCATCTGACTTGTGAAAATATTTGTAACCAGTTATTAGAGTTACTTTCTCAACAATAGCACCAGTATTTTGAATTGCTGCTTTGCTGGAGAGCTTGGAGGTTTTGTACCCTGAGGCAGGGCCCCATTGTAAGTTGTGAAATGCAAAGAGGGAGGAGAACCTTTGTTCAGTAAAGTGGGGAGAAGTGCATTGTAAAAGGGGAACTTGCAACTTTGACCTCCTCTTTCTTAGGTAGATTTTAGAAAAGAGTAAAAATGAGCTTTGAGTGACTAGAAATTAACTCCCTTTGGATTGCTTAAGACTCTACTAAGTCCTCCTGACTCTTACTACTTGGACTGTGGTCTGTGGACCAGCAACATTAGTGTTACCTGTGAGCTTGTTGGAAGTGCGGAATCTCAAGTCTAGTCCAGACCTACTGGATCAGGACCTGCATGTAACAGAATCTCAAGGTGAGTCATAAACACATGAAGATTTGAGAAGCACTGGACTAGACCTCTCCCCCAAACGTTGGCTCTGTGGTAGGTTCCTTCCCGGTGGAGGAAATCATGCTTCTGGCTTCAGTTCTCCAAGAAGTCACCTGCTTCAGTTTCCAGCACCATAGGAGACCGGGCTTGGCTTTCTGACTCTGCAAATAATTTGAAGACTGCTTACGTGAAGCTGGATGATCCTTAAGGGAATCTTGGTAAGTGCTAGCTGATAGCCCCACTTCCTTCTCACTAATAATCAGATTTTGGTCAGAGATCTGGTTTTCTCTGACTGTCATGCTGCCCATGAATTACTGGATGTTAAGACTGGCAAGATCCACCTGTGTCGAGGAGAGGTTTCCTCCTACCATCCCTGGGAACTTTGGAACCTTGTCATTTAGAGAGCTAATAATAGAACAGGTTTTTTTGTTTTTGTTTTTAAGGAAAATGAAAGCCAATTCAAATTAAGGGTCAAAAGCGACTGGCTGGAGCAAGAAAAAAATGGCTGCAATTGTTTTTGAAATGTTTTTGCCTTTCCCTGCAAAATGCTGTGTTGACAGTTGTGCCATCCAAGCTTGGCCTAGCCCTCTGCCTGCCTCTTGGCTCTGTGTTCGCTTTTCATGTGTGTGGGATTCCAGATCTATAAACAAAGTGGCCTGGCGCCAGCGCCTCCCTCTTGGGTGCAAACACCCAAGTGTCAGTGGTGTTTGGAAGTAGCCAAGCAGTCCGTGGGAGGAAGTGTTTCCTTGACATCAATCTGCAGCAGGAAAGTCTCTGGTATGCGATAGAGCAAGGGTGGCTTAAGGTTCAAACCCTGTCTATCACTCGTTAGCTGGGCAATGCAGACAAGTTACCTAAACTCTGAACTTCCGTGTCTCTATTTGTAAAATAGCTATAAGAAAATAAAATGAGGCTTAGTGTTACAGGGACTTCAATATCAGGGTTTTTGTTTGTTGTTTGAATCCGTCTGCTTGCTTGCACTGACCCAAAGAAATGCAAGAGCAGGAGTATGCAGTAAAGAGAGACAAATTGCTTAATGTTGAATTGGTCAATCCAGGGGCAGAAAACTAATGCTAAAAACTTGACTTTCTGCCTGGCCTGCATGGCTCAGTGGTTGAGCGTCGAACAATGAACGAGGAGGTCACAGTTTGATTAGAGTCAGGACACATGCCCGGGTTGCGGGCTCAATCCCACGTGGAGGGTGTGCACAAGGCAGCCAATAGATGATTCTCTCTTATCATTGATGTTTACATCTTTCTCTCCTTCTCCTTTCCTCTCTGAAATCAATAAAAATATATTTTAAAAAACACACCTTGACTCCTTGATGGTGTGTAGGTTACAAGTTATATAGGGCAAAATTACAAGACACCATGGGTTAAGGGTGGTTCTGGGTTGTGCTGGGAGCTGATTGGTCGAAAGTGAGGCAGGGGTAATAAATCATTTCTTTATGTCTTGAGGACAGCTCCAGCATTTCTCTGTCTGGTGTCAGGGAACAGTATCCAGGGGGTTGCTCCACCTTAAGGGTCAGCAGCTGAAGCATAACTGAGGTGAGATGTTATCTTTCCTGCTTGCAGTCCAGACCTTGTGACCACCAGTCAGGGTCCAGCCACCGTCTTCTGCTGCCTCAGGGGTTGCTGATTATCTGGTGGAAAGGCTAGATCTCTGAGGTGTATGGAGAGAGTGAGATATGATTTCTAGAGCTAGGATATAAAACTAAACTTAAAGCCATAAGGACCCTCAGTTTCATTAGTGTATCAGTGAGTAAGTGAAAAAAAAATAAAGCTCTGAAAGTTATTGTCCTCCTTCCAAAAACAAATAGGGATTCTTTTTTTTTTTTTTAAATCTTTATTGTTGAAAATATTACAGATGCCCCCCCCTTTTTTCCCATTGATCCCTTCTACCTCATTACCCTTCATTCCCCAGCTCAGGTCCTCACCACACTACTGCCTGTGTCTATGGGTTATACATATATCATTGCTTCATGAAATCACCAGATATTAGGCTGGGGCAAGTTCTTAAAAATCATCTCATTTGCTCTTGAAGAATCTGGACGGAAAAAATTATCTGCACTAATGAGTTAAGTTTCTGATTTCACAATAGCACCTATTGCTAATGATAATTTAGACAGTGGCTAAGAAGGGACATATTTCTCTCCAGATGATTGGCCACAGATCAGTGCCACAGGTTATAAGAATAAGTCAGAACATGAATAGATTAGAAGAGAGATAATAAATAGAGCAGAAGAGGGAAGACACTGAGAGTCCTCAAATGCACCTCATTTGCTACTGTGAGCAGCATTTAGAATAGTGAAATGATGTGCTACTATCAGGGATTCTCAAAGTGGGGTCCCTAATCAGCAGCATTAGTATCCCCTGGGAACTTGTTAGAAATGCAAATTCTCTGCCCTCAGCCCAGACCTCCTAAATCAGAAACCCGGGGAGTAGGGCCAGTAATCAGCATTTAGCAAACTTTACATAAGGATTCAGATGCACAGAAGAGGTAGGGAGTTACTGATTCACGTTACAACCACCTTTTCCAAAGCAAAGTAAAATGTCTTAGCATTTTAAATTCCTCACCTCCTGGACATCTACTGGGAAAATTCCCAGATGCCATTGTCTGCTGATTCTGGCAGAGATATGCTTGAGCACCCTCACCACAGGGGAAGGTGGGGGAGAGGGGAAGGAGATCAACAGTCACAGTTAATCTCTGTGGCCTTGGGTGGAATTTGTTTAATCATGGAACAGTAACAAGAAAAGAATGATTTTGGAAGTTAAGCAAGTGACTCTGATCTCACTTCTGTTCCCTGGAAATATCTTTCCTCTGGAGTTATGCCAGACTTATAACTTTATTGCAAATTATACATATCACTAGGTTTCCGTTTCCTCGCCTTAGCAATTCTATCTCTAGGTGCAGATACAGTGAAGCCCTCTATCGTCTGGATCGCGACAACATCTTGACGCTGTGATGTCCCACAGGCAGAGACTCTGGGCTCTTCTGAAGGGCTGTCATCACTCAGTCTCACCTTCTACTTATTCTGAATTTTCTGTTTCATGGTTAAAAGTCAAGGGAAAAACCAGAAGTTTAAATAAAGCCTGTATCACATATATTCTGCCTCTAATTCATCTTCTCTTGTCATTGGCTGTTGTGTATTTGCCTCAGGCCCCCAGATTGGTTAAGTGTCATCAGTTTAATTCCCCGTCTACAAGGCGGGCATGGATGGGTATAGATGCTCATGAATATGACTGAACCGGAAGCCCAGCAAGGCCGAGACTTGCTGAAGGCTGTGAAGCGATTCTGAGGGTCCATGGTGACTCTCTACTGCTTCCTTTATGGCACCCTCTCTGTTTATCGTGTGGGTGTTTATTACTTCCTTTATTTCCACGTGGTGTTCTCCAGAGACTTTGTAAATGATTGACTGTGTTCATCCCCCAAAACTCTGCAGAGACCAGGCTTTGTAGAGATAGTGGAAGACGGGAGAATCAGAGCTAACAGCTCCCTAATGAGGACAACTCGAGCGTGTTATTTTCAACATTCAACTCCCAAGTCTGAATAATTCATGGGGGGAAAAAAAATCTGTTCCACTAGAAATGACTGGGCTATTTTAATGAAAGTACAGATTTGGAATGTGTGAGAGCTGGAGATTACACGAGGGAACTGAAGGCAGGGAGAGAAAGTGACCAGCGCGGCAAACAACGGATTAGTGAACTCAGGTCTCCCCTGGCCAGCATCCTCATTGTCCAAGGATTCATTGTGGGTGCTGCCATCACACGGTGGCTGGTGGTTAATCCAAAATCAGAACTCAGACCTCCAGATGAACGAACATGGTCAGCTCTTTCCACTGAGCCTGCTATAAGACACCGGGCAGGGGTGGAGGGTGAGGGGTAATGTCAGGCCTAAGGTCCTTCTCTCTTGCATTGCTGGGCCACAGAACACACAGGGAGGTCAAATTTCCTTTTCTATCTTCCATCTAGCCTGTTGGTATCAACTGGCTGTACATTAAACCCCCCTGGAGAGCTTTTAAAAAATCTAAATGCCCAGAACCCACCCCAGGCCCATGAAATCAGTTTCTAGGGGTGAGGCCCAGCACTCCGTTGTTTCATTTAAAAAAAAAAAAATTATTTATTGATTTTAGAGAGGGAGAAAGAGAGAGACAGAGAAAGAGAGATTGATTTGTTTCTTGTATGTGCCCTGCCTGACTGGGTGTGTCAGGTCAACACTCTAACCTACTGAGCTACCCGGCCAGCAGCCCTCTGTCTTGTTAAAGCTTCCTAGGTGATTTCAACCACATCCAAGTTTGAGAAACATAAGTCTAGCCCTTCTCCCTCTTGTTCTATTCTCTTGAAGTCCAGAATCCTTCTCTTAATCCTCTGGTTTTCTTTTTGCTAATGCTCAGGTTTTAACAACTATGTTCACACAATTTACATTGTAGATGTTGCCATTCTAAGCCATTTAAATTATTAGCAAAAACAGCCTCATCTACTTTCTCTCTCTCTCTCTCTCTCTCTCTCTCTCTGTCTCTCTCTCTCTCTGTCTCTCTCTGTCTCTCTCTCTCTCTCTCTCTCTCTCTCTCTCTCTCTCTCTCTCTCTCTCGGCTGTGTCTCTGTATGCCTCCTCTGGGCCTACACAAGGTCACCCCCACAGGGCCTCACTCTCCAGGAGGGGTCCTATTCTGAGCCCTTCTCTCAGAGCTTCCCTCCTCGGGCTCAACCTGTGAAAGCTGTGAGGCCGGACCAGAGGAACTGGGAGCCCAGGCTGGACAGGGAAGCTTAGGGAGGACTGCTCCTGTGATGATTGGTCCCAGAGGGAATGATTCTTGCAGCAGCTCTTCTTTTCCTCTTGCTGGCTAAGTGTGTGGGTGTGCAGCAGGCATTTGCTAGGGAACACTGGCGAAAAATAAAACTTTTCAAGCTTCAGTTCTGTAGACAGATTGAGAGGCCTCCCAGCAGTTCAGAATTGCTGAATCTGGCTCCTTCCACCCACTTACCCCCCCAGGAAGTGGTAGGTTGGGTTCGATGTGTTTTGATTTGTTAAGTGGCCTGGCTTATGGGGGTTTAAATCATCAGAATGATACATGAAGATACACCAGTCAACAGACAGTTATTGAACACTCACTGCATGCAGTACCCTGTGCCAGGCACGAATAAAAAACCAAATGGGAGGTCACCTCTCCTCTACGTACTTTATGGTCAATGGAAAAGAAGGAAGAGAGGGTTGTTGGGGCAGTAGTCAGTTTGAAGTTCAAGAAGAGCAAGAGGGAGAAAAAAAAAAAAAAAAAAAAAAGAGCAGGAGGCTGAGAGTCAGTTCCTGACTAGGCAGGGATAGAAGGAAAATAAAAAGAGCCATAAAAGGGGGACAGTGGAAGTGGCAAGATGACAACTGTGTGTTCAACTTCCTAGGATTTAAAGTCCTGTAACTAGCCGAAACTGGTTTGACTCAGCGGTAGAGCATCAGTCTGTGGACTGAAGGCTCCCAGGTTCGATTCCGGTCAAGGGCATGTACATTGGTTGCGGGCACATCCCCGATAGGGGGTGTGCAAGAGGTAGCTAGTTGATGCTTCTCTCTCATAGACGTTTCTAGCTCTCTATCTCTCTCCCTTCCTCTCTGTAAGAAAAATCAATAAAATATATTAAAAAATATATATATATATATAAAGTCCTGTAACTATTTGCCTCTCCCATGCTCACCAACAATATTGCAGCCTCCATATTGCTTTAATATTGCCATTTTGAGCCCCAAGACATTCAGACCTTTCAGAGCGCTTAGCAAACACTATCCAAGAAAGCTACAGCTTCCTCCTCGATCTGCTTCTATCTCTCTCTGCCTGTGTCTCTTTTTGTCATTTTCTGACTCTCAAGCTTTATCTCTTCTGCTCTTTCTTAGATACATGGCTTTTTTTTTTTTTTCAAGGATAAATGAAGAAATGAATCCAAGCTCTCAGCCTTTTATCAAAGAATAATGAATATTAATGATAGAAATAATCAGCACAAAATGATTAACACCAACTAAAACTACATACAGGAAAAAAGTTACTGACTAAAAATTGCCTGAAGAATCAAATCTTGATAAAATGTAGGCATTTTATCTAAATCTGATTGGGGAAAAACTTGGATTTGGTAGAAATAATAGATTTGGCCACAAAATGAAACTCACCAAGTTTTTCCCAATCAGATTTAGATAAAATCTTGTTATAGCCTGAATCACATTCCTCCAAAATTCATACATTGAATCCCTAACTCCCAATGTGATTGTATTTGGAGATAGAGACTTCAAGGAGGTAATTAAAGTTCAGTGAAATTGTAAGGGTGGGGCCCTAATCCAATAGAACTGGTGTTCTCAAAGAAGAGTAAGAGACACCATGAGTGCATGGGCACAGGGAAAAGGTGGCCATCTGCAAGCCGAGGGGAGAGGCCTCAGGAGAAAGCAAACCTGCCGATACCTTGATCTTGGACTTCAAGACTCCAGAACTTTTAGAAACTAAATACTGTTAAAGCCACTGAGTCTATGAGTTTTGTTATGGCAGCCCTAGCAAACCAAGATAAGCCTTTACGTAGAGATAACTACTGAATTATTTATCAGTAGAATAAAACGATGTCTGAGGTTTGCTTTTACATATACCGGAAATAAAAATTGAGAGTAGGAGATAGATGAAACACAACTGGCTAAGAATTGGCAATTATCTGAGCAGAGTATCAGGCATGTGAAAGTTCATTATACTACTCTCTTCTACTGTAGAATATGTTTGTAAATACCCAGGTACTTTGTAAAAATTAACATGAACAATTGCACAGGTGATTTTTTTTAAATTTTATATTTTAATGATTTTTTACAGAGAAGAAGAGAGAGGGATAGAGAGAAACATCGAGGAGAGAGAATCATTGATCAGCTGCCTCTTGCACACCCACTACTGGGGATGTGCCTGCAACCAAGGTACATGCCCTTGACTGGAATCGAACCCGGGACCCTTCAATCCACAGGCTGACGCTCTATCCACTGAGCCAAACCAGTTTTGGCTGCACATTTAAGAAGATTATTCCTGAAAAAGGGTTTCCCATAAACTGTTATAACATGGGCTGCATGCTATTCCATGGCCTGGAATACATGTTGTGTGCTTTTTAAAAATATATTTTATTGATTTTTTTATAGAGAGGAAGAGAGTGGGATAGAGAATTAGAAACATCAGTGAGAGAAAATCATCGATCAGCTGCCTCTTGCACAACCCCTACTGGGGATGTGCCGCAACCAAGGTATATGCCCTTGACTAGAATCAAACCTGGGACCTTTCAGTCCGCATGCCTACTGAGCCAAACCAATTTCAACTGGAATACATGTGTTACTAACATATATTTACAAATACAATTTTAATTAAATATTAGAAGGCAGTGGGGCAAGGAATCAAAATGCCAACTGCAGGCATTGGAACCGTATGCGAGGGACAAGCAGACAGGGAAGATAGAATCGGCATTTATTGAGTGCTTAATGCATACTAAGTGCTTTGTCACATTATCTTTGGATGTTCACACAGGTCTATGAAGTAGACTTAAAATTTTTAAATCTTTTTAAAAATATATATTTTATTGATTTTTCACAGAGAGGAAGAGAGAGGGACAGAGAGTCAGAAACATTGATGAGAAAGAAACATCCATCAGTTGCCTCTTGCACACACCCTACTGGAGATGTGCCTGCAACCCAGGTACATACCCTTGACTGGAATCGAACCCGGGACCCTTCAGTCTGCAGGCCAACACTCTATCCACTGAGCCAAACTGGTTTCGGCAAAATTTTTAAATCTTTAATAAAAGTTTTAACGTGAAGAAACTAATGCCCAGAGAAGATAAATGAATTCCTAACATCACACACTAGGGAGTGACTGAGCTGGGATTTGAATCTCATCTGTCTGCCTCCAAAGCTTGCATTCTTTTCCTACCTATTACCTTCCACCTAGATCTTACCAAATGCCAGATCATAAAGCACAGGGAAGTCTGAGGAGGATGAGGTCATTGAGAGATGGGTTTATAAAGATTAACAAAGAACTTGGGTTTGAGGTAGGTCCTGGAGGTAGAGGAAAGGACATGAGGGCATTCCAGGTGTGGGGAGGATGGCAGGATGCAGAAACTTGTAACAGATAGAGACTGATGTGAGAATGAGAGTGGTCATGGGCTCTTGGGAAGAGTTGTGAGGGCAGGCTTGGGTTATGGGCAGTGGAATTGAAGAGAAGGTGTCTCAAGACTTGGACCAAGACAAAATTGATAAAGATAACAGACTTCATACTAGGTGGGGGAAGCCAGAAGGAAGGAGGAAAAGGATGAATTCAGGTTGATCATATAGAATTGGAGAAGGCAATCCTAGTGGAGAAGCCCAGATGGCAGTTGGGTTGACTGAATTTTAGATTTGAAAAATCATCTGGTCTACCCCTTTATTCAAGAGCTATGAATCCAGGAAGTAACCAGCGAGTACCCTGGGAACACAAACAATATTTACACTGTGATGCAAAATGTAGTCATTTATTCCTTGTGTGCCTACTTTGTTTAGGTACTGTTCCAGGTGTTGGGGATTCACCAGTCCTGGAAGTAGGTAAATTGCTTGGATTATTATAAAGGTCTTTTCATTGCATTTCCTGCTTCTATCCTGGCATCTCCTCCATTTTACTTCAGACAGTAGCCATTAGAGTTGTTATGTTACATGATATAGTCTATGTAAGTGGATTAAAGGTGAAAGGAGCCACCTAGATTGTGCTGTTAAATGCGTACCTGTGTGGCTATATGTTAGGTCACATCACTCTTCTCAAAAATCTCCAGGAGCTCTTTTTTTTTTTCTTTTCTTTTTTTTTTAATAAGTTTTTATTGTTCATATTATTACAAATGTTCCTCCCCCCCCACCATTGCTCTCTTCCACCAGGTTCCCACCCCTCCCTCTGCCCTTTCCCCACTCCCCATTGTCCTCATCCATAGGTGCACAGTTTATGTTCAGTCTCTTCCCACATCCCCCCCTCCCCTTCTCCCCAAGAATCGTCAGTTCACTCCCCTTACATACCTCTGATTCTATTATATTCAACAGTTAATATTGTTCATCAGATTTTTTAAATTTCCTTGGTTTTTAGATTCACTTGTTGATAGTTATGTATTTGTTGTTCATATCCAGGAGCTCTTCTCTCTGTTCCCTGAACATGTGAATCATGCTTTTTAGCCTAAGAACCTTTACACCTGCACTTCCCTCTACCTAAAAAGCTCTTCAGCCAAATAGCCGCCACATTTTCCTCAAGGATTTACTCAAATGTCACCATTTCAACGAGGCCTTCCCTGACCACCTGTTTTATGTTGCAATTATTTTTTAAAAAAATAAATTTTATTGATTTTTTACAGAGAGGAAGGGAGAGAGATAGAGACCTAGAAACGTTGATGAGAGAGAAACATCGACCAGCTGCCTCTTGCACTCCCCCTATGGGGGATGTGCCTGCAACCAAGGTACCTGCCCTTGACCGGAATCAAACCCGGGACCTTTCAGTCCGCAGACTGACACTCTACCAATGAGCCAAACCGGTTTCGGCTGTTGCAATTATTTTTATCTTCTCCTGCTACATTCTCAATCCTATGCCCTGCTCTGTGTGTTTTTCCCCCTTATTAATTTGTTTATTTTTCACACAGTATTTACTTTAATTATTTTTAAAAATATTTATTTTAATATTTAACCTGTCTGCCTATCTTAATTGGAATCGAAGCTAGACAAGGGCCAGGGCTTTTTGTTCCATTTGTTCATTGCTTTAACCCCAAGAATTACGAACAGTGCCTGGCGCATAGAAGGTGCTCAATAAATGAATGAATTCATTATTTCACGAATGAATTAGAGCAAAACATGGAAACTGATAGAATAAACACATGGACAAAATGCAGAGGAATAAAACAGAGGTGGCAATTCAATCTACCTGAGAGTGTCAGAGCAAGTTTTACCGAAGAGGTGACACTGAAAGGAGAAGTACATGGATCAAGGCAGTTGTATTATAGTAGGCTGAATAATGGCCCCCAAAGTTAGCTAGGTTCTCCTCTTTTGGAGCTTGTGACTGTTACTTTATATGACAAAGAGACTTACAGGTGTGATTAAGTATCTTGAGATGGGGAGATTATCCTTTGTTATCCCAGTGGATCTGAAATGCAATCACAGTAGCCTTGGAAGAGGGAGATAAAGGTAGATTTGGCAGCACCATAAGTCAAGGGGATAATGAGGCAAGTTGCTTTGCTGCTGGCTTTGAAGATGAAGGAAGGAACCACAAACTAAAGAATGCAGAGAATGCAGCTCTAGAGGTTGCAAAAGACAAGGAAACAAATTATCCCTCTTATCCCCCAAGATTTATGAGGGAGCATGGTCCTGCTGACACCTTGATTTGGCTTAGTGAAATTGATGTTGGACTTTTGACCTCTATGACTATAAGAGAGTAAATGTGTGTTGTGGTAATTTCTAAGGACATCCTAATAAGAAGGAATAGTATGTGCACATCAGGGAAGTGGCAGCTATGTTCAAAAATTCCCTGAGGAGTTTAATGTACCGCATTAGAAAATAGAAAATGGAGAAAGATGGGGTTGGAGAGATAGCAGGGGCTAGACTGTGAAGGGCTTTCAGGTCACACAAAGGAGGTGAGTGGTATTCTGTGGGTAGGAGAGTGCAGTGAATGCTACTGTGTTGACAAGATCCCCCCTTTCAGTACTGAAGAGCTTATTCTCTTGGCTTCAGGAGTGCTGCTGGCAAATGGCCTTTCCTCTCAGCCCTCTTCCACTCTCTTTTCTGAAGATAGATTCCTTGCCAAGCTCATTCCAGCTTCTTGGGCAGCCTTCAACCAATGGCTGGTCTACATAGAAATATAATGACTCTGTCAATCTCACTCCAATTCACGTGAACTCTGAAGGGCCATTCCAGCTTCAGAACTCCCCCTTGGTTAGCTGAAGCCTTGTTGCAACGACTTACCCATGTGTCCCATCCTGCCCCCCTTCCCTCCCTTCCACAAGGGTTAATTTCAAGAGCCCTCCCGTATAAACATTGGATATGCTAGTCTCTGTTTCATTCTGCTTCCCTGGGAACTCAACTGCAGTGTGAGCTAAAAGGTCTTTAAGCATGAGAATGAAAAGTAAGATTGGCTTGTGTGGTGGTGATGATAATCACTCAGATTAGTGTTAGCATGGGGTGAGACTAGAGGAGGGAACAGTTAGGAAACTGGGTTGAAATTGCAGGTGAGAGGTGATAAAATCCTGGACAAGGGTAGAGGCAAAAGGAACTCTATGTGTGGTCATCAGCTTTTCCATAACAGCCTCATGGAGAGAAGGACATTATTTTTCAGAGAAGCCCAGACCACTGCGTGGAATGAAAAGAAGGATGTCCCATTTTGCCCCTCATTCTAATCTGGTTTTGTAGAACATGCCTGCTTTCTTACCAAAAATATGTTCTCTGTAAAGAATCAGCTTTGGGGGAGCAACAGATTTGATCAACCATTCTTCTCAGAACAAGAGGCCTACTGTATTGGAAAGCTGATACTCGGAAGTGTTCTTTTAGTTTCTCCTTGAATACCTTCAACATTAGGGAGCTCATTATTTTATCACAAGGGGATGTTTTCTCACAGGTAAGCCTGAAACTGCCCATGGCTTTCACTTGGTTCTAGCTCTAGCTGAGACCTGATCAGTAGCATGGAACTCAATGTTAGAGGCCCGGGTGCTGGAGTCAAACAGAACTGGGTTCAAATCCAATTTCTGCTCCTTATAGTGAACTTGGCATATTTATCTCAGTTAGTTTGCTCAACTGTAAAATGGAGATAACACTATAAGCTAGCTTATGAGGTTGTTGTTAAAAATATGTTTAGAGCATAATACCTGGCATATGGTAAATGATTAATAAATGGTAGGTAATATTGTGGGATGTTAGATGTAAAAAACCCCCTTACATTACGATATATATTGTTTTCATAGGAGAGAGAAAAGAAGAGAGAGAGAGAGAGAGAGAGAGAGAGAGAGAGAGAGAGAGAGAGAGAGAGAGAGAGAGAGAGGTGTCCTCATTCGGTTATGAGCAGATATGCTCCTGGACTTTTTGAATTAAAAGTATGTTAAGCACAGATCTGGTGTGTGGACTCTCATTCAGGACATGTGAGGGTTATAATCAAGGTGTCACCCAGGGCTTATTTCTGCCTACTTAGAAAGAGAAAGAATATGCTTTCCATTTGACAAACAGCAGGCCTGCATAATAAGAAGGGATTGATTTTCTCAGCATTCCATTAACTCTGGGTCTTTAAAGAGAGCGTAATGCACTCCAGTGGGGAGATAAATTGCGTCATCTGGGAGCTGGAAAGGGACGGGGAGAGGAATCAGGCTGGAGTCATAGATTTCAAAGGGAATAATCCTACGCTTCTCCACATTTAGTATATACTTTTTAAAAGAATTCTTTAAAGTCTGACAGTTGATTCCCACATTTTTTATTCAAATATATGTTTTATAACCATCTTTGCTGCTGACCCAGTTAAATGATAATGAGTGATTGTCATAATTCTAAACATTTTCCTTCTGAAGAACCCAGCAGAAGAGGCTGCCGGGTGGTGGAAGGGGAAGTCATCAGCGATGTTGAAGCCATTTGATGCACAAGCTGTCTGCACACCATCAAACTGCTGGTGGGAGAGAGAGAAAAATTCAGTTAACACACTGGTTGTGTGTCCACTGGCAAACACCTGAAATCCACACAAGTGGAAGATAGAAAATGAGAGAAGAAAATGCTGCTTTTGAGAGAATTCAGTGATCATTTTCCCCCTTGAAGAAAGTTGCTTACAGGAGGTTTTGGTGGAAAATATAGTATAACCTCTGGTGAGAAGGTAAGTGTTTAACAACAGACTGGGGTGGAGATTGGTGGAGAGGAGTCCTGATTTGCAGAAAATTGCTTGTTCCGGTGTTGTAAATACTTTCATCATTGTCTATTTCAAGCTACCAACATGACATCATTGAATATGATATTGGAAAGGGTTGTGTCGTAGCTCACCATTTTTAGAGTTCCCACTGTCCAGATATAATAGATGTAAAGAAATTCAAGAGCATAGGTAATATAATAAAATAATTGGGAAATGGATAATTTTTAGTATTATTATTGTTGTTTTTAATATATTTATTTAGATATAAGTTTATATAATTTCGTGTTTTAATTATGGCCATGTTTGACAACCAGCCCTCAAAATTCCTAAAAATGTGACCATTAATTCATGTGAGTCAATGCAAGTAGTTCCACCCCACCCCAGACCCTTGTGGCACTTAAAGACAAAAGAACACATTTTCCTTGGGTATTGGAGATGGGAGACATTTATTTATTTTTTTTTTTTGGGGGGGGGATGGGAGACATTTAAACTTATCTCAGGTTCAGCCCTCATCCCTACCACTTACTCACTTATCTTTTGTTTATTCAATAAACATTGATTGAGCATATGTTGGGCACTAGAAATACTGAAATGACCTCTAGATAGACAAGGGAGCTGATTATAGAGGAATGTAATAAGATATGAGACACAGATAGAAATGGACAAGGTGACAGGGAGGAAGGAAAAGTGGCCTCCAGGACCAGGGACCTGGGAGGCTTACTGGCCACTCAGCCACTGGCTGCTTCACTGGAGGTTTGACCTCCAAGTCTTCTTGACTCATAGGATCTTTCTCCTTATGAATAAGCTCTCTTCTCTCAGCTCCCAGGACACAGCTCTCTCTTGGTTTTCCTCTTACATTGTTAGTTGTTCCTTTTCAGTCTCCTTTGCTGGTCTCTCCTTTCCTCCATGACCTCCAAACGTTACAGTATCCCAGATTCTAGCCCTTGGACCTCTTCTTTTTCCTCCCTCCCTCATCCAATGGTGATGTACCCAGTGTCACGTCTGTAGATCATCCACTTCCAGCTCTGACCCCTCCTCTGAACTCCAGACTCATCTATTCAATTGTCCACTTGAAAACCATCCTGGATGGGTAATTGTAATCTCACACTCAGCATGCTGAACCCTTGACCTTCTGTCCTCTGAAATCTGATCTTCTTCTATCTTCCCTATCCCAGGACATGACAACTCTATCCTTTTAGTTGTTCAGAGGCTCAAAACCTATAAAGTATTCTTGATTCTTCCCTTTCTCTAACACTCCAAATCCAGTAAAGACTGTGGCTTTATCTGAAAACATCCAAAATGCAAAGGACTTGTATGCATGCATATAAGCCTAACCAATGGACACGGACACCAAGGGATGAGGGCATGAGTGTGTGTGTGTGTGTGTGGGTGGGGGGGGGGCATTTGAAAAAGTAATGGGGGGATAAGGACAAATATGTAATACCTTAATCAATAAAGAGATAAAATAAAATAAACCAAAAAACACAAAACTAAACAAAATGCAACCTCATTTTACCACTCCAGCACCTGCACTATGGATTCAGCCATTACAACCTCTCAGCTGGATATTGCAATAGCTTCCTAATATATCTGCCTGCTTCCACTCTTGTCCACCCCCTCCCCATCACATATGTAGTCGGTTCTCAACATAATAGCCAGAGTGGTCCTGTGGTCTGGTTGGGGGAAAAAAAAAAGGTAATTTCAGAGGATTGTTGTGTATATTACCTACAGAGTCTGGCATATGGCAAACATTCTATTTTTATTAATATCATTGTTGCATTTAAATTACAGGCTATTTATCGTACTATGAGATACCATGATTTCTAATACCAGATTTTGTTGGTTCTCCAAGACAAATAGCTTGTGCTGAGAACAGGGAACCCATGACTGTGCAGACAGCTGAGCCAGTCTTAAGTTTCAGAGCAGAGATGCTGGGCTACAATACAAACAATGCCTCAGAGAGCTATTTTAATAACCGAGACTAATTTAGTTGTTTTATTTAGAGAATGAAAACCTCCCAACTTAACAAAGTGAAAAAGCAAATTCCCCTGTGTGTGTTTTTTTCTTTTACTTAGCAAACATTTATTCAATATCTGTGCCCATCCCTGTGTTCACTTTTTTTAAATTGAGGTATAATTTATTTACAGTGAAATTCTCCATTTTTAGCATATAGTTCTGAGTTTTGACAAATGTATTCAATCAGATAAGCACCACCACAACTTGACTGATAAGAGTTTACATCTCTCTTGAGTAAAATAGAGATTTCTGGGTATTCCCTTGTTATTGAAAAGCCTATATTGTAGAATATTTTTAAATACATTCAAAACTTGCTCAGCTGGCATGACTCAGTGGTTGAGCGTCGACCTATGAATCAGGAGGCCATGGTTTGATTCCTGGTCAGGGCACATGCCACAATGTGGGCTCTGTTCCCAATGTGCGCATGCAGGAGGCAGCCAACAATGACTCTCTCTCATCATTGATGTTTCTATCTCTCTCTCATTCTCTCCCTCTCTGAAATCAATAAAAATATATTATAAATAAATAAACAAATGAATAAATGAATAAATAAATAAATAAATGCAGTAAATGAACATGAAGGAATATTTTGCTATTTTCTTCTTTTAAAAAACATATTTTATTGATTTTTTACAGAGAGGAAGGGAAAGACACTCTATCCGTTGAGCCAAACCGGTTTTGGCTTTGCTATTTTCTTTACCTTAGTGTCTGTATGGGATGTGAGGAGTGAGGATAGTGTTTCACTGCCCATCTCTAGAAATTTGCCTTTGTAAAGGGAAAACTTGATACACTGAAGCAACTTGTAAGGTGGCACATTTTGGTTACGTTGGGATACTTAAGTGGCTAAATGAACTCAAGGCTAACACTAAGGCTTATTAGTAACTCAGAATTTTTTTGTTAAGATTATTTATTTGTAGGCATTTTTTTTTTCCATACAAAAAAGTGTGAACAAAATGTAAAGAGATTTATTTAGCACCAAATCCTATGACTTATGTGTTGGGGCAAAGTGGTAAGATCCCCCAATTCTCACCCCCCTTTTTTTGTGTGTGTGTTTGGGCCAGAGAGGGACAATGTCTACTCCTGTTATTGTTTCCTTGTGTCCATTAGACACAACCTTGAGGGGTCTTAAGGCAGTTGTGGACTATTGATCCTTGGGGAGGGGTAAAGTTATGACAAAAAGTCCCTGAATACCTTTGAACTTCCAAAGCTTTGTCTGTAGAATAAAGAGTAATTATTTTTCAAATCTATCCAGGCATAGTAGTTATGAATCAAACACAATTTTATTTCAAAGCCTTATTGAACCCATAGTGTCATTGGGTCATCAGAGCCTCTCTATGGTTGTAACAGTCATCCTCTTGCCACGAGCAGCCAGCTGAGGGGTCTCATACACGGGCTGAAAACTAGCCCCAACTTCTCTCCATGAGCCATTTGTCCCCCTCTGGGGTTGAGCCAACCCTGTGAGGAAGTGGCACCATTTTCTAACTGAGCCATCTAGAAAGCCCTCTTTTGCATCAATGTCATAAAGACACGTAAGTACCAACAGGGGCTCTGTGGGCATTATATGTGTTTTCCATCAACATATATTAGCAAGCAACTACCAGAGTAGTACAGGTGTCCAAGGGTTTTGACATCAGAAAAAACTGGTCTTTATGTAAAAAAGAGTTAGAAAACCTTGGGTGAGATCCTCACTCTGTCTGAATCAGCATTTTCAATTTTTGCCTGAGTTTTGTATGTGTGTGTGTGTGTGTGTGTGTGTGTGTTGTATGCCTATCTATCTGTGTGTGTGTGTGTGTGTGTGTGTGTATAAAATTGCAAAGCTCACCCCCTAAAAGAGACCAGATTAACAGGATTTGACCAGTCTCCATTCTTCCCCAGATCTGGTGAAGATTCTACTAATACATGGTTGTCACAGACCCACCCATACTCGACCAGTTAACTTCTGCACAAGATATCCCAAAACTCATGTTAAAACAATAAACATTTGTTATATCTTATGAATTCTGTGGGTCGGCTGGACCCACTCAGGTGGGGCTGGATGGTCTAGAAATGGCCTTATTTATAAGTGTGGTAGTTGACTCCATGTCAGTGGGGGGATATGGGGAAACTTGGCCATGTATCATCCCCAGCAGGCTAGTTTGGCCTTATTCACTTAGTGTTGGCTGCTGGATTCCCAAGAGCAGCAAGAGAGTAAGCCCTGGTACACAGCAGTTTGACAGCCACTGTTTGCATCACCTTTGCTAAAGTCCCATTGGCCAAGCAAGTAACAAGTCCAGCTCGAAGGGCATGGATAGAAATTGTGGTCATGGTTACGAATTACCATACTCACTGATTTTGAAGACATTAAGGGAATAAAATCATACTTCCAGTTTCCATTAAAGAAAAATATTGTTTCCTACTTTGCCTAATATTGTGGCTAGGTAATTAAAAAACTTTTTAGTAGCTACATTAAGAAAAATAAAAAGAAACATAAAATTAATTTTCATAACTTATTCTATTTCATGCAATATAGCCAAAGGCTTTATTTCTCTTTCTACTATACTACATTGACTGCATTGACAGACATGCCTTTTTTCTTTCTTTTAAAAAATATATTTTATTGATTTTTACAGAAAGGAAGGGAGAGGGATAGAGAGTTAGAAACATCAATGAGAGAAAAACATGGACCGGCAGCCTCCTGCACACCCCCTACCGGGAATGTGCCTGTAACCAAGGTACATGCCCTTGACTGGAATCGAACCTGGGACCCTTCAGTCCGCAGGCTGATGCTCTATCCACTGAGCCAAACCAGTTAGAGCCAGGACTGCCTTTTTGAGGGGCGGGGAAGCTTTGAGACATGAACTATTTCCCTTTTCCTTAGTGCACTGAGTCTAAGTCTATCTCTGACTTTCACGGCCTTCCACTATATAACCTTTCCTCTCCTCATTCATTCAGTTTTCCTTTCATGTCTTCCTCCCCATCCTGCACACTTACCATGTTACCCTGGGAGTTGGGGGGACCTATTTCATTCTTGCTCTACCTATATTGTGGGTCTTAGCTCATCAACTTTTTGATATGTGTGTGCTCTTTTTTCTTCCTTGGTGTCACTGTATCTCCAGGAAGGTTGTGAGATTCTCAGGAGCCTGAGCCATGTCAGTGGATTTTCTCTTATCCTCCCCACAGCATTTTTTGGTGGTGGGAGTTCAATATGCCAGTGACCATCTGAGCTGACATCAGAGGAAGGATCAGGGCTGCTCTGAAAAAGGATCACCCAGAAACTTGGCACCCTCAAACATTGGTGCCTCAAAGGCACCCTCTTCCTCTGAAAGGGAAGACAGATAGCCTGCTGACCATGTGACTAATGCTGCAGGCACAGGGCCGCCTGGCACATCCAAGGATCTCAATGGCTGTTTTGTTGGAAGAATGGATCAACTATACTTCTCAGCTAATCTGAGTCCCAAGCAAGGAGGGATTGACAGACAGACTGCCCACCATACCCACAACACTGATAAGCACAGTATTTTGAAAGCATTAAGTAAATTGTAAGTGTAACCATGGTGGCAGAATAAAAATGGATGTTAATGATTGACAGTCAAAAACTGCTCAGAGGCTGATCTTTTCAAACATTATACCCAATTTTCTAAAAAAGAGTACGTTTTCCGAGTTATCATGCTCCTCTGGTTTAAAAAGAAAAAAAAAAAATCCTTTTCAACATCTTACCTACTCTTCTGTTCAAAGAAAGTATATTTCCAGTTTCTTTTGTTTTGCTCTGATGAAACACAAGAGCAGTTTGGGTTCTTTGTGTTGTTCTCTTCCATGCAATTAAGCTGATTAGTATCCCATATGGAGTGAAAACAATTGGCTTCACGTATGCTGGTGTGCAGCTACCCACCGAGCTGCAACCGTTTACATCTTTCTCATTTCCTCGTGGAAATTTTTAGGCTTTATTAGACAAAGGTCTGGCAGACTTGAATTCTGTGAGCATTACAGCCTTTGGTTATCAGACCTGGCCGTATCCTGTTGAGTGGTCTCTGGGATATGATAGATATTCTCTAATTTTGTACAGAATGAATTTTAAAGATGCCTACCCAGCATCTCTTCCCTCCTGCCCATTTCTGGCAGCATGCTGGTGTTTGCTCAGGGATACCTTCACCCCCTTGCAGGCATGAGGATTGGGGAGGCTGATTCTGTCTCTAGTTGCCATGTGGGCTTGTCTGGTCTATGAATAATCTTGCCCCTTTGCCACGGAGATTAGTTTAGGAATCCACACCTTAGATATTAGTGTGTGGCATTTTTTAGGCCAAGAGGGTTGGTTCAGAAGTAGGCATGTGACAAAATTCTGGCCAATGAAATGAGACGGAAAGTCTGGTAGAAATGGAAAATTTTTGGTTAAAAGGGTTCCTGCTTTTGAGAGTGTTAGTGGAGGCCCGGCCAGTGTGGCTCAGTGAACCTGGAGATCATGGTTCGATTCAGGGTCAGGGCACATACGCAGGATGAGGGCTCAATTCCCAGTGGAGGAGGCAGCCTGTCTATGATTCTCCCTAATCATTGATGTTCCTACCTTTCTCTCCTTCACCCTTTCTTTTTGAAATAAATGAATATATATATATATATATATATATATATATATATATATATATATATATATATTAAAAAGAGTGGACATTGTTATGGCCAGCCTACAAGACCAGGAAATACTCCAGTCACCATGCTGCCAGTTGAGTATTTTGCCAACCCACAAAAGAAGGGAACAAGCAACTTACAAAGAGGCAGACCTGGAGGCTGATGGGACTGCACCTGACAGCTACCCACATATGGACTTTTTCAGTTGCATGAACCAATAAATCTCCTTTAGGGAATGAGTCAGTTGAAATGGAATTTTCTGTTACTTACAGCCAAAAGTGCCACTACTGATAGAGACAATTTTACCAATGGAATGTGAATTAAAAAAATGAGAACTCAGTCTTATGAAAGAAACATAAATATGTGCATACATATAGAAAATAAAATATAGAGCAGGCCTGGATATAGAATAGATCTTCCTCTTTTATCTTTCAAATGGATAAACAAATTCAGAGAGTTTTGATAAAGCTTCTAAGCAGCAAAGCCAGGATTCCTGGTGGGCTTATAAAACCTAGATAGTAACAAAAACTACACTTTATAAATATATTTTATTGATTTTGTACAGAGAGGAAGGGAGAAAGATAGAGAGTTAGAAACATCGATGAGAGAGAGTCATCGATCAGCTGCCTCCTGCACCCCCCCCCACTGGGGATGTGCCCGCAACCAAGGTACATGCCCTTGACCGGAATCGAACCTGGGTCCCTTCAGTCCCCAAGCCGACGCTCTATCCATTGAGCCAAACCGGTTTCGGCCAAAAACTACACTTTGACAATTTTTTTCAGAGAAGCCATATGGGCAACTTGGTGCCAGACCCACATTCACCTAATTTCAACAGCAAAGCCCAAGGCCTCCTACTCTTTTGCTATAGTTTTTTTTTTTTTTTTTTAATGTATTTTATTGATTTTTTTTTTACAGAGAGGAAGGGGGAGGGATAGAGAGTTAGAAACATTGATGAGAGAGAAACATCGATCAGCTGCCTCTTGCACACCTCCCACTGGGGATGTGCCCACAACCAATGTACATGCCCTTGACTGGAATCGAACCTGGGACCTTATAGTCCGCAGGCTGACGCTCTACCCACTGAGCCAAACCAGTTAGGGCTTTTGTTATAGTTTTTGTAAAATATTTGAACATAAAATATTTCTGTATGCCTCCTGGTTTTCTACTCCAGGCTCTGTATTGATAACCTTGCCATTTTTTTTTTTAAAGTGGCTTAGTGTTTCTTTATGAGGAAATGGTTAAAAAGTTAAGTCTCCCACTTATGTAGACATGAGCAGGCCATGCTGATACAAACAGTACAGTTAAATTCTGTCTGAACATCAGTCACTGTCCCCACACAATTTGTTAAGGTATTTTCCTAAATATAGATAGTTCTCCTGCCAAGAATTATGGTGGCAAGTAATAAAACTGCAATCTCCTGGCTACCAATGAATGAGTGAATGGTCTCTTCACTGGATTGATGACATCAGATTGTATAGATTCACTGGTACTCTTTAAAGAATCTATTACAGCCCTGTTTGAGAGTGTTATTAACTATATCTTTTTTAAAAAAATATATTTTATTGATTCTTTACAGAGAGGAAGGGAGAGAGATAGAGAGCTAGAAACGTCGATGAGAGAGAAACATCGACCAGCTGCCTCCTGCACAGCCCCTACTGGGGATGTGCCTGAAACCAATGTACATGCCCTTGACCGGAATCGAACCCGGGACCTTTCAGTCCGCAGACCAACGCTCTACCAATGAGCCAAACCGGTTTTGGCTAACTTTATCTTTTAAAAAGGGCTCTGAACTCTCTGAAGTTTACAATCAGAATAAATATTTAAAAAACTTTCCTCAATATTCAACAATGGGCATTACATCATCATTTTATCATGCCAGTATTATTGTGGCCCATTGCAAAGCATTGGTGATATGGCCACAGTAGAGTTACACTTGCCTAATCATTTAACCTTAAAGTGTCTTTTTAAAAATTGACTCATAATTCCACCAGCATGCAAGATTTCAGAGGAGAAAACATTCATTGTAGCCTAGAATATTTAAGAAGAGTTCAACAGTGAGACAAGAGTTGACCAGGTAGGATTCAGACAGGAGAGGTAAAGCAGAAAGGTATATTCATGTGGGGGAATGGTGTGGACACGTGTGGCGATGGGAACACATAAAGCATGTTTTAGGGAACAACGAACTGACCAGTTTGGTTGGAGCAGAGAAAAATTGGGAATCCTTTTCAAAAGGTAAAGTTGCAGAAAATTTTAAAACCCAAACTAAGAGGTTTGGAGGCAAGGGAGAGATGAGGATGGCAGGCTCTATGAAGAGACTGAATCTGGTAGCAGCATGAGTGACTCTGGAGTGTGGAGTCTGTTTCAGATGAAATAAAGTGGTCCATGTGCAATTGGACCAACGTGACTGAAGGAGCGGCAGGAAGAGGGGACACGATGAGCCAGAGTGGGAGACGTTTGGAAGACTGAGAATTGACTGCTCTTGGGGACCAATTGAAAAAGGAAATCCAGACAGAGAGGCCATCAGGATGATTCTGAGGTTAGCAGCCTCTAAGATGGGTGGATGAAGCTACCAGGGGAAAAGTCAGGAGGCAGTATTGGGAGATAACGAAGGGGATTTGTTCCCTGTCGGACTGAGTTTGAGGAGACAGGACAGTGAAGCAGTGCCGCTCCACAGGAAACTGGGAAGGTGCGATTTGAGGTGAAAACAGCCAGGTCTGAAAATAAGGATCTGGAAGCTGCTGCCTCCTTAACAGCTATTCAAACATGTGTTTGGCTCGCAACTGCCCACATGGAGAGGATAAATCATGCCTGGTCTAAGTCAAAATATGGTACTCGTTTCCCTTTGATTGGTCAAGAGGTGAGTCCTCGATCCTGAGACTCGGGGGCTTCTGGGAAAGATTTTCTTCCTGATAAAAGAGAAGGCCCGTTGTGCCTCCATCTCCTTCCTTCCTGCTTGTGACTCTGTCAGGAGAGACTGGGAGTACCCTGTTTCCCTGAAAATAACATAGTGTCTTATATTAATTTTTGCTCCCAAAGATGCGCTAGGTCTTATTTTCAGGGGATGTCTTATTTTTCCATGAAGAAGAATACGGAACACATTTATTGTTAAATGAAAATAAAGGAAACTTATTACCTGTATACAGTACGGTAGTTGTCAACACAAACCAGACAAACTGCGAATCCTACAGTATCAAGAATTTACTCATTTATTCAATGACAATCATGTCATCATCTTCTGGAACATCATCATAACAATCCAATTCCTGAATTTCGTGGTGAATTTCTTGTGACTCCATTTCTTTCAGAATCAGTGGACCAAATCTCTCATGTTTAGCAATAACATTCTGAGACAGAGCCTGGGGGGTTAGGGGGGCTTATTTTCGGGGGGGATGCCTTATATTTCACTCAGAAGGAAACCTGTAAGTAGGTCTTATTTTCAGAGGATGTCTTATTTTCGGGGAAACACGGTAGCTTAGCCATCTTGAGAGATGTGGCTGACACACTGAAGGTGACAGAGCAGAAAGGAGGTGAGAACCTTGGGTCCCTGATGCCTCTCTTAAGCTGCTGACCAAAGTCTGGAATTGCCTATCTCCAGACCTCTTGGTTCCCAGAAGTTTATTAAATGTCTTTGTAATTTAAGTCACTATTAGTTGCTATTTTATTATTTTCACCAGAAGGTATCTTAATTGATATAGATGTAATTATTAATGTCTGTGAGAATGGATGTGACCTGAGAGGGAGGAAGTAAGAAAAAGGCACAGCCTGGAGAGACATCCATATTTAGGAGATGAAAGCTTTACCCTAATTAAACTTTAAGGATTTTAATTAGAAAGCTCCATAAAAGCTTGTTTCAATCCTGAATTTGTATACACACAAACACACACACACACACAAACACACACACACACACACACACCACATACACACACATACACCCCTACTACGCCTCCCTCCTCAAACTACATTTTCCAGAGAGCATAGGTTTCAAACAAAAGGTCAAAAGGGAGATCGGTTTCAGTTGGGAGCTACAGGAAAGTGATTATTCCTCTAATGTGATTTGCTTCCTGTTGCTAACACAGAGTTCCTTCAAATGAGATTGTTTGCCAAGTGAGGCGTCTCCATCCTTGTTCTCCTTTGGATAAATCAAAGAGCTGGAGGAATCATTCAGAGGTTCCTCACTGTGATGGATGAGGAGCTCTATTTAGTCCCTGTGGCCAGTGGCCTGCCACCAGAGAGGCCACAGGCTGCAGCAAGGAGCTGACTCAGGGTAGGGAGAAAGTGGCCTGGATCTCTGACAGAGGTAAGCAGTGTCCGATTCCGCCTGGGGGGTGGGAGGGAGGAGGGAGAGGTCATGGCAAAGAAAGCCATATCTATTCCACTGGGCAATGAATGCCATTATTTTTTTTGAAAAAGCATTTTCTCTTAAGCCATGGAGGGTGATTTAGCCCACTTCGTGACAGAAAGTACTAATGACTGCTAATGGATACATTCTTTTAATAAATGAAGAGGCACAAGAAAATTGCCCGATATTAAACAGAGTCCCACGTGTCTTATCTGAGTCTATAATGGCCCTATCAAGTGACCTAAGTGAGAGAAATATGACTCTTTAGGGGTTAAAGGAGTCTATTTTTTCCTTAGTGCAATATAAATTCACTGCTGGGAAGAACAGTAATTCATTGGTCCATCCTAGGAAATGTTTAAAAAAAAGGGTGGGGGGAGGGGAGATATCTCAAGTTAAATGATGCATTTCCTATTGGTAGCGAAGAAAAGATGAGAGAGAGCCTCTGTGCACTGTGGATTTATGTAAATAGTCTCCAACCTGAAAAGAGAGCTTGAAGTTCTGTTGGGTCTCCGACTCTCGGAATTTTCAGCCAAGAAGTCAAAGAGCCTGTGTAATTTGTTGTGAGTGTTATTCATTTTTTTTTTTTTTCCAGTGTCTTCCAGAGTATTTTTTGTTTGTTGGTTTGGTGGTTTTAAATTCTGTTATTGGACATCTTCTTCAAGATTCAAGTAATTGCTGGTACTTTAGTCTTGGAGGCAACGCTAAAATTTATAATGAATTCTAACAACTTAGTAAGAAAAAGAAATCTAAAAGAAAAACAGACAAAGGACATGAACCAGAAACTCAAAGAAGACGAAATGGCCAATAATCATTTAAAAAAATGAATGATCTATAGTGTCATCTACTTCAACGTGCTCCTTTTGATCCAACACAATGCTTCTAAGCCTTATTCATCCATGCCATTGTGTGTAGCAACATTCATTTTCATTGCTGTGATGATGTTTCATTGGGTATTTCACAATTTCATTCTCCCTACAATACATGTAGCATGCCACCTGTATTTAGAAAGCTCAAAAATGTAAATAGAATGTGAAAATAAATACCTAAAGGAATAAATACATACATGCCTAGTAGAGCTATTTTAAAAAAGCAAAGTAATGATAGAAACTTTCAATATACTATTTCTTTGGGAGGGGGAGAGATTGACATTGGGGATGGGACGGGAGAATGTATCAGTTATCTATTATTGCATAACACACCACCCCAAAATGTAGTGGCTTAAAACAAAACCTAATTGTTGCTCACGGTTCTTGGTCAAGACTTCAGGCAAGGATCATCGGGGCTGACTTGTCTCTGCTCCACACAGAACCCTCTGGGCCATGCATGTGGCTGAATTCAAGCTGGGCTAAACTGGAGAGTCAAGATGTCCTCATCTTCAAGGCTGGACGCCTCAAACCTTTTCTACGTGCTCCTCTCTGTGTGGTATCTCACCCTCCAGGTCCTCTTTTTCCAAGTAGCCTTTTCTCCCGGCAGGGTAGCTTCTAGTTCTTTACAAGGAAAAAGCACCCACATATAACTTGTGCAATTAAAATGTGAAGACAATGAGAATATATGACCTGATGAAAGAGTGCTTGGTGGTCAAATACTCTTTGGAAATGCATATGGCATCCCCACTTAGAAATTCACAATGCAAAAAGTAAATTTGCTAAAGGCCATGAGAGGTCCTGCAAGTTGAAAGAAAGAAAGACTTTCTTTTGGTGAAAGGAGCTGGTGAGAAAAGGCAGAGAGGCTCCATCTTCTCTTTCCTGGGGGAATCTATAATGAGAGGGCTGGGTTAGAGAAAGCCAGAAGGCTTAGGCTGCCTTATGAAACCCTGAGCTCTGCTATTTCTACCCTCACCAACATCACACTGCACCTGCGGGCTGCTCTTTCTGACTGCCAAAGCCTATTGCACACAAACAAGTCCTGTAGGTTGAAGCCCCGATGTCAGAGCATCCTGGTTTGGTCGCTTATGTCTCTGTCCTTCCCCACCACTCAGCCATGACCTGGTCTTGAATGAACTCACCGTCCTGACTCCTGGCTTTTGTTTGCTTTAACCCTTCTGACCTGCTTTGATCCATTATCGTGACCTATTTGTACTTGTTGACCTTCAGTTTGTCCCTGATGCTTAGTGACCATCAGTAACTTGGACTTCCCTTTCTCTTTCATTCCTTTTATTCAATTTGAAAGTTATTCCATGCAGTTTTAACAATACCCCAACATGAAAGCTTCCTTTGTCTATTCCAATTCCAGAGCCCACTGTCAACAGCCGTTTCCTTCCAGATGATTTCCTATGTTTATATAAACACACACGGGTGTGCATGCTTGAACAAAATGGGCATGAATACGGGGTGGGGCAAAAGAAGGTTTACAGTTGTTCGTATGGAAGATAATACAATAATTAATAAATAATACAAAATATGTACACATATAATACCTTAATAAAAAAGAAAAGAATAAACTCTTTTTAAAGTGCATCATGTACTCGAAACTGCAAACCTACTTTTGCCCCACCCTGTATATGGATACGGCCCTGTAATCTCGCCTCCTATTTAATAGGATGTCTTTGACATGTTTCTAAGTTGGTACAGATAGGCTGATGGAACTCTTTAATAACTCCAGGACTCCACAGTGTGAAAGTTCCGTTATTTATTCAGCTGTTTCCCCCTTGATCAACATTTATGTGGCTCCTTATTTTCTGTCAGCTCCTGCTGGGCCAGCCTTGCTGGAGGGCATGCTTTACCCCAAGCAGCCCTAGCCCCTGGCTGAGGGGGGTGAGGGTGGGGGGGTAAGTGCCTGCCCTTTGGCTTTCATGCAGGACACTTCGGTGGGCATTACTCCAGACTTGGCTGAGGTGCTGCTCTTACTCCAGACTTGGCTGAGGTGCTGCTTGGTCTGCATCCCAGGGCAGCTTCTTCCTGCTTCTCCTTTCTCTTTCCTGGGGTTGACCCCTAATAGACATCTTGCACCCCAGACTGTACTTCAGTGTGCTCTTCTGGAGAGCCCAACCTGTGACTCCTGTATCAGGCACGGCACAGTCAGAAGCCAGAAATCACACCAGTTTGTTTTTGTAACAGAGAGGATTTAATAGAAATAATTGGTAATTAAGGAACCGAAAAGGCAAACTAGAACTCTTAAAGCATCATGGAGATAGCAGATACAGGGAGCTGCTTCTAGGGCTGTGTGTGTGTGTGTGTGTGTGTGTGTGTGAGAGAGAGAGAGAGAGAGAGAGAGAGAGAGAGAGAGAGAGAGAGAGAGAGAGATAAAACCAATGAAAAAGGGAGATTGAAATTATAAAACTTAGAAACTCAATGGAGGGTTCTGGAGACTGGGATCCAACCCTCTGAGGATTGTGTGCTACGGGGCTGGTGCTGGTGTCTCTAAGGGGCTCCCTGAGGCTGCTCTACAACTGTTGAAGAAACTGCAAACTGTCTCCTCCAGCCTTGCAGTCTCCATCTAGCGCCCCCTATTGGCGGAGTCTGGCAAGGAACCTCTGAAAAAAGCCGGAATTCCATTTGGGGTGTCCCTGCCCCAGAGTCACAAAGCAGAGTACAGAAGGGTAGGTTTGGAGTTAAGAGACAAGTGCTTTGACTAACTGGCAAACCTTCCCAAAGAACACATAATCGAGGAGTCTGAGAAAGAAATGGCCTGTGACCTGACCAGCACAGGCTGACTCAGCAACAAGCCAAAGGGAGAAGAAGCAAGACAATGCCTCAGGCCCCGCTGGTGACTGGATCTTCAGTTTACAATCAGGAATCACACCAGGATATCAAGAATGTTCTGTGATGGGCAGGAGCATCACTAGAGCTACTAAGAACCTGGAAATATTGATGCAGTCAACATAAGTTCCCATGTCTTCCCACCCAGCCCCCACCCACCACACACAGTAGCCTCCTGCTCTGTGCCCTGTATGTATTGTAGAATACAGTGGTTCCTTTCAAACACCTCCCTCAAGGACATACCACAGAAGTCCAGTCCTGAGTAAGTGTGGATTCCTTATCTATTGTTACATAGCAAATCACCCCAACATTTAACAGCATGGATCAACCAACATTTATTATTAGTAAATTAATAGTAATGGTAATACTTTGTTATCTCGCAGTGTCTGGGGATCAGTTCACCTTTGATTCAGGACTTTTCACAAAGGCTGCAGTGCAATGTCCAGGGCTGCCTGCATCTCAAGGCCCACCTGGGGAGGATCCTTTTCCAAGCTCACTGGTGGGGCTGTTGGTAAGTCTCAGGTGCTTGATGGCTGGTGCTCCCTAGTTCCCTGCCATGTGGGCTTCCTCATAGGGCAGTGCACAACAAGGCAGCTTGCTTGTCTCAGAGCAAACAAGCAAGACAGCAAGAGATGGCAACAAGTGCATTTGAAACCAAATCTTGGAAGGGACATCCCATCACGTTCATTGTATTCTATTTGTTAGAATACAAATAGAATTGCTAGGTCTAGTGTCTACCAGAGGGGAGGAGATTACAAAGGCACAAATACCGGGATGTGTGTGTGTGTGGGGGGGGCGGGGGGCGTCATTGGAGCCGTTGTAGAGACATTTCTCACCATACTCAGGACTAAATTGTTGCACTAAATTTTTAGGAGTAGCAGGTTATCTATGTTGCATGAATGACACACTGTGAAGGCTCAATTCTTGTCTCCTGTTCTAATCAAATTACCCTTTCTAACGAAGTTAATTTAAGGTATATACAATGATACATATAAGTATTATGGCACCATATAGTAATTAGGCATCTGTGGTAGAAGGCTCCCCCAAATGACTGTAATTAGTATTTCTTCTGCAGAGCCAACCCCACTTAACTTTTCTCATTTGTTTAGGCGGCCAATATCTATCATCAACCTCCATGTTGATAGTTTTACCCTGCTACCACCTACCACTTAATTACTACCTCACATACGAGCGCTGACACTCACATAAACTAAATAACAAAGATCCTACATATTACCATGCCATAGTTGGGTGCTTTGTCTCTGCCTCCTTCCTTTATTTTTTTTAATTTAAATTTTATTCTTCCATTACAGTTTCGTCAATATTATTTTGTATTAGTTTCAGGTATTCAGCATAGTGGTTAGACAATCATTTACTTTACAAAGCATTCCCCCTGATATTTCCAGTACCCACCTGGCACCGTACATAATTATTACAGTATTATTGACTATATTCTCTATGCTGTACTTTAGATCCCCGTGACTATTTTGTAACTGCCAATTTGTACTTCTTCTTTTAATTTTTATTGATTTCAAAGAGGAAGGGAGAGGGAGAGGGGGAAAGATAGAAACATCAATGATGAGAGAGGATCATTGATTGGCTGCCTTCTGCATGCCCCACACTGGGGATCAAGCCCATACATAACCTAGGCATGTGCCCTTGACCGGGAAATGAACCTTGGACCTTTTAGTCCACAGGCCAATGCTCTATCCACTGAGCCAAGACAGCTAGGGCCAATTTGTACTTCTTTTTTCTTTTTCTTCTTAAAAAAATATATATATATTCTATTGATTTTTTATTTTATTTTATTTATTTATTTTTTTTTAATAGGGAGAGAGACAGAGAGCTAGAAACATCAACAGATGCCTCTTGCACACCCCTACTGGGGATGTGCCCGCAACCAAGGTACACATGCCCTTGACCAGAATCAAACCTGGGACCTTTCAGACTTCCTATCCACTGAGCCAAACCGGTTTCGGCCCAATTTGTACTTCTTAATCCCGTCACCTTTTTCACCCAGCCCCCTCTTCTCCCTCCTTCCCAGTGTTTTCCATTTCTCCCTGCTCTCCAAATAAAAACTCCTGAGCAGGAGCAGGCTCAGGTAGCATCACTGGGATCCAGAGTCTGTGAAATGAATTTAGCAAGAGAGGCGCTGAGATTATAGGTGGCCTGATGAGAATAGCTCAAACTCGGCAGCACTGCAGAATGGTTCACTTGCATTATGAAAGCAGGTTGCCCTACCCCACCCCTCATCACTTGCATATGGCTTGGGGTACTACCGTGTTTCCCCGAAAAGAAGACATCCCCTGAAAATAAGACCTAGTGCAACTTTGGGAGAAAAAAATTAATATAAGACACTGTCTTATTTTCGGGGAAACAGGGTAGTAGCAGGGAATTAAGTCTTTAAACTTTTAACAACCACAGAGAAGTAAACACATAACGGAAGCAAGAGGACATATTGGTGTTGAATGAGCTTCAGTGATTTGGGATCTGTTGTCCAGATCCTTTCTTGAATTGGAGAATGAGGAAGGAGGGCCCGAGAGGAGAAATGAGGAAGGAAAATACCAGGAGCAGGAGTGAGGTGGGCAGGTGGAGAAACAGACGAGCCAGAGACCTATACAGTAGGCTTGTTAGATAAAATAGAGGACATCCCAAGTTAAATTAGAATTCCAGATAGACCATGGAAAGCAGGTTAGTGTACGTATATCCCATGTAGTATGTGGGACATACTTACACTACAAATCATTTGTGTGTGTTTTTAAATTTGCAATTCAAATTGAACTGAGAGCCCTGTATGTTTTTATTTGCTAAATCTGGCAACCCTATTATAAGATCAATCTGTCACACTTCCCTTTTGTCCCAGAATTGTCATCAGGTTTGAGGGTTGCATGGCTGGGAGGCCAGTAGGGCTTCAGATCCTTTCTGGAGGCCGTGATCCTGGCATCAATACTGCCCTCTCCTGCTGTTCTCAGCCTCCTGCCTCCAGGGCCCCAGGCCTCTCGGCCGCTGTGCCACCAGCCTCAGGCAGCTGCAGGGAGATGACCCATTCATCTGGAGCCTCCCTGCTCCTCTCCCCAGTGTGCTCAATAGCACTGGGCCCCCACCTGGCCTTCTGGGCTGCTGTGCCTCCAAGCCTGGAAGCGCCCACGATGTGTGTGTAAATCCAGCGTGACAGACAGATTGTAAGACAGAAAGGGGACTCATCAAATGGGTTTAAATATGGGCAAAACATTTTTTTTTTATTTTTTTTTCTGAGCAGTTCATGTTGAAAGGGATTTAGTTTGCCCCTTGGCGAGCAGGCAGGGAGGGTAGCTGGAAATGCACCATGAAGGGCTTCTTCAAAAATTGCTCTTTCAGGTTTTACAGTATCATGAATCTTATTTTAGCAGCCACTTTAAAATTTTTATTTATTTATTATTATTAATGAAGCTAATGAAACCACAGAAGTATTCACTTATTTCATGTGAAAGGGGTAAACAAAATGTGAGTCTTCAGGGTTTCTAAATAGATTCCACGAAATGCTAGACACTTCCTCTAATTTGCTCGCTATCCTTCTACCTAATTGCAGTACGCTGTCTGCTGTGGGGAGCAAGCTATCCTTGTTGCCAGTTGTCCAAACAGTGGAAATTTCCTGGATTCTTTGCTGCAGTTTTTCAAAGTTAATGGACATAATGCTGACTTTTTAAATGCTAGCTATTACTAGGGGCAAAAAGAAGTACAAGCAAAAAATGCTTGTCTTCTAACTCTTCCATGTAGGCAAACATTTCTTCCTAAAGAAATGAAGAACTATGACAAAAGTGCCCACGTTGCCCTTCGTAAATCATGATGCCGGTTCTAGGCAGGTGACAGCAGGTGACTAGGTCCCAGGTGGGATGCCAATACAGGGAGCACAGAAGGAACAAGAAAGGATCGAATGACCAGAACTGGGGTTCGGTGTTGTACCGATGAGTTTAGCCTGCTGCTCCCAGGCAAACCCCATCCTCCACCTCTTCTTCCTCCTTCTCTGCTCCAGCAACCTGACCTGTTCATTGTTCTCTGAATTTCAAAGTTGCTTCTCCCCTCTGTGCCCACACCTTTGCCATCTCTTTGCCCAGCCATCCCCATTCCATTTTTCTAACTATTATCATTCAACATGGGAAATGCCTCCTCCAGGCAGCCCCCTCCCCCATCTTTGACCTGTCCAGGTTATGTTAGGTGCCCTTCCAGTGTGTGAATCATAATATGTAATATTTGTTGGTTTGGTCTCAGTCTCCTCATAAGTGTCTAAACCCCCCGAGGGCAGAGACCTGAGTGAGGTAGGTAGGAGCTCAGTGGATGGCTGGGTGGACGATGACTTTGAAGTACTGGATAATGAGTTCTATCTTGTTGGCTGGAGTTCCTTAAGTCAATCATAGCTGTCTGAAGGTGGCAACAGTCGTAATGGGAGCCTGTGCCCCATGCCCATTGGGTATGGCACACTCACCCAGGTTAAGAAATACCTCCACTCATTGTTCCTGGCTGGAACCCTCCACCTTCTCTGAGGACCCCAGTGTTTTTCATGAGGAACAGATGATATAACTGGATGTTAGTATATACGTATCCTTTTTTTTTTAAAGTGCCAATTATCAAGTGTGATTTTTTTTTTTAATAGGGAAGAGTCATAAAATCACCAGCTAAGTTGCACATAATAAAACAATATATACATTTTTGGTGAAAAAGTGACATGCAAACTTTATATTATCATTCATTCAAGTTTTCTGAGCACCTATTACATGTCACACACTGTTTTAGGGGCTCCAGACATAGCAGTGAACAGAATAAACTCCCTCCTGAAGTTTACCTTCTATGGCAAGAAAGAGATAATAAGCAAACCAATTAATTCATAAGAAAATATCTGAGAATAGTAAGTGCTATTCAAGAGAATGAAATCAGAGAGATGTACTAGAGCCATGGAAAGCTTTTGCAAGGAGGGTATGTCAAGGTAATGCCTACTGACAAATATCGGAATGAAGAGCAACTTCAAGAGGAAATCATGCAAAGGGCTCCCAAGGCAGGAACCAATGTGTTCTCTGTATTGTATTTGTGTGTTTACCCGTTTGTCTCCTCCACTGAGTTGCAATTTCCATGACGGGAGGGGCCATATCTATTTTATTTAGCAACCTATGCCTAGTGCTTAACACAGCATCTGAGTGGCACATAGTACATGTTCAACATACACTGAGTGGCCTGATTATTATGATCTCTGAACACATAATAATCTGACCACTTAGTGTGTGTGTGTGTGTGTGTGTGTGTGTGTGTGTGTGTGTGTATTAGAGGCCCAGTGCATGAATTTATGCATGGGTGGGGTCCAGCCAGCCTGGCCAGGGGGAGGGGACATGGGTGGTTGGCCGGCCTACTGGTTGAACTCCTGGTCAAGGGGACAATTTGCATATTAGCCTTTTATAGGATATACATTGAGTGGACAGATTATTATGTGTTCAGAGATCATAGTAATAATCTGGCCACTCAGGATATATGATTTAACAATGAGTGAACCACTGCCCATTGTTCTTTTTGTCTAAGGTGAGAGCAGTTCCTGCAGTTGTGGGCTATAGGGCCCCAGCTTGGGAGAATGGGGTAAACTGGTTTTCTTGTAGTGTCTGGCAGCAAGAGAGAGCCAAGGAACTTGTGGCTGGATGCATTAGCATCACACCTCAGCCACTGTTTTCAAGGCTTCATGTTCAGGCTGCCTAATTTCTGTGCTTGGCTGAATTCATTCTTATCACTCAGCTGCACAATAATTTCTGGGCAAAAGGAAGCTTTTAATTAATAGTTCAATCCCCCAGCAGCCATACGCCAAGCCACATATGTGGAAAAATCCCCAGATGCTGTCTTTGGTGTAAGAATGATAGCAGCTAACTAGCATGACACTCCGGGCCAGCCAGGCCTTTAACCCAAACAAAACAACAACCACCACAACAGCTACAAAATCCTGCTGCAGCTGTTGCTTCTAGGGACCGGGATTATTCAAGATTCCATCTCCCACCAATGACTTTACATCCTTGTTTTTGTTGTTGTTAGAACCTGGGATATTTAAGATCTTTGAAGACTCTAGGCCAGTTTCACTCTATATTAAGTCACTTAAATTCTACCCAAATACTACATTAAGTCTAATGCATTTTGCTCTTGCTCTAAAACTTTTGAAATTGTTTTGTTTTGGTTAGCTAAAGCTGTGTAACGAATGAACTAAAAACATAGGGCTTAAAACAATATTGCATTTTTCTTTCATGGGGTATTTCTTCTGCTCCAACCAGGGTTAACTGGGACAGTGAGTGACTGCAATTATCTGAAAGCTTGACCAGGAGCACAGCTGTGGTTGATGTGTCTGGAATACATGGAGTCATATGGAGCTTAACTGGAAGTTCAGATGGGGCTGTCAGCTGGGGGCCTTGGTTCTTCTCCGAGTGGCCTCTACATGTGGCTACTTGGACTGCCTCATAGTGTGGTGGCTGAGTTCCAAGAAGAACTGTTCCAAGAATAAGCATTCCAGGAGGGAACAAACAGAAGCTGCCAGATCAATTAAAGTCTAGTCTTAAAATTGGCATGACATTGCTATCTTATACTTTATTAGTCAAAGCAAAGCAGTGACAGGCCCGGCTCACAGTTAATGTGAGCGGCATTACACAAGGGCATATATATGGGGTCATCAAAATGACAGTCTGCTACAAGTTTCAACAAAACTATTATTTTGCTTCCTCAGTAAAATTGAACATAGAAATACCATATGAGCTGGAACCAGTTTTGCTCAGTGGATAGAGCGTCGGCCTTTGGATTGAAGGGTCCCAGGTTCAATTCCGGTCAAGAGCATGTACTTTGGTTGTGGGTACATCCCCAGTGGGGGGTATGCAGGAGGCAGCTGATTGATGTTTCTCTCTCATCGATGTTTCTGACTATCTCTCTTCCTTCCTCTTTGTAAAAAATCAATAAAATATATTTTTTTTAAAAAGAGAAAGAACAAGCAGGAAGCTGCTGTGCCTTAAAAAGAAAGAAAGAAAGAAAGAAAGAAAGAAAGAAAGAAAGAAAGAAAGAAAGAAAGAAAGAAAGAAAGGAAGAAAGGAAGGAAGGAAGGAAGGAAAAAAGGAAGAAAGAACGAAAAATAAAGAAAGAAAAGAAAGAAAGAAGAAAGAAGGAAGGAAGAAAGAAAAAGAAAGAAGAAGAAAGATGAAGAAAGGAAAGAAAGAAAGAAAGAAGGAAAGAAGAAAGAGGAAGGAGAGGAGAAGGAAGGAAAAGAAGAAGAAGACAAGAAATGAAGAGAAGAAGTCAATAAATAAGAAAAGAAATCAGAACAAGACGACCAGAAAGAAATACCGAAAGAAACGAATCGCAGAATTAAGTAAGAAAGAATTAAGAAAAGCAAATCAATCACGGAAGAGTACCATATGATCCAGCAAGTCCACTTCTGAGTATATAACCAAAAGAAATGAGAGCAAGGGCTTGAGTGGATATTTGTAAATCCACATGTAGTGAATGAGTGTGTGTAAATTCTGCAGCATTATTCACAATAGCTAAAAGGAGAATCAACCCAGGTGTGCATTGATGGATGAACAGATGAGCAAGATGTGGTACTACATACAATGGAATGTTATTCAGCCTGAAGAAAAAGTGAAGTTCTGATACATGCTACATCATGAATGAACTTTGAAGACATTATGCTAAGTGAAATAAGCCAATTTCAAAAGGACAAATATTGAATGATTCCACTTACACGAGGTACCTAGGATAGTCAAATTCAAAGGGACAGAGAGTAGAATAGTGATTATCAGAGGCTGGGGAGAGGAGGGAATAGAGAGGTATTGTGTAATGGGTATGAAGTTTCAGTTTGGGAAGATGAAAAGGCTCTGGATGATGGTTGCACAACAATATAAATGTACTTAATGCCACTGAACTGTGCACTTGAAAATGGTTAAAATGGTAAATTTTTGTTATGTGTATTTTAACACAGTAAAAGATACTATTTGAGTTGTTGTTGTTGTTTTTTAATATATATTTCTTTATTGATTTCAGAGGGAAAGGGAGAAAGAGAGAGAGACAGAAACATCAGTGATGAGAGAGAATCATTGATTGGCTGCCTCCTGCATGCCCCCTCCTAAGTATTGAGACTCAGGCATGTGCCCTTGACTGGAATTGAACCTGGGACACTTCAGTCCACAGACCAACATTCTATCCACTGAACCAAGCCAGCTAGGGCTTGAGTTTTATAAATATAAAATATTTATATTATATTTTTTGTATCTATTATATTTGTGACTATGTAAGAGTTGAGTTGAGCTGCAGTTAACTATTTCTTTACTATTCAAAGTGTGACCCATGGGTTAGAAGTCTGGGGGTCACCTGGGAGCTTGTTAGAAATGCAGAATCTTGGGCCCACCCCAGCTCTACAGAATCAGAATTCGAATCCACAGAATATCCCCAGATGCTTTGTGTGTTCATTAGTGTTTGAGAAACACTGAATTACTTGACATGTGCCATGTTTTATGGACACTAATTAAATATTTATTAATTTTGATTATACTATAATTTTGTTTTGCATTTAGGAGTCCTCAAACATTTCTTTAAGCCCTTGATTTTCCCCCATAGGATTTTGAGACACTTGCAGGCCCTAGACACCATGCCTAGGGTATCTAAGGGATGAACTTGGTAAATTTTGCATGGGATCACTTCCCCTTTGGCTCCAATCCATGATTTCTCCTCCATACCTCCTGTTCTTCAGATCATTGACCTGTTTTATTTTGTTTTTAAATATATTTTTATTGATTCAGAGAGGAAGGGAAAGGGAGAGAAAGATAGAAATATCAATGCTGAGAATCACTGATTGGCTGCCTCCTGCATGCCCCCCCACTGGGGATGAAGCCAGCAACCAGGCATATGCCCTTGACCAGAATCGAACTGGGGACCCTTCAGTCTGCAGGCTGATGCTTTATTCACTGAGCTAAACCAGCTAGGGCCATTGACCTGGTTTTTATATGAGCTTTCCCCTGAGACACTGTAGGATGATTCACAGGCTTTCTATGTGACCCTAATCTTCAAAGTAGCCCAGGTGTCTAGGGTACCTTATCCCAGGGGGGTTCGGCTGGCCAGGGAGGCAAAATCAACCTTGGCTACTCCAATTACTTTATGACCAGGTCAATTGTAAACCTTAAATTTTCCCATAGAAGAAGATAACCTCAATTTAGCTCCATTTTTTCTCTATTTACTGACGTACAATGCACATGCAAAAAAAGTACGCATGCATGCAAGTTTATAACTTAATACGTTTTCACTAAACACATTTTTTTGTGTGCCAGTTTTTAGAAATGTTTTTATTGAGTTTTAGAGAGAAAGGAAGGGAGAGGGAGAGAGAAATCTCGATGTGAGAATGCAACATCAATAAGCTGCCTCCTGAATGCCCCCTACCAGGGATCGAGCCTACAACCCAGGCATGTCCCCTGACCTGGAATCAATCTGGCAACCTTTCAGCACATGAGCGATGTCCAGCCAACTGAGCCATACCTGCCTGGGTTCAACATACTCTTACAACCAACCCACAGATCAAGGACCAGAACATGACCAGCATCCAGGAAATCCTTCTAGTCACTACTGTGTCCTCTCCCCCAAAGTTAGCCACTATTTGGACAAATTGTTCACTGACATTTGTTTTGATATAAATAGAATGTTACTCTACATCCTCTTTTGTGTCTAGCTTCCTTTGCTCAACTTTACATGAGACTCATCCACACTGTTGTGTGTAATGGCAGTTTGTTTTCACATGGTGTTCCTTTGCATGAATTTGCCACAATTTAAAAAAGTCTTTGTATTATTGATGGCCACTTGGGCAGTTTCCAGTATGAGGCTATTATGATAGTGTAGGTAGGCATATCTTAGTACAATGTGGAAAAAACATATACTGTGTTTCTGTGGGAATTACCTGGGAGTGGAATTGTTGGATCACAGGGTATGTCTAGAAGTTTTCCTGTTAGCCTTCTTCTTGATCTAAAAAAAGTGGAATTCCCTGCCCAGGTCCTTCTCATAGTTGCAGCAAATCTCAAACATGACATTATTTCTCAAATGCAAAATTTACATATTTCTACCAAAACATTGGTGCTAACATTTCAAAACACACGCATCCATGAAGTCCTCAGCAGAGTGAAAAAGCAAAGAATCCAGATGACAGCTATAATGCCCAGAGGCTCAGAAGGTTTTCCTTTGTTGCCCACAGGGCTGGGAGCCTCTTGCAAAAGCTGCTGCCAATCAGGCTTGCAGATCTGTGCAGGGCTAATTAGCAGCACTTGGGCTAGCAAGGGGGCGGGCCCCTGCAGGGTGATGCCAATGGGGCCATCCCAGGGCTTACGATAATTAATAAACACAAAGAGCATGTAAAGGATCAGATTTAAAGAAAAAGAAATAATATCCAAAACAAAACAAAAAAACATTTTCATAACCCGAATGCCAGCATGCTTGTGCCTGCCTGGCTTCGGGGCAGGGGCCAGCATAAATCTCCTGCCACAGATAAAAACCACACAGTGCCGTATGGGTCCTGCAACCACCCTCCCAGGCATGCACAGTGGAAGGGCTTCCTTTGTCCTGCAGGAGCTGAGGGAGTGCGTCAATTCTATTTCCAGGGGTGTCCTGGCCCCAGCACGACACTCCCTTATTCTCATGGAGCATGGAAAAGCAGATTGAGGTAATCCAGGTGGGTGCAGGAGTGGGTGGGGTGGGGTTGTATGAGGAAGCCTTTATCCCGGTTAAGTACACACCGCTAATAATCCACAAGGTATGCAAATCAGGCCCCAATTATTAGCACTTATTAACATCTCCCGGAGCTGAGCGAGGAGAAGCTGTGGATTTTTTTCCCCTCCAGAGAGGAAAGCCACCCTGTGCACCTCTTTGCAAAAGCTTGTCTGATCCGGCGAAAACCCTGGGCTTGCCGGGAAGGAAGAATGAGGCTGAGACAGAGAGGCTGCTGTGGTGCCCTCGGGCCATCTGGGAGAGTGTCTGCCCAGCTCAGGCTTGTGAGTGATTTGATGTGAGATGGAGGAATCAGACAGGAGCACGTCTCCCTGCTCCCCCTTCCCTGGGGCACTGCCTGGCCCAGGCCCTAATGAGTCCTGAAAGTACAACCACAGGTTCTACTGCCAGCCTCTGAGAAGAGACTGGACAACTAAAGAGCCCTCCCCCTCCCCCCAAAAATACCTGTCAGAAAGGAGCTAGGCTGGGGGAGGGGGGCAAAAGAAAAGGAACAATTATTACTTCCAACGACTGTGGAAAGCTGTTGGCTCTAGCAGTTTTGTTTTGTACACTCTAGAGCAGGGGTCTTAATCTTACCTGACCCATGTATGGTAGGTAGCCTTTTGACAATCTAGTGAAGCTGCTGGACCCCTTTGCAGAAAAACATTCTAAATGCATAAACTATAACATAGTATTATATTAAGTACAACTACCGAAATATTTAAATATGACACATGAAATATCAAGATGCAGTGTGTCTCAGCTGGACTCTTGTTGACTTCACTGTGTCACGCTGACATTACCTGCCAGAGGCGACAGGTATTCTGAGCAAATGCCCAGATGAAGTGCCCTCAGCAGGGTTGATGACAGGGAGTGATGAGCTTGACCTGGCCGTGGGGCACTGTGGGGATTAGAGAAAGGGTCCCAAACACAAGTCCAGAAATTATGAGTAGACAGTGTCCCTGGATGCCTGACGCTAGCAACAATAAAAATGGCCACCTACCTATAATTAGCCCTCTTAATCACCAAGCTCTAAATTTGCCTTCAGAGAGTAAGAGGCTGTCACCCTGGACTTACTGGTACTTGCTTTTTGGTACCAGATTTAATTATCCTAATCCCATAGGGAGTTCCCTGGACCATTCAAATGATGAATTTTCCTTTATGGCAGCAATGCTCCTGTTCATGAGAAATGCTAGCTTTTATTTTAATTTGGTGGCTCTTATGATATTGATCCCCCATATCATTTGCTGTTCAAACTCAACTTTAGCTTTTTCAATAACATGGTTTACCAACCTATAGGAATGCTAGTTCGGACAAGGATAAAAATCTACAGAAGTGTCTTTACTTTATCTTTCCTTGTGCCTCAGTCAAATTCCAGTGGAACACTGTAGGCTTCCTTTGAAACTATAGGTGGGCTGTGTGTCCATCTACAGTGCAGGCCAGAAGGTCAGGAGATGAATGCTACCTTTCCCTGGCATGGCACTCAGCTAGGATTGATGGGATTTGATGGGTATAAGTACCCTGGCTCACCCACCCTCCATGGGATAACTCTGAGGCCTGTGTTCTAGGTGTTTCCTGGATTCCTCCCTAGAATTAAGCTCTAGTTGCCCATGGTGGTTGCCTGCCTACCTACACGCCCTACACTGGAGACTCTTCTTCTCTGTTTCACTTTTCTCTAATTTCCTCCACACAGGCTCATCCATCAGGTAAGGAAGGTCAATGTTATCAGTTGACTAAAAAAAAAAAAAAAAAAAAAAAAAAAGAAAGAAAAGAAAAGAATAGAAAATTCCTGCCATCCCTAGGAAGTGCACAGGGAAGAGCACTGATGATGGAAAGAGGGCTCCAGGCCAGGCAGCTGCCCCCGAGAGAGTCTGCCAGAGGGAGAAGTGTCAGAGGGCTGGTGAGCAGCAAGCCATAAACAATAACATGAATTATTTATTCTCACTGACTTTGCACTCACACTCATCATTGAACTAAATCCTCCCAACGACTCTCTGAAGTAGCTGCTATCATCTCCATTTTTCTAAATGAGGGAATGAACATTCAGAGAGGTTTTAAATATGTTTCCCAAGCTCACGGAGCCAGTAAGGGGCATGGCCCAAATTCAAACCAAGTCAGTTTAATTTCCAAGCCTTAACCATTATACTGTACTTCTTCCTGGCTCACGGCCTGAATTCAACTGCTTCGTGGAAACCATAGTTCTTAGAAAAAATGGGAAGGGCATATCCAGACAGTGGAAGTACATATTTTAAAAAATCTATCTTTTTTTTTTTTTAATTGATTTCAGAGAGGAAGAGAGAGGGAGGGAGAGATAGGCACACCAATGATGAAAGAGAATCATTGATCAGCTGCCTCCTGCACATCCGACACTGAGGATTGAGCCGGCAATCTGGGCATGTGCCCTACTGGGAATTGAACCATGACTTCCTGATTCATAGGTCGATGCTGAACCACTGGGCAACACCAGCCAGGCAGTAGGACATATGAATAGATGTTTAGCATGGCTGGTCCTTTCTGTCATCTCTTGTGGCCCTTGAGAAAGAAGATCAAGGGCCACAAGATGACCTCCCTAAAGATCATCCAGGGAAGTGGGAATTGGTTACTAGCTTGGCCATTGCTTCCCTGAGCTTTCGGACATGCCTTGGTCAGAGCTCCGTTTCTCTTCACTGTCCAGCCTGTGGGCAAAGGAAGGCTTGGGAGGGTTCCAAGTGCAAGAACACGAAGATCAGCAATGGTCCTTTGCCCATCCCGAGAGAAAGCCACTGGTGCTTGGTGAAGGCAACTTGAAGGAGTTTTTCCAACACCAGCTGCCAGAGAGGTGAGGCATATTTTAGAAGCTGCTGTCAGGGAACATAAGGGTTTTGCCATTTCGATAGCAGCAGCTTCCTCTCCGTGGGCTTTGTCACATGAATTTCAGAAGGATGACGTGTCTTTCCTGATTGACACTTTAGAAGCGTTCTTTGTGGCCCAGTCACACACATTCCTAGGTCTTGCTGGGCAGAAAAGATGCCGGAGCCACCGGAGACAGTCTCTCCAGGCCTCCGACACAGTGTGTGAGGTCAGGCAGGGGTGAGTGCCCTTGTCCGGGACACAAAGCCGAGGCATTAGCTGCTCTGTGGGGAGGCCCATCACGCTCAGCCTGCTCCAGAGGAAGACTGACACATGTGGGTCATTCCTGGGAGCCTTTTCTCCTTCACACAGCAAAGCAGGGCTGACACTTCCGGAAGAAAAGGACACTGGAAGCACTCAGACAAAGGAGAGCAAACACTGGCGAAGCTTCTGGAACGCCCTTTCTTCATGGACTCATGCCAATCTTTATTTCACCCACCTTAGCTAATCCACTTCTATTTTTTGTTCCTTAACGAAGGAAAGTTAATGGCCATATATTGAATTCCTACTGTGTGCTAGGACCAGTAGTGTGTTGAAGATGGCTTGGGCAGGTTTATGAGAGCCAGTTGTTCAGTTTCCAGGAATTGTGTTCAACAGAGCCATTATTAAAAATGGAATTAAATAGATTTATACATAAATGCATTAAAAGCAAGGAAAATAAATCCTCAACACTCATCACTTTCTACGTATGTTATTATGCATTTTTACTCTTTCTGTTACTTAATGCTTTGTAGGGTGTTTGTATCTGTTGTATTAGGTTGTTGGAAATACTGTGTGATAGCTTGTCACTACTGTGCACCTGTTTTCTCATTGATGACTTGAATTTGGCTGTGGTGGGAATTGTCACACCACAGAAATCAGCAAATGCTACAAATTAGGGCTCGATTTGTTGTTTTCTTGATTGTCTATACTTGAGAAAATAATGGAGAATGTTAGTAACAAATTAAACTTTAAAAATGCATTATGTCTCTAACTGTTATAGTATGAATAGCACCAAGACTTAAGAAATAGTCTTCCAGTATTTGAAACTGTTATCCAATTCAGCAAAAAAGTTGCTCATGCCATCGGGCAATGAGTAAAGTTGTATCATGCATTATTATCTCACTTTTATCTTGCTCATGATTGAATGTAAACAAAAATATCAAGCAACATATCCATGTCAACTGCAATAATAGGTTGGCTATAGATATAATAGTTGAACAAAAATCAATAAAAGCATTTTATGAGAATTAATGGACTAAATGGAATTTGCAACAGTGAGTACAGTTTACTATATTATTTGCAAATTGTGTGCTATGCGACCTTTCTATCAATAAATTTTATAATACATTTACATATACATATATTTATTTTGGAAAGTCAATTATATTATCTATTATATTCTCTGCTATAAATATATTTCCTTCTTTATCTCACCTCCAAGACCCAATGGAGAGGCTAATATAGCTCTTTTTTGAGGTCCTTTGCCACAGCCCTTATTTACAGTGCATTGGGGTTTTGGGCAGTTTCCTCTACCTTCTAGAACAAATATGGTTGAAGGACAGCAACCTTGAATTATTCAGCTCTGAATCTCTAGAGCTGAGCTCAGTGCTTGGTACAGAAAAAGTATCAGTTGATATATACACAGCAAGAGTCTTGGGGGCTGAGGTAAGGAGAAAGAGAAAAAGAAGGTCACATATATAGAAAAGAGATCATAAGGAATACTATAGACCTTTTTCTTCAAGTTCCTAAAGGTCCATATAAACTGCAGCAAACTTTGGTTGGCCAAACCACAACTAAGAAGAACCTTTGAAGACGTGGATTTGTGTTGGGATGATCATGTGTTTAGAGGAATGAGATGAGTCACAAGGCAACCAGCTCACTCTAGGTTTTTGATGCGCTTCCTTGAATGTGGCAGGCACTGGGCTTTCCATGAATCATACCTGAAGGGAGTGACAATAGACCATCAAAAGCCCAGCAGGACTTGCTCTCCTCCCAGCCTACAGGACCTGCTGCATATCTGGCTGCAAGTTCCTCCCCCTTCTTTTTGGCAGGGACCTGGTTGCCAGCTCTCTTAATTGAGAGTTATTTTCAGTCTTGAAAACCCAGCCATTATTGACTGGTTGGCCCAGTTTCCTGTTCCGAGTGCACAAGCACTCAGTTCCCCAAAATACACATCTAGCCAGGATCAGATTTCCCCGGGCCAGCCGGCCACTCCTCTAAGATGAACCATTGCCTACAAACAAGGAAGGGAACAGTCTCCCTTCCTCCCTCACTATCTCAGTCACGTTTGTCCTAACCCCCAGGGAAGGTAGGGACCTGTCCAGCCTCCAGACATAGTCCAGTGCAGAGTAGGTTCGTCAAAGAGAACAAGAACATTCAACTACATTCCTTCTAGTTTTTTTTTCTTTCCCCCAGGTAGTGTATGCCATTCACTCAACAGAGCTTCACAACAGGCAAATGAAATAGTCAGGGCATGGATTCTCATCTCTTCCCTGGATTGTTTTCCTTGCTGCCTACAAGTCTATTCTCAATTTAGAGGCCAGAGGAGAGGGGTCCTGGTAAAAGACACATCAGAACATGTCATTCTTTTGCCCAGAACGCTCCAACGGATTCCACTTCAATCAGAGGTGAAGCCAGACCTTACACTGGGTAAAGGTTCTATGTGATCAACACCTATCCCTGCAACTCCTATGTATCTGATTTCCCACTAGTCTCTCCTTCCTTCACTCCTCAGCAGTCACAATTTTATTGCTCTTCCAGCTCACCAAGCATACTCTCACTTCAGGACCTTTGCTTTCATGGTTCTCTCTATCTTCAAATACCCACATGGCCTACTCTCTCTCCTCCTTCAAGTTTTTGTGGTAGACCTCATTGAAGATGTTTCTATGGGTATGATACTAGTTAGAATGGCAAAGTGCCCCCTCCTCTTATCCTACTGTTCCTTCTCACCATGTTCTGTTTTTCCAGTAGAATTTATCACCTTCTATTGTAACACATAATTGTCATATTTGTTGTTCATTGACTCTCTCTCCAACTGAATGTAAGATACAAGAGAACAGAAATTCTTTTTTTTTTTTTTTTGTCTACTTTGTACATCAATGTATGTCAAATATCCAGAACAGTCTTTGGTACATAGTAGGAGCCCAACAAATATTGCCGAATGGATGACTCTTTACTTTAAATATGAGAAATCTAAGATCTACTCAAAGTCACAAACATTACTGAGGCAACTGGAAGTAGAAATCAGTTTCTCCCATGCCAGAGCCCACATTCAGCATTGAATCAAGGATTTCCTTTCATTGAGCAACTGGATTCAGGCACAAAGTTCCAGGAAATTGCCGAAACTGGTTTGGCTCAGCGGATAGAGCGTCGGTCTGCAGACTGAAAGGTCTGGTCAAGGGCATGTACCTTGGTTGCGGGCACATCCCCGGCAGGGGGTGTGCAGGAGGCATCTGGTCAATGTTTCTCTCTCATCGACGTTTCTAGCTCTCTATTCCTCTTCCTTCCTCTCTGTGGAAAATCAGTAAAATCTATTAAAAAAAATTCCAGGGAATTCTCTAAAGAGCTGAGTGGGGTGCCCTTGGGGTGTGCTGCATTTACTTGTCCAACAAAGTCAAGAAAGTCATTGTATAAATTCTAAAATATGGTTTTTCAGCTAAGTTCATTTTCTTGGAAATTTTCTTTCATTTGGATGATTTTATATACTTTCAGAATAAGCCTCAAGCAAGGAGTTTTTGTTGTTGTTAGTGGAGGTGGAGGTGGAGAGGAGGAGGTGCGGTTGAGGAGGAGGGATATAGAAACATTAGCTTAACCATGCGAACTGCTCTAATAATAAAGCCAGTGCGTCTCCTTCATGACAGAGATCCCTGGGAAACCAAATAGACAGCTACTTTCCTTTAAAGAGACAGACTTACTGAGTCATGGTCTCTGAATTCCCTCCATTTCTTCTCACCCAGACTGCTGATGATTTCATTTCTAACTTAACTAAAGGGGTTTATGAGTCACCACAGAGATTAGGGTTTCCAGAAAGTCCTCTATCACTAAACACTGGCGTCACCTGTTGTAGCTATCCATCACTGCATAATGAACTATTCCAAAACGTGGTTGAAACAGCAACCCATTTAATTTGCTGACAATTCTGTAGGTTAGGAATTCAGGCAAGGTTCAGCGGGGTGGTCTCTCTGCTCTAGGTGAGGTCAATGGGGATTATTCATTTGGCTTCGTCCAGCTGGGCTCAGCTCTCAGTTCAGCTTCCTGTACACCTCTAGTGCCTTGGTGGTCTTCCAAATGCTTTTTTCTAAAGACTTGGGTCCTTCACAGAATAGTGATCTTAAGGTTTGGCCTTGGAAGTTGCATAGTAGTGGCATCTTGACCATATTCTGTTGGTCAAAACAGGATTCAGGGCCTGCCTAGTTTTCAAGGGGAGGGCATGCTATCTCCCATTGGGAGGAGCGTTAAAAAATTTGTGACTGCATTCATCTGTCACATAAATACAGACATACAGCTGTGCTGTATATCCCTTCTCTTCTTAACAAAAGAATTTGAGCATATGAGTGCCTAAATTGTTTATGCATCTCCATTGTTCATGAATGCTCCCACTTCAGTTAAGCATTCACTTTTGGGATTTCTCTGCCTCCAATTCTGTCCTGGAATAAGCACTACCTCTGCTTGGAACTAATCTGGTTTGCCAAAGTTTCTCCCCAAATCCAAGATTCCCCAAATTCCAGTTGGCAAATCAGTTGAGATACTTGAATCAGGTTGTATCAAAATATTTTCTCAACTACAGATATATGTCATAGTTTGTTCTCTGCAGAGAACTTATCCTCTGTTTTAAGTCTATTGGACATTAGGTAAGAATGGTCAGCTATTATTAGGCCTCAAGAAAAAATTTTATACGTTCCAAGGAAGAAGCCATGCTAGCCACAATCTTTTAAAAATTTATTTATTTAAAGTTTTTTTAAAAATTGAGTTTTAAAGGGAGAGGAAGGGAGAGAGATAGAGAGAAACATCGATGAGAGAGAAACATCATCAATTGGTTGCCTCCTGCACACCCCCACACTGGGGATTGAGCCAGAAACCTAGCATGTGCCCTGACCAGGAATCAAACCATGACCTCTTGGTTCATAGGTTGATGCTCAGCCACTGAGCCATGCTGGCTGGGCACAAGTCACAATCTTAAACCACAATGCAAAGAAACTAAACATTACTGCCAAAACTTAAAAAGAAAAACACACACACTATACTCCTACATAACTTTTGGATAAAAGATAAATCAAAACTGCAATTATAGATTATGTAGAAAACAACAAGAATATTACATAAGTGAGAAGGCCAAGGTTGTGCACAAAGAAGCTTTAAAAGCTTTTATAATTAAATAAGAAAAAAGGATATAAATACATTGTTCAACTAAAAGTTAAAAAGAAAACAAAGAAAATATGACAAAGACAAGTAGGAAGAAGGGATTAATGAAGTTAGAACATATTAGTGGGTTAGAAAAGAGAAAGTAAGTTTACTAAGAAACCAGAGCTATTTCTTTAAAACACAAGAAAAAAGAGAAATGTTTTGCAAAGCTAATGAAGAAAAAAAAGAGGGAAAAAACCAAAAAATATGAAGCCAGGAAAGGAATATTGTATAACCATAAATAAAGAAGAGGTTTACAGGTTTTATTTTATAGACCAATATGTTGAACTCTATGCTCCAAGTTGTAAAATCTGGGTAAAATGAATGATTTTTTAATAAAACATAAATGATCAAAATTTATTGAGGGTGAAGAAATATAAATATACCCATGACCACAGAAGAAATGTTAAAACTTGTCAAAACACTCCCAAAATGTACCTGGATTTTACTAGCTAATCCCATTAGAACTTCCCTCTGAGATTAGACAGTCTGTTCCATGCTTCTATGTCTCTGAATCTATTTTATCAGTTTATTTTGCTCATTAGATTCCACATAGCAAGTCCCTCTTTAAAGGGGACCTGAGAACAGTAGGGTTACTAGAGCCCAGGGGCAGAGGCTTTCTGATGGAGGCTGGAACCACACGGGGCCTGGACAGGGGAGTTAGAGCAGGAGGAGATCTACTTATTTCTTTTAAAAATAACCTAGTAAATGACTAGGAGAAGAAAACTTTTATTTTTATTTTTTAAAAATACATTTTATTGATTTTTTACAGAGAGGAAAGGAGAGAGATAAAGAGCTAGAAATGTCGATGAGAGAGAAACATCGACCAGCTGCCTCCTGCACACCCCCTACCGGGATGTGCCTGCAACCAAGATACATATCCTTGACTGGAATCGAACCCAGGACCTTTCAGTCCGCAGACCAACGCTCTACCACTGAGCCAAATCAGTTTCGGGGAGAAGAAAACTTTTAAACAAAAAGGATCAAGAACATCTTTATTAATGGTCATCATCATACTTAATAGTGAAGGTTAAAGCATTACTTACCAAAGTCAAGAATAAGACTTGGAAGTCCAATAACATAAGTATTTAACATTTTCAAAATTTTAACAAACTTAATAGGAGAAATTTAAAAGCTCTGCCATTTTAGTTAAACAAAAACAAAAACAGAATCAAGAAAAAAAAACAACAACAAATAACACACACAGAAAAAAGAATGTCAATGTTGTTAAGAAGGAATATAAAAGTATTTCTGTTTATAGGTGTGATAATCCACCGGGCAAATCCAAGAGACTCAAGAATGAAACATAATTTGCATATGCCAAGTGCTTCCTGCTTGTAAGGCCCTCTGCTGAGTGTTTATGTACATGATCTCATTTGATTCTACAAAGAACCCTTTGAGGTCAAAACCAGTTTGGCTCAGTGGATAGAGCATCAGCCTGGGGACTAAAGGGTCCAGAGTTCGATTCTGCTTAAGGGTACGTACCTTGATTGTGGGCACATCCCCAGTAGGGGGTGTGCAAGAGGCAGATGATGAATGTCTCTCTCTCATTGATGTTTTTAACTCTCTATCCCTCTCTCTCTCATCCTCTCTGTAAAAAAAACCACACAATAAAATATATATTTTTTAAAAAAGAACCCTCTGAGGCACATTTGCTGTTGCATCTGTCTTACAGAGGAGTCACTACAGTTCTGGAAAAGTCCAGCAGGTGTTCAGGAAAAGTCCAGCAGAGAGTGATGGAGCCAGGATTCCAACCTGTAACGTGTGATTCTGGAGCCTGCTTGAGATTTTGCTCATTGATTCTGGAGCCCTACTACATACAGTTTAAAGGCCAAAGACATTTTTCAATGAGAACTCTGCTTATCTATCTCTAGACCACATGTGTCAAACACAAGGCCCGCGGGCCAAATCCGTCCCGCCAGGCCTTGCAATGTGGCCCGCACCGCGCTGTCATCACTGCACTCCGCTGCATTTCCATCACAATGACAGTTTACGACTGTTCAGTAAACCATTCGGCCCGCGATTTAGGCTGGATTTTAGATTTTGGCCCCTTCTCTGATTGAGTTCGACACCCCTACTCTAGACTAATAAAAGGACAGTATGCTAATTAGGGCGGACGTCCCCCAGACGACCCCGGATGTCCTTCCTGACAAAGCCCAGGTCCCGGACCAAGAGGCCAAGCTGCCCAGCCCCGCGGGGCCTGAAGCTTGGGGCGAAGCAGCTGCTCTGCCCACCAGCCCCCGCTATGGACTTGCTGAGGGACCTGCCGGAGCCCTCGCCCTCGCTGGCTGCCGGTGAGGGGCCGCTCTGCCCGGGAGGAGAAGGGGACAAGCGGGGGGGGGGGCTGGTGGCGGCCTGGAGGCCGCGGAGCCTGGGGTGGTGGGTGGGAGAGGAGGGCGGGCAATTGCGCTTGCCTCGGCCTGGCCCCCGTGGGTGCACTGCAGCCCAGAGCCCACGCTATGTTCTCTATGTCGAAGGAAAGGGCTCTACTCCAGGTGCCGGGGGCAGCGCCAGCCCCTCTGCCTTTGCACGTTGGCGGCCTCCCGGGCCTCCAGCCCTCGGCCTGGGCCTGGGTCTGAATCGTGTTCCCTTGAGCAACGTTTTTTCCGCGCGTGCGTGTGCAAGTCCAGAGTTTTATTTAGGTTTGTTTTGACCCACGGAGATGGAAGGAATTGTCAGAGTTATCTTTGGTGTGATTGGATCTTTCTCTGTGCTTCTCTGATTTTTCGGTTGATAGTAGTTTCCCGGGTCATGGGGAGTCTCCTTCTCCCCAGAGTTAGGAGCACCTGCCCAGGTCCACGCATCTGTCTGCTCTCCAGGTCCAAGCATCAGTCCACTCTGACCGTGGAGGGTGAGTTTCTGCAGCTGGGTTTGACCCCAGGCATTAGCCGTAGGAGACCAGTGCCTTTGTTATTGCTGTGTGTCATGTTTTTAACTGGACAAATTCTCGGTGGTCCGAGGTGCCAGCTTAGCAAAATCTTGCAGGAGGAGAATTCTGTCTGGGTTTCCCCAAATTCCCTCAGTAAAGGCACAGAACAAGTGAGGCCCCTTATATAAACATCAGAGGTCTCCAGCAACGGTGGGCCTCTCTCATCACAGTCATTTGGACTGGATGGCATTTGAGAATTTATCTAGGCACCATGACAGAGAAACACAAGCTCAAGACTTTATCTCTGCCCTTAAGTAATTCACAATCTTATTAGAGCAAGTGGATGATAAAAGCGCCGTAATGACATCAGAATGTAAGGCAACAATACAGAGAGGAACAGAGGCAAATGCTAGGGGGATTTTCCAACAATTAGTACAAAGCGTGTGTGCTATGAATTAAATTTTAAAAAATGTATGGCAGTAGCTGCTTCATGAGTATTACATCTCTTCCTGTTTTAAAGGAAGCTGAGTTTCATGTGAACTGTGTACTGCGCTATGATATTTGAGGTACAGAACAAGGGAGGCCCTAAGTGTACTATGCTTTGATATTTGAGACATTCTTTATTGTTCAATGTGATTTACTTCTATATGCCTTAGTTTTGTAATAGTTAAATTACTAGAATAATACATCTTGCTATAAAATATTACTAAAAGATCAGATGATCAGGTGATATTTATTGTTATTTTCTGTAAATGAACACAATCTCTGGTATGCTGAAGCGATAGGTATTATATCAATAGAAATATTCAGGTAGGGAGGCCTACAGGCTTGATTACAAGTGAGGTTTACTATCACAACCCAAATTTATTGCTTAAAAAAAAAAAAAGCAGGGAGCCAACTAGAAAATGAACCAAATATAAGCCCTTGAAGGGCAAATGTAAATTGGATAAGCTTCGCTATTACAAGAGCAACAAGAAAGAATTCGGAGGCAAGAATAAGAAGCAGATTGCATGCACTCTAACTTGCTGCTAAAGAAAAAGAATGGTATACTATGAAACTACTTAATATAGATTGTAAAGAGATTTATTCAAAGAGGATTTCCTAGAGCAGGTGTTATTTCAGTTAATTTTTTAAAATGTGAAGATTGGAGATTTTTGGAGACTAGAATAATTCTTGACATTTTTAAGAAGTTTAGATTAAAACAGTCTTTCTGGAAGTAGATGGAGCCCCTACTTGGTGTAAATCCTAACTCCACATTTATAAAAGCACCAAATCATAAACATATAATAATACAAGCTAATATAACATGAACTACAGGGGTGGGCAAAAGTAGGCTTACAGTTGTAATATAAATAACACAATAATTAATTCATAATAATATAAGAATTAACATATAAGTAAGTCTACTTTTGCCCACCCCCTAGGTGCCAGGCATTATGCTGAATTTTCCTCTTGAATTCATTTAATCCTCTCCATGGAAAGATGGGTATGCTATTATCTTCAGTTTACAGATGAGGACACTGAGGCACAGAGAGGTTATTTGCTTAAGGTCACATTGCTAATATAATAAGTCAGAGACCTAGTCAAGACCTAGTCAGTCTGGGTTCAGACTCCATGTTCTTAATCTGTTCACTACTCTGGGTACAAAATATATGAATGAACAAATACTCATATGTGGGGGATGCATACTCAAATATTTTTATTGATGGCAAACATGATCCAAAAAAATTTAGAGACTACTACCCTAGGGCATATAAGCTTAAATGCTGTTGTGATATAAAAATGCTTTTCATAATCTGGCCTTCACCAATCTCTCTGACCCACCTCTGGCTCTCCTCCATTGCAACCTGTGCTCGGAATCCCGCCAGCTTGAACTAGGTCTTGGCAGCTCCTTGAATTTCTAATGCCTCCTTCCACCTCCTATTCCCATTTGGCCTTTGGAACTCAGTTCAGGTGCTACCTTCCTTTCCCCCACAAGGCCAGCCCAGGTATCCTTTGCAGCTGCCCGACATTTTCTGCAAACTTCTCCATGATACTATTTTGTAATCATGTATTCACTTGTTTGTCTACCACCTATGAGGGCAGAGCTCTATCTTGTTTATATTTGGATGTCCAGCTCCTAGTGCAGACCCAGCCACGTGGTAGGTGCTGTTCCCCTGAATGAATGATTGATGAAAAGAGAAAGCAACTGCTGCCCTAGGAGTTGCTCTATGACCTGTTATTTGCATAACGGCCACCAGAGGGGGGCAGACGAACAGGGTCCAGTGAACAGCACCCATCTAAAAGATTTCAGGCTGAGAAATTAAAGAATTATTCCTGAGCTGAAAGGGAAGTTCAGTGGTCACACCGGCTATTCCTCTGTTTTGACATGAATTAACAAATCCTTCCAGGTAAGCACAGTGATAAAGTTTGTATTATATTTTAATATTTGGAACCCTACACAGTGTTTAAATAAATAAAAACTTGGCTTCTGGTTCCAGCTCTAAGATTTATTTAGCATTTTACATCTCAGATAAGACCCTGGGATTCTGGGGCCTTAGTTGCTGAATCTGACAAATGTTCTGAGGTCCACAGGTAATAATGCACACAGACAACCTAAAACTGACAAGGCAACATATGCAATGTAATTAGAATCAAGGGACTAAGTAAAAATAAATCCAACCAGCGTTGTTCAAGTTAGTTTTTGAAATGTGGTTGAAAGCCAAGGTTATCTTTCTGGGTCAATCAGCATGGACTTCACTAGAGAGCATTGGTGTGTAGAGAGTTCAAGCTGTGGATTGTTTAAACAATCTCTTTCACGTGGCTCACACTTGACCATCTCAGCCATATTGCCAGGGGCCAGCTAGTCCATCTGCATCTAGTGTCCTCTATACCTGGATAATTCACAGACCTCTCCACACATGCACATTCTTATAAATTTCTTTTTGCATTTATCCCAAGGATGCTGTTGCAATAAATAAAACATAAATTCCCGAGTTTCTAGTCACATTCATCATAATGTAGTTTTTAAAAATATTTTATTTTAAAACCCTCACCCGATGCCGAAACCGGTTTGGCTCAATGGATAGAGTGTCGGCTTGGGAACTGAAAGGTCCCGGGTTCGATTCCGGTCAAGGGCATGTACCTTGGTTGTGGGCATATCCCCAGTAGGGGGTGTGCAAGAGGCAGCTGATCGATGACTCTCTCTCATCGAAGTTTCTAACTCTCTATCTCTCTCCCTTCCTCTCTGTACAAAATCAATAAAATATATTAAAAAAATAAAATAAAGTAAAACCCTCACCTGAGAATATTTTTTATTGATTTTGAAAGAGAGAGAGAGAGAGAGAGAGTGAGACAGAGAGAAACATCAATCAGTTGACTTCCATAAGTCCCCTGACTACAGGTTGAACCTGAAATCTAGGTATGTGAACTGACCTGGAATCAAACCTGCAACCTTTTGATGTATAGAACAATGCTCCAACCAACTGAGCCACCTGGCCAGACCATCATCATAATGTAGTTTTTAAAATCAATAAATATTAAAAAACACACTTTATGTGGATATGGGCTTAGCAAGCCAACTCACAAGGAGCAAAACAAAAGTTAACCCACAAGCATTTAATAACGTGGGCAACTTGGCTGCTGTTCCTACCAATGGGGGATGCCCAAGCTGAGCTTGCATTTGGTTGGTAGATGTAACTACCTTCCTTCAGGGGGTCTCTGAGATTACAAATGTCTCTTAAAGTAAGTGCATCTCTGTGTTTGTAGGTAATTTAAGGAGTTTGAATATATTTTATTGTTTTTTTTACAGAGAGGACGGGAGAGGTATAGAGAGCCAGAAACATCAATGAGAGAGAAACATTGATCAGCTGCCTCTTGCACACTCCCTACTGGGTATGTGCCTATAACCAAGGCACATGCCCTTGGCCAGAATCAAACCTGCCGGTTAGGGGTAATTTAAGGAGTTAAAAGGTGAAATTAAAAATGGGCAATAGTTTTGTCTTAAATTTTATCTTTGGAACCTAACTCAACAGGAGAATTGTGGAGGTCTGTGAAATTTTTGGACAAAATAGGAAGCCTCTGTGGAAACAACTGATCTAGCCTTGAAAATCCTGAGGACTCCCCTACCAACCCCAAGTGGCTCCCCAGACACGGGGTAGTAGAAGCCAGGCCTTTACCAGGCCAATGTTCTTTCCATCCACAACTGTGTCAGTATCACTTTCCTGCTGAAGGACATCCTGCACCCAGGCCTTAGGGAGTCTGCCAGCTCTTAAACTGTGCACGTATACAGGGATCCTCTCCCAATACAGGCAGGCCTCGCCCACAGAAGTCTTCAGGTAGAGTTGGGTGGCATGGCAACACTTCTGTTTATCACCTCCTTTTTTTTCTTGTGTGACCCTTATTGGCATTAAGATACAAGCTGGAAGAGATTCTCAAAACCATTTTTAGCCTTCATCTGGGCAACGAGAGACATGTGGGAGAAATCTCAGAGGCCAAGCTGCCTTCCGAAGGCCTTCAGGAGCTCATTTCCTTTCCTCCCTTCCTTCCTCAGAAATGTTAACACCAGATGCATCCTATGTCCCCACGCTACCTCACCCTCTGACCCAGCTTTTGAGCTTCCTTTTCCTCTTAGGGGAAGCCATGTTTCCGTGGCACTTCAGGCCTCTATTCCTTGAAGGCCTGAGGATACTCTCTTAGTGGTGGGGAGGGGTGTTAGGCCTTTGACTTGGAGCGCAGGTGCTGGGAGAGCAGTCGGCTGGGCGAACAGGCAGGCCTGTGTGGGTGCGGGGTCTGGTTGCCCACTCACCCACTCACCCACTCACCCTTGAAACCAAGCTTGGCTCATGAATGAAGAGACCTCTTCCATGAGGGGTAAATTCAACCCTGAGCTTCTAAAACAGCAGATTTTTCTAAGCCCCAGTGGAGGCTGTAGGAATTAGGGTTATCGGGCTGCAAAGGCTTACTGGCCATCCTGAAGGCCGGAGGAAGAGTCTATGAAAGCTGTGGGTGGTTCCTTGGGCTCCCGTGGCTGGGTGGCCTGAGCTACTGCAGGCAGCATTTAGTTAGACCCCCAGGAGAGCCCGCCAACATTGAGAGCTCAGAAGCACCAGGACAGGCTGCGAAGGATGACAGTGGAGTCTACTTTGGAGGACTCTAAAAATAGGATGACTTCTCTTTACTCTGGAATGGTCTGGAATGAGTCTGTAAAAGAAAACAAACCGAAAATATGACAACTACAAAGCTCTTTATTTATACCAACGCTTGATTTTAAGCTGTTTTAGATTTGTTACAAATCCCCACATTCTTCGATTGCCTGCATAATATTAAACACATATTGAAAACGCTTTGCAACAGGCCCAGATACTGGAGCTCGGATCTGAAGGAAGGAAATTAATATCTGGCAGGGAACCCCCAACTGATAATTTTGTAAGGAAAAGTATGTCTACCACAAAAATGGAGGTTCAAGACCCACCTCTGAGAGCCTTCCCAGTAAGTAACCTCCTGCCTCCACTAATTGTGTAAGGGAGCTTGTGAGGTTGGCACCCATAGCTACCCTTCCCCAGGGACCCCTGATGCTGACCCTTTGCCATTCAGATCTAAGCTCTTCAAAGTCAGCTGTCCACATAGCCACTTCTGGCTGGCTTTCCCCATCTTTCTGCCAAAGATCATCACAATTATATTTCCCAGGCCCCATGTTCTTATGCAATGTCTCCTTGCCATTTTTCCATCAAGAGGTAGACACTATTTCCCCCCCCTCAAGTCTGGGCTAGCTGTGTGACTGGCTTTAATCAGGAGAACAGCGGAAGCACTGTATGTAAGAGAACAGAGCTTCCATCTACATCTACTGGAACATCCCTTTTTGGAACCCAGCTGCTCCCCTGAGGAAGACCAATGAGCCATATAAAAGGTCTAAGGAGTGGGGGTTGGAGGACCGAGGTCTCCAGCCAGCAGCCCTGGCTGAGCTCCTCATTGACAGCTGGTACCAACAGCCAGTCATGCAAGCGAAGCCACTGAGGACCTTTAAGCATCCCAGTACCCCACCGAGTGAAATATGGGAACACCTGATCAGTCCACAGAATTGTGACAAATAACAAACTGTTTTGTTCTGAGTCCCTCAGTTTTATGAAGGTTTTGTGCAGTAATAGTTAACCAAAGCAGCTCCTAAATTTCCACAGCATCCAGATCCCCACCCAGTATAAGGAAGTTGTGAAGGGACAGCAAATAGGTCATACCCCCTTGTGTTTCACTGGCCTTATAGCATGTAGGAATCAGACACAGGGAGCCAGGCTCCAGAAAATGGAAAGCAAAAAAGTAAAATTGTTCTTTTTACTTGATAATTGCCTCTCTTTGGAGAATCATTAGAAGAAAACTTCTTTATATTCGAGGGACATACAGCCCAGGACAATCTTGCTTGGGACCCTGGTGGTGGCAATTCAGGGAGAGACTGCAGGGACAGCCAGAAAGGGAGGAAAACGGCAGGAAAGGAGTAAGTGTGATGGGGAATTCAGAGTCCAACATTTTTTTCTGAAGGTTCAGAATTTGATACTGTTATTTTCTATAGAATCAGGGAATTCACTAATGGATATTATTTCATTATTTTGATGCTAATTCTCCAGATGATGAGATGAGAAACTTCTAGTTCTTTTCCCCTTTCTCTTCCATTTTCTGCTTCTCTTTCCTTTTCTCATGCTATTCCTTCCCCCCACCCCACCCCCCCCTTTTTTTTAAGAGAAGGATAAAGATGTTCAAGTTATTATGGAGCTCCAGTCTGAAATTTGAATATTTGGTCTTTACCCAAAGTCAATATTTTGTGAGAAGTTTGAACTAAGTCATTCATGAACTCTTGGGTTTCAAACATGATAAATTCCCATAGTTTTCCATTAAAAAAGTCTGAAACCCGTGTACTGAAAAGCTATCAAACATGGTAGGCTAGGCCGTAAACTCTAAATTTGACAAGATGAAATGATCACCAAAGAAGGAAATGTAAGTTAAGAGCAAATAAAGTAGGCAGAGCTTGTAATGTGTTGAGGGCACGTAGATCCGAGCTTGTGCAGGTCATCAGAGAGAGAGACCCTGTGTCACCACTGACCTGTCACTGGGTAGGGTTCCCTGGAAGGGCTGCTTATCTCTTGCCTGATAATTGCAACGGGTTTTATAACTGGTCACTCTAATTATGTCTGCATCTTTTAAAATCACAATCTGATCAGGTCATTTTCTTGTTAAAATTTTGGTGACTTCCCATTGCCCTCAGGATAAATCAACACTTCTCAAGGCACTTCCTTCTCTAGCCACAGCCCTGGCCACACCCAAACTCTCATCCTCCTCTCCAGTCATGCTGACCTCCATGATGTTCCAAGAACAGTCATTGCTCTCCAGCACGAGTCCTTGCACGCACGTTCTTTCTGCTGGAGCCACACCCTACCCCAACCCTTATTTGCCATTGAGAATCAGCTCAGGTCCAGCCGGTGTGGCTCAATGGTTGAGTGTTGATCCAGGAACCAAGAGATTAAAGGTTGATTCCTGGCCAGGGCACATGTTTGAGTTGCGGGCTTGGTCCCCATTAGGGGGCATGCAGGAGGCAGCTGATTGATGATGTTTCTCTCTCATTGATGCTTCTATCTCTCTGTTCCCTCTCCCTTTGTCTCTCTCTAAAAATCAACAAAAACATTTAAAAAAGAAAAGAAAGAATCAGCTCAGATGTCACCTCTTCCAGGAAGAAGGAAGGGCGCCTCCTTTGGATTCCCATAGCATTTGGGAATTTGTTGTGCGGGGTAATAATCTTAATTTACGTGTATATATCCCCCACTGAACTGTGAGTTCCTAAGGTCAGTTACCATGTTGTATTCGACTTTTTATTTTTATTATTTTTATTATTTTTAAAATATATTTTATTAACTTTTTACAGAGAAGAAGGGAGAAAGATAGAGAGCTAGAAACATCGATGAGAGAGAAACATCGACCAGCTGCCTCTTGCACACCCCCTACCAGGGGATGTGCCCGCATCAAGGTACATGACCTTGACCGGAATTGAACCCGGGACCTTTCAGTCCTCAGACCGACGCTATACAACTGAGCCAAACCGGTTTCGGCTGTATTCAACTTTTTAATTCCTAAAACTTATATAGTGCCTGACTGATAATAGATGTGGGACAAGTTATTGTGGATAAAAACTAAACAAGTAGCCCTAACCCCATCTACATTTTTGTATGATGGAAAGGAGCCAGCGAAATAAAGGGTGGCAGGACTTTGAGAGTGAGGATCTAAGGAGTTCAGACTCCCAAGAGAACTTTATGTTCGTCATAATTTTATAATTATGTCCAGAATTAATCCTTCCCTATAAAATAACTCCCCCATCCATAGCAACGCATCATGGCAGTGTTCTTGTTTTCAGAAGCGTTGCCACAACAGACTCTGTGTTAGAGGTTTGGAATTTACTCATTTAATTAACAAAGATAGTTTGAATTCCAAATGTGCCAGGCCTTGTGCATCTTTAAACATGAAGAATATATTTCCTCAAGGAGTTTGTATTCTGGTGGACAATTGGTAATAAGATTTGGTTTTGATTTGATGCTATTGTTGTTGTTAAGACTTCTGCAAGTCTTAACAACAACAATAGCAAAAAATAAAAATAAAAATAAATAAAGCATATTTTGGGGGAGGGCTGTCTCCATTTACTCAGCTTACCATGTTAATTCTGCTCCAAGAAATGTTTTTAATTTTTCCCAGAAGAAAAAAAATGCCTAAAACTCACCCAAGAGAGTAAATGTGATGACACTTCTGCCACGGGAACAAAACATTTTTTAAACAAATAAATAAGAAGATACAGGAGGCAGACACTTAAAAGCATGGACATTTAAGCTGCATGCTTCTGATACCTGAGACACAAGGATGGAGCAGACTTTTCTCCATAGAGGCACAATCTATCTCTGAAATCCTTGAGAATCATGGTCCAAATTCTAAATGTGTGTGTGTATAAAATGGCCTTGGATGAAATGTTTAAAAAGGAAATGGACGAATGGGCCTTCTGTCTTCAGTTTCAAGTTCACCTAGTCATGTTTGAGAGGAATGGAAGCAAACTAATATGTAGATGACATCAATCAGTGGACCTATGTCTGTGGATCATAGAAATTTAGGATGGTTATCTTGGGGCCCAACTTGACCTAACGGCATTAGAAGGAGAGCAGAGAAACATGCCTAAAATTCCCTCCTGAACGATGTCCACTTTGTCAACTGTCCCCATTTGAAATATGTACTCGCTTCTGTTTTTCTTTTAAAAGTTCAACTTCTGAGATCTAATAAATGTGCTGTGCTCAGCATGGCCAGGGTGAACCTGAGGGACCGTGGTGAAGGATTAAAGAAGAAAGACAAGAGAATAAAGCTGGTGCTAGGTGGGACACTGCTCTCGGATGGAGAGACAGTGCAAGCCAAGTCTTTATTTCATAGCCAGATTCCACCAGGCAAAGTAAGGGCATGGTCAAGATGTTTACAATGTTCTCATAGGTTTCGAATCTACTCAATTACATGCACCTGAACTCTACCAAGCTTTGTTTTGGCAGCACTTGCTGCACCGCCCAAGCCTACCTCACTTAGCCACCTGGGACCACAGGTTCGGACCTTAAGGTCAAGCTTACAACTACTATAGCTTTTGGCTATAATTGTGCTGAGAGGGCTTTGGCCTCCAAGCTGGGACTTGCACACAATAGAACCGAGCCCTCTCATTAGTCTGAGGCATGAACCTGTCCAAATGCTGTAGCTGCTCTCCACATAATAATAATAATGTTGCTAAATATTATGAGTTATTGGCTCCAATTCTTCCCTCTCCCTCTGTCTACACCCTCTGCCATCTATATTTGCCAGGTATATTTGTACTTCCCTGACCTTGATTGTGCTTTGACCAATGGAATGTGTGCAGAAGTGATGATATAACAGATTTGAGCTTAAGTCTTAGGGGCAGTGACTGATTCTGCTTATCTCTCTTTCACCTCTTGCATTTCCATGAGAAGAGCTTGCTCTGGGTAGTTGCTGCCTCTTAGCAACAATGAATACAGATGAGGAATACAGGAGCCCCAAATCAATGAGGAACCAGGCCCAATTGGACTTTGAGCTTGAAGCAGAGTCACCTTGCTGATACCAGCCTAGACCAGTAGACCCAACTTTTCTGTAACGTGCCCAAGGTTACTCACTAGTGCCCAGTGCAGATGGAATTCCAATCTTGCTCTAAATTCTGTCCTTTTTGTCTCCTTCTAATAAGACCTTGAGAAATAAACCTAGTTAGTTCTCTGTTGAGTTCTTCCCAAGCAAGAGTTTTACCCTGGAATGAAGAGAAGATGAGAAAATGCACAGGTTTCTTTTCAGATCAGTTGCAGGGAAGAGAACTACAATCGTACCAGAATAATGCACTCATAAGAATATTCAGTCAGAGCCCCTCAAATCTCACAGAAAGAGGGACAAGGATATTTCCAACAGAAAAGTAAAGGGAGAAAAAAACAAGAGAGGGGAAAAAAGTAAAGGAAAACATGAGTCAGGATTAAAGAATGATAGGCCATAAAAAATAAAGGTGAATGAAAGATTACCCAGCATATTGCTACTGTGCTAGGATTTGCCTGTTGGTTCTTCTTCATGCCTCAGTTTCCTCATCTGTGAACTAGGGATAATGAAAACAATTACTTCATAGGATTGCTGAGAAGATTAAATGAGTGAATGTGTGTGTGTGTGTGTGTGTGTGTGTGTGTGTATGTGTAGAGTGCTTAGAAGAGTGTCTGGCACATAGTAAGGAGTATATACATGTTAGACATATTAGCTTAGTGCTGCCTCCATAATTAAGCACTGTACTTAACATCTGCCTGGAATTTCTGACTTTACCACTGTGATGATTTTTGTGTTGTGTTAACATAGCTACCAGAACTACATCCCCCACAATTCCTTTGCCTATAAGGTGTGGGATTTGCATGTGATTTGGAGACAGAAGTTAAAGCAGCAGCTCTCATGCTCTGAAGGTCAGTGTAGGACACAGGATGTGTTGCAGCTCATCACTGCTCTGCAGGGCCACCTGTTGTTATGGTGCAGCAGCTGGGCCTGTGTCTCCTCCACTCCCTCTGGACCTCCTCCTGCGGTTTCTCCAAGTCCTGGCCAGGTGTGTGTGCAGTTCCACGAGGAAGGGTCCCAGGTCCCATGTGATTGAAGTTTAGACAGTGGGAGACAGACAATTGGTCCTCATGGATTTCAATTTGTTCTAATGGATTACTGTTTGTAGATTATAGTTATCCTTGTTCTTGCCCTTTCCCAACTGCCAGGCCTGCTAACCTACAGTGACTTCAGGATTGACGGCCACCAACAGACTTCTTCCCCAGCTCCCACCATTACTCAAGGTCTCATCCCTATAACAAGTCTGTGTTTTTCTATTACTCACCATGCACTTCTGTGTCCCTGATTAAACCTTGACTGGTATTCAAGGTTATCGTTATCCCTCCATTAACTTATGAGTTGAGAGATAAGACATTGACATCATTGAAAACTCATGGTTCTTTAAAAAAATTTTTATTTACCACAATTCTAAGTATTTTGACTCTCAACATTCCCTACCTCCCTTCTACCCTCCCTTCCCTCGCTCTCCACCCAGCATTCACCCACCACTCCCCAGAACTTTCCTGTAGGAGAGTTTTGAGCAATAGTGAGTGAGTACTGGCTGCTGAAATCCTCATAGAAAAAATATTCAGCTCCTGGCTTCAGAGCACTAATGGGTGGAGTTAACCACAGACTTGTTATCAAAGCAGTGGAATTTTTCTAAAAATAAGAGAATAAGAAATAACATTGTTCACCTCAATATTGCTATTTGCACAACTTCCCAGAACGAGTTGTACAGAGTAATACAAATGCTATGAAGATGGGTCCAAATGAAACACAGAATTCATAATAAGAGGATGTTGTTACTTAGAAAAAAAGGCAACCCATCATGCTTTGCGATAGCACTGCAGCAATGAAAACAAGCTTAATATTGGTGTCAGATAAACAATTGTAGTCACTGCCCTGGAAGTTTAGGAAGTGACTCATCTTAAGGAATGGGCACTGAGTGCAGGCAGCCCTTCAGCGGTTGACACAAACATTCTTCTTACCCTGTGACTTTGCCAGGGGAGGTGCTGTTGTAGCCATGTGCACAGGCTTCTCTGCTTTCACCACACGTGCTATTCACCTCTTCTGCCCCCTGATGCCTTGTGATCTCTGCCTTAACCTTTCACTGCCCCGAGGAGAGGCCATTTTTCTAAAATCAATGAATTTCCTGGTAGGAGAGAAAATACTTTAGGAAGCCACTTCTTGCAAGAAAGGCCCATTGGTCTGAGATGAATGGGCAGAGTGCAGGGACCAACAAAGAAGAGAGGAGGGGCCAGTCCCAAACATGGTCAACCAGCAAAAGAAAAAGGGGCTGAAAGGGAGTTCAGAGATTCTGTCTGGAAGCAGACACAAGGCCAAAGTCAGTGGGGGAGGCCTGCAAACAGGACGTGATGGCTGGGGACAGGGCCACAGCAAGGCCAGGAATGGATGCCTGGAGGAGCATTCAGGCAGGAGAGGGGGAGGCCTCTGATTCTGAAGCTCGGGCTGGAGCTGGGGCAGGTCAGAAGGGGCATCACCAGTGGGGCTCTGCTGATGCCTTGTTGTCATTTTTTCCTTCATCTAAGTGTGTTTCATGGCGATGGCCATAGAAGAGTGACCACTCAGGGAGCAGCCTGGAGCAATGTCATCCTTTTGCCCCAGGAAACATGGAACAACAATGTTCACAGAGGCATTATCCATAACTGCTCCCAACCTGGAACTAACTAAACTACCTCAATTATAAAATGGATTTTAAAAAAATGGTGCTATATTTATAAGCAAATTGTGGCTAATCTATGCAGTGGAGTACTGTATTTGTTTCCTGAGGCTTCCATAGCAAATTACCACAAACAGGTTGGCTTCAAATCACAGAAATCTATTCTTTCACAATTCAGGAGGCCAGGAGGCCAAAAGCAAGATGTCAGCAAGGTTGGGGCCTTCTGGAGGCTCTATGTCTCTCCCACGGCTTCTGGTGGTTGCCTGCAGCCTTTGGCATTCCTTGGCTTGTAGCCACATCACTCCAATCTCTGCCTCTGTCTTCACATGGTGTTCTCTTCTCTGTGTCTTTTTATGGCATTTTATTTTATTTATTTATTTTAAAAATGTATATTTTTATTGATTTTCAGAGAGGAAGGGAGAGCAAGAGAGAAAGATAGAAACATCAATGATGAGAGAGAATCATCGATTGGCCGCCTCCTGCACACCCCCAACTGGGGACAGAGCCTGCAATGCAGACATGTGCCCGGGACCCCACAGTTCACAGTTAGGGCTTTATGGCCTTTTAAAAAGGACACTTGTCATCTCAATGGCAGAAATCCGAGTGCCACAGAGCCTCCCATCCCACCATAAGTTATTATATCCTTTTGACCAAGTATTCCTTTTCTTATGGCCTTTAAAAATGTAAATGCTCGAAACCTCATAAACAGCTTGATTCTCCAACACTATAGTAGGACTGGCATCTTAGTGTTTCCCTCTTTGACAGGAGTGTGGGATACAGGACGATATTGGGCATCTGGGCAGGAAAGGGTGGTAAGAGTGAAAGGGACTAAAAATTGTGTTCAAGAAGGACAGGTATATATGGCAGAAAAAATAATTTTTTTTTAATTAAAAGTTTTTTTTTTCAATGACAGTGACATTCAATATTATATTAGTTTTTAGTATACAGCATACTGCTTAAACATTTATATAATGTATGAAGTGGTCCCCCGGTAAGTCTAGTTCCCACCTGGCACCGTATTACAATATTATTTACTATATTCCCTATGCTGTACTTTCCATCCCAGTGATACTTAAATATCCTGAAAATTTTCTTCCTCAACAAGCATCTTCCATCACTTCTCACATGTTAATGTAACTGGAGGAAAAGGCCCTAAGTGTCAAACATAGAGAGGCCCCTTTCCAACATTGACTCATGCAAACATCAGAACAATCCATTTTACAGATGAGAGAAACTGCATCTCATAAGGGCCATTTGCTCATCCAACCAGTGGGAGGTGAAGCATTCAGCTGAGGTGAGTTCAAAGCCTGCTCCCTCCAGTTCAGCTGGGTGACCTTGAAGGTGTTACTCAACCTCCTTCTGCTGGAGTTTCCTCCCCATCCTCTTAGCATTGGAGTGAAGAGGCACATGAAGAGGCCAATGTTAGCTGGGGTCTCAAACATGCTAGCAGCCTGTAGGCTCTGTGGGTTCAAAGACAACAGGGTTACACAGATGAGCTCACACTGGCATTCCAAGTCGTGACTTCTTGGGGGCCTGTCTCTGAGCCAATATGCACAAAGGTTTTTGTTCTTTGGCTGAATGAGGAAGAGGGATGAGTTGTTTTTGGAAAAGGTTGAGAGAGGGGTTTAGAGAAGGACTAGAGAGAGGCTGGGGTGCTGTCTATCCCCCCCCCCCCTTGCCTTGTTCCAGCTATGAGTTGTAGAGCCTGGAGAGGAACCAGTCCCATAGCTCCACATGCCCGCGGAGGGGAAAATGCACAGGGTGGGAGCATCTCCCTCCCTCTCCTCTTCCCTCTGCTGGCCCAGCAGCCTCAAAGCAGCAGGAACAGTGTCCAGAGCCAAGAGGCTCACATCCAGATGACAGACTGACCCTCCCAACCCCAAGCCCCACCCTGGTGTGAAAGAAAAGGCCAGTTGGCACAATCAATAGCTTAGCTATTCAGCGACAAAACAACCATCCCATTGATCAAAAGAGGCTACTTTTCTGCCAAACAGTGGGAATAATTCAACTCACATTCTAGTCATTCCTGACTCGATTCTGGGCCCAGCAGGTCAAGCTTGAGCCTCTTCTCCTTGTTTACGTTGCTCTATCCATGTAGAGGGGATCCATTTCATACCTGAGTGCCCATGTCTGGTCAGGACATCATTCTAGGCCTATCGAAGGAACCTATTTTACAGATCATCCATCATGGCTGGAAGAAAACAGATGAGCCCCAGAATAAAAATTGAGGTCTAGCCCCTGATGGAGGCTTTGGGGCAGAAGACCAGAGCTTACGTGGTTGGCTCTCCACCTGTGGCAGTCTTTGCGTTTCCTAGGCATGTCACTTCTACTCAGATGTCCGGAAAGTACTAAAGCACTTCTTCAGGTCTTCGTTTCAACATGGGAAGCTGCTTTCATGTGGTCTTGGGTCCCACTGTGGGGGTGGGTACTGACACTCTCGTGATGAAATGGTCCCTTGTTTCTTTGCCTTGAGACAACTGTGCCCATCCCTGGCAGAGTGCAGTTTTCCACCCTCCTTGGTGTGAAATTCTGGGGCTTGTTTTGTGTCACTTTGGATCTTGGTGAAACAACGCTAAAAGGGAAGATTAATGGAAAAACTCTTCTTTCAACTGTCCGGAAAATATTTCCCCCCTTTCAACAGGAAAACAAAGAGGGGTGTTGGCTGAGTGGTCTGGAGAGAAGTTGTTAGTGTTCCCTGGGATAGAGCAGGTCCGTTTTGTCCTTTTTACTGGGCCCCTCTTTTGGGCAGGATTTTATTTATTTATTTTTTCTCCAAGGGTATCTCATTTGAGAACAAACAATAGACCAAGTCTGTCTGCAGACCCATGAGGGAACAGGGAGATAAGGATATTTTTCCATTGATTTTTAGAGAGAGTGGAGGAGAGAGGGAAAGACAGAGAGAAATATCAATGTGGGAGAAACACATGGATTGGTTGCCTCCTGCATGCACCCCTACCAGGTCCCATGCATCCGAGGTACATGCCCTTGACCGAAATTGAATCCAGGCCTCTTCCATCTGCAGACTGACACTCTATCCACTGAGCCAAATCAACTAGGGCAGTGGTTGGCAAACTGTGGCTCACGAGCCACATGCGGCTCTTTGGCTCCTTGAGTGTGGCCCTTCCACAAAATACCATGGACTGAGCGAGTCTATTTTAAAGAAGTGGGGTTAGAAGAAGTTTAAATTTAAAAAATTTGGCTCTCAAAAGAAATTTCAATCGTTGTACTGTTGATATTTGGCTCTGTTGACTAATGAGTTTGCCGACCACTGAGCTAGGGCAAAAGGGAAGGCTTACAAGCCAGGATAATGCAACTACTCGGCTGCATGACCTCACACATGATACCTAACCTTTCTGAACTTATTCAAAAGGTAGGAGTAGTCCCTTCACTTTGGCATTTTTTAAAAGATTAAATTAAATATAGTTGTGATGCCCCTGGCACAGGGCAATGTTTATTAACTGTCTGGTTTATTTATTTATTTAAAATATACTTTTATTGATTTCAGAGAGAAAGAGAGGAAGAGAGACAGAAATATCAATGATGAGAGAGAATCATCAATCGGCTGCCTCCTTGCACACCCCCTATTGGGGATCGAGCCCATAATCCCTGTATGTGCCCTTGATCAGAATTGAACCTTGGACCCTTCAGTCTGCAGGCTGACACTCTATCCACTAAGCCAAACAAGCGAGGGCAATGTTTGGTTTATTTAAAATATTTTAATACAGGAGTGTTATGCCTGTGGGTGGGGCAGGGATCCAGTGATTGGTTGTTTTGCTTGGCTGGGCTTTTGTCTGGGAGCTGATCCACAACATTCATTTGATTCTCAAAAAGGGTTCATGACCCAAAAAATGTTTAAGAACCACTGCAGTTGAATTTGATTTTGACCCATAGTTATAAACCACTGAGCTAAGAATATATTAAGTGTCCACATGTTCCTGGAATCTGCTGGGGGCTATTCAAGCAAAGGGAACAGGAGGAATCTTTGCCTTTTAGAATTTCACAATTTAAATATGGGCAAACTTGTCAGTGGATGCACTGACAGAATTATGCCAGCTGACAGATGATGTGATGGCTGACTTAGGTGCAGATGTGGATAAATATCAGAAAAACGTGGGGGAGGGAGTGCAGAAAAACTTGTTAAATATTTACCAGCTGCTTAAAAGCAATAGCTATTTACTTTCTAATTCTACTTCAACTGTTCTTCTAAGAGTATATCTAACAGCCAACCATCAGTGGGCACTTACTATGTGCCAGCTTGTGGGTGTTTATTTTAAATGCTTGATTCCATTTAATGGTGTGGATGCAGGAATTATCTCTATTTTACGTACAAGGAAACTGTGATTCAGAGACGTTAGATAACTTGCCCAAGGTTACCCAGCTAATGAGTGGCAATTCTCATTATGAGTTTTCCTGGGACTAATCATTGCAAGTGTCCTCATTCCATTGGCATCTTTTCCAACCCAGGGCAGTGAGTGCTCCAGATAGAATGCTTTGGACTGAAAGTCACACGTATCCTCTGCCTGAGCTGTATCTTAATTAATGAGGGACTTCATTTTATCCTACAACTAAGACCTCAGAGGTTTGGCAGGCTCCAGGCTGGCCCCTTTTCTCTGTAATTCTTTTGATTCTGCCACCTGCTGTGCTGGCATGGACCACAGGGGTGAGTGAGATGCCTGAGGAAGTTTGTTTGTTGGACACAGACTTAGCAATGTCCAGAGGAAGAGCTGGGCGTTGTCTCTTCTCGGGTCTCCTTTTGAGGAGCTTTAGGTTGGAGTCTTATTTTTAAAAAAATATATTTTACTGATTTTTTTATAGAGAAAAAGGGAGAGGGATATAGAGTTAGAAACATCTATGGGAGAGAAACATCGATCAGCTTCCTCCTGCCCACCCCCTCTTGGGAATGTGCCCGCAACCTGGGTACATGCCCTTTACTGGAATTGAACCTGGGACCTTTCAGTCTGCAGGCCGACGCTCTATCCACTGAGCCAAACCAGTTAGGGCTAGGTTGTAGTCTTAGAATGAGTCTAGAGTTGGGGTTTTTGGCACAGAAGTTATTGATGCTCTTAGGAGAATCTACAAGGAAGAGAGGGAAGCAGGCTAGGGCAGGGGAAAGAGCTATGTCATCTCAGCTGGAATCTAGCCTCAGCCTCATAGCTGTGGGTATGGTGTGAACTGCCCTCCAGAGCAAGTCCTGCCTTGAGGCAAGATGGTTGGCCCATTATGACCCCCATATCAATCAGTCATTGGCTTCAGGTTGCTGGGAGGTGGTGGGGTTCCGCCCCTCCCCCCTTCCCACAACACACACACACTCAGGAGGCTCCTGTTGGCACAGGGCAATTTTCTGGAGAAGGGACAGCTATGCACTGCTTGTAACCAACATGCACATGACTGGTGGATGGGTGTGCCAAAGATAACAAGGACCTGAACAGAACACCAACAGCACCTATTACAATTCCCAATATCTTCCTATTTTATTTTAATTAGCCAGAGTTAGTTTCTGTTGCTTGTAATCAACATGCCCTAAGGCATTCTGAAAGGGTTTGGTAGCTATTACTCTACTACTATTATTGTTGTTATTAAACACTGTCCCCAAATTAACTAAGAAGATAAACGGCTTCTAAAGAGTAAGTACATCATCTAATTCACTAACATGTTATTTGTAATTCCCAGAGGTTTCCTATCACTTTTCCCCCTGTCTGTGTAAGTATGCCCTTCTCTTTCATTCAACAGTACCCTACAGGCGGAGACACGTGAAGGTCCAGGAGTTGTTTCAGAGTTCATCTCTCCTCGCACGTGGCTCCTCTGGGATGGATTTCTCTTTGAGTTCCTCCTCTGCGGGTTTGGGCTCAGTGGACCCGCAGCTGCAGCATTTCATGGAGGCAGAGAATCAGAAGCAGCGCTTCCAGCATCTGGTGCACCAGATGACGGAACTTTGTTGGGAGAAGTGCATGAACAAGCCTGGGCCAAAGTTGGACAGTCGGGCTGAGGCCTGTTTTGTGAACTGCGTTGAGCGCTTCATTGACACAAGCCAATTCATCTTGAATCGACTGGAACAGAAATCCAAGTCAGTGTTCTCAGAAAGCCTTTCTGACTGATTTCAGCATTACCTTTTTGGAAAAGGAAGTGAGTTCAAGAATGGCTGAAGAAAAGGCTATGGGGAGATTGGCTCCCACCCTTGGCCCTCTTAGAGCATCTGGCCATCTGAGAATGAACAAAGGTCAATATTTTTGTGTGTTTGGGGCTTGGGGGTCATATGTGTATTTGGCTGTGTGTGTGTTTTTATGTTAATCTTGTGCAAACAATTGACACATAAATGGAAAACTTTTCTAGATGCATATTACTGTAGATGGGAATATGTTTTTCTGAACGTCCCATTATCTGTTTTCTATAATTTGGATAGTGGAACTGCTTCTTGTAATTTAATAGTGGGACCATCTGGGTAAAATCTGTCATTTCTGTGGATTCATTTCAGATGCCTAGGGACACTGATACACATCCTGGTGTCTTTGAGCAAGGGTGGCAATGGGGGAAGACTTACTTGGTACTTAATTAGTGTTTTGACAATCAGTGCTGGGGAAAAAAAAAAAAAGGAATATTCACACAATACAGTTCAGCTTTCTAAATTATCTCCCTTCCCTATACTGTGGTTTACTTAAGTATCTATATAAAGTATGCTCTCGAGATAGTACAGGTAACCTGAGCATCTAGAGGCCTTTAGTTATCAGGGAATCTAGCCACTGACCATAATTCTCGTTACTAAAGTGCCACAAGGAAGAAGTTAACTTACTTTGTATATCAGGTTCAAAGAAATTCAAAGATGGGCCTAAATAAGTTGTAAAAATTTAGGCCTGTCAAAAACTAACAACAATTTCAGGTAGAGGTGCATGCATAATATTAATCAGTATAGATTCCATTTACTGCATTCTATTGATCATTGAAATAAAAACTTCAAGATTAAAAAAAAAGCCCTACAGGCTCCCTGTTGAGCAAACTTGAAGATGCACAGTTGAATTACTGTGACTCAGTTTTTAAAAAAAATATATTTTATTGATTTTTTTACAGAGAGGAAGAGAGAGGGATAGAGAGTTAGAAACATTGATGAGAGAGAGTCATCGATCAGCTGCCTCTTGCACACTCCCCACCGGGGATGTGCCTGCAACCAAAGTACATGCCCTTGACCGGAATCTAACCTGGCCGACACTCTATCCACTGAGCCAAACCGGTTTCGGCTGTGACTCAGCCTTTAATGAAAGACTAGAAAAGGAAATGTGAACATAAATATACATTTTGTGATATACGTATCTCAAAAGATTGCAGCACATGCATGACTTAAGCGGGATACTGTACCTGCAGAGGTTCAGCGCACTTCTAGTCGGGGCTGAGTGAAGGCACCAGACAGTAACTAAAGGGTATCATACCTTAACAAATGGATGGAGCTTAGATATTCAGAGAAGGGTCATTCATGGTGAAGAGAACACCATGTGCCAAGACATGGAGGCATGGAATTTTATGAGTGTGTTTGGGGAACATCAAGTAGCTTGGCTTGGCGAGTAGCCCTCTGAATACAGATGTGGCTCTCCTGAATGTGAGAGGCCCCTGCTCATCCCATTGCTGGTCTAGCTGAGAGATACCCATGTCCACTTGCCATGATGGAGGACAAGAAAAGTTCTCTGTGAAAGCCAGGCAGGCAAAGACACAGGAGTGTAAGATCTTGGGACAGTGGGAGCGTGGAAGGTCTTTCCTGAGGGGATAATGAATTGGCCTGTGATGCAAGGGGAAAATCTGGAGTGGCTTTGAACAGGAGATGAAATCCACAGCAAAGCTGAGAGCTGAGGAAGGAGCTGGTTTGTGAGACTAACCAGTACCACCTGCTGTCCTGATACACTCTCCCCTGGACATCTGTGGGAGAGCATACCCCCAGACCCTGAGGTCTGGGGAAGAGTGTAGTTATGGAACCGAATTTTCATCCATCAAGCTATATAATAAGAACTCTGTGGTACAGAGGCCCATCAGAACAGTTCCTCGTCTAATACAGCCAGCTAGCTTGGCTTTACCTCTATGTCCAAGGGTGTGCCTGCAAACTATACCATCTGAGAACACGGGCAAACTACTTAGCGTCTGAATCTCAGTTCTCACTTAATTTACTACATAGAATTTGTGAAGATGAAATGAGTTAATACATAGAAGGAGTTTAGCACAGTACACATTGATGTACTTATGTGTCAATTCCAAATTCAAGTGAGGCAGCTATGACCCAGATTGTCAAGAGCAGGCAGTCAGAAGGATGAGGCACATGTCCCAGGAATGGGGTGTCCTGACAGCCATCACCAGAGGCCAGCTCACCACCTGGCCCTGGAGAGCCGAGGTCCCTCCCCCATCAGAGGCATTTTAGCCACACGAAGGACCTCACACAGAAACTCCCATCTTGAATCCAGAAAGGAGATTCATATGCACACATGGAAGGAAAAAGCATGAGTGTCTGCCTTTTCTCAGCACCATCACATCCAGAGCAGCTGCTCCTCTTCAACCATGTGAGGACGTGGAGTAGCTTTCCTGAAAGATTTTCTTGCAGAGAAAAATCTCTTTTTGGAGGAGAGCCGATAATAGATGTGGAAATATCTGAAATGGAAAGGCGTTGGGTATTCAAGGACCCAAGTTGCCAGACGACGTCCTTAAGGCTGTGGGGACCCGCAGAGAGAAGGCGAAGGTGTTGTCACAGGAGGTTTGTCTGACATCACTAGTGAAAGGCAAGAGGAAACAAGAAGGAGGTGCCCATCATGCTAAGATGAGCGTAATATTGACTGCGGGTGACAAAACTGCTTGCAGCCTCGGAGCCTTGAATTATACGCATGCACAAGCCTCACTTTCCTGGGGGCTGGGTGCTGACCTACTTGTATGGTCTATTCTTCTCCTGAGATATTTTCCCACGCCTGAGCTGATATATTCCTTGCCAGAGCCCTCCAGGTAATGGGGCATGGGGCACCTTCTAAATAAAAGGCATCTTTGCTCTCTGCATATCTGCACTTTCTGGGATTAAAGGGAATTGGCATTGAAATTTTGCATCTCTCTTCTCTGGTCCCAGTCCATCTTCTCAAAGGATATTCATATAACTATGGAGGCCGTACCTCCATATGCAAAGTCCACTTTATGCCATTGGTCCTCGCATAATTATTAACAGTGTCCCCTCCCCTTACAAGTGTCCTGGTTTGGCCTATAAAATGTCAGTTTGGTTTCCCTCATAAGCACACAAGGAGACAAGGGTTCATGTAATACGTGGTTTATTGTGAACTGCTAGGAGAGTAGAGAAGTAAGCCAAGAAAAGGAACTCAGCTTCATTAGTGTACCCTTAAGCCAGCTATCACAATGGGCAGTGAGAGCTTGCTTAATCTAGGTGGGGTGGGGTGGGGGTGGGGAGAGGAACTCAGAAATGGTGCAAAATACATGCTTTAGAATTATCCCACCTCAGGGACACAGCAAGAGACCTGAGGAATTCATACACTAACTCGTAAATCAAAGGACTGCTCCTGGGGGTTATTAATTCCGTGCTACTTCTGGCTTGCCTCATGGGCAGAATGGCCTTCTGTGGTTCTGGGGGAGAAAACTCAAGGGAGCAGGGGGAATCCCACAGAAACAGAGATGTGGATTCCACACTGAAAAGTCAGCAGGAGTCAGTTGGAAAGTTCAAGGCACATGAGTATACATCACCTTATAGCAGACATCACCTTACCTGGAACTTCTATCGTTTGGCTGGCATTCTGCCACATCCAAGTTCATTAACCAATGACTTCCTGCTCCTCAAATTCAATTCCATAGACTTTCTCATTAACCTTTTTACTGGCTTCTTTGTTTTTCTTCATTACTACTCAACCTTTCCCTTATTATTATTTTTAATATTTTTATTAATTTCAGAGAGGAAGGGGGGAGAGAGAGAGAGAGAGAGAGAGAGAGAGAGAGAGAGAGAGAGAAATAGCAATGATGAGAGAGAATCATTGATTGGCTGCCTCCTGCATGCCCCTCACTGGGGATTGAGCTCGCAACCTAGACATGTGCCCTTGACCAGAATCAACCCCGGGACCCTTCAGACCACAAGCCGATGCTTTATCTACTGAGTCAAACCAGTTAGGGCTCAACCTCCCCCTCTTTAATCAGCTTTCTTACCTGACTATTGTGACCCTGAGTTCTCTTAATTCTTAATGCTCTTATTGTCCAAGACTCTTTTCACTCCTTTCCCTTGAGAATTTTCTACATCCATGACTTCAATTGTTATCTCTATGTAGATGGCTCCCAAATTCATAATATTCTCTTTACTTCATAAACTGAATAATCCATAGAAAACTCTTTCTCATTAGCTCTTTTTGACTCCTAGTGTAGTGTTTTTTTCACTGCAGTTGCATCAGCCATAATTCCTCTCTGGAGATCCACTTCCACATCCTGGCTGCCTGCTCACTGTCTCCATGGATATATCCTGTGGCAGTTTCAAATTCATCGTGCTCAGGACTGATATTCCACTCTTCTTTTATGCTGATCCTCAGCTCTAGAAACACTGGCTTCTTCACTGTCCCCAGGGAAGTCTTGTGCCTTCCCACTTCCTATGTGGGCTCATTTAGTAGCTTCTGCCTAAGAGAGGGCAGCTCCGCCACTCTCCTCCTCCTATTCCCATAGCCAAGACCATGATTGCAAGTGACATGAGCCCCACTTGACCATCTCTGGGAAAAGGAGAAAACGATGGACACAATGTAACAATAACTTTCAGGACAATGTAACAATAACTTTCAGGGTTTTGTGAGAGCTTTGGAGACTACTGGAGCCATGGTCCCAATGCCATCAGTACTCTTTACCCCATCTCTAATCTCAGCTGCCTTTCTCAGTCCAGTCTTTTCCATCTAACAGGACCTCTGGCCATCAGCTCCTCCTCACATCTCATGCAAGCAGAACTCTTTTCTTCTCAGTTCGTTTGTTTAAAAGGATTCTAATAGACTAAAATTGGGTCCTATACCCATTCCAATGGGCAAAATGCAGGATGCTATCATTGGCAGCCTCATCTAGAATCAAACTCAAATGATTGGACTAGAAAAAGGAAAAATTCCCCAAAGAAAGAGGGGTATGTTTCCAGAAGAACAAGGGATAGTGTTGAGCAGATAAGACAGTTTTAATTACAGAATTTTACTCCTTTCTAGAGTCCCAATTCACCCATCCAGTCTTTTCTGGTATTCTAGCCACATGTACTCTTTCCCTCTTCTGAACAGCCACCACACTTCTTGGACATGCTGCTGATTTGTCATTTTGCCCCAACCTGTCTTACCCTGTCTCTTCTGTTATTAAAAGAAATTCTTACTTTAACATTTCATTCATTTTTAAACTGTTCACCTATTCCAGTGATCGGCAAACTCATTAGTCAACAGAGTAAAATATCAACAGTACAATGATTGAAATTTCTTTTGAGAGCCACATTTTTTAAACTTAAACTTCTTCTAATGCCACTTCTTCAAAATAGATTTGCCCAGGCTATGGTATTTTGTGGAAGAGCCACACTCAAGGGGCCAAAGAGCCGCATGTGGCTTATGAGCCGCAATTTGCTGACCACGGACCTATTCAGATTACTTTCTCCCTAGCTGAGCTATTGTTGAATTGTAGGACTATGTCTTAGCTTACTTTTCATTCCAGAGGATGCCCAAGCATGGCACTGTATACCTAGACGGGGCTCAAAAATGCTTTGTTTGATTTCGTGCCTACTGGGCTATCATCCATGTTGTACACAAATCAACCTGGGAGGTCTGGTGGAGAGAAAGTCCTATGCTGAGAGTCAGGGGTTCTGGCTTCTGATTCTTGCATCAGCCATGAGATGTTGGCCAAATTGCAACACTCATTATTTTATGGATTTTCTATCTGTGAAATGATGACAGTAAAATATGCCCTAACTCTTAGAACTGTTGTGAGAACACACTGGGAGCAATAAAAAGAAGTGTCCTTAGATGCAAGTTATGGTTGTTCACAATGATATTCAAAGATAAAACTCAGCTGTTACTGATAACTGTTCTTTTCAGGTACAATTCTTTTTTTTTAATTTTTGTTCAGCTTATGTTCATTTATTTATTTTTATATATTTTTATTGATTTCAGAGAGGATGGGAGAGGGAGAGAGAAACTGCAATGATGAGAGAGAATTATGGATCAGCTGCCTCCTGCACACCCTGTACTGGGGATCGAACCTGCAACCCAAGCATGTGCCCTTGTTCAGAATCAAACCTGGGACCCTTCGGTCTGTGGGCTGACACTCTATCCACTGAGCCAAACCAGCTAGGGCTCAGGTACAATTCTTGCTACCAAGTTTGCATCTACACAGTTATTTTCTCCGAGATTTTTCTACCTCATCTGCTAGAAACATGAACCAACCATTTAATTAAGCCAACCATTTAATTAACTTGTACGAACTTTGTGAACTTCAAAGAAAATCTAATAGTAAATTTTGGCTTCCAAAGCTTTCTAATGGGAAAACTCTTTTCTTTGGTCCCTTTTGGCATAAAAGTTCCAAATTGTCAAATAATGACTAATTCTAGGTGGGTTTTATGTTTGCTTGCTTGCTTGCTTGTTTCTTGTTTTTGATATTTTTGAAAAGTGTTTATATAATTATATTTGGTAATGAAGTATTGACATAATGCTCTTTTTAAAAAAATATTAACAATTTCTTCTGTTGCTAAAGAGTCCAGATTCTAATTCTTTTCTCCTTTAAAAAAAATTCCTTGTTGTTTAAAGTATTACATATGTCTCCTTTTTCCCCATTGACCTCTCCTTGGCTACACCTACCTCCCAGCACATGCCCTCACACCCCTAGTGTCTGTGTCCATTGGTTATGCTTATATGCATGCATACAAGTCCTTTGGTTGATCTCTTACACACACCTATTCCCTGCCTTCCCTCTGAAGTTTGACAGTCTATTTGATGCTTCTCTATCTCTGAATAATTATTTTCTCTTAATCAAGTTTAGATAATTAATTCAAATTTACTTACACAGTGTAAGGCACTGTAGGTCAATAGGGCCTGGTTCTTGACCTCAAGGAGCATTAGTCAAATGGAGAAGACAGATGGTAAACAACTCTATAATTATCTACAATTATGTATTATATCTCATGATTCTCTAGGACAGTGTATGAGGCAGAGTGGGCTAGCTACAGTAACAAATAGCCTCAATTTTCATTATCTTAACCTAGTAAAAGTTTATTTTTTACTCACATACAGTCCAACCTGCATGTTTCTAGCTGAATGATTCTCTTCCAAGGAGTGACACTGGGATCCAGACTTACTCTATCCTGTGAAGTCATCATCTTAAATTTGTGGCCGCAAGTCACCATAAAAGGGGGATGATTATGTGGCCAACGAGCACTGGTCACTTCAGTCAGGTAGTGATACATATGACCCCTGCTCACATTCCTTTGTCCCACCTAGTCACATGGCCCAAAAGATCCGGGGCAGCTGCTTCCCAGTCGTAATTGTACTATACAAGAGGAATACATATCTTTGGTGGACAACTAGCTTCTCTGCCACAGTTACGTATTATATTTACAAAGAACAAAACTGAAGGAACTTACCCAGGGTCACATTGTCAGTATGTAGAGAAATCAGATTTGAATCCAGGTTTATTTAATCTCTTGCATTATGCTACTCGAATTATCTTGTCATGATTGTGTGACTGTCTCCAGGCCATAGTTGGGTTCTTTGCACATAGTCTGTCCATTGAATCCATTTTTGTTGGTTTGGGCCGGTCTGGAAAGCTGGTATTTCTGCTGCCCCACTTTCTGGCCTGTTTTCTCCGATGGCCCTTGGCTGTCACTGGAGGCCTTGCTAGTCTGCCAAAACTCTCTCCTTCCCCACATGCATTCATGGCACTGGGTAAAGTTTCCATCTTGGTGACACAGAAAATAAGATTAGAGCTTTCACAACTGCTGTTGGAAGAGGATAGCAGCCAATTTGCACATATAACTTCAGGCATCTTGGTTATATAATAATACAGTTGCATTACTTTTCAGTTCTATTTCCCACAGACTAGTAAATGGTTAGTGTTAAAGAACAAATAAGGCTCTAGAAGTTTGGATATAGGAGACCACTTTGGGTTTGAGTAGACAAATCAATTCATTTTGTATGAACATGGACAGCAAGTTTCAATCACAAGCAAAAGGACAAATGTATATAACAAACTGTCTACCTTTGAGGTTTAGAGGGACCAAAGCAGAGAGCTGTGCTCACATTCACTCTGTCTGATGCAGATGCATTTAAGAGCTGCCTGCTTCATCCATAAAACCCTGATTACACTGAGGTCCAGTTACCATGGCTGTAAAACAAATTATCCCCAAACTTAGAAGCTTAAATAACTATTTATTACACTCACAGTTCATGGGCTAGGAATTCGAACAGGGCACAGCAGGGATGACTTACATTTGTTTCACAGTTTCTGGGGCCTTAGTTGGAAGATTCAGTGACTGAGGGTTAGGATCATCTAAACACTTGTTCACTCATAAGTCTGGTGGTTGATAATGGCTATCGCCTGGGGGGTCTCAGTTCCTCTTTACATGGGTCTCCCCATATAGTCTCTCTATGTAGGTGAGTTTGGACTTCCTCCCAGCACAGTGGCTGGATTCCTAGGAGTGAGGTTGGGTGTATCTTGAGAGACAAACAGCTAAGCAAAATCTGTGTTGTTATATTTCAAGTCCTTGGAAGTCATTGCTTCTCTATCGTATTTTATTCACAGAGGCAGTCACAAGTCCTTCCAAGTTCAAGGTAGTGGTTGGGAGCTAGAAGGGTAGTGGCAAGGTTCTGGAAGAATGAATGGGACTGGAAATATTGCTGTGGTCATTTTTTGAAAAGCTAAGCTGCCACATCTTGCTTTTATTCTGGTCTTTAAATCTCACTTAATATTAGTTATCATATATTTGATGCCCATGTGCCAGGTACCTTACATCCATTAAATATAATTTTGAGCCCAACTCTGCAAAGCAAATCATGTTGCTTTTACTGACTAGGAAACTAAGGCCTAGAGAACTCAACACAGAGCTAGCTAATGGTACATTTGAGATGCAAAGTCAAGCCTGGCTGACTCCAGATCCCATACTCTTTCCCACAGTTCCTATATGATTCCCAGCGGGGGTGACTCATTTCTTTAATGAAAGGAAAGGTTGGCAGGGGAAGAGTTGAGTGGTGGAGACGAGGTAAAGGGAAGTTCAGATGCTTGGATTAATGGTAATTTCCATAAAGGTGTTTGTTCTAATAATTTCCACCTTCCAGAATCCACACATCCTCACAGCCCATTAAGTCAAGCTGATGTAATTTAATCCTCCCTCATTTCCAAACAGCTGCAACACATTTACTTTGGCTCTCCAGAATGTATAAAATAGTATGCATAACCAGAAGATGGTATGATGTTGATGGGCAATGAAATCCACTCTCCTTCAGGTGGAATGAGGAGAAACCCTGGCAAGAGTTTCCTAGGGTGATGGAAGAGTTTATCTTCCAAACCAAGATATTTTTGAGAGTGAAGAGGGGCGGGTGTACTAGAAATGTTCTATATCTTCATCTGGAAAATAGTTGCACGGGTGTGTGCATATGTAAAAATTAATTGTGCTATACTCTCAAGGTATGTACTGATGGTTGTAAAATTTTGATAATCATGCCAGAATCACAGGCATAAATGAGTTCTGTCTTGGGCCAATTAGGACATATGGTCTTTGTAGCCATTACCCATTCCCAAGCCAGACTCACCAGACTGGACAAGATAGTGTTTGAGTTCAGAAATGATTGACTTTCAAAGTCAAGATCCTGTCAAGTTGCATCTGTGGATCCTCTTTCATGATAAATGCACATTCTCATACAACTTACACTCACATGCACTCACATTAGTACACGCAACTTACATTCACACATAATTTACACACACACTCATATTTACACTCAACTTATAGTCACACATTCACATTCACACTCATAGAACTCACACACACTCAGATCCACACGTCCAACTTACACCCATTCACTCACATTCACTCTCAGGCAACTTCTATGTGCACACACACATTCACAATTACATAAACCACACTATTATACAAATGCACCACACAATTACATTTTTGCTCACACACACTCGTATATTCACATCCACACTCACACAACCACACTTTCACTTACATTTACACTCCCATGATTTACACGTACATACACATTTACACCCCCACACACATTGAGATACACGCACATACATAACACATGCTTTAACTCAGTTCTCTGAAGAGAACTTAGCTGGAATTAAAATGGGACACATTAGAAGTCATTTCCTTTAGTTTCACTGCGTGGGCTCTTCAGGGATCTTATTGCTGCATTATTTCTCGTGTGCTTATTTGTGTCTTTCTTCAAAATATCCTCAGGGCCTTTGGTTGCAAAATAAAAATTTTGAAATTGTGGCACACATATGCATATTGCACATAAAATTGCAGGAACACAACAGAGATTCTTGCCAAAGCTGATGATATTAAAACCAAGCAAAATAAACTGATAATCAGTCCAAAACTACAATGTTCATAATTCGACTCTCTTTCTGTGTTTAGACTTCTTATGTTTTAAACAGGGTCTCTGAAGTGGTGGTTTTGATATTAGGAGCTGAGTATTTCATAAACTAAAAATTTTTCAAGCTTTAGCCTAACATGTTTCGATGCAGGTAGTTGGAGGCCTTGGGGTTACAGGTCTATATGGGACCTTTGTTGTCACTAATTGTGCTCACAGTGGCAGCTGCCCTGGTGGTATTTTGAATTAATTTCAGGGTTCCAGGTTGAGTTCTTGGGTCCCAACTGAGCTGGGCAGTGTGTGGGTCCTAGGGAGTTTGCATAGAAGTGGACAGGAAAGAGTTAAATAACAATACATAAAAATAAAATCCTCAAACAGCTATAGCTGGGGGGCGGGGAGGAGGGGCGGCTATCGGTGCATCAACTAAGCTTCTGCCAGAGCTGATGATGACTCAGGAGAGGCCTCTGCAGGCTGTTTACCAGTATATCTCTTGCCACCAATAAACAGGGAAGGCTTCAAAATCTCCTTATACTCCTGTGAGGCAGATAGAGACTACCCATGTCAGAGAGGCCGACTGCCTGCCGAGCAGCTCTGGCAGCCCAAGGCCATCCCCAGCAAACCAAGGAGCAGGCATTTCCCAGCCCATGTGGGAAAGGAGGCCAACTCACTTCATGATCCAATAGTAAAGGTGGAATTAAAGCTATGAGTACAACTCATAAAGCTCTATATCTTTAGGTCAGAACCATAAGCAACTGAAGTTGGAGAGAGTGTCTATCCTGTGTAATCTCAGTGAGGAAGCCAAATATACGGCAGACTTTTATTCCAGAAAATGCCCTTCCTGGATCCTAAAAACTGGGTGTGTGGATGTCACCCAAAGGGGGATCTGTGAGGATTATAGAACCAGCTGGTGAAAGAACAAAGATTGGATGAGGACAAAAACATCCCTGCCCACTGTCTAAAGGGGAGTCCTTTGCTTCTCACTTAGCAGAGGTTGGAAATTCATACCAGAATCACATGGTATAGAAATTGTTTCTGATTTGCATTTTTCTGTCCCTGATTCTTTTTTTCTTCTTCTTCTTTCCTAATACTTACCTGAGGATATTTTTTCCATTGATTTTTAGAAAGAATGGAAGGGAGGGAGGGAGGAGTTGCAAGTGGGGGGCAAAGGAAGAGAAAGAGAGACATTGGTTGCCTTCTGCACATACCCCAACAGACACCAGGGATCCAACCTGCAACCAGGTATGTGGTCTTGACCAGGAATCAGTGCTCTAACCACTGAACAACCAACCATGGCCTGCCTCTCTTTTTATTATTTGAGATAGGATTAACATGTCTCCTTAGGCCCTTAAAAGAAACTCCTAGGGCCTCTTTCATTTACCAGAAATATTAAAAAGTCAAGACCTTGTGTCTAACCACCTGCAAGGTGGCTCGCCCTCACTGGGGCCATTTGTCTACTGGATTATCTCATTCTACCATTGCCTTTGGTGACAGACTGTCCCAAGAGAGTGGAGTTGGAACTGTTTTTTGGAGTCTGTTTGTCTAATGAGCTGGTTAGCCTAAGACTGATTAGCTGGTTAGTTTAAGAAGGAACAACACTCGCTGAAACCAGTTTGGCTCAGTGGTAGAGTGTCGGTCTGCGGACAGAAGGGTCCCAGGTTCGATTCCGGTCAAGGGCATGAACATTGGTTGCGGGCACATCCCCGGTAGGGGGTGTGCAAGAGGCATCTGGTCAATATTTCTCTCTCATCAATGTTTCTAGCTCTCTCTCTCTCTCTCTCCCTTCCTCCTCTCTGTAAAATATCAATAAAATATATTAAAAAAAAAAGAAGGAATAACACTCCATTTTCTTGGTTAGAAGGGCTCCCCTTGTTTAAAGGGTCTAAACTCCCAAAAGCCAGTTGTTTTTCCCCCACACACATACTCTGCTCATTAGTAGGGTGTAAGTAGATCCTAAGACCCATGGTCTCAAAAGGACAAAACTACCATTTTCCTTCCTCTTTCCACTTTTAGAGTCAGAGTCAATCTATAGCTCTCTGTCTCTGTCTCCCTCCTTCTCTCTCCTTTATTTTAGGGTTTTGGGACAATGGGCATAGGCCAAGATCCCCTTTTTCAAACTTAAAGATCTGAATTTTATGAGATGGTGATGAACTGTGTAATGGAGGTGGTGATGGTGGGGGTGGTGATGGTTAGTGGTGTGGTTAGATGGTTAGCTGGCGGTGGTTATGAGTGGGTTAGGATGTGGTATCTTGGTGGTAGTGGTGGTAGGCTGTGTGATGGAAGTGAAGGTAGTGATGGTGGTAGAGGTAGAAGTGGTGGGATGGTGGTAAAAAAGGGAGTATTGGTGGTGGTGATGACTGGTGCTGATGCTGGCCATGATTATTGGTGGTGAGATACAATCAGTTCTTGTTCTCCCAGGGGCCCACTGGGAATCTTGTATAAATGGTGCGAATCTTCCTTAGACCTTTGCATGCCACAAAAGCAACAATTTCCCTAGTCAAATGAAAGGTGTTTTCCCCAGGGCAGGGATATCCTTGGAGTGCATTCTCATAGCAAGGAGTGGCCCTGAAGACTTGCTCAACAGTAATTTGACAGCTTCTTTTACTGAAGAAGAGGGGGAAATATCCCAGGTGGGCCACCCCACTACCTATTTTTAGTTAACCACAATTTTTAGTTAACTCAATTTTTAATTACCACATTACATTACATATAGTTTCCATTCCATCTTATGGGTTCAGATATCCCTCATGAGACCTGTAGATGTTCTAATAAAGCCCCTAGTAAGTGAACCTCTTAAGTTATTAAAGATAGGAGGTCTGAACAGGATGGACCTAGTGGACAATTGGGCAGTAAGGAGTCTGGTGCCCTGAGTCAAAAGCAGTTTCCTCCCCCAACCTCCCTTCACACCCCCAGACTGAACCTGTATGCAGGCCACCTTTCCTGAATCTTTGGTTGTAACTCTCATTCACCATACGAGGCACTTCACATAAATTATCTCAGTGTGATTCTTAACAGTAATGGTGTAAGGAAGGCAGTATTATCCTCATTGTAAAGATGAGGACACTGTGGCTCAGAGAGGAGGAATAACATGTCTGAGATCACACAGCTAAGAAGTGGGCAAGACACCTCACATACTACTATGCCTCAGTCATTGCTGCAGTTCACTCCATCACAGAATGAAACACTGGGATGTTTGCAACCCAGCCAGGGTGCTTGGAGCAGTAATGGTTATTTTTTCTGCTCCAAAGCCCAGCATACCAGCTGGGGCCCCTTGTAAAAGACAGAATGACAAGGAGCAGCATTATTACTACGTGTTTTCAATGTCTAGTTACAGCCAACATTGAATTTCTGATAAGAAAAAAAAAAAAAAAAAAAAAAAAAAAAGAGAGAGAGATACTTCTGTAACTGGAAATCAAGTCATTTAGGAATTTCTCCCAATGAAAAGCTAATCCTTTTGGTCAGGAGGGACCCTTCAGAATAATAATAAAAAGGAAAGGCCATTTGGAAGGAGTCTATGTTTTTCTATTAATCCCTATTGTAAAACAAATATTTAAAGAGCTTTCTATTTGGAACATGTTTGGCTCAAAGAACTTCCTTTCAGAACAAAGACACAGGTCTTCCTCGGGGAGCTGAGGAAAGGAGACATCTGCCAAGACCCATGGTCTGCAACAGGGTCACCTTGAAGCAAAGACTGATGGGTAGAGTGAGATAGACAATGGGTCAGTTTTAGAAAGCTGGGAAACTTGGGGATGGTTTTCCCACTCCTATCTCAGCAGCCATTTGAGTTTGGGTCATACTCCAAGAGAGGGGAACAAGGAAGGCCCTAGCACCTTTGGGGTAAAAACAAATATTAGACAGCTCAACCCCAAGGGAAACCTGAAGAGTTGCCAAGTCCAAGACCCACATCACGCACAACCATTCCTGAAATCAGTACAGAAATGACATCAAGAAACCCTGACCACAAAGATATTAATCCCTTAAGGGTGTAGACCCCAAGTTCCTGAGAAACATGCGTTTTGCCAAGAAGCACAACAAGAAGGGCTTGAAGATGCAAGCAAACAACACCAAGGCTACAAGCACATGTGCTGAGGCTATTAAGGCCCTTGTAAAGCCCAAGGAGGTCAAGCCCAGCATCCTGAAGTGTGGCAGCCACAGACTCAGTCCACTTGCCTACACTGCTAACCCAAGCTAGGGAAATGTGCTAGTGCCTGGATCTCCTAGGATTTCAGGCTCTGCTGGCCAAAGCCCAAGGCCAAGGCTTAAACCAAGCCCCAGCTTTGGCTGCAGCTGCAACTCAGGCTCAAGCTCAGGCTCAGGCTCAGGTTCAGGCTCCCTAAAGTGCTCCAGCCCCCATGAAAGCTCCACACTAGAGGTCTCTATCTTCCAATGTGAAGATGGAAGGTCTGGTATGACCCCTGGGCTGCTGTCTCCATGAAGCTGGTGTCCTATACTATTTGTAATAATAAACCTGAGGCAAGATCTGTTTTTTTAAAAAGTGGTGTGGGCCTGGGATGAGCCTGAAGGTCCTCAATGGCAGAGATGGGTGGGGCTGTTTCTTTAGTAACCACTCTGTTGTAGCAACATGTAGAACAGTCTCCAGGCCTTTCATTTTCCCTAGAGCTTTGGTAAGCCTTTTCCAATAGAAAGCGCATTAATGACTTGTTTTACCAAAGATTTCACAGCAATGGACCCCTTGGGCTGGGAAGGAAAGGGCCAGTTTGACCTGACTTGGTGATAGATACCAGGAGTACCAGGATGAAGGTACCTACAAATAAGGGAGAGGAAGAGATAGAGTACATTTCTCCAAAAAGAGGAAGACTTGTATCCTTAAGTCATTTTACTATCACTTTTTCTTTTTTTCTTTTATGTTTTAAAAAATATTTTTATTGATTTTGGAGAGGAAAGGAGAGGAGAGAGAAGAGAAGGAAGAGGAGGAGAAGGAAAAGAAGGAAGAAGAAGAGGAGAAGGAGGAGGAGGAGGAGGAGAAGGAGAAAGAGAGAGAGAAACATCAGTGATGAGAGAGAATCATTGATCAGCTGCCTCCTGCACACCCCACACTGGGGATTGAGCCTGTAACCCAGGCATGGGCGACTGACTGGGAATCAAATTGTGACCTCCTGGTTCATAGGTCAACACTCAACCACTGAGTTGGCTGGGCTCACTTTTTCATATTTTACTATATTCAGAAAAGCACTCAACTCTGTTGAATCTCCACCCATACATTAGCTCTGGAATTATTCTTTCATGTATTTATTCAACAATTTTTGATGAAGTACTTCCTATGTGCTGGGAAATTGCTAGATTCTAGGGATACTTTATGATAAAAGGAAACATTTATTGAGTGCATAATTATCTCCATTCTACAGATAAGGAAACTGAGAAACAGAGAGGTGTTTACAGTAGTGAATGTGGTATATATATTCCCTGCCGTTGAGGGGCTTATATATAGTAGGGGAGATGAACATCAAGCAAATGATTACATAATTATTTAATGATAATTGTAATGGATGTAGAGGACATGGAAGTTTGTCCTTGTTTGGAGAAAAGATATGAAAATAGACCACAGATATGGAAGAACAGAGACAGCACCAGGACTGGCAGGAGGCAGGAGAGGCCCTGAGGGCTTGACATTTAAGGGCACATTCACAGATGCCCTCGGTGCCTTTCTTGCTAAGAGAGGTACGGTAAGATCATGGAAGTTCTTCTAGAAGATACTTGGGTAAATGCCTTTGAGGTTGTCTTCAGAGTTAGAGAAAAGGAATAAGTGCAGTGGTGACAACTTTCAGAAGGCAAGAGGGATTGTTGGCTCTAGTTGGGAGTAGAGGTACTTCATCTACTTTAGTGGGAGGGAAAGTAAAGGTTTGGCAACATTCGGGTAAATTGGGAGAATTGGTGGTAGGAAGATGATAGAATTTCTGATTGCTCCTATTTTCTCAGTAAAATATCAGACCAGATACTCATGTGGGAATGAAGCAAGAGGAGGGCTGTGATGGTTTGAGGACATACTAGCAAAAGAAAGTCCCTCATGGTTGTATTCAAGAGTGGTGGAGCATACTTTGGGAGTGTGGTGGCTCACTCAGTCTTGTAGTTTTCAGGAATTTAGTGTGCAACCTAAATGCAAAGTTGTACATTCTGCACCAGCAGGAATCTGCTATTTAGGTAAAGGCATGGAATAGGTGGATGAGTTGGGGTTTAATCAGGTGATCACATGGGAGGGGAGAGGGGAAAAGAAGTGTGTGTGTGGGGAGGAGGGTTTGCCAGGCAGTGACTCTAATGATGGATTATAGAATGTAATTTTGGGAAAGTGGGGGGTAGTAACTTGTGATAGTTATTGGATAAGGAAACTGTGGCTTCTGGAATGAAAATCTCCATGCAGAAGCAGGAGTGGTGGCTTGGAATGGCATGTCTGTGAATAGATAAATGACCAGGAAGGTTTCTGAGGTGGTGCTTTTATTGGTGGTGACAAGGTCAAGAGAATGACTCTGGGAGAGAGTAGCATTGAAAGAAAAGATAAATGGAGGTGAAGAAGTCAAAGAGTAGCAATGTCAAGAGTTGGATGAGTCATCTGTATACGTGTTGAAAATGCCCAGAAGGGTTACACTACTGCACTTCTCTCTGTTTTCTCTTTCCTGTAAACACTTGAAGAGCTAGTGGTAGAAGTCCACTAGAAAGTCTCCAGGGTGGAGAGAGAGATAGGGAGCCAGGTGCTAGAAACTTCCATGATTAAGAGGAATTGTTAGATGATAGGTCAGAGGAGGGTTGAGGTGGCCTAGTTTGAAAGCATGAACTTCAAAGGAGCTGGGGGTATTGAAGGTAGAAGGTTAAAAAATGGCTTGGAAGTGGTCATGGGAAGCAAGGAGGATAATTGTGAAAGAACAAAGCAGCCTTCACTTGGTGGGGCTGAAGGAGAGGTGGTGTCTTCAGGGCAGGCCCCGGTTCCGGAGTTAGGGCAATAAGTTAAAGGGAAGGCTCAGGGAAGATGGCAAGGCTCTACAAGCTTTTGGTGATGGCAGAAGGTGAACTCCAGGGAGCCCAGTGGAAGGGTGGCATAGAAGATTAGGATGGGCCAGTGCATGCCCAGAGCAGAACAGAGAAGAATGGTAAATCTCTGCAGTTACAGGGCAAGATCTGAGGTCTTCAAGCTCATTGTCTTCCTACCTCTTCACTCTTAATAATGATAAAACCAAGTACAATTAGTTCTTTAAAGAAAGTAACCAAACCTTGTGCCTAGGAAAATCTCCATAAAAGAGTGTTGGATGAATCAATGAATTTTATATAAGCTGTTTACACAAATGCCATTACTTGTTGGAGATTCTTGTTTGTTGCTAGAAAGCATGTAGACAACAGGCTGGATCTGAGCGAATGCTCAGTGGACCCCATAAGATATTCATTTTTAAGAATGTTCTAAGAAGGGGTTAAGTGTTGTTGCTGGAAAAACACACACAACTTAAACCAGCTGAAACAGCTACGTCATAAAATCAAGTGGCTGTTTTTGCCAGCTGTGCCCTGACCACCACCCTACAGATGAACTTGTAGGCAATTCGTTTGGAATTCTCCATAATTCTTGGGGGTGGATGTGGCATGTCAGTGCCTTGTCACAGTGTGTCCATCACTAAGGGCACGTCTCCAGATGTTCTGGCTGCCCATTTGACTCCCCAAGACAGTTCAACTCTTTAGCTGCATAGACCTTGCCATGGGCCTTTCTGAAAACCCATCCATCTTGAATAAAGGCATGTGAGTTGGAAGTAATTTCTTTTAAAAGCCTTCCAGTGGGGGGAATCCTATGAGTCCTTCCATAAAAAAAAGAAAGAAAAGGGGGGGGGCATCTTTTAGTTGTGTCCTCATAAGCAGGGCACATTCAGGGCTTTCCACTTTCCTTGCTTATCTTTGTTTCATTTTAGCCATAGGGAGTGGCACACCACATCTGCATTCTAGCCCGAGGGAGTGAGAAGGGGAGAGAGGAACTGGGAAGGCTAGGCAGATGGCCCTGACAACTGAGGTGAGGTCAGGAGGAGCTGGAAGGGAGACCAAGACCTAAGGCTGAAGCCCATCACCTTTGGGGAGGAAGCCCAGAGAAGGAAAGTGGGCCGAGTGGCTCTTAGATTCCAAAGACTCACACCAAGCCTGGGCAGCGGGCAGGGAAACTCTTGCGGGAGCTTACCTGGAGACAGTTGGGAAGCTGTGATATCCCAGTCCTCCTGATTGGGTGACTCCACAGGGGTGAGCCTTGGCCCAACTTCCCATGGTTGAATGGGGCTGGGGAAAGGTAGAGGCTGAATTTTAGAGGGTTAAAATAACCATCTCACTTCTCTAGGAATGCATGGCACTGTTGTTTGGCAAAAATAGGCAAGATTTGGAAGCAGCCCAAGTTCCCATCAGTAGACGAGTGGATAAAAAAACTGAGGCACATTTACACAATGGGTTACTTCTCAGCCATAAAAAGGAAGGAAATCTTACCTTTTTGACAGCATGGATGGACCTGGAGATTATTTTGCTAAGTGAAACAAGCCAGTCAGAGAAAGACAAGTGCCATATGATTTCACTTATATGATAAATCTAATGAACAAAATAGAAATAGACTCATAGATATGACAGACTGACAGTTGTCAGAAGGGAGGGAAGTTCGAGGGCTGAGTGAAAAAAAAAAAAGGATTAAGCAAAAAACATAAACAAAAAAAAAAACACCATACAACACCTCATAGACATAGACAACAGTGCTGTGATTAACAGATGGAAGGGGATGGGGAAAGCAGAAGAGGATATAGGGTAAAGGAAGACTAAATGGTGATGAAAGGAAACTTGACTTAGAGTAGTGAACACACAATATAATAACAAATGATGTGCAATTATAAAATTGTGCATCTGATACCTATATAATTTCACTAACCAATGTTACCCCAATAAATTTAATAAAAAATATGGAAGAACACATACAATGAAGGATGTTGCAGCTGTTTTTGAAAGATACAATCGGCCACAGTTCACTCTCTGCTCAGAGGGGGAGGTAATTTCTTCATATTAATGTTATGGGTACTGGAAAATTCCTTTGAGCAGGTCAGAGATCAGGCTGGTTTACCGGAACCTTGGAAATGTGAATGACTTTCTGACATGTTACTGTATCAAGGAGGCATCACAGACCCAGCTGAAAGCTTTAAGCTAATGAAACCCTTCTCCCTTTTCATTTCCCCCTCTTCCTATCACTACGGCAACACATAGCCTAGGCCAGTGGTTGGCGAACTCATCAGTCATCAGAGCCAAATATCAACAGTACAACGATTGAAATTTCTTTTGAGAGCCAAAAATTTTAAACTTAAACTTCTTCTAATGCCACTTCTTCAAAATAGACTCGCCCAGGCTGTGATATTTTGTGGAAGAGCCCCATACTAATGGGGACAAAAAGCCGCATGTGGCTCGCGAGCCGCAGTTTGCCGACCACGGTCCTAAGCCATTATCAGGCGAGACAGAAGGAACCTATGCTACCATTGTTCCCAGTTTGGTGATCTTGGTCTTTGGGGCCCTCAGGAGTCTTCTCTCCTCTGTGGCGCTCCTGGAATCCTATGGCCTTCACCTGCCAGCCAACAGCCCTGGATCTGGAATTTGCTCAACATCTTGCCACCAACAGGATTGCTTGGGTCCCCAGTGAGTGCAGAGTCAGGTCAGAAAGGTAAAGGTGAAACATGTAAAAGCTGAAAAGCAAGGGCAGGCTTCACTAGCTTGTCAAGGAATGTCAGGTACTAGCCACTGGTCCTTTTGTCTAACTTCGAGGGGAAAGAGGATAGAGAGCGGCCAACCCAGGAGGCTCTGGGACTCGGCGCCTTGCCCCCAGTGGGTTGCTATAGCTCCCTGAGGAACACCCCGTGCCCCCTCTTGGGGCCCCCTTACACAGTCATCTCCCAGAGCTAAAGCTCTGATCTCTTGCCTCAGTGAAACCAAGAAAGAAAATCCCCTAGTCTGCCTTCCCTCCATCTGTCTCAAATGCTGCTTTAATCCCGTTTTCTGTATTTCCCACCGTTCCTCTCTCGTTTATCCAGCACAGGCACAGGCACACACATTCACTCTTTTCACACACCTCATACCCAGAACGATGGGAAGCAGAGGCCTCAAGACTGCAGCTAAACTCATGTTAACAGGCAGGAACTGGTGATTTTCCAAAGTCCCAATGTCAAGATTATTTTACTGCGAAGCACAGACTGCAGTCTGTTATGAGTAGCCGAGTTGGAGGCTTCCTGTTGCCCCAGTCCTGATTCCTGACCCCTGATGACCACAGGCCCACACTTGGGTGATGGGTGTGGAAGGGGTCCTGAGAAAACTCTGATCGTGCTATGTTTTGAGATGGCCCGCAAGGGAAGGAACACCGGAACCTCATCTCCCTCCGAACTGGGAGTTCTTCTGCTTTCCTGGGATTTGTCTGAGTTCTTTCTCCTCCCGCAGGAGTTTCCGTGACAAAATGACTTCCTTATTTGTCTAAATACCTTTTTCTCCTACATCTGATTATAGTGGCACCTATATGCAGAGTGGAAAAGATCGTACAGTTTCTTCCCACGGAAGCCTTGTGTGTGATGAGTCCGGGAAGAATGAAGTTTAGCTTTCCTTTCTTGTGGGTTCCTGGCACAGGGTTTTATAGGTCCTGGGATTTGGATCATGAGCTCAACTTCTAGCAAGCCAGACACCTATGGAATATGCCACTCATAGTCACCACCGCACCCCGCCCTCTCTCCAGGGCCTCATTTCCCCGTCAGTGGACTTCACCCACAGATGGCAATGACTTACTAAAACATTTTGGCTCAGGCCTGTCAAGCAGGCCCTGATGTTGGGCTGGCAGAGAAAGCAGCCTCATCTTGGAGCTGGACGGATGGATCTGGCACAGTGTGGGAGAAGGTCAGAATGGTGACTCCCCCGCTCTGCTCCAGCCCTCCCTGGATGCTGGACCAGGCGCAGCAGGAGGCCCACACCAGAGCAGGGGTGGGGGTGGGGGGAGCCAAAGTGTTTAATTAACTGAGGGATCACTGGCGCTAACTAATCCCAACGACTCTGCCATGTTGGCAGAGGAAGGTCCCAAAGGCTCCCCGCTGTGCCAGACACCAGCCCTTTCCTTGCTGTATTAGAGAAACAAAACCAATGAGAGTGTATCTGTCTGTCTCTCTGTTTTCTACCTCTCCATTTCTCTATTTTGATAAAATCAATAAAATATGCCAGGTAGGCAGAAATTTGACAACCGTGTAGCCGCATATAAAGCGCCTGACATGGTGTTAAATAAAAAAGTCAGAGCCTGAAAGGATACACAGCACAGTGGCCTTCTTTGGGTTCCTGAACTTACCAAGCTTGTCCCTGCCTTCAGCCTTGCACTTGCTCTTCCTCCGCTCTCCCTGCCCCCAACCACCCTCCCCCAAATCTTCACCTAGATACTCCCTCTCATCATTTTAAGTTTGAGCTTAAATGTGATGTTCCTCCTACCACCCCGCCACAGATGCTCACTCCCATCTAGCCACTCTTTCTCTTATCACACTGCTTCATTTTTATTCATGGTTCTTACCACTACCTGAAATCATCTGTAAAAATGTATTTATTTGTTCACCAACCCTCCCTTCTCTAGGATGTGAACTCTATGAGAGAAGGGACTTTATCTGTTTATGACATATTCTCAGTACATAGAGTGATTCATGGTCCAGACTAAGTGTTCAGTAAACATTTGCTGAGTAAGTGGATCAAGTTCTCACTCTGCCATGACATTAAGTGGACTTTCCAGAGCACCCAGGCTCTGGGCCTCCTTCTGTCTTCCAGACAGCACACACAGATGTGGAGGCATGTGGTCCACATGGAAGCAGAATGATGCTACTGAAGCCCAATTTTATTTCTAAGCAAACACAGTCTTTGAGTCTTAGTGATTGGAGGCAAGTGAAGTCATCTATTCCATCCAAGAGAAAGGTCAGAGGGTAAATAGTCATATAGTATTCATAAAGAACAAGTATCAGGAGTCGAGTTTCCAGAGTTATGGCTTTACAGTGATTTTTTTTCCCTGTATTGAATGATGTTGGATACATCTGTGCCTGACTAGAGAAGATCTACTTTCGTTGTCTAGGTTTGAATCAGATTTGGGCAGCTGAGTTTTCTGGAGAAGGTTAGGGCTCGGTGCCAAGGGTCTGATAACTCTTCGGCTATAAGTGTCTCATTGCTCAGTCACCTCTGCTTCATGGGCTGGATGTCTGTCCTCTTGAAGTTTTGTGGGAGAAATTGAACTCTGAGTTAGTTTTTATTTTCTCACGAAACCCTCCAAGGAACTGAGCTGGGTGAGGGAGAGGATAAATCACCAGACTTCTGAAGTGCAGCATTAACCAGAGCCCAAATAGTCTGGGCTGACTACGAGACATCTCAGATTGTGAGTTCTGAGACTACTGATGATCTGGCCACCAGCATCCCCATCTCACATCTCAGGCAGACAGATGAGAATTGAAGCTTCCTCTCTATTGAGGCAGAGGACTTGGTGGGCAAATTGAGACAACGATGACTGCAAAATTTGATCCTGCCTCTGTTTTGTAGTTACTTGTCAGATGAGAAAGTCACCAGTGATTTAAACTTTCAGGGCAACTCCTCAAAGAACCCAATACTCTTAGTAGAATTAGATAAATGTTGAGGTTTGATCTCTGGAGACAGACAATTTAAAGGTTACTTAATTTTCTGCAGAGACAGATCCACCTACTTTTGGAGATGGGCCAGGTTTGAGGGAAGGGAAAAGAGTTTGGGGCCTCAATGCCCTGTCATTGTGGAGGCTTCCTTTCACTAGAGGAGGCTTGGGAATCAGTGATTGATCCCCAGGGCTGAAGAAACCCATTCAAGATATTCAATAGCTCGAGTTTAAAAAAATGAGAAAGAAAAATTTAAATAAGGATAAAGTTTGTCCTCCTCTAAGGAAGGTTACTAACAGGGGACATTCACCTCTCTGTTTCCATACTTATTAAAACAATTTTACATTAAATTTTTATGTGCTTAAAACTTTTTATTAAAGTATTTATTAACAGAAAAATGTACATTCTTAAGTGTATAACTTGATGACTTTTTACAAACTAAACCCACTTATGTAACCAGCAGCAGATCAAAAAACAGAATTATTGCCAAAACCGGTTTGGCTCAGTGGTAGAGCATTGGTCTGCGGATTAAAAGGTCCCAGATTCGATTCGGGTCAAGGGCATGTACATTGGTTGCGGACACATCCTCAGTAGGGGGTGTACAGGGGGCAGCTGGTCGATGTTTCGCTCTCATTGACGTTTCTAGCTCTCTGTCCCTCTTTCCTCCTCTCTGTAAAAAATCAATAAAATATATTTAAAAAACAAAAAAACAAAAACAAAAACAAAACAGAATTATTGCCAGCATCTCAGATGCCCCACCCACCCCCTTTTCCACTCACTATCCCACAAGACTGATGTGTATCCTGACCTCTAACATCTAGATTAATTAAGGGCAGCCATAAGTAGATGGTTAATGTTTAAAATCATCTCATCCTACTCTTGCTGCTATTCATTGCTCTCACTATTAATTATATATTTACTATTAGACTTCCATCTGATGATAAGCAATATAACTCAACTGGATTCTTACTCACTGTTCATGTTCTGCTGATTTCTCAAATCTGTCTCCCTCTACTATCAATAATAATGCTTAAGGCTTTCGTAGTTTTACAACATAAGTGTTGTTCTGGTTACTGACATAAGTTGACTCATTTAATATTCACAACAGCCTGATGTAGTATTTTTATTTTCCCCACTTTATAGCCATGAACTTCAAATGTGCCTTTATTGTTGCTGCCAACCACACTATATTTTCTAGTCCATTTACTTTTCTACACACTTCACATCCTTTACTTTCTCTTCCAACTTCCAATTCTACCCCCTCTTCTTCACCTTAGCTGATGACTCTTTCTCAACTTGACACAGAGAAGAGTTTCTATGAATTCCCACCACTACTTCTAATTACTCACCTGCCATCACACCCAATAATATAAATAGATTATCTGTGTTCCTTTATAAAGAAATATCTCACCGAAACCGGTTTGGCTCAATGGATAGAGCGTCGGCTTGGGGACTGAGAGGTCCCGGGTTCGATTCCGGTCAAGGGCATGTACCTTGGTTGCGGGCATATCCCTGGTAGGGGGTGTGCAAGAGGCAGCTGATCGATGACTCTCTCTCATCGATGTTTCTAGCTCTCTATCTCTCTCCCTTCCTCTCTGTACAAAATCAATAAAAATATATTTTAAAAAAAAAAGAAGAAATATCTCTGTTTGTATAAGAGTTCCCAATCATTTTCCTCTGCTGAAGGCCTTTACCCCAACCATTGGTCTCTTCTCCTCTATATCATTAATTTTTTACCATCTATGGATCATTCCCATTCATACAAATATTCTCCCCTTTACAATTTTTTCTTTTAATTATATTTGCTTCTCTTTGCATCAAAATTTGATAGAGTTTCTAAAATTATAGTATTTAATTACTCTCTAACCATTTTCTCTTACTGTAAATCACTCCAACCAGGATTTTGCCCCAACCACTAAACTAAACCTGTGCTCATCAAAGACAACAATCACCACTAAGTTGCTAAATTCAGTACTTGTTTCTCAGTCCTCTTTCTTGACCTATCAGCAGCATTTGGTGCAATTGAAAATTGCCTCCTCCTCCTCAGTACCCTTCCTATAGTTGGATTCCAAACCACTACACTCTTCTGATTTTCTTTCCATTTCTTTATTTGCTCTTTTTCATGTTCCTTTGCTCCTTCAAAACTCAAGTTTCTTTCTAACCTTTTAATGTTGGAGTGCCTTAGGGAGCCATCTTTGATCCTTTCCTCTATCTACCATCACTCTGTTGGTGATCTCATTGAGTCTCATGGCTTTAAAAACCACCTAGATGCCAGTGACTCACAGTTATATACCCAGACCAGATCTCTCTCCCAAACTCCAGAGACATAAACACACATGTCTCCTCAACATCTACATTTGTATGTCTAATAGGTATCTTATACTTAACATGTATGAAGTTGACTTTCTGAGGTGATGGCAGTAATACACAGCCACAGTTGTGACTATGCGGATAGCTAGTGTGGTGACAGTGCTGCCAATACATTGAGAATAGCAGAGTACAAGATAAGAGGCAGTGTTCTTGAAGACATGGTTGAACCATCCTAGTAACTGACCTGTGGCTGTTCTGATTCTGGACTTCTTGTTGTATGAGATCATAAAGTATTTTTTTGAATTGGGTTTTCTGTTACCTATCGTCAGTTTAATAACACAGCCCAAATTGGGGGCAACTTAATGGAGATCTCTCTTTTTTTCCTTCTTATTGTCTTCCTTTATGTGTTCCCCCAAAAGAGACTAGCCATAACAAATTATCTGTACGAGGCAACCTGAGATTCCTTAGGGATACTTTTTTCTTGAGAGAGGAAACCCTCTCCTTTATTTCCTTCACTAACAAAATGTTGCCAGTTAATGTGTTGAGTTCATGTCAAGAGTTTGGCTAGTGTATTAGGTGTGTAATGAGGCTGGCATAATCCTGGAGTGGGAGCTTCACATATGATGAGTGAGTATTTATTCTAAACTCAATTCCCAGAAGAAGTAAATAGAAGACATTGGGCATCTGTGCCTTGGACAATGCTTCCAGACCAGTCCACTCATCCTTGTTCTCCAGACTCCCCGATGTGGTAAATGACTAGGCATGAGAGTCACCACAAAGCTATGCTGGTCAAGAGTATAACCCTCCTCTCAAAGATCCCAGGTTTTCTGCTGGGAATTGCAAAATTACAGTGATGGGATTCCTTTTTTCCCCTGACCTGGCCAACTTCTCCATCCACTACAGAACCCACAACTTGATATTTCCCTAGGATTTTCTCCCTAGGAGTTTCTACCCACAAATTTAACTCATATATGTTCTCTGTAGGATTGTCAACAAGTCCCCCAAAAGTATGTAAAGATGCAATAAGTTGCCTCCAGAATTTGGAGACAAAGTCATAAAAAGACAAGACTCTCAGACAAGAACTAGTACAAATTAATATAGTGAAGGAAAGTGGCCTTTTCAGAAAACTTTAGAAGGATAGCTTTGTAGAGTTGTATAGACTTGAAGAGTTGGAAGGAACAAAGTATGTGAAAGTGCCTGAGTAGTATCTGGCACATCACAAGTTCTCAACAAATGCTAGCATTTTCCCTGTCTCTTCTAGTCCAAAATGAATCTGAGGTGTAAATCACTGGAATCCATTTACAGTGAACATAAATATATTTTTCTGCAGTTTCCTCTTATACCAATTCCTGGAGACTTTACAGAATAAATCTTATCTCCTTTGATCATGACATACTTTAAAACATTTGAAGGCAGCCATTTTGTTTTTCAAACAATTCTTTAATACAAAATCACCCAAGGTCTTCAACCCTTCTGCTCATGACCTGCTTTTGAAGCCTTCATCACTCTGTTCACTTCCTCTGAGTATATTTGTATTTGTCTCTGTCCCTCCTGGGAGATGATCATGGATTGGACACTATACTGTGGAGGAGTGTTGAACAACAGAGGACTATCACATTTTCTCATTGTTGTTGATGCAAGTTGGCATAAAAGTTGTTTCACTTTCTAGAGTGTTTTCAAAAATCATGTCACTATGATAACTCATAGTATCTTGCTATTCATGTCAGTCTTCATAGATTTTTAAAACATTTTTTCCAATCTATAAGTGGAAATTGCGAATTGCTTACCAAAAAGCCGGTTTCCTCTTCTTCCCTGGTAGTTGAATACATGGCTAGAGAGTACATTCCCCAGCCTCTTTTGCAGGTGTGGTCATCTGACTATATTCTTGCCAGTTGAATGTAAGTGGAAATGAGGCACTCAATTTCCAAGTTTTGGCCTTTACATATTGCCTATGTGCTTCTCCATGCATTTTTTTCTCCTTAAAGCTGGAACCTGAACAAGCTGTGATCAGGCTCCAAGAATGCAGATGAAAACCATACCTTAGGGCTTGGTGGATCCATCAGATGAAGGAGGACCTGAATGATCAGTGGAGGAGAGAATTAGCCAACCAGGACCTTTAACATTGAGATTTGTATTAGTCAGTTATTGGCATAATAATGTCACATTGCAAACAATCCAAAATGTCAGTATTACAATAAAAATATTTATTCTTATGACCATGGTTCTGGCTGTTCTAGGCTGGGTGCCACTCCAGGCTCTACTCCACATGTCTTTTATTCACATTGGACTAGTGGCTACTGAGGGCATAGTCTCCTCTGGCAGATGATTGGAGTAAAAGAGAATGAGAAGAGACGTGATATCTATGAGTGAATACTTTATAGTATTTATTTTATTTCCTGCATCCCTCTAGTACTTCATTCCTTGCCACTGCTCCTTACAAATTCTCAACTATGTGCTATCAGTCTCATCTTTCTCAGGAGTTTGGGACACATTTTAGAGAACATAACTCATTTTAGAGCATGCAGGAGATCTATAGTTTCTTCACCAATTTAGATCTTAACTTTTCAGAATCTTAACTTCAAAGTTATAGGAGAGAATTTGATTGGGCTAACTCTGTGAATGGCATGTTTTTCCCTAGGTCAGATGTCCACTCTGGTCTAACCATCTTTGGCCGAGTAGCTAGGTTCTTGAGGGGAAAATGACAACCTAAACTCATTTATTTGGCAGGGTCTGTGGAGGAGAAGCAATTTCAAAGAAAAGAACAGGGCTAGATGTGTCCCAAATCACACTGAATTTTTGGAACTGCTAAGTCTTAGGCAAGGTATTGTGCCACCCATTCTTACCTATGCACTGAGAACTGGGGAGATGCACTGCTGCCCTGATTTTTTTGGAGGAGATTGTTACATTGGTGGCCACCAATGAACCACACCTCTTAGTGTTTACACCCTTGTAAACTTCCCTTCCACACTGACTCTAGACTTGACTGTGGGACTTGTTTTGGCCATTGAGACATTAGAGAAGTGATGACAAAACAGGTTTGATAAAGGAATTCACACTGAGGCTTGTCCTTTTAAAATGTTCTTTCTTGGAAGCAACCGCTTGGGTCAAATTACTGACCCAAGAGGTCTTGTAGGTTTAGAGGTTATCTTGGATGTCCCAGTACCAGACAAGCTCCCAGCTGAATACAGGCCATGAATGGCCTCAGCTATAGCATGTGAAACAGAAGAACCACTCAGCTAATACCAGTCATTCCCCAGAATCATAATAAATATTAAATTGCTGTTTTGGGGTGATTATTAGGCTGCAAAAGATAACTAAAATATGTTCCTTCTCTAAAATTTCCTTGGCTACAAAACCAATCTGGAAATACAGACATCTAGCCCAGTACCCTTTGAGAAAAAGTACTGGGACCCTGGCCAGTATGGCTCTGATGATAGAGTGTTAGCCTGTGCACTGAAGGGTCCTGGGTTTGATTCTGGTCCAGGGCACATACCTCAGTTGCAGGCTCAATCCCCAGAGGGCCTGCAGGAGGCAACCAATCAATGTGCCTATCTTACCTCCATGTTTCTCTCTCTCTGTCTCTCCCTCTACCTGCCACTCTCTCTAAAAACCAATGGAAGAATTCCTCAAGTGAGGAACAACAACAAAACAAAAAGTACTGGGTATGATATCTCAAGAGTATTCTTGGTTTGTTCCTGTCTCAAAGCATGTGACTTCCTTGTATCCCCAATTGATTCCATGACACTAATTCAGGATATATGGTCCCAAATATTGTTAAGTGCACCAAGACATTTATATTCCAAAGCACCAAAACCAGCATCAACTATTTCTTCTCTTTGAACACATGTTACTAAGCAAGCTCTGAACTTTGTCCAGAAGCAAGTTTTCATTCATTCATTAATTTAACAAATGTTTTATTGTGTGTTTTCCCTGTCTGGATATCCAGCAGGCATCAATACAGTGGCCTTGTGGATACCTTGTTTGAGGCAAGGCATCGGTATGTATTCTCCCCTTTGCAAGAGCAAACCAAACAACTTTTTTTTTTTTTTTTTTTTTTTTGAGAATGGAAGATTACTTTTTTTCTTTAGTTTGATGAGGCTTCTCTCCTCCCCCAACCAAGGCTGATGATTCAAGGCAAGCCAATTAATGTTCTCACTCTGGATTTTAAGTCAAAGCAGATTAATAAAGAGACTAAAAACAAGTTGGCATTTGGGGATTACACACCCCAATCAGGCTGTGTTTACCAGAACATTTCCTGCCCTTTTAGCTTTTGACTTTTAGAGTTGCCTTGTTCCTGCTTATGTCCAAGCCTTGTTCTCGCCTGCCTATTAACTACAGTTATCTGTCCCATGAACATCCTTTTTCTTAAGATTAACCAGACCAATTTCTGTTGCTTTCACCCAAAACACCCTAAATGTATAAGAAATGAATGAGACAGACCTAATCTCAGCTTTCAGAACCTATCACTTTAGTCAGGAAGAGTACACTAAACACACAACAAACTATGCATTACAAATAGTTGTGAAAAAAAATGAATAGGGTGCTAGAACAGAGAATAATGGGATGATCTAATTAAGATTATGGGGCCACTAACTGAGCAGGCATTGAGAGAGGAGGAGTGTAGAGAAAGCCTTTCTGGCAGAGGACAGAGAACAAAGGCCCTGTGCAGGGAGATGGGTGCATTCCAGGAAGGGATGGGTGCTGGTGTCCCTGGGAGGAGTAGTGTGAGCTGAGGCTGGAGAGAAGGGCGTGGGGGGCGTGGGCCTGGTCTTGCACCGTCTGGTACATTATAGAGAACTTAAATTTGATTTCAAGATAGTAGAAAAAACTTTTAAGTTTAAGTCTGTGAGTAACATGATCTAATTAGATTTTAAAACAATTTCTCTGGCTGCTGTATAAAGAGTTGGCTCAGAGGGCAAGAGATGGGGAGTTATTGGGTGTTCTGGAAGGTGCTGTCAGGCTAGATGGTAACAAAAAAGATTCAGAGAAGCAAAGTCCTATTAGGATTAATAGGTGCTATTTATATGCAGAACTTCCTGCTCCTGATTGCGACTGCCTGTGGGCACAGAGGGAGCCCTGCTTTTACCTCGTCCCCTGCAGTATCTAACTAGTTTGTGCTTCTATGGAATTTCACAATTTACAACATGCTTCTTGGTCCAAATCTCACTAGATCCTTGAAGTGACCTTCAGAGGTTGTTGAAAAAAAAGTAACCAAGGCCTGGAGGGAGAGGTTAGTGATAGAGGCACCCAGTTGGTAACAACCAACCAAACCAGGTCTCGGAATTTCTTTCTTCCCATCACAGCTTGCTGCCCCAAGCTTAGCGTTTAACATATAAATTGTAGATTCCCCAGAAATATGTGCAGATCTGAAAATTAACAGACCTTCCATGTTTTCATGGCCGTGTTTTGTCCACCTGAACCTGCGTTTTGTTAAAATGGTCTTAGAACTTCATTTGCATCCGTCAGCATCACTCACCCCATGGCTTCTATAGCTGATGAAGTCATACATTCCTGTCACCTTTTATCTCCTTCTGCCTGGGTTTCCTCTAACATTCTTGCCCTGGAATGACTACTTCCCTTTGCCTGGATTAGTGTTTGGACAGGCAGGATCAGAATCACTTGGCAACTTGTTGGAAATGTAAATTCTGACCCCAGACCTATTGAATGAGAAATGGTGGGGGTGGCCCAGCCACCTGTGCTTCAGTAGGCCTGCCAGGTGATTTTGATGCATGCCAAAGTTTGAGAAACATCAGCCCAAATCTTTCTAGGAATAGGCCCTGAAGCTGCAGACAGCTGAGCTCAGTGAAAGGGGCTGAACTCACTGATGGAGCTTGCCCACGCTCTGGGCCCACATGCCTGAGAGGTGGCTCCAAGCTGAAGAGCCTAATTAAGTTCTAAGGTGTCTTTGTGGGACCATTCTCTGCTAATTTTGAACCCATTGCTTCTGTGGGCTACACCGGATCTTCAAGGAGGAGGCCTGGAAGAGGGTACAGAAAGAAAGCTGTTCATTCCTTTTCCCCTTTGTCCTTTGTCTCCTCTGTCCACCTATCATTTACTGAACACTTGCAATGTGCCTGGGACTGTGACAGGCTCAAAGAATACAGATTAGAGTCTTCTTGGAGACATGGATCTCGAAGGTAGACAAATGATTGCAGGTAACACGGAGAAGTAGCCTGGCAGAGGTGTGTATTAGTCAGCTAGGGATCTTGTAACAAAATACCACAGATTGGTGATAGATTAAATAGAGAAGGTAGACCAGAGACTGGGATGACAGGACACACATAGGCTTTATTGGAGGGAAGGGTACCCCTGCCGGCTGCTTCTTCTGTGGAGCGGAAGAGAGGAGTGAGGGGCTTACAAGCACCTTTAAGGATAGAGGGCAGGGCTTAGGGCACTCAGCACAAGCTGATTGATTAGGGACCTAGGGACTTAGGAATGGGGGCTTAGGGTATTTGGCAGGTGCTGATTGGTGGTTCAGAGCTCAGGAATGTCTGGCCGAAGGTGGGGTTTATGTCTGTCCATCAATTGGAGAAAGGGAGAATCTATCATTCCAGGCTTCTGGTAATATTTAAAAAAAAATTTGAGAGTCCAGGCAAGGTCAGGGGGCGAAGGTCAATCTTCCATAGCTACTTCCAGCTGTGAGCGTCATCTTTTAGGGGCGTCCACCCGGGGTCTGAAAATCAACTGGAGAAAGGGAGGATCTATCAATTAGATGATCTAAACAACAGAAATTAATTTTCTCACATTTCTGGAGGTTGGAAATCCAAAATCAAGATGTCAGTAGGGTTAATTTCTCCTGAGGCCTCTCCCATTGGCTTGCAGATGAATGACTTCTCATTGTATTTTCTTCACATGTTTTTGGTTTTGTTTTATTGGCCTGTGCATGTATATCCCTAATGTCTATTTTTGTGTTGTATTCTCTTCGTGTGTTTGTGTGTGTGTGTGTGTGTGTGTGTAAGTATGTTCTCTTCTTATAAGGACACCAGTCAGATTGTGTTAGGACCTAATCATAGGATCCAATTTAACCTTAATTAGTTCTGAAAAGTCCCATCTCCAATACAGTCACATTCTGAGATACTGGGGGATAGGACTTTAACATGAATTCATATGGGGAAGAGTCCTTGACAGGTTGTAACCAGAATTCTCAGTGGAATAGGAACAACTGCATGGGGTAGTCAGAATGGGTTTCCCAGATATGATTGTGATGCTAAGCTTAGTCCTAAAGTGTGTTTTTTAGTAAATAGGGAGTAGGGAGTGAATTCTGGCCAGAGCAAAGCTACCTTAAAAAGATAAGGAAGTGGGGCCATCCTGGTGAGCTTGGAGGCAGAAAGTATTTTAGTGTGGCTAGAGTATATGGCCATGATGTTGTATCTTGCTGCCCAGATCAGGGGAGGCCAGGGGCCCAGTCTAGAGTCCTCAGTAACTCTGACTAATGTGTTCAGTTGGGTTCTTTGGTTACAGGTAGCAGAAACTGATTCAAAGGAGCTTAAGTCAAAATGGAATTTATAGGAAGACTATCAGGGAGCTCAGAGAATTCTTGGGAAGGCAGAAGAACTGAGCACAAAATGGTGCTTCTGGGACCAAACATCAGGAACTACTTAACCACCTTGACAGGGTGAGCTTATTGGAATGAACAAACTCTGACTAGTTTCTCTGCCCTTGAGATGCTCCACTCAAGATTCAAAATCCCATTACAAAGACTGGCAATTCCAAGTGTTGGTGAAGAGGTGGGCAACTAGAATTATCTTACAATGCTGAGAGGGATGTAAATGCATACCTAAACCTTGGAAAGCTGTTAGGCAGTATCTACTAAAGGTAAACATGCTTATATATCCATGATTCAGCAATTCCATACTTTCAAATATAGGAAGTTTTGGTGACATTCAAAGGGATCAGATTGTATCGTTATTGCGTTATTTACTTGTTTTTAGCATCATCTCCTTTTAGTGCTCTTTCAGAAAAGCAGGAGGCATACTGGTCAACACACAGGGTGCTTATTGCTTGGTTTGCTTGTTGGGAACCAACTCTTCTCTCCTAACCAGCTGCACCCTGAGGTACAGTGTATCACACAAATCACCAACTGCACATTCCGACAGTTTTCACTGGAATAGTAGATATACTCATAGAAACATAAGAAGTCATATATATATATTAATTTATTTTGTAATTTTTTAATTCTCACTAGAGGATATTTTTCCATTGATTTTTAGAGAGAGTGAAAGAGAAAGGTAAAGACCTATAGAAATGCTAATGTGCGATAAACACATCAATTGGTTGCCTCCTGCATGTGCCCTGACCAGGGCCCAGATTGGGAGGAGCCTGCAACTGCTGTACATGCCCTTGACCAGAATTGAACCTGGGACCCTTCAGTCTGCAGGTAGATGCTCTCGCCTTGGAGCCAAAGCGAGTAGGGTAAGAAGTGTATATTTTTTACATGGATAAAAACACCATTGTGCCTCTGGCAGGTGTTGAGGACCACAGAGCTAGTCTTTGTATCCAGCAGGGGCTAAGCACATATAATAAAATGATATTTGTTGACTTGAATGGACTCCCCTTGGATTTGCTGGAGGCAGGCTCTGCATGACTTCTCTTATTGGTCTGATTCCAGGCTGGATAGCTCAACTGCTCCGATGACTGCTCTGCTTCAATTGAAAAATAATGTTCAATTGGACACTTTGCTCAATTGAAAAATAGTGTCATTTTTTGGAGTGGCTGGACAGAGCAGCACGCCTACCATTGGTTTGGACCACCATGCAGTTGATTCTTGTTATTCATGGCAGTTGTGTTCTGTAAAGTTATCAGGCACACTTAATTAGTGAACACTGAAACATTGTTCCTGAAAAACACACACAAACATACCTCACAAAGATTATTATTCTAAATCCCAAAAACAAGTAATCCAGGTAGATTTTATTTTCTTTATTTTACAAAAAAGAAAAGAAAATGAAATTCAGAAGTGTTTAGTGACTTGCCGGAGGCCGCCCCACCAATGGCTGCCAGAGTTGCAATTTGAATGCTGTTCATTGGGCCCCAGAGTCTAAGCTTCTTGCACTACACCGTGTGGCCCCCTACCAGTTCCATCTAACTCCACCAGCAATGTGAGCTTGGGCAACTCAAAGTTTTCACTTTTCAGCACATGTCAGCAAATGACTATGAAAACCATGCAAGGTTACAAATATGTTTTAACAAGTAGATGCTATTTGCAAACAGAATCCATGAATAATGAGGCTCAACTATTATTGCTCATGAGAACTTAAATCTTCAACCCCATCTTTTCATCCTGCCCATTCTCCCCACAACATGCTATGCCTTCAGGACTCCAAACTTTTCAATTGTCATTTTTTTAATTAATGATTTTTTCAGAATGCCATAAAAATGGCAAGCTGCTGACAACCTTAAAGAGATAGATGGATATGTGTGTGGACATATGAGGCCATGTTTGACCTTAATGGGCTCAGCCAGCACCATCCTTCCTGGCTTTGTGAGACAGACGAGGGGAATATCTGTGGCCCATATTACTTGGCCTTCAGAATGAAAAGGTAAATGGGGTACCCATTTAGGTAAGGGAATTAGAATGCATAGAAACAGGCTGATAGAGTGAGCACAAGCTCCTCCCCTTTGTAGAGCTTCTGGGATTCTAAGAAGAACAAGTGAATTGTGAATGATGCATTAAACTCATTTAATTTCGGTAGACAAAGAAACCCACCCCCTCAAACTCCCTAAACAAAACCCCTCAGAGGGGTCCCTTTGTGTTGATGACTGGTATAAAAGGAGTTCTTTCTCAAAGGTGTGTGTGTGTGTGTGTGTGTGTGTGTGTGTGTGTGTGTGAAAAGGAATGGGGGGGGGGGTGTAGGAGCAGCTCTACCTTAACCTCTCATGCACACATTCCTTATTCCCAGGAACTCATCAGCCCACCAATCAATGACAATTATGCTTTCAGGCCAATCACATATTTTAAACTGTAATTGCAAATACAATACTTCTCCACCATGGCAACTAAATATTGATTTTCTTCTGCAGAAATCTTATACCTTGGAGTTATGAAGCCACAGATGTGAAGTTTGCTGGGGCAGATATGCTAGTATGTGCTGGAATGGGTTGGAAACTGTCTTGGAGAGAATGTGTTCTTCCAATGTTAGGGAACAGTATGGGGGCCATATTGAAACTCCAGACTTGGTGTGCGGCAAATGGAGACATGCTGGACCGCGGTGGGCAGGAGGTTTGGGATGACAGCAAGGCCCAGGCATTGAGAAATGATGCCCACATTCACCAGCCCCTGAAAGAGGGCACAGTGCTCTGCGCATGTGTGGGATTTCTTTGGTGCTAATCTTGCCTTGTCTTTACTGTTCCTCCTCAGGCTCAGGTGTATTGGGCCTTCTCCAAACAGTGCAAGGTCCAGAGCAAGCCACCTGTGTGCAGCCACACTGGAGTGCAGTGAACATTAAGGATGTGCAGTCCCACCACCTTTTAAAGGGGAAGGGGAAGGACTGTGGTTACAGGCTCATGGTGAGCATGTGAATGTTTTCTGTCATCAGCCACATGGGAACTTTATTTTCCTTTACTTCATCGTTTCCCTGAGTGAATGCCAAGTCATAGTGACTGAGGACTAGGTGCCCACCTCAATCCACTGGGCAAGAGTCTGTGTTTCAGCTGTCTCTGCTCATTATGGGTTCTCATTAATGACTCAGGGAGCCTGGGGGTGAATATCCACAGTTCCCACAGCGCTTTGTTGGTCTGAAAAGCCAATGGGATCTTCTCCCATGCTCCTGACTTCCAGTTGGATTTGGATCTAACTGATTAGTCTAATATTCTATATAACAAACTACCCCAATAAGGATCACCAGGAGAAGGTGGGAGTGTGTATAGGGGGAGGTCATGGTGGATTCTTCTAATTCTCCTCAGGCAGAGTCTCTGTGGGCTGACTGTCCCTCAATAAGCCACAGCTCCTGTCAGGAAGCCCTTGTCAGGAAGCCTTTTCTTCCTCTGAATTCTAATATGTCCACATATTCTAATACCAGTCCTCCTGGCATGTTCAGGTCTATATACCCAAGAGGAAAAGATTTCTAAGTACTTTAGAGAATCTAATTAGTAGCAAATGTCTGTTATATACACTCCCTGGTCATCCAGTGTAAAGTAGGCCCTTGTTATACTCTCCAAGCACTTCCTGCATTTGCCAATACGTGTTTGTTGATGAGTTTGCTTGTATAATACCTAATTCCACGATTAGACTGCAAGCTCCAGGAGAGAAGATACTATACCTGCTTTGTTCACCACGCTACGCTTAGCATAGCACCTGGCATATGGTAGGGTCTACAGAATAGTATTGAATGGAAGAAGTATCCTTGCTGAAAAGGTCATCCAGTCAACACAGAACTAGGTCATCCCATCAACACAGGAAACTCCTTCTCTCCTTTGGCAGCACATGCTGTCTCTGGTTATAAAATTCTTCCTATGTTGATCTGACTCCTGTGTCTTCCACTCCACTTAGAAAACTAGTCTAAAAAAAGAAAGAAAACTAGTCTAATCTGTTTTTTTCCATGGCAACCCTTCATATACTTCAAGATACCTATCTTCTCAGGTCTGCAACATCTTTATTTATTTATTTATTTATTTATTTATTTATTTGCACATCCTGAAGCAAAGAACCAAGAGAGTTCTCTTCTACCCCCAAAACTTGCATCCCTTCTGTCAACAAGGTAGCCAAATGAAGGGAAGCAGGGAGTTCAAATTCTTTGTGTGCAAGTGTCTTCACTGAGACAACACTTTGCATCCTTCACCTATATTTAGACTGGAGTTGGTAGACCAATTCTCATTTGATTTTTTTTTTCAGAGTATTCATGTTTTAGCATTGTTTTCCCAACTATTATGAACAAATTCATTGTTACTTTAAAAAGTTGATAATGAGAATGGGTTTTTGGAAGAGTCTCTGAATAAAAAGTATTTTCCTTAATTAGCTGTGGTTTATGACAGCTAAGGTGATAATGGTGATCCCACTTCAGCAAGATGTTGACTCTCTCTTCATGGGTGACGCATTAGTCAGCGAGCATTATGATATGCTGCATAACAAACTGGTTTTAATGCCCATGAGTTGACTAAGGTAGCTTCAAACTGGGGATCAAGTTCACAGTTGCCCTTTATGTTTCATTCTGGAACTGAGATGAGCGAGATGAAGGGACAGTGGCATTATCTCTCATGGTAAATGGCAGAATCTTCCAGAGGAGCGGACAGAAATATGATGCCTTTTAAGACATAGACTTGGAATGAGCACATTTTATTTCCACTCACATTTCATTGGCAAATAGCAAGTCACATGGCCATGCTCAACTTCAATGTGTGTGCGGGGTCCTCTCTTCAAGGGTACAGCCAGCTGGGGTTAGACGGATCAGTGGCTTAAAACAAGCCTATATTATTTCTCATAAGTCTTTGGGGGTCAGGGACTAAAGGCTTGGCTAAAGGGAGTGAATATTTACTCTGAAATAACCTAATCTACAACAGGTGGTCAGGGCAGTCCTGGGATGGAGGGCATTAGCCAAGGCAGGATGCTGGCAGCCAGGGTTCTGTCAAGTAGGGGTGGGACTCCCGGGAAGTTGGAAGTGGATAGATCCAGAGGATAAAGCAAACCTTGTCTGAGAGAGTCAGTGTGGTGAAGTCCAAAAAGTCAATGCTGTATCCAAGAAGAGCAAAACCTGAGGAAAGACATGATTTGGTCCAAGATTGTCACCTGGGGAGCCTGCAGGTTTCTTACTGGGGATTGGTCACATGGGCATGGCTGACTTAGCTGTATGACTGCTTTTTGGTTCCCAGCCTCTCCAAGGATCTAGCTAATGCTGTGAATCCCAAGGCTCCCACATAAATGACATTGTTAGCATCACTATCTGGCCTGACACAAGGACTACAGATAAACAAAGATACGCTTGTGAGTCAGGATTTTCTGAGGGCTTAGAGATTACCTCCCAGGAACCAGGAGCTAGCCTACGGCCAACACTTTCTTTGGGATGTGCAGAGCTTGGACCACTCAACTTGTTGAGTTATTTTTTTATTTTTTTATCTCATTCTCTTGGCCAAAGCGAGTCATGCGACTGAGCCCCGTCAGTGTGGTAGGGCACACAGCTTCATAGCAGAGAGTGTGGATATAGGAGATGTGAAGCTAGGCCATTAGTGCAATTCACCTTGAGGATCTGCATGATGTGAGGACTGGACCAACCCAAAGGCAGCCATGGTGGCCTGTCATGGTCTCATTGCTCCTAGGTCACAATACACGTGCTCACATTTCTGTGCTTCCTGTATGGTGTTCTCTACTTTCCCACAAGCCCTCATCTAACGTCCCAACTCAGGTTGTAAAATTTCCCTCCCCTGAAACTGATCCCTGATCACCCCAACAAAGGCAGACTCCTTCTCTTGAACTGAGGATGATCAAGCTAATGAATCATGATTCCACCTCGCCCAATGCTCTGAGATGGGGAGACAGCTTCTTTCCTACTCTCCTTCTGATTCTTTCTCTGTCCTCTTCTCCTGATTATCCCTGAACTCAGTGTCACACAGGACAACAATTTACCCAGCCCCACATTTGCCCAACCATCTGCTTATATTTCTGATAGACCTCCTCTTTGCCAGGAGGGGAAAGTGATGATCAATTCCTCTGATGGCTGTTCCCAATCCCCATTTGTCACATTACCTCCTTGGTTCTTGTCCTCCCACACACAGAAGCTATTTCCTCTGCAGCAGTGAACTAGTTAGAATCCTTTACAATCCACACCCCATTGCCCAGGCTTGTAAAACGCTTTATGAGCAAATATATTGCCTTCTCCTTGGTGCCCAGGGTGTGGAAGTGGGGTTGCAGTACACATGGCCTGGATGAGAGCAACTCCTGGGCCTATTTCAGAGGAAAAAAACAAGCCACCTGATTCTTTTATCTGACCCTGGAGGTGTCAACAGCTTGCTCAATGCTGCCTCCTTCATGTAACTTGGTGCCATGCTTTCAGGGACCAGCTAAGGCAGGGAAGAAGTACACAGCTGCTTAGAGTAGTGCGGTTCAAACTTTAATGTGCATCGGGGAATTTTGTTAAAATGCAAATTCTGGCTTCAGGTCTGGGAGGGGGCCTGAGATTTCACATTTCTCACAAGGTCCTGGATAATATTGGTGTTACTGGTCCGGGGACTACATCTGACAGGGAGGGGCTAGATTAGCGGTGTTCCCAATGCTAGCTGCATCTTATAATCATTTGGTGGAACTTTAACAAGTGCCAATACCTACTGCCAATTGTGGGATGGCCTGCCCTCAGGTCAGACATTCTCTGAGTTTGGTACCTAGACTGGCAGTATCGGCACCACCTGGGAATTTGTGAGTGTAGAGGCTGAAAGAAATAATATAGAAAAATTCCCCTGCTAGCCCAGACTTCCCGTGAGAATGTGACCTTTAGAACTGCCCCAGGAAAAACAGGGTATGAGCCACACAGCACCTGGCCACCTGACTCAGCCCCTAGAGGTAGTAAACTGGATGTATTATCAACGTCCTGAGGCGGTTCCACCCTGTTCCTTGTGATAATGTCTATCCTCCCCTCAAGGAATTCCTGTCCCTCTTTCTGGAAGACCCCCTCCCCTTGTCCTTTGTTCTAACTTTGCGGTTTTTGCCTTTATAAGCCTGTAAGAAGTTCTGCTCGGGACTTGACTTGGCTGCTCCTGCGTGAGTAACAGGTCAGGTCCCAGCATGCTGGAATAAATCCTCTTGCTATTTGCATCAAGTGCCGTCTCTTGCGTTTGACTGGGTCGTCGCTGATCCTGGGTAAGGGCAGGGGTCTCCTTCGGGGGGTCCAACATGAGAAATGCAAATAAAATGCTCAGGCCTCACCCCAGACCAAACTCCACAGGGTTGGTTGGATCCAGCAGCCCTCCACACTCACGTTTGAGAACTACTGCAGTTTTTGTCTCCTGATGTGATGTGATGTGATGTGATGGGAGGTACAGAACATTGTAGAAAGTCACCTATGTGAGGTTCTTGCCAGAATCTAATTTGAGCTGAATCTAATCAGGAGAAAACAGTGGTTTTTCTAAGGTTTGGTAACTATGTGGCCATGTAGGAAAATGTCCTTTTTCCTAAGGAGAAATGCTAAAATATTTAGGGGTGAAATGTCTGCAGATGCTTTTGATTGGTTTGGCTAAAGGCAAGTGTGTGTGTGTGTGTGTGTGTGTAAAATAGAAATGGAGTAGCCATGGAAAGATGTTAATAGATGGTAAATTGTGATAAGAGGTTAAAGGAGTCCTGTGTACTCTTATTTCAAATTTTCTGTATTTTTGGAATTAAATAAATGTAGAAGTATTAACCAGGCTGGACCACCGCTCTAGTGTCTTATGAGTTCATTAGCTTGGGGTGAAAAAGATGAATATATTGTATGATCTCCCCCTGGTGATTTCACTGTGCAACCACTACTGAGAACCTCCATTCTAAGGAAGCCTTTTTAAAACTATGGTCATAAAGAACCCTCTGGGCTGCTGGCTCAAAATGCATATCTGGAGCCTCATTTATGCACAGGAATGGGATCTCTGGGCCATAGCCTCGGGCGAGCACCATGGAGGATTCTGATGCTAATATTTGAGAATCATTATTTGAAGCCCTTTGTCAGAGCGTTAGGTTACCAATTCAGACTGCTACAGAACCCAGGAGGTAAAATGAACAAGTGGAGCAGGCTGGATGTAAGGCAGTAGGAAATGGTGGATAGTAAAGCAAATGAGAGAATAGATGCTCAGTTTAAAGCTCCAGCTTCCAGTTGACTGTGACAAGAATGTGTTGTTTGTGTTGCCCTCCGTTACCAAATCCTTCTCTTTCTCTCTCTTTTTTTTAAGAGACACCAAGAAATCTTAAATTTTCAATCTTCAAATTTTAAAATGTTGATGACTTACTAAAAAAATATTCAAATACTATGTAAACTAAACAAAACATATCTGGGGTAGTGTTCAGCCTACAGACCACTCATTCAAAACCTCTGGGATGAACTCAGCTAAAGGACCAGGATACCATGAAGGCCATGATTCAAGGGTTCCACAGCTCAGCAGCCCCGAGCCCACTGGTACTCTGAAATGTTTTTCTTAGATGGCAGTGCCTCTCACTCACTGGAGCCATAACAGAGCAGCGCGGAAGTGGCTTGCTGAGCCTGGGTTGGGAGAGCAGGAGGACTTGTGTGGACAGTGCTGTCATTCCAAAGGGTTTCCCCCATTCTTGGCACTTTCTGTGGCTTCCAACTAAGCAACCAAGCCACCTTCTCATAGACCCTGGGATACTCATAGACTCTGGTCCCAGATACTTCTCATAGACTCTGGTCCCAGCAACTCCACTACCCTGCTGTGTGAGCTTGGGAGGTCTAAGAGGAAAGGGACCTTGGATGGAGTCTAATCCTATATTTTATGACCTACCCCAATCCATGATCTCTTTCTGATATAAAAATCTCACAGACTAAGCGTGTTTGATATCATCCCCACCCTCTACTTTGAGAAATCTTTTGTCCAACTTTCCTTTCTGTAATTTATATTGTGAGAACAATAGTTATTGTTTTTTAATGTTACAAATAAAAATTATATAACAACAGTATATTATTGACCGTTCTTTTTCCAAAACACACATGCCACACCAAAGAATGTGAGATACTGCCTCCACCCATGCACTGAGAATAAATGATCTAATTCATTCTTCCTCATTAATGCTTGAGCTTTGGTTTCCTCAACTATAAAATGTGAAGACATAATATGGAGAGTGAGCTGGGGATAGAGGGATTGGTGGGGGTATAGATGAAATAAGATTAGCCTTGAGTTGGTAATTGTTGAAATTGGGATATTAGTGCATGGAGATTCTTTAAATGTTCTCTCCACTTTTGTATGTTTTTGAAAATTTCCACAATAAAAGGGTTAAAATGAAGATAACATTACATAGCAATGGGTTAAAATTATTTTACCCAGTTCCAAACCTAGAAGCACTTTGAAGAACTTCTTTGAGTTTGCAGCCATATCTGACCTTGGTTCCAATACTGAGTCTCCACTCCCTGACTCTACCATTTTGATAAACCAGAATCTCACACTGCGCCTCCTGAGGACAGATGAGGGATTGCAGCGGCACAAATCCCAGATTGGAGGAAGCTCCCTGATTCTAGGTTCTTTCACTCACCCTCTTGCCAGCAGCAGATGGAGCGGGTCCTGGCCTCTGAAAGTCCTTTCTAGCCCTTAGTACAAAAGGTTAACGCTCTGTCCTGAAATGATTGGGTTTTCATTGGTCAGTGTTGCCATTCAGGCTCTTGCTTTCCTGATGACTCTGGGCAGATCAATGTGACCCTGAGTTTCTGGTTCCTGAGTATATGGTAACTGATTCACATTACCCCTCCAGGAGAACGTATTACATCTGACTTCTCCGTCCTGGTTGAAATAACTAACTCACCTGTCTCCTGGTGGTGGAGAAAAGGCTTCTGCAACTCTGCCTACAGAAGGATGGGCAGTGCAGCCCCCCCCCCCCAAATAAATAAATAAGTAAATAAATAAATAAGAGGGGGTGTGGGGGAGGGGTTTGGGATGGGAATGGGTAGATGAGGATAAATATGTGATACTTTAATCAATAAAGAAATTATAAATAAATAAATGCCTGTGTTAACTAAAGAATCTTGTGGGAAGGAAAAGGGAGGAAAAATGGGGTACATCTGTAATACTGTCAATAAACAGATAAATAAATAATAGGTTTTGAGGATGTAATGTACAGCATAGGGAGAGTCAATAACATCATAATAGTTATGTATGGTAACAGATGGTTACTAGACTTATTGTGGTGGTCCCTTTGGAAGGTATATAATGTTGATTCACTATGCTGTACACCTGAAAATTCAGTAATATAATACTGAAGAAAAAAGATTAAAGAAGAAGAAGAAGAAAAAAAAAGGAATGTGTGGGACTGCCTCTGTGGAGGGAAAGAGACTGGGCAGAACATGACTAATCCCATCTGTGACAAAATGGCTTCCAACTAATTAAACATAGAAAAACTTCTTTTAGAGAAGATAATCCTATTGGATCAACTTGCAAGATTTTCCCAGCCAGCTTATGCCTCTTGGAGCTTCAATTAAAAGCTGTTTAGCAGATGGCAAATTCTGAGTCACAAAGTTAGACTCTGGCAAGCATGCGTGCTTTCGGTGTCCCAGGTGATCCTGGCCACATATGGCCCGGGAAGAGGTGTGGGGGCTCTTTCTTGGCACACAGTGGAGACCTCCACTCCCACCTTAACAGATGACAGGCATGTCAACATAACCATCCAGCGGGGTGAGCGGAGAGACTTTCCAGATAATGCAGGGGCTCTGGCGGTCAGGACGTATCAGAGCTAGAAGAGAGCTTGAACATTATCTAGTGCAGCCTATTTTTTTATTTTTTATTTTATTTTTATAGAATGGGGAAACAAGCTCAGAGAGGTTATGCAATCTGTCTAAAGTCACCCAGCAAGGGAGAAGCAGAGTCAGGATCAGTCTCATTTTCATTTACTATAGAGACAATTTCTCTATTTACTTTGGGGCCCTAATCCATTGCCCGGACCTTTCCTTATACTCATGGAGCTCCTAATGGATATTTTACCCCTGATCTAACAAATTGGTCAGGAGAGGGGCTTGAAGGGACTTTATCCACTTCCTGCTTCATGGCAGGACAAAACCAGGACCCTCTGAAGTGGAACTTCATTGCTCTTCTCTTCAAAGCTTCCCACTAATGTTGAAGTCACAGCTTCCCTTGGGTGCTGTCAAAAAGAAATAAAGCCAGGTACTACTTAAAGGCAGTAGGAGAGATTTTATTCAGTTCTACTGCAGTAGGGGAGAGACCTCAGCTGAACTGCCCTGACTCAAAAGGCAGGAGGCTGTTTAAAGGCTGGATGTGCTAAAGAAAAACTTCTGAAAGACTTTGGAGTGAGGCGGGGAGATTGCTGAGACTAGGCCACCTGTGTTTGAAGTTAGGCTCCTACCCTCCCACAGATACTGGGAGTCAGAGCCCTTCCTTCCTTGAGGATTACGTTTCAAAGTGATGGCTCCCAGGCCTTTGAAAAACATTCCTGGCTTGTACAAGATATATAATAAAAGGACAAATAAAAGATTTATATTTTCAGCCAGGCCAGTGTGGCTCAGTGGTTGTACATTGGCCTATGAACCAGGAGGTCATGGTTCCATTCCTGGTCAGGACACATGCCCAGCTTGCAGGCTTGATCCCCAGTAGGGGGTATGCAGGAGGCAGCTGATGCATATTTCTCTTTTATTGATGTTTTTATCTCTCTTTGCCTCTAAAAATCAATTTAAAAAAGATTTACAGCCGAAACAGGTTTGGCTCAATGGATAAAGCATCAGCCCGCAGACTCAAAGGTCCCGGGTTCGATTCCGGTCAAGGGCATGTACCTTGGTTGCAGGCACATCCCCCGGTGGGGGGGGGGTGCAGGAGGCGGCTGATTGATGATTCTCTCTCATCGATGTTTCTAGCTCTCTGTCCCTCTCTCTTCCTCTCTGTAAAAAATCAATAAAATATATTTTTAAAAAAAGATTTATAATTACAAGGTGGCTTTTTTGTTTTGTTTGTTTTTTAATAAATTCTAAGTAAATAGAGATCAAGAGCCTATATTCAGGTTTTGGAACAAACAGTAAATTGTTTTGGTTGTATTGAGCTTTGTCAGGCAGGGACTTAACGGAACTGAGGCCATCATTTTAAAGATGTGCTATTGACCTGTTAGAAGCTATGCTTATGTTGTTCAAATCTATTAATGTGAAGGGTGGGAAAATCATTTGTATTAAGACTCAGAGGCCAAGGTTGAGGCCTAGTTGAGAGGAGGGTTCAGCTTGGTCATAGACAGAGCTTTTGTCAGTCCTGATGAAGTTCATTCAGATATTTCCCCAGATTTCTCACGATAGTTTAAATCTATTCTTCCTGTTCTTTACTGAGGCTCGAAGTTGGTCCATGTTCTACTTGGAATGGCTCTTCGTATATTTATAATCAATCTTTCCTAAACTGGATATTTAAGTTGTTTGAAGGAACGTCCTGTGTGCTTTAAAAAATAATATTCCATTATAGCTTATCAGTAACTAACTTAATAATCATTCATCGACCCACATTCCAGTCTACATTCCATTTTCAATGGTACTAGCCAACATTCTGGGGCCCATATCCTATTTCTATAAACCTCATTGTTAATTTTTTTTTCTCAACCCCCTTCCAACATGGAAGACCAAAATAATATTTGTCTATTTACTTCTATAGATTTGACCAGCACATTCTCTTTCAAAAGGTCCCCAAGAATTCAATCCATCAAACTGTTACTGAGTATGAGCTATCAGCCAGAGCAAGTATCCTGGGAGCTGGGGAGGAAGAGATCAATAGTCAGGGTTTCTGCTCTCAAGTAGTCTAATGGGGGGACTGACAAGTAAGTCCGTGAGTCCAATACTTAGTGAGAAGCTTAGTGACAGAGGTGTGTGCATGCAAAGAGGATCCTTAATTCAGTTTGTGTGGGAAATGGTCAGGGAAAGTCTCCAGAAGAGACAACATTGCTTGGGTTGGGTTTCCCCTAAAGCAGAGCCTAAAGAGAGAAAAATCTTAGACAAGTGATTTATTGAGAGAAATCAGAAGAAAACCGTTAAGAAATGAGGGAAGCATAGAGCAGGGTGAGCCTCGAGGCAAAGATGTGGTGTCAGCTAAAGTCCAATCTTAGTCTGATTCCCAGGGGATAGCTAGAGGAAGTGTGAACTGCACCAGGGTTGTCCCTCTTTGAGTCAAGGAGGGACTCCTTATCAGTCAGTCATTGGCTACCGGCTGCTCCCCAGATGGAGGGTGCCTACCCTCTTACATACTTCTGTAATCTTCTTCTTCCAGAGCTGGTCGTATGTAACCAGCTTACAGGGGTCTAGCGAGAGCCCCACCAGCCTCTAGTACAATAGGAGATATATAGGAGGGAGGGTGAATTCCTTCACATACATACAGTTCTGTGAAGAGGAATGGATATTGATTTATCCACCTGCAGTCAAACACCCAAAAAACCCAACTATGATCATTCATTACTCTGCAATTGTTTACTCAGATTGTCACTCTCGCTGGAGGCTGTCATTAGCTGGCCCGGGCCCTGATTCCATCTTCTTCTAGCCAAGCTGGGTGCCCAGGAGCTCAAGTTCCCCATGGAATTCAAAATTTGATAAATCTGTGTTTTGTTCTGTTTTTCTCCTGTCTTAAGAAGTTATTTCCTTTTGAAAATATGGGTGCTGGGGTAGCTTTTTTCTCTCCTCTGGGATCTCAGTCTCGCATGTTCACATGTTCTCAAAAATAACAGCTAAGTGTTTTGCAATAACACTTGTCAACTCCTAATTTCACACTGCTGGTTTGCATGTACCCATTTTCCAACAACTTTTCCTCTATGGAGTTTAATTTGACACATACCTCTCCACATACCAGAGATAATTATTTTGGTATGAGATATAGTTAAATTATTTACAAAGGCAGTAATGAAGCTCATGAACCAAGAATCTGAACCCACCTCTAAAAGATTATATAAGGCCCATGCTGGGATCAGGTGTTAGTATGAACCCAAATATGGTCAGATAGTTGATAAATGCAAAATTACAAAATAGCATCCAAGCTCCACAGATGTCTTGCTTAAGCAACATATCCTTCCTCACTTTTCTAATAACCAGAATATTTTTTGTATCTTCAGGAACTGTTCTGATTTTCATTTTCACTTTGATGGCATTTTCATGTATTTTTCAGGCTGTATACTCATTCATTTAGTCAGTCATTAATTCTATGCATATATTTCAGTATGCTTGTTGTAAAACAGTCACAGTCAGGTGCTGGAAATACAATGATAGACAAGATACTCAGGGTCCTGGAGCTCATGAATTTTACAATTTAGGAAGAGAAACAAACATTCAGCAAATCATTTAAAATTATTTATATAACCACAATTAGAACTATTTTAAGAAATAAAATACAGTGGTGTTCTTATTATCTATTGCCACATAACAAACCATCCCAAACCATTGTCTTAAATCAATGACAGTAGACCGCAAATATTGATGAGCACTCACTCCTACTCTGTTGTCATCGGCTGTGGTGGTGCAAAAGCTGGGCTCTGGACTCATTTGAAGGAAAACTCACCTGTCTGGCAGTTACTGATGGCTGTCTGCTGGGCCCTCATCTGGAGCTAACAGATCGAACACATACACCTGGCCTGGGCTTCCCTACACGTGGCCTGGGCTTCCCTACAGTACGGTGGCTGGGTTCCCAGGGTGTGTGCTCTGAGAGAGAGAGTGGGATAGAACCATCTAATCAAAGCAATCATGGAGTCCAGCCTAATTTCAAAGGGAAGGGATCTAGACCTCACTTCTCGATAAGGAAATGACAAGGTTTTGAAACAACATGTAGAATCAGAACTATGGCTGTGGTGATTTTTTGGAAAATGCAATCTCCCACAAGTGGCTATGAGTGAGCTAAGATCATATTAGAACAGGTTTAAACTAAGATGTGGGGGTGGGGAAGGATAGATGGAGCAAAGAACATTCTAGACAATGGGCTCTGGCTCAGAAGGAGCCTGGCTATCGGGAGAACTGAAAGGAGGCCAGCGTATCTTGCAGGACAATGAGTGAAGCAAAAAAGCAAACAAACAGAAAAACACACAATAAAATAAAAAAAACAACAACAACAAACTCGCAATGACATAAAAATTCTCTGTAGGGGCCTTAGAGTACTTAACCTGTACTTAGTGTCTGGGTTTTCTGTTGCGGCATAACAAACCATCTCAAACTCATTGACATAAAAGAGCAACATCATTTCTGATAATTTTCTCTCATAGTTCTGAGAGTGGCCTGGGCTCAGCTGGGACGCTTGCTCGGGGTCTCCTCTGTGGCTAGAGTCAGATGACAGCTGGGGCTGGAGGCAAAGGAAGCTTCCCTCACTCACGTGTTTCGTGCCTGTACTTGGAAGACACTTGGGCCAGCACAGCTCCTCACGCATCTCTTGCTCTCTCGCTCTTGCTCTCTGGTCTTTCCCTGTGATCCCTCCAGTGGAGCAGCTTGTAGGTACCCAGACTTTACAGAGTGGCTGGTAGTCCCTAGAGCAGGTCTCTCAAGACAAACCAGGAGGAGTTGCATGGACTTTTCTAACCCAGAGTCAGGCAGTGTCTGTGCTGTCACACTGTTCATTAGGCAGTCACAAGAAGACACCCGCTTTTCAAGGGGAAAGGACACGAACTTCTTGGTGGCAAAGAATCTTGTTTTAAAGATTCTTTAAGACAGACATGTTTGTTTATTTTTTAAAAATATATTTTTATTGATTTCAAAGAGAAGGGGAGAGGGAGAGAGAGAGAAACATCAATGCTGAAAGAGAATCATTGACTGGTTGCCTCCTGCATGCTACCTACTGGAGATCTAGCCTGAAACCAGGCATGTGCCCTGATCAGAAATTGAACCATGACCTCCTGGCTCATAGGTCAATGTTCAACCATTGAGCCATGCTGGCTGGGATAAAGCAGACATGTTAACCACCACACTTAGGGTCACCATAAAACTCACTGTCCAAAGCAAGACACTTTTGAGAGTGATGACATATGGTTAACCCTATTACAAGGTTCACCAAGCGCTCTTAAAATCCCTTTGTCTTTCTGACATTCCTTGTGTCATTTAAGAACATACTCTTTATTCATCAAAAGTTTGTGTTTAAAACTTTATTTTCTATTTCTTGATAATTTCTTACTTGTAGATCGTATATATTGTCTTGAGTTTGCTTTTTCATAAAGAATCTAGACCTTGATAGTTACAAACCTTGTCCCATACAATTTTTCATACAAACTGGGACAGCTTCTGGCTTTGTAGCCATACGTGCATAGGATACCTCCCCTCTAAGATGAGAGGAACCCAAGCAATGGAAGAATTTGCTTCAAGAAATGCTTTTTTAAAAACCTCACTTTTTTTTGGCTAAGTGGTACAAAAACACAACGGTGACTCATCAGTTGAAATCAAATCCTTCATCCTCAAAAAAAGTGTTTTTATAAGAAGTGGGTGTTTTTCTCTTTTCCCAAAGGCAGACTGCATAATATTTGCTGTTTCTTTTTTCTGTGTAATAAATTCCATCTCAGTGGAAAGTGACAGTTTCATACTTGAGTCAATAACATTTTATTTTCAGACCTGTGCCTGAAACCCCTTATTTGCCTCCTACCCTAAGGAAAGTTCACCCATGGACCATTCCACATGGACATGGTCCCCCTTTTCCTCCTTTCCTTTCTGCCAGCTATTCATCTGCTTTTCTGAAGCCCCTGGGGAGAGCCTTTGGAAATGGGTGTAAATAAGCCTGGCAAGTCTATTATCCTTCAAGGGTTCCACCACAGTCTGTCTCTCTCCTAAGTGTCCATTCAGGAGCCTTCATCCCTTCCAAGGAACTCCACCAGAAAACATTGTGTTTCCTAAGATTCTACAACTCTGAGTCACTACTGAGAAAAAAGCAATGTGATTCATCCCTGATCCGTGAAAGCAAACATCCCATTCTGCTCCATTTGTCTCCTTGGAAGCTTCCACAAATATCTCCTTGCTGGAAAACAAAAAATGCAAAACTTGTATCCACTTGAGTTTCAGACTGAAATACAGAGGAAACTTGGATGAATCCTGGGGTGCCCTGAGCTTCCTAAATTAAGAAGGTATTTAAGAGGAGACAGCAGAGAGTTATGACGAGGAGAACTAAGGGAAAAGAGCTGAAAAGTCCACTATAGTGGGAACAGCAGCTCCAGGCCCTGCTCAGAATACAGATGGGATTGAACTTAGGGTGATCAATCGTCCCAGTTTGGCCAGGTCTGAAGGGGGTCCCTGAGATGGGTCTTTTCAATTTAGGAAGCCTCAGGAATACCTGATGAGTTCATAATCCTAACTGGAGTTCTCTTACTTTTTTCAAAAATATTTTTTAATCATTTCAGAGAGGAGGAGAGAGGGAGAGAGAGGTAGAAACATTAACGATGAGAGAGAATCATTGATTGGCTGCTTCCTGCATACTCCACATTGGGAACCCAGCCTACAACCCAGGCATGTGCCCTGACTGGGAATTGAACCCATGACCTCCTGGTTCATAGGTCAATGCTCAACCATTTGAACCACACCAGCTGGCTGGTGTTTTCTTTCTTAATCAGACACTGCTCCACTGCTCTCCTGCAAAAAGCCAGGTTCTACTCTGGAATAGGGGGAGGAGGCAAAGCTGATCCCAGGTCAGGTCCTGGAGGGGAAAAAGCAGAGCCAGAGGGATAGCTAGGTTGGGGGGTATCATGGGATGTTTGGGATAAGGATGTGGTGGAGGTGAAGGTGAACAGTACTATTCAGAGAGTGGAGGCTGATCTCCACTCACTCTATGAAGAAGGGATCACTTAACTTTGTCAAATGAACATGTTCCACCTGAGCTTGTTAGGTCCCTCCTAGGCAGCCTTTCATTGAGAGTCCTTGGGAGGTGAGTGGTCTGCACCTCAAGCCAAATCTCACAGTTCCACTCCTGATCCTCTCACTCGCTCTGGGCCCTCCCTTTCCACCCATCCTCAGAGGTGAGGCATTCATGATCCAAGCTTCCTTTTTGGTCCTCATTGTACCCCACAGTACTGCAAACCAAGAGGACAATCTCCGTGTACTGCCCACATGTGAAAGAAGTGGAGGGGGAGGTCAGTGTTACCATGGAGTCTCCTCTACAAGTCAGTTTGGCTCAGTGGATAGAGCATCAGCCTGTGGACTAAAAGGTCTCAGGTTCAGTTCTGGTCAAGGGTATGTACCTTGGTTGTGGGCACAGCCCCAGGAGGAGGTGTGTAGGAGGCAGCTGATTCATGTTTCTCATTGATGTTTCTAACTCTTTATCCCTCTCCTTTCTTCTCTGAAAAAAAAATCAATTAAAAAAAATATTAAAATATCCAAAGTCAGATACTAGGATAATATCCAGCATCTAGAAGGGTTCAGGAATCTGGAGAAGGTACTGTGGCATAAATTAATAAAAAGACTAGAAATATAATATAAATTTGTAATCCATGGGGGAGCTAGAGGAGGGCTTAGCTTCAGTAACCAAGTTCTCTGAATCTCCAGACCCCTTGCTCTTTATTAACACAAATTTCCCTAAAGCAAAGTAGATATACATATCAAAGGTAAGGTTTAGTATACAGTAGGTATTGTTAGTTTTGGGGGAACTGTTCAGGTGTTTGGCCAGCAGGAGGCAATAACATGTAGATTAAAATGCCCCCAGCTGTCTAGCAACAGGCAATAATATATGCAAACCTTTAGGTTTGGGGAAATGCCCTTAGCCATTCCAGCAGCAGGTAATATGTATTCAGCCCTGCTGAATCCCCAGGTTCCATCAACCTATGGCATTTATGACATGCTGGAATTAGCTTCTGGCAGTCAGAAGTAAAGCAAAAAGATGCACGACCTTTATTGTCAAGTCCACCCAAGGGTCATTCAACTTCCTAGTAGAATATAACTTTTACTTATTCTTGACTCAATGTTTTACAACTCTCTAAGCTTAGCTATTAATTTGTTGAAAACCATTAAACTACACATGATTGTTATCCAACAGGGAAGCAAATAATTTTTTTCCTGTGGAGGTAAAAATGAGCTCTGTTTGATAGAGAAGATAACCTAAGGGTTATAGCCTTGCTGCCTTGAAGAAAAATAACCAGCTTTGCATCTAATTTAACAATCTGACTCCACATTTTTTCTTCTAACTTTTTTTTAAACCAGTTTTTTTTATACACCTGCTTATCTCATTAATTAGTTAAAATAAAACTTTGACATGTACTCTTTATGGAGTTGTATGGAAATTATGCTTTTGAACATTTGAATAATTATTCTTGGGGAAGATCCCTCATTGCATCTCCATTTTTAGTTTCCCATTGGGCCCACAGAAATGAGTTCTAAGTCACAAGTCCTCTTCATCGCTCTACTCTCAAACACTGATGACACCCCAGGCTTCCCACTGGGCTGTGCTACATGCCAGCTCTGGATAAAAATTCTTTTAAAAGAAATTACTCAATTGCAGAGTTACAGGTAAAAGCAAAACCTGGACACTATGCTGTCCAGCAATAGAAAATTATAATACATTCACATTAAATATTATGCAGCTATTATGTGTAACCACTGTCAAGACTATTAGAGCAACATGAAAAATACTCAAACGAACATGTGAAAAATTATGTAACTGGAAAGTAAGATGATTAGGAAGCTTTCTTGTCCCCCCCCCACCCCCCCGCCCCAAATTTTTATTTAATATAGGTTTTGTCCTTTCAATTAAAAAAAAATGTAAAAAAGAAAGTTTAAAACCTAAGCAAGCAGAACGTCAACATGATGTGATATTATTGGTGTTATGTGGATACATGGTGTCCCAAATAATTGTGTATACACACTTGAACAGCTGATAACTCACTTAAATTAGAAAATGAACTGTATGATAATAAATATTGACTTTATAATCTTTCAAAGTGTGTATACATTTTTGGGACACCCTATACTTATCCAACAACATGGTCTTAAAACTAAGAGTAGGATATTTCATTGAATAACTCTCCTGAAATCCCTCACAAATTTACCCATTCTTTCAGCCTTTCACTTCCGAATGCTTAGAAGCTCCAAGGTCACTTTCAGCTCTGTCATGCTATATGACCAGGGCAAGGAAAGGCAAAACCTGAGACATTAGATGGAGGTTGGTGGAGTAGGACTTAAGAGTTCACTTAAGACCTCAGCCACCTCTCAGACTCACCGACAGCTCTGCTCACAGACCCCTGGCAGGCTCTCAGTCCCCTTGGGGTAGGGGTGAGGGTTGCTGTCAAGTTTCAGCCATCCACTTCTACCCTAGGGTACTGTCTCTGGTGCCAAAAACCCGACTCACCCACATATACCCTTGAACTAGAGAAGCTAAATATGCACCCTCTAGGTCTGAAGCTAGGACCCAGGACTCAGATCCCTTTGCTCATACTGTGTTTTGTGTGTTTTTTTTTTAAAATATGTTTTTATTGATTTCAGAGAGGAAGGAAGAGGGAGAGAGAGACTGAAACATCAATGATAAGAGAGTATCATTGGTTGCCTCTTGCACTCCACCTTCTGGGGGCACATGTGCCCTGACCAGGAATTGAACAGTGACCTCCTGGCCCATAGATTAATGTTCAACCACTGAGCCATGCTGGCTGGGCTTTGCTCATGCTGTTTTGCCACCACCTGGAGCGTCCAGACCGGGCCACAGAGAGCCCTTCCTGACCATGGACGTGGCGCCTAGCTGTCCTTCTGAGGACAGGCCTTTCCCTCCCCGCCCTCTTGGAGGAAACCACAAAAACAAGGCAGGAGCCAGCTTTGTTCCAAGGGCAGTTGTTGTCAGCCAGCTCCCATTTCATGAAGCTCTTCGACCCAGAACCCAGGCAGTAAAACAGACCCAAGGACCCGCCAGCTCTGACCTCACTTGTAGCTGCTTTTGGTTCTCTGGAAGCTGATGTTTTCAAGCTGCCTCATCTTCTACTTGCCTGTGCTTACAAACAGACTTTATTGACGTTCCTCCAAAAACTCCCTCCTTCTGAGTCCCTGACTCCGTCTCCATTCAGTGAGTCAGAATCATATTTTGGGTGGGATGTTGGTGCATTCTTATCTGTTTGTCAAGCACAGATTCCAAGAGCGTAAGCTCCTGATGGGCAGGGCCATATTTTACATTTCTTTATAGCCAAGCAGGTAACAGAATGCCTTGCACAGAATAAGTATCCCTTGGCAAACTGGAAACAACCCAAATGTTCAACAGGAGAACAGATAAAGAAATGATGGTTGATTTGTATAAAGGAATACAACTCAGCAATAAAAAGGAATGGACTACTGGCACAAATGTGGATGAATCTCAAAAACATTACACTGAGCAAAAGAAGGCAGACACAATAGACCATGTACTGTAAGATTCCAGTCACATGACATTCTAGAACCAAGAATGTTAATCTATGTGACAGATGATGTCCCTTCAAAATTCCTATGTTGGAGACCTAATCCCCAGTATGGCTGTATTTGGAGATGGGACCTCTAAAAAAGGAATTAAGGTTAAATGAGCACATAAGGAGAGGCTCTGATCCTGTAAGACAGTGTCCTTAAGAGAAGAGACACCAAAGGGCGCCCTCTTTCTCTCTCTCTCTCTCTCTCTCTCTCTCTCTCTCTCTCTCTCTCTCTCTCACACACACACACACACACACACACACACACACACACACACACACACACACACTGTAAGAACACAGTGAGAAGGCAGCCATCTACGAACCAGAAAGAGGCCTTTCATCAGGAACTGAACTGGCTAGAACTTTGATTTTGGACTTTTAACGTCCAGAACCAGAAGAAAATAAACTTCAGTTGTTTGACCCACTTAGTTTATGGTATTTCATTATGGCAGCCCAAGCTAAAACAAGCTCAGAACAGTGGATACCTCTGGGGAAGTTGCTATCGACTGAAAAAGGACACGGGGAACTTTCTAGGGTGAAGGAAATGTTCAACACCTCGATAGAGCAGTGGTCACATGAGTATTCGTGTATATGTAAAAATGTATTGAGCTGCTGCTGAAGATGCATTTAATTAGATGTAAATTATAAGTCAATAAAGACAAAAAGAATGAATAACACAAGTGGAGAAAACATCTGTTAGTAAGAATGTCTCTTCACTGACTCACAGCCTTCATCTGATCCACTGTGGACAGATTCTTGCACTCACCACAGGTATAGCAAAGAGAGAGGGAAAGGAACCCAGCTCTCAGGGAGCCTTTTCCAGCTCCAAAAGCAATATCTGGAAGTCCTCAAGTCACAGCCACTAAGCCAAATTGTTCCAAATGCTAACAGCTCATTAAGAGACTTTTTGACACTTTGAAAGACACATTACCTCCTTCCTGCTTCCACTGAGGCAGCTGTGCCTGGCCCCTCTGAGAACCAGCCAGCCCACAGAACCCCTCAGCTGCTGACAGGGTACACATCAGGAAAAGCAAAAGGGAAACAAAAAAGCTGGTGCAGAAAGTCTTAACGAGATATTAAACTGTGCATTTCTGGCCTTAAGGACTCCCTCTACTCAAGCAAAGGAAGCTGAAAGACTACTGACGCCCACATGTCAGCAGTTGGCTTTTCTGTAGCGCACAGTAAAGGAGTTGTTAGCACCTTGGGAACAAATGAGAAGTTCTCCCCGAAGTGGTTCCCACTCCTTTCTCTCTAGGACTTTGGCAATGCCAATGAGGTGCCGTCAGATGCCACCACCAGAGTATTGTCAACTGGAAGCAAAATCTGCATGCTCCCTGCCAGGGAGAAGTGAGTCATTTCCTTTGGTGATGCCAGGCTCTCTGCATTAAAAATTAAAATTGTTTTCATAAAATCACTGACATTCTAGAATATAAATATGTAGCATGTGTGCCACCTGCCTTCCCTTCTATGTCCTTAGCAGACATTGCTAATTGATCCCAGAACTTTTAATCATGGAGCCCAGTTCCAGAATCAGCAATGGGCTGGAGATAGCTGCTAGTAGCTCATGAGAGCCAATTGTTAAATTTCAGGAGTCTTGCTAACTGGGTCTTAAACATACTCATTTTTAAAATTGATTATATAAATGTATACCTGAAGGAATTATCTTAAAAGAAAAGGTAATAAATACACACAACTCATCACTTCCCAATTATTTTACTACACTTTTTTTTTACTTATATACCTGAGTATATTCACATATATGATATATACTATACTATACTATAATATAATATACTATACTGTACTATACTATACTATACTATACTATATAATGGTGCACACTTCCCAATATTGTGTTGAGAAATACAGTATTAGTAGCTTGAAATAGGCCACAATGATAGGATTACCTTCCAGAAATTGGCAAATATTACCAGTCAGGGTATCCTCCCATTTGCCTATCACCTATCAGCACACCACTATCTGGTGTCAACATCAGATGCCAATAATAAGAGACCCCCGAGGAGGTAGACTATGCCAATCGGATTCCTGCTATCTATAATATGATGGGGGAAGGAGTGTTAGTCTTCATGCCTTTCCTTTGGCATGGTAAGATGCAACTCTGAGCACTTAACGTGGAAATCAAAAAGATAGAGAAAACCCCTAGATCCAGCCATGCCTGAAGCCAGTCCTGCTGCACTTTTTTTGTTTTTGTTTGTTTGTTTGTTTTTTACTAAAGTGAGACTTGCTTAGGGGCATTGTTTTTTTTTCGTTCTCACAGAAACACCATATGGACTAGCAGCTTGGCCCTGGAGGAGATAGATATTTGTTTGCCTTAGAGTCTTCCACTGAAGGAAATATCTGAAGGAATCAGCCAGGGACCAAGGACCAAGGTCAGTCAAAATCGGGATCTTCCATCACTCACAGTAAGACATAGTAAGGGCATCTATTAACTGTGGCTGTGGCCAGTGATTGGTAACAGCTGCTTTTGGTTATTCTATAACCTCATGCCTACTCTGGGAAGTGGTCCCATCTTTGGCTACACGTGAAAATTTCCAGGGGAGGGGGCTGGGCTTTAGTGTTGTTCAAAGCTCCGAGGTCATTCTGATGCTCAGTCAGGGTTTAGATCCACAGCTCTAGGACCCAGAACACCAGGTCCTTGATTGCCACTTTATCCAAGATAGTTTTTTGAGGAAGACCTTGATTCTGTTCAAGATCTCCTTGAGTCCACCTCCCTGCAGGTATAGAGTGGGCCTCCACGCAGGCATAAGTACTGGTTTGATGTGTTCGTTTTTTAACCAAAAAGAGTATCAGCCCTATATTACATTTTCTTGATTGTGAAGCATTTGGCACTGCCCTTATTGATCAATGTAGACACTTTATCTCCAGGTTCTTGTCATTTAAAAACTAAACCTGTGAACTCCAGGTATCATGGACAATGGCCAGAAGGACCTATTGATTGTCCAATTGGAATGTTATTACTCTATGGATATTGTGAATCTTTACCTTGGCTGCTGGGAAGCTCAGAGTGGCTCAGGTTTAGCAATTGCATATTTATGATATACATTGCATGTTCTATCTTTACTTCTGGTTTCACCTCACTCCCTACACTTACTTCCCATTAGACCCAGTGTCCTTAGCTATTCATTCTGTTCCTATTGAGTTGAGTGTACACACGAGCCATCACAAACCCTTTCAGAAGAAAGGCTTCATAGATGAATGAATAGAATGCAAATGGTAGTTGCTAATTTGAGGGATTAGGCAGAATACAAAAACACTGGACTCTGCAGAGCAGATCGTTATGATTCTCATGATGCAAAGCTCCCAATCTTAGATGTAAAGTAACATCTTCAGGATACACACTTTCCCCCTGATGCATACAGAAAAAGTACGAATGCCCAAATACCCTTTTCAGAGAGTGCCCTCAGCTTCTCTCTGAAACTGTCTTCTGGCCTCCCCACGCCATTCCAGCTAAGCAGACAAGCCAGCTCACCTTTCCCAATCAGGACACAACTCTCTTGGCTGATTTATAAGCTCAATTCTGCACTCTATGAGAGACTTCGCTGCTGGGTTGGAGTGCAACCACACTAGTTGTGCTAATTAATTTATTTTATTTATTTACACTGCTGTCCTCATGACCTTCCTACACTCGAATGTCCTCCCTTCCTTTTCCAAGTGCTGCATGGGTGCTGGCACGAGAGCATCGGGATCACATCAGCTCTTTAAATGTCAGGCTAACTCTATGTTCCCAGTTCTTCCCTGGGGCTAAGATTGGGCTGTTGATCATTTCATCTATTCCCACCCACTTGGCTTTCACACTGCAAATGTTCACAGATGAGCTGTTTCCAATGCCTTCCCATCTCAAATGGCAGATAAAAGTGGAAGAGCCCCGGATCAGTCAAGCTGCCAAGAAGTCATGAGCTGTAGGCGTGTGACCCACTGTTTGGGTGTTCAAGATTATAGGAACGTGTGCCGAGCCCGCACAGCCATGGGTGAACCTGCAAGGGGGCAGTGAAGGATTTAGATAAGACAGATAAGAGAATAAAGCTGGGTGCTAGATGGCATGCTGCCCTCTCTGATGGAGAGATAGTGCCGCAGCCTGCAAGTCAAGTCTTTATTTTATAGCCATACTCCAGGAGGCAAAGGAAGGGCGTGGTTACAACCTTCTCGAGGGTTTCGAATCTACTCAATTACAGGCACCTGATCAAGCTTTGTTTACTTGCTGCACCTCCTGCAGCCCATATCGCTCAGCCACGTGGGCTTACAGGTTCAGACCGTAAGGTCAAGCTTACAACTATAGCCTTCGGCTATAATTGTGCTGGGACTTGCACGTGGCTTTGCCACGAGAGGATCGTGTCCTCTCATTAGTCCCAGGCTTGAACCTTTCCAAAAGCTGTAGCCACTCTCCCCAGTGACGTTGCCTGGAGTTTATTTCACACATCCACCCTGCTGTCTTCGGCTCTGATCCAGCCTGTAGAAGGGAGGCAGAAGCTTTTAAAAATGATAATGAGGTCAGAGCCCAGAACATCCTATCCCTCCTGGATCCAGCCAAGAAAACATAGTGTTAGTGGCCACAGAAGCCCTATAAGTTCCTCTGAGTCAAGGAATCATGGCTGGATAGGCCAAGCTAGGGCTCACAGATTGGAAGATCCATTTAAGAGTAATGCCTTAGAACTGAGGAATCTCAACAATGGTCCTGGATTGTTATCTCTCCTAGGTTCTGATTTCTACCACTTAATATAGTGCCTGGCACATAGTAAATGGTCAATAATCTCCTTTCCTATTAGGCTTTAAATTTCAGCACCTAATGCAGTGCCCAGCACTTGAATTCCATAACCCAACACAGCCCATGGCATAAACTAGGTAGTCAATAAATGTTGGTTGAATAATTGCATTTATAACCAAATAACAGGATGGACAGTACATGGACAAAAGGAAGAAAGGAAGGGAGGGAGGAAGAAGAGATGAATGAGTAGTGTTAAATCTTTGCTTAAAACTAACAAGTCAAAAACTGGACTCAATTCCCCACAAGGAAGTCCCTTCAGCTGTAGAACTCTTATTCTCATTGTTATAAAGCAGTTTCCCAAACTTTTGACATATGTGTACCCCTTCTATAATTTTCGTAACACTGATTACCCCTCATACTCATGAGAATGTAGAATTAGGCGCAGCTAACATGTACCCCCACCAAACTCTTCCTGTACCCCTGTGGGTACACCTACCACACTTTGGGAAACACTGTAAAGTTTACCCCCTGATGGAGCCAATCTGTCACGTTGTGACTTGCCCTTGGCAGTTCTAGCTCTCTCCTCTATGTCTTCAAGCATCCACTGGGGGACTTGGAACATGTACCCCACGGATAAGGGGGGTACTATAGTATATATCTCCTAGTGAGTCTGCTTCTCTAGTTGACCCCTGACCCGTGAGTGGTTTAGGTGCTCTTCCATCCCCTGAAAGCACAGCACTTGGCCTCTCTCCCAACCTCTGCATTGCAGAAAATGCCAGATGGTAGCCAATTCTCTAGGCTCTATTTCCACACATACTGCCACTCGACTTGCAAGCTCCTTCTGACAGTCTGTGTTGTGTGCGGGTGGAAGGCTGGGCAGGCAGCCCTGTTCTCAGCTATGGAGTGGGCTGATGGGCTGTGCAGACGAACAGATATCAGACGAACAGCTCAGGAGGTTTGGCTATCTTCTCATGAGAGGAAAAGTGCCAAAACAGTGACAATAAATCACTGGAGAACTTCACCAGCCACTATGATTAGTGGTCTTTGTCCACCTAATAAATCTCAAGGCAGGAGAGTAAAGTGCACTCACTAAACTGCCACAGAAGTGTCTCATCATGTGCATATCAGGACAGACTTCTAGGCAATGCTTGGCTCCCCAGAATGCCTTAGAGGACACATAGGATAAAGATACATTTTCTCTGGGCTCATACCAAGCAGGTGGAGTTTTGCATGCTTTCTATCAGAGAAGTTGCAAATTGGCAGTCGTGGGCTGAAGTTGGCCTCCTAGCATGTTTTGTTTGGCCTTCACAGTTTAAAAAATTTTTTTTTGAATTTATTGCCAACTTTCACAAATTGGGGATTTCACATTTTAAAAAAATCCCTGAATTTCCCATCTTTCTTTTCTTTCTTTAAAAAAAAACAACAACAACAACACTTTTAAGGTTATTTGTTTGTTTGTTTTAATATATTTTTATTGATTTTTTTTTTACAGAGAGGAAGAAAGAGGGATAGAGTTAGGAAGATGGATCAGCTGCCTCCTGCACATCCCCTACTGGGGATGTGCCCACAACCACAGTACATGCCCTTGACTGGAATTGAACCTGGGACCCTTCAGTCCACAGGCTGACACTCTATCCACTGAGCCAAGTCAGTTAGGGCTCCCATCTTTCTTGAAAAGTCAGATTTGGAAAGTACAGACCTACTCTCCTGCATTGGCAAAAGCTGGCCATAGCTGAGTAGCAGGTGGTCTTGTTAGACAGGGAAGGAAACCCTGCAGTTCAGGCAGCCCCACCCAGCCTGCTGCTCTTGCTTATGCCACCTGCCTGGCTTCTGGAGGCATCTATGTATACAAACCCTGGTCATCCCAGCTGTAGCAGATGCTATATACTTTCCCACTGTAGTAGAAAGCCAGGCTGGACTTCAAAAGCCAGTGTCTATACCTCTTTGCCTGAAGATTTTCCTGGGCAGCCAGACCCTCTGCTTCTCAGCCAGCCATGAATGCCCCTTCAACTGATGGGAATTGAGCATAAATATTCCAGCTATCCTGCCCCCCTTGGTTGGGGTCACTCTGAGGCATACGCTATACCCTTTTCCCAGAGGTCCCCAGTGAAAACAAGCTCTAGTTACCCACAGTGGAAGGTGACATGGCCTTTAAAGGCTGCCTTTCCCTTCCCTATTTCTTCCCCTTCCTCCCCCCCTTTTTTCACATCTAAATTATTTGTACAGTTTATTGTACAAAAACAATTCTATACGATTAGTGTGAACACTGAATTAGGGAATACTGAACCATTGTTCCCAGGGGAAATAGAAGATTAGGTTTCTGTCTTCTGGTCACAACATTTCATCAGCCAGTCAATACATAATCTCATTTTATGTGTTTATGTTCAAAGACACCTTATTTAATATGTTTGGTTGATTCATTAACATCCAACTCACAGCTAAAAGCACTGTGAGTCATGCCTGAATGAAGCTCATCTAACACATGTGCAGTTGGTCCTTGAACAATGTGGGGATGGGATGCCCACCACCTATCCAGTGGAAAATTCTCGGCCCTCCTCATACTCGGATTCCCAATTGCAGGTATAAAATACAGTTGGCCTTTGAACAACAGGAGTTTGAACTGTGCAGGTCCACTTACATGTTAAGTACAGGTGATTATTATTTAAATCCACACATAAGTGGACCCACATGATTCAAACCTGTGCTGTTCAAGGTCAACAGTATTTTCTCCAATAAGGCACATCACAGCCTTCTTGCTCTTGAGAACACTAGGCCACACTTCAGCAGTGCACTTGATGGCCATTTTAAACAGTAAAATTACCAACCCAAAGCACAAAAATGCAAGAAGTGTGCACTACACAGAAGGCGAAAAGGACCTTTTGTTTACAACTTAAGAACTTAACAAGGAAGCAGTGTTGCCTTGCTGGACCTCAGCTGGGAATGTGCACATCTGGTAACTCAAATTCTTTGTCACTTTGTGCCTCTCCAAAAGTGACTGTGAAAGTGACACAAATATTGATTTTGAGGTTACAAATAAATTGTAGCAAGTAGGCAAATTCACAGATACAGAATTCAGGAGGATCAATGATATCCCAGCATCTGCTTCTAGGGAACCCCAAATGAAGAAAATGTTATAGAAGTGCTTTCCTCCTCAAGTAATTGAGCAACAACTAAAAACTCAAGAAGAAATAAAAAAAAAACCACACACAGTGGTTTTCAGGAATTGGCCATCAGGTAGCACGGGATAGTGATTCCCAAAACAGGGAAAACTAACAAGGTGAGTCCTCTGATTTCCCTAGTGCAGTGGTAGGCAAACTCATTAGTCAACAGAGCCAAATATCAACAGTACAACGATTGAAATTTCTTTTGAGAGCCACATTTTTTAAAACTTAAACTTTTTCTAATGCCACTTCTTCAAAATAGACTTGCCCAGGCCATGGTATTTTGTGGAAGAGCCACACTCAAGGGGCCAAAGAGCCGCATGTGGCTTGTGAGTCATGGTTTGCCAACCACTTGCCTAGAGTATGTCAGACACAGGCCCAGTCTCTGGGGAAACAGCAGTAAGCAGATGTAAGCCCTTTCCTTGTAGAACTTACCTTTTATGGGGATTAGATGGGAACAGACAATAAATGAGTATCTTATTTCTCAAGTTGAGAAGAGCCATGAAGGTTCTCAAAAAAAGCAGGAGAGGAGGACAGAGAAAGCCACATGTAGATGGAGGAGCTTTGACATGAAAAGGTGGTTGAGAGGCATCACTGAGTAGTGACATTCCAGTAAACAGGAAAGTGAATAAATAAGCCATATGGCTAGGTTTCTGGGGAAAGAGCAATCAGGTAGAGGGTTGGCCAGGTGAGCTTGAGGGCAGTGCTGCTGGAGAGGGTGGGTTTAGGGCCTTCTGTCCCAGGGTGGAGACTGCGCACACGCGGTTCTCTGAAAGCCTCCTGGAATGGAAACTCTCTGCCCTATCATCCTCATTAACCTAAAAATATCCCAGAGCCCTAGCTGGTTTGGCTCAGTAGATACAGCATCAGCCTGCAGACTGAAAGGTCCCAGGTCTGATTCCGGTCAAGGGCACGTGCCCAGGTTGGGGGCTCAATCCCCAGTAGGGGACGTGCAGGAGGCAGTCGTTCAATGATTCTCTCTCATCACTCTCCCTTCCTCTCTGAAATCAATTATATATATATATATATATATATATATATATATATATATATATCCCAGAAATTCTAAACTACATCTCCCAGGGTGCCCACCCCTAGAACCTGGAAGTCACTCTATCCTACCCCTAAATACACTGTGAGGTTGGAGGACTTGGAAAAAATGGGACAAGCCAGCAGTTCCCAAGTACTGTCCATCAGGACACTGTTCAGATATACACTGAGAGGCCAGATTATTATGATCTCTTAATGCATAATAATCTAGCCACTCAGTGTGTGTGTGTGTGTGTGTGTGTGTGTGTGTGTATATATATATATTAGAGGCCCAGTGCATGAATTTGTGCTTGGGTGGGGTCTGGCCAACCTGGCCAGGGGGAAGGGACTTGGGCGGTTGGCCGGCCTGCTTGCTGATTGGACTCCCGGTCGAGGGGACAATTTGTATATTAGCCTGTTATTATATAGGATATACACCGAGAGGCCAGATTATTATGTGTTCAAAGATCATAATAATCTGGCCACTCAGTGCAGGAAAACAACCACACATGACCTACTATGTCACCTCTAGCATTCTGAATAGCTTCAGGGAAAACACATACACACACACACACACACACACACATGCTAGAAGAAGTAACTGAGTCAAAAGGAAAACCATTTTTTTTCTCATGACCTGTTTAAATCCACATTCTAAGATCAAAATCAAAACAGAAACAATGAGCAATTCGCTTCAGGAATTCCCCAACAACATTTTCTGTTCAGTTCCTGGCTACAGGACAGCATTGGGCTTCACAGCCATTGGAGAAATCCACCTCATCATGATGGTTAGTCCCCCTTAATCAACTTGCTCCAGTCAGAATTTGAACTCTGAGCATGCTGAATTCCCTCTCCTTTCTACATCACTCCCTCTCTGATCTGGAGGCTCATGGCTTCAGACACCTCCCATGTGCTGCTGATGTCCGACTCTGTCTGAAGGCCTGACCTCTCCCCTTTATCCTGCTGCCTATCCTTTATCTCCTCTTGGCTGTCTAAAAAACGTCTCCAAATTCACACCTCCCAAACTGGGCCCCTGCTGTTCACTTCCTAGATACTCCTGGCCTCTCCATCTCGGCTGATGGCAACTCTCTTCCTCCAACTACTCAGACTAAAAATGTGGAGTCATCCTGGATTCTTACCTTTCCCTCTTGCTGGATATCAGTTGATCAGCCAACCCTGCTTGTTCTAACTTAAAGTATACCCAGAAGCTGACCATGTCTTATCACCTGCACTAATGCCTCTTTGGTCCATGCCTTATCATGTTCACTGCAAAATGCCTTAGTTGGTGCCCCCGTTCTACCCTTTGCTCCCCTACTGTCTAATCCCAACACAGCAGCAAGAGCGATCCAGTTAAAATCCAAGTGGATTGTGTCTGTCCTCTGCTCACAATCCTCTAAGGCACATGTGTCAAACACAAGGCCCGCGGGCCAAATCCGTCCCGCCAGGCCTTGCAATGTGGCCCGCACCGCGCTGTCATCACTGCACTCCGCTGCGTTTCCATCACAATGACAGTTTATGACTGTTCAGTAAACCATTCGGCCCGCGACTTAGGCTGGATTTTAGATTTTGGCCCCTTCTCTGATTGAGTTCGACACCCCTAAAGGGCTTCTACAATATCTCCCTCAGAGGTAAAGCCGAGATCCCTACAATGATCCCCACCCCTAACCTCTTACCTCTCTTATCCCCCTCCTTCCATTCCCATCATGGTCCACCTTGCCCACTCTGTTCCAGCCACACTGGCTCTCTGCTGCCCTCACACAGGCCAGGCACACTATCACCCCAGCACCTTCACATGTGTTATTCTCTTGGCCCAGATGCTCATCGCCAGGTAGCTGCCTAGCCCTCCTCCTTACACAAATGCTAACTCTTGTGAAACCCTCCTTGCCACTTAATGTCAAATTCCAACCCCTGGCCCATGACTCCTAAGCCCTTTCCCTACTACATATATTTTTTTCTTAGTGCTTATCACCATTTAACCCACTGTAGATTTTAATGAATTACCTATCCATCTCTCCCACTAGAACGTAAGCTCCACAAGGCACACATTTTGGTCTGTCCTATTCATTGTTGTACTCCCAGTCCCCAGAATAGTCAGGGCCCATGGTAGGTGCTCATTAATATTTGTTAGTTGAATGAAGTTTTATAAATGAAGGAGCATACCACTCTGCTTCCATGTAGCCACTCCCCCTCAGTGGCCAGCACATAGTAGGCATTCAGATGCTCCTGTGGGCAAGGGAGCACCCTCTCCTCCCACTCTCCTCCTTTTCAGAAGGGAGGTATCTGGGGAGGGAGGAAGAGTCTGGTCTAGTTTCAGAGATCACCTGTGGGAGGCTGAGGGCGCGAACAGACAGCTAGCTCTTTGCATGTACAGCCTTTGTGAAATCAGGAGGGAATGCTCTTTCCTGCCCCTGTGGGTGGGGTAAGAAGTCTTCCTAGGGACAAGTTTCAAATCCCAGCTCCTGGCATGTTTCTGTTTGGGTCTGGTCCTAGCAGTGACGACTTGAATTTTCCTCCGGAGCTGTGTTCCATCGGGCGTGCAGAGCCTGGGAACAGTGAGGGCATTAGGACCAGGAGTGAGGCACACGCCTGGCTCGGGCTGTGTCTGGCAGAGGGCTCTCAGCTGGCTGGCTGCGAGCGGAGCTATGTGTGAAAGGAAACCAGGCACTGCCTGCCGGCTTCTCATCTGTTGATCTGACCTGACTTGAAGCATCCAGCACGTCGGCTGTCAGCACTGCTGGACTGAGGACCCACCCGCTCCCCCGGACAGCCCATAGCAACCTGACCCCTAGTGCTAGGGGGGAAACAAAACACGGGGGATTGGTAGACACCTGAGCAGAATGGAATCGTTGCTTTTTCCCAACGAGAAAAAAAGGGGGCCAAAGGGGCCACACAGTTGAATTTGAAGTCCCCGTGAATGGGCTTTTCGAAGGCAATTAAAGAAATCCACGCGGAGCGGACCTGGGGCGGGCCTGGGGTCCTGTGGCTTTCGGACTGTACTTGGGAGCTGGCCTCACACACGCTGTTGGTAAATGGCAGACGGCACCAGAGGAGCAGGTGAAGTGGTTGTCCGAAAACTTCCAGGTGGAACCAGGAACCCAGGTCTGCTGCAGGGGACAGCAAACTTGAACATGACCTGTTGCATTTGGCAAGTTCCAGCAACATGCTCCTAAGGAAGCGACGCAGGCACGGGCCATGCAGGCTGCAGTTCCTGCTGCTCTTCCTGACGCTGGGATGCGTGCTGCTGATGGTGGCTATTCTGCACCCTCCCCCGCAGGCCCCGCACCAGGCGGATGCAGCCCAGGCTGCCCAGCACAACCCCGAAGCTGGGTACCGCCTGGACTTTGGGGAGTCCCAGGAATGGGTGCTGGAGACCGAGGATGAGGACCAAGAGTACGAGCCCTTGGAGGGCCTGCCGCCCTTGATCTCACTGCGGGAAGATCAGCTCCTCGTGGCCGTGGCCTCACCCAGGGTCCGAAGGAACCAGAGCCAGGGCAGGAGAAGTGGCAGCTACCGGTTCATCAAGCAGCCGAGCAGGTGGCTGGACCAGGAGGCCGCAGAGAAGGACTGGGGGGCGGAGGAGGAGGACGACGATGAGGAGGCATCTGAAGAAGATGAGCGGATCAAGCTCAGCCTGGAGGAGACGCTCAGCGCCCGCATCCCCCTGCAGAGGGCGCTGCCCGAGGTACGGCATCCGCTGTAAGTAAGGCCCCTGCCTCCCCATTCCCAGGTACAGGGGTGCTATCAGCAAAGGCGGGGTGCACTCTGACTCACTGTCCCTAGGGCAGCGCCTCTCCAGGTGTGGCCGCTGGACCAGCAGCGGCAGCATCACCGGGAACCTGTTAGAAAAGCAGTCTCAGACCCCGCCCAGACCCCTGAGTCAGAAACCCGGGGTGGGGTCCCGGGATCTTATCTAACCAGCCCTCCAGGTGAGAACCACCTTCCTAGAGAGCAGAAGGGAGCAGCTCTTACTGTCCGGTCTCTTCCCCACCCTGGGTTCTAGTCCTTCTGTCTCTGGATTAGCAGATCAAGCAGCTTTATCTATAGAACTCAGAGGGGACCTGGGGCAGTCCTCCAGGGCACCTGCCAGTTCTAACACTGTGACTCCTGTCCGTTTTGATAGTATGATTGTTGTCAGTGTTTGATTTCATTTTGGATCAAAACAGCAATTGCAGCTAACACATGGGTGGGTCTTGCCATGTGCCTGGCTTTAATCTAAGAACTTTTCACATATTAACGTACTGGTATAAGGCCCTTACAACTCTGTTGGATGGGTGCTAGTATTACCATCATGCCTATTTTATAGGTAGGACAATAAGGCACAGAGAGGCCAAGTGACTTCCCCATAGTCACACAGACTGCGGGTGCCAAAGCAGGCCAGTCTGCCTGAACCGCCACTCTATGCCGCCCTCTTTGGTCCACTAGACTAAAGGGATGATTCCAGTGCCCAGGAGCACAGACGCCATCTGACCTGGCAGGGTGACCCCACCCTAGGAGCAGGCTGCAAAGTGAGATGACATGTAGGCTGTGCCCAGCGAGATGATAGACTCATCCTGTACACGCCTGCCTTCCTCCCTCGCTTCCCACCACCACCACCAGGCTGGCTGCAGAGAGGGGAGCAATGCAGCTGGTTGGTGTGGGTGATCTAAGTCCCTACTCTATAGCCACAGCCCTTCCCAGAGCCCAGAGAGCTTCCTGGGAAGCAAGCCCCCTCCCCCCTTCCCGGTGAGAGGACCCGCGTAGAGCAGCAGTTGGGAGCAGGACTATGATCTCCTTGGATCCCTCATGGGGTCCCCCTGCCTGGCTGCTCGGCCACTCACTCTCAGGGTTGTGTAAATGCAGAACAGCACACAGGAGTGACACCTCCTTACACTGTGTGCCTGGAGCCTCACTCACCTCCTCGTCCCAACTGTGCTGTTCTGACTTCAGGTCTTGGCTTTCAAAGCTCTTTTCAGGAAACTCCCAGGCCCAGCCAGGCCCAGCCCCTTGCAGTTCTGTGCTCTCTGGAGTGTTAACTCATCATACTCATTACTGAAGCTGAGTGGGCATTGATGGGCTGGTTGTTCAGTGCCTGCTCCCCCTGCCATGCGGTGAGCCCAAGGTCCCAGCACACAGGAAAGAAATGATTGCTGAGTGCGTGAATATAGTTTTAAAATTCTGTTCATACATTTTTTACTGGCCTAGAGCAAGAATGGGTATCCTCATCTTGTCCAAAAGAAACATTGCCTCAAACAAAAGGTCTCTGGTTACCAAAGGGGTGTGTGTGTGTGTGTGTGTATGAGAGAGACTATGTGTGTTGCATTGTGCAAATGTGCTGTGTCTGTGCATGTGTTGTGTGTGAATTATGCTGTGTGTATGTTGAATGGGTTGTGCGTAGTACATGTGAGTAGCACAATATGTGATGCCTGTGTGTGTTGTGATGTGCACAGGTATGAGTTGTGCTATATGTTATCACATGAGTATGTGTTATGGACGTGTTACTGTTCATATGTGTTGCAATATGCACAATACATCATGTATCGTGTGCTATGCCATGCACACATGTCACGCACACATGTGCTTGTGTGTCTTGTAAGGCAAGGTTTGTTTTTGCATGTTTTTGTTGTATGTGTGTACATATATATTATGTTGTGAGCCTGTAACAAGCCTATGATGTGCTTGTGTGTGTGTTGTGCAAGTGTGTGCATTGCATCTGCTGCATGCGTGTGTTACAAATGTATTGTGTGAGCGGTATATGTGTACATGTGCAAATGTGTTGTGTGTATTATGCATGTGATGTGAAGTACAGAGATGTGTTTTGTGTATGGTGCAAGTGTGGGCAAATTTATGGCATGTGTATGTGTACAAAAGTGCTGCATGTGTCATGCTGGTAGTATGAAGTGTGTGGGTGTGTGCTGTGCATGTGTGTGGTGCAAGCATGGGTACATTTTGTGTTGTGTGTGATGTGTACATATGTATGTGTGTATGTGTGTGTGCCTGCACCATTTTAGTAGTTGCTTCTTCAAGCCAGGGTAACCAGTTCATCTGTTTGCCTGGGACCTTACTGATTTTAGCACTGAAAGCCCCTCAGGTCTCAGGCAAACTGGGACAGTTGGTCGCCTCACCCCCAGCTTTCCAGGTTTCTCTTAGGACCTCAACCCCCTTCTCCCTCACCCCTACCCCCACACCACCACCACCACTGGCAACCAGCTCTCTCTGGAGGTGTGAGACGCCCTCTGCTGGCTGCAGCTGGTCCCTGTAGCTATGCTGCCCAAGCCTTGGCTGCACTTCAGGCACTGGAGCCTCCCCTTCCCAGCAGCCCTCTAGCACACATAAGGGATTCTCTGTAAAGTGAGACAATAACTCCCCTTCGCGCCCTCCCCCCCCCACAACCTCCCTCCAGGGTGACAGGATTCCCCTCGTTCCATCTCTTTAAATGTTCCAAAATAGACCCATAAAAGAACAGACATATATTAAGCACCTACTATCTGCAGGCCCTACACTGCAACTTTCTGTCCAGAACCAGAACACTAGACATCCCGAAGCTCTGCCCCTGCTGTAGTGAGCCACGCACCATCATCCACCCCAGAGCTGCTTTCATCCTGACTCCTAACCCAGCCCAGCCCCACTGGCCCCAGTTCCTGCAGCACAACCCCCACACAGGCCCTGGCCTTTGCTCACTCCACTCTTGATGCCGAACAGGTTGGACAGAGACGCGCTTCTCAAACTGTGCTGTGCATGCAAATCTCCCGGGCATCTCGTTGAGCACAGGGTCTAATTTGGCATGCCAGGGGTGTGGCTTAAGGTGCTATCTTTCTCTCTGGCTCCCAGTTGGTACCAGCACTGCTGGTACATAGACCATACTTTTGATTAGCAAGGGGCTACATCACCAGTTCGAGAAACTACGTGCGTGTCAGATATCAGATTCCCATGGGTTGCTTACTTAAAACGTAGGTTTTCAGACCCGGCCACTACGGACTCTGCATAGTTCCATCTTGGAGCACAGAGATCTGGATTTTTAGAAGCAATGCAAGACAGTTTGGAGAACCACTAGTGTACGAAGTGAGTGAAAGTGAGTGGAGAGGTAGTAGAGTTCTGGAAAGTTCCATGGAGGAATTAGTGCTGGGACTGGGAAGTAGAGAGGAAGATAGTCACCCTCCTACCCGGGGCTTTTGTACTTGAACATAAATGTCAGCTCAGCTATAGCTGGCTGTATGCTACCTGCTTCCATCAACTCATAACTTGTGCTTATGGTGGGGCCCATATTACCCTGGTTTATATACAAGTAAGACTAAATCAATGTCACATGGAATAGCGGGTCCGGGGTTGAATCCTGGCATTACCTCTTACTGTGTGACTTTGTATAATCACTCAATCTCTGAGCCTTAACTGTAAAAGGGAGATAGCACCCTCGCATGAGGTTGTAGCTCAAATTAGACAAAATGTTGATGAGTTTTCACCCAGGATTCAAGTCCAGACAGAAGTTTCCCTTATCATATTCTGGAAAGACAGAGAAAGGTTGGAGCAGGTAGCTGTGGACTTTACATCATTGTCCTTTCTCTGACCAAACAGTTACGTTCTGCCCCTGGGGGCTACTAAATAATCACACATTTGGGGGCATACTGGAATTATCTGGAACGTCATAGAAACTGCTTACATATATCCAGGGGGCCGGATCAGAGCAAGGCCAAGGATGGCCGGAGTCCCGCAGACTGTAGGAAATTGGCTGTAAGGTATTACTCTCCTGTTGGTATCTGCAACCAGCTTATATACTCCTTGAGAGCAAGAACGGTGTCTTCTTTCATTCACCAAACAAATATTTATTTTATTAAAGGTGAGAAGGTGAGCAAGACCCAGCCCAACCCAAGGAGCTTGGGGGACATGGCAGGGAGGGGGTGGGGGATACAGACAAGCAGCCAGGCCATTACATGGTGGAATCAGAACTAGAATATGGAAGTCCCCTGAGTCAGGCACTCTGCTGATCTGGTAGGAGCTGGGGGTCAGTAACCCCAAAATAGCTTTAGAAAACCGTGCAGAAACCTTTCTACTGTGGCCTGGCAATGGGAAGACAGCAGGTGGTGGTGGTGGGGGGGGGGAAGTTGGGGGGAAAGAGGCGGTGTTTCTGCCACAGCCAGGCCATCTGCTGCAACGCTGTGACTCACTCTCTTCCAATCACCATCCAAAGGCATTTTCTGAGGTCACAGGAGATCCTGGAGCTGCGTGACGAGAAGGCAAGCATCTGTGCGTAAACACAGCCCGTGATCTGGGAGGGTGAGGATACAAAGCTAACATTTCCGGAGCCGCTCTCTTGGGCCAGGATGATCCCCTTTAATCCGGCAGCATCCGGGGCTGCACTAATTGGGGGGTGTCAACAGCAGAGCCAAGATTCAGAGCCAGGCCGATTTGATTCCAAAGCCCTAGATCTTTCCTCTCCCCTGCTGCCACTCAGAAGATGGACAAGTGAGATCAGACCAGGCCTCTGGACACGTGTGTGTGTGTGTGTGTGTGTGTGTTTGTGTGTGTGTGTGTGTGTGTGTGTGTGAAACGAAGGTAGTAGAATATGCACCAGCTATCTGATTGAAGGACAAAGGAAGTAGCTAGCCCCATCGTTTAACATTGAAAGTGCATATTTTTTCCATGGCTCCTCTCCATGGTCACATGTGCGCACTGCCTCATGGATTCCCTCCGCAGAGCTGCAGCCCAGGTAGAGCAGTGGGACCGTGCACCCCCACCTGGCAGGGAGAACCTGAAGCCTGGAGATCTGGCCAAGGCCCCTGGTGTGGACCCCTTACTTGTTGCTGTCTTGTTTTATTTTGTTTTGGTTTTAAATGTATTTTTATTGATTTCAGAGAGGAAGGGTTAGGGAGAGAGAAATAGAAACATCAATGATGAGAGGGAATTATTGATCAGCTGCCTCCTGCATGCTCCCTACTGGGGATCAAGCCTGCAGCCCAGGCATGTGCCTTGACCGGGAATCGAACTGTGACCTCCTGGTTCATAGGTCAGTCCTTAACCACTGAGCCACACCAGCCAGACATATCTTGTTTGTTTACCCACCTTATTTCTTCAAAGGATTTGAAGATACATCATAAAATAGAAAACTCTATCAATATGTTTAGTAAATAAGGGGAAATATACTTTAGAATACAGTACCGTTCCTTCCATTCTTGGGATATGACACAACTACACCTCTTCCCACCTCCAGGCCTTAGCAGAGGCTATGACACCTGCCAGGAACAACATTCCCCACTCTCATGCCCTCTCTCCACTGTGTCCTACCCACCCCATTCTCAGCTTTCCTCTCAGGCCCCACTCCCCAAGTGTCTCAGTTGGTGAATAATTACTTGGTTGTCTGTTTAATGGGATGTGAACACCATGACATCAGAGACTACCTCAGTTTGGCCTCCCCCAGAGCAGAGCCTGAGACAAGCATTTGCTGTACAGGTGATGCCAGGGGCAGGGACTGGGAACATAGAACAGCCCATCGGAGACGTGTTTCCAAGGCAGTTAACTTCTGTGAGCAGCTAGAGTACAGTGGAGGGAGTCCGGGAGACAGTGTATTGCCCACCCCCCACCCTTGAGGTCAAGGTTGCTGGATATCAATACGCCTACTCCTTTTCAGTCACTGGCTGTGGGGAGGGTGGGAGGTTAATTCCCTCCTGCAGGTGACTGGGGAGAGCGCCTCCAGCAGTGGGATGGAAGAAAGCAGGAGACTGGAAGCCAGCCTGGCCTGCAGTGTAACCATATGGCCCCAGGGGATATGGGCAAAGGGTTTTAAAGGATGGAGATTTTAGGGGAGGTCCCTGGCCAAGATCTCAATAGACTATTCAGCATATTCAGCAGTTTTCCAGGTGTGTCTCTCAGAGCCGTGGACTCTCCTGATTGATTGGCCCGGGGCCAGGGCAGCGGTCATTATTCAATGCAGCTGGTCCTGATGTCAGCCATGGCTGGTTTTGTTGCTTATCTGGGCTTGGAGCTGAAATACAACAGAGGCCTAAATGTTACCCCTAGGTTAAGGTGACCAGGCGTCCCGCTTTTGGTGGGACAGTCCCGATTTTTAACAATTTGTCCTGTGTCATTTTTAAAAAGTCCCGATAAATTGGGAAGCAGAACAAATTGTTAAAAATCGGGGCTGTCCCTCCAAAAGCGGGACATCTGGTCACCTTACCCTAGGTAGGAGGGAAAGGTCACAGGGTCCAAACCTTAAGACCAGTGTTATACCAGAGGAGGAAAAGTCACCTGGGGAGCCAGGTCCACCCTACAATTGATTGTCCATTGCTAGGCACCTGAGACTTTCCATCCTGGTGACCTTCTGTTCCTGGCCCATTGTCCTTGCTCTGCTCAAGTCTGTCTAACTGCCTACGACAATTCATTCCCATTGTTACAGATCAGGACAGTCCTCTGCTGAGAATGGTGGTAACACGTCTCCACTCTTCTGAGAAAGGCGTGGATGAAACCTTGGAAAGGAACTCTTGGGCTCCGAGGACTGGGAGGCTGAGAGGGGTACGCAGCACTGCTGTGGGGGTGAACTGGCTCTCTTTGTGCGGAGTTTTAAGAAAGCTCAGGGAGCTGAAACCGGTTTGGCTCAGTGGATAGAGAGCGTCCGCTTACGGACTGAAGGGTCCCAGGTTCGATTCCGGTCAAGGGTATATATCTTGGTTGCCGGCACATCCCCAGTAGGGGGTGTGCAAGAGGCAGCTGATTGATGATTCTCTCTCATCGATGTTTCTAACTCTCTATCCCTATCTCTTCCTCTCTGTAAAAAAAAAAAAATCAATAAAATATATATTAAAAAAGAAAAAGAAAGCTCAGGGAGAGTTATAGAGTTGGGAGGCGAAGCATGTGGTCGGAGCAGCCACGGCCAGGGCCCTGGAATGGGTTCGAGGATGCTGGACGTGTTCCATGGCCTTTCTTCCCATGGCCCCTGCTTGTTGTCCCTGCAGGTGTCTGCAGCAGCACCCCGAGGACAGCCTGCCCACGGCCAGCGTCATCCTCTGTTTTCACGACGAGGCCTGGTCCACCCTCCTGAGGACGGTGCACAGCGTCCTGGACACGGCGCCCAGGGCCTTCCTGAAGGAGGTCATCCTCGTGGACGACCTCAGCCAGCAAGGTGGCTGTGGGCGCCCTCCCGGCTCCACTGGGCGGGAGGAAATCCGGGGGGGTTTCCATGCAAACATGGGGGGCCTGGAACCTGTTTAGGAAAAGTTCCTGGAAGCAGACCTCCAGATGAGAGTGCAGGTGCATGTAATTCATGACTGCAGAGCCCCCGGGGCCACCAGTACGGAAGTGGTGGGACAGGATAGAAACAGTGAAGAAGACGAGCAAGGTGAGAGTCTCAGGAGGGTCTCTCCAGCCTGGGCCCCTGGGATCTCTCCCCTGAGCCCCAACCTCCTCAGAGTCCCATAAGCTTCGGCCCAAGATGCTCAGGAACCACAAGGGGTGGCCACTTGGTGAGCGTTCCCTAGACACAAGGCCAACCGAGCACGCGACAGGCATTAGGCATTCAGTCTTCCCACTCGCTTCCCAGGTGAGAAACTGGGGTCCAGAGAGAGCTGACCGGAGCTGAGTTATGCCAAGTGCAGCGGAGTCAGGCCCAGAGACCAACCTGCAGATTCTGCTCGAATGTCTCCACTGACAGGAAACTCACTCGTGGAGACCAGCCACAGCATAGCTGAGTGCCTAAAGGAAGATGGAGAGAGAGGAGCCCCCTGCCTCACCTCCAGGGCACTGGTTCTCATTGAATGTGCATCAGGATCTCTCGGCAAGCTTGTTAAAACTGATCTCCGGGCCCACCCCACAGTTCCTGAGCCTGGTGTTGGGCTCAATGCTGTGTATTTCTAACAAGCTCCCAGGTGGTGCCGATACTGCTGGTCTCTGGACCATACTTTGAGAGCACCACTGCTCCAGTCTTTGGCTGGGGCCTGAGGAGTATATTTCTAGCTCAGCTAAATGGCCAACAGAGCCCTTCCTGGCCTTGTGGAGTGGGCAGACTGCTCCAAGGGAAGCCAAGCACATTTGAGGTCTGCAAAGCACCTTCTAAGGGGAATGACAGAGGACATGACAGAGTGGCCAGGTGCCTCTGTTAGTTCTTCCCAAGTTGCTCATGTTGGGAATTCAGCCAGTCTTACCAAGGCAGGGAGTCAGACAACCCAGCCTCAGGAGTGCTCGGGGTTACTGAATCACATCAGCGGCATAGTAGGCAGACCAATGAGCAGGTCCTGGGCTAAGCTAGGTTGGCTGGTCAAGGTGCCCAGAGTCTTCCCTCAGCTGGGGCCAAGTTCCCTCAGGAGCACACCTGTGGTCCCTCCCCCATCAGCTGATGAACTGGGGAGACTTTTCTTCTCCTTTCGTGTATAGAGGCAAAGAAGCTGGGCCATGGGATTGTGATCGACCTTCGTTGCCCTCAGCTCCTTCTGCTTTCCATCTCCACACATGGGGAGTGGCTTTTGGCCTCATAATCACAATGAGGCTGCTCTACCTCTGAGCATCACATCCACATTTTGGGCAGGAAAAGGTTGAAAAGGCAAAGACCAGCTAAGTTGAGAAAAATTTGGTAAAACAATAGTTTTTCCAGAATCCTCTTATTTAGTATATTTTTTACCAGAATTGGATCAAAAGGCTATTTCCTAAGAAGTCTTGGTAGGTAAGTGCTTCTATCTGCCCTGAGCAAGTTTCTGTTAATAAAGTGGAGGCGAGAATGATGTTGAGGAAAAGATTAGCATTGCTCAGTACAGGGGCATCACCAAGGGGCCGGTTCTTAGACATCCACGTTCAGAAATTTTAGCAACTTCATTAATAGAGACCCTTCTCTAGGGAATTAACTTGGAGCTAACAAACTTGCCCAAAAACTAATTATAAAGGAATAAATCAGCACATTTACCACTGAGAAATGCACCAGTCAAGTGGTGAAATGCTGCACTGACCACTGCCCTGTCGGTTCCAGGACAGCTCAAGACCGCTCTCAGCGAGTATGTGGCCAGGCTGGAGCGGGTGAGGCTGCTCAGGAGCAGCAAGAGGCTGGGTGCCGTCGGAGCCCGGATGCTGGGTGCCACCAGGGCCACTGGGGACGTGCTGGTCTTCATGGACTCCCACTGCGAGTGCCACCCGGGCTGGCTGGAGCCCCTCCTTAGCAGAATAGCTGGTGACAGGTAATCACCCCCTGGGGTTTGGGGAGCCAGAGGTGGGAGTGGGGAGAAACCGTCTAGCAAGCATGTCAAACTCAAAGGCTAATACTGGCCAAATGAACAAGGTTTAAGTTTATGTGGGCCGCAAAAAACCCCGAAAGCTTCAATGTTCATAGAAACATAGGTTTATTTCAATAGAGACATGCGGAATATAATACAAAGGGCTGAAATAAATGAGTAATCGTTAACATAGTAAAATAATAGAACATTTTAATAAAAATTAATAATTTTTCTTGAACAATAACTTATCAGAAACTGAATAACTGCACAAATTAATAGGCATAACGCAAACAAACCTATTTTTCTTGTCCTCTGAAAGAGAAATATTTCCTGTTGCACACAGCAATTGTTAGTCCAAGACTAATGATGTGGCAATTGGCTGCTAAAATTATCACTGCTAGTATTAGTGTAGAGAAATGGTGCGCTTTCTTGTAAGGAGTGTAAGCGAAATGAATTCAACACAACTGTAGTAACCAGTCATTAGCAAACGTGTAGCTGGTTATTAATAATTAGAGGCCTGATGCACGAAATTCGTGCAAGGGGTTCAGCCCTCGCAGCCCCAGCTTTATTCAGAAGGTTGTCTACCGGTAGTCCTTCTAGACATATTGGTTAGCATATTATGCTTTTATTATTATAAACTAGAGGCCTGGTGCACAAAAATTTGTGCACTTGGAGAGAGTCTCTCAGTCCAGCTTGCACCCTCTTATAGTCCAGGGACCCCCTGGGGATGTCCACCTGCCGGCTTAGGTCGACTCCCCAGGGGATTGGGCTTAAGCTATCAGTTGAACATTCTTAGTGCTGCTGAGGAGGCAGAAGAGGCCCCCACCACCACTGCTGCAATCACAGCTGTCAGCCTGGCTTGTTCATGACCAAAGCTCTCCCTGTGGGAGCCCACTGACCACCAGAGGTCAGCTCCTGCTTTGAGTGTCTGCCCCCTGGTGGTTAGTGTGCATGATAGTGACTAGTCGTTCAACATTAGGGTCAATTTGCATATTACCCTTTTATCATACAGGATTATGTAAAATTTAAGTTACAAAATTTTTATTAGAATGTTTTTTATATACCATTATATTGGCTGAGCTGCAAAAATATTCCTTGTGGGCTGCATGTGGCCCACAGGCTGCAAGTTTGACGTGCTTGGTCTACAGTAGGGGTGTCGAACTCAATCAGAGAAGGGGCCAAAATCTAAAATCCAGCCTAAATCGCGGGCCGAATGGTTTACTGAACAGTCATAAACTGTCATTGTGATGGAAACGCAGCGGAGTGCAGTGATGACAGCGCGGTGCGGGCCACATTGCAAGGCCTGGCGGGACGGATTTGGCCCGCGGGCCTTGTGTTTGACACATGTGGTCTACAGCCTCAGCCACTCATAGATCATCTATCGATCATTGAAAAAGATGACTATTAGAGAGAAGCATATTCCTTAGGGTTGTGTTTTTTGTTTTTTGGGTTTGTTTTTTTTTTATATGTTTGAGGATTTTAAGAAGCACAGGGAAGTAGAGTTGTATCTTCCTTGTTTGATAGACACAGAAACTGAGGCCTGGAGAACAGTTTCTATTAAGTTGCAAACACTCCTGGGAAGGGTCACAGCACACCAGGGTTCTCAGTACCTTTGATGAAAAGTCATCTTTCTAGTCACAACTGTACCATAACCTGGGACAGAGTCTCTACACTTTGCTAGGTCACTCTCCCCTGAAACCGAAACATTAGATGCGGTGTTTGCTAAAGCTCCATCGAGAACTAGAATTCTTTGGTTTTCTGGTTTCTACAATAGAAAGGGGTCTTTACTTTTCTAACTAAGGCCAGCCCTTGGAATATGATGTTGGAAAGGGCTGCGTTACAAATCCATTAGCCTAACATTTAACATTTTCCTTTGACCATTTCTCTTCTCTTTCCCCATTTTGCTTTGTCATTCTCTCCCTGCTTGCTTGATCTGCTCAAAACAGTTCCTCAACATGTCTTGTCAACCATTTCCCTCAGTCGAATGTCCCACTCAGGCAATCAACACCTGGTGGTGACTAGCTCATCTTGGACCACCTCAGGCATGTCTCCAGGAGACCTGCCACACAGTAGGAACTCAATAAATAGTTGTTTTTTATGATATGCAGCCAGACAGGGGTGAGGGCGGAACCAAGCCCAGGACTCTTATTCTTGCACTCTTCCCATGATAAATGCTGACTATCTCATTTGACGTTAGAGATGACCACAGGTATGAAAATTAAAATGTCTGGGCGAAGAGGTAAAGGTGTTAGCATTTCACCAGGTAGAGAAGGTTTCAAGCAACGTGAAGTAAATTGTTAATAGTCCAGATTCCTTTTTAATAAGGAATAATCAGAGCTCCAATGAAATCAAGAAGGACCAATTGTGCCCAGTTCTGTGACACAGATTACTGGCCCCTCCTGGCTGACATAAGAACAGGAGACATGTATAAATTTGGCACTAGGACTAGGACAAGTCAGCAGACAGCCCTATGGGGCCATCATCTTGGATTCTGTTCTCAAAGTCACAATGACAGTGTATCATCAGGGTGGAACCTAACATTGATCCCGCCCATCCCCCATCTAAGTCTCATCTTGGGATCACAGAGGGATGGCTCTCAGAAGGGCCTTTAAAATCATCTGGTCCTATCTCATAATTTCACTATTGAAAGTACTGAGTTCAGCCTAGCCAGTTTGGCACAGTGGATGGAGTGCTGGCCTGTGGTCAGAAGGGTCCCTGGATAGATTCCAGTTAAGGGCACATGCCTGGGTTGCAACTCAATCCTCAGTAGGGGACGTGCAGAAGGCAGCTCATCAATGATTCTCATCGTTGATGTTTCTATCTCTCTTTCCCTCTCCCTTCTGCTCTGAAATCGATAAAAAATATTGAAAGTACTGAGTTCAGGGAGGGTAAATGAGTCATAGAAAATAGACAGTTGACAGCCGGGCTGATCCCTCTTCTCCTTTATTTGGACATTTAGGGAGTCAGTAATTAATATCAGTAAGCCTTATGTATAACCCGAATGGAGTCTTCAGATGCCTGGGGCAGATATTGTTGGCTTCATTTCACAGGGCAATGGGAGTTCAAGGAGACGAGCAGGTGTGTGAGGGCATGCACACACTCTGGAGCTGTTAGACACACAGACCTTTATAAAAATGGTCTACTGCTCTTTTTATTGTATATGAATTTTTAAAAAGACTTGGAGAAGTGGGTCAGGGAGAAACAATTAGTCATGCCCACCCCTGGTTGTGAGACATGCGTTAAAACAGTGATTAAAACCACTCCCTCGTGATGTCTGCTTCTCACATCGGCATCATTTTCACAGATCTGGAGATTTCTCACCCTAGGCTGAGGGAAAAGAACTTGGCAATACCTGTTTCCTCAGCTATAAATAACATGGGGCTTCCTGAGAAGGCTTCCATAGTTAAGAGGTGGTGAGTCCATAAAATTCTAATTTCCTGGCTCTTCCTCTCCTCTCTCCCCTCTCCCCCCAACTCCCACCCCCATGTGCATCTGGTTCTTTTTTTTTTTTTTTAATATACTTTATTGATTTTTTACAGAGAGGAAGAGAGAGCGATAGAGAGTTAGAAACATCGATGAGAGAGAATCATTGATCACCTGCCTCCTGCACACCCCCTGCTGGGGATGTGTCCGCAACCAATGTACATGCCCTTGACCGGAATTGAACCCGGGACCTTTCAGTCCACAGACCGACGCTCTACCACTAAGCCAAACCAGTTTCGGCTGCATCTGGTTCTTGACCCATCCTGGCTTGGCTCCCTGCTCATGTCCAGTCTCCTGTGATCTGACACCTTTGGGTCGCCCCACCCCTCAGTCACTGCTTCCTGTGCATTCGGTCTCCTCTGGTCCTAGCGTTAGGCTTGCAGACCCTCACAGGTAAGGTTTGAAAGAAAAGCCGCCCAACGGGGTCTGAATTCTCATCTTATCCCACTGCACATAGTGGTGCTCTGTGTGCTGTGGCCTGGGAGAACGTCCCCTTTCAGGGCCTGTTTTACTCCCCCAGTGGCCTTGCCAGGCACTTCCTTACCTCCTGTCAAGCAAAGCAAAATGGTAGAAGCCATCAGGCACAGCTCCTCATAGCTGCTGCTCTTCGAGAGAGCAAAGGGCCAGCTGCCTCTGAGGCTCAAGGCAAGAGGCGTCTGTTGCCCCAAAACCAAGGAGCAGTCTCTAAGAGCTTTCATTAAGAAGGCGGGCTGGGAATGGTGAGCAAACAGTGTAATAAGCCACAAGTCAACTATTTCAAAGCCATTGCTCTCTCAAAACCCTGGCCAGAGAATTCAGGGCCTGGCTACTAGCCCTGGCTCCCCTGCCCACAGAACAGGCCGAGAACCATATGGCAATGTGGTATGAATTGGTACAAGGAGTCCCTTCCTCATGACCCTTTATTCCCATCCCTCCAAAAATGTGTCATAGTCTACTCCTTTTGCTAGAACAAGACACGTTAAGGCTAGCTGCCAGAAAATTCAGAAATAAACACACAAACCCTTGGTGCCTGTGGTGTGTGAGGCGTCCTTTAGGCATGGGCATGCACGGCCTTCACAACTGCACCCAGCCCCGGACCTCTGCTTCTCAGGCAGTCTTAGGGCGTGGTGCTTGGGAGCTGGCTTCTACATAAAGTAACAAGGATGAAAACCTAGAGGAGCTGTCATTCTAGCTGCCAGCTGCTTTGTGCTGACTGCGCCAGGGAATGAGAGTCAGGGCTCGAGGACAATGAGGATTTCCAAGGAGGAAGAGGCGCTCCCTAGCCAAGTGCTGGAAGGCAACACCATCTTAGGGGTGATCCTGGCTCCAGTGTCTGTCCACGCCGTTTCCTACGTGAAGATTGGGCTGGTCCCCTATCTTAGAGACACCCAATCCTAAGGTCACTGAGTGTTCAGTGGGGGCTCAACCTACTCAGTAGGGAGAAGCAACCCGGGCAGGGAACAGACCACCTCCCACTTCTCTGCCCTTTGAGGGGTTAACTGACAGAGGAAGCCTGAAAGATCCCAGGTGAGTGTGTGTATGAGAATGTGAGTGTGTATGAGTGAGTGTGTGAGTGCATGAGTGTGAGTGTATGCTGAGGAGCAGGAGGGGGTCCAAGATGCCTCCTAGCCCAGCAGAAGAGCAGCCTTCTGTGGGTCTTAGGCTCCAAGCCCCATCTTATTCCACCCCACTCCCACCCCCAGCACGACAGAGTCCTGGGGGGCTGGCACCAGTCCTGGGGTCTCACCAGAGCCGCAAGAGCTCTGTGAAGAGAGAATTCAGTATGAGAAGCTTTTGACAAACACCAAAAAATGTGAGCGAACTTCCCAAATGACTTTACCTATCATAGGCTTGGAAGTACATCAAGGCCCAGGAAAAATGAAAAGGGATGAAACAATAGGGCTGGTTGCTAAGGTTGGTTGCAGTTAGCTCTTGATTATCTGGAAGGTAGTTCGTTAGTTGACCTGATAAGGACTATTGGTGTCCCCCATCCCCATTCATATGTTGAAAACTGAACCCGAATATGAGGGCCCAGGGAAAACCGAGTGCACATGGGGCTGTGAATGAGGGGTGGGGTGACCCAAACAAGGTCAGATCACAGAAGATGGGACATGGAGGGGAAGCCAGGCCAGGATCAGTATTTCAATTAACCAGCCCTGGTTGACAGCTCAGCTACCTCTCTTTGTCTTGAAATTCAAACACTTGACCTCCTGGAGCTTACAAAGGCTTAAGAGAGGACCCACCTTGTACTTTTCTGAGAGGTAAAACTCAATGTGCAAATGAGAGAATGATGGAGTAAGCAGACACTTCTAGCTTCTTCCAAGTCAAACAGGGTGGCTTTGCTATTTTGCTTTAAATGAATTCCAAGAACACCAGACACATTTGTAGGTATGAAATCCAAAGCTAAATATAAGACTGTTTGGGTTTTTTTGTTTGTTTGTTTATTTGTTTGTTTGTTTTTGTTTTTTCCCCAATCACCCTTTCTGAGTCACTAGACTAGCCCTGGTTAAGCAGCCGCTGTGATCCATGGAAATAAAAACCCAAACAGAAAATGTTTTTCACTTTTTCCCCTGACATTTTACTCTTCATCTCCATCCAAAATGTACTCAAAGAGGCTCACAATTAATCACCATGTATCTGGTTAAAAATAGAAGGAAAGGAGGTTTAAAAGGAAAAGCTAGCATTGGGATTGGGAGTAATGCAGTTAGTAGTAGTGAGCTTTACATATGACTCCAAGCTTCCAGCAAAACAGAGCAAAAACAGACATCTGCTGAATTTTGGAGTTCTCATTTTCTGATAAAAAATAATGTACACTGCTCAGAAGTCTGGGATGAACTGACTGTGTGGCTGCTCAAGTGCAATTTCCTTTCTTGTTCTGTTATGATTACTAAGATGGCACAGATTTGATGGGATTCTTCAGAAATTAGCCACACGGTTCCCTGGCTCTTGATTCTGAAATTCCACAAAAATGCTCTGCCAATGGCCAGATCGATCCATCTGCTCAGTTCATCCCCAGTCAGTGGAGGAGAGGTGGGGCTGGGGGCCCTGCTTTCATCCTTGACCTTGCTTCTCAGTTTTCTTAGGTCAGAGCACTGTGTCCCAGAGTTGTGGTGATCAAGCAGGATGAAGTTCCCCTCACCTTCCAGAGGGAACAATGTGCAAAGGGCAGGAAAAGCATATCGAGAGCCTTGCTCTAAACAGAAATCCCAGACTCCTCACGATGTCAGTCACGAAGGCCACAGAGTAAAGCAGATAATTGAATCTCAGGACCATCCGTAGCACTAGGGCTTACGCCAGCCCTGGCCATCTCTGAAATGGAAAGGACAGAGATGGAAATTTATGGCAGTCATCTCTCCTTCTAGGATCCTCACTTTCCTTAGAGGGGCACCTGCTAGCCACACCTGAGTCAAGGTCTGACCCATCCCAAGGCGTAGATTTTAGAAGATTTTAGAAGTTGAAAGAAACCAGAAAAAAAAAAACAAAGTGATCTGAATGATCACCTGTTTTTTTGTTTTGTTTTGTTTTGTTTTGTTTTAAACAGGTGAAGTTGGTGACTTGTACCAATTTCCCACATCACCTTCTCTGAGGTTACATCCCAGGCTGTGCAAAAACAAAAATAAAATAAAATCGGGGGCGGGCAGGATGGTAAAATACAATCACCAACAATATCAGTAAATGAACAAATAATCTGAACTTAGGACTTTGGCTTGCTGGTAGGCACCAAGTGTTCATATACACATACACTAACACCAGGGGCACTTCTGGGGCCTGGCAATCCTGAGCCCTCAAGCCTCAAGTATTGTGATACAGGGAGGAACAAGAACAGACCCTACAGCAGAGGCCCATAGACCCTCCTAATTTGTGTACAATATTTTGTAGGTGTGCACTTGATTATTTTTCTGAGGGAGGTTTCATAGTTTCCCCCTAATTCTTAGAGATCAAAGACCAGCTAAAAGTCAAAAGTCGTAGTCCTGGAGCACTATAGCTGAGAAAACCTCTACGGGAAGCAGTTCAACCCTTCATTTCACAAATGAGGAAACTGAGACCCAGAGAAGCTCATCAGCTGTCCCAAGGCCACACAGCTCATTAGCTCATTAGTTGCAAGCTGAGACGAGGACCCCATTTTCCTGATTCTCAGTGCTGTCCACAGAGGTTTTTAAGGAAAGAAAGGGGCAAGCGTGCTCTTTAATGAAACGGGCCTCTAGTTTTCTATGGAAAAACATGTTTTCTAGAACACTGCTGAGCAGTAACATGAGTCACATAGAATTTAAACGTTTCTAGGAGTCATATTACAAAATTAAAAAAAATCATGAAATTCATTTTAACGTATTTCAATAAATCCAAAATATCCAAAACATTAGCGTTTCAATATAAAAATTACTGAGATTTTAAACTTTCTTTCCATACTAAGTTTTCTAAATCCAATGTGTATTTCACACTGATGCCACATCTCGATTCCATATTTTAGGTGCCCAGTAGCCACATGTGGCTGGTGGCCGCCATGTTGGGCAGTGCGGGCATAGATGATATTTCTATCCCTCTACAAGTGAATGGTTTGCCTTTCATAGTTGATTCTACATTTCTTTCAAGGAGCCGGGTGGTGTCTCCAGTCCTAGACGTGATCGACTGGAAGACTTTCCAGTATTTCCCCTCCAAGGACCTGCAGCGGGGTGTGCTGGACTGGAAGCTGGATTTCCACTGGGAGCCTTTGGCGGACAGTGAAAGGAAGGCCCTCCCGTCCCCCATCAGCCCCATCAGGTGAGGCCCCATCACAGAGGAGCCTACTTCTCCTTTGCTTCCTCAGGAGGGACCTAGCAGCCAGACTGTCTGTCAGCTAATCCAGGATCCACCAGTTTCTCAACAAATCACTTAATGTGTGCCTCAGTTTCCTCACTAGTAAATTGGGGATAAAAGACTGACTGAGCAAGTTCAAGATAAAAGTAAGCTACCTATCTTCATCTTCCCACAGGGAACCTGCATCAATAATACACCAGTGATAAAAAAAAATAATAATAATAATCCAGCAGTGATGATTATAAAAACCTTATAGGTTTGTTGTTAAGATTGAATGAGTTAATATACTTCTTAATCCTTTCACCTTGAAAAAGAAAATAAAAAGTGCATATAAAAAAGATTAAGTGATTTAATATATAAAAAGCATTCAGAGAGGGCCAGGCCCTCAGCCGTGTCATTACTGTCATGTTGATGGAGTCAGCGAAGCTCTTCCAGACACCTTGAATAAATCCCAGTGTGAGACCGAGGCAGAGCCTCCGCTGGGATCTTAACCCAGCTCTGCCTCACCAGGTAACACTGGGATTTCCCTGGCTTCAGGTCCTTTCTCCGTAAAAAAGGAGAATTCAGACAGGTGAATGCTAAGGCGCCATAAGTATCAAAATATTGATATATATGATTTTATGGGTTGCTTCTCAAGCATTTGGTTCTTAGACAACCAAGTAGATGTTCTAGAGATCTTCTGATACATAACAAACCTAACCCAAACGGAGTTCTGTAAAACAGCCATTTTATTAATAGTAAGCTCTTGGACTCTGTGGGGCATGAATTCTGAAAGGGAGTATCAGGGTCAGTTGTCTCTGCTCCAGGGTCTGGGGCCTTAGCAGGACTCTACTTCACTAGACTAGACTAGACTGGCTGGAAGGCTGTTCACCGGTCTGAAGGTTGATGCTGGCCATCAGCGGGGACTTCAGGGGGGACGTCTTCACCCTTTTCTCCATAAGCTCATTGCTCTGGGTTCTGAGAGCAAGTCTCCCCAGGGAGCCAGGTGAAGCAAGCTGTGTCTCCCTATCTGCCTTTTAACGAAAGAATTCATTGAGCTAAAATTCATATAGCATAAAATTAATTTTTCAAGAGGGAACAATTCAGTAGCATTTAACGAACTATAGAAATGATCCCTGAAAGTATAGTCTTAATTCAGTAGCATTTAGTGCATTCACAATATTGTGCAACCACCACCTCTCCCTGCCTCCCTAGAGTTGATTTGAGCTCCAGGCTTCTGTGGGGTCAGCACTGGTTGGGGGGGAAGCACCCCATTTCGGCTCAAGCTGTCCTGCATGGCTGTTCACCACAATGCACCTTCCCTGGTTATGGCCTCCACGCAGTGTCTGCCAAAATCCATCATCCTCTCCTGGCCACAGCCCATGCTTTCAGGGAGCTGTACCCACTGCCTGGAGCCCCATGCTGCTGCTTGGACCCTGTCTTCTGCCGCAGAGGGTGGTGAGGGTACCCGGGCTCCCAGGGCAGCCATGTGGAGAGCAGACAAGGTGCCCTTCTCTCTGATCCCCAAACAACAGATGCTGGGCCCTCCTCCTCCAGGAATTAACCCTGATCTTACAAATAGAAAGTGGTTAGAAACTATATCAAGTCATATACAATCCTGGTTTTCAGTATTCTGGTATATATTAATAACTTAATGTTTTTAATAACCTAAGTTTTGTTAATGTAATGCTGTTTTCTTGGTTATTAAAAAAAATCTGAACTTTGAGTCATTTATATCTTGAGACCGATCCAGAGTTTAGCTGCATTAATATTTGTCCTATGAAAACAAATTATCCCTGAATGAAGGGACACACTTATTCAAAAGCCTCAGGCTACACCTTTTCCTGTTTAAACTTTTCTGAGAGATTTTATTGTTCTCTTAATTCCCTTTACTCTGGGCTTCTAATTTCCTGTGTTTAAGCTAGTATTTAAACATTCAACACATTGAAATGTCATGCGCATTTCCCTCAAGGTGGGCGGGGCCTCTCTGCTTCCACAGTCCCTGGTGGTTTTATCTTAGAATTGGGCGGGGGGTGGGGGGTGGGGGGGGTGAGGGGGGTGGTCATGGGTCATGAAGCAGACAGAATGGGTCAGGGGTGGAGCGAAGGGAGAAAGGGGAGGACAGAGCTGGCTATTGCCCTTTGTCCAGGCCTGGTGCTATCTGCTTTAGGGCATATTATTTTAACCAGGGCCTTCTTCCCAGAGGTCTCAATAGAGGGCCTCAAGCCAGAGGGTAGGGGATCCTCAGGTGTGGCCCTACAGGAGCAGTACCTGAGGATGGGTATAAAAGGCCCAGGCAGTCCTAACCGGTTTGGCTCAGTGGATAGAGCATCGGCCTATGGACTGAGAGGTCCCAGGTTCGATTCCGGTCAAGGGCATATATACCTTGGTTGTGGGCACATCCCCAGTAAGAGGTGTGCAGGAGGCAGCTGATTGATGTTTCTAACTCTCTATCCTTTTCCCTTCCTCTCTGTAAAAAAAAAAAAAAATAATCAATAAAATATATATATTAAAAAAAAGGCCCAGGCAACCATAGCCACAGCTCTTTTTTTCATAAAATACTGGGATTTCTGACATGGTTGCTTTGCTCCAGTCTAGCCATTAAAAGCATGAACTCTCTCAGCCCCTGGAGCCCAGCAAGCCTCCCTGATGTGGTCTGTTCCTGTCTTCTCTCTCCAGGAGCCCTGTGGTGCCCGGCGGGGTCGTGGCCGTGGACAGACATTACTTCCAAAACACTGGAGCGTATGACCCTCTCCTGTCACTGCGGGGTGGTGAAAACCTCGAACTGTCTCTCAAGGTATGCCCTGCTCCAAGGGCGGACCCAGAAACCATGAGTGGTCACAGGTTGGAGGCAGCCAATAGAAATGCCACTGATTAGGGATGAGGCTGAAGAGAAATTATAGTTATTAAATGTGGTGCATCATGCCTCCCATGTCTTCCCCTTCCCATCTTTCATGCCCTACCTTGATTTTGCCCCTAGCCTCCCCCATGAACTTGACTATCAAACTTGCCCACCAGACAGGGCATATTACCAGTCATCTACACCTTAATGCAGACATCCCCCTATATTGTCTGTTCACAACACCCTTAGCATCTCTGTGATTTTCTCAGACCAAAGCAAATCCCAGGCATTCTGTATATTGAGTAGTTTGGTCCAAACAACTTAGTAAGTATCTGTTCTAACCACTTAGCACCCGCTGGACACTGCACACTTCCCTAACCATGGCATCAGGCTGGACACCACCACCCTCATTCCCCATTCCACATGGATGTTAGCACAATATTTGTTTTCAATCAAAGCAACTTCTGAAAACCCAGCCCACTAAAGATACACTCCATCAAAAGTACAGCTGTAGAATGTTGAAACCATGGATTATCTAGAGCTTGTAGTTTGTGGGACATCCAACATATGTCACAATGTTTCTCTCGAATATTTAAACTATAGCAAGGGGCCCTTTGAGTTTGCTGGGGCATCCTGGAGTACCTGGGCACACAGTCTGGGAACCCCAGCCTCGGTGTGTTTCAGTTCATATGCTGCCTCTGCTAGGAATGTTTTCATTTTCACCTTTCCCCCCCTAAGTGTGAAATGCAGGCTTCCTGTCAAATGAATTGTAGGCATTTGGGAGTAGATGTGAGAGTCAGCAGAGGGGCGGGGAGGGAGGACTCCCTGAAGTAGGAGAGACTGTCTAAGGGAAGCATGCTTTGATCTCCACACAATAGTTTCCCTTGCCTTTGCAGCAGGAGACTTCACGAGTCACTAGGGACCCCTTTTTCCCTGAGGAAGCAGCCTTTGGAGAATAGGGTGCTGCCCTCGCGGGTTTGGCTCAATGGATAGAGTGTGGGGAACTAAAGGGTCCTGGGTTCAATTCCAGTCAAGAGCATATGCCCAAGTTGCAGGCTCCATCCCTGCTGGGGGGTATGCAGAAGGCAGCTGATCAATGATTCTCTCATCATTGACGTTTCTATCTCTCTCTCTCTCACGCTCCCTTCTTTCTGAAGTCAATAAAAAAATATATCTACTAATATATTGTATAAAAGGCTGAGTGACTATCCAACCACCAGATCGTCCAACTGGCTGGAACCTATGATACTCACTGACCACCAGGGGGCAGATGCCCAACGCAAGAGCTGCCAAGCTGCTGTGACTTGTGGGGAGTGGTTCTTGGGTGACACAACCCAGAACCAGAGAGGAGGGAGCCCAATCTCTCAGGGTTGTGCAATTCCACCTTCGCAGTGGGTTATGTTGTTGCTGGGGTACTGTCACCCCAAATCTGGTTTACTGCCAAGCAATGGTGTTAATTAATTTTCTTTCAATGTGAATGAATCTGTGCACTGGGCCACTAGTATGTATGTGTGTGTGTGTGTATATATATATATTAATTAATTAATTTTCTTTCAATGTGCATGAATCTGTGCCCTGGGCCACTAGTGTGTGTGTGTGTGTGTGTGTGTGTGTATGGAGAGAGAGAGAGAGAGAGAGAGAGAGAGAGAGAGAGAGAGAGAGAGAGCGCTAACCCATGAGTGTTAAGTCTATGTGTGTTTCAAGGGAAAGCATTCAAGTTGCATGGGTGTGGCACCCTCACCTCACCGGTTCCATCCCAGGACAACTGTGCCCATTCTTTCTATTTTGTCACTTCCCTGTCTGGGATTCCACCTGGAAACTCTGCTGCACATTGTCGACAATACTGACCTTTGCCATCTTGTGCCCATAATTTCCCATGCATGTTGCTGGCCCCTAGCAGGCCCCTTATGCCCCACATTCTTGGAGTGGAGTTCAGAGGTGTATCTTTTGTCTTTTCATGGCAGGCCTGGCTTTGCGGTGGCTCAGTTGAAATCCTTCCCTGCTCTCGGGTGGGGCACCTCTACCAGAATCAGGAGGCCAACTCTCCACCTGACCAGGAGGCCACCCTGCTGAACAAGGTTCGCATTGCTGAGACCTGGCTGGGCTCATTCAAAGACACCTTCTACAGGCACAGCCCGGAGGCCTTCTCCCTGAGCAAGGTAAGGAGTGCCCTCAGGGGCTTCTGTGCCTACTACAAGACCATCTGGAGGCTGGGACAGGGAGTGTCTCTTCCTCTTGATTAGAGAGAAAATAGAAGCTTCTGGCTTGTGCTTTCCCCGAGTTGTCCCTCTCAAAGGGCTCTTCTACTGGGGGGGTGGGGAGGGGGTGTAGGAGCAGTCCTTTGTCCCTCTCAGCATTTCCTTGGCTTTACCATTGGTCTTGGCCTGGAACCCCCTGGTGTCAATGGTATGGCATCTATGGGATATGATCCCTCTATGGGATGGGCCCAGAGGAGAAGTTGGCAGGGAGTAAGGGATGGAACAGGTCTCAGAGGGCCTTTTCATGCTGGGCAAAGTGCTCAAGGCTGTAAAAATAGACACACACACACACATACACACACACAAAAAAATCCAAAACAACCACAGGAAAAATTTTTTTTTTAAACATTGTATTAAAGTCCACAAACATTGTCTCTTCAACTGGTCAACTGTTACTCAGCTTAATTCTTATGGAGTGACACAAATGCTATTTCATGTGGGACAGGGGTTCATATTAATGTTTCCTGTGCTGGGAGTGGGGGCTCCAAAGGTAAGATTTGTCAGGACCCATAAAGGTCCTGAAACAGCTCCCCCAAGTCCCTCATCAGCCCACAGTGCTAAGAGTGGTACATTCTCTGATTAACATTCATTTGATGACTTTCATAAGAATCTACTGGTAAGTTAGAAGAACTTTTTTTTCTGACATTAAAAAAACTAATTTCTATTAATTCATGTTCTAGAAGTGTCCTATTGCTTACTTTGATATCAAGGTTTCAGTAATATCACTGCCTCTCTAAAGGTGTTTGATAGCATGAACTTATTTTATATCTAAATAGCTAAAAATTAATTTTACTCTAATGATTTCTATCCTTCCACCCTCTTTCCTGCCTCCCCACCAAAACCCTCCCTTGAATTTTGAGATACAGAAATCCATGCACTCAAAGACAAGGCCAAGGTTTCCGTGCTGGAGGAGTTGACATTCTCTTGTTTTCTCCTCTGTAAGACACGGTGTACAGGGGAAAGTTTTCTGTCAGCAGGCATTCACATTTGAGGCTGGGTAGATTTGCCAGGATGTTTCACCACCAAGAAAGATGAAGGTGATGGAACTCTTATGAAGGAATGTGTTTGCTTTACTAGCAAAGTCCAGCCCTGGAGAAGAACTGGGGGGGACTCAAATGGACACTAAGAATGCCAAGAAACTATCAAAAAATCAACAGGAATTCCTGAGAGGAAAAAAGTGGCAGTTCTCTTTGGTTTAATGGTGGGTAAACATGCTGAATAAACAAGAAATTCCTGACTTACAGAAGTTGTTCTCAAAGTGGATAAATGGTGGAATGCAGATTAAATGCCCTGACCTACTGAATCATAGGCTGTGGGGCAGGGCCCAGGAATGTGCTTTTTAAACAAATTCCTTGGGCATTTTTGAACCAGGTGCTTAGGGGTCACACTTTGAGAGGCATATAGAGAGCGTTTCTATATGGCAGGCTCAGATCCTACTCTCCCCAGCATTTATATCTGAGGACCAAGAGAGGGAAAGGGTACAAGCAAACCAAACTCCCTTCACATAGCCAATTAGATGAGAGTCTAATTTCCAGGTGAGAGGCCATCAAGTTAGAACTCTGGCATAGACTTCCTATTTCAGCTCCCTCTCTTTTCTTCTCACCCCAAAAAATAATTCTCTCTCTCTTTTTGTTTGTTTTTGGTCTTTCGAATCTCTCCTTAGAACTTCTTCCCTAAAAACATCCAGGATTTAGTACTAAAATGTGGGTATGATTCTTTGTATCTTATCAATATAGCCCCAAACACTTATGTATACTAAAATCTTAAAGACTTACCTTGATATCCATCCTAGGACAAATGTATTGTACAGGAGAATCTCAAAAAAGGAAGATAGTGTGGCCCAAAGAAATGATTTGTTAATGGAGGAAATTGGGCATCTAGAGGGGAAGAAAGGTAAATCCTCCTTGTCTCCACACTTACTTTATGAATTCCAGATTAGTTCACCTCAGTCTCCTTTGGGTCAGGCTCTGCCTCCATGAGGCCCATCATGATGCTGTTCCACACCAACCTAAGGCTCAAAGCCCCCTCATATTTTGCCAGCTGCCTAAGAAAAGTCATCAAGCATGGATCTCGTTGTCTTTGTAGATTGTGAGGGCTTGTGGGAAGGGAGTGACATCACGTACCATGTAGTTGGTTCCACAGATGTCTACTCTTCCAGTCCAAACCCTCACACATGACTCTCTCTCCTGTCTCCAGTCCTGGAGAACTGTGATCTTGGTCTCCTCAGTCTGTGGAGACCTTGGTCTCCTCACTTACAGGGTGGAGGAGGGATAGATGTGGCTGACCAATCCTTCAGCGTCAGCCACATCTATCCCTCCTCCACCATGTAAGTTCTGATGTACAACAAGCTTTCTCCACCTCACTGCCATGTATTTCTCCTCCCTGCAGGCTGAGAAGCCAGACTGTACAGAACGCCTGCAGCTGCAAAGGAGACTGGGGTGTCGAACGTTCCACTGGTTTCTGGCCAACATCTACCCTGAGCTGTACCCATCCGAGCGCAGGCCCAGGTTCTCTGGAAAGGCAAGGCATGACCCAGGAAAGATGAAGAGGAAGAGGAGGGGTGGGCTGCTTCCCAAGACAGGAAATAGATGTTCTGTTGGTCTTCCATGACCCTGGCCAACCAGCCTAAGCTCGGAGAGGCCTCAGAGGCTCCCATGCCTGCCCTGAGGGAGGTGACTGGATTTCCCCATAACCCATCCCAGAGCCCCTCACCAGGACAGGTGCCACCTGCCTCCTTCATGAGGCCTGTCCTTTAGGATCAGTGCTTTCAGAGAGTGAAGGAGAGGAACGGCATCTGACTGAGGGTGTTTTGAATGGAGGGCAGGATTCACTTTCATATGGATGTTCACTTTCAGCTCCACAACATCGGGCTTGGCTTCTGTGCAGACTGCCAGGCAGAAGGGGACCTCCTGGGCTGTGCCATGCTGCTGGCTCCTTGCAGTGACAGCCGGCAGCAACAGGTGGGTGGTCAGAGTTCTCAGGGTATTGATCAGGGAAGACCTACAAGTGGTCTTTCCCAGGCGCCCCTCACTTCTCTTTGGGGCATCTCCTTTCAGTGGTCTATATCCCTTGATGGCTTTCCCACTGTGATGACTCAGCCCAGCCCTGCCCACCCTGCCCCAGCTGCAAGCACAGACATTGACCATCATCAGAGAATGCAAGAATCTGAGCTCAAGGGAAATGGAGAGGCTGTTGAACCAATGCTTTTATCTGACAGATGAGAAAACTGAGGCTCAGACAGTGGCCATCCAGGGAGTCAGGCAGGTAAAGAAATGTACCTTGAGCTGGGTAGAGGCTGTTGTGACGAGGAGCAAATGCCCATATGTAAGGACAGCTGCCCCTGCCCCACCTCAATTAAAGGTTCTGAAATTGGGCCCAGTATTATTAGGTCATCCAACATTTTTAAAGACACTTGAAATCCAGAATTTATGAAAAAGCTCCCTATTAAAATTAAAAACTATAACCAGAGGTCAAGGAAAAGCTATATGCGGGCAAACTTCCACCAGGGCACAGTGAGATCATTAGCCAACTGGAACCTGAAGTGGGGAAAGTGGGTCACCCGAGGGGGGTGGTAGGCTCAGCAACAGTGACACATGTTGCAATGGCGCCTCAGACCCGTGACTCATGACTCATAATCTTAGATCTCAAGCTCTCTAATGCTGAATCCTGCCCAAAGGAGATGTGCTGTGTCGCTGTGTCTTCCTGGTGTTTCACGGGGATCTGTGGGAGCTGATATGTTTAAGGCACCACAGGAGCTGTGTGTGTGTGTGTGTGTGTGTGTGTGTGTGTGTGTGTGTGTAGGGGAGGGCGGGCTGGATTTGGAGCCGAAGGCCTCATGGCCTCTAGTGACCAGCTGCTCCACTTGCCAGAGGAGGACTTACTCACAGAACAGATGGAGTCATTGGCTTGCTGAGCACTGGCCTCATTCAGAACATTTCCCATACTCAGAGCAATTTGGTTTGTGAAATCCCTGCCACAGGGAAGAGGCTTGCATAGTGAGAAGGAAGCAGAGAGTACAAACGCCCCTGGGGAGAGAAGGGAGGCAGCACATCAGCTCTCCTGGGGTGCCAGGGCTGGCAGGAGCCTCTCCCTGGAATAGAGGCTTGAATGACATGTGTGGGGAGGGACAAGAGACAGCATTGAAGACCAACCCCATAGATTTCCCCGAGGCCCCACCCTGCGGTGTGGCTGGAGTCCTCAGGACCCAAGAGGAGTAGGGCTGCCCTGAGACAACAAAAAGGGCCCAACAGACATCCAAAGAGAAATGCTGAGCATGATTGGCAGGCATGCTACCCAGAGGGAGAAGCTTGGCCTTGAACTAGGGGTGTTGCTCATGGGTGTATATATAGCCCACCACAGGTCAGGCTTTTAGAAATCCACACTGAGAAGTCCAGGTGGCACCTGGTTAAAATCCATGCCCAGGAAGGATGGGTCAGGCTAGTGACTTGTCTACTCTCTGGTTGTGGTTCTTCACCTTTTTAGGTTACATCTTGTGGTTGCTTTACAGGGGGCAGGATAAACCTCTAATGCAAAGATTGGTTCAGGTGATGAGACTGATGACTCCACACACCTCCCTCCCCAATATCTGAAGATTGCCCCTAGGCCTCAGCTCGATTGTGAGCTCTGCTTCCCGCATCTCCAGCTTTGGAGAACATCTTCTGCTAGCTGTGCTAACACCTGGTCCCTCTCTCCCAGCACCTGGAGCACACCAGCAGGAAGGAGATCCACTTTGGAGGCCCACAGAACCTGTGCCTAGATGTCAGGCGAGAGCAGGTGATTCTTCAGAACTGCACCGCGGAAGGCCCTGCCATCCACCAGCAGCAGTGGGACTTCCAGGAGGTGAGTAATCCACTCAGAAAGAGCTTGGTGGTGCCAGTGGTCAGTATTATGTCCCAAGCTCTTCCAAGAGGTCAAGTATTACCATTCAGACCAGTGTCCCCATTGCTTATTTAAATTAAATGCTGGGCACGAATGCCTTGGGGAGAGGCATTCAACTTTGCAGAAATGTTGGGCCATCAGAATCTTGAAATGCACTAATTTGCCACGTTTCTGTATAGCTCTACTCTCGTGACAGAGAGTGGAGAGAGCCCCTTTCTGAAGTTTATTAGCTCAGATCACAAGAAGGACCATGGAGTGCATGATAGCAGCTGACATTAGGGGGCTTTTAGAATGGAAAGGCTCTCCCCTCTTCCACCGCCAACATAGACATCGATATACCATGTTTCCTCAAAAATAAGACATCCTCCGAAAATAAGACCTACTTACAGGTTTCCTTCTGAGTGAAATATAAGGTATCCCCCTGAAAATAAGTCCCCCCCTCGCCTCCCAGGCTCTGTCTCAGAATGCTATTGCTAAACATGAGAGATTTGGTCCACTGATTCTGAAAGAAATGGAATCACAAGAAATTCACCAGGAAATTCAGGAATTGGATTGTTATGATGATGTTCCAGAAGATGATGACATGATTGTCATTGAATAAATGAGTAAATTCTTAATACTGTAGGATTCACAGTTTGTCTGGTTTGTGTTGACAACTACCCAACTACCTTACTACCGTACCATATACAGGTGATAAATTTCCTTTATTTTCATTTAACAATAAATGTGTACCGTATTCTTCTTCATGGAAAAATAAGACATCCCTGAAAATAAGACCTAGAGCATCTTTGGGAGCAAAAATTAATATAAGACACTGTCCTATTTTGGAGGAAACAGGGTAGGTATCACTTTCTTCCTTTTCAAATTCCACTGTGGACATTTCATCATTATATTTAAACTTTGATTAAAGAGAAGTTCTAGATCCTTTTCAGAAGTTATGCTTTAAAAAAAAAAAGAAGAAATAAATAAAATATAAGTACTGAGGGAGAGTTCATGGATGGGCACCCATACAAAATTAGGATAGGAAGGTGACAGTATCCACATGAAGTATTCATACACAGTCTTTTCTCCACCTCAAATCCTTTTTGGAGCAAGTTAGGGTATAAAAATATAAACATGGAAACAAATACACACATCCTCTTATTTCCTTCAACTTCTTCTTGGGAACAAAGAGGGTAAAATAATAGGAACTCTGTGCATCAGTATTCTTAAAGAAGAAAATCATATGCTGGAAACTTAGGCTGAACACACAATAAATTGTTGAGAATGAACCTTGAAAATATTATGCAAAGTGAAAGAAGCTAGTCACTAAAGGCCATGTATTATGTGATTGCAGTTATAGGAAATATCCAGAATAGGTAAATCCATAAACTCAGAAAGCATATTAGTGATTTCTATGCCTGGAAGGAAGGAGGAATTGGAAAAGAATGCTAATAAATAGCAGATTTCTTTTCACAGTGAACCACCAAGTTGTATACTTTAAAAGAATGAATATTATGGTATGTGAATTATATCTATTAATAAAAAATACCTAAATAACAAATAAATGAATAAATGGACATTATTACTATTGCTGGTTAAGGATGTTTAAGTTTTCATAAAGACATTGATTTTTCCTTGTAAAGGGCATAGCTAGATTCAGTATTAAATTTGGTAGATTTGAGATAGTCTTTCAAATATGGCTGATAGGCCTTTAGTATATCCTTAAAGCCTTACTCTCTACTGCAACCTGGTGGCAGCAGTACTAAATTGCAGGATTAATAAAAGGACAGAGATTAAATTAAATCATTTTGAAAGCAAAAATTTAAAAGTCATTTATAACAGTGAATGTCACCAATACAACATAAAGACTGAACCTGAACATAATTTTTAAAATATATATTTTATTGATTTTTTTTATAGAGAGGAAGAGAGAGAGATAGAGAGTTAGAAACATCGATGAGAATCATTGATCAGCTGCCTCTTGCACACCCCCTACTGGGGATTTGCCTGCAACCAAGGTACATGCCCTTGACCAGAATCGAACCCAGGACCCTTCATCCGTAGGCTGACGCTCTATCCACTGAGCCAAATGGGTTTCAGCTGAACATAATTTTTATACTGAGCATTCCACTAACCAGAACCCTCTAAGATATGGTATAATTTCCCAACCACAGTAAAGATAACTTAATTAAAGGCCCCAAAGCTCTGAATAATATCTACATTTCAGAATTATCTGAATTATCTACATTTTCACCAAAATACTATAGTTCCTCACCAGGCCAGTTTGCATTACCCTAACATTCTCTTACCTAGAGGCCCAGTGCACAAAGTTTGTAGAAGAGTAGGCCTTCCTTCCAACGGCTGTCAGCACTAGCTTCCCTCTGGCACCCGGGACCCAGGCTTCCCTCATCAACTCGGCTTCCTCTGGAAGGTCATCCGGAAGGAAGTCCAGTCTAATTAGCATAATACCCTTTTATTATTATAGATGATTAGTACAAATCTTAGAAATTTCCTTCTTTGCTGACTGACTGAAGGGAACTGACTGGTTCTTCTTTTGTTCCCTTCTCACTTTTCAGAATGGAATGATTGTTCACATTCTTTCTGGGAAATGCATGGAAGCTGTGGTGCAGGAAAACAATAAAGATTTGTACTTGCGTCAGTGTGATGGAAAAGCCAGCCAGCTGTGGCGATTTGACAATGTCAGCGCTGTGGATGAACGATGATTGCGTGTCTGAAGGAAAAGAGAAGATTGGTCCTCACAGTTCAGTGACAAGAGAGCTAAGAAAGCATGTATATTCATGAAGCACATCCTCTGTGTTTGTACTCTTTGTGAGACCAGAAAAGAAGGCTCCATGAATGCTTATGGACAGTCTTTCCCTTCTTGCACCTATGCCATTGACTGCTCGGGCCATTTTCAAAAAAGAAAAAAATATATATACATTGTCTTCATCACTGGTAGATGATCATTACATAGTACAGAAGATTCTTCATTTTCTTCATTGGGTATGTAATAATTGCTTTTATCTCTGACTAAGAAGAGAGGCCTGGACATTCTCTGCTAGCACTTCCAGGATGCATAAGTCCAATTGATCAATTCATTTCAAATGACCTTACCTTGGATTGTCTGTGTAACCAACTATGTAAATTAAAGTGTAAAGAGAGCATATGGCCTGGCATACAAAAAACTCTGGATTAAGCCTATTAGGACAAATTTCATGTTCTCTGGTTGAGCCCTAGCTCAGAAGAAGGAAGGGAAGCTACTGAGAGAAGAGCAGGATTGGAGAGAAGAGGGAAGAGAGCTTTGGACCAACTCTCCAGCTCAGCCTCACAGCTGAAAAGCAGCTTTTCGTGTTAATGAGAATTTTCTCAGAACTTTCTACCTCCATTCACCCTGCCCTAGCCCTTTTCCAATTTGGCTAACTACAACCAGATTCTCCTGCAATATACTTCTCTTTAGCCATTGGTCTTTAGAAGGGTCAGCTCAGACTGAGGAGTCCCAGGAACAAAAGTGTGTACACTTGAGAAACTCTCCCGATGCTGTTACAGGGTTTGTGTTGACTGGATCAGAAATAGCAACCTTTGCAAAGAGGCAAACCTCTCTGAGGGGAAATACCAGTGTCTGAGCCAAAATTCTTATGAGAGGAACAAGAGTTGGGTGTTAATATTTAGGGGTGGTGGAGGGGAGGGTGATAGCGCCATTTCTTGGCCTATAGGAACTGCCTGGGACCCCTGAGTGTGCTCACAAGTTGAACATTGACAACTGTGGGAGGAACACACCTCCACTAGAGGAGAGCCATTGGCTCTCCTTGCTGTGACCCCGCCTAGTGTGACCATATGTGTGGATGAGTGGGTTGGTTCTGCTATTCAGGAGTCACCATTCAAACCCCTTTCTCCTCCAGATAGAGTCCCCTCTTCACATGCTCAGCTTAGAAACCTCCCCTCAGATGCTGGTCTCCTTTGGGCTGTTTCAGAATGCAGTGTGTTTCAAATAAGGAAAACTAGATAGGAAGTGAGGGTTTCTAAACAATGTCTATCATAATTATGTATTCCTTCTCCTACTTAAGTCTGATTCATTCACTGCATTTCTCCTTTCTCAGAAGACAATTTAGACCTGTGCTAGTAGCTACTAGCCACATGTGGCTTTCTATATGTAAATGCATTAAAATGAAAAAAAAAAAAGTCAACTCAGCTCTTCAGTTGTACTGGTCACATTTAAGTGCTCAATAGTCACATGTGGCTAGAGGCAACTGTATTAGTGAGCACAGATATAGAACATTTTATCATCGCAAACAGTTTTGTTGGGTAGCACTGATCTACATAAAGTCAATCCTCCCATCAAGAGAAGAAATTCCAGCCATCGCCGTCGTCTTTCAGGCTTGTCTATATTTAAATGAATTCCTCTAATATTTTGAAGTGGAGACCAAGCTAATAAAGGATATTATTAGCTTGTAAATGTTATTAATGATTGAAAAATAAAAATTAAACAAGACCTTTATTTTTTTTAAAGGAACTTTACTATTGGTATTGTGGGTATTTGAAGTTGCTGGAATGAATTAATATAATTAAAGAAAAGGCTGAATTCAATTGAATAAGTTGTGTTTGACAGTAATTAACAGAAAGACCCAGATGGCTTATTGCTTAATTGGTTAAGCAAAGGAAGAATGTGGTGTTCCTTGCTTCCTTAACCATCCCCATGATTTATTACTTTATTACAGGAATGGCTGTCAACGTGGTCCCTGACTGGTACTTACAGACCCTTAATTTAAACAAAACAGATGCCTCCATTCAGATCTAAAAGAAACTCTAGCTTTTCCCATAGTGTAACCAGTTGTTCAAATTTTCTTCTTTATGGGCTGTTCTGATTTTGTCTACAATGATCAATTTAAAAGTAGAGAAACCTGGCAGTTAGAAGATTTGATTCCCCAGTTCGATTTTCATGTGTCCCCTGGAATTTTATGATTGAGGTGTGTTATTTTTTTTTTAAGATTAAATTCATCACCATCGCCACTGAGTTTGCCTTTACTAAGTGTCCCATTGGGAAGACAGAGAGAAGTATTTAGCCAGCAGTCTAGAGTCCAATAGTCTTTGCTATTCCACAACAATGAAAGCAGTTGTCATACTTGGAGGGGCCCTGAGCTATTTCCTCTTTAGTCTCAATGCCATTGATCTCACTAGCCAACTCAGAATTCCAACTCCTATAGACATCAAAGTCCCCCAGGTCCATGATGATGGACATCTCTGCACCAGAACTGGACATTACCATAGGTCATTTAGATGGGATTCCATTTTCTACTGAAAGGCCATGGGAAAAAAAAAAAAACCAGTGGGCCACTAACTGACCCATGAGCAGTGACCAAATATGGACAAAGGCAACCCACTGACACAGGGCTCCATGTTAACCATTGTGTATATTATCCATGATGGTTCCTTAAAAGCTCTTTTTGAAATACAACTTATGACCACTTTTGACAAAACCCCAAAGCACCTACAAGCCCTGCCCTGATTATTAAAATATCTTCAGACATATTTCAATGATGATGCTAAGCACAATAGCCAAAGAGGTGATATTTCCAGAACCCTCTGCTATTTCTGTGTAAACAATAGGTCTTCTAATCTCCTTGCCAGTTTCAATCCTTTCCATGAAATATGTTTTTTTGTTTTTTTAATACTGCGAGGATCTTTGCTGGTGTGGTAGTTCTTTCCATTGGTCTGGGATGCTTATATTTCCTCATCACCAAGAGATTTATATAATACCAACACACTATGCTATCGCAACATATCAGCAGCTTGCCTGACTTTATTTGGCTTAAAAATAGTCATCATGATCACTTCTCCCCTATCTGGCCCTCTTTGTCCTTCCATTATCAAGTCCAATTGACCAATATTGATGGAATTAACAGAACCAGGTTCTCCAGAGGCTATATGGAGCACTGAGCAAGTCAATTAATTGCTTAAATGCTCTGCTCTTCTCAGCTTCAGCTCCTCTCCTGGAAGAATCCATAGTGTGAAGGCACAGGAATGCCATTTAATATGTATGTGGGATGAGAGGGCTACTAGAGATGCTGAGGTAGTGGTGGGAATATGGCTCTGGTCTTGAGGAGGCAGCTGGAGCCCTGACAGGCATATGGCCCTATATTGAGGATACACATAGAGGCAGATATAGGGAACCTTCTGGAGATGGGTTAAGACCTGAAAATAGATACATCTAAGAGCCAAACATGAGATTAGTTTATTAAAAAACAAATCCTGCCAAAGCTCACAATATGATTATATTAATCCTTAAGTTAAATCCCACAGTAAAATTAAAAGACAATTTTGAAAGGGATTTCAGATTCACCCTTCAAAGCCAGAGTCTATGACACAGTGTTCTCACCAGCCCACCCCCCTTTGGAACTTTATTTCCAGATGTCAGTATCTACATTTCTTTGCTTGAGGATTTCCCCCACGGCCAAAGAAGGCTGCTTTAAGACGTGAGCAGGCCAGACGTGTCTTGAAGATGTGAGCAGGAGCAGCCTTCAGTCAATGACACAAGATTTGGTGTAAAAATATCCCAGTTCTCTCATTTCTCTGGTAGGATAACTCAGATGCATGTTCTACATTTCCAGAGTTTACTGTGGGATTTAGTTCTAATCATGCATAGTGGGAGCTGGCTTGAGAATGCATCTTGCTACACACCATCACACAGTGCCAATCAGGATAAATTCACTTAGGTAAGATAATATTTTAGAATTATACTGACTAGGAACTAGAGCAGAGGTCAGTAAACATTTTCTATAAAGGACTACATAGTAAAATATTTTTGGCTTTGGGGTCTATAGTTTCTGTTATAGCAACTCAACTCTGACCTTATAACACAAAAGCCATGGACAATAATAAACAAATGAGCACAGCAGTGTTGCAATAAAACTTTATTTACAAAACCAGGTGGCTGGCCAGCCTTGTCCCACAGCCATAGTTTGCTACTTCCTGGACTAGAATATTTGTCCCAACTGCAGAAAGAGATAAATATTACAGATTCTTTAAAAATAAACAGGGCAGTATTACCAAAGAAACTTTAAACTTGAAAAAATAGAAAAATAGTGTCTCTTTACTCTAAATAACAAAAAGAAAGAAAAACAAAAAAGGGAACCAATATATATAATATAATATAATATAATATAATATAATATAATATACATAATACAATATATAGGGTGTCCCAAAAATGTATGTAAACATTTTGAATAATTATAAAGCAGTGTTTATTAAAGTACATTTCATCTTCAAAATTGAGCTATCAGCTGTTAAAGTGTGCTGATATATTTTGGGGACACCCTGTATATAACATATTATAATAATGTCCTCATTTGTAAGCAAATGCTAATCCTTTTAAGAAAGAAATGGGAATAAACAAAAAATAAATAATTTAAATTAAAATATAAAATGTTGACACTGTAGCCCATAGCCTTTTTATTTTGGAGACACAGAATCCACAGGCCTTCATTGTTAATAAGGTTAAGCAGAAAAAGTTTTCTTAATGACACCACAGGCTGCAATAAGAACAACATGGAAGGCGGGCTGCTAACTAGCAGAGTAACTCTCAGCATTTGAGCCAAGCCAATGGGGTTAAATTGCATTAAGAGATAAAATTTGACATCCTAGTGTTTATGTTGTTGTGGCGAAGACACAGAGGCCAATGCACACACTCTCTCTCCACACAATTCTTTTACAGTTGGGATACGGGGACAGTCGGATATAGGCTCTTGTGTGGGGCAAGAGCAACAACTCCTGTGTATTTATATAAACTCTGATCACTGGCTTTCAATTTAGCCAGATTCCAAAGTACACACAGTAAGCGCCAAGCCAAGTAAAGATTTCCAATGGCAGAGCTTGAGGCCAGGGCAGTACCAGGCCAGCAGGCCTCACTCTTGTGTGCCTAAGCCAATAGGAGCCCATAAAACATGTTTGGAGGCCAAAGGGAGAGGTGCCTCCTGCCTGGTACAGTCTATCTTTGAGGCTGCCAGACCCATCATGCCCTTCAAGTGTCAGTATTGGCATGTCTGAGGCTGGCTCCAGATAAAACGATAGCCGGAGGCACTTCCTACTCCCACATTCAGCGACAGTGCCAAAGCTGTCCAAATCCATCTCCACTTTGCATCCTGTCCCTCTACTCTCCACACTGCTGACCCCACTTGTCATTGTAGAGTGAGCCTTCACCATACACCAGGCACAAGCAGCTCCCTAGGTCTGAGTACCCAGGTGGAAGCCACAGTTGAAGTCTATTGACTTTTATTTTGAGAGGTCTTATTTTTCCCCATATTGGGAAGATGCTCAATAATGAGAAGCTCTTGCTCTTATTATTCACTGGGAATGTTATTTTCCTTCCCAGTCCACTCTTTGAGAATATCCTTGACTACTCCCCTTGTACAAAGCTCTAGGTAGTGAGTTGGTTTGACTGGTCAGAGTCCCTGACAATGACCTCCCCTCACAGATTGGTTTGGGCAACGACCCTCTCAGTTGACCAGGCCTCCAGCACCCTCCTCCAGCCTAGCTGCCACTTCCTTGCATAGCCTCCTTACCCAGCTGGCCCTAGCCTAATGGGTGTGATCCAGATAGAAACGTGACATATGTTGCCTTAAGATGACCCTTGTCCTACATTGTATTCAATATGGCTTATGATGGTTCCCCTTACCACCTACCACAGGGCTGGATGCTTCATTCCATGGATTCTATCATGAAGGAAAACAAAACAAAAAAACAGGAGTTGAGATACATACAAATGAATGACATTTCAAGAGCTGGTGAAAAATCAAGTTGAAAAACAGTCTGGACACTAATTGGGCAACAATAGACTGATATGAACAAACATATGTACCTACTGACAGAAAAAAAAGTAATAACAAGCACAAGGGTTGAGCTCTTCACTCACAATATTTCTTCTTTTCTTCACAATAGGCGAATTAAGTAGGTACCAACATTAACCCTGTTGCATTCTCCCATTCTATAGTTGAGGAAAGTGAAGCTTACCTACATAAATAAATTTTTTATGTGATAGATTCTGGCTGATACCCGGGAGAGCTGAGTTAGAAGAGTAACAAATTCCAAATTTCAAGCTGGACTTGAGGACTGCAAGTTACAAAGTCAAGTACCTGAATGATATGCTTACTATTAGTAACCCAGGTGATAATGCTCTAGACTGATAGTGAATTCTAGACTCTGAGGGCCACTTTCTAAATTAATAATAAAAACAACAACAACACACCTATAAACATTTATTGAACATCTATGATATACCAAGTACATTTCTAGGTCCTTGTCCCAAGTGTTTTCTGAGCTCTTAGCTTGGATGACCTTGATGAGTCACCCATGAACCATAAAAATTGCAAAATATCATCTTCACTGCATTATGTCAGCACAGACTCAGACAGAGTTGGATATGTGTACTCCGGTTTCTGGGAAGACAAAGATGTTTCAAAAACAATTCCAGGAAAGCCAACGAATATGTCTTTTGATATATTTTCCAAGTGGGACACAAAATAGGCCTAAATTTGTAAACAAGAATTATTTTTCTAAAATTGCTATGGAACCATGCCCAGCATTCAGTGACCCTTAAAATACGTATTGGTGAACAATAACGCACCTATTTCCCGATAATGCCTAGCCTTGACTCCTCCCTTGAACCTCGGGTTCATTCATTCAAGTACCTTCAATCTACAATCAGAGTCTAAGGGGTCTGGCTAGGGTGCTCCCCTTCCAAAATCCTTTCCATGCTCCCCATAACTTTCAGAATGATGCCCCAATGATGCCTCAGCTCTCGGACAAAGCCTGCAAAGTCTGTCCTGGCCTGGACTGGCCTTCACCCTCTGGACTCACCTGCTGCCACTCATTGCACATCTCTAAATACCTAATCCCTGCTGAAACTGGTTTGGCTCAGTGGTAGAGCGTTGGTCTGCGGACTGAAAGGTCCCAGGTTCGATTCCGGTCAAGGGCATGTACATTCGTTGCGGGCACATCCCCAGTAGGAGGTGTGCAAGAGGCAGCTGGTCAATGTTTCTCTCTCATCGACGTTTCTAGCTCTCTATCTCCCTTTCTTTCTGTAAAAAATCAATAAAATATATAAAAATAAATAAATACCTAATCCCTAACAGAACACTCTATTTATGGTCTCTGCTTTTGCCATGCTGTTCTCGCTGCCCAGAATGCCTTTCCTTCTTTCACTATCAAACAGGACTTAGTTCATGTGTTATCTCTGCAGTCTTCCCCGAATGCCCAGGCTGGCCTAAGTGTCCCTCTTCTGGGGTCTGTGTATGTAGGTCTGCTGAGCATGGACCACTCTGGATTAAAACTATCACTCACTAGACTAAACAAATTCTACATCTTTCCACCCAGAGTTCCTAGCACAGTATTGACACTTGTTAGACACAAGTGTCTTCCTTCCTTCCTTCCTTCCTTCCTTCCTTCCTTCCTTCCTTCTTTTTTTTTCCTTTCCTTCCTTTCCTTTCCTTTCCTTTCCTTTCCTTTCCTTTCCTTTCCTTTCCTTTCCTTTCCTTTCCTTTCCTTTCCTTTCCTTTCCTTCCTTTCCTTCCTTTCCTTTCCTTTCCTTTCCTTTCCTTTCCTTTCCTTTCCTTTCTTTTCTTTCTTTTTTTTCTTTTTCTTTTTTTCTCCCTACCTTCCTTCCTTCCTTCCTTCTTTCAAATATATATATATATATATATATATATATATATATATATATATATATATATATATTTCAGAGAGGAAGGAAGAGAGAGAATCATTGCTTGACTGCCTCCTGCACACCCATACTGGGGATTGAGCCCGAAGCAGAGAGGGGAAATTGCCGTTAAAGTTCTGTCAAAAAAGAGGTGGTTTGGGGAATAATGGTGGGTTTTCAGAAGGGACAGCAGGGTAAAATAATACTTCCTTTAAGGAGGAGGTATCTATTTCCCACGTTCCTCTCCTGTGCATATCAACTCTCCAGACATTCGACTGAAGTAGGATGCCCCCTTGGGAAAGAGAACATAGAAGCCATGAGAGGTTTTGACAGCACATGCTCTCCTGCAAGCTGTCTGGCGCTGGGGCTGCCAACAGTCTGCCTAGTGGTGCTCTGGCTCCCCCTACAGGCCCCACACTGTCAGTTCACAATCATTCTAGAGAGGGGTCCTTTCTCCACCTTCACCTCCCAGTCATTTCTGGGTTGCCCCTTCAGGCAGGCCAGGCAGAACAACTTCATTGGAGAATAGGAATAGTCATTTGCTGCTCAAAGACACATCAGAAAGGAGCTGAGAGAGACCTTCAAAATGATTTCTCAAACCCTCCTGCTTTACAGATGAGAGACCAAAGCCTGGAGAGTGACCAGTTCCATCCTTGGCCTCTTTGCCTGCGGGGCCCTGACCCACTGAGCCCACAGATGGTGCAAGGCACAAATCCCAGAGCCATCTGGCCAAGGTCAGGTGCTCCTTCTGCCTCGTTATGTCCATGCAGTAATTCCTTAAAATTAATGATGAATAAGAGGTATGTTTGGCAAAGAGAACAAAGTTGCCAGCCATTAAACTGCCAACACAAACATTTGGGTCACTTATTGATTTTTAAAAATCCATCCTGTTCTTATACATTCTCTGTAATATAATCCTATATTTTAAAATCCTCCCTTCCACAGGGATCAGGCCCAGCTTTCATAAACAAAATATTCTTGGACCATATTTGCTGATTGAATGGCACTGCTTATCCATCTTTGGGGTAATTATTAATAATCTTTATAATGTTCCAAGCAGAAAATCCTTCACATCTAACTTTCCTGGTCCTCCCCACTCCCCTCATCCTTCCACTTTGCCATCTCCAACACAGCATGGTGTAGTGTGCTGAGCCAAGCCAGATGGGCAAGTCCCGAGTAGGCCACATTTTGCTGGGAACATATAAGCTATATTTGGCAGACTTGTTCAGGGACCAAAGTTCAAAATTCCAGATATGGCCATGCAGACCACATCAGACTTAAGAGTGAGAGCTGTTCACCTGATTTGAAATAGTCTAGCTACAAACTGCTGGATACCATTGAAATGTATTAGAGAATTGCCATAAAAACACTCAAAATGAATCACCATCAAGTTCCAGCAACCTGGAAGCAGACACGGAGTAAGGTGGGTAGTCAGAGAGTCCTATGGGCATCACATCTCACTTTTAATGACACTGTGTGAGCACCTGGCCCCATTTCTCTCTATAATTAGAGCTAATAAATTTCTTCAAGTGGTATTTTTGACAGACTTTGAAAATATGAGCCTATTATTACTAGAGTTGTGTGGTTCTGAATTTGAATATGAAAACCATAGCCGAAGCCTTCTTCATCTCAAAAAGCAAATGTAGCAAAAATTAATCCCACGGGGCTACTGTCTGATGCTTGGCCAGCAAGATGAGGGTGGATGACTTGTTTTAATGTTTTAACTGCTTCCATTTTTATCATTTGGGAAGGTTTTCTGTTATTCAAACACTGCCACACAAGGAGAAAAAAGGGTTTTGGAATCACAAGTATTGGGTTGAGATTCCAAGTGTGTCATTTAATGAGTGGGATGGAAAGGCTACTTTTCAGAATCATTTACCCCTTTTCTCTCTCCACTTCCATGCACCCTTGACTTTGGGCCACGTGACTTGTTTTGGACAATGGAACGTTGGCAGACATGATGCAAGCAAAGGTTTGACGTGTGCATGCACAGTGAGAATTGGTCCTTGCACCTCTGTTCTGGCTAGTCCGCTGGTCTGAGGAAGAGGGAAGGATATGTGAGAACAGACCTGGGCTCTGAATGCAATTTAGAGCCACCCAGCCTCTTTCCCAACTATCAGTTCGGCTGCCCTACAGCTACTTCAGGCTCAAGGATAACAGCTTTGCTTTACGGCCACCACTGGCTCCCAAAATGATGCAAAGTTTAATCCTTTAAGACAAGTCTTTCATTGTTTAAAGGTTAAGACAACAGTGGACTCAGCCATTTGTCAGAATCCAGTCCTGAGAAGAAGAACCTCACGGTCCATTCAATGCCCTTCATTTGCCATCAAGGACCAACGTAGCTGCCTTGTTTGGCTGCAGCCCAATGGACCCACCTGTGCCTCTGCTCTCTGCACTGGCGGCCGGGCCAGTTTCCCAGCGTTAGTCCTTGCTCAGGAAGCAGGTGTTATAACAAGGTTTGCCAGGTTGTACAAAGATAGTTTGCTGGGGCTTCTAACCAAAACCCTCAAGTGGGTTTGGAGGTTTTTCCAATATCAATAACTCTGAGAGTTTTGTGTTGCATCAACTTGGCTAAGCTGGAACAGTGTTTCCTATCATTCTCTTCCTGCATGGTTCTGGGTTGCAGTTGGCTCCAAAAGGGAGATTTGTGCAAAGTTTGGAAGGCAGAAGGGAAGCAGCAACTGAGACTCTGAAGATCGCTGAGGTTAGAGGTGGAAAGACAGCTGGTGTCGGAGGTTACCTTGTCCTCTTTCCTGCTACAAGTCAGCTCTCCTTTCTGTCTGCCAGCTCTACTGACCAACAGCAGCCCCCGTTCATCACCAAGTGCTTGGCTTGAGCTCAGAGGTAATAGCAACATAGAAGCAATGACCTCCCCAGACTTCTTCCTAGCCGCTCCCTGGCTTCCCCTCCAGCAGCTGGATGTGCCTAACTCAGCTTTCCCTGCCAGCACCAGCGCTTGGGGAAGACTGGTTAGTGACTTTCCTTCCCTAATTTTAGGGGCGACCAATTTTCTTTCGAAAAATGCTAATATGCACCCAGCTGATATGGCTCAGTGGTTGAGCATCAACCCACGAACCAGGTCGTCACAGTTCAATTCCTGGTCAGGGCACATGCCCGGGCTGCGGGCTTCATCCCGTGTGGGGTATTCCGGAGAAGCCAATTAATGATTCTCTTTCATCATTGCTGTTTCTCTCTCTCTCTCTCTCTGAAATCAATAAAAAAATTTTTAAATATATTTTATTGATTTTGTACAGAGAGGAAGGGAGAGAGATAGAGAGTTAGAAACATTGATGAGAGAGAGTCACCAATCAGCTGCCTCTTGCACACCCCCTTCTGGGGATGTGCCCGCAACCAAGGTACATGCCCTTGACCAGAATCGAACCCGGGACCCTTCAGTCCCCAAGCCGACGCTCTATCCATTGAGCCAAACCGGTTTTGGCATCAATAAAATTTTTTTTAAGAAAACATGCTAACATGCTTTCTAGAATTAGTCCAATATTAACCCTGAATTCTACTACAATTGTGTGGCTTTTGCCCCGAGTTCTAGGGCTCTTTTGCTAGTCCGTAAAGAAAAGTGGAGATTCTGCTGCCGCCTTACCTCAATCCCCCATTGTATGCATTCTGTGAGCTGGGATAGTATTTTTTAACTCTGATTTCTTTTTCATATGTCCTTTGTTTTAAACCCTGAACAAGGAAGAATTTGGAAAATGGTTTCCCAGTCTAAGACGTAATCATGAGCAATTTGTTTTATAGGAAGTAGGGAATGGCAGGCATCCTCAAACGGAGTTAAAGAAACCCTAATTACTCACACCTGCAGAAGCTGTCACTTTTGAAAGGTGTGTAATTAACAGCCAGCCTGTGTTGTTAAGAGTGTGATTGCCTGTTAAATAGGGGGCGTAGCTCAGAGGCTGCCCATATTGGGGCTCCCCCATTGTGTTCATTAGCCCAGTCCTCTGGTCACTTAAAGGCTGACTGCATGGCTGAACAGTGTGCCACCAACTGAACCTACACACTGCTCCCCATGCAAAGCAGGTGCGACTACTTTAAGAAAATGGAGTCTTTTTACTTTGTGATTATGAATTTTCTGCTTTTCTCGCCTAGTGGTTCTCAGCTTTGACTGCACATTGGAATCACCAGGGAGATTCTTTTAAAATCCCGAAGCCCACGCAGCACCCAGGCCAATTAAATCAGACCCTCTCTGGGGTAGCAATCGTTTTAAAGCACTTCAGGTGATTCCAATGTGTTGCCAAGTTCGAAAACCAGTTCTAGCCCAGTGGTCCTCAAACTACAGCTACATCAGAATCATCTAGAGCAGGTGGTTGCCAACGGGTGGTCCTTGGACCACTGGTGGTCCGTGAGGCCCAAAAGGTTGGCAACCGCTGATCTAGAGGGATTAAGCCCACCCCAAGACACTCAGTAAAGTGTGGCAGCTGTTCAATACTTCACACTTCTCATACTTATTCTAAAAATGCTGTCAATTATCAAAGCAATATTGAGTTCCTTTTGAAATTATGATCTTTTTCTGCACATATGACAGGTATGCTGTTTTTAAGTCATTATCTCACTTAATTATTTTCATGAAGCTGTCATTCTCATCCTTCAGGTCTCAGAAAAAGGGCCAACCTGAGACACCTTCTGTCTACCCTTTACAAAGGCACCTGCTGCAGTGACTATCGCATCACCTGGATTGTTTTCTTCCGGGCCCTAACCAGTTTATAACCTTACCTGGTATTTCCTCTCTTCTAGTTGTAGTCAGCTCCCTGATGACAGAAACCCTGCTTGTCTTCATCTCGTGCCTAGCAGACAACAGCACTCTGCAAACACTTGTCAAATGAATGAATCCACAGAGCAACTCTAGGAAAGAGGGACCAATAATGGTCTGTATTTCACAGACCAGAACATAGAAATACAAAAAGACTAAGTAACTTGTCAAAGATCACAGTGGAGAAACTGAGATTCAAATGGACCAGGGCTAGGCTTTCAAACCATTTCAAGAATTGATCATCAGGCTTAAACAAACTTCTCCCCACACCTCCTTCCTCCTAGCAATAAATTGAATTACTTACCTAAAAATGTCACATTTGCCTTGGCTCAAAACTATGTATATTTTCTTCAAATAACAGTAAAATTCCAGAGCCCAAACCCATGTGGCCAGACTGTAGAAACAGTGGCAATTTCTTTCCTATTTAAAAATTCCTGTTCATAGCAGAAACCCTACAATGCCCTAAAGCAGGTTAAAAAATCCCACCTCATATAACATTACATCAAATACAAAATGCTATTTATTTAGTGGAAGAATACCCACATGAAAACAAATAGATTTGAATTATCTGACTTTATTGAGCATGCCAATACAATTATTCTGGTAATAAATTAATATATACAGTTATAAAAGTGTTGAGGGCTAAGAAAATGATTTTAAATGTGTAAAGGATATGCATAATCATTTACACAGTTGACTGTATAATTTTCAAATTCAGAAGTATGGTAACATCAAGTTACTGAAGAATGAAGCCTCTTTCTTAAAATTCATGTTTTAGACAGTTTTGAGTTTATAAAGGTTTCAATGACCATTTCAGCTCCTGCAAGTTACAAAGCCTGAAGTGACCGTTTAAAACTCACCTGATTCAGTCTCTTCTGATTCTCCTAAGTATGCAGATAAAGAATCCACTGGCCTTGCCCAAAGATTACAAAGCTAGTAAGACAGAGGCTGAATTACACATTTCTCAGAGGTGCTCCAGAAAGGTCTGCTGAATTAAATAAGGCACATAAATCGCACACAACTCTAGTCATGTCTGAAAGACCCTGGCTTTACTCTCTGCTTTATAGACATTTAAATTAAATCCTGATGTGTTCTAGTATAGTTAACTGAGTGACTCAGTTGCTTTGGAAACAAAATCATCCCCATGATTGCAGCTTAACACTGATCACGGATAGCTGTTTATGCTTTCTTGGACTCGGGCCACTTTCCCTCTGCTCTTCTGTGCTCATAGACCTGTATTAAGGGTCCCTGTTCTTGTTTGAAATTCATCATTAACCGAGGGAGCTAACATCATTGGTATCTACAAAGCCATCACCATTTGCATATGGGCAGTTTGTTTCTGTTTGCAGCTCATTTCTAATCAATGCTCTGTTCATCGGAGCCATCACGGATTCCAAACAAGTGGGGATGACTTCTGGGGTATCAGTGCCCCGCACAGCCATGAGATTCTCATCACATCAAGAATAAGCCACATAACGCTTCATGTAATGTACCAAGTACTTTCGGCACACATTTTTGGTAATTTATTTTATGTCTCAGCTAATGGCTACACATGGCCATGCTGCTGGCTGGCAAAGAAAAAAAAAAGGCCACTCACTTGTTTTAAATCCCAAAGTGTATGTAGCATGTTTATCAACCAGTAATACAATGTTTACATTCTGGCAGGAATTTCTCTTTACTTGTGGGAGTCATTCCCCACACTCTGCCAGACATCAGTGTTGGTTGCTGCTGTTTTTTTTTTTTTTTTTAATTGATACACACAGCAAAATTGTGCATATAAAGAGAATTTTTGAATTTGCATGTAAGTGATCTAATTTCTTGCCACTCTCAGCACTACATCGAAGGAAGACTGATAGCCTATCTTTGCATATTTCTTTTTCTCCAGGGCAACATTTCTCTGTAAGAGTGAATGTTTGATTTGGTGACAACTTGTAGAGGCTTATTAAATGTGCTCTCAGGGGCATACTTACTGAGAATAGGCATCTCATTTTCAAGTTCTTCCTCAGAAAATATAAGATTTGTAAAAGCTTTACCTTTAGGAGTAGTGACTCGATATTGCGGGAATACTAAACATTTGCCTTGAGCCATGAAGACCTGACATTATCCCCTATCTCAAATGCACTTGCATTAACCATGTCTACAAGCAACAAACAAACAAGAACCCAGATACAGAAATATTATTTGCTCTGATCTGGCGACAACATTCAAGCATTTAATTTACTGAGCTGCCTTGTTTTTCTCCCTTCATTCTGTTGCCAATTTCACTTCCTGGGCTGTTCTTTTTGTCTTATCCCAATTTTCAAGGAACATGCAGAATGTTGACAGGAAACTCCATATCCTTTTTGACTTTTCTAACTTTTAGCTCTGGAAAAAACTGTGAGCTTATTATGTTATCTCTAAAATACCGTGACTAGAACTTAGAGCACGGAGGTACAATGGAAAGGACGTGCCTAACAAAACAAGAACGATCTGGTAATGGCCGGACCCAGAAGACTGGCTTGGAGTGGGAACGTCAGAGCAGTACTGACAAGGCAACTTTTCTTCAGTTAGAATACCAAACCTGATGCCAATTTCAAAAAGGCCTAATTTTAATAATCATAATAACCAATTAAATAAAATCTTTTTAAATGAAGGAATCCAAGTGACTTTGAGGTAGACGATGCTATCAAATAATAAATTAGGTATAAGAAAAAATAACAACGAGGGAATGAAAGCACTGACTGGAATTATCTTCCTTTACATTCCTGTGAAAATAAAGAACACTTTTTCCAATTCAAAGTTCTAAGCATGAAATTCAGGTATGTCATGTCATGGACTTGCTTCTTTAATTGGAGATGAACTCGGAGCCGATGAAAAGAATCCACAGCAGCAAACTATAAAGCAGTTGTCCCCATGAGGAAGCCAGGAACTGGGCCTCAACTTTTCCAGCGTGGTTCATCCCTGAATGTTCAGGATTTGGATTCCCAAAGTCTTTCTTTAGCATTTAACTAATTCTTTGTTGGTGGAAGGGGCTGGGACTGTTTCTCCACACATAAACTGCTCCTGAGAACGAACAGAAAATTACCTTAACCACTAAGTATGTCACAAATGCATCAATAGTAAACTTTCATCGTTACAGAATCAATCAGCTGAGTTTTTCCATTGCTATATCACTTCATCTGTTTAAAGAGTCAATGTCAGCACCAGATTTATAAGCTTAAAAATGAATCCCTTTTAGTCATGATTTCATATTTAAGATAAAATATCTTATAAACAAACATGCTTATCTTCACTAACAGTAAACAAACATGCTTATCTTCACTAACAGAGCATCCACCTCTCAGAAATCGCATTTATAAAGATATTGCCACACCTTTTAAGATTCTGTATTAATTACTACTTACAGTAAAAGTTTTCCACTTCAGTATTTGGCTATTCATATGCCTGTCTTCTTCAAAATTATTACTTCTTCCAACTAAAAGGCTATATGCTGATTACTCTCAAATTTACAGTGCCAATTGATCACTCTTTGAACTCCACACTTACATCTCCAATTGCCTCCTGGCCAGCTCTACTTGGATAAAAACAGACCTCTCAAACACAGTATGTTCAATTCCTGCCCCTAAATCTGTTATGAAGGCCACAAATGTTGATATGATCAACTTCTCTCACATCCTATATCCAGTCAGTAAAGAATCTGCCCTTGTGCTGGCCAGTGTGCTCGATGGTTAGAGCATTGGCCTGAGCACTGCAGTGTGTGGGTTCCCTCCCTGCTCCCAGATTGGGGCATGTGCAGGAGGCAACCAGTTGTTGTGTCCCTATCCCAGTGATGTTTCTTTCTCCCTCCTCTTCCCAGAAAACCATCCCCTCCTTTCATTAGTCTAACAGCCTCCTACCTGGTTTTCTTGTCTCTTATCCTTGCTCCTATGTAGTCTACTCTGAACTTAGCAGCTGAAACCCCCGTTTTAAAACTTGAGTTGGTTCATGGCACTAAAATCCTCCATTGGTCCCCTATCTCACTCACAGGAAAAGCCAAAGTCCTTAGAGTGGCCCACAAACACCGCTGTGACCGGCCCCACGCTACTAATTCATCTAGGACAACCCCCACCCTCATTTACTCTGCTCCGGTCACACTGGCCTCCTTGCTGTTCCTTGATAAAACCAAGCATGTTTCTGCCTTTGGGCTTCTTCACTGAAAGTTCCCTTTGCCAACCGCTCTTACCCCTACTGTGTACCGAGCTCACCCCCTTACCCTGTTCAATCTCTGCTCAGTAAGGACTGCTGCGATCTCGTACCAGCACTCCTGATCTTACTTACCCTGTTCTCTTTTGTTCCAGAACACATTTTAATATAAGAATAATCAGCAATCTTCTAATTATAGTCTAAATTATAGCCTGCTTTTCTCTTGAGGAGAAGTGCCTTATTCCCACCTTCCCTATAATCACGTTATAGGTCATCCTTAAAAATGTCAAGCTGTTCCATGTCAATTATATCTTAAAAAGAAAAAAGAATGTTAAGCTTCTACTTAAGACTTTGTTCAAAGTACTGAACAAAAGTTGGGATAAGCAGTAATAATATTTAGTTTTCTATTTTCAATGTTCTTGGAGGAAAAACAACGGGACAACCAAAGACTAAAATGAAATTGTAAAACTGAAACTATGATTATATCTCAAATATAATGTAGAGTTTTATCTAAGCCAGGTAAGAAATACTATACAACTGTTCCCTTCAAAATAAATATAGGTGCTCTAAACAATTTTAATTACTTATTGTTAACAAAAAACAAAACAAAAAAAACCCCCATTGAAACCTGTAAAGAATTTTTGTGAGTTCATTTGAGCCAAACTCGACATATGCTGGGAAGCAGAACCTCTATGAATTGAGATAATGCTGTATTTATACACTGCAATCAAGGAAAGGACATAGGTGGGTTACATGAAATCCATGGGTGATACACTAGAGAGGTGGGAGAAAGCAAAGTGGGGAAACACCTGGGATTGGATAAAAAGTAAAATGACAGACACATACTTGGGTGGGTGCAGGAACAATTAACATGATAATGAAGGAATCTGTGGCATTTGACCCAGTGCCCTGCACTTTAGGTTGTGCCCCAGGGGCTCCAGAAAAAGGGAAGTTACAAGTTACCCAGACATTTCAAAGAGTATGTTATCATAGATGTAAAAAGACAGATAGGCTCAGTTAAGGTAAAGGTTGACCTTGTCAGTGAAGATACCAGCCTGGAATATAACTACCCACCATTAATTCCATTAACTAAAGTTTAATTTCAGACCATCCCTTTGTGGTTACTTTAGATCTTTGAGTTTGCAAGACTGCCAAGCAGGCCTTCCCTGAGCTTGTCTGGTCAGCATGTGGCCCCTTTCAATTATCAAATAAAGGAAGAATAAAGACAGTCAACTAAATAGCTTTTATAATTATTTCTTTTATTTAATTAATAATTTTATTAGATAAAAGCAGTTTTCTTTACTGTCCTGTCTAAAGCTAAAAACCAGCTAATTTGAGCTTTTTAAGATTTTAATTTATGATACGGCTGTTTACTAATGCTTTTTAAAATTGGTTTGGAAAAAACAGCATTTACCTAACACACTTGTTAAAAAACATTCTCCTGCACTTTACGGAGTAGACAGTCTGCTCAGGTTCTTGCACCACAACCCTTCTCCCACCCCCTTTTAAAATTGGACCCCCCTTACTTTGTCATAAATCACTTTTATAATGAGAGAGCAGCTGGGACACGTGGCCACGTCTTCCCCGTTCTCCAAGTCTTCCTACAACAAAATCAAACACGGGGTGATCGGCATTGCCTTCCCTTTGCAAACTACTCCTCCCAACCCCTCCCACCCCATCCCCAGGGGCAAGCTCCTTTGCAACTTGCCTTCCCCCCCCAACAAGGTAAGGGAGGGTCAAAGAGGCCTTCCCAGAGAAAAGCCAACCCCAATTTTCCCTGGAAGCGTCGCCCGGGGGGAAATACTCCGGAAGGTTAAAGTTCAGTCGCCTCAAAATCTTTGGGAAGACAAAACGCACCCCTTCCTCCAAAGAGGTATCCCAGGAAGGTGAACCAGAAGAAGGGTGGTAAGAGGTGAGGATGGCAAAAAGTCGGATGCTCTCCCCCCACCCAACCCTCCCCCTCCCCCACTAGGCCTGACTTAAGGCCATAACGAAATGCCCACTGACAACTGAGACTATCCAATTTTGGGAGGAATTCACACACAGGATAAAAGGATAACTGGAGTCGCGTGGGCTACGGGGTGGCGGAAGAATCGCTGTAAAGCAAAACGCGCCTGCGCTAGCGAGCGGCCGCGGGACCTGAGGTTACCTTAGTGATGCAGAAGTTATCGCCGCAAGGACAGGGGTAGAAATACGTCTCCAGGTCCTCGTCGTATTGGAAGTCCTCGATTTCCACCTCGTCGTGAAACACCGCCATCGTTCTGGGGCCTGATAGGGGACCCCCCCGCCGGTCGAAACCGAACCGGGTCGGCCTAACTTCGAGGACGCCGGCCCCAGCCGGGTGGTGCCACCACGCCCCGGCGCAGGAACGATCGCTTCCGGCGCCTCACAATGACGCAACAGCGGGCTCGGAAGCCAAATGGGTGACCCGGCGCTGGTCACCATGGAGATGGCTGAACTGCCCAAGGAGACCGTGGGACAGCTTGCTTGCTGCTCAGAGGTGTCGCGTACTGCTCCGCCCACTGCACGGAAGTGACCAATAGAATGCGAGGATCGCGCGCGCTGCTGCTACGTCACGTCGGGGACACCGGAAGCTTCCTGGCCCCGGCGGAGCTGGGTTCTTTTCTGGATGATAGGTACCGGCAGTGTCGGCGGCGCGGAGGCACCTTGCTGCTGGGTTGTGGTTGCCGGCCTCATGTCCCTGGGCCTGAGGCGTTAACCAGCCCCCGCTGAAGGCCGCAGCAGGCCTGGGTGGCACAGTCTGGGCCCTCGGCGCCCCTGGAGGAAGGACCGCAGCCTCGCCTTCTCGATCTCTGCTTACCCGCGGCGACCGAGGAAGGGCTCCCTTGGAATTTCGATTCGCCGGGTGACCTTGCGCTCCAGGTGACGCCTAGCTTGTAGTTTGTGGCTGCTCTTGGCTGTTCAGGTATAGCCCCGTCTCTTCGTCACCCCAGATTAGAGTCAAATGCCCGGAATTTGTGTTGCTGAAAGGACCAAGACCTGGGAGGCAGATGGCATTCTATCAATAGTTCTGTGCTTGCCAAGCATATGACATTATTTACTAAAATGATGTATATTAACAGCAATAACCTTTTATTACAGGGAATTCGCTTTGTTCCCGGTATTACACTAAGTATAATTCTTCCACTAATCTTGGGAGTTTACATGTTATTCTATATTATTTATTTCATACTGGGATACAAGGAGTTGGGTATTTTGACCAAAGTCATACACTTAGGAAACGAAGCAGCTATCTGTCCCCAAAGCTGGGGACACATAACTTACGTCAACCACAGTTTCTTCTTTGTACAAGGAATGGATGACATTAGCGGACAGAGTTAATACTATCTTGAGGCCTCTTTATATTTGAAGTGAAATGGAAATAAAAGGTACTTTGCCTTGGAAACGGTGCTAGTGTCTGTTTAGGTATAACTGGTTTTATGGGGTAGTGTTTCATTGCTAGGTCTTGGTAGAGCAGGGCTGCAGCGCTGTGAAAAAGGCGCTATGGAGAAGCCGATCTGGGTCTAGAATTTGACTGTTGTAGCACTGGGAACTGGATACTTACATTCTCTTTTTTTTTTAATTAACCTTTTAGTCTTTTTTTTTAATGTATTTTATTGATTTTTTACAGAGAGGAAAAGGGAGAGAGAGAGAGAGAGTGAGTTAGAAACATCGATGAGAGAGAGTCATCGATCAGCTGCCTCTTGCACACCCCCTACTGGGGATATGCCCGCAACCAAGGTACATGCCCTTGACCGGAATTGAACCCGGGACTCTTCAGTCCCCAAGCCAACGCTCTTATCCATTGAGCCAAACCGGTTTTGGCGATACTTACATTCTTTGAGCTTTATTTCTTCTGACTAAAAAAGAATTGGATTAGAGATGATATACAAGACCCCCTTCAGATCTGAGTTTTGTGTGGTTCAGCAATCACACGTCACATGTACCATACTTAATTTTCATATCCTACGTATGTACACATCCCTATGCATGTTTATGTGTACACACCCACATGTTTACATGAAGCTTCCAATTTTGTGCACACAATTGAAGTTTCAACTGGGTTAGCCCTTTTAAGGCTTGAAAATCTAAAGGCAGAGAAATATTTAGGGAGAAAATTCAGAAGTTAACTTAAAGGAGTTGTAGTAGATTATTTCAAATGCCTCACAAATAGTCCACTTTGGGTAACTGAAGATCTACCCAGAAGTTAGGAAACATCTTCAAACCTTTCATGGGTTAACTGAGATGATTCAGCTCTGTCTGAGCAAAGGAGAAATTCCAGCCAAGCTGCTCCCTGCATCTCTGTAGACCAGATACTTCCCAGGTAGCCTCTTGGGGCCAGGAGGCCAGGGGAGAATCTCCAGTGTCTTATTCTGAAGTCTCAGTGAACATTTTGAGGTTGGGAACCATCCTTTGTTCTTCAGTGCTTCTGAGAATAAGTACCTAAAAATTAAAGATGAGCCATTTTTGGAATGTACACAAATGGGTGCAGTCGTACCTGTTTCATGGAAGTATAAATTAGTAGATCTTTTAGAGAGCAGTTTGTATTTATCAAACACTATCTGGGGAATCTTTAGATCTGAGGCTAGTAGTCCTAAAAGTTACAGGAGTTTGGGGTAATTTAAAAAGTAGTAATATCTTTGTAATTTTCCAACTTTTCTTCAAGTATGTATTAGCTAAAATGAAAAGCAAAACTAATGAAATACTTAATAATAATTGGCACTATGTGCCAGGCACTGTACCAAATGGTTTGCATGCATTATCCTATGTAATAAAAGCCTAATATGCTAAGTGTCCGGTTGTCAGGTTGGCAGTTCAATGAATCAAAACATAATATGCTAATGATATGCTAAGGTTGCTTAACCGCTCGCTATCATGTGCACTGATCACTGGGGGCAATCAGTAGACTGGTCAACCAGTCGCTATGACATGCACTGACCACCAGGGGGAAGATGCTGCGACTGGTGGTTAGCTTGCTCCTGGGGTCTGGCCGATCCGGACTGAGCAAGACAGGCGGGACACGCCCTGGAGCCCTCAATGGTCTGTCCCCAGCTGGCCAACCTCCCACGTTCCTCCCCGGCCCCGATCATGCACCAGTGGGGTCCCTCGGCCTGGCCTGCACCCTTTCACAATCCAGGACCCCTTGGGGGATGTTAGAGAGCCAGTTTTGGCCCAATCCCGCAGGCCAGTCCAATGGTGCATGAATTTGTGCACTGGGCCTCTAGTGCTGTTATATACCAGTCCAATGAGTTATAGATATTAGCCCCATCTTCAACATTGGGAACGAGGTAGAAGGGCTAAGGAGACTTGCCTAACGAGGCAAAGCTGTAAGTGGCAGTGGCTATGGTGAGAACTCAGTTCTGTCTGACTTAGAACCTAGGCTTTTTATAACTTCAGTTTCATCTGTGATAATGATGATGGTGAAGCAGAGCTTAAATAAATGGCCCTGAAGTTCTTCAGATTGCTGAGATTTTTCACTAGAGCAGTGCTGGTTCTCTAGATTTAGGGGTCTCCTTGGCCTTCCATACTGTTTTTATCCTGCTGTTTATTGGCCAGAGGTGGTTCCCAGTTTTGAGTTCATACTGCACTAAAGAAAATAAAACCTTAGCCAAACACATGATGCAGGTGTTTTCTTTTTTAAATCCCCACAGCATTTTAAAATAAAAATTACAATGACTATTAAGCTTTATTCTTAAAAGGTAACAAAAACATTCTGTTATGAGACATTTTTGGACCCCGAAAGCATGACAAAAGAAGACTTACTAGTTGCTATTGGATCATTTATAGTTAAAAAAAAATTTTTTTTTAATTATAAAATGTTAACCTTACTGACCTGGAAAATAGCAGTGATCAAAATTCTTAACATAAGATCAAACTTAGAAATAAGTCACAATTATGTAATAGAAACTGTATTTTATGAGTGCCTGTTGTATTATCAGGCTAAAGGGAATTGTTTATTAGCAGTCTCAAACCACTATCTCGTGAGACTGTTTGGCAGGGAGGGGAGAATTTGGCTTGGTTTTTTGTAATACTCTTGCTTGCCAGCTACTTCTTTTAGAACTTTATTTCTCTCAGCAATCCAATGAAGTGGTGTTGGCATTCCCATTTAAAAATGGTAAGAGGTGACTGGCCCCAGATCAAAAAGCAGGAAGGAGTCAGATCTGAGCCCAGTTCCATGGATTCCAAGTCAAGTACTCTTGAAATAACTTGTATGCCACCAGGTACACTTACCAAATGCCAAGAGCCCCTTTGCTTCTTCAATGGCACCTAGGATTCTAAATCAATGGATACCATGGTATTTCTATGAGTTTACTTTATTTCAGTGCATTAATGATCTTTAAGGTGTTCTTGGCTTTTCTTTTTCTCCCACTGCTCTCTTACTTCATCCAAACTATCAACAAATTTTAGGGCTTTAATTCTAAAATATAGTCCATGTTTATCTACTTCTGTTATCTTTGTAACTTAATCCTAGAATAGAGCCTTCTAACTTGACTTCCTGCTTCAACTCTTGCCCCTCTATTTTTTTTTTTATTTTTTTTAAAAATATATTTTATTGATATTTTATAGAGAGAAAGAGAGAGGGATAGAGAGTTAGAAACATCAATGAGAGGGAATCATCGATCAGCTGCCTCTTGCACACCCCTTACTGGGGATGTGCCCACAACCAAGGTACATGCCCTTGACCGGAATCAACCCGGGACCTTTCAGTCCGCAGACCGATGCTCTATCCACTGAGCCAAACCGGTTTCGGCTCTTGCCCCTCTATGATCAGTTCTTCACATAGCAGCCTGAGCAGTCTTGAATGTAAATTTGATCATGTCCCTCTCCTTGTTTATTCAAACTATTCAGTTGTTTCCCATTGCCGTTAGAATAAAGTCCTTACCCATACTATAACCTGATGTGATCTGGCACATGTGTCTGCTTGACTTCATCTTACATCATGCTCACCTAGCTCATTGCTCCTCAGTAACGCTGGCTGTGGTTCCATAACACTAGTGTGACTGACTGGGCCTCTGCCCAGATTCTCTGCTCTTAACATCTGCTTGACTGCCTCTTCCTCATCATTCAGGTTTCAGCTTATGTCTCTTGAGAGAGGCTTTTCTGATATTCCCCCACGCCCCCACTGCTCTTTTATTTTATTTTATTATTATTGATTAGAGAGAGAGAAAGGAAGAGAGAGAGGACAACATTGATTTGTTGTTCCACTTAATGCACTCATTGGCTCACTTATTAATGCAATCTTGGTATATCGGGATGACACTCTAACCAACTGAAGTACTCATTTCTTTTATCTTACTCATTGTAATCAGTAATTGTCTCATTAATTATCTGTTTACTATTATCTGTCACACACACTGTAATAAAAGCTTCAAGATGGTGAGGACCTTGTGTTTGGTTCTTTATTGTGTTTCTGTGGCCTAATGTACCTGACACCCCAGTTAATTGTTTAATAAATTGAATATTCTTATTGAACAGAAACCAGTACAGGTCATTTTAAATCTTTAATTTGCTCATTGCAGTAATTTTTATTGCTAATATGGATATGTTTTATATAGCATTATGATAATTTTCTCTGTTTCAGAAATAGAGTTAATTAAGATTTTTTGTGTGTATGAGGTAAGGCCTATGAGGATACAAACATTTATGGAATATTCTTTTTTGTATGGTTTTAAAAATAATCTATATCAATATTATATGGTTAATTAAATTGTATATATGAAACTATTAGACATATTTCAAAAAATAGGTGTTTTTTTTTAAATACCTTACTGCTTTAAAACTCCCTTTGAACACAATTTAATAAAAAAAAACACCTCTGTATTTACCAGTAGGTGGCACTCTTGGTTATGGTTATTATTATAAAACAAGATGTTAGAATTTTAAAGAAAACAGCTTTGAAAAATTAACATTCTTTGTTTTCCAGTTCATTTGAACAGCAGATCATTCAGACATCATAATCACTAAAAGCTGTATCTTATGTGAAGACTATTTTAGCAATAATTGTCATAAGCAGAACAATGTTTTCATATTAAACTATATAGCAATTAAATTTTATTAGAGAACTTGGCCTTAAATGACACTAACTGTATCATTCCAGCCATTGGTCTGGGCTTTCATAGGGTAGAATCAGAAAAGAGGAGAAAAAAACAAACAGAAAAAAGAAAAATAGAAAGATGAGAGGAAGACTTGATGGAAAAGGGGAAATTGAGAGCAGTTTTATTGTGAGGCGATGCCTGCTGATTATAATAAACCTTTTCATTTGCAGCTAGGAGATAGTAGGAGATAGTAGATCTTTTAACAATTCCCCAAAATATTGTTCTTATATGTTGTCTCTGTCATTGCAGGAACTTTTTGAGGATTTCATTGTATGGAAACACTAGTCTGGGTTCCAACCAGTGTATATCCGAAGGTCTCAGTATAATACCTGGACCAAAATATTGCATATCCGTCAGCCGGCCAGCCATATACTTAATGACTCCTAAAAGTCTCATGGACTTCTAAAGTAAGTTTCTTTTTTTTTCAGTGATTAACACCATTTTTGGTTGAGCATATTTAAAGGAGAGAAACTACATTTAGTAGTTTTGCATGAGGTAAAGAGGCACTATACTTTTTTCATTTATGCAAGAGAAAAATAGCAAGTAGCATTATTTATCCACAGTGATGCTATGTCACTCTATGGCAAGAAATAGGTCTTTTACCTTACCTAAAGATTAGGTGTGAGGCAATGGCTCTTTTATATGATTTGGTTATATCTGAATAAATTACATATGACTTATATCACCACCTGATTTATTTACTTTTGTCTATTTTTTGTCTCTACCTTTTAAAATATTAGCTCCCTAAGAAGGCCTTGGTTTTATTAATGTCTGTATTCCCATACCTGCCACATAATGTGGCTCTAAATAAGTATTTGTCAAATGAAGGGCTGAATTAGTGAGTATGGAGTAGGAACATAAGCACATCTAGTTTGAATATTTTTCTAACACTAAGTGTATTACAGTTAGTTTATGTAGTGCCTTCCAGAGAGTTTAGAAAAAAAGAGGGTTCATATACATCTTTATTTATTCTCAAGCTGACTAAGATAGGCAATATAATGTGTTAAAAGTGGCCATCTTAGTCAAAGGAATATTTAAAAATTAGCCAAGGAAAGCAGAATACATAAAAAAATACATCATCTGACTCCCAATCAGTGCTTTTCTTGATAGGTTTTTAGACATGGAAATGTTGGGGATCTTTCTGGGTTTTGTTTTTTTAAACTTTTCATTCAAATATAACTTACAAACAGAAAAGTACATAAATCCTAAAAGGACAGCTTGATTAAATTTTTTTATTAAGATAATTTTTAACAATAGTTTTAGGTTCAAAGCAAAATTGGGGAGAAAGTACAGAGATTTCCCATATACCCCTTGTCCGTACACAAGCATGGCCTCCCCCATTATCAACAATCCCCCGTTATTAACATCTCCTGCTAGAGTGGTATTATATGGTAGTTCCACTTGGTGAATCTGCTCCCAGGCTGCTTTGTCAAAATCAACACACTATGGATTTGGACAAATGTATAATCCTATCAAATAAAAGAGTAATATGCAAATTTACCATTACTCCAACACACAAGATGGCTGCCCACATGTGGTCAAAGATGGCTGCTCCCATGTGGACACAAGATGGCCACCACAAGATGGCTAGCAGGAGAGGGCAGTTGGGAGGAATCGTCTACAAGGGAGGACAGTTGAGGGCAATCAAGCCTGCAGGAGAGAGCAGTTAGGGGTGACCAGGCCGGCAAAAGAGGGAAGTTGGGGATGACTGGACCTGCAGGGAAGGGCAGTTGGGGGGACCTAAGCCTGCAGGGAAGAGCAGTTGAGGGGGACCAGGCCTGTAAGGGAGGGCAGTTAGGTATCAATCAGGCTGTCAGGGGAGTGATTAGAGGGTGATCAGGCTGGCAGGCAGAAGTGGTTAGGGCCAATCAGGAAGGCAGGCAGGCGAGCAGTTGGGAGCCAGCAGTCCTGGATTGTGAGAGGGATGTCCCAGATTGGAGAGGGACTAAACTGGGCTGAGGGACACATCCCTCTCCCCCCTGCACAAATTTTGTGCATCGGGTCTCCAGTGATGAATATTTATCATTATGGTATACAGAGTGTTTTTACTGCCCTAAAAGTCCTCTGTGATTTGATGGAATTTTTACAAAATGAGAACTCCCATGCAATCGTCATTCAGACTAAGAGATGACATTATCACTACTGCTTTCCCAAGGATAACTGCTAATTGATCTCTAGCTTCGTGGATTAATTTTGTCTGTTTCTGTACTTTATATTACTGGGCCCACTGACTGCTCTTTTGAGTGGCTGTTTCATTCTTTTCATTCACTTTGATATTTGTAATATTCATCTGTTACTTCATGTAGTTGCGGTTTGTTTATTCTCTTTGTTGTGGACCTCAGTTTGTTTCTCCCTGCACTTTATCTAACAAGAAATATTAAAGGCTTAGTGTTGCTCTTTGGTTGGACTACAATTATCAAGCAGTTAGAAAATCTACTGCAGTTAGAAAATCTACTCCCTTGTAATAGTGTAAGATTAGTCTTGTGAACTTGGTCAGAGATTTTAGAAATTAATAGGGAACATGAATATTTGGTGGCACCAATAATTGCAATCGTACTTATTGTGGAGATCAGGTGAATCAACTCTGAATAGTGGCAGAAATTTTGTCAGTGTGAACTAGGCCCTTAATTGCTTTATCATTAAATCAGCTCATAACAGCACCAACAAAAATGTAAACTCTTCCTCATTGGCCCCTAAAGTAGTTTGATAGCTCCCCACTTTTTCTTAACCTTTTTAATTTTCAGTGTTCTGTTTGCCCAGGAAGCACCATGGCCTGTGCTGCTGTCCTGGTCCCTGGGTTGTTGCGAGGCGCTGTTGGAGCCATCTGCTCCCAGGCTGCTTTGTCGAAATCGACACGCTGCGCTTTGCGCCACCTTTCTCTAACCAGGTGAGTTACTGACCTTCATTGTCATTTGAGGTTGCTATTCAAAGAGACCTGACCCGCGATGGTCATGGGAGGCATATCAACCTCCTGAAGCCATAACATAACACACTGCTTAAATGTACATGGCATTAGTAAATTGTCAAAAACTTTAGTTAGGTGTACAGATTTTTATAGACCATTTTCTAGGACCCAGAATATTATATTGTATTTGTTTAGTCATGATATTACAAGGAACTTAATTTAATTCTAATGAGGATAATACTTTCTAATCCAATTTTACTCTCTGTTACAGCATAATGAAATCCAAAAGGAAAACTGATCACCTGGAGAGAACTGCAAATGTCCTTCGACAGGAGGTCTGTGTCTTCGGGCTGTGGCAGGCTTTTCTAGGCAGGATGGTTTGCACACAGTTAAGACTGGCTTATGGAGAAGGTGCTAGATGGGCTCTATCCCTTCGCAGGATAGTCAGGGAAAGTTGTTAATTTTTCTGTTTAGAGCTTTCCTGAACAGGCCATGTGACAACTGATTTAGAAAAATGACAGTGAAATACTCAAATGTTTCCCTTTAATCTTGGGATGGATAAATTAATTTTTTTGATGAAGGAAGTATTCTAGCAGCAATTGAGGGAACTGTCCTCACAAATATGATGCATACGGTTATATTTTAGGGCTAGAACTTCTTTTAGAGCCCACATCTTAAGAATAGCTTACCTTTCCTTTTTCTTTCTTATTTGTTTGACACCATGTCTCTAAGTCCTTGTTCTTATCCCTACTTTAGAACAACTTATTTCATCAAGGGAGAACACACTAACACCTGAGAAAGGAAGGTGGACGAGCTCTTATTACATGGGCTGACCTTTCCCTACCATATTCAAACTAGAGAAAGCTAACCCACCACCTGAAGGGGTCAAGGGCTGGGAAATAAGGATCCTCACCCTTTACCTCAGTGAGTAACCACATTTTCTTTTACAAACTTCAATTGGATATTTGTTTTGCTTTTTGAGTGATTCTTTATTTGGATATATTTAGCTTAGTATTCTAAGTTTAAAAAATTTAATATAAGGAAGGATTTATACACTTTCATAAGCATGGTCAGAAATTGCATTGCTGCAGTAGTTGAAATTTTAGAAGACATAGTTGGGTGTTCTTTGATGTAATAGAATATTGTTTAGATCCCACTTTTCAAGCTGGTTCTCGTTTCAGAAAATTGCTTCGGGACTGAAAGTGGTATGCTTGTGAATTCAGCTTTAAGCCAAAGTTTTTCTGAGAAGCCTGTGTAAAATTAGTTCAGCATAATAGATATGGATGTGTGGGAAAATACACTTTCCCACTGATGATAAATCTGAAAATACCTCTTCTAGATTTGTCCAACACATAAAAAAATGCTGATTCTGTAAATGTGAGATTTGTTAGAATTTCTTTTTTAAAAAAGCAAAACCTTGCCAGTTTTGAAGAAGAAAAAGTGGGTTAGCAGTCTTGGACTATGCTTTTTCTGTTATATTTTGAGGCAGGTAGAACTAGAGCAGAATTTGGCAAGTTTTCTGTAAAGGGTCAGATAGTCTTCAGCTTCATGTGCCAATCTTAGTTCCAACTAGTAAACTCTGCTTCCACAATGTGAAAACTGCCATAAACAACACATAACAAATCAGTGTGGCTTTATCAGAACACCGAGATACGGTCTGTGGGTCATAGTTTTCCAATCTCTGAATTAGGATAGCCATTTCAGAATTTTACAGGACAAAATTATTGAGACTTTTGGTGCGGGGGTTATTTTGAGCCAAGTTTACAAAGATTTAATGTAAACTTTAATCCTGCAATTGAAAAGTTGAGAATTTTAGTGCTAAAAAGTCAGAAAGTATAGGGCTAATTTTAAAACCTTGGTGGAAGAATTTTCCAGTTGCAACTCTTCTCCTTCTATTTCTAATTTCCCCTTCTTTCCCAAAGAGAATGAGAGCTGGGAGCTGGGAGGAGCTGGATAAAGCTAGATATATAGCAATATAAGGTCATCAGGGGCTTGTCCCAGTCTGACCTTGGACTTGTTGAAATGTTGGGCCATTATAGAACTGACCCTCCACATGGTCTTACCTACCACTCTTGTCTTTAATTTGAACTGCAAGTATACTTTACAAAACTTCCCATATGCCGTTTACTCTCCAGTTCAAGTCTGTGAGGTATCTAAGGATAGGGTGGCATCTGCATTCTACTAAAGAGGAAGCAGAGCCTAGGAGGTAACGAATGGCTTCTCCTAGGGCCAGAGGGAAGCTTGCAGCCCAAGCCAAAGGACCCTGCTGCTCCTCCTGGGTGGGGGAAGAATGGACCACTCGCCCACCCAGAAATGTCCTATCCTTATTAGACATTGGGTTCCCTATAGAGAACTCACCGAATGAGCATATTGTGATGTTGATGCTTCTTTCTGGAGGCTGTAAAGTAACCAGTCTGAGTCATGCTGATGCAGGAAAACTGAGCTCTTGAATTGAATGGCATTTGACTGCTTGTGTTGAACTCACAATTTTTCCTCAAGGATCAAAGAATAAGCAGTCTGGGTAGCCTTCAAAATGTCAAAGAGATAAGAGTAGAAATACTGTAAAGTAATAAGGATTGTTCAGGCAAAACTAAGTTTTCACTGGAGGGGTCACTCTGTGCATGGCTCCGCAGAGGGCTGGCTCCCTGAGCAAGATGTACTCTGTTCATCAATGTGATGGGAGAGTTTGGTAATGAAAGAATATTGCCTATGCTACTGCTTCTTACCTATGTCCAGAACTGAACTTGTTCATGTCTAAGTGTATGGTATTGGTGCATTTCAATAATTTAAGTGACCTAAGAGGCAAGGTATCTTCCCCCCTCCCCTCAACACACACACCCAGGAGACCCAGTCAGATGAAATATTTTATTTTATTTTAAATTCAGCAGACATGTGTCAAGTGCCTGCTGTCTGCCCGGTCCTGTTGTAGGTACAGGGGACTCAGTAGTGCATGAAGCAGGTAAAGCCCGTGTTATATGTGGAGCTTCGTTCTGGTGCAGATAAACGAGAATGTCAGGTGTCATATACACTGTTGTCAGAGTACTTACTCTGGAACCTTGCTCGCTGCACCAGTTGTCAGAGTGAGTTTCTCCTTGATCCTGTTCATGACGCCAGGTGTCAGGAGCACTTGCTCCTGAGTCTGCACATCCTCCTGAACCCTGCTCGCTGCGCCAGTTGTTGGGAGTACTTACTCCTTTATCTGGCCCAACTACACCAACTGTTGGGTCTGATCCCCTCTGCCAGAGACTGTACCTTCATGGATCCGGGTATTGGACAGAGAAGATAGGAGAAGTCATAGGCATATAAGGGAGTTTTTATTGCAGAGCAAGTAGCCATTTCTAACAAGGAGCCATCACATAAAGCAGTCCTTCAAAGCAACCTTACAACGTAGCCTCACAAAGCGGCCCTTGCTAATATAGTAGCAAACACAGGAGCCATACTAAGCAGCCATGCACTGGCTGGTCAACAGCACATCTTCATACCAACTTGGACAAAAGAGGCTTCTTGCCAAATAGTGACATCAGTACTTGGACTACAGAAAGGCGTTGCATACAGTGTAATTGCTGTGTCCTTGCTTTTGCACTTGCATATGGCAAATTGGCCTTGAGCTTCCGGCATACTCTGGACAGGATTCCCACAACTATGAAGGAAGTGAACCAGGCTAATGATTGGAGTCAGGGTGCTATTTTAAAAGGTACCATTTGAGCCGAGACTTGAATACAGAAGGAAGCCAGACAGGTGCACAGCATTACTAGCAGAATTTGTACAGTTGTCAGAATTTTGTGCTCTTTCCTTGCCAGTAAATCTCTTAAGTAAAACCAGTATATTTTCATCAGGTTCCTACTCATTAGAGTGATATTCCACTTCAGTGGACTGATGGCTCTGGGCTTTGGTGTTCTCATGTGTAAAATGACATAATATTTTTTGATGATGAGTAAGTTTTCTTCAACTCTGAAGTTCTCTGTGCCCTCTTTTGTTTCAGGTCATCGCTAATCTTGGCTTTGTCTAAATTTTTAAGCCAATGAATGAATGGGAATGAACAGAGGAAGCCATTTAGGTTTCCCAAAGAAAGACCTATTTCCTGTACAGAGACTGTTGTAGCAGTAGTAACATCAAGAAATCTATATAAAACCAGCTTTTTAAAATCAGTATGATGGAATTTCCTCTTAGATGCTGACTTCGTCAAAGCCTTAAAAATGCGTGCTAGTAAAAGTTGGCAAATGCATTGTTATTTTATTGAACAGTAGAAGAGTCTAAATGTTATTTTATGGAAAACTTCATTTCCTGCCATGTGTTTTAACTTAGGGCATGGCTAGTTGAGGTTTCAGTTGCGAAATCTTTTGATCCGTTAAGTATGAGAACAAGTACAAATGTTAAAACATAAAGTTTCTCCATCATGTTTTACTTATTCAATCAAAGTAAAGGAAAAAATGGCACACAACAAGGGCCATGATTACAGATCTTAATCATGTGAGACTAGCTTCAGAATAGAGTAAAGATGCGGTCTTCAAAAAGATTTTGTAACGTTTTTTTAATCCCCTTTGCTAGAAATCTTTATATAGTGGTATTAACAAAATAAAACAGTATTAAAAATCATGAATTGTACAAGATATTGTGTGTGACCACTTCTTGCAGTTTTGCTAGATTGTGAGGACTAATAGCAACAGGTATACTACTGTGTGAGTTACAACAATAGGCATAAAGCATCTGATTAACATTGTTGGTCATAGGGTCTATCCAAATGAAAATAGGAATTTTTTAAAAAAATATATTTTATTGATTTCTTACAGAGAGAAAGAGAGAGGGATAGAGAGCTAGAAACATCGATGAGAGAGAAACATCGAACAGCTGCCTCCTGTACATGCCCTACTGGGAATGTGCCCACAACCAAGGTACATGCCCTTGACCGGAATTGAACCTGGTGCCCTTGAGTCTGCAGGCTGATGCTCTATCCACTGAGCTAACTGGTTTTGGCAAAAAGAGGACTTTTCCAATAGAAATTTAGCTTCTTTCCCTTCTTTGTTGAATTTTGTATTTGGACATTGGCAAATGATTGGTGATTTCACTTCACATAGACGAGCATGTGATTATGATTGTGAAGCATGCTCACATGTTTCAGTTGAAATTCTGTGTTCCTCTTTCTCCTCCAGCCAGTGATTATGAATGTTGGCTTTTCTGCCACCAGGTGACCCTTTGGGATGTATTTAAAACTTACACATATCTAGCTCTGTTCATGAGTCTGACAGATGCCAGTTAAACTGTTATAAATGAAACTAGAGGCCTGGTGCACAAAATTCATGTACGGGGGAGGGAAGGTTGTCCCCTCAGCCCAGCCTGCAACCTCTCCAATCCAGGATCCCTCTTACAATCCTGAACCGCTGGCTCCTAATCACTCACCTGCCTGTTAGCCTGCCTGGTTGCCCCTAACCAGCTAGATCACCCCCAACTGCCCTCTCCCTGCTGGCCTGGTCACCCCCAACTGCTTCCCTTGCTGGCTTGGCCACCCCACACAGCCTGCTGTTCAATCTGTTGGTTGTCTCTCACTAACCCCCCTGCTGGCCTGGTTGTAGGCAGCCATCTTGTGAGGGTGTGATAGTCAATTTGCATATTACCTCTGTATTATTAGGATAATCTAGCTCTTGGCTTTGTTTCTAAAGATTATCATATTGAAGGAAAATAATGAATATTTACAAACTAAACATTTCTACAAACTTAAGAAAAATGAGAGTAATCTATCTATCTATATAAAAGGCTAATATGCTAAATGTCTGACTGGTTGCTATGATGTGCACTGACCACCAGGAGGCAGATGCTTCAATGCAGGAGCTGCAGAGCTGCAGTGACTTGGCAGTGGCGGTTCTTGGGTGATACACCCCCGAAACCAGAGAGGAGGGAGCCTGATTCCTCGCAGGGCTGAGTGATTCCACCTTTGACTGTGGGTTATGCTGTTGCTGGATCACTGAGGCCCCGAATCTGGTTTACTGCACACTTTGAGTCTGCATTCTACACCCTATTCGACAGCAACTTTTCAGAGTGCCCTCTTGCACTCCAGGACCCCTTGGGGTATGTCGGAGAGCCAATTTCGGCCCAATCCCCACAGGCCAGGCCAAGGGACCCCACCTGTCAGAGGGACCCCGCTCACTCCACGGGACTGTGGGAGGTTGGCTCCAGGGCATGTCTGGCACGTCTCGCTCAGTCCTGCCCCGCAGGCCACCTTCTAATTAATTTCCTTTCACTGTACACAGATCCGTGCACCGGGTCACTAGTAATGTAATAAAGGAGAACCCTCTGATGATTCTTATTACTTGTCTTTGTAGTAAGATGTTTAAAATCGACTGTATGGCAAACAGAAGATTCCTGTTCTGTTGAGGAGACCTGCCTTCCCTGACTTCTGTGGTTTTGAACATGAATCTAGATTTTGTGTAGTGTTTTTCCCCCCCACCTAACATTTTTTTTTTTTTTAAGCCACAAAAGGCTGCTAAACTTCTAACTTTCATTTTAGTAGCCAATTTTAAGTGACTTTAAGTTAGAGTTTCCATTTATTCTCCAAATATTTGCTGAATCTTTCTGTGTGTTAGGCCTGTAATACTGGTATAGATGTAAATTCTACCCAGTACCTGATCTCAGAAGGCATGTGGTCTGTGTGAGAGACTTGTTCTGAGTATTTATAATTACATCAATATGGGCTAAGTATGATAATAAAGGCAGATCATTTTATGGGTAGAGTTGAGGGGATGGAGGGAAGAGGAAGAGGTCTGGAAGGTGGGGTAAGAGGTTGATAGACAGGACTGAGAGCGTGTGCCATGTGCCAAATGACCTAGGCAGCATTGGGGAGATAGACAAGTGTCAGATGCCTTTGAGGACCAGCATGCTGTCCAGTTTGGCTGGTAAACCAGTAGCCCAGGGAGCCAAGAGGAGCTTAAGCTGGTATGAGTTATTTGTAGTTAAGTGTTAGAGAGCCTTGAAGGTTTTTGAGCTTGAAAGTAACTCAGTGAGGTCAGGACACTAGGAATATTCATCTGTTTTGTAGTTACTTTTAATTTCTGGAACTTGTATATCATGGACTTCTTGCAGGTTCAGAACAAACACAGATTCATAGCTAACTTGGGTCTCACTTTGCGTAGGTCGTACTCACAGAGAATTCAGGTGCCAGGTGGGTGGCTTACAGGTGTTTGGCACGTGCTAGATTCTCAACAGATAAACACTTGCTTATTAAACAGTCCCTTCAAGAGACAATTTTTATATGCAGGATACAATTCAATTAGTATTTTTTAAAATGTTTTTTTATTGCTTATTTAGAGGGAGATCAAGGGAGAGGGATAGAGAGAGAGAAACATCAACGAGAGAGGAACAACATCGATTGCTGCCTCCTGCACACACTGCCCCCTACTGGGGATCGAGCCCACCACCAGGGGCCTGTGCCCTGACTAGGAATTGAACCAGCGACCTCTTAATTCCTGAGTCAGTGCTCAATAGCTGAGACACACTAACAGGGCTCAATTAGTATTTTAACAAGTCTCTCAAAAAGAAGATAATTAAAATGTGTTCACCTGGTGGTAGGCAGCATTTTAAAGCAAGGCATGCTTTACCTTGTTTTGCAATTTTAAGAAACCACATCTTTGTAGATTTTGAAAAAACCCGAGTTACCAGAAAGCCACAGTTTGTTCCTCGCATTGTGTACACACTAACCTTAGCCAGTTCATCTTTTGACTCAAGGTCGTGACGGCAGCTAAGGTGTGTGGAACAGTTAATGAGTCACCCTCCGTGAAGAGGCTCCGCCTGCTTGTTGCTGATCAAGACTTTTCCTTTAAAGCCGGCCAGTGGTAAGTGGCTTTTCTGTTTCTAGGGGTTGTGTGTGGGTAGGAAGATGCCACCAGATAGAAGGGCTTGTTTTTCTTTCTGGAAAGGACGTCTGTGGCCTGCTGTTAGGCCTGAGGGGTAGGAATCTAGACCACCTCCATTCTCGGTGAGCCCTCCCTGACACAGAGAACCAGGTTTCTTTCCTAGCCTCGTAGCTTGCCTCGGTTTTGAGCCCAGACCCTCTCAGTCATATATGAAAATTTCTGCCTTGAGTTTTTCTTATTGAAACAAAGCAGTTAGTTCTGGTCCTCGAACCTGCCAACTGTGATAATTCTGTCTGTAAGATGGTTGCTAGTAAAATGTACTGAAGTAATCTAACCTTGATTTATGTGTTGCCGGGGATTGATGTTTTCAAAAATTAGTGTTCCTTACGTCAAAAATTCAGAGGAAACAGCAGTCTGGAAAGAAGAATAACCAGTATGTCACAGAGCTGACCACCCTCTCAACCAAGTTCCTGCATCACTCTTATCTCGTCTGGGTTGAGTTTATTTATCAGTGCTGGATTTATTATCAGGAGCCACAGGCAGGCCTAGCACACACCACACTCACTGGCTCTAAGGACTGACTAGTCAGTATGCTGGCAGGGTAACAGCCCAGCTGTCCCGTCTCGTCCCACTCCCTGCGAATGGTCTTACGAGCTGCAATTCACGTTGAATTGTAAATAAAGCAACTCGTATTTCCTTAGGAAAGGTGTGTTTGGGTGTATGTTTCCTTTATTTAAATAAAGCATTCACTTCTAAATGAATTTCTGGCATGTCAGTGTGGTCGCATTTCTTAGGAGTCACTTGACTAATTTTGGCAGTCCATCTGGAAATGTGGTTTTGTTAGAAAGAGGATGTGTGATAATAGCAAGTGTGATAATAGCAAGAGTTAGCAGTCTTGTGTTAATAGTTTGCCTTTGAATTTAGAACTAGAAAACAAGATGCTGATTGCAATAATTTGCGTTTGTGAAGCAATTTACTGCAATCTTTGCACATGTTCAGTGATACATATTAAATGCATTTGGGCTGTTTTAGGGGGAGGTGGGCAACATTTTTACCCTTCAAAAGTAGTTTAGCAGCTATTACATTGGAAAATGGAAACTTTAATTGTAACAATCTGTCTTTCCACATTTCCCTTCTGGGGAAGTGTTTGTGTCCTGTGCACAGCATTGTCTCTGTGCCTTCAGCTCTGAACTGTGCCAAGACTGTCCCCAGTCCCCTGATTAGAAAAATCCCAGGCGTTGGTTTATAACGCTGCTACCATGGTGTGCCTGCAAGTGTATCAGCACTTGCAAACTCTGGTTACCTGATGAGGAAAATGTCATCATTCTCCAGTGATATATATAGAAATACGTTCCATTGTGATCTCAAGATAAAATTATTGAGGGTTGGTGGTATATCTCCCATATCAGTGAATGGATTTAGTCAGGTTACTGATGTTAGGACTGGTTTTAGTAACTGGCTGATAGATTCTGGCTTCGGAGGGCAGGTGTGGAGGTGGTCATCTCTGGCTGGTTAGTGATGACCCTTTCCCTGCCAGGTGTCACTCAGCACTCATTCCTGGCACCTGGATCCTCCTCTTTAGAAAGATTGCTCCCTCAGCACTAGCAGATGGCATGGCTGTAGGGGCTGTGAGGCCCTTTGACTTCATGGGGACAGCATGGCCACTTGCTCAGGTTGGTGGAGTCCACTCCTTCAGTGCTGTCGCCGGGATGGTTTGTGCTCTAGGCTCTCTTAGAGCATCAGCTCGGCGGTAACCTCCATGGAGAGCCTCCTTGTGCTTTGGAGAAGAGGGCAAGGTTAGGGGGAGAGCGGGTGTGGATTGGCTGCCTTGCAGTTTGTACAGTTAGGGTTTTCAGAGTGGGATGCTGTTCAGAGATAAAGGAGAGGGTTGCTGTTGGGCTTATCTTTAGGGTGGGAGATTTCTGAATTCCTGACCTCCTTTGATATCTATCAAACTCTGAGGGGCTCCAGTGCTCTGGAGCTTTGAGCACTGAGACACCTGTGCCATAGACCGCAGATTGGCCTCCAGGGCTCTTCCCATGCTGCACTGTGTTCTTACTGGGCCTTCAGAGGGGGCTGGTTCTAAGAACTCAAGTAATCCAACCCAGAGAGAAAGGCCAAAAGAGGAAACTGCTGCAGAACCACTTTTCACATGAGCGGGGCTACACCTTTGGATCCACCACTTAGCACCTAACCACTCCCCCAAACATTTTTAAAAAACAAAAGTGGCTTTATCAGTGTTTTCCTGATTAAAATCAGGATCTCATGTTAGAGCTGAGAAGGAATCTATACTAAGTACAGTACTTCCAGACAGATCTCAGATGATGAGCATTTTCTCTCTCTGCCAAGCAGATTTTGTCATAGCTCATTTAATTGTATTTATTTGTTAACTTTCCTATCATTAGGGGTTTTTTGAGGGCAAGAACCAAGACATCCTTGCATCTGGACATCCACCATGAACCACACTGTGGTGGGCAGGTTCCATCTGCAGAGTTTGTGCAAGGAAGGGTGAGGGGCTCTGAGGACTGTTGCTGAGGACAGTGTAAAGCACTGTCATGTATCCATGGTTTGCATGCTTGGTGTGTGCCGGGCACGGGGACTGCAGCTGGCCAAGACAGCGCTGCCTGGACAGTTGGATGTGGATATGTGTGGCTCGCTACGGAATCGGGCTCTTTCTCTCAGTTCTTCATATACTCACGCATCTGGAGGTTTGGTAGGTGGCGGCGCAGTAGGTGCCTCATCTCAGCTTCAAGAGAGCTAATCGTGCAAAGGGGTTAGTTACTGTGTGTATGTGTTTAAGACACTTTCTTGAACAGATGTTTTATTAAATATGTATTGTGCGTATTTTCTTAAATCCATTGAGATGAGGTTTTTATGTCATTTGAATTCTGTAGCATTTAATGGAGTCCTTTTTTCTCAAGGTCAGTGTCGTTCCAGAGTTTCTTAGAGAAGAGGGATTTCCTGTCATTCACCTGAGAATGGTCTTTAGCAACATCAAGCAGCAGAGGGCGCTATAATTTAGGCGATGAAGCCTCAAAAGTAGCTCATTGATGTATTTATTTTTTTAAAACATGGAAGCTTTGGAGATGCTATATACCTTCTCTGAGAAAGCATATAGCATCTGTGTTAATAAGGGTTAACTATAGTTTTTAAAAATTGCATCTTGCTTGAAATGAAAGGGAAATTAAGGTATTCATGGGAAATGGTCAAATATAGGCAAAAGTAGGCTAGGGACCTTTTCTGGAGTACTTCCAGTCCAGAACTGGTTTTTAAAGACTATAAAAAATGACCTGATATTTAAGGTCATAGAGCAAAAGAGAACATCTTTTAAGGTCACAGATCAAATCAGTAGAGAACATTGTGTGCTTTTTGTGTAAGTCTACTGGTAGGAAAACAGCTGGGGACAATGAAGTATCATTGCTCTGTGATGGCTGAGAAACATCAAGATTGGATGTTTACGTTTCCTAGACATGAAGATGAGAATCTTTTGTGGACCCAAATTCCAATAAATTTTTCTTTTCTTGATACTAGGTTTGTTGCATTTCGTAGACCCCACCCAAAAAGAATTACTGAAGGCTCGAAATTTCCAGGAGTCCTAGCCTATAGGAGTGTGGTCAGAAGAAAAGAAAGAAACATGAGATTTCCACAGCTTAGAAGGCCACATCAACCTGTTTAGTTTGTCAAATACCAGTGAAAGAGTTTCCGTTGCTTTTTTTTTTTCCACCTTTAAAGCTGTTTGAGATACACTCTACAAATCACAAAACTCACCCATTTTATTTATTTACTTATTAAAATATATTTTATTGATTTTCCACAGAGAGGAAGAGAGAGGGATAGAGAGTTAGAAACATCGATGAGAGAGAATCATCGATCAGCTGCTTCTTGCACACTCCCCACCGGGGATCTGCCTGAAACCAAGGTACATGCCCTTGACCGGAATCGAACCCGGGACCTTTCAGTCCCCAGGCCGACGCTTTATCCACTGAGCCAAACTGGTCTCGGCAAAACTCACCCATTTTAAAGTATAAAATCTAGCCACTTAAAATGGTTTTTAGTATATTCACAGAATTGTAAAATCATTGGCATAATCAAATTTAGAACATTCTCATCGTCCAAAAAGAAACCCTATGCCAGTTATCATTGATTCCCATCCTCTTTAGACAACTACTGTCTACATTGTGTATATATGGATTTGCCTATTCTGGATATTTCATATCAGTGGAATTATGCAGTATGTGGTTTTTTCTATGATTGGTTTCTTTCGCTTGCTATATAATTTCCGTGTTCATCTGTGTTGTATCATGTATCATTACTTCATTCCATTGTATGGTTATAACCTATTTTGCTTATATATTCATCAGTTGATGAACATTTAGATTGTTTTCACTTTTAGGCAATTAACAATGCTACTATGACATTCATGTACATGATTTGAGTGGACATATGTCTTCATTTCTCTTGGATATACCTAGGGATGGAATTGTTGGTATTAATGATAACTCATACATTTTCAGGCATTGCCAAACTGTTTTCCAAAGTGGCTGTGCCATTTTGAAGTCCAACCAATTTCTATAGAGCCTCACTAATGAATAAGGCTTCCAGTTTCCTCACTAACACTTGCTTAGACATCCATCCCAGTGAGTGTGAAGTGATAGTTCATTGTAATTTTGATTTGCATTTCCCTAATAACTTAAAATGTTCATGTGTTTATTAGTGATTTTATATATCTTCTTTGGAGAAATGTTCATACAAATCCTTTGCCCATTTTTTAAATTTGAGTTACTTTTTTATTGTTATAAGAATTATTTACATATTCTGTATACAAATCCCTTATCAGATGTATGATTTGAAAATATATTTTTCTATTCTGTCAGTTGTCATTTCATTTTCTTGATGGGATCATTTATAGCACAATGTTTTTACTTTTGATGCAGTCTAGTTTCTCTATTTTTTTCTTTGACCTTTGTATTTTGGTGTCTAGGTAACTGTTGTCATGAAGAGTTACTACTGTGTCAGTCTTCTAAGAGTTTATAATTTTAACTTTTACATTTAAATCTATGAGCCATTTTGAGTTTATGGTGTGAAGTAGGAATCAAACTTTATTCTTTTTGTATGTGGATGTTCACTTGTCCCAGCACCATTTATTGAAAGGCTATTCTTTTGCCTTCGAATTGTGTTGGCATTTTTGTTGAATATTAACTGACTATAAACTTAAGCATTTATTTCTGGACTCTCAGTCCTTTTTCACTGATCTATATGTCTGTTCTTATGCCAGTATCACAGTGTCATTACTGTAACTTTAATAGTAAGTTTTGATGATTCTGGGTTCCTTGAATTTCCATATTAATTTTATGGTCAATTTATCAATTTCTGCAAAGAAACCAGCTGGGTTTTGATAGGTAATGCATTGAATCTGGAGATCAGTTTGGGGAGTATTGCTATCTTAACATATAAAGTCTCAATCCATGAACATGAGATGTCTTTCCATTTATTTAGATCTTTGATTTTTTTTTTCCAACAAGGTTTGGTGGTTTTCATTGTACAAGTCTTGTGCTGCTTTAGTTAAATTTATTCCTAATTATTTTATTCTATTACAAATATAATTATTTTTCTTAAATTCACATTTAGATTGTTCATTGCTGGTTTATAGAAATACAATTGATTTTGTTATTGATCTTGTATCCTGCAACTGTGTTTGACCTGTTGCTTAGTCTTATTATCCTCATAGTAAATTCTTAGGAGTTTCTATATACAACATCATGTCATCTGCAACTTCTTTCTCTTTCTCTCCTGTCTGGATGCTTTTTATTTAACTTTCTTGTTTAATTGCCTCGGTTAGAACCTCAATGTTAACAAGAATTGATGGGAGCAAATATCCATGTCTTGTTTCCATTCTTGGTGAGGTGTGGGGGGAGGGGGTAGACTTTCAGCCTTTCACCATTAAATATAGTGTTAGCTATGAATATTTTGTAGCTGCCTTTTATCAGGCTGAGTAATTTCCCATTTATTCCTAGTTTGTTGAATATTTTTATTATCTAAGGATGTTGAATTTTTCAAATACCTTTTCTGTCTCTGTTGAGACTCCTTTATTAAGTGGTATATTTCATTGGTTGATTTTCAGATGTAAACCAACCTTGTTTCCTGGAATTTTGTATCTGTATTCACAGGAATATTGATCTATAGTTTCCTTCCATGTGATACTTTTCTCTGGTTTTGTATCATGGTAATAGTAACATTGGCCTCATAGAATGAGTTGGGAAGTGGTCTTTTCTTATTTTTTCGGAAGAGTTTGTAAAAGATTCATATTAATTATTTTTTAAATTCTTGGTAGAATTCATGAGTGATACCACCAGAACCCATCCTTTCCTTTTGGGAAGTTTTAAAAGTAGTCATTCAATTCATTTGTTATGGGTCTGTTCAGATTTTCTATTTGTTTTTTTAGATTAATTTGGTATTTTTGTGTTTTTCTGGGAATATGACTATTTTATCTAAGTTATTTAATTTTTGGTTAAATAATTGTTCATAGAATTCCTTTGTAATCTTTTGTTTTTGTAAGGTTGGCAGTGATGTCCCATCTTTCATTCTTGATTTTAGTAATTTTATATTTTCTTGTTTCTTTTTTTTTCTTTTCTTAGTCTAGCTAAAAGTTTGTCAGTTTTGTTTACCTTGATGCCCACTTTTTAAATTACTTCAACAGTAATAACTTATTTTCCTTTCCTTTTAGGATTGATTTCTTTATCCCAGGAGTCTCTGTGGTTGGTGGGTTCTCAATATGCTCCAGCCCGAGACTGCTAGAACAAGAGAGAGTAATAGAATTGGCAGTGAAATATACAAATCACCCTCCTGCTGTCTGGATTCACAATCAGGTGAGCAGATCTCTGTTTAAACCTGCAGATTAGGGCATGAGAGAGACAGAGAGAGACAGAGAGACAGAGACAGACATTGATGTAAGAGACACATCAATTGGTTGCCTCCCACACGTGCCCCCATCGGGACTGAGAATCGAACCTGCAACCCAGGTACATGCCCTTAATTGGGGATGAAACACACAACTCGTTGGTGCATGGGCTGACACTCTAACCACTGAGCGATGCCAGACAGGGCTGGCCACTTGATTTTTTAAATTTTATTTTTATTTTTTTAATATATATTTTTTTAAATTGACTTCAGAGAGGAAGGGAGAGATAGAAACATCAATGAGAAAGAATCATTGATTGGCTGCCTTCTGCATGCCCCCTACTGGGGATCAAGTCCACAACCCAGGCATGTGCCCTTGACTGGAATTGAACCTGGGACCTTTCAGTTCACAGGCCCATGCTCTATCCACTGAGCCAAACCAGCTAGGGCTGGCCACTTGATTTTTGACAAAAGTGTTAAATTTAATGGAGAAAGGATAACCTTTTCAACAAATAGTGAGGAACAATTGCCTATTTATACCCCAAAAAAGAACCTCTCATACTTTTTATTCAAGATTAAATCAAAATAGGTTGTATACAACGATCTAAGTATAAAACATGAAACTATATGTTTTAGAAGAAAGCATAGGGAATATTCAGAACTTGAGGGTGGGCAAAGATTTCTTAGACATGACACCAAAAACAAGATCCATAAAAGTGTGATAGACAGACTTATTCAAAATTTAAAACTTTCTAATGCAAAAGACACTATTTATAATTTTTTACAAATAAGCTGAAAACTAGGAGAAAGTGTTTGCAATTTAGATATCCAGCAAAGAAGTTGTATTTAGAATTTGTAAAGAACTCTAAAAAATCAGCCAAAACAACAAGCATAATTTCAAAATGGTCAAAGGATTGAAGAGACACTTTATTTTAATAAAGGAAAGAAGGATGGCAAATAAGCAATGAAAAGATGTTTAACATCTCTAAACATTAATTATTAGGGAAATGCAAAGTAAAACCACAGTAGTGGGATATCTCTTCAGATCTATTAGAATGACTCAAATGGAAAATATTGATAATGCCAAGGTTGACAAGGTTGTGGAGCAACAGTTACTATTATATTGCTCACAGGAATGCAAAGTTCTACAGCCATTCTGGAAAGCATTTTGGCAGTTTTGTATGAAATTAAATACACACTTAACCTAGGACCCAGCAATACCAATACTAGAGCTATGAAGGCTCTGTTCATGAATGCTTATAGCAGTTCTGTTCACGATTGTCAACAACTAGAATCACCCCAGTGACCCACAGTAGGTGAGTGGATAAGCACACTGTGATGCTGTATTGTTATTCAGCAGTAAAGGCAGAGGAACTGTTTATTGATGGCACACAACAACTTGGGTGAATCTCAGAGGCATTGTGGTGAGTGAAGGAAGCCAGTCTCAAAGGTTATGTACTGTATAATCCCATTTATGTCACATTCTGGAAAACACAAATACGACGACAGAAAACAGATCAGTAGCTGACAAGGGTGAGGGTGGGGAAGGGGGTAAGCATAAAAAGATAGCACAAGGGAGTGTTTTGGGCTTGAGGGAGCTGTTTTAGATTTTGATTCTTATGGTAGTTACACAGTTCTGTCTATGTATGAAAATTCATAGAACTGTGCACACACACACAAAAAAATTCACTGTAAAATAATTTAAACAATAAAGGATTTTTAAATCTGTGGGGGCATAAAAGTATATGGCCTTCCAATGGTTTACATGTCCAGTTGTCTGTTCACAATAACCCCTAGCTGCTCGCCTTAGCATTCCCATTGTAAATGGATCCTGCCACATTAGTCCTCTCTCCTGAGTCCTCCATTCGGTGTGACCTCAGCTGCATCATTCCTTTATAGATTGTCTCTCCATTACTATCTCCAGGCTGCATCCTGAGTTTCTATAATATGCTGCAGGGGTGGGGGCCAGCAAGGTGTTCGAGTGCCCCGCACTCACTGTTAAAATGAGCCTAGCCATCCCGGCCCCTTGCGCCAGGAGCCCCTCCAGTTGTCAGCCTCCCACGTGACCCGACCTGGTCCTGGTCCATACTCCCCGCTTGGTTTCATGCCTCATTGGCATTTCAGTGAAGAAACTTATTCTTGGAGGCTATAGAAAACCTCCGAGCGGCATTGCTTGAGTGCACATCCTAATTGTAGTGCTTGTTCCACTCTGCCCAGTGGGAGCTGCAAACGGCCTTTATGAAGTCAGATTTTTCTTGGAACCAGTCTCAGGTGCCTATATCCCTCCTGAGAATTTGTCTTATTAAGCTATTCAAGTGGACAATGGAGGCGCGTGAGTGTCTGGGTGGCAGCAGGCTGCTCTGTTGGGAGATGGAATAAAGGGCCATAAACGTCTTCCTTTATTTTGTCTGCTTTGGCTCAAACTCCTGGCAAGGTAAAGGGTTCTAGACAGCTATTGTGTGTCTGCTCCCGTAGCTGTGGGAGAGTTGTTTGTTTCACAAGTAGAAAATCTATGCCCAGATTAGATACATTGCTATGTAATTGAAGGTGATATCCTTTTACTCACTTCCATATTGTGCTGTATAGTCTGCGAGTCTTGTGCTCATGCTACCCTGGCAGTTTTTATTGATCAACAAGAGACAAAGATGGCTTTGATTCTTTCCAGATGCTAGCAAATTAGAAGATAGATCTTCTGAAGATTATTTTGTCACTAAAGAGACAAAGTCTTCTTGAGTATTATCTTTCCCTGGGGCATGGTTTCTGGGCAACTTTAGGGTTGAAAATACTGTGGTTTCTAAAAACAATAACCTGAAGGCTTTGTTTGTTGTCATTACTAAGCATGTGGAGATGACCACTGGAGTAAATTATTTCTCAGTCTCTTTTACTCTCAGAGTCTTAGAGATAAAGAGATAAGCGTACAGGCAAACAAGAGGGGGAAGCATGGTGCAGAGAGATTAAATTCATTGTCATTGTTAGGCAGACACACTTGTATCATAAATTCTGTTTTCAAGACTTGAAAGGAAGGAGTATTTTAAAGCACTTTGGTAGCCAGTCTAGTGACTCTTACATTTTAGTTACTTTCAGAGATTTTTTTTTATAACCTCTAATAATAAGTTACTACTTGCTGCTAATTCCTTGTCAAAAATGGAAACCACTTACCGTCCTCATGTAAAACTCTCCTATGTACGGTATTTAAAATAGTTTAAGTGTGTATTTTTTTCCCCTCAGAGAATTTCCATTCATTTAACACTTCTTTATCAAGGGACCTTCTTTGTGAAATTCAAATAATTTTTTTCATTTTTTTTCTTAGTTATTTCTTTAACTTGTAGAGCCCCAAATTAAATGGATGTCAGAAAGGATTGCCTGTCATGCATGGTGCCGAGGTGTGAGTGCTCAAGGTTTGGTCTTAGAAAGCGTGTGGTACATTATTACTTCTGAGGAGGGAGTTCATTTAGTTGATTTATGTCAGGAGCATGTAATGGAACACACCTATTCTTTCTATACACATTTCTTAGTTTTAGGTTCTGTTACTTAGTGACAGGAAAGAAGGAAGCTGGCACCCCCGGGCTTATTCTCAGCCGCAGTGACCCCCAGCATCCTCTTCTGTGGAGCTTAATTTCAACAGGGGGTTACCCTCATTGTGTCATGTCTTGCCCCCCACAGCCCTGAGGGTGAGCAGCCCCACTGCTGGGACCCATTTTCCAGATGCGGACGCAGAGGCTCAGAGAAGTAAAGGGACTGACTGGATTGCATAGGGGCTGTGATTACGTCTTCCGACTCCTAGGTTACTGCGTTTTCCTCTAAACTAGGTGTTCTCAGCCCTGTCAGGTCCAATGGCCCCTTTCTAGAACTACCCTGAAATGAAATCCAAAGTTAATGCAATCAACATTATTTTTTTAACATACTTCTCTAAGTGTGATACCAAGGAGAAATAAAAGTGATTCATAACCAAAGATTGTATTTCAATTTGAAAATGCTTGGGATATTTAGAGCGAGGAGAAAGAATGAAGTCAGACAACTGTCCCTCATTGTAGAATCACATGAATACACTGTCTGCAAGTGCAGGTATGCGGGTTGTGTGTTGACAGGACCACACACGTTACCAACTGCGATGCAGTTTTCCGGGACAGTGAATGAACATGCTTAGTAATGTTCTGCACACAACAAAGTACCATCTACATGGTGATGAGATTCTCGAAAACTCAGACCATGTTAGATCCGTGCGGAAAATAAAAATCTTCTAGTTTTTTTTGTAGAATGAGTTAGAGTCTAGTCTCAGGTCATTAGAACCCCATTTTCACCTATGCTGTATGTGGATGGCCCATGGGCCATTCGGAAGTCTGCTGGGCAGTCCTGTGCATTGCAGGTAATGGTGTGCTACTAAACTGAGGGAGAAAGCTCTGATTTGTAGCCTTTGCTGATTTCTGTGCTGTAAACACTCCCCAGTGGCTGATCTCACACTAACAGTAGGTACTCACTCACAGAATTCCTGCACATTCTACCATCGGGTTAGGAGGAGCCAGCGCCAGAACACCGCAAGCTGCACAGGACGTTAGCACCTCTCGCCCTGCCCTCTAAGTGCCATTTGGGTTCCCCACATCATTGTGACAATAGAGATGTTACTACAAGTCTCCCAAACACCCACCTCAGAGCAGTCTCGCTTCTGGAGAACCAGGGCATTCAGCTCTGAGTCTGGTGTGACTTCAGGGAGCAGTAGGTGCTTTGTGTGGGGGTGTGTGGTCCTCACTCTATGGTGTGAAGCCTCAGGCTTCCTGTTCTCACTGCTCCGGGAAGAAAAGAACAGTCTGAGCAGTACTACAGTGGTGGCCACTGGCCTCGGTCTGTGGAGCAGGCCTGGCTGCGCCCTGCTGGCGACTAGAAGGAAGCCTCCGGTGCCAACACTTCTCAGCACCGATGAGTCCAGGGCAGCCGCAGTCAGTGACACTTGCCCGTCTGGCCTCTCAGCTCCATGGCTTGATCAGAAAAGGAAACTCATACTTCAGAGGTGTCCCCTGTGCCTCTTTTCACAACCCAGGCCCTCACCTATGTAGTTAACAAATGGCAAAGTTATTCAAGCGAGTCTCCTTTTCTCAATAGCGGAGCAGCTGTGAGTATAGGTCCCAGAGGCAGGGAGCAAATTGCCTATGTCATGGACAAGTGGAATCAATTCACAGGGCCCTGGGAAACTTGAGAGCAAGCTGTAAAAATAGTCCTAAATACTGACAGACACGCCGGAGGTAGACGAAGTTTCCTAAGGAAGAACATTATGTGTTAGCCCTGTGCTACTTTTCCTTTCCTGCCTAGTGCACACATGATTCTGAAGTGGCCGTGAGAGTGGGAGGAGAATTCTTCTTTGACCCTCAGCCCGAGGACGCCTCTAGGAACCTCGTATTGATTGCCGGAGGGGTCGGAATTAACCCTCTGCTTTCCATCCTGCGGCATGCGGCCGATCTCCACCGAGAACGGACAAACCGGGGAAATGGATATGAGATAGGGACAATAAGACTCTTCTACAGCGCAAAAAACACCAGCGAACTCCTGTTTAAGGTAAGGGAGGATGTATGCTCCATAGCTTGCTGGTACTAATTGCTCACAGGAACTAACTTTCCACGGAACTTGCCTCTCTCAGTTATATTTTCTCTGCAGCAGTTCCAACAAAAGGTCTGACAAATTTGTTTTTTAATTTTTTTTTTTTAATCCTCACCAGAGGATATTTTTCCATTGATTTTTAGAGAGAGTGGAAGAGAGAAGGAAAGACAGAGCAATATCTATGTGAGAGAAACACATTGATTGGTTGCCTTCCGCACGAGTCCTAACCTTGACCGGAATCTAACCCGGGACCCTTCGGTCTGCAGGCCGACACTCTATCCACTGAGCCAAACTGGTTAGGGCAGCCTGACAGATCTTCATTTGATCTTCAAAAGAAAATTAGCCAACACATCTTACCGGGACGATTACAACAGCTGGTGTTGAGGAGGCGCCCAGGGGCGTGATGGGATAAGGGCAGGTCCGGTGGGCTTGCATTTGGAGGTGGGTGGACAGAAAAGTCGCCATGGACCTGGGACTGGAAAGAGACAGAAGCACAAGTGGGCTCATGTGTTTCAAGAGGAGGTGAGAAGTGTATGCTTGGGACCCAGCTGGGTCCATGAAACCCCATCAGCTGCATCTGTGGAAACTAAGTGCATTTGATGGAGAAGGCTTTCACCGGATTGCTTTGCAGCTGCAAGGATGAACAAAAGAACAGTAACAGTTAAAAAGACAGAACTGTGGTCAGTGAAACTGCTGCTTAATTGCCCAGGCTTGAGAAAAAGGAAAAAAAGAATAAACTCCCGGAGAGTTCGTAATATGCTTGTTAGCATAGTATTCAGATTTCAATTAAAGCCAAATAGCCTCAGTACTCTGAGAGCTCTGGCCTGCGCGGCTGCAGACAATGTCTCCATAAGTAGAGAGCACGGACGGGTGCTGAATGGGAGGCGAGGTTCGGCGTCAGTGGTTGTGCACATCTGTTTTGATTTTTTAAAATTGTAGTGTGACCAAATATGTTTGACATTCCAGAAAAATATCCTCGATTTAGTAAATGAATTTCCTGAGAAGATTGCATGCAGTTTGCATGTTACAAAGCAAACTACACCAATCAGTGCAGAACTCAAGCCATACATCACGGGTGAGTCCCCTAAAGACGTTTTGACTGTCTCCCCATAGCTGTGTGGTGGACATGCCAGTTGGTGGAGTGTAGATGCTTTACTGTTTGGACTTGCTGGCTGGGAATGTCACTACCTGGGGAATAGAGAGGTGATTCATCATGGAAAAAATAAGGAGAGATTAAGTTGGATTTATTTATTATATGCTGTGTTCCTACGGCCCGTATTAAAAATTTATTCTCCACATTTTTTTAGGGGACCTTTGCATCATCACTATAGCATGCATGCAAAGAATTTATATTCCAGCCTCGGCTGAACCGATGCCATTTGCCATTAATGGTAATTTAAATTACTTGTGGTTTCCCCTGCCTGGAAGGATTTTTCACAAAACAGTTTCTTTACTACTAAAGGCACTTTTGAATCTCTCCCAAAGAGCAGTAAGTTCACTGCCCGAGTCTGAGAGCGCATTGCGATTGGCTTCCCACTTTACTTGCCATAAGTTTAGGAAACCAGAGATGCACTTTGCTGGGGCCTGGTCCAGGTGCCAGCAGAGGCCATCGTGTGAATGACTCAAGACTGCCCTCGCTAAGCTCCAGTTACTGAAAATAAACACTGTTGCTGCCTTGTGGATAGTCCTTCTCCTTTCAGTGCAAACATGTCTGGCTTAGGTTGGTGTTTATTCTGTTTCTTGGTAGAAGGAAGAATAACGGAGAAGGAGATAAGAGAGCACATTTCAAGAGAGACTTTGTTCTACATTTGTGGCCCACCTCCAATGACAGACTTTTTCTCCGAGCAACTAGAAAACAGCCATGTTCCCAAGGAACACATCTGCTTTGAGAAGTGGTGGTAGGGAGCAGGCAAAGGTAGAAGGGAGAGGGTTGTGGATTTTACCCGGGACATGATTTGAGGTAAGATAAGATGAAGTTACCTCCACTCCGTCGTCTTTTCTGAAGGCTGTGGGCAGAGTGACCTGCTGGAGAAGGAAGAAAAAACCAGCTGACAAGGCTTACATGATCAACTTTTGGCAAAGACATCATTGAACTGTTCTTTTGTATTGACTTTTCTTTTATTAGTAACTGTTTGATTATCTCATGATGTACCTTGAATTGATTTTCTTTCCCCTGAGGGAAAAAGAAGACACATAGTTACATTTAATCATAAGAAAATTAGGTTTTGTGCGTGAAATGCAGGCTATCTTTAAATTATTTGACAGCAGCCTATATATCTTATATTCAATAAACTTATAATTTAAACACATTCTTAATACTGTTTCTCTGAAAATCCTTTATGCTCAGTGTTTTAGGTGATTTTACCATGACCTACAGCCCTGCCTCCGAAGACCATCCAAGCCGGGTTTGGAAACAGAATATTGTTAGGGAAACTGCTTTTTTTTTTTTAAATATATTTTTATTGATTTTGTACAGAGAGGAAGGGAGAGAGACAGAGAGTTAGAAACATCGATGAGAGAGAGTCATCGATCAGCTGCCTCTTGCACACCCCCTACTGGGGATATGCCCGCAACCAAGGTACATGCCCTTGACCGGAATCGAACCCGGGACCCTTCAGTCCCCAAGCCGACGCTATCCATTGAGCCAAACCGATCTCAGCTGGAAACTGCTTTAAGGAATTGAATAGCCAGCAGATTAGCTTAATGTGAATGAATATCCAAAGTCTGTATGCTGACTGATTGTTAGTTTCTTCTCACATGAAGCTCTTTCTGTGTGCAGTGTCCTGGCTGCCCACCTTAGCACTGTGTGTAGAGGCGGCTTCTTGCTGGGGACAAAGGCCTTGGGGACCGCTGTGTTCCATGTGGAATCTGCCTTCATTGGCGGGGCTGGCTGGCTGGCTGTGGTCATGTGCTTAGGATTGATTACGGGGTATAGAGCCGTTTCCAAATCCTGCTTCTCTGCCTTTTATTTCATCCCTCTGCCAGGGCCGTCTCTGGCAGCAGCAGCTCCTCCACACATACTTGTTGAGTGACTGGAAGAAGCAGCTCACATCTGACTGCTCACTAAGGCCAGGTGGGGAGGCAGCCCCAGGACGGGGAGAGGGGGAGGGAATGGTGCAGCCTCGTTCCAAGGCTGCCCTGGTGAAAACTGCTATAAAGCAGACGGTGGCTCTTATCCTTGTTTAGATTTTTTAAAATCCAGAAGAAATTCATGGGCCGGGGCCAGGCCACCCTTTCTGAGACAAGCAGTCTCTGGCGAAGCTGCCTGCCGGGAGAACGCTGAGGACACTGAGTCTGGGAAGGACAGCTCAGTGCGGGAAACCCAGGAGCTGCCGCCGAGAGCGTCCGTGCCTGAGCTGATGGAAAGCAGGTGCCCTCTCATCTCTGGCTGCAGCCTCCCAGGACCAAGGGCTGAAACAGCCATGATTTACGGGCTGACAATGGCTGGCATCACCAGTCTAGCCTCCACCCTGTTTTGAATTCTGTCAGGTTTTAAGCAGAGATCATTTGTCAACTATTTCCTTTTTTACTCCCCAATTACACTTGACATTCAATATTATTTTATGTTAGTTTCAGGCATACAACACAGTGGTGAGACATTTATATAATATCCAAAGCAATCCCTCCAGGCTGTCTAGTACCCACCTGGCACCATGCATGGTTATTACAATATTATTGACTGTATTCCCTGTGCTGTACTTCCTAGCCCGTGACTCTTTTGTAACTGCCAATTTGCACTTCTTAATCCCCTCACCCTTTTCCCCCAGCCCCGCTCCCATCTGGCAACCATCAGTTTGTTCTCTGTATTTATGAGTCTGTTTCTGTTTTGTTTGTTCATTTATTTTGTTTTTTTAGATTCCACATATAAGTGCAACATATGGTATTTGTCTTTATCTGACTTATTTCATTTAGCATAATACCCTCTAGGTTCAATGCCAGATAGGAATTCGGTGGGAGGAGAGGGGTCATTGACCGGATAGGAATATTAACATCCATCAAGGCAGAGATGGTCAGGAATGTGAGATGCTCTGACCACTGTAAGGATCCCTGACTCAGCTAACCCCCACAGTGTCCAGGCCGAGGGCTGGGGTTTAGGGCTGAGTACTTGAGCGCACAGCAGCATAGCACAATGAGATGCAGGGACGTGGGAGCAGCAAGGGGCTCTTCTGCCAAGTGGCAACGGCAGCTGGCAGGGAGGAGACTCGAGGTATGGAGGAAGTGGCTCCCCAGGCCTTTCTGTGTTGGGAGCGGAGGTGCAGGGTGAGCATCTTCATGTAGCGTGGGAGGAGTACCACCCACTGCCTCTGAGCACCCAACACCACAGCCTGTGAGCCTGCCGTTGTCATAGAGCGAGGGCCACCTGTCCTGGAGATTCCCGCTCTGCCCACCACCCTGCCAGTGACTCACCGTCACCATCTGTAAACCACTGAGATGGGCCAGGTCGTGACTTTCGCACCGACTGCGGTTCCTTCCAGCTCTGTCATTTCTGGTGCTGAGAGCTGACCAGTATTTCTGGTCTGCTGGCCAAGAATGTCCTGCGGCCCTGGCCTACCAGGCCAGTCAAGATCTCTTTGGTACTCACACCAAGCTAACTCCAGCAGCAAGTTTAGGAAATTACAGTGTGCTGCCTGGGACTGTAGACTGGGGTGAGCCCTCGAGTCAGACTGCCTGGGTTCAAATCTCAGCTATGCCACTGGCTAGGAAGATGACCTTGAGCAAGCCACTGAACTGCATCAGCCTGATTCATCCAGTATAAGGTTCTCTACCAACCTTTCACCTAATTATTTTAGTAGTTGTGGATCATAGTCTATACCTACCATTTCATTAAGGGTTCATTGTCCACTTCTATCATTTTCTTGCATTTATTCCCTGTGATTGTTCTATAAAGAACTTGGCCTCATTCAGTTTGCCCTGAAATGAGTATGAACAGGAAAGATAAGATCTGTGCTTGGTTCTTTCTCTTTTTTTAAAGTCAATTAGCCTGCGATGAGTTGGTGCCCTAGCAACCTCCAAAGATAACTAGATTTTTAAAAATATCTTTATGGTATGAATTCATGGCTTTTTGTTTTGTTTTCATCCCTTGCAGTCCATTTTTGATAATTCAACTTGTTTCAGGCGTCCTCTGTTTTGTTAGTGATCTACACTAAGCTGTGGGAGCTGATGGGGTTTGCACCTCTTAAAGAGTTGCAAAAAGTGTCTTATAAGCAGGAAGGGGGAAAAGAAGCTGCATGCCGGTGAGGCAACCACATGAAGGAAGTGTGTCAAGGAAGAATGGTCAGCTGTGATGCTCTGCAGATGTGACAGGGAGATGAGTTCTGTTGAGTTTGGTTAGCAACTGGAAGGTTATTGGTGATCTTGACAAGATGAGTGTCGAGGGTGAACACATTGGGGTGCATTTAAGGACTGGGAGGAAATAAATGGTAATGAGTGAATATAGGTTATACTTTCAAATAATTTTACTATGAAGGGGAGGGTGAAAATGGGATGGTAGGTAGAAAAAGAAGTGGTGTTAAGAGAACTTCATTTCTTTTATTCACTTTTTAAAGATTTGTTTTTAAAACTACTTTTGAAATAATTTTAGATTTATAGAAGACTTGCAAAGAGAGATCAGGGTCCCCACCCCTATACCCTTCACCCAGCTTTCTTAAATGTCAACATCTTACGTAACCCTGGTGTATTTATAAATACTAAGAAATGAACAGTACAATTAAAATTGATGCAATACTATGAACTGAACTAGTTTTTTTTGTTTGTTTTTGTTTTTTTTTAAAAATGAGAGTGGTAATCGGCTGATTGTATGAAAAACTATGAAAGAGGCAGTCAGTGAGACTCCAGTTGGGGAGGAGAGGATGATAAACCTATGAATGGTCATCTATCGAGCATTTGCGGTGCGCAGTCCCTGTGCTAGAAACTGAAGGTAGGGAAGGATAAGACAAAGGTTATCTCTCGGAGCAAGTTAAATACTTTGGGGAACTTTTTTCCTGAAGCTGCAAAGTGATAAAAGCTGCTATCTTCTCCGAAGAAGTATATTGAATACTGAGAACATTTCAACACAATTGAAAGTAAAAACTCTCTGGGGAAAAGACGTAGTTTTGCAACGATCACTAGTTGAAAGGGAAGCTGAGGAAGATGGATGTCCGGGTGAGCCATTGAGTGCTGGCGTCCTACAAGGCTGTTCTCATGCTCTGGAGACAGTGCTCGGGAGATTGTTAGTATGGGATGCATAGTTGCATGTGTGTATATATGTGTGTGTGTAAGTACACATATGTGTGTGCATTCAGTGATTGTCTAATGGTTCCCAATATCATGGGCCTCTGCCTGAGGGTTTTATTTATTTATTTATTTATTTATTTATTTATTTCTCTTTTTGAATGGAAAACAGCAATTTCCTTTATTCCTGGATATTGCAGATGATCATATGCTGATAATTTAACCCGAGAGCTGTTATTTCATTTTATTTTCAATGAAACTCAAAGGCGTATCCTGTTCTCATCTTAGAGAAATAGTGAGATTATTACTCTTTCCTAATATGCGCATACGCAGTGAGCGTGGTGATGACATATAAAGATACCTCCTAACCCACCATCAAGTCAAGGCATGCATTTCAAAGCGGGTTGTGCTCAGGAACGCAGACTTTCCTAGTTGTGGAGAGACAGGACTTGATCAGTCTGTTCTGAATTCTTATAAACCCTGCCGGTGCCCATATGCGCCTAACCTCGTCTCTCCCATCTCATCCCCAACCCCATATTGCTGTGCTTGAGCCCACCAAAATTTTGTCTGTCCCTTTGCTCTTTTTTAATGACAAATAGAATTGTAAAAATATCAAATCATCTACAAGCATGTACACTACATGCTGAAGTCCTCTGTTCCCCCGCCCCACTCCCTCACCCAGTATGAACTTACGTATAAAGAGCTTGCTAGGTAGCCTTTTACACCAGGGTGGGAATCGTCCGGCCCGTGGGCTGTATGAGGCCCGAGAAACCATTTGGCCTGGCCCTGCCAAGGCATTAGGGATGAGTTAATTAAATGTTTGACTAAATATAACAGGCTAATTTTTTAAGTTGATAAGTTTGCTTGGCCTGTGAATGATGTTATAAGTATCCAAATGGCCCTCGGCAGAAAAAGGTTAGACATTGTACATTGTATTAATCTTGTACACATTGGACAGGTATGTGAACTTGTGGGCTTTACTCTTTTAACTCTCCAAATAATGTTCCTTCATGGTCTTAACCATATTTCTGAGGTGGACGTTTAGATTGTTCCTCGTTTGGGGATATTACAAACAGTATTGCAGCGAGCACGCATGTTCACATTTTGTGTTGTATTCCTGTAGAGTTTCCAGAAGTGTCATTTCTGGAAACTGATGAGTATTGCCGTATTACCCTATAATATGCCATATATATATATATATATATATATATATATTCTAATAGGATATGAAAGTTCTTATTTTCCCACCTCTTGGCCACATTAGAGATTTAAGTCCCGAAACTGTTTTTCCTAGTATTATATGTTGGGTGAAAAGATGATTTAAAAAAAAAAAAGTTAGTTTCCTGATTTCAGCCTAGCATGTTTTTTTCCTAAAGCGCTTTAGCCATTTCTCTTTCTTCTTTGGAGGACAGTGTTTGTGCATTTTTATGTCCACTTTGATGTCTGGCTGATTTGTAACTCTTTATAGAATAGAATGGATGCTAATCCTTTGTTATGCATATTGCGGATATTTTTTCCCATTCTGTTACTTGTCACTGAATTCTGTTCGTTCTAACTAATACTGGAGTTTAAATTTATACATAATCCATTATGCCAGTCGTTTCCCCTGACTTTTATGGATATATTTTCTTTTGATATTTTTACAGGTCTTTTATCCATTGGGAATTTATTTTTGTGCTTTAATGGAGGATAGAGATCTGGCTTTTGCATATGGCTCTGCCATTGCCTGACACTATTTATCATATATCCCACACTTTCCCCAGTGATTTGAAATGCCTCCTTTATGACATATTAAATTCTCACCTACGAGTGGATTTTCTTCTCTACTCTGTCTTATAGGTCCCCTTATTTGTTGCAGTTCAGATATCACATTGTTGTAATTACTCTAGCTCTTCCGTATATTCTGTATCTCTTCCCCTCCCCCCTCACTGTTTTTCACCTCCAGATTATTTATGTTAAATATATTTTATTGATTTTTTTTTTTTACAGAGAGGAAGGGAGATAAAGAGTTAGAAACTTCAACCAGCTGCCTCCTATACACCTCCTATGGGGGATGTGCCCACAACCAAGGTACATGCCCTTGACCAGAATTGAACCCGGAACCCTTTAGTCCATAGGCTGACACTATCCACTGAGCCAAACTGGTTAGGGCCACCTCCAGATTATTTAAACACAAATAGATCCTATGCATAGTGATACAACTTCCCTTTCACAAGGCAAGTTGGAAAGGAAAAGTGATAGGAAATAGTCACTCTGGGGTTACCTGCACTCATTGGTGATTTAGATTATTTTGGCTGGAGTACTGTTATCAACTGAACATTACAGCATTACTTGGCACTCAGCAAGTACTGTGTTTTATCTCATTAAATTACTCCCCAACAATTACGTGAAGTAGGCATGGTGGCTGCTGCTGTCCCATTTCACCAGCCAGGGAGAGGAGACAGAGTAGATGGCTTGCCCAGGTTCACGTGGCTGGGAGTAACAAAGCCAGGCCTCCCGGACCCGTCTCCTTCCTCTCCCCGGGGAGGACTTTCCTACCCAAGACTCAGCCGTGGGCTTGTTCCCAAACCCTCCACCGCTGAAGAGGCGGGCTCACCTCTGCTGCTGTTTTTTTTTTCCAGAGAGACTCAGCCAAACACCCTATCGCCAGAGCATCCCCGTTAGAAGATTTTAAAAGTCCAGTGAGGCCTCCCTGTTCTTGGAGGCGGCAGGAGCCCAGTGAGAAGGAACAGTGAGACAGGGTCTGTGTGGTGAGCTGGAAAGAGCACGGTGGCGGGGCTCCAGAGACCTAAGCCATCCCTGTTCCACAACTCGCTTCCTGCACGACTCGGTCCACCTCTCACTCTAACCCAGCGGTCGGCAAACCGCGGCTCAAGAGCCCTATGTGGCTCTTTGGCCCCTTGAAGTGTGGCTCGGTGTTAGAACCACTTCTTTAAATAGACACGCCCAGGCTGAAACCGACTTCTGCGCATGGGCCATGAAGTTTCAATCGCACTGTATGTGCGCGCCCACACCTGGTATTTTGTGGAAGAGCCACACTCAAGGGGCCAAAGAGCCACATGTGGCTCTCAAGCTGCAGTTTGCCGATCACTGCTCTAACTAGCTTTCCTTGCCTGTCACAGGGGTGGGACTATGAATTTAAGGTCCCTTTTAGTTTTGCCATTTGACAATTTCATGATGGAAAAACAGGCCTGGCGATCCAGGGGCGTTGAGATGGACCATTCTGATGAGAGATGACTAAGGAGTGCCTCAGTGGCCCTCAAGCATTTGATTGATGGCTGTAGTGACTGTTGTTAGCATCTGCCTCATTGACAGAATAAGGAGAAACAGCCTGGAACGTAAGCAAGGGAAAGTTAGGTGTGACGCAGAGGACTTTCGGACTACGCTGTGGGTTAAACTCTAGAGTTGGCGTCCCAAGATAAATGGTGGGTTCAGCATTAATAAGAAAACAACCTGATAATATTTGCCTATTGGGGCTCCAGGTGGGCTGGACTGAAACAGGTGAGCCGAACAGGAGGCTTCCGGCTTCATAAAAAGGAGGAGTCTTTAGATAGTTATTAGGCATTTTGTGGATCTAGAAACTGACAAGCTTGCTGGTTGGCTGGTTGTCCTTCCTTCCGAGATGATTTTCTTGTTATTTTCATTGAAAAAATCAATAAGAGATTAGGTACCCAGGACCAAAGGTTCACAAATACAAAGAGTTCATTGTAGGAAGCATTTTAATGTTTACCCTGATAAGCGAAATCTATTTCTTATCCACGTTAAGCCTTTCTATGATTTAGAGGCAGCAGAAAAAAACAGATCCATACTTCACTTAATGACCAGAGAACAGCACATGTAAATGTTTTAATGTAAAATTTACTGCATTATTTACAGGGTGAGAAACTTTTTTTTCTTTTTTCACCCCTCAACCCCAATAGGACCTGTGTTTTTAAACCATCTTTGGCGTGAATGAATCCGTTAGCCTGTCTTCAAGGTGGGGTCCTCAGATGACAGCCATGGCTCTGCTGGCCAGCATCGCCGTTAGACATTGTCTTGGGGGTAGAACTCGGGTTCTGTTCCTCGGACCCAAGACAGTTTCCTTTGTACCACCACACGCTGCTCCCGAGGCATCTCCCCACCAGCTGCTTCCGTTTCCCAGCAACTCCCTCCAAAAATTAAAGACCTAGGACGGAATCAAGACTTATGTTTCAGTGATTTTGTAAAATAATGTTGAATTATTATTATTCAAGTCTTGAAAATTATTCGGTGAGACTGGTTCTAGAAAAGTTCCAGACAACGCACCCGTTTCTGGTACGGCTGGCAGGTTCAATATCTCCCTCATGCTCCAATCAATTGCAGAATTGTCAACATTTGCTCCCAAATTATTATCCAATCTGTCCCTTCTCTCCTATGCTGAGGTGCGAGCCACCAGCCCGCCCACCCTACTGAAGCGCTGGTTGCCTGACAAACACCTCTGGGCTCCCTGGTGGTCAGTGCACATGGTTGTTCCGTCATTCAGTCTATTTACATATTAGCCTTTTATTATATAGGATTATTATATAGGACTAGAGGCCCAATGCATGAAATTTGTGGCCCTGGCAGTGGCTGCACTTGCTTTGTCCAGAAGGTCATCCGGAGGGTCGTTCTGCTATTTGGCCATCTGGTCTAATTAACATATTATGCTTTTATTATTATAGATAATTGCTGGGGTCACTGCTCATTGTCATTTGTAAGCTCTAAAGGAGCCAGGGCTGGCCTGTCTCTTCACTGCTGTCTTCCCAGCACCCAGCACCGTGGTGTAGGCAGTAGAAACTGTGTATGTGCTGTCTCTTTCTGCCCTGTGAGGCAACAACGAGGAAATGGCCATCCATGAGATCAGGAGGCAGGTCCTCACCAGTTGCAAATTGGCCAGTGTCTTGATCTTGGACTTCTCAGCCCCCAGAGTGTGAGACATAAACATTTATTGTTTTTTTTAAAAAAATTAAAACTATATATCTATATAGTGAATGATCCAATCCCTCCTGCCCACATAAACCCACAGGTTTCCCACATGGCCTGGCTGCCCCTGCCGGAGGGAAATGCCACCCCACCCCACCCGTCCTGCAGGGGCTGGGGGAGCAAGCACCTGCCGTGCTCAGTTAGCTTTCGGAGCCTGGCCACAGAGATGATCATTATCAACAGGAACCTGTGGTGAACATCGCTCTGCTTCCTTCTCCGGCGACAGCCATCTCAGAAGTCCCAGCCAAAGGCTTGTCAGGTCTTGTACTTAGAGCCAAAGTTCCCTTGCTTCCTTGTTCCAAACTCTGGGAGCCAGGTCCAGGAAGCCCAGGCTCTCCGGGAAGCGGCCTCGGTCCTTTGGCAGGTCACCGAGCGGGCCAGGGGCACGCCCTGCACTCTTGCAGGCAGCTCCCAGCCCTTGTGGGAGGGCTGATGGAACCAGGACCTGCGCAAACAAGTGGGGAGTCCGTGCTGAGCTGCCTCCAGCTGCCTGTTTGCACCCCAGGCCCCCTTTCCTGTCCCCCCTCCTGCCAAACCTTCCAGGACTTCCCCTGTGGTCCTAGCTGCTGGTCTTGGTCTGCCCAGGCCGGGAGCCCCGCAGCACAGGGCCGGCTCCACTGCCCCCAGCGGCCCCCAGGGCCAGCATGCCCCGCGCTGGGGATGAGCCCAACCGAAATGTGTTCCAAGACTGAAAATTTGGGGTCAACATATTCCTACTAATAAGCACTGTGACATCATCTGAGAGCTATTCTCGAAAGATGTTTGTGGTTTAGGAAAGGCCATAATTAACATGTTTCGAGTTCTGATAAAATGTGCTTCATAAGAAATGAATTAGAAATGTCTCTTAATGTTTTTGTTTTTCCTTTTTGAAGTAGGTCCCATTGCGCATAATTCCAGGGAAGGGTGATCAATTTAGAGATTTAAAAAAAGCTCAGGCAAGGATTGTTACATAAAAACCACGACTAGATTTTATAAACATTACGCTATGTCTGTAAGTCAGGATGGGTTATGCTGTGCTTCAGTAAGCGATAAACCTCCAAGTCCCGGTGGCTTAGCACAGTGAAGGTTTCCTTATCCCTCAGGCCAGGGCCCACCTTGAATGATGCCAAGGGCATTGGAGATGCATGGGGTATTTTTAAAGACCAGGCTCAGAACTGGCTGTCATCACATCTGCTCAGACCCCACAGGCCATAAGCGAGTCACACAGCTCCAAACTGCAAGAGGGGCCGGGCAGAACAGGAACCCTGGGGATTGGGCGAGCACCGACCATCCCTGCCACGTACCGTATTTTTTGGACCATAAGATGCACTTTTTTCCCCCCAGAAGTGGGGGGAAAAAGTCCCTGCGTCTTATGGTCCAAATATAGCCTACACATATACTTTTTAAAAAAAGTTTTTTTACTTGCCCGGCTCTGTGTGGTCTCTGTGTGCTTGCCCGGCTCTAAAATGGTTCTTAGAAGGGGCCAAAATCTAAAATCCGGCCTAAATCGCAGGCCGAATGGTTTACTGAACAGTCATAAACTGTCATTGTGATGGAAACGCAGCGGAGTGCAGTGATGACAGCGCGGTGCGGGCCACATTGCAAGGCCTGGCGGGACGGATTTGGCCCGCGGGCCTTGTGTTTGACACATGTGCTTTACAGGGTTGATTACATGTGTTTATGACTGTGATGTTGGGTTTTAATGCACATAAAATATTTTAGGACACTATTTGTTTCAGAATCTTTTTTTCTTCATTTCCCTTCTCTAAAAACTGGTGCGTCTTATGGTCCGGAGCGTCTTATGGTCCGAAAAATACGGTATACTACTATTACCTACGGGCATTGTGATGAACTGCTGCCCACGAACCAGGCACCTTACCACACCTTATTATTCCTCACAAAAATCCGACGAGGTGGGTGTCACTAGTCCCATTTCCTCCAAAAGGAGATGGATGCTTGCAGGTGTGGAGAAATGAACGTGAGGTTGCACTTGCAGGTTGTGTGGTGAGGGTGCTAACCAGCTCTGCCTGATTCCGAAGCCTGAATAGAACCGCCTTTCCCCTTCATTAAGACAGGTGCCCGAAGGCTCTCTCATCCTCACTGCTTTGACCTTGAGGCTGTGTGCACTGAGAATAGTACAAAAGCATCTCTTTAAGCAGATTTATATATATATATTGGGTCGGCAAGTAAGTAATTGCGGGTTTCACACATATATGGCTTCAGTTGAATTTTTAGGTTTGCAGACGTAGTAAAAATGTAAAACACATTTTGTTATTTGATAGTTGGCTATTCAGCTGTTAATCAGTAAAAAAAGTTTTTTGATCTGTTTTGTAGTTTTCGTTTGGCGTTCGTTGAAAAATGGAAAATCAAAAGGAACATTTTCGTCATATTTTGATTTTTTATTTCCACAAAGGGAAAAACGCATCACAAGCTCATAAAAAGTTATGTGCTGTTTATGGTGACGAAGCCTTAAAAGAACGGCAGTGTCAAAATTGGTTTGCCAAATTTCGTTCTGGTGATTTTTCACTCAAAGATGAAAAATGCTCTGGTTGTCCAGTTGAAGTTGATGACGCCCTAATCAAAGCAATAATCAATTCGGACTGTCACAGTACAACACGTGAGATTGCAGAGAAGCTTCATGTATCACATACATGCATTGAAAATCACTTAAAACAACTTGGCTATGTTCAAAAACTCGATACATGGGTTCCTCACGAACTGAAAGAATCACAGTTAACGCAACGCATTAGCAGCTGCGATTTGCTAAAGAAACATAATGAAAATGATCCATTTTTAAAACGACTGATAACTGGCGATGAAAAATGGGTTGTTTACAACAATATCAAGCGGAAAAGATCGTGGAGCAGGCCAGGTGAACCAACTCAAACAACATCAAAAGCTGATATTCATCAAAAGAAGGTTTTGTTATCAGTTTGGTGGGATTACAAAGGAATTGTCTACTTTGAACTCTTACCACCGAACCGAACGATCAATTCTGATGTCTACATTGAACAACTAACGAAATTAAACAATGCAGTTGAAGAAAAGCGGCCCGAATTGACAAATCGAAAAGGTGTTGTATTCCATCATGACAATGCAAGGCCACACACATCTTTGGTCACTCGGCAAAAATTAATGGAGCTTGGTTGGGATGTTTTGCCACATCCACCATATAGTCCTGACCTTGCACCATCTGATTACTTTTTGTTTCGATCTTTACAAAACTCCTTGAATGGTAAAAATTTCAATAATGATGATGATGTCAAATCGTACCTGATTCAGTTTTTTGCTAATAAAAACCAGAAGTTTTTTGAACGTGGGATTATGATGCTGCCTGAAAGATGGCAAAAGGTCATTGATCAAAATGGGCAATACATTACAGAATAAAGTGATTTAGTTCCATGAAAAAACTGTCTTTGATTTTCTTTAAAAAATCCGCAATTACTTACCTGCCGACCCAATATATTATTGATTTCAGAGAGGAAAGGAGAGGGAGAGAAACATCAATAATGAGAGAGAATCATTGACCGGCTGCCTCCTGCACGCCTGCTAGTGGGGATCAAGCCCACAACCCAGGCATGTGCCCTTGACCGGAATTGAACCCAGGACCCTTTAGACCGCAGACGAGTGACACTCTATTCACGGAGCCAAACCAGCGAGGGCCAGGTAAGTTATTTTCCATTCCTTAAAAGGGCCTCCATTTAGAAGCCCCGACTGGGAATGGAACTTGACCTCCTGGTTCATAGGTTAAGGCTCAATCACTGAGGCCCACTGGCCGGGCCAGATATTGCGTTTTTAAAGTCCCCCCAGTGATCCTAAGGCGCAATCAATTTTGAGAACCGCCAGCAAGATCGATATTTTGCCAGATATAAGCAGGGGTGTGGAGAAGTGATGGGGGGAAAACAAGACCTTCAGGAATGATTTGTTAGTTTGGCTCTAGGGCCCAACCTCCTGAGGAATTCAAATTTAATTTTCCCCCCTCATGACACCTTCAGCCAACATGAATGTCATTTAATTATTGAAAAATGTACCCAGCCCTGCGTGGCGCAAGGCTGTCCGCTGGGGGCATGAGGCCTGGGACCGTTCATGTGCTTTTGAAAGCCCAGAAAGATGAGTTGCTTTTGTCCCAGGCTGCTGCCAGCTAGCATATTTTTAAAAAGCAGTGATCCTCTAAGATATGAGTGAAGAAATAGTATTTTTATTAAATCAATATGCCACGCAGATATTCCTGAGTATAATTATGGAAAATGCCATTTTAAATTGTTCTCTTTGGACAGAGCTTTCAATCCAAGTGAGTGCTAGGGGTCAGGCGATGGGGGGGGGGGAGGGGATGAGGAGAGGGGGAGTCTGTTCCAACATCAAGAGGAAAATGACTATGATGCGGCTGTACAAGGGCCTTCAGTTCTTTACACAAACGCATCCATCACAGGTGTGTTTTAGTCTAGCAAACTTGCAGAGAGGGAAAAGACTTGCCTCCTTAAATCATTTCCTTAGAAGCTTGGAAACATTATTAGCCAGAAACTGGTATGGGGGCTGTTTGTTTTCAAGAGGCATTTCCTGCCCTAACTGGTTTGGCTCAGTGGATAGAGCGTCGGTCTGCGGACTGAAGGGTCCCAGGTTCGATTCCGGTCAAGGGCATGTACCTTGGTTGCGGGATGTGCAGGAGGCAGCTGATCCATGTTTCTCTCTCGATGTTTCTAACTATCCTTCTCTCTTCCTCTCTGTAAAAAATCAATTAAAAAAAAAAAAATATATATATATATAAAAGGCATTTCCTCCATCACCCTGGGGGCATGGGTGTGTGTGTGTGTGTGTGTGTGTGTGTGGCTCTGCCCTGACTTACCTGGTGGCACCTGAGTCCCACGGTCCGCATTTTCTCTACAAAGGACCAGGAGGCACCGTGTGTCCAGCTGGCTCCTCCGTTTCCCGCGGGAGCGTCCTTTTCTCGAAGGTCATCGTGCTGCCGGGAGTTAGTCCCTTAGGAAACGTGTCTGAGGGGGTGTGGGGCCGAGTCCTTGGGACATCAGGCCAGGGCTTTCTCGTGGTGACACGATTAATACTCAATACGCACAGTGTTCTTAACTCATAGATGATTTATTGCTTTGAGTAACTAAACAAGAGACAGGCTGCTGTTTTGGTCAAGACACCAGTTGCATCTACGTAAAAGCCTTAACGATACTTTCTGGACAATATAAACACGTGATAGCGTACATGGGGGACAACGTGGCCGAGGACGGCACGGATTAAAATAGCACACAACGAGGGCACCCAACCCGCCAGGCTGCCCTGAAAGGACGGAAGGAACGCGAGCTCACACGATGCGCTGGATACAAAACCTTTAAAAAATTTTTGGCATTAACACTAACACAGGATACTTCCTTGGACATTCTGCAGAAGCAGGTGCACGGACAGAATTACCGCTCCATCTCCGGATTACCAGTGTCTACGGGATGCTAGGGAAGAGCCAGGAGGTGGGGCCCCCGCCCTCCCTGTAGGTCCTTTTCTTTGCCACAGCAGCAGGGTCCTGGGCTTTAGGTGAAGAGCAGCTGATAGAGTCGCCAGGGTGCTGCAGAGACCAGCAGAGGGTGGACACCCCACACAGCCCTGGTTTGTAGCCAGAGAGGCCCATGGACTTGACTGAATGCTCCCTGGAGGCCCTGGGGGGGGCGGATACAGGCACTGGTTGGTCCAGACCCTCTCTCTGAGGAGGGTGGTACCAGGGCTGGGCCTTCCACCCTGAGGTTGAGGAGAAGTGACCTGACCTCTTGCATTCTAACACGGGGGCATTACGACACATTTCAAATGGCTGTGCAGGAGCCAACAGCCAGAAAGCCAGCCCTGCAGGGCCTGGGCAAGCCCACAAGTGAGGACAAGCCAAGCCAAAGGGAACACAGGGCACCTGGGCCAAGCAGCCCCACCCGGCTGCCGACAGTGTCTCGGGATGGCCAACCGGTCTGGCTGCAGCACCCAACGGCTGGGACTCAGTAGTCTTCTGCTGTCTCTGCAGCCACTTCCTCAGTACCTCCCTCCCCAGCATCCTCCCCAGGACCCGAGGGCCCCTCGCAGCCCCCGGCCGAGGCCCCACAGTGGCCGGCAGGGCCGTTCAGCACGGCCCCGCCCTCCACACTGAGCTGGCCATCGGGACACAGCGCCTCTCCGGTGACTTCCTGGACAGGGCCCTTCTCCTCCTCCGAGGCCCCGTCCTCCTGCTGCTGGCCCAGCACGCAGTTTCCCACATCTCCCGCCTTGGGAAACTGGTCTTCCAGGTTCCTGTCGTTCTCCTCGGCTTGCCGCTTGCCTCTGGCACCGAGTTTACCCTTGGATTTCCTCAGCTGCCTGCTGTGCATGTCTTCTCGGGAGAATCGCCACTGAAACTGAACACGGGAGAGGATGGAGATAAGTAAGCGCAGTCTCCGTGGACCCACAACCCTCACCTGGATGCGTCTGCATTTACATCCACGTCACTTCTCTGCAGCAAGACACACAAGTCCCCGCATTTCTGGGCTGTGGCCAATGTCAATCACAGCCCAGACACAGCACACCCACCGCGAGAGCCTGCCTGCTCCATGCTGTCCCCGGGGTTGTGCTTCAGAGGCCTGGGGAAGGAGGTCCTGGAATCCTATCGTTTGAACAATCGGAATGAGGCAGGGACACAGGGCCCGCGCTTCCTAAGCACCAAGGCTCTGAGCAGGCCAGGGGTCACCCAGCACTGGGCCGCATTCTCTCACCTGAGCAAAGGCATAGCATGTGGGGCGCCGGCTCCCCTGTAGGACTGGCGGGCTTGCTGCCCCAGCTACGGGGGCTGCTGTCTGCTGACAGCACCCACCACCTCACTGAAGGTCACACTCCCTTCCTGGGGCAACCTACATCCAAGGTCTGGTCTGGGTGGGGCACAAGGGCCATCCCTGCTCCAGAGCTACCTGGAGGGGTGGCCGCGGCCACTGCTGAGAAAGGATCCCAGCTCAATCCCTGGCCCAGTCCTGGGCCCTGTGCTCCCCACGGGTGTTCCTGAGGGCACTTCCCTCAAACACGGCCACCATCCAGAGCCTGCTCCCCAACCTGCAACCAAGCATTTCCCTCAGGTGGTGCAGTCAAGTAACTGAGCTGTGCAAGGACCAGGCCTGTCCCAGCTGTGGAGCAAGACTGCATGCGTGAAGCATCCCAACTCCACCACTCCCTGCCCCAGCTTCCCAGCCTCAGTGTCCTCATCTGTACAGTGGGGGCAGCAACCAAAACCAAGGTTGGTTGCTTGGTTTTCTCAGAAAGCAAAGTCAGTCAGCTTTTCCTGTAGAAGTCAGATCATATTTTATTATTGGCTTTGCGGGCCACATGGTGGCTGCCGAAACCATTAGGAAACCATTGCACTCTACCACGGCTGCAGAAAAGCAATCATAGATAACATGTAAACCGATGAGCATGACTATGTCCAACAACCCTTCATCTGCCAAAATAGGTGGTGGGCTGTGTGGTATGGCAGGCTCTGCCTTCTAGGGGATTTGTGGTTCCAATTATGTGATAATCCAGGTCATGGGTTTAGCACTGTGCCTGACATCATATACCAGATACACTCGCTGTTACCATTACTGACACCAAGAGATCAGGGAGGCTGTCTGTCCTCTTTCCTCCTGCTTCCCTGGGGCAGAGCACAGTGCCTGGCACCAAGTAGGCCCTCACCCTGTTTGTGGGATAAATGAATGGGAGGACAACAGAGCCCAGCCACGCCGGCTGCACTGAGTTTCAAGCCCAGTAATTTTAGAGCCAAAACATAGCTTGGGGTTCAGTGAGGAGGGACCGGTGCATCTGCACCTTACTTCTGGCTGATCTCCAAGAAGAGAAATTAGTTTAAGGAAGAAGCAGGGTGGGAAACACACAAAGTCCCGCTCGCTGAGTCTGCTGATGACATGAACGGGCCCGGAGGCAGGCAGTGTAGCAGCCTGTACACATGGAATGAATCTGGGCAAATGAGCTTGAGCAGACATGGAAACATTGAGGGGTGTGAAAAGAAAATACCTTGGAAGGTTCAGAGAAATGGGTCCTCGTGTTTATCAATGAGGAGTGTGTTCTGTGGGTGAACCACTCAGTAGAACTGCAGTCTATTCCTTCTCCCCAAATATCAGGGGTACCCCCCAATCTTCCTGAGCGAAAGCCCCTCTGACCTCTGTCCTCCTGGGGTGGTCAGTATCCCCCAGAATGCCTCCACCTCAGAGCTGGGGGGCAGTCCACTCTGAGTGGGGACCCACGGAATCAGATGCCAGATGTGGTGCGCCCTCGGGAAGATGGTTGTCCAGGGATCTTCTGGACGCACCAAGCTCAGTTGTGACCGGCACAAAGAACGAGAGAGAAACCCCCGAGGAGAGAGATAGGTAAATGGGGGCAAGAGACAGGAGCCCCTACTGCAGGGAGTGGTCTCACCGGGAAGAAGAGAATCATGGGACTTGGCCACCCTGCAGGTGCAGCTCCGTGACCCACACAGGGATTCAGTTTAAAGTTCCCATCACGGTCATTTCTTTCTGCTTCAGTCACAGCACGTTGGTTTTTCCAAATAGGGACTTAAACCTCAACCATTCTGTGATTGAAAGAAGAACAAAGGGAGCCTTCCGCTCTGACGGCTTCTTGCTGGGCTGCAGAGGAGAGCCCAGGAATGCAATGGCACCATCAGTGGAAAACGGTTTCTTAAGGCTTTTGCACATGCTAAATACCTGAGTGCCTTGCTAGGAAAAACCAAAAGAGTGCTAATGCAAATTTTTAAGGATCTGCCACCCTTGCAGAATTTTCAGTGGTAGAGATCTATTTCCCCCCCCCCCCAAAAAACAACAACAACAACAACAACACATTTGCCTCAACACCCACAGGGTCCTGAGGTTGCACACACCATGGGATCCTGGGGTCAAACACCTTTGGACAAGATTTCCCATCAAAGCAGAGAAAAGGAGCAAAGTGCATGTTGAGGTTAGGACTTAACACCTATCCTGTCCTTCTCCTCCCGACCCTCCCCACAAACTCCCTAAGGCGGTCACCTCCCATGTTGGATGGGTTTTGCTCAGACACTCCTTTGTGCAGGTTCTCTCTCACACACTATAAGCTTCTTCTACCTAAGCCATGAGTTTCTGACAATGGAACCCCTTTGAAGGCACAGTGGTGCCTCAGACCTCCATCCTAAGGGTGCCCACGTCAGCCTAGACTGGAGCAGGCGTCTCGGCTCTGTAACCACAAGTGCGGGGCGCCGACCTGGGGCCTCAGGGCCTCTGCTGCTGCTGCCGATGTCAAGCCTCTGTGGCTCTCAGGCCCAAGTACTTGCGGTTCTTAATTGCTGCCCTGTCATATGCAGCCACTGCCACTACTTCATAATGCCAGCCCAAATGGAAGAGCCTTAGATAAAAATCCACGTCCCCAAATAGAGCTGCGTTTTTGCATGTTTTTAGGAAAACCCCAGTGAAGCCTGCCGACTGAGAGGCAGTCGGCTAGCAGGGACGTCAGAGGAAGCTTTCCTTTTGCTAAGAAAGTGGTGATAGGCTCCAAATGTTAAAACATCACAGCAGCCGAGAGCCCGGTTCAAATCCCCGTCCTGGCACTTGTTGGCTTTCTGTCCTTGGGCAAGTTATGAATCTCTCTAAGTCTCATGTTCATCATCTCTGAAAGAGTCGTCTCAGCCTCCAGGGCTGCAGTGCACACCCAGGGGCCGGGCCTCACGCGTAGGTGTGCACAGCGCCCCCTGCAGACAGATGCTCTACAACCCAGGAGCTGCCACCTTCGCCAGAGCCCATCCTTGACACTGACTGACGACCGCAAACCCAGGGGCTGCTCTTGCTAAATAAACAACAGAAGGCCTGCGTTCCTCTGGGTGCCTGGCCATAGCCGGATTCCAGAAGAAAACCACATTCTGCTGATCTCCTGACAGAAGACAACAGGAGGACACAGGCTGTGGGAAAGGCCTGTGGCAGGCACACCAGCCACTCTCTCCCAGAACCTGCCCGGCCTGCTGGGCTGAGGAGGACTCAGGACTGTCAGAGCTGAGCTGGGAGGGAACTACTCCAGCCCACGTTTTCTGCCCTTCAGAGTAATCTCAGAAGTCTCTGCCAAGCCAAATGCCTTCTAGGACTGCTCTGGGTTCTGCGTCCTCCGATGGGTTTGTGATGACATCACTGAGTCCCCGTGCTGTCCCTGGCGCTGCAGCCAGGTACCAAGTAGGCTCTGACTCAGGTCCTCTCCGTTCCTCCTCCTCTCCTTCGAGGGGACATTCTCATGGAGCAGGGACGTAGCAGTGGGAAAAACTTAGGGCCTGTAGAATCGGAAAGCTAAATGTTCTGAGCTGCAGGGTACCTGCCCAGAAAGAACACACACATACCAAGGTGCCTACTATGTGTCTTGGACAGTGACACAGTTTCCCATTTCCCCAGATCCCCAGAGCAATACTCTCAGTAGGCATTGTTAGTCAGTGTAGAGATGAGCATGTAGAGGTTCAGAGAGGTTAAGTACTTTGCCTAAAGTCACACAGCTAGAAGTAGTAGAGCTAGAAATTCAAACACAGCTGCCTCTGGCTCCACACTACCCTTGCAGCCTCTCTCTCTCTCTCTCTCTCTCTCTCTCTCTCTCTCTCTCTCTCTCTCTCTATATATATATATATATATATATATATATATATATTATTGATTTCAGAGAGAGGAAGGGAGAGGGAGAGAGAGAGAAAGAGAAACATCAGTGATGAGAATAACCAATTCACTGCCTTCTGCATGCCCCCAAACCCAGGCATGTGCTTTGACCGGGAATCGAACCGTGACCTCCTGATTCCATGGGTCAAAGTTCAACCACTGAGCCATGCCGGGGGTAAAAAAGGCTTTGGGCTCTTGACCTAGAGAGAAGGGAGGAGGCAACACCCCCTTGGATGGCTCAGCCCAACGCATAAGTGCCTCAGCTCTCAGACTTCACCATGTTCAGATGCATCTGCTAGGCCAGGCACTGGATCATCAGACCGGGTGGTCAGCTAATGGAGTCTAGATTTATGGCCATTAAAGATTCTTTGGTTCAGTTTATTAAAAACAAGTATCTACACTGAAGACTCCCTGACAGGCCCATTAAAAAAAAAATCAATAATGATAAAATGTGGATGGAGGGCCACGGGTGAGGCTGGAAAAGAGCCTAAACGCTTCAATTAAGACACCGGCTCTCGGAGTGGACTGGGCATCACAACCCTGGGGGCATCCTTCAACCAGATCACCCCCTCTCCCCCCTGTGACTCTGAGGGCCTGGGGAGGGGTGTGTGTGTGTGTGTGGAACACACGACTCTGCATTTCTCAGCTCCCCGCTTGGTCCAGGGGCCACGATCTAAGAACTGCCACGCAGAGAAAGGCACGTGGGCCGAGATCCGCTGCGGGAGAAACAGCTGGGAAACAAGGACAGCCCCAGGCTCTCCTAGCCCAGCCAGGGCTCCCTCTGCCTCCCTCCCTCCCACCGTCACACCTGCCCCCTTCCCCACCCAGGCTTCTCCTCCCCCTCGTTGTCTCCTAACAAACAACAAAAACTGCTCCAGGTGCCAAGGCTCAAAAAGATGCCATCTCAGAAAGCAGGAAGCGGAGAGGCAGAGATGTGCAACCCCGGGTACCACTTTCTGGGTGACGGCTCTGGGGGGAAGGGGGTGTGTGACACCCCCACTTAAAGGCCTAGAGGACCTTTCCATATCGTGAATGATACCAGGGAGTCGCTGAACTCCAAGCACAGCCACTGGCTGCCAGGCTGCGCCATGTTCATGCCAGTCTTCCCAAATAGGTCATCTCTCCACGTGGGTATGGCACTGGGGCCTGAGCCAGGAAGGTTTCTACCTCGCTGTCCATGTCGGAAATAACCGGGGGCAGGGGACGATCCTCCACCTGACAGCAGTGGTGTCCAGAGTTCCGTGCCAGGAGGGGCTGACGGATTTAATTCACACGTTTTAAAGGCTGTCGGCGACCAGCCCCCCAGGTCAGGGAGGTGAGCAGGAAGGAAGATTCTCCGGTATCACGAAACCACCTCTCACCTCCGAGGCAGTTCCCTGTCACACTCACACCGAGAGGTTTCTTTCAATGCTGAGAGGTGCCCACGAGATGATTCTGTCCACACTGCCGATTAAAAGACGACTGAATGTGCTTCGTCCCCGCTGTGCCCATCTTGGGATTTTTCTTCTTAAATCTCAATGCTGGACAGAACGGGCATGTCCCGGGCCCAGAATTTTGATTCCTCCTTCACTGGTTGTTGAATGTCACTGTGAATGTCACTGTCCGCCTGAGCCCATGGCTAACCTCTGTCTACCCAAGGCTGACCTCTGTCTACCACTGACAGCAGTCCTGGCTGACCCACCTTCCCCCCTGTGGCCACGGCTCCTGGCGGTGCACGGTGGGTTTGGCAGCTGCCTCCCGGCTCTCTGCTGCCATCACCAGCCACATGTGCATCAGCGCCTGGCGAGAGCGCCCTCTGCACTCCACCCCAACAGGCTTCAAGGCGCCATTTCCTTGGTGTTCGTCCCACAAACAAGTTTCCACCTGGGTTTGCTGGCTGGTGAGGACCCCAATCTGTCCACTTACTTGGTGCTCCCGTCCGGGCTCCGTGTCCAAAGAGCACGAGGAAGCCAGGCGGCCAAGCGTGAGGCGCGAGCAGGCCCAGCAGGCTCTGCCCGGGAACACGGCCTTGGCCATCGAAGGTGGAGCGGGCTGGCTCCTGGTGACCCTGGCGTGGGCTTTGGCAGGTTCCCTAGACTCACCTGCCTCTTCCTGATCACTGGTGACACACCCACGGGAAAAGCACGGGGTGTGGAGATTCAGAATCATCTGACCCAGGGAAGGACCCAGGATCGACCGCATCAAACACGGGAGATGTTGTGAGAATGGCTGGTCTCTCAGCGGGACTGGGTTTACGTAATGACCAGGGAGGGGGAAAAGGACCCTGGCAATTGCAGGGCGGCCTAATGGGAGGGCTCACTGCCACAGGCCAAGGCTGACCTCTGTCTGCCCCAGCTGCTGCCACGTGGAGGCCTGCGGGTTGGTGCTGTCACAAAGGGGCTCTGGCAGGGTCTGTCTGCCAAGATCGCCAAACTTCTGCTGTCCCGAGGGCTCCCCGGGCAGGCCGCTGGAGCTCAGCCAGCGTGCAATGAGTTGAAGATGCAGGGACACGACCCGCCCTCCCACCCTCAGCTTCTGTCAGAACGCAGCTGACTGCACCCCCCTCGTCTCTGCCCAGGGGGACTGTCTGGCACGCTTGAGTGTCTGCAGGAACCTCCTCGGCCGCTCTTCTGGCCCAACCAGCAGGATGCCGGCAGATGAGGCCCTCCGGTGCCCTCGCCTGTCCCGTTCTGGCAGCTTCAGGCCTGATGGGTTCGCCAAGGGGCGCAGGTGTCCTTGGGCTCGGAGCCGTTAGAAGCTGCAGCAGGCTGCCACCCCGTGGCTGGAGAGAACCCCCTTCCGGATGAAGCCCCCCTGCCAGAGAAACCTGAGAAAGGCAGCCACGGCCACCACTCACTCACCTTGGATTCCTTCTTCTTGAGTTTCTGAGGTAGACACGGTCTCTGAAGAAAGACAATCTGCTTGGTGGATACGTTCCCCTCCCTGGAACACACCGGAGCAGAGAAGGAGTTAGGTGATACCCGGGGGAGCCCCAGACCTTGCAGACACCGCATCCCTGACTTCAAAGCTGACCACCCGTGGAAATGACAGGGAGGGGTCAGGACAAGCAGCTCCCCCCTTCAGGCCACCCGCCCTTGCTCCCGAGGGGCCATCTCAGGTGCCCCCCAAAAACCTTTGCGAGCCCTAACTGGTTTGGCTCAGTGGATAGAGCATCGGCCTGTGGACTCAAGGGTCCCAGGTTCGAGTCCAGTCAAGGGCATGTACCTTGGTTGCAGGCACATACCCAGTAGGGACTGTGCAAGAGGCAGCTGATCGATGTTTCTCTCTCACCGATGTTTCTAGCTCTTTAACCCTCTCCCTTCCTCCCCTCAAAAAATCAATATATTTTAAAAAAGAAAAAAGAAAAAGAAAAAGAAAAAGCTTTGCGGGCATCCCTGCAAAGTCAGCTTCACAGGGAGAAACGCCCTCCCCTGGATGTGAAAGAACAGCTGGCGTCGTGCCTAATGATGACAAAGTGGCTTCTTCAGTGGATCTCAGAGGGGTGGCATGCCTCTTCCAAATCCGTCTTTGGCAGCGAGGCCACGAGGGGCCGGGCTGGCCCAGGATGGGCAGGTGGATGAGGACCTGGGTGAAGACTCTGCCCACCTGGCCGTCACAGGGACAGCGGGTGGAGGGCTGGCTGCGCACAGGTCCCGGCCTAGGCTTGATTCACCCTCATGGAGGCAGGCCACGCCGGGAATGGCATTAACAAAGCCAACGAGGATGCCCAGGACTGCTGCTCATTTTTATGTCCCTGTGCATGCATTTTCCCTCCAAGGAAGGCAGGACCTTGGGAGCTGCTTTTAAATCTGATAGAAATATTGTGAACAGGATGGTTTTCTCCCCCAGCCTCCACCCTTCCTATCACTTTCTTAAATCTATTATTTTGCAAATGTTCTCTCTGCTGAGACACTGTGTCCCTACTTGGAGACCGAGGGTCAGAGGGAGACAGACATTCATATTTCTTGTTTTATTCCGGGATTGGGCGGGGCGACCCACCCATAACGTCTCATTTAGGCCGGCACCGTGTTCCCAGGACCGGGGCAGGCGTCTTTTTAGACAGGAAATGAAAGCTCGGCGAGGAGCAGGCTCCAGCGCAGGCAGCCAAGACTTAAGCTCGGCTCTGCCTGGTTCAGTGCGGCCTCCCACTCCGCTGTAAGGGGTCATTTAAGGCACAGGGAAGTGGAGGGTTAGGGAGGAGTATTTGGCAGGTGTGACTCTCCAAGACAGAGACAGACAGAGACCTGTCTGCACCCTTGGTGCTTAGTCCAGAACCAGTGGGGCCTTCCCATTCAAAGACATGCTCCTTGTGACTCTTCCCATTCAAAGACATGCTCCTTGTGACTCTTGTCCTCCGGCTTCTGGACCAGACTTCGTGGACTGGCACACAGACTCCTAGAAGCTACCTGGCTTGCCTCGGGGGGCAGACCCGGGACTTGGGTTCAAGTCTACAAGCAACAAACCCAGGCAGGATCCTTTCCACAGGAGTCTAGGCTGAGCAGCAATATGGTGGTTCCCAGTGGCCAAGGGCCAAGAGGTGGCTACAGACTGGCCCCTGCAGGTACACAGGCCCCCGTGTCCCAGTGTCAGGAGGGAGACACTTTGAGGGCCCAGACGAGCTTGCAGAAAGATGCAGGAAAGGCACTGAATGTCACCAACACTCGCCACCCTCAGTCTGCGCCCGGGGCCGCACTGCCTGCCCTCCCCCCAGATCGCCAGCCCTGCCCCACTATTCATCACCCTGCAGTGGTGGGTGTGCAGAAGGCCCGGGGCGGGCAGGGCAGGGAGGGCCATGGGCAGGAGCATCCCTATCGGGGGGCCAAGAGGTGAAGGAGATGGGGCCCTTGATTCTTCCACTGAGGTTCTAGCCCCAGGTTCTGCCCCTTCGTGGCTGTGTGGCCTCAGGGATGTGGTTGAACCTCAGTTTCCTCATCTGTAAAATGGGAATCAAATCTATGCTCAGAGGAGAGTTAGGAGGACTAGTGTAGATAGCCAACCCAGATGGCAAGGCTTTTAGCACTGGGGTGACTCGAACAAGCCTGAGGCTCCAGGGGCAGCGGGCAGGGCTGGGGGTGGACAAACCACCGTGAAGGTGAAATCGGAGGAAGTGCCACAAGCAAGGGCCCCAGCTCCAAGTTCTCGCGTGTTCTTCGTGGGGCTGCTGGCCGGCACCACGATTGTCCTTCCCCCTCCCTGGCCACACTGTCCTCAGCTGGAAAATGAGTTTAAGTTTAAAAAACCCACCTCATAGGGCCTTTGAGAATGAAAGACTTTACAGACAAAATGCCTCTCTAGCCCGGCACAGGGCACATACATAGTAGGAGCCGAGTCTCTTCGGCAGCCGAGAGTCCCGAGTCTCCTCAGTCCAGCTGGCTCATCTCTGAGCAGTAGTGTTTCACTGGCCAAGGCTCCCCAATAGGAAGAGGGGTGCAGTGAGAGCTCTGGGGTAGGGGGTTAGGAATCCAAAATCCTAGCTCTGCCACTCGAGAGCTCATGCAGCCACACCTGCCTCCCTGGTTACGTACATGAAGCGCTAACTGGGAACAGCGCCTGGCACAGAGTGAGAGTTCAGCCAGAGCGAACTGTTACCTGTTAGTCTTGACGACAGGCGTTGGCAGCACGCAGGTGAGCTGCCAGCCGTAGGCTGCCAGCGAGTTCAGCAGGGGCACGTAGTCCGTCTGCACCTCGACGCCCTGCGGGAGAAAGGCCGCCGTGAGGGGTGCTGCCGCCTCAGAAGAGGGGACCGTCCAACCGCCAACTGCACGGAGCAGAGAGAGGCCCTGGCTCTGACGACGCTTCGAGTTCAGAGCCCAACTGCCAACCCGGGCCTCTCCTGGCCCCGTTTCAGCCCCCATAGTTGGCAGGGAATGAGCGCCAAAGGATTCTCCCATTAATTTTGCTTTATTCTCATTTCATGGGGGAAGCGCAGTCACCTCGCCTCAAAGACGGATTCGGGGCATATGACAACACACGCTGATCCGGATGATCTCAGAGCGTGTCGTAGGGAGTGAAGTTACAGTGACAAACGATCAAGCCATTTGCATCCAGACACACACACACACACACACACACACCTGTGCTCTGCAGCCTGCCATCAAGGGGTGCATGAATGCCTGCCCGTGTCTTATTTCAAAATCAGGATGGGGGGTTGGGAGACTTGCCTTTGCATTTTTATTTGTACTTTATGTTTGTTTGTTTTTGCCTGAGTTTAAAAACCCAGTCCTGCTCCCACAGGGAGAGAACCCCAGTGTGAGGACTGCACGGGTCCCCTGCATCCGGCCTAGCTTCTTATCCCGGCTCCTTGCTAACTCTGAAGTGCAGGCCCACCCTGGCCCGCGTCTACATGGGCCTCCCGATCTCTGTTAGGCTGGCTTCTGAGCTTCTCTAAGTGTATCTGATTCCTTTCAGTCGAGGCAGCCACGCGGAGTCATTCTGCTAGTATTCGGAGCAGAATACTGGATGGAGGCCCCGTCCTGGGCTGGAGTTCCCAGTCCCACCGAGGCAGCAGCACAGACACCCACGAAACCAGAATACAAAGGGCCTGTTGGCAGGGCCGTGAGGCTTCAGAGGCCCGTGGGCCGTGCCCAAGGCAGGCTTCCCAGGACTCGGGGCTGGGCCCAGGGCACCCGGGGGAGAGCTCCACACAGAAGACCAAGCCTGGCATGGATCCCCGAGGAGGGTGGGCTTCACTCTGAGGGCCATCCTGGCCAGGGGCTGTCTGGCTGGGGGGCTTTTTGGGAACAGAACCAGCTCGCCTGGCGGCCCTGGGCAGGAGGAGTGGAAGGCAGACGAGGGGACAACCAGCTCTGCCTCGTCAAATGGCTTTTAAAGCTCCTGTCATGGAGCATCCGTCCCAGCGAGGCGATAGTCACCTGGTCAGCTGGCAGCGGATTTATCAGTTTTTTCAATTGGATCACCTAAGCCCTGGCCTATGTCGGTGGTTCTCACTGTCCTCCCCGGGCCAGCAGCATCAGCAACGCCTGGGAGCTACTGTACAGATCTTGTAACAGAGAAATCCACACCTGACCCTCTATGATCATGCTACTCCATGTCACCCCAATCAATACAAAAGAAAGAAAGAAATGCAGAGTCTTGGGACCCAACCCAGACCAAGCAGACCAGTCAGTCTGGGCAGGGCCCGGGAATCGGTGTTCAGGTCCCCCCCGGAGTTCTGAGACAGCGTCGCTGGGGAAGCTCTGCCTGTGTCACCCACTAGGTCTCTGCTGTGACAATCTGCGATGCTGTGGCCAGCGTCTGTCAGCTGCCACTCACACCTTGCCTTCCCATCATTCTCCACGTGAGGAGAATGCGAAGTGGGACTTCTAAAGGAACAGCATTGGCAAAAGGGAGTGGAGGGGAGGAAAGAGGGGAGGGAGAACCGAAACCGGTTTAGCTCAGTGGATAGAGCATCGGCCTGTGGACTGAAAGGTCCCAGGTTCGATTCCAGTCAAGGGCATGTATCTTGGTTGCGGGCACATCCCTAGTAGGGGGGTGTGCAGGAGGCAGCTGATCGATGTTTCTCTCTCATCTGTATTTCTAACTCTCTATCTCTCTCCCTTCCTCTCTGTAAAAAATCAATAAAATATATTTAAAAAAAAAGAAGGGGAGGGAGAAAAGAAGGAAGGAGAGAGGAAGGGGGAGGAGGAGGAGAAAAGGAAGTTACAGGAGGGGGAGTAGGAAGAGGAGGAGGGAGAGGAGGAGAACTCAGTACAGGAATAACCAATTTATTTACAGGTCAGGAGTAGAGGGGCCCTATTCTGGCTCTGGCCCTTGAAGCCCCACTCAGGACAGAGATGACAGCAAATCACACTTCCCCTCTTCCCCCTTCTGCCTGAGCCCCTGGAGACAAAGAGGCCTGCCTTCCAGACCAGCACTGGCCAACATCCCTCACGCTGGGCACCAGCTGGGGCTGCCTCACCCTGAGGACCCCTGCCCCCAGCTCTGCACACCCCCTCTCCCCCCTCCTGTAAAGAGAGTTCCAGCCACACTCCCGAGCTCTGATAACCTTCCCACTTTATCAGACGCCGCCGTGACAAACCCTCCACAATCAGACAGTAGCCATGGCAACCAGGACAAGCTTTGGCGCCTCACAAAGCCCTGCATGGCGGAACGGAGTCCTTTTATTGGGGATGTGCCCAGGCCGGGTTTTCGCCGCTGGCACCCCTGACCTGCCTGCTCAGACGGGCCTCACAGGGGCTGCTGGTGCACTTTGCTCGGTTTTATGGCATTTTGTCACCACATGAAAAGAGAAAGACCGCAGGACTTCTCCCAAACAGTCCCCCCCCCCCTCCGGGTAGGGCCCCCCCCCCCCCTCCGGGTAAGGGACAGCAGCCAGAGAGGACAGAATCATAAAAGACGCAGAGGAAACGGAGGGAAAACACAACAAAACCCAGAGGTGGCTTGCCAGCGCCCGGGGTTCAATCTCAAGTGTTAATATCTGGCTGTCACACGGTGGGCTGAAAAGCAAAACACACACGGCAGGAGGCGAGGCGTTACTCTCCGCCAGACTCTCCCACGCCTGGGAGACTGCCGGGGCCGGCCCGGATTAATTAACGTGCGGTGTGGTTTGCCACGGCATCTATCAAAGCGGCCGGCGTTTCTAAAACAGGGCACGAGCCCCAGGCAGGCCGTGGAAGGCGCTCCCAAGTCCATTAGCAGAGAAGATGACAGGGAACCTGTGTGGAGGGAAGGGGCTCTTTGATCATCTGCTTTTCCGCGACGCTCCAGCGCGGACACAAATGCACAGACAACACTCCAAAGCCGGCCCGTTCACCGAATGAAAGGGCGCTGCTTTCATTCGGAGTGGGAGCAACCATTTTCATTAACTCTCCACTCTCCTGGATGGACGTGAGATCTCTCATCACACCTCAAGTTTAAAAAAAAACAAAAAAAGACCCTGATTTGTGGTAAAAGGGACTTAATTTGTTTTTATGGATCTTCCCCTCCTCCCCCCTTCGCTCCCTATAATTTCTCTGGCAACGGAGCGCAGTTTATGAAGAAATGCATTTGTCTTTTTTGATTAGCTTCTGAAGATCCTCTAAGCGGCCAAGTAAGGAGGAGGGAACACATGGGCCCAGGGAGGACTTCCATTTATGGGAGCGAACTGGGAGAAAAGCAGCCTAAGAGAGAAGACTCTGCTCCTTATATGTGGCTGTAAATGAAGAGAGGAATTCAGTTTCCCGTATCTGAACACTGTGTGGGACCAGCTCTGGGCTGGCCTTTGTACCCAAGATGGGGACTGTCTGCCTCTGTTCTGACCGCCACGGGAGGGGGCCCCTGGTTTTGACCGTGGGCACTTTTCAGAAGGGCCCTGAAAAAACACACATGGGCCTTTTGTAAATCTCTACCCAAACGCGAATGGCCAACACTGCATTTGCAGGATGACTTCTTTACCTACCAATTTTAGATGTCATTTTATGTCCTACCCTGGAAAATAAAGGCTTATTGCTCCCATACACATTTCTCCCATACTTCCTTTTTCTTAGTGCCACAAATGGTTATATGGCCTTTTAATGAACCAAGAGTAGGTATTTAGATTACGACGACTTTGCAAATATTGCTGAATCTGAGCTGGTTAAGTAATGCACTGTGACCATACCTTCCTTTTTAGATAATCTTTTCTTTTTCCTAGAGTTAATCATGACCTCACTGCTTGCTTGCTTGTTTTTTTCATCTGCTTGGTTGTACAGCAACCTCTCTCTAATTTATCCCACGTGCTCCAATACCTCTATTTTATGCCCATCAACAACTCCCGAATGCCTAAATATATTAGCTCCATCCCCCCGCACCGGAGGCATCCTTACTGGAGTTCTCTGCAGCCCTGCTCCAACCTGGTCTGGATGCTTTCCATGCCTGTATTTTCTTTCTTGGCTTCCTCCTCATTTTGCTGGAGCACATCCTGTAGTAGCTCTCTGGGAATAATGCCCTGCAAGTCATTTGAGTCCCTGCACTCCTAATAAGGTCTTTGTCTTCATCCTTAATTAACAGTTTGGGTATAGAAGTCTGGGATGAAGTCCTTATTGCCACTAACATTTTCCAAGTATTGTTCCACTGGCTTCTAGATTTGCACAACTGCTCTGGTGATATCTGATTCGATGACTAAATCTTTGAGTGTGACCTGTTGTGTTGCTTTGAGGATTATTTCCCCCCATGAAGTTCCAGGATTTCACAATGTGCCTGGGTGTGGGTGTTGTTTACTCACAGGGCTATACACTTGATGGCTTTGCAATCTGAGGATCCTCGTCCTTTGGTTCTGAAATGTGTTCTTTCCCCACCCTCCTCCCCTTTGATAATTTTTCTCTTTCATTTTCTGTTTTCTTTCTTTCTTTCTGGACTTCCTATTAGTCAAAATGTAGGGTTGATATTTTCATACTATTACTCCTATATTTTCTTACTCTGTCTTTTTTATTTTACCTCCTGGAAGGTTTCCTTCATTTTATAGCTTTTTCATTATGTTTTTAAATTCCCTGCTGCCCCAAAAGACACAAAAGCTCTTTCTTGGCTTTTGACTTTGTTTTTATGTTATGTTATTTTTATCTTTATAGTATCTTGTTCTTGTTTCATGGCCGCATCTATTTTTCTCTACATACCTTTTTAAAGTGGTTTCTACTAATCCCTGCATTATTTTGATAGTCACCAGGTTGCATGAGGCAGAGATGGGGGCCAGGGATCTTACCACCCTCTCTATATAAAGACTTACACCAGGGCCCTGCTTTTGGCTCAGCAGTTCATTCCCCATCGTCTCATGCTGATTTATGCTGTGAAGGCCAGAGCTTTTCTGCAAGAGAGAGGCGCTCCCTTCCACATCCAACTTACAACTTCCTTCCCTCTTTGCTAAACGAATTAGCATCCTTCCACACACCTTCCATCTTCTAAAAATGCACTGAAATTTCTCATCCGCTATTTTTTTCTTCTTTTGATCTTTTCATTCTTGGGGGTATCTAACCTATCTATCTATCATCTATCTGACTACAGTCAATTTTCATTATTCATGGGAGCTATGTTCTATAATGTAGCCACAAACCCCGAATTCATGAAGACTGATCCATTGCTCCTAAGGGAAATACAGGGTTAGGTTCCTGCGAGCCTCTGACCACGTCCTCATCCCCAGATCAATACAGAAGCTTGTTTTGTGTGTAGTTATGTACTTTGTTGCCTCATTAATGTCGAACGCATGGCCAACAGAACCACAACTCATGGCTGAACAAGCTTATCTAACACATATATAATACTTGTCCTGTAAGGCACATACCTAGGAACCCTCCACAGAAGTCAGGAGGCATTGGCCAACCCAGGGTAGATGAGAACTCGAGGAGGCATGAGATGTGGAGGACTGGACCTCCAGGAAAGAATGAGCAGGAACTGAATAAAAACACTGACTGAATAGGAGGAAGTCAGTTCTTGAGCAGCCCTTGGTGACAAACAGAATTAAGAAGATCCACACCATCAGATGTCCCGAGAGGGCATGTCACAGGAGGCCTGAAAACCCCCTCTGGGATGGACAGTGAGGTCTCGGGAGGCCGCAGGCAGGACATTGCCAAGTGAAGTGGCAGATGGCAAGAGGTGAGCAGTGGCTGGTAGAGACCAGACAGGGCATGTAGACAGGGTCTCAGGGACTCTGGGGTTTGTCCTGACTGTGCCCAGGCTCAGCTGGGACCCTGGCCTCACATGGGGTTGGGGATGCTAACAGCCATGCCCTCAGGTGATGGAAACGGAGATGTGAAGGCGGGGTGGGAGGAGAGCACCACGCTGGAGAGAGGAACACGTCACGTACATTTAACAAAGGGAAGTGGAGGCTGAGGCACGGGGGCTGCGACATGGGGGCAGGCTTGCAGAAAGCTCAGCGGGTCCTTCCGTATCCTAAAAGGCAGGACAGTCCTCGGTGCCACTCCTTATCCTCAACTCTCCACACGTAATCAACCTAGCTCTGTGCTGGGCGCCTGGGAAGCAGAGGTGAGTACCCCTCAGAGATCTCGGTCCAGGGGCTTGGGGAAAGAGTGAGCACACGGTCCCCAGACCAGAGGGAAGCCACCATGAGGTGTGGTGGAGGGAGAGGGGGAGGGAGTGACGACTGCCCTCTCTTTTCTCTGGGGAAAGGGCCAGCCCCTCTGAGGCTGCCCCTGCGAGGCTGCAGCAGCCCTGCCTCTCCAGCACCCCCACCTCCACCCCCACCCCCACCCTCACCCCCAGGCCCACTGCTCTGCCAGCCCCAGGGAGGGGCTGGAGGAGCCTTTGGCCTCTTTGTTTTTCACACAATGCCCAGAAAAACATTTTGCTGATGTAATTAGGCCAGCATAATAGAGTCTAGGGAAGCAATCCTCAGTCTCATTTTAGACAACTTTGGCTTTCATAACGTTCAAAGAGAATACATTAAAAAAACAAAAACCACACACCTTTGTTCTCAGACGTGGAAGAGGGGGCAGATGAAAACGCGTGCAGGGATCCTCATCCACCCCTGCAGTTGACGACGCACAGGTTAACGCACATTACCGCCCGATTTTCCCTACCAGGCGAGGGAAAGGCAACGCACTCTGCAGCCCGCGGAGAGCCCAACGAAAAAATAATAATCATGTTCTAATCTGAGACACACTGCCTGCAAAAATGGCCCGTATCCGGGCCTCGTCGCCTCTAAAGAGGTAGAGTCCGGGCCGCTCTGTGACTTGCTCTGACAGAATGTAACAGACGTGACACCGCGGGAGTTCTGAACCTCGGTCTCCGGGCACCTTGCTTATGGTATGAGAAGTCAAGCCTACCAGCCTGATGGCTGGCGAGAGGCACGTGGCCCCAGCTAGCAGACATGAGAGATGCCACGGTGGACCAGGTAGCTGCCCATCAGCTGTGACTGCAGAAGCCCCCGTGAGCCCAGCTGAGATGAATTACCTCCATCAGACCAGCAGCATCACCCGGCTGACCCGTCACTAGCAACACTAAAGGTGATTTACTGTAAATGTCTTTTTATTTTTTATTTTTATCGATGTCAGAGAGAAGGGAAAGGGAGAGAGAGATAGAAACATCAATGGTGAGAGAGAATCATTGATCAGCTGCCTCCTACACGCCTGCCCCACGCCTGGGATCAAGCCCACGACCTGGGCATGTGCCTGACCAGGAATTGAACTGTATGACCTCCTGGTTCATAGGTCGACATTCAACCACTGAGCCCTGCCGGCTGGGCACGGAAGGTTATTTTAATCCACTCGGCTTTGAGGGTGCTTTATTCCACAGAAGAAACGAACTGACAGGCCATGATTATTCTACAGTAGGAGGAGCCGGATGCCCAGGCAAATCCCTGGGAGGAAAAGCGTGGCGAAAGTCACCTTGTCTGATTTCAGTGAGATAAAACGAAATCGCCACTTCCTGAGTGGATTTCAGCGTTGCTGGTTTTTCTCCACACTCAGGGCTGGCACACGAGCCCTCGTTTCCTCCAGGACAGACACGCTGCGACCTTGCCTTACCCCTGGAGCCCCCGGGTCTAGTTTCTGATGACCTACAGAGAGGCCCAGCACTGCTGCCTGCACAACCTGGGAAGGTCAGACCAAACCGCAGGCCCGGGGAGAATGTCTGAGCTCCGGACGTTGTCTTAGCTTCTCCTAAGAGGCCGTGCGTGCCATGCTGGCAGGAAAAGCAGACCTGCACATGCAAGGTAACACTTTCCTGGAAAAGGGGGTGATCTGGTCCTGTCCATGCAGGGTCTCTGCAGTCACCCACTCGGCCTGTCTGCGGACACGTGCCTGCCTGGGCGAAGGAGAACCCACCCGGGAGGCGCTGGGGCTCAGGTTAGGCTGGAGGTAACCAGGCAGCGAGTCTGGAAGTTCAGGGAGTGCCGGCTGCGGCCAATCTGACCGCTAGATGCTTCTGCAGTTCTGAGAGCCAACAGGGGAGCAGCTCAGCGCTGCTGCATCCGTGGGCGGCTCAGCAGGGGCCTCACACTGAGACAGGCGGGCTTCCACCCCCCAGGAGCTGACATTTTAACAAGCCGACTGGACTGCGTCCGTCCGTCCGTCCGTCCGGGTGAGGGTGTCCTCCCTGCAGACTCGGAAGCAGCTTTGTTTGAAAACAATTAAATACGAAACATTCTCTCCATCCAGGCACCTGCCAAGTCCCTCCCACTTGCTTTTATGAGTGAGGAAATGAGACTTCCTGGGAGTAAATGGGATTTGCCACTTTATTACTTTCCCCGTAGATAATTGGTGGTGGGTGAAGAAGCACATTTTTAACCTTTCTTTTCTTACTGCTCCCCCGCCCCTTCCTTATCTACTACCTAGAAAGGAGAGGATTTAAAAAGAGCAATCCAGCTGTAGGTAATTAAGAGGAATTGACTTTGGAGTAGGGGACTGGAAGTTTGTCTGCAAAAACATCTAGAGCTTAAAGCTACCTCCAAGTTATCACCTTCATGGACAGTAGATGCCTGACACCTCACCAGTAATCATAAACACGCTAATGCAGAAGGTGGCTCTGAACAAAGGTGGGTTCAAAGTCTTAACAGAGGAGGCCATGGAAGCTGAAGGGGGATTCCATTGTCACCCTGCAAGCCAGCAACAGACAGAGCTCCTCAAAGCACCGTGTGCTGGGCTGGACCGGCCTTGGCTCATTCGGAAACAAGAGTGGGGAAGAATTGGGAGCCCGTAAAATGCTCAACACAACAGATCTTCTCGCCCCGACTTCGTCTGCCTGGTAAATCCGAGGTGCCACAGTCCCGCATTGGCACGCGGACAATATTGTCTCCAGTCAATATTCTCCGCGTGGTGACCCAATTGTCAGCATCTGTTGCTATGGTTACCATGATTCTAGCTCGACCTTCTCTCCTCCCGCACCCCTCTCCCTCAAGCCAAATTATGTTGAGCTAATCCCAGAGCCTGTCCTCTGAGGGACCCTGCTCCAGCTAAGCATACTTCTCAGAGGGCTTCTGGGCACCGAAACTGCCACCAGGAATATATAACCTTCCGGACATGTCAACCCCCCGTGTGCAGTGCCCCCATCGCCACGAGTCCTTCCATTCTCTCCGGCTCACTGATTCCCGACAGCAGCGATTTGTAACCAGTGACTTGCAGCTAATTACTAAAATTCAGCAGTACACACACACACACACACACACACACACACACAAAATACCGCCCCCCCCCTTTTTTTTCCTGACCAAAAAAATAGGTATATAGTAATTTTGATTCATTCACACCGGACAGCTATTGTCATGCTGGCTATTGTCTTTTTTTTTTTTGGACAATTTAAGGGAAAAGAAGTCAGTGCTCCTGACTAAAGAGTCAGGCATTACATGGCACACCAGTTGATAAATCCACCAGAGCCTGTAACAGATGCATGCTGGGGTTTCCATCAGCATCTGGACTGTAACCCACCCCAAGATGAGCTGATGAAGAGAAAAACCAAAGTCAAGGAAAGCAGAATGGTCTCAGAGAGACGGGCCAGCTCTATTTGGGGTCCCTAGAAAATTCCCCTCTGCTCCTGCCCCATCGCTTCATCCTATCAATCCCTACTTGGCACTGGTCTGTGCACCTATTTATCGCTCTCTCTCCTTCACTGGAATGCAGTCTCCACAAAGGCAAGGAGTCGGTCTTGTTGCCAATGAATCCCCAGCTTCCAGGGAAGTGTCTGACACAAAAAGAGTGCTCAATGGTTGTCTAGTGAATGAATGAATACACCTGTTTTTAGAGATTTTACATTTTAGTGAAGGTTACCTGGTACATCTTTAAACTGGCCACACCCAAATCCATCCACTCCCTGCATCAGTGCTTCTACAGTGTTTTGCAGATCGTCCCATCGAAAGCTAGCGTCTATGTCTCCACCTCTTAAATCTGAACTCAATTTTGTGACTTTCTTTGGTCAATGGGCTATTAACAAATACGATGCAAACCGAGACATAAAATAAGCTAGCACATTGGGGCTCTTAGGAACCCTGCGACTGCCACTTGTGAAGAAGCTCGGCTGGCCTACTGCACGCTAAGATATGCAAGGCCCTGTTGTCCCCGCCAGCAGCCAGCCACGTGAGCGAAGTCACCCTTGATCATCCAGCTAATGCATGAGAGAGCCCAGGAGAGGTCAGCTATGCTGCTTCAGTGTAGAACTATTCAGCTAACCCAAAGAATCACGAGCTAAAAAAAAAACAAATGGTTAAGGCTCTAAAGATGGGAATGGTTTTTTTGTGTTGCAAAAACAGATATATACTGAAAGGCAAAGTCTACCTGTTCTGTTTCTTTCAAAGTGACTTTGTCCTCATGTGGGAAGGGGACTCTTCAGAACTTTGTGTCCAGATATGTTTTGAATAGGGTAGTGGCTTTGTGATGATCCCTGCTCCTCACCTTCCTGCCCAATGCCCCCTTCTGAATAGCATTAAGAATTGTCAAGATGATATCAAAGTAAAATTTGTTTTGATGGGTAAAATTAGCTAGTTTAAAAATGTCTGAGCCTTTGATTATTTTTAGATAAGGGGAGAGAGAGAGAGAGATTAATAAGAGAGAGAGAGAGGGAGGGAGGGAGGGAGGGAGGGAGGGAGGGAGGGAGGGAGGGAGAGAGAGAGAGAGAGAGAGAGAGAGAGAGAGAGAGAGAAACTTTGATTGGTTGCCTCTCATACATGCCCCAATTGCGTGGGGACCAAACACTGCTGACTTGTAATAAATTCTTTTCCATTAGAATTGCTGTCAAATCTGTATTATTGATATCTTTAACTTAAATGCAATTGCTGGTTGTTTTTTTATTTATTTTTAATATACTTAAATGTGTCCCTATTACATTGTATTAGCTGGTTTTGATTCAACATTGATAATCTAATAGGTGGTGAGATTGGAAAGGGTTTAAGAAGTCAAATAAATCTATTTAAAAAGGAGCTGGGTTAGGTAAGAAATTTTCAAGGTTTCTCTCCCCCTTTTTAAAAAAAGTAGTGGGCCGAGACCGGTTTGGCTCAGTGGATAGAGCGTTGGCTTGGGGACTGAAGGGACCCGGATTCGATTCTGGTCAAGGGCATGTACCTTGGTTGCGGGCATATCCCCAGTGGAGGGTGTGCAAGAAGCAGCTGATCGATGACTCTCTCTCATCGATGTTTCTAGCTTTCTATCTCTCTCCCTTCCTCTCTGTACAAAATCAATAAAATATATTTAAAAAAAAAGTAGTGGGATGCTTTCCACAAACATCAGCTATAATCCAGTTTAGAAACCCACCATGTAAAAACAGATTAAAAAACAGCAGCTCTTATTGACACTGGCATGCCTGGGTTATTCAGAATCTTCCCTGTTCTCTACTCTCAAACATGGCCTGATCCTCTTCTCCCCAGGCCCAGCTAAAATGTTTTTGTGGCACCCACGAGAATCCCTGTTCTTCAGATCTGATGGCCACTCAGTATACTCCATGTCCTTTTGGCTTTAGGCCTCCCACAGGTCCACCACCTTCTAGACCTTTGCACAAACCACTGAAGAAGATGTGAAGCAGGACAAGGCACAGGATGGCATCATAGGGAGCATAAACAAAGACCTCCCTCTAATCAAAGCATGTCCTTGCTCTTCAACCATGCATAGGCACATTCCTTTAGTTTTACTAACATTCTTGGCCAAGTGAATTTAAAAATGAACGAGTTCCAAGGAATGACAATGAATGATCACTACAAGGACAGCTGCCAACTCTATATGCTCACTGACTTAATATACTAAGTTCTTCTTGGAGAACCATTTGTCTTGTCCTCGTCTGTGGCTCCAAGACTGTCTATGCATTTAAAAGTTCTTATAGGGGCCACATGGAAAGCATGAGAAGAAATATAGGCAGGTCCTAGGAACAAAGACCAGCCCTTGGGTAGCAGGCAGCAAGGAAATAAAGACTCAGTCCTACAACCATAAGGAACTGAATTTGGCCAACAACCTGAATGAACTTGGGAATACATAGATTCTTCCCTCAGAACCTTTAATAAGGAACGCAACCTTCTCAACACCTGGTTCAACCTTGTGAGACTCTAAGTAGATTACACAGTTGAGCCCACCTGGACTTCTGACTTATAGAAACTGTAAGATAATAAATTTGCGTGCATGTGTTTAAAGCTCTTATAGAATCACCTCCCACTGTTCTAATCTCAAGCACATTGGGAAAACCCAAAGATTAAGCCCTTCTAATCACATTGAAGATTGTTCCCTTCTTGTCATTCTGTGACATGCATCGTAGGTTTTTAAAGCATATTGGTTTGTTTTTTTTTTGTAAAAAAATGCATTTGTCATAAGATTCTGAAAATGTCACAGTTTCTTTCACCCTCCCATCCTCTACAACAAAGCTCTAAATTTACCATGCCCCATGGTCTTCTCCAGAATATACACTTGCCTCTCCCCTCTCATGAGTTTTAAAAGGTTCCTGGTGATTTAGGGCCTTTCGCCACCCCTCAGGAAGCTTGACGATGAAGAGAAGTTATTTATGGGTGTGGAAAGGCCAGGGGGGTGAGCATTCATTTTTTAATGACTGCACTCCTTCCCTCCAGTTAAAAGAAATCAATCCTTCCTGCCCGAATTTCCTCCATTCATCATGTTCTCACAGTGGCTGACACACAGTAGGAGCTCAATATTTATTTGTGAAATAATTTTTTTTTAAAAAGGCCCAGCTCACTTGTATAACTACATTTTGTACAGGAAGTGAAATATGGTTGTCTGAATATTGAGTTTATGGAAGAAAAAAGATAGAGATTAAAAGTCAAATCCTTCCTTTTGTCATCCCACTCTCCGAGCTGTCACCAAGTTAAAGGGATATTGTTTACAACACTTCTGGGAGCTTCCCCTGCTTTCCTAGTCACACTCAGTGGCAAACACTGTTGGCTGCCAAAGCCACCAGTCGCTTGGCAGTCCAGGTTCCCCTGCCCACCTCTCATCCTTTCCAGCCCCAGTGGACCGAGATCCTGCACAGTGACATGGATCTGAGACCTGGTCATGGCCAATGGGACTCAAGGAAAACTCTGCTTGGAAGTTTTTGTAAATGCTTTACTTGCTAATAAAAGAAGGGTACACGGCAGCTGTCATCATGTTTGCATGAGACTCTTGCAGGCACCCTGGGTCTAGGGTCATGAGGAAAGACCTGGCAGGCAAGCTGAGGACCAGAATGCAGCAAGGTGGCAGCACCCGGGTCCCTGATGATGTCCTTAAGCTGTTGGAAAAGCTGACTTCTCCTTCTTCCGGGGAGATGAGATTAAAAATGCTTACTGTTTAGGCCACTTCTAGTTGGATATTCTGCTATGGACAGTAGAAAGCATCCTAACCACACCCATTCTCTCACCATGGGACCTCTCTCCCAGGCTTTTTACTGCTTTCCCCCATTCCACTCCACCCCTCCGAACACACATCACCCCTTCACTCTAGAATAAAGGTAGGAGGCACCGAAGGGAATCAGTGAGTCTTAGGGACTGATGAGTGTGGATTTACAAGGACAGAAGGGAGGTACCTGGCCCTCCAGGGGTGCTGACCTAAGTGAAGTAAACCCCTAAAAGGAGGAGGAAGGTCAAGCCTAGAATGAGTTTGGGTGTATGCGACTATACACACACACACCCCTTTTAAAATTATGTTCAAAGCAAGAATTTCACAAAAAAAGAATATACTGAAGACAACAGAGTGGAATTATTTGATTCCTATTTTACTGTCTTTTCTACAGCGGAAAATAAGTACACAAGTGGACCCATGCAGCTCACACCTGAGCTGTTCAAGGGTCCAGTGTACTTTTGATCCATGGCTGGGAACCTGTGTCTGCGGAGGGCCAACTTAAAAGTTGTATCAGAGTTCCAACTGTGTGGATGGTTGGTGCCCCTAACCCCTGCACTGTTCAAGGGTCAATGTATATTTAAAGCCCAAGAGAGGAAAAGTGTGGTGAGACAAAACTAGTTATCTTTTAAAAATTAATTGTTAATCACCCAAGTAAAATGACCATTTCTCTATATAAAAATAAAAATAATTCAGATAAAGCTACCTCCCATCCTTCCATACCAAATCACACATAATCATTGTTAGTTATCAGGTTGATGGACACCCTTCCAGGCCTTTTTCCTGCATTTACACATATCCACAGAAAATAAGTCATATAGTTTTGTGAAGTCCCCCCCCCCATTAATAACATCATCGGTTTATATCTGTATTCGTCAGGGTTCTCCCAAGAAACAGAACCAATAAGATGGACAGAGATAGAGATACAGAAACAAATATAGCTATTCGCCTATATATATGATGTTTGACTTAACAAGTGGGTACCATAGCCTTGCCAGATTCACACATAAAATTAACCATCACAGTGTCATTATGCACCTTGGTTTTTTTTACTTAACGTTTTTCTGGAGTTCCTTCCTCAGAATATACAGAATGGCTGCATCCCTCACAAGAAGGTAGCACCCTTTGTATAACCATTCCCCTACTGATGGACCTGCCCACTGCTTCCTTTCTTTCTATTACTAATAGCACTGAAACGATGTCCTGGTCTATGCCTTCTTGTGAACAAAGAGTGTCTCCCTAGAAGAGATGGACATGAGGTGTTGCCACGAGGAGTCACGGGTAGGATGAGCATTTACAATTTTTAATAGAGGTTGGCCGCCTGCTCTCCAGAGCAAGCCTCCCATTTTACATTCATCCAACCTAAACACCCGGCGTTTACAAGAAAAGGTGCTGGGCCTTGCCATTCAGCACCTTTGTGTGTCCCTATCTAAGCTGAGGAGGGACACAAGGAATGGATCAAAGGGAAAGCACTGAGAGAGCTGATACAAGGATCTAAGGATGCCCTGACCAGCTGGTGGACCTCCCTTGCACCATGCTTTGCTCTGGGCTGGGAAAGGAGTGGCGTTGCATCCTGGGAGGGGCTGGGTCTTCAGCCCTGATCCCTTCACAGCAGTGACCACTCACGGGAATGATCTCTATCACAGGAAGAAGGCAGAGGACTGCTGTCTTTGGCACGAAAAGTACCAAAATAATTATCTTGGAGAAACTGTGGCAATGAAAAAAATACCAGATGGTTTAACAAGAACAACTACTGGCTCCCTTGTCAGAGCAGGTGGTGGTGAATTCTAGAAACCATAGAAATGGGAATTACTCCCTGGCAGATCCAAGTGTTGATTGTTAAAGAGATGGTTGGAAGCTCTTGGAAAGAAAAGATGGCTTCCCAGCAGCCTGCAGGTGTTTGTGAAGAATAAGTAGGACTGAATGTGTTGCTGGAAAAGGTGCTGGGACAGGTGGGGCGGAGGCATGCCCCAGAGTGAACTTCAATGACAGAAGTGCACCTTATCAAGCCTCTGATGCGTCCTTGAGGGATGAAAGGGTGATATGTGAGATGGAACAGTAGGGCCATTTGTAACCTCTGCAGAGAGGTTTGGGTAGCATTAGGGACTGGAGGAGAGAGTCCCACAGCACGCCAAAGGATCATGTCCTCCATCTAGTCTGTTTGAAATTGGATAGGACAGGTGCCATCTTAGACATAAAACCTCCAGAGAAGCCAAAGCTGGGATAATCCCTCCACATGTGCAAGGTTGATAATCATAATGAAAATGTCTCAACATGCTATAAAAATGGACAGAAGCTGTTGGATGAGGGCATGCAATTCAACAACAGATGGAACATACAGGTAGAGGATGGACAGAGCTGCCTACATGGCACCTCACGTAACGAAATCTGTAGTGAACGCTCCAAAGCCAATTCCATCTCCAGCTGTACCCGCAAAGCCCACGCCCAGCTTCAGGGGGGCCACGTCCTCGCAGGGAGCAGGCTGCTCTCTAGGATGCTGGCACTCCTCTGATCTCAGCCACCGAGCACATCACGGCGAGTCTGATGTGCTCTCAGATCCATTTAGGTCAGGAAGATCCATTATGATAATTATGTGCCTTAATTTAAGTTATTTACACTAATAGTAAGTGCAGAAGAAGTTGTTTCTAGGAAAATTAAGTAGAATGTGTTGAAGAGACTTGACAAGGGACACTTGCTTAAAAGAAAGAACTGTGGCTGAATTAGATGTAGGGGGAGAGGGGGGGGGGAAGGGGGAAAACTCATGACAATAGAAGGATTCTGCAGCCAGACCCCTTTCCTGACACTGGACATTGGTGACAGGGCACTTTGGGGGTGGTTTGTACAAGGAAGAGGAAGCGGAATTCCAACTAGCACACCCCACACTCAAAAAGATTGGCAACTGGATGTGTATTTACATATTTTACATTAAGAGAAACTATGTAAGATATGAATAAAAATTTTCTTTTGGCTCTTTTTAAAATTAATTGACTTATTCAATTAATCCCCCAGCCTCCATACCAATCGAATCTGCTAAAAGCTTAAAGTGCTTTAGTTGCTGTCTGATGCTCTGTTCTGGAAGCACTTTTTTTTTTTTAAACACCCTCACCCGAGGATATTTTTTCCATTTATTTTTAGAGAGAAGTGGAAGGGAGAGAGAGAGGGAGAAAGGAAAGAAGGGAAGGTGGGAGAGAGGGAGGGAGGGAAGGAGGGAGAGAGGTGGGGGGAGGGAGAGAGAGAGACATCAATGTGACAGAGACACATCAATTGATTACCTTCCATAGACTGGGGCCAGAGCCTGCAACCTAGATGTGTGCTGTTGAACAGAACTGAACTCATGACCCTTTAGTCCAAGGGCCAATGTTCCAATCACTGAGCCGAATGGGCTAGCGTTGGAAGCACATTTTATAAGCAGCACTGAGGAACTCCAGGGAATGGAGATGAAGAAGCCTGTATAGCTCAAAAGACCGGATGGCATCCACAAACTCTGCTGGGGGTTCAGGCCAAAGGATGTGCACACTCAGAGAGAAGAGAGTCCCCCTCTCTGTCTCTCGAATCTTACTCTTTGCTTATCCATCCAGGTAGTATTCACCTTCCTTGCAAGGAATTACCCTTTCTGCTCACACTCTGGACTGTAAACTCAAAGAATGTAAAACAAAAATGCCCAATACGAATGCTCTATGGGTGGACTTTTATCCTATCCACAACTGCCTTTGATTTTGGCCAGAGTTTTCCAACTGAGAAAAGACACAACTATTTGCATTTGACTCCACACTTTCCCTAGCCCAACCTCGTCTGTGCTTTTATTTATTTTTTATTTATTTATTTTTTTAAAATATATTTTATTGATTTTTAACAGAGAGAAAGGGAGAGAGATTGAGAGCTAGAAACGTCGATGAGAGAGAAACATCGACCAGCTGCCTCTTGCACACCCCCTACCGGGGATGCACCCGCAACCAATGTACATGCCCTCGACTGGAATCGAACCTGGGACCTTTCAGTCCGCAGACCAACGCTCTACCACTGAGCCAAACCGGCTTCGGCTCATTTGTGCTTTTAGAACAAGATCAAGGCAATAGGGAGAGGATCTTTCTAATTGATGATCAGACCAGATGACCAATAAAAAAAGTGGTGCTTACCATATGCCAAGTACTATGTTCACAACTTTCTAATGTATTATTTTAATTCTCATCAACTTTGAGATGTTGTTACCAGTGTCCCCATGTACACAACTGAAAAGTAGAATAACAAAGAGGGGGTGGTTTACTTCTCATACACCTAGTTTCGCAGCTGGGAGCAAGACAGCCCGGATGTGCGCAGGCCAGACTCTACAATCTACGTTCTCTTTCCAACAGTTAGCATTGTGTGCAGGGCTGTGAAGAGTGAGGTAGGTCTTCTTGTGAAAGCGTGTGTGTGTGTGTGTGTGTGTGTGTGTGTGTGTGAACACACACATAGAGGGAAGCCAGGAAGATGTGGCTGAACTGAAAGCACACAGAGCTTAGAGCAGTAATATTCACAGGAAAGGGACAAGCCGACGCCAACCATGAGAAAAGAGAGAAAGCTGGTCAGACATGTTTTGTGCTCACAGCAGAAGGGTTCACAGGGTGGCCTGGGAGCACAGTGGTTGCCAGGAAAGCAGGGTGAACCACAAGCTAAGAGGAGCCTGCCCACGGCTTGAACTGAAAAGACCTTCCCCAGAGGCCAAAGGGGTGGGAAAGAGAGGAAGTAGCTGGGCTGGAGGGTGGCAGGCCAGGGAGCTGGACCAACCCCACACACCTGGAGGGCATGCAGAGGAGGGGCCCCTGTCCATGGTCAGAGCCTCATCGGAGAATTGAGCTCTGGGCAAACCTGTCCTGCGTTGAACACTTGCAGGCTGTGCTGGCAACACAACTGTGTTCACGTCGTTCCTCCAAGACTGGATTCCCAAAGTAGGCTGAATAGAAAACTCGAGGTTTGGGTGGGGGAAAGCCTGGGTATCTGTCTGTGTTTTAAAAAGCTCTCCAGGTGATTCTGGTACAAGCTCTGAACCAAAAAGCCTGCAACTCAATTCAGGAAGTAATTTCTGGGTGATGCAGAGAACCAAGCTGAACATCCCCAGGCCAAGAGGCTCAGAGTAAAGGGAGAAAAGTAGATTAATAAAGGTGAGTACAACAGGAGCCCAACAGGTTCATGTGTAGAGAATTATGGGAACACAGGGGAAGTGTCTTTAACCTTGAAGGAGTCTGGAAGGTTCCTGGTGCAGGTGACCTCTGAGCTGATCCCTGAAGACTGCCTACGCCAGCTGCAAACAAGAAGAGAAACCAACAGGGGTGCAGTCCGCCCCAAAGGGATCTACTCTCCTTTTCCCCTTGAGAGGCTGATGCTGCTAAACGGGACAACAGCTTCGGGGTACTCCACAGACACCAGAGGGAACCGAGCAAGTCTGGAGACGTGAGCAGTGAAAATGGATGAACAACACCAAAGCCATCGATCCACTGGTCATGCAATTCAGAAAATCTGTTCCTGCCCAGCCGGATGCCAGCCACACCTGTAACCTCATCATTTGAGATGTGAGAAAATAAAGGCCCACCCAGTGGTGTGCTGGTAAACAGTTACAATGGGCTCCCCAGGCAGGAAAAGAAGACTTTAATTTCTAGCATTGGCCAATTTCCATGGTGGAAGACTTCCATCATGGCCAATTTCAAGCTAGCAACCTGACTGAATTTTTGTCACTGAATATGGAGTCGGGAAAACACAGAAATGGTTTTGTAAGCCAATGCTCACCCCTGGGCTGATCACAGGTCTTTAAAATCCTGGTTCATCTCCAAAGACGCTTAGGGGAAAAGCCAAAGCATTCCTGGAATGAGTGACTGAGTGTGTGTGTTGTGTGTGTGTGTGTTGTGTGTTGGCGTGGGTGGGGACAGAGGACAACCACAAGATCCAAAACACTAATACCACGAAATAGATTAATGCACAAACATGCAAGAGGTCAAGAGGAAAAAGTTCAAACATCCGAGAAAGAAATAAAATTGACAAATCTAATGAAAACCAATCTGCAATTCCAAGAAAAAAGTTCCTGAATAAATGTTAATCTTTTCTGACCTAAACTTCTTAACCCATCAGTTTGACCTCTTCAAATTAAAAAGACAAATGTCCTTATTTATACCTCCCTCCCACAAACATTTTATGCAGAATGCATTCATTGCAGTTCCCCATCAAGGACACAGAACATTTCAAAGGTTAAAGAAGATAAATCATTGGGGAACTCTGTCCATCACGTCTTTCACCTTAGACACCTGGGGAGTCATACCCCTACTGTCTTTTAAACACTGGTTCTTAAAGCTGACTGTGCATCAGAACCTTCCTCCCCCCTCCCCCCCCAAAAAAGACTGTGAAAACATAGATCCCTGGGACCCAACCCCAGCATTTCTGACTCAGCAGGTCCAAGCGGGGCCCAAGAATGTGCGTTTGTAATGACTTCTGGGTGGTGCTGATACTGTTAGTTCTGGGGCCATCCTTTGAGAACCACTTTCTTAGACGGTTTTAGATCACTGCTATCAAGTCCTCTTTCTTTTTAAAAATATATATTTACATTGATTTTGGAGAGGAAGGGAGAGGGAGAGAGAGAAACATCAATGATGGGAGAGAACTGTTGATTGGCTACCTCCTGCACACTCCACAGGGAATCAAGCTTTCAATTCAGGCATGTGCCCTGACCGGGGAATCAAACGGTGACCTTCTGATTCAGAGGTCGACACTCAACCACTGAGACATACCAGTTGTTGGCTCAAGTCATTTTTCTTGAGGAAACCACAATGCCCTCCCTTCACAGCCAGCCATTTTTATGGGCAGACAACAAGAGATTGGATACCCATCCTCATGGCCTGCCCATCGCTTCTGCACATGTATCTGGTTTGGGTGCAGGCATGCACGGCCTGCTGTTATAACCAAGGGTTCAGAGCACACTGAGGGTTGAAACTGTTTTAATGGGGTCAAGAGCCTCAATGGCTACCCCTGATATTTCATACTTTACCACCGCCTGGAGCCTTCACTCTCCACGTGTGGTGGGCTGGGTGAACTGCATTGCCCCATCTTGTGGTGGAGGAAGGTTAAGGTCCCGAGAGGGGACGTGACCTGCCCTGGCTGGACTGTGCATTTTGAACTGGGCCTCGCTTCCTTTGCACCCCACTTTCAGTTTGGGGCTCACTGGGACCAAGGTCAGGCAGAAGCGACAGGGGGAGCCTGATCCCAAACCAGGTCATCATCTGATTCCTCACTTTCCTCACGACATGTGCTCTCAGGACTCCTTGCCCGACCCTAACAGGCCCTGGGTGTTTGGAATTTCTGTTTCTAATTACAGTTTTCCTCTAGTACAGTTTTCCTCTGTATTCTGTTGCTGCTGCACTTGCGAGCAGTTATTTCCTATCACTGCTCCCGACTTCACTGCTACAGGCTTAAAGGCTGAGGAACAGTGCCCTTGGGGTGCCCCTCCCCAGCACCCAGGGAAGGGAGTCACTTCCCAAGGACACCGGGGTGTGGAGCGCATGTGCCATCGCCCCTCACAAAGACCTGCACCCGCCTCTGTCTCAGGCACAGGGAGCAGGGTTTGTGGGGGCTCCTCAGAGCGACAACCTCTCTGTTTCCTCCCAGGGCCTGCTGAGGGCACCCAGAAGCCAGCCCTCTGTGTTCAAACGGCTTCTCCTTACACACCCCATTTGCTGGGTGGACAAGAGCGGAGCCTAACACCCCCGTAGTTGGAGAAGTGCCTCCAAAGACTGCACCACAAAGTCTCAGAAACAACCCAGCTCTTCCCAAGTGCCAGAAAAAAACGTGGCTCCAGGACTCCTCTGCTCACCACTGCCATGTGGTTGCCTAAGGGGGTCAACATTTCCTAAAGACATCCTTTAGCACTTGATGCGTCATGTGATGCCTGGGACCCAACCTCTGTGCCCCAGTTTCCTCATCTGCCAAACAGGAGCCACGGCGGAACCTACTGTGGCAAGCTTACTGTGAAGGTGAACGGCGCACCTGTGGACCACCCTCCTCCCAGGGTGCCCGGCAGATGGAGCGCCCGCGAGGATGCTGCTATTATCAGCACGGAGGCCACCAACGGCGAGTTTGCCTCCTCTGTGCCCCCCTTAGAACTTCCCCTTCTATGCAAACCAATGAAAGAGGAGTCTTTCCCCACTGAAGGGTTCGAGACACGCAGTGCGCTTCTCCTACAGAAAGGGGACGATGGGGCCCCTCCCCCAACGTGATAGAGGAGGAGCATGAAGACAAAAAGGGGTCCTCTGTAGGGTTGGCCGGGTCAGACGGCCTTTCAGAGGGAAAGCCGCAGCTGAGCGAGCGGCAGCCCCCGGCAGGCAAATAAAACCATCCCCGCCCGGACAAAAGCGGTGCCCCTGCCAACCCCACACTTACTTCCAGCACCGTCCATTGTTCGACAACAATAGCGTCGTAGCCCGGCATGGTTTTGCTATCTTCTGTGGAAACCGCTTCGAAGATGAATACTCCATCTGTCAAGCTGTGTAAGGAATCTGTTGGAGAAAAAAAAAAAAGGAAAAAAAGAAAAAGGGAGGTGGTGGTGGTTTCTGGAAACCGTCTGAGGCAGAAGCCTTACAGGCAGCAGAGATTTTTCACCGCCTTCATTAATAATCCCAATCAGAACATCTTTTCAGCACGTTAATTAGAGGAGGCACACGCCGCCCCCGCGTCTTAGCCCCGTCAGAGTGAATGAGGCTAATTTACCTTCGCCGCTTTGAATAATATCCTTGATTTTATGAGCCCAAATTTCATTGTTAGCAATCACTGTCTCTGATTTCAGGCGCTTACCTTCCTTTTCCACGCTCCAATGTCAGGATGCACTGGGGAGAACTTACTCAGGGCAAAACACAGCCGCATACATAGAGGCAGTTTTTAGAAGAAACCTATATTTAGGTGAGATAACTTTTTTTTTTTTTAAAGCGGGATGACACACCAGATCTGAGCTTGTCAGATGCATGCTCGTTGCGCTGATTCTTGGAAGTTCCCAGGATGTGGGCTGCCGTACAAACAGCTCTTTAGGCGGCTCTTGTCAACAGGCAGAATTTGGGGGGAGGGGAGTTTTCCCAAATGATCTATCACTGAAAACATCTCCCTGGGCCAAGTTCCGAGTTCTGTACAATCGAACAAACGTACGCTCCACAAATAGCGTGATTCAAGGCTGTTTTGGGCAACGAGGGTATAAAGAACATCACAGCAGAGTCCCCACCCCTGCAGAAGACAGTAAGGGAGGAGCTTTCTGCCTTTATTTTTATAGTGTATCCTAATGCCCTAGATTCATTTAGATTAGAGACTGTGGGAAAGAGGACTGGACTTAGAAGCAGGTGGCTTGGGTCCATGCTTTATCAAGGTGATAGGATCCCTTGGAGGGACTTGGCCTCCTATCTGTGAAATGTGGTGGAGGACAGAGACTCCCTCCTGATCCCTGGATTCTACTCTACCAATCACTGCTCAGACTGCTATGGACTGGCTTGTGGCCCCCATACCCCAGGCCAAATCCTATGTTGAAACCCTAACCTCCAAAGTGACTGTATTTGGAGATAGGGCCTCTAGGGCAGTGTTTCCCAAACTTTTGACATATGTGTACCCCTTCTATAATTTTCGTCACGCTGAGTACCCCTCGTCCATGAGAACGTAGAATTAGGTGCAGCTAAGCACGGTGCAGTGCATATCCCCACCAAACTCTGGTGCAACGCGTACCCCCACCAAACTCTTCCCGTACCCCTGAGGTACGCAGACCACACTTTGGAAAACACTGCTCTAAGGAAATCATTGAGGTCATAAGGGTGGGCCCTAATCTGTCAGGTCTGCTGTACACCGGACCCCTCCCCCGGTCCCTGTACAGAGGAAGGACCATATGAGGATACAGAGAAGGAGCTAGCTGACTACAGGTCAGGGAGAGAGGTCTCACCAGACACCAAATTTGCCAGCACCTTGATCATGGGCTTCATTTCAAGCAAGATCCACGGGGTTAATCAATACCAAGCTCCAGTTTTTTATCTGCTTCCTGTCCTGAGAATCTGTTATCGAACAGCCTTAGCAAAACTTCTAAGCTCTCGTCTGCTCTGCTAGAAAGTTTCCCCCCATGTTTGTCCAATGCCTTCCCCTAAGAGACATTTTGCAAAGGTGACCAGGGAAGCACAGAGCTGCTCTTCAGCTGAACGACAAGAATGTTGGGGTCCAGGACAAGCATGGACCATCGTCTAGCTCATCTTGAAAGCTGGGCCCCGCTGGAGCCCCTGCTGCTTGAGACCAGAAGATGCTCAATGATTCCTTGGGATTGTATCCACACAGCACAAATCCCCTTGAGGCCTCTACAAAAATAGGTTCCACCCAATTTCCAAAATCTCTACCTACAGATGTCCTCAAAGGAAAACTTCCAAGCCCTACAAGGTGCCTACCATGTACTTTACATAGTCAAGTGCCCAACTTGGTCCAACTGGATCCAAACAGCGGGTGTTTAGCCTGCCATCGGCACTGTGCTGCCAAGGGGAGGTCCAGAGGGGAGAGAAGATGCTGTAGCCAGTCCAGACTTCCTTTCCCACCCCGGCCTGGCTGCCCCTTCCTCTCCATTGCAGGCCTGGGGGGAGGGCTGTGAAGTCAGTGGGGAGAGGTACGCAGGTCTGGGCTAGGAGAAGGGTCATGAGGTCAGTGGAGAGAGGTACAGCGGCACTTGAGGCCATGAAGTAGGAACAAGCCAGGCCCTTAACTACCAGCATCCTCATCCAGCCCCTGTCTTCCCACCTCAGCTCTGCTATCTCAAATCCAGAGTGCTGATTCACCTACTTAACTCCAAAGCAAGCTCAGAGTGGCTGTCACAATTTGGTCATCTGTAACAGCAAAAAAGCCAGTGAACCACAGAGAGCAGACAGCTGGGCTTTTAAACAACCCTGTTTTACGGCCGTGCCCACCCCCCTCTCCTCATTGCTCCCTAGCTCAGCCTCCGCGCCGGGTATATAAATAGCTCTATCTTGGAGCAAAGGCCCCCGATGCAAAAGGTTAGCTCACCCTCCATCTCTGGAAAACACTCCATTATCACTGCATTTTTTTAAAATAAAAGTAAAGCAGCTCCCCTCCTGTGCACGGAGAGCTATGCGCCCTGGTCCTGTATAAATATTTGATGCTGGTCTTTTGGCAAAAGGCCACCTTAACACTCCAAGCTTCTGATTTACAAGAAGGAAGTGGGGAAAGGAGATTTTTTTGCTCTATTATCCCAGGAGGTAAATTCTATGAGGCAGCAGCGGCTCTTCCCCTGGAGCCTTTGACACATTAATGCTCCGTCCAGCAAACCAACCTGCAGGCTCACCCGAGGTGCTATTCTTCCCCAACATCTGGCAGGAAACGCGCACACCACCACACGTGGTCCATGTATGTGGCCTAGGAAAAACGTTATTGTGCTCTTTGTAAGCAGCTCGATTGGACTCCATCGTCCACCCTGGGGCAGCTGGCAGGACAGATTTCCCTGGCTCTCCGAAAGCCCTTCTCCCCACCAGGCACTACATGGTGCTCGGGGCACCACCTCGGTTCCAGGAATGGCACGCACCTGCCGCAGGACCGTAATTGCACATGTTGTCATGCCGACCTCTAACCCCACCGCATGTAATTATGGATCAACCGGTCCCGGTTGATGGTGCCACGTTGCTTCCCAATCACACTGCCGTTGATCTGCTGACAACAACAAAGCAAACGGGCTTGCTGCCTGTCCCTGTTTCTCCAGCCCTCGGCCTTCCTTCCTGCATGAAGCAGCGAATAACCTAAGCTCCTCGTCAGTGACAGTCAAGGTGAGCCTGCAAGTCCAGCGCCATGGAACCGACCGAGGAAGACATGCTCCGAGTCACTGCCTTTGCGTGTGAGGCACCCAGCCAGTCACAGTTCATGGCTTCGCACAGAGCCAGTCACACAGGTTGATCACCCTGTGGAAATCCACTGAGCTGTATATGCTTATGGTCTGCACAGCTTTCTATACATGGGCTCGCCTGAAATGCGGTGTTAAGGATGTGAGAGAGAGAAAATGCACTTCATGCTATAAGTGAAACCTACATTATTAATTGGCTGAGAGAGAGAGAGAGAATCCAGGCCTGGAACCACCAGGCCAAACGTTCTTGGAGACGTTTGCGTTCCAAGGGAGCGGCTACCAGGAGCAGCTGGACCGACCTCACTCTCTCTTCCCATTCCCTCCACCCCTAGCTCTTTGGTCCTCCTAAGGTGAACAGGGCACACAGGACCTGTGTGAGGGTTTGAAAGTATCCTATCTAATAAAGAGGGGATATGCTAACTGACCATCACTCTGTCACAAAGATGGCTGCACCCACAGCTGAGGCCAAGTTCCCATAAGAAGCCTTAAGGAGCAATCAGCAGGGGCCTGAGGCTATGCCCTCCTCTGCCACTGTGGGGCTTGACGGGACCTCAGGCCATGCCCCCACCCAGTGGGGCTTGAGGGGGGACCTCAAGGTGCACTTCTTATCCTGGTGCTGAGCTAGGGGACCTCAGGCTGCTCCCCCCACCCCAGCACTAGGCCGGGGATCTCAGGCCATGCCCCCCAGCAGGTGGGGCTTGACAGGGGGTCTTAAGCCGTGCCCCCACTGAGCGGGGCTTGAGGGGGGACCTCAAGGTGCACTCCCAATGCTGGGTTAGGGGAACTCAGGCTGTGCCCCTGCCCAGAGGGGCTTGATGGGGGACCTGAGGCTGTGCCCCCCACTCCTGGTGCTGGGCCAGGGGACCTAGGGCTGTGCCCGGCTTCCCGGCCTGGTAGGGCTTGATGGAGGACCTCAGGCCATGCCCCCCACCTAGTGGGGCTTGATGGAGGACATGCGAGTCTTTCCATGTCCTGGGGAGCAGAGCCTCGAAAACAGAAGCTGGAATCTTAACTGCATAATTCAGCCTAAAACATCGCCTTGTTTATGGGACAAAGTTCTCGTGAGTTCTCCGACTCTGTGGAAAATAATCTGGAGTACAAAGACCCAGGCAGGAGTAAGATGGGTGCTTTTCCAGATGGCAAACAGCTTAAAGATGTGCTTCCAGCTCTATTTGTGAGGACACGAATTGTCTTCTTAGAAACAGGTTCCTTTTCTAATTATGAATAAATACCTTGCTTTTTTTTTTTCTTTTTTCTTTCCAGTTCTGGGAAAAGCACATATGCATATTTCATCCCTGGCCAACGAAACCTTGGGCTTTTCCAGAGCAGACACGCCCTAACCCACTGAGCATTATCCCTAAGCCACACTCTCCCTCCTGCCAGAAGCACGCAGGGCGGAATTGGGTTTGAATGCTGAGAGGGCTTAAAGGAATTCTGTCCTGAGAGTTCTGCAGCCGCCATCCCTGCGACAGAGATGTGGCAGCCCCACCGTGGAGATGCCACGGGCTCGGTGCAGGCTCTCACAGCTGCGCTGCCGGGGGAATTTCACCTTGTGTCTTCCAGGCAGGAAGGCTGGATTAAACGCAGCTAAAGCCAACGGGGGACAGAACGGCATCTCAAACCCCCGAGTCAAATCAGAGGAAAAGTCTGTGTGGCTGGACAGACGGTGGAAGAACGGGGCGAGGAGGAGTGGAGGAGACTCAGCCTCCATTGCCAAAGCCACAATGGCCAGAGAGACAGCGAACGGCACTGCGAACGTTCAAGGTGACCTCTTGGGTTCAGCTTGCCCCTGATGTGTGCGGGCGGTCAAAGACAAAAAAACGTCTCTTTTGACCCCCCCAGTGCTCCTAAGGGGGGAAGGCGGATGACCAGCGGCTGGCTGTGTAGCTGCACCTTCGGTGCCTCCCTGTAGCTTTCAGATGTGAGCCCAATGAACCATCCGCCTTTCCCCAAAAGAAACGCACAACCGTGCGCGACCACAGGGAGCCTCCGGGAGCGCCCAGAGGAGATAAAAGGAGCTGATGCGACCACTACCCAAGATGGGAGATGGGGTGTCCCTGCAGGAAGCAGGAAGTGAAGAGTTCTCCCCAAGTGCTGATGAGTCAGGGCTGCGAATATTTCCCCCAAGCTGATGCCACGGATGTGTTGTGGTGCATCTCAGAACAGATGGTGACATTCTCTAGCTTCAGGGGACGTTGCAAGCAACATGGAAAGCCGCCTTGTATACAGGGAGGTTCCTGACCTTGCCAGAGAACAGAACAGACTCTTCCTTCCTTAGTTACATCCATGCAATGGATATGCTAGCACTGTGCTGTCCAACACACTAGCCACTAGCCACACAGTCCTTGAAACTTATTATTATTATTATTATTATTATTATTATTATTTTTGTAGAGAGGAAGAGAAAGGGCTAGAGAGATAGAAACATTGATGAGAGAGGAAGATCATTCATCACCCCCCAGGGGGGATCATTCATCACCCCACACAGGGGATCAAGCCACAAACTGGGCCTGTGCCCTGACTGGGAACTGAACCGGCGACCTCTTGGTGCCTGGATTGGCCACACTGGATGGACAGTCACTGAAAATTTAAACGAATGGAAATGAAATTCTAAAATTAAACTTCTCAGCCTTCCTAGCCATATTTCAACTGGCCATTTGCCACACGTGGCTACCATACTGGACAGCACAGAAATAGAACATTCCCATCATGGCACAAAGTCCTATTTGGGACAGTGCTGCTCGGGATGTGTTCATAATGAACCTGTCACCTTTCTTATGTCCTTCACCCACCGCACAGGTGGCTCTGACCACTCTACCACCCGATGCCGGCTGCTACTAGGCTGCCACATTAACTTAGCTATTGATATTTCTATAGTAACAAGGGAGGGCGTCCAATGTTGAGACCTGTCTGTGCTGTAGTGTTCCAAAAGCTTTGGGTGACACATAGAAGGTACATCCAGAATGAAGACTGATGTCTCTGCTGTGTGTGTTTGCTGACATGGCAAATCACGCAAAATCCAACTCCATTCCTGACTTTGCTAACTCTTGAGAGAGAACGACTCAACAACCCAGATGCTGCGCTGTTGATGCCCCCCCCCCCCGCCCCCCACACACACGTTTTGTGGGATTAACAGATTCGGTGCAACATGTCGCTTACCTGGGAGTCCTGCTGACTGGCAGCCCTCAGGATCCACAGCGGCAGGCTTGTTGGCCCCACTCCCCAGTTGCCTCCCAGCGTGGATGCACCCCCAGAGACTCAACGTGCCTTTGTGTGAACCCCAAAACCCTCCTCATTGCTCGACACATTTCCCAGGTCGGGCAGACTTGCTTTCTGCCTTCGCAAAGCTGACACCAGCAATGCCACCCTGTGCAACAACCCCCAGAGAGAACCCATCCCCCATCCCCGGGGAGGGTGTCGTGGGGGCCACGGGCCCCGGGAACAGCGCGTGTCCCCACGGAGCTCGCGGGAGCCAGGCTGTTCGGCACACATCTCTGCTGCTAATTCCGAGGTGCTGCTACTGCTACTCCAAACTGTAAGGGTGTCTACAAACAATTCACACTTTCGGAGAGGCATGATCCCCAGGGGGCAATTAACAAAACCAGAGGGGAAAAATCTTTGAAAAGCAACACAGATGGAGACCACGACCAGTGAGACAGAATCAAGCCTCTGTCCCTGGCATTCTAGAAAAGATCTGGCTGACCCCTGGTTGATTCCCAGAGAGTTAGGAGTTGGCGAGGTTTAGAGAGAGAGCATAGGTGGCGGGCTTTATGGAAAAACGCCTCAAAGCGTGTTCGTGAGAAATCAAATGCAGCGCGTTTATTAGCTGCCGAGTTCTCGGAGCAAAGCAGGCGCTGAAGATGGGTTAGGACAGGGGTCGGCAAACTCATTAGTCAACAGAGCCAAATGTCAACAGGACAACGATTGACATTTCTTTGGAGAGCCACATTGTTTAAACTTCTTTGAACGCCACTCCTTCAAAATAGACTCGCCCAGGCCGTGGTATTTTGTGGAAGACCCACCCTCCAGGGGCCCAAGAGCCGCCTGTGGCTCGAGAGCCCCAGTTTGCTGACCATGGGGCCAAGAGGACAAGAACGAGAAGCAAAAGTCTCCAGGGCCCCCCAGGGCTGTGGGTTCCATACCGTTGACCAGGCCCAGGTAGAAGATGGCATTCACCAGCATGCCTCCTTTCCGGAAGTGGTCGCTCATGTGCTCCAGCCAGTTGGCATCCAAACCGCTCACTGCCTGGCCGTTGGTGGAGACCCGGAGAGGAATGCTGACCGTGTAGTACTGCCGGCACTCCTGGTGGCTCTTCGGTTTGTTGAAGAGGGCGAAGATCTCCGTTTCTGCGGGGAGACAAGCCTTTAGACAGGGACAGAGCTGCCTCCTTGGGTCTAGTGGAATCTCTCGGGAGCCTGGGAAATGACCTCAGAGGTGACATCTCGGAGAGGGAGCGCCCTTGCCAGACAATAAAACCCGATTCCAGGCAGAGAGCTAGGAGCGTCCTGAAAGGGACATGGCCTCATGAACTCCAAGTGGAGACTTGGAAGCTTTGAATCGGGCATAGCATGTTATCTGGAATGATTCACCTGTGCAGTTAGGTGTTTGAGAGAAGGACAGAGTAGAGAGTCTCAGAAATTCACACAAAGGTGTTTTGAAAGAAAAAGCAGACATACTTGGGTGAGAACTGGTCTGAAAACACACACACACACACACACACACACACACACAGTCTTCAATGTACACAGGCACATAAAAGCAAAAATACTGCCGTAATTCCAGGAACCTTGCCCACCCCTCAACTCGGCTATTTATAAACTGCAGTGGTGTTTCCTGGGGCTGAGCCCATAATACTTAATCAAGCACATCAAAAATACATCATTGATATGTAAAAATAAATACGTTCCGGTAAATGAGGGTTCCTGCCTGGCTTGGAAGGTCTGCTCAGCCAGGCAGGCAGACATTGGCATTGAGGGGGGGGAGGGGGAGAAGAGGGGGGGCGTGAGCTGAACTTCCTGTCCCCTTCTTTATGGCCTGGCTTTTCAAAAATCAATAGTCACCACCACGCATCCGCTGCCCCGCGCCTGCCCTACGTGCCGCAGGCCACGAGCGAGCAGTCCTGGCCTCCGCAGTGAGGACCTGGAATTTCCATCTCAGTCCGAAGGTCTATTTTTGGGTTTCTCGTTGAGTCAAGCCATCAGGGCTCAACCCAGCTTGAAAAACCCTGCTTCCACAGGCTGCGCAGGCATAGGCACTGGTTTCCAAAAATATCCGTTTCGATAAGAAAATCCCTGCCCTTCTTTCAAAGAAATATTTTAAAGGCCATCAACACTAGCAAAAAAAGCCAGACGTCACCCTCACGCTCTCCGCAGGAGACACCTGGCCTACATCCACGCCCCGAGGCGCTGCCGCTGACCTGCCCATATTTCACCATTGTCGCCCTAGCCAAATAAACAGACTCCCTTTCCTTTATTCAAATAAATGCATCGTAAAAGGAAACCCTGCTTCCAGATTCTAAGGGAAACAACGACCACTTGCTGCAAACAGGAGGGAACGGCGAGGCACACGAACGCGCACCAAATATGTCCATTCCGTGTAGCATCTAAAATTATCTCACGCAGGAACTGTCTTCTGGACAGAGGAAGTCTTTTCGCAGCCCCATCCGAGCCGGCTTCAGCAGAGATCCCTGGGGAGCAATGCTGGGCCAGGAGCCTTTGTCATCAGCAGGAGTGAAGCTCCTCGGGGAAGGCGGGAGGTGAGGGGGGCTCATTTCCTGCTATCCACTGGCCTGGACCAGTTAGGAAAGGAAAGTGCCCATCTTCACAAGCGGCCACCTGGATTTCCAAGGAGCACCTCTGGCCTCGTCCTTGTCCCCCACCCCAGATTACCTTTCTCAGCCCACCTGTCTGACTCAGGAAGCTGTCCCAGCCAGGGGAGGCTTCCACAGGAGATAAAGGAGGTCTCGGTGTACAAAACTGGCCGCCGCTAAACTATTTCGTGACCTTCAGACACACACTTGAGAGGGATGGGGTCGTGCAAAGCAAGATGTGTCACGGAGGGGACCCAAGCAATGCACTGGGGCTAGGGCTGGGGAAGGACAGGATGTGAACTAGATAATGAGGCGTTTCCCAGCCGCAGGTGCCAGGGCTTTATGTAGGAGCCAAAGCTACAAAGGCAGGAGGCTAAGCAATGCTCAGAGGAGAACTTCACATCATCTGGATTTCCTCAGACGCAGAGCCTGCAAAGCCTTTGGGTGCCATTGGCTATCTGGGAAGTGATCCCGGGAAACAGAGTGAGGGGGATGGGGTGGGAAACAGGGGATGAGATGAGGGCCCACGGAGGGTGCATTAACGCAAGGGTTACCGTTCGGATCATTCAGGCTCAGTTCCCCTCAGGTGCCATAGAGAACACCCCTCAGGTTGCCTTACCAAGGTGGTGAGCCAGCCAGGGCCGTGATCCTCAGGGACTGAGGGCCACCCTTGAGGCTGATAGATGAAATAGAGAAGGGCCGGAGACCGGGATGGCAGGACACAGGCTTTATTGAGGGAAGAGTACCCCTGCCAGCTGCTTTCAGAGAGGGGCGGAAGAGATCGAGGGCCAGGGTACAAGCACCGTTAAGGATAGGGGACGGGGCTTAGGGCACTCAGCACACGCTGATTGGTGATTAGGGACCTAGGGATTTAGGAATTGGGGGCTTAGGGTATTTGGCAGGTGCTGATTGGTGGTTCAGAGCTCAGGAATGTCTGGCCGTAGGTGGGGTTTACGTCTTCTGTCCATCAACTGGAGGAAGGGAGGGTCTATCAGAGGCATTCATCCTGGGCCTGCTGAGCCGGGGCCCAGCCAGATTCCTGGGATTTGAGGCTGTTCTCGGGACCACTGCACAGGCCGAGGCTGAGAAAGCTGGTCCCAGGGGACTCCCAGATGGGCCAGAGCACTATCACCTGCTATCGTCACGCACGAATCCATGGGAATTAAGGAGAAACCGCAGCCTTTACGTGGGAGAAGTGAGTGGGGAATTTGGAAGCGGCTAAAGACCCAAAACTATATGACGACCTGATTACACAGGATTCCCCCCACACATAGGGCAAGACAGAAACACAACTTTCCCTGACTCGAAACAGAACAGAAAAAGGGGAAGGCCGGAGTGAGAAGTGAGAGTGCGGTGCGGTGCGTAGAGAAAGTAGGGCTTATCACACGTGGTGCAGTGAGGTCACAGGGCTCCCCCCGCCGCCCATCTTCCCATCTGGACCCTCCCCAGGGAGGAGGACCGAGGCCAGAGACAAAAATACGTTTTGTCAGGAAGGAAAGGAAGTGCCGTTGGAATCAAGAGCCTCCCAAGCATTCGGAGAAATGAAATATTGGGAGAAACCTGATTTCAGCTGCATAACCCTGTGGTAAACTCCGTCCCCCCTGTCTCCTTGGCCACGATCCTCTCTCTACTCACGTGGAAACCAGCCAAGAGAAACTGTCCCTGAGTGACGTCCTTTGATGTTTTCATATTCTGATTCTCCGAAACACATCTCACATGAGCAGGCACCAGGGAGTCCAGAGAGAAGCCCCACGTTTGTTTAAAGCTTCTCAGCTGCTCGGTGACTCACGCATGACCCCAGCTGGAAGACTTTTCCAGACATCGGACAGAAAGTCCCAGAGGAGGGGGGTGGGGGGGGGGTAGAAGCATTGTTTCTGAGAATGTTCTGAGAATGGCTGGAGATGGGGCCTAGCAGAACACTGAAGAAGCATCGAGACTGTCTTATGGTGCCTGGCTGGCGTGGCTCAGGGGTTGAGCCTGACCCAGGAACCAAGAAATCACTGTTTTGATTCTTCGTCAGGGCATATGCCTGGGTTGTGGGGCTTAATCCCCACATGCTGAAGGCAGCCACTCAATGATATTCCTTTCTCATCTCGACAATGCTTCTCTCTCTCTCTCTCCCTCTCCCTCTCCCTCTCCCTCTCCCCCTCCCCCTTCATCCCTAAAATTCAATAAAAACATATTTAAAAAAAACAACAACACAAAGACTGTGTTGTATTTCTATCTTGTTGTCTTTCTCTTTCCCCCTTGTGCCGTTCCAATCCTCTGTGACAAGGACTGTCCCTGTGATATGACAGATGATGCACATGTGTCTGCTGATTGACCTGAGCCAGATAATACGGGAAGCTAGGAAAGGGAGAGGGGGTGTGGGCTCGCTGGGTGTTGCCTGTCTGACAGCAGCCCACCCTGGCCTTGCTGAGCACCCGGGGGGCAGGGAGGAAGGAGACAGATGCCCAGGTCTGAGGCTGCATCAGGCAGTGGGAGCTGAGGTATGCGGTGGAAGTCTGCAGCCTGCCTGCAGGCAAGGCCCCAGAGAGGCGGTGACGTGCGGGCAGCAGCGGGGCCAGTGGGTGCTCCAGGAGTCCCCCAGGCTGGAGGGAAGAGAGAGCTCAGAGTTTGGCTCAAAGCATGGGGGCTCCAAGGGCTAGACTGGGAGGAGGAGGAGGAGGAGGAGGCTGGTGAGTTAGCTGGATGGGAAGAAACAAGTGGGGGTCAGACTTGGCCTGGTAGCTGGGCTAAGTGGGGGGTAAGATCTCCTGAGGTCATGGACAGGGGAAGCAGGGGGAACTAAGCCGAAAGGTCTGCACTGGGAAGGCAGGGCTGTGGGCACCATGGTGGGAGAGAGGGCAGGGGGCCTTGGGCCTGTCCAAATTCTTCCTCAATCTGGGAGAAGGCTGCTTCAGGCTTTGATCAGGCTCGGGCACTAACTGCGGGCACCTCTGTGTGCCAGGGCAGAGTGTGGGCACCACTGCATACACAGCACGCCATGGGAACCCATCAGTAAGGATAACCCACTGCAGCCACAGGCACACACACTGTATTGACGAGGCCTTTACCATCTCCATTGGTTCTGTGCCCAGAAACCTTAAGTGGATCCCCCCAGAAATCACAAGCTGGTAAGTGGCAAAGCCAAGAGCCTTTCAAACCCCAAGCCTGGGCTGTTTCCCAAATCTAACAAGAGGCTAATGTCATCAGTGCACAGAAGGCGGGAGCCGAGGGCTGCGGGTGGGAGCTCAATAGCTGTTTGCTAATGGGCTGAGTGAAAGGCCAGAAAGATAGTGGCAGGTGGCAGATGTGGGGGTGGGGGTGGGAGCAGGACCACAGGGTAGAACTATCCTGGGGGCACAGGGAAGGGAGGGGCCACGTATCGGAAAAGCCAGACTCAGGAGAGCACCTCCCTCCTCTCTCTCCTCTCACAATGAGCTGCCCAGCCAGGAGGCCTGCGCACTACAATCCCCTCAGCCACGCAGTGCCATGGAGCCCCCTGGCCCAGGTTTCTGCCTGGCACTGTAAGCATTTGAGGGTGAGAAGGGCGATGCTTGGAAGACACTGTATTATCTCAGTGACAGCGAGAACAGTTTCCATTTGCACGAACCTGCCCGGCCTCCTTGTTTCTGTGGCTGAAGTTGCAGCAACAGTGATAACTGAGGGAAGGACAAGGCCGGGAGAGAAGTGGCAGGTGGACATCGGCGACCTCTCCCTGCCTAACCTATCCCTCCCTGGCCTTCCCACCGGCCTGCTTGTTACAAAGGAAGAACACAAGCTCCCTCTGGACAGAGCTGCCTCCCAAGGGGCCTGGCCCTGAGCAGAGCTGCCTGGGGCAGGGGAGTGTGGGAGGGAAAGGGGAAGCATCCTGGAGCAGCCGGGCATGGGCTGTCCCCGCACCAGCTCAGGCGATCGCCACACGCACCGCGAGGCCATCAAACCAACAGGAAATTCCCCCGAAACCAGGAAATAAAAGTCAATGAGCGGGAAGAAAACCACGTGATGGGCCTCCGAGGGGGCCGAGGGGGCACGTGGCATAATCTCCGAACCAGAGCCGCTGCTCCCCGGAGCCCGTGGGGGTGCGGAGGGGACCGCCCGCTCTGTGTCTGATGGGGAGAATGGGCCGGCAAGCCCTATCTGAGCAGCCCCGGCCTCGACTGGCTCCCCAAGGCCTCCTATAAAGGAAATAAATTAACGGAGGAGAAAGAGGGGGAAGCAGGGAAGGCTCCCTCGGGACTTCTTTTAATTGTCTTGCTGTGATTGCCTATTTAAGCCCACCTGGCAGGAGGAGGAGTAAAAACACTTCACCCTCCTTAGGGGGCCCTGAGAGGAAGGCAAGCTGAACGCTGAGCAAGCAGCAGAGAGGGGAAGCTTGGGAGAGAGGGAGGGGGCGTTTAGGGCTGGTGCAAGGAGAAGAGTTCCCAGGAGGAAGATTAGGAGAGAGGCTGCGGTGAGATGAAGGCCATGGCCCATGTGGACAGGGTCCCTGGACATCCGGCCTTCAAGCAGGCTGACGGCTGATGCCAGGAGATAAAACGTAACCCTCGGCGGGCCTGGGAGGCGACTTTCCTCATCTGTGAAATGGGCACAACCAACGACAGCACCTTCTGTCATAAAGCTGCCATGAGGTGCCATCCAGAGGACACACAGGGAGAACCGAGACCACTTAGAGGGTCATCCCCATTGTGCCTGCTGTCTGTCCATCCACCACAAGGCCATGCACGGGCACTAGCAAGCCCTGTGTGTTCATTCACTGCTGAAAAAAAAAAAAAACAAACCCAAAAAATCCCAAAGACTCATTTATTCCACAAGGAGAGGAAAAGGATGACAGCGAGATGCCTACATTTCAGGGACCTGTGGCCTCCTGAGCAGAGAGTTAAGAGCCAGCCTCATGTCTAGACAACAGACAGGTGCCCACGTAGTGAGATGGGGGAGGTGGTATAACACCCTACACAGCTAACATTCCTTTCCACTGTTTAGTTGACCACATCCAGACGCACAGGAACCCATGTTCCCCGGCAGGAACTAGTTTTCTAGTGGAGAATGGGGACCTGGGAAGATGACACACAGGCCAGGACACGCTGGTGTGCAGGGGTCTCTGGGTGTCCTGTGGCCGGGGGCGTCTTTATGTGAGGGAGGTGAACAGTCACAGGGCAGCAGGCGGCACCCGGGGAGAGGTGGATCCTGGGATAAACCGCCCCAGTGAACTCTTCCTGGGGTCAAACACAGAAGGCAGGACACCTGGGAAATAGCTTGGGGAAAGGTGGCTTCTGGAGCAGGAGAAACCTGAAAACCCCCGAGTGGAACCTTAGTATGAACTGCCTCCTTTCTCAAAGCCAGGGTTCCACTCAGAGCAACCTGTACCCCAATACTAACAGCTCACACTCAGGAGTCAAGCAGCGGCAAGTATTTCAAATGTGCATGTCATTTAACCTTCCATCAACAAATGATTGTTCTATCCCTATGTTCCAGGGTAAGACACAGAGGCATGGAAGACTGCCTAGCTAGAAGGTAGCAATCTGGCATGGAAATAGACTCCAGGTTCCTAACCATGTGTCACCTGCCTCACCACAGCTCCTGCCCCTCATCCCCGCCCAACTCCGAGATCCTGGATTGTAGAGAAGGGCTCCTAGGGGTCTGTCTTCCTTCTCAGCACGCACACACCCAGCCCATTAGCAATGAGCGGATAGAGGTTTCTGGAATAAGACTTGGACATTCATTAGGAGGCATAGACAGGGTCTCAATGTGCTCTCAGCTACTCTGGAGGGAGCAGAAGTCTACCTCGAACAGTGAAAAATCCCACAGACAAAAAGCTCTACTGCAGTACCTAACAGGGATCTGGGCGTAGAATAAACAGAAATCCTAATACTTCCAAAAACCGAGGCAGCGCAAATCTCTCTCTCCCTCTAAACCAGTGGTTCTCCGCCTTCCTAATGCCCAACTCTTTAATACAGTTCCTCATGTTGTGGTGACCCCCTAACATAAAATTATTTTCGTTGCTACTTCATCATTGTAATTTGGCTCCTGTTAATGAATCGTAATGTAAATAAATATATGTGTTTTCCGATGGTCTTAGGCAACCCTGCTAACGGTTCTCAACCTGTGGGTCGCACCCAAGACCATCTGAAAATACAGATATTTACATTATGATTCATTAACAGGAGCAAAATTACAGTTATGAAGTAGCAACGACAATAATTTTATGGCTGGGGGTCACCACAGCATGAGGAACTGTATTAAAGGGCCAGCGGCATTAGAAAGGTGGAGAACCACTGTTCTAAATCAACGTGGCAAATAAGCCCCCAGGATGAACCATCCCACAGTGCACTTTTCAGGAAGTACTGACATAACAAAACCCCCCCACACACTTCACCTTCTATGCTATTCTCAAAGCATGCTCCACTCTTCATCATTTATTGAAGGCTAATTTCAAGAATTAGCAAATAAATAATAACGTTAACCAGGGAGGTGATCCAGAAAGGCGAAAGAGAGAAAGGCCTCCTAAGGCTTGGGGTCACCTCCTGTCAGTCTTGTTACTGATTCTCCTTCCAAAGACTGGAAGAGGCCACCCAGCTCACACAAGTACCTGGCTCTCAGGAAACGGCTGGAGGCTAGGTTTGCTGGAGAAAGATGAAAGGGAATTGAGGGGAAGCAAAGAGAAATATGACTGTCTATACACTGAGGGCCCCAATAAATCTTGTGAGTCTGTGAGGATATTACACAGGAAAGACCAAGTGGAGAGGTGAATTGGGATGATGGCTAGGCCTGCCTGGGTTCACATGCCAGACCAGCCAATACCCAGCCTGGACAAAGGTTTACTCTCTCAACCTCAGTTTACTCTGCTGAAAAATGGGCCGCACGAGAGCTCACCCAAATCCTGGAGCTATCGGGAGAATGAAGAGATGGGTCATATAAAATGTGTACTGGCACAGGGCCTGGAACCCAGGAAGTAGTCAAACATGTCGGCTTCTGCATTGTTGTGCTGTTATTTGAAATCCCCAACCAAAAGGGCATGCTCTAACGGCTGTTCTCATGAGATTCAGAGGATTTCACACATTGGCCACGTGAGTGTTTTCCACATGGTGCTGACCTGTCCATGCACCTCCCTGAAATCTGGCTGTTTCCAGCCTAGTGAGTTTGAGTCACCCGTTTCCCACACAACGTGCCCTCAGCTGGCTTTCTCGGTTTCTTTCTTTAGGCAGATATTTAAAACAAGTGAGCCCAAAATGGAGCCTCTGCTTTGCATGGGTGCCGGCACGAGAGCACTTCCTGTGTTACAGGGGGTAACTCAAGGGCAGTGCAAAAAAAGCACGTGGGTGAAATAACTCAAGGGTGATAATCCACTTCAAACGTGCCCATTTTGGAGCAACTGCGAATCAATTTCGTGTGGTTCTGCTCCCTCGCCTTCCCTTTCCCCACGGAAGTCACGAGGCCCAGAAAAAGCACTTGATCAACGTTCTCCTGTTCGATGGATGGCACTCTCTACATTCTCACCCCATTTCTTTTTTCGTAAAATGCCACGGGGATTCCTGAGAAGCGGTTAGCCTCTCTTCCCTTGGGCCAATAGGCCCTGGGCCGACATACTTACTTCCCGAGGGTGGTTCGCCAGGCACTTCGGACAGCTCCCCGTCCAGTCCATCCGGAGTCTTGGAAAAGTCTGCACCGTCCCCCACTTCCAAAGGCGAGCTGGGCTGTGTGGCGGTGATGGGTGTCTCCCCTCCTGGGCCCTGGTTTGGCTCTGGGCTTCCTCCATCCGCTCTCGCTGGAGCCCCTGGGTTCTTGTCCTCACCCCGCACCGGGGGGCTGCTGCCTGCTGAGTTCACAGGGCAGTGGTACTGAGGGATGACACTCACGAATTTCAGGCCCCGACTGGCCGCCTCCTGGACCTGTGAGGCAAACAAAACGGAGAGAACCACGTGAATGGAATGCTCTACCAACAAGATGCTCTACACAGAAAACATCCAAAACGCCTCAACGTGAAACCCAGGGAGCTGGCGGAGGCACCGTGTGCAGGCAGTACATGCACCCCAGCCCTGGCCTGACTGGGGGCAGAGAGCATGGGCCTTGTTTTTTCTAACCACGGGAAAACACTGCATGGAGCTGCGAAGAGCGGGGATGACCTGTCTTTGAAACACTGTACTATGAGTTTTGTTTTTTTATTTATTTTTTCTAAGAGGCTTAGGAAAGGCTCTAAAAGGATGAGCTGAAACAAAGAGAGTTTGAAAAAGGAAGTTCATTTGGTAAGAGTTTATTTTTCATCTTTTTTTTTTTTTTCTTTTTCTGATGAATCACCTACTTCCTGCCAACCAGGCGACTGTATAATCCAGTATGCCTACATAAGTACATCCTAACTACCTGATGACATTTTATGACCCAGAGAGCTTCCTCTTTTAAACAATTGTTTTGGCAGCGAAGGGCTGAGACGGGGAAAATCACCACGGTGGGAGAGCAGATGCGCACGTTCCCACAAGAGGGGACACCTGCTTGGGGGTGCTGGCTGGTCCCCGGGGAAGCTGGAGGAGCAGAGACCACGCCAGGCCTACGGGTGCTGCTCGGGCAGATGTATGATTCTGCAGGCCACGGTCCACACCATGCAGTCTAGGTAATGGGTAAGTTCCTTCTCACTTTCTGGGCACCATAAGTGGGGGGCCTAATGGCCACATAGAGTATTGTGGCATTTTAACCTTCCTCTCCCTAAAAAATTCCCCTAGACAACTGAACGTAGTAGTCATAAGTGAAAAACAAAACAAACCATAAAAGTAGTAGCCTGATAAAACCAAGCAAGAGCCAGCCAAAACTAAAAGATGAACTTCAGGGGACTTTGTGGGCAAAGGTGCTCAAATAAACCAGGAGGTAGAGACCTCCAAATTGTGGTAAGTCCTAGTCACCAACCCCTAAGCAGATGACCTCAGAAAATCCTGAGACCTCTGCAGTGATCACCTCCATTTGAGAATTAGTAAGAAATACCAGCATAGAGTGTCTCTCTCTTAAAGAGGAGCAAGCCTTGGCAGCCGTCGTTGGATGAACCATCCAACTTTAAGCAGAAGGTCATTTTAGTTCAATGCACCACACATTCTAGAAGACAATTTAGGGCAGATGCAAACATGCCAGTCCACTTTTTTCTACAAAGTCTAGCCTGTGCTGGACACAACAATAGCAATAGTAGTAATTACCACTTACTGTAGACCTACTATGTGCCAGGCGCTGACTGCATTAGGCACTTCACATAAATGGTTTTGTTTGAAGAATGACTAGGAGTTCACTAAATGGGAGAAGGGCAATGTAGATAGAGAGAAGGAAGGGTTACCATGGGCAAAGGCTTGGTGGTGTACATCCTGATGTATTCAAGAAACTTCAAAATGTTTCTGGAACATGACAGGAGAAGCCAGGAATGCCCCGAAATGAGGTTGAACTGGAAATCACAAGGGCCATATCATGGATGCCAACAAAGGCTCTCACTTCATCCTGCAGGCCAGAATATCCCCAACTTCCCCACTAAGGGAACTCCAAGACCAGAGAACAGTGGAGAGCAAATAACAAGATTTCTTTGCTCATCTTCTATCTTAAACATTAATGAACATTCTGCATCCTGAACTGTAGTTGTACACAGTATCAAAACTTTAAAAACACCTCAACCCAAACCTTCCAGGGCCATTCATGTCTCAGGAACATGAACCATCTTTCTACATAAATCTTTTTTTTTTTTCTCTACATAAATTTTTGTCTGTAGCACTAGGTACTTTCTTTGGGTGGATTCCTGGAAGTGGAATTAATGGGTTAAAACAAGCATGTCAAACTCAAAGGCTAACACGGGCCAAATATATGAGCCATGTGGCCTGTGGGCTGCAAGTCTGACATGCTTGAGTTATGGGATTTTAACTCAACAAAGGCTTGATACAGGCTGCACAACTGTTTATCAGGAAGGGTGAGTAGTCCTTCTTAACCAGGAAAACTGCATTTGGATTTTATAAAGACCACTGTTTGGCTAGACCCTGGGGGCCTTGACACTTCTGGTTTTCTACCTCACTCTAGACCAGGCAACTTCTTTTCTCTTTCTCCCAAAGTCATTTGACTGTTTTTCAAATTGAGCCATGTTTGTTTCCCATTCACTCCTTCACTCATTTGCTCATTCATAACTTACTGAGCAAGGCTCACGTGCACGATAATGGTGAGGATTAGGTTGTGTTTAGCAGGATTCATCCTCAGCCACAAGTTCTTACCACGCTACACTTCACTAGGTGACCTCCTGGGTTTAACCACTGGGCATATGTTAATTATTCCCAAATTTGAATTCCACAGCCCTAATTTTTCTCTGGGGTTCAGACATACATGGCTGGCGATCACAGCTCACAGGGTCCACCAGAGACCTCATCTCTTCAAACTGGCATCTTCCTTAGCTCTTCCCTTTCTCGAATCCCATGTGTACACTCACCACATCCTGCCAGATTTATCCCCCCATGTTTCGGGAATCCCTCCCCCAGTCTCCTTATATCTGAGATCACTTTATTTAGGTGCTCAACAGCTGGTGCTGGATACCACCATTGCTTCATGCTACACCAGGTCTTTACGGGCACAGAGTCAAATCAGCATGGAAGATCAGATCATGAATACCCATGTCACCTGAGTTACAAAATTCTCCACAAAATTTCCCTAACAACTGTGGCTTCTTAAAACAACTGTTAAACACTGTACAACGTCTACTTAGAACCTTAACATGCATTATCCTAGGCCTCAAATAATAGCTTACAGAAGAGGAAACTGGTCAACCATCACGGGGATAATCACAGGTAATGCTCAGGTATGAATGAATATCCTAAATCCATCCTGAAGCTCCTTCAACAATACCACTCCTTCTATGTTATATAATCCAACCTGTGCCAAGATGCCCAGCTACAATAGATACTATTTTAAACTGAAATACGCTCTTACCCACCTTCTTCTCGTTTCTGCTGTGTTTCATAAGCACCCCACCCACAAAACTTAAGGGAGTGATCATTGCTGGTATAGGCACCAAATATTAAATAATACTACTTCTAATGGATCCAAGACTTCATTCAATTGCTCTATAATGAGTAAGAACAAATTTGATGGTAACTATATTTTTTAAACCTAAAACCAGAAATCTCATGATGTGGAAAAATATTTTTTAAAAATTATTTCTATACAAAGCCTCAATGCATTGTAAAAATAACCGCCTTTTGGTGTGTATTTGAAGCATCATTTTCATTAAAAATAACAACAGACTATTTGGATAGTCCCAGAAAATTTAGAACATACTGTTTGCTACTTTACTTTCAAAATGAATACCATGTTGCAAATAGTAAGTGTACTATATATACCAGTCTGGTACACTTACTTGTGTTGTAGAGTACATATATCAGTCAGGGTGAAACCAGTCAGGGAGAAATGAGATACAGGGTGGGTTTAGTAAAAATGAAAGCTAATGTAACATAGAAAAAAGGAGCAGAAAAGGCTCCTGCTGACAGGTCAGTGGGAACTGGGAATACCCACAGGTCATATCAGATAGTGTAGGTCAAGGGTCAGAGATAACGTAATACCATTTCGTCTGAATCCAATGAAGAAGGTTAATTTCACGTGTCAACTTGGCCAAATTAGGGCGACTAATTGTTTGGTCAACACTAGTCTAGCTGTGGCTGTGAAGGTATTTTTCAGCTGTGATTAACATCTACTCTCCAGTGACTTTAAGTAAAGCAGATCACTCGCCATAATGTGGGTGGGCCTCGCCCAACGAATTGAAGGCATGATGAGCCAAGACTGAGGTTCTACAAAGAAGAAGGGATTTTACATGTTTAACAGCAGAGAAATGCTGAGTCTTCAACCGTCAGAGTCAAGACGGCAGCATCACTCTTACCTGAATCTCTAGCCTGAAAGATGGCCTTACAGATTTTGGACTTGCTAGCGGGCATTTCCTTAAAATACATCAATTTCAAACTCAATCTTTCTCTCGATAGATAGATGATCGATAGGTAGATAGATAGATGCAGCCATCCTTCAACATCTGTGGGGAATTGATTTCAGGACCCTAGTGGATAATAAAATCCACGAATACTCAAGTCCCTTATATAAAGGGCTATAACAATTGCATATAACCTATGCACAACCTCTCAGGTACTGTACTTTAAATCATCTCTAGGTTACTTATATTACCTAACACAATGTAAGTGCCATGTAAATAGTTGTCATACTGTATTGTTTAGGGAACAATGATTGCAAAAAGTCTGCATGTGTTCAGTACCGATGAAACCATCGTAGGCCCAAGGACACAGTACACATCAGCAGCAACGTAACATTTCCTCCCTGAATATTTTCCATCCGTGGTTGGTTGATCCTGCAGATGTGGAATCTGCAGCTAGGGAAGGCCTGTTGTAAGCCTATTAGTTCTGTTTCTCTGAATTAACAGGAGGAGAGCAGGCAAAGGGAGTGCGATAGCCCAGGGCAGGCTGATGGAGGTCTCTAAATCTAACCCTGCTTTGCTGTGAAATGAAGAGAAGGCTGTGAGCTCCCATAAGTCAGTGAGAGAGCATGTGCTCCAAACAGAAACAAGTCCACTAAGATTTAATCAGGTATCAATGCAAGGTCCCAGGGGGGAGGCTGGAGGTGCAGCGAGAGAGCTAGCTGACAACGTGTAGCCCGTTTCTAACTTTATGTTACACTTAATGGGATCCCTATAACGAATAAGCTAATTAATGCTGGGGATCAGAAACTTAACAACTTTTTACAACTACAGAGTGGCGCTGCCCTTCGTGGTAGTCATGAGCCAGGTGGGGGCTGTTTAAATTCAAACAAAATTTAAAAATCAAGTGCTCAGCCACACTCGCACCACACTTCAGGTGCTCAGTAGCAAGTAACTAGTGTAAGGTTTTAAAAAAGTCCCGATTTTTAGAAAGATTGGAAAGATTCTTTCCAAAAATCGGGACTTTTTTTTAAAAAACGCCTTGGGACGCGGGAAAAAGTGTTAGAAATGGGACTGTCCCGCCAAAAGCGGGACGATCTGGTCACTTTAAACTAGTGACACTACAGTACTGGACAGTACAGAAATAGAACACCAGTCATGGCAGAAAGTTCTATTGGATAGAGTTGTTCTAAAGCATAATAAAACATAAAATACTGAGCAGTAGGAACAGTTTTCAACAGTGGTTTCAGAGACATAAAATATAAGGTAAAGACCAAGGCTCACACACATCCCACTTGTACCCGAGACCACTCTGACCCTCCCTCATAACTCTTGGGTCACCGCCTGGGATGGCTGACATTTAAAGGTGTTTGTGGACCCGTGACATAGACAAAGAACCCACAAACAGAGGCATGTGCTTTGTGTCAAGAACAGGCACAAAAATGCTGTTCTGGGTTGCACAGCTACATGTGAGTCTTTGCGGTGAATATATTATCATATGCACACAACCCTTCCCATCTTTTATCACCTAGACTCTTGTACAGCTTTCTGAAAAAGGGAGGTTCAAAAATAACACCCATTTTAGCTCAAGTCTGAAGCTGCCTTCAGTTCTGACGTGTTAACACTTAGCTTCAGGAACAGAAAGCTTTACCAAGCCCTGCTGGGTGTTTGGCTCCACTGTGGAGCCCCAAGGAAAGAACATGTGGACTATCTGGTGGTGTGGTTGTCTCTTTTAATGACTGACAGGTCATGGAGTGAGCCCTGGACAAGGAGTCTGAGACCTAAAGCTTTGGATCCAGCTCTGCCACTCACTAGCTATGTTGTGTAGTCAAGGATTGATTTATGTAAGCCTCATTTTCCTCATCTGTAAAATGTGGATGATAACATCCATTAATTCATTCCATAACTATTTTCTCAGTACCTACTAGGGCAGTGGTTGGCAAACCGCGGCTCGAAAGCCACATGCAGCTCTTTGGCCCCTGGAGTGTGGCTCTTCCACAAAATACCACGTGCAGGCGCGCACGTACAGTGCGATTGAAATTTCGTGGCCCATGAGCAGAAGTCGGTTTTCGGCCTGGGCGAGTCTATTTTGAAGAAGTGGCATTAGAATACTGAAGGGGCCTAAGAGCCACATGTGGCTCGAGGGCCGTGGTTTGCTGACCACTGTACTAGGAGAAACTAATAGTGAGCCAAACAGGCACTAAACCCGCCCTCTTGCATTTTGTATGTGTTGGTCTAATTCAAGGGTAAGTGAGAAATTCTGAAGAGTTAATGCGGTTCATCCTTCTCAAACTGTCCATGCTCAGTTTGAGGGACTGCTATTTGGCAGGGCTAAGGTTTTGGGGAAGAGGTATTTCTTTATTCTTCTCTGCTATTAGGGGTTATTTGGAGTTCAGGAAATGCTGAAAGAATCGAGAAACCTGTAAACTCCCTTAAAAACAAAAGGAAGAGGAGGGGCCCATTGTTTTGGTCGGAGTAGAGAGTGAACCCATCCTTTGGTGGCTCTGTTCAAGGCAGGCAATTATGACAAAAGAAGTCTTATTTTTTCTCATAATCCGTGTTAATGGCTCAATTCTTTCACTTAGATTGTGCCTATAGTTTCAAGATTCGGTAAAACTGGAGTGCATAGTAGTTAGAAATAAATAGGACTGTCCAAAGATCTTCAACCGTCCCTTTGTGCCCCTGTAAACCAACCCCTGTGTCAACAGTCTCAATAAAAAATGCACACAAAGTGAACAAGGAAGGAAAGGTCTAGTCTACCTGTGAAGAACAACCTAATGGTAACTGAAAGAGCACCCAACTGGCGGCAGGGTAGGGCCAGAGCTGGACCTTAGGAAGACCTGGAACCAGCATCTCCAGCACAGTCAGAAACTTTCTCCAAGTTATGTCCTACTTTTTCTTTATTTGTTAGCATCATTCTTCTTATCTAAAAACAAGGTTCTCCAATTAGCAGAAAATGTGGCCACTGTCAACTTCTGAGTCTATTTGCTTAGAGCTTAGCTACTGAAGACAGAATGTCCTAAACTTCCTGATTACACACAGTAAAAAAGATCCCAGGGGAGGCCTCTGATTGGCCCAACTTAGGTCAGGTGTCCACCTCTGGGCCAATCAGTTCTGACCAAGGGCAGGGTAGCTCCCATGGAAACTATACAGATGCACTGTGGCCACAAAGCAGCTCTGAAGAAGAGGAATTTTAGGACAAAACAAATATTTTAAAATCTGTCATGTAGATACATTATGTCATGTGAAATAAAATCTGAAATTTTTTCAGTACTCACATGTACTCAAATGAAGACGAGAATACAAACCAAGTATTATATAAGGCAACTGATACTTAAGCCAAATAAAACCAAGCAAATAAATCCTTACCATGCTCATATACAGGGGTAGGCAAAAGTAGGTTTAGAGTTATGAGTACCTGAAACAGTTCATTCTTGTATTGTGATTAATTATTGTATTGTTTTCCATATGAACACCCGTAAACCTACATTTGCTCACGCCTATATTTTGGTCAAAGTGGTTCCTGCCTCAGTGCATGGGTTATTTGGTCCGCAGAGAGACAGCAGTCTGCTACTTCACCCAGGGTATCTTTGCATATCTCCAAATGGCAGGTCTGCTAAAAAAAAATTGCTTCCTCACCATTACTGAAATATAACTGAAGACAGTTTTTATTTTTGCCACAACAGATATAAACCCAGGCTGGGAGGGGCATGATGGAAGAGTCAACACGCTAGAGCAGACGAGTGTCCCCTCTGGGAGATGTTCCCTGACCCTGCAAATCCCTATTCTCTCTCACTAGAAGCCCATCAGGAGAATTTAGCATAAATGTGGTTGCCTGGGCTCAGATCAGGACCCTGGAGCAAAAAGCAAAGACTTCTGCCCATTTTCCAGGGGGGAAAATGTACAGGAGAATCTGCCATTGCCCACCAGTCTGCTAGAACCCCCAGCTCCCACTAAGGCCACTGCACAACCACAAAAGAAATGGACAAATCAAATCTCAAAGCATTATGCTAGCAAAGCACTTAAAGAGACTCGCATCACAGTCTCGTGGGAAAGTCACAGAATGAGTGCTGGACCTCCCTGTGTGTTGCTTTGTGGCTTCCTAGATCCCTGGTGAGTAAAAATAACCTCGCCCACAGGTGAAGTCTCTGTATACAGAAATGGCGTGAGGGAAGGACTCCCATAAGGCTAGCAAAGGTGAAGCGGTAAGAAAAGTGTCATAAGTTAAGCAAAGAAGACCAAATTTCAATGTACCTGCACCAAAAATCCACCATCACAAATATTTACATTTACTGAGAGTTTACCATATGCCAAATATTGTTTTAAGGGCCTTACATGGATTAACTCATTAAATCCTTATAATAACAATATAAGTATTTACTCTGTTTTTTGTAATCCTCATATGAAGATATGTTTTATTAATTTTTAAAAACAGAAGAAGGAAGGGAAGGAGGAGGGAGTAAAAGAAAGAGAGAAAAGAAAGGGGGGGGGAGGAGGAAGGGAGGGAGGTAGGGAGGGAAGAAGGAGAGGAAGAAAGAGATCATCAATGTGAGAAAGAAACATTGATAGGCTGCCTCCCATATGTATCCCGACTAGGGATTGAACCTACAAACTCTTTTGGTGTAGGGATGACTCTCTGGCCAACTGAGCCACCTGGCCAGGGCTCGGTATTCTTTTTTCCCCTGTGTTACAGATTAGAAAACTGAGGCAGAGGTTGCAAAGCTTGCCCAAGTCCATAGAGCTAGCAGTAAATGGCAGCTAGGAGTCAAACCTAGCAGTCGTGGTCCAGCATTGTCTTCTCTATACTCCATGCAGTTCTGTGAAATACTGGGCTAGATCTTGAAGACTGTTGAATCTTTGGAGCCTGGACTTTTTGTTCTGCAGGCAGTGAGATGCCACCAAGGTTTCTGAGCAACAGTGAGGCCTATCCCGAGGGAAATTCATCTGTCTGAAGGATTTGGTCTGAATAGAGGTGAGAGATGGTGTTGGTAACAGAAGTGAACAGAGTAGAGGCAGAGAGAGTGGTTGGAGGCCTGGGGTCACTGCAGAGCTCGTGGGAGAAGTCAGAAAGAGCCTCCCTTGTCATGGGCAGGGAGGTGAGAGGTAGATAGAGACCAAAAGTAGAGACAGCAAGCAGTCTGTGGACAAGGCTATATGTCATAGGACTTTGGCGTGTTCAACGATTGGTAGGTAATCGATTATCCAAACATGGGCACTTTTGAAAGCAAAACTGTTAATAATTATGCTGTGAACACAGGCCTGAGCTAAAACTGTCCATGTGAACGGAGACATAGGGACCCCAGTTACACGTGACCAGCAGTGAAAGCTGTTTTAAAAAGAATAAGCACATGACTGTCCTTTTTCTTCCTTCCCTGTCCAGCACGTGATCCGCTTCTTCCATCGCTTTCCTGTTACCACATCCTGATCTTTCTCTGCCTGGTCCCTCTCACAAGTGTCAAATCCATCCCACCCACTCAAGGTTTCCAGAAGGCTCCAGATCTTCCATCCGTGGACACTGCGGACCTCCCATCCCCCCCGAGGCAGCTACCTCGTCCTCTCCCTTGGGGTGTCCTACCCCACACCTCTTCACTCCTCTCCACCTTCACAGCCTTTGTTTTCTTCAACATACGAGTTGGCTTCCATCCGGGGACCTTCGCACTTGCAGCAACCTGTTTAGGATGCTGTTCCACCCAATGTCCCATGACTGGTTTCTCCTTGTTACCTGGGTCCCCTCTCCCATGCCTGGCCTTCTCTGAAATCCCAGTCTAGAAATGGTCACCTGGTCATGCTTCCACGTCTCTTTGATTTTCACCATACCACTCACACCACTTTTTAAAAATAATAACTTATTGTCTGCCTTTCCCAGTTGGGTGAGATCCCTGTGAGGCTAGGAACATTGTCTATTTCTTCCCTGCTATGTCCCCATCATCGGAAACAGTTCCTCATACCTAGTAAGGACTCAATTAATGTTTAAGAAGGAATGAGTGGGTAGGAGGTTAAATCTGCAGAATCTGAAGTTACTAAGCAGAAACTTCTCGGAGTCCATTAACTCCAGTCATCTGGGACCAGTAACGTTTTGCAAATAACACCCATTTGAAATGTTGAAAATCTGCACATCATTTGCTACTTGTATCATTTTTTAACATAGAAGAAAACAGGCCCAGAGAAATGAAAGGATTGCAGGTCCCGGGTACATCTCAAGAAAGCAGCACTTAAAATAAAGTGAGTTGCAGCACCTCGGTTTTCAGTCCATCTCATACCAAACAGGGTCAATCTTCCCCTCAGGAAAAAGGAAACCCGCAGCAACAAACTATTTGTTAATATCAGTCTGCCTTATTAAGGTTAACATATTCATAACTGGACCTTCTTTCATAAAGGTACTATTACCTAAGATAAGACAGTGCATTCCACCCCCTACCATCCACTCCCTCCAAAAAAAAAAAGATAAAAAAAAAGCAAAGAAAGAAGGAAATATAAAACCCAGCTAGAATCCCAAACCCTGGAGCTGCTGAGGTTGACAACCCCAATTTCACACCTTGATAATACCAGTGGACCCTGGAATTACAAGCTTGGAGCAAAGAACCTCCAGGTTTTATTAAGATGCCTGGGGAATGTTCTGAAAAAAAAACCAAAAAAAACCCCAAAAACCAGCCTTAAGCGTCTTCATGGAACTCACATCTCAGCAGCACAGCTAAATGACTGAGGGAAGAACGTTAAGTTTGAAGAACTTTAACCAGAAACAGATGTTTCCCTTCACACCACACTGCTTTAACATCTAGTATTCGTGACTTCTTTTTCCCATCATCCCCTGATTTGCATAGGCTTCCAAAACGATAAGGAAAGGCACTTTAACAAAATGTTGTGATGGTGCCGTTGGGCCAGGGCTATCTGAGCTTTAACCTTGGTTAAAGAAAAAACACACAAAAACAACAGGCCCTTTTCTATTCCCACAACTCCAGACCAACAAAAATATAACACGGTCCTAATGGCATTTGGAACTCCCATGGTAAACAGAGCGGTTGAACTAAGTACTTGGGGATGGTTTTCATTACAATGTGCAAAGAAATGAATGTTTTATTGTTCTTTTGTAAATACCCGGGAGGACCCTGGGATGGCTTTTCTGGACGATGAAAATGATTTGAGCGTGTTTCAGATCTCATGAAGATATGTGATCTCTCTGAGTAACAAATAGGGCAGGGTTTTTTTTTTTCTTTTCCCCCTTTTTGGTGGTGGGGGTCTTTGCATGTACAACTGTTGAGAATTACAATCAAAGATCATGTTCAATGCCAGATAACCCTTATAGTCAATACTCAACGTATTTCCATTTCTTGCCTTTGTTTTTATTTTTTTACGCATTCCATAGCCATCCTGCATGTTTCAAAGTCCTCTCCTAGCACACAGTGAACTGTAAAGGAACGTAGCATGTTCTGAATTCATGTTTGCGACAGATTGTATTTTTTCAAAGATGGTCACAGCCATATAGTTCACCCAGCAGGATCTGCTAGAACCTCGCCACCACCACCCAGAGGAGAAGTCTACGTCCCTCTAGTGGAACCAGTATGAACCTCCACTAATGAGAAAAGTCAAAAGGAAGCCATGTTGCCGAAACTGGTTTGGCTCAATGGATAGAGCGTCGGCCTGCGGACTCAAGGGTCCCGGGTTCGATTCCGGTAGGGGCATGTACCTTGGTTGCGGGCACATCCTCAGTAGGGGTGTGCAAGAGGCAGCTGATCGATGTTCCTCTCTCATTGATGCTTCTAACTTTCTACCCCTCTCCCTCTCTGTAAAAAAATCAATTTTATATATAAAAGAAGCCATGTGACTTTGGAGGCCTGGCCATGAACTTCCTTTTTCTTCTCTTGGGCTGTTTGCTCTTGGAACCCAACCATCATGTTTTGAGGGAGCCCACCAGTCTGTGGAGAGACCTTCAATGGCCCTGTAAGTGCACCTCCTCACCCTCCATCCACTGACAAGCATCCCAGTGGATGCCATATGAAGTAGAGATCAGCCAAGTCCTGCCCAACTTACAAATCTGTCAGCAACATAAATGACTGCTGTTGTAAACCACTATGTTATGGGGGGGTTTGTTATAAAGCAATAGTGATGCTCTTAGAATACAGAAATCCTCACTCATTCATACCGATGGGAAGATACCAGACTGAAGCAGAGCCCACAGCCTTTTCTTTATATGGGAGGCCGTTAGCTGTGCTCTCAAATAGGCAGCCATGTAAACAAGGGTAACACAAGTACTTCCAAGGAGCAGGCCCTTCGGGACGTGCGTTAGTACAGAGTAAGAGCAACGTGTAATTAGCCTCTGGCTCATGAGGATGCACCCAGCAAGCAGGTACCCTGAGGTAAGCCCCGCCCCTACAGCGTGCCTTACATTATTAATCCGCTAAGCAAACCTGGAGGCAAACATGGGCATAATTCTTGTTTGTGACAAGTTACAGATGAGTAGCACATGAATTAATGATGACGTTTTACTATTCACGAGCGACACAGAATAATGCCCACATTCCTTGGCACCACTGGAATCAGAGACACAGGGGCCCCCCAACGCTCCACTCCCCGCCCGGTGCTTGAAGCTTAGGAAAAAACCCATCTGTGTTATTCTTAAGGCGCCATAAAGAGCATCTTCCATGGTCCTCTGGGAGTGTCTCAGAAGTTACAACTGCATCTCTCATTCAAAATGGGAAGTCACTGAAATGAAGCTTCTACACCAACTGAATAATGAAGAGTTCCACGGAGAACTAACTTTTATTTCTAGCAGGAACAGATGTACACATGTTCTTGAAAAGTTTTCCCACCTTTTCCGAATTTTTCTTCTACTCCCTGTTCCCTCCATATCCCAACCTTTTTATCCTTTTTAATAAAAGTTTCTTGGGTCCTGGTCACTGTGGCTAAGTGGGTGGAGTGTTGGCCCGCACACTGAAGGGTCTCGGGTTCAATTCCAGGCCTCGGTCAGGGTGCTTGCAGTAGGCAAGTAATTGACGTCTCTTACTCACATCAATGTTTTGTGTGTTTTTTTGTTTTTTGTTTTTTGTTTTGTTTTTTAATCTTTCTCTGCCTCTTCTCCCCCCTCCAATCAATGGGGGGAAATATCCTCCAGTAAGATTTAAGAACAAATAAATAAAAGCTTCTGGGAGTGCCTTCTGCTCAATAATACCCTATCACCCCACCAATAACATCCCTACTTAGAGAAAATGTGTTATATATAAAAAATGGAATATTATTCAACCATTAAAAAGAAGGGAAGTCTGCCATTTGCAACCAAAGGGCATTATGTTGAGTGAAATAAGTCCAACAGAGAAAGACAAATACTGTATGATATAGCTTCTATGTAAAACCTGAAAAAGTCAAACTCACCAAAGGAGAGAATAGGATGGTGGTTACCAGGGACTGGTGCAAACTTGCAGTTCTAAGAAGAATATGTTCTAGAGCAGTGTTTCCCAAAGTGTGGTACGCGCACCCCCAGGGGTACAGGAAGAGTTTGGTAAAGGTACGCATTGCACCGGAGTTTGGTGGGGATATGCACTGCACTGTGCTTAGCTGCGCCTAATTCTACGTTCTCATGAGTACGAGGGGTACTCAGCGTTACGAAAATTATAGAAGGGGTACACATATGTCAAAAGTTTGGGAAACATTGTTCTAGAGGATGTAATATACACCATGGTGACTCTATTAACATGGCTGTATATATTATGTAATTGAAATTTGCTAAGTGAGTACATAATATTCTCACCCCCCCCCATAGAAAATGGTAACTATGTTAGCTATGTAGTGATCCTTTAACTACATAGGTTTATTATATCATCATGTTGTATCTGATACTGTACATAATAAACTTACGTAATATTGTCAATTATATTTCAATAAATCTGAAAAAAAATCCCTACTCCCTCACCCACATAACATCCCTACCATCCCCACCATATATAATACCCCTAACACAGCAAACAGTAATGTCCTACTATCCATGCTCCCCAGATACCTTTCAATCCAAGGCTGGCTGCTCTGGGGCTAACAGAATGAAGATAGATTAGGAAGTAATTAGTGAGACGGGAAACTTTGGTTAAATCCATTTTCTCGCATGGCGTAGGCTAGATTTAGAATAATCAGCGATGGGAACACTTGGGCCATTTGTCCAAACACATATCTTGGATTACTTGTATAGATTTCAGCACCACCCACATAATGGTAATCTATCTTATTTTTCAGTATTTAAAACACTTAAGAAGTCAGAAGTGATCCAACAAATTAATCATTTAAGTTTAGATTTTCCTCACAATAGATTTTTTTTCCATTGAAGAGTCAGAAAGCCAGCAGTTACTTTTGACCCTAAGGGGGGGGGGGGAAGCTTGTAAAAAAAATAATAAAAGCCCTTATCTTGAACCCCAATTACAATTACCTCTTAAGGGGAAAGACAAAAATGGCCATCAATCAACAAACACTGATTTAACACATACAGAGCACAGTGAATGCTAAGATGTGCTCAGAAAATTTCACAAAATGAAGGCACCTGGCACTAAAATTCTGCATGCCACAACCCTAAAATATGAATTAATAAAATGAACCTCTGGAGAAATCACTGATTCTATGGGATCAACCATAGAATCACAGGATACTGGAGATCATCAATGTGTAAAAGCTTCCTTTTACAGGGAAGAAAACCAACAATTCCAGAGGGGCAATGCGTCCTGCATAGCTGACTACCCACGTTATTAATTAGGTAGCAGTTTTCCTTTACTGGAATCAGGAGGACATTCTGGAACTGGGCTTTTAAAAGTTCCAGATTTCTCTTTGAGAAGGCCAGTCAGCTTCAGTAATTGGGTACTTTATGTCCAAGAATTCTCTCTCCTCTCCTTCCCCCAAGCCATCCTCAACGCTGCTGACTGGTCCCAAAGGGGTCCAGCTCTGGGAGTGGGAATTCTTCCCACGGCAGAAAAGGGTTAAACCTTACATGGGTTTATCCGGCTCTAAAACCCACAGAAAACAGTGCACATCATCTCAAGCAATAAAAGTGAAACCTTCCAGTTTGGTGTTGGGGGGGGGGGGGTGGGGTATGGGGGCGGAGTTTGAAGATATAGCAGGCAGCCTAACTGCCTGGCAGGATAAATTCCATTTCTCAGATGAGACACCCCACCCCGACACGCCGCCAGCTTAATCCAGATTCCCACGCTCATTATCTGTGCTGGATGCCAGACAGCTCCGGCAGATAGGAGGTCTCACGGAGCAGGGATGTTCAGCACCTGCAACAACGCAGATGGGAAAGTTCGACCTGTGCTGTAAACCCGTCAGCTTCCACATAGGTCCACTGACAGTTCACAATTAGCACTCAGAACATGTTCCATCTCATAAAAAAATACACACACACACACACACACACACACACACATACATACCCTTTATGCACAAATGCCACTTTAGAAACTTTCCTGGTGATAACAGCAAATTGCATATTTGTAAATGTGTCTGCTGGGAAGGAGAAGGGGATGACATACAATCCTCACAAGTCACTTCCTCCACAAGTCTTACCCACCCCCGAACAATGAAAAAAGCTTCTGCAAGTTACAGGAAAAAGCAAAGGTCGGAGCGTCTGTCCACCTCGTCGTCATTGCATCAGCTCTGAAAGCATCTGTTCCCATACAACTGTGACATCTTTCGAGCCCTGGAAATTCATGGGCTGCCACCCTCTCATGCCACAAATATTCACTGAGCGTCTACTATATGATCTACACTTCTCTGCATGGAAAAAAAGAGACAGTGAATAATCCTATATAATAAAAACCTAATATGTTAAGTGTCTGGTTTTCCGTTCAACCAATCGAAGTGTAATAAGCTAATGATATGAATTCCAAGCAAATTGGAGGAAAGTAAATATGATGAGCTGGAAACTTGTGCTCCAGGCCCCCAGAAGTCACTCTGGTGGTGACAGAGACACTGAGGGCCATGATGCATGGGGAGTGTAGGAATGAAATGGTTTCAGGAAATGTAAACACGGGGAACAAGAGCACAATTTTCAAGTGTGTGTGTGTGTGTGTGTGTGTGTGTGTGTGTGGTAATGTAAAAATACATGTACAACTAAATTAAAAATTACTATTTTAAATAGCAATTTAGTTATTTCAAATATATTCCTAAAAAGTTGTATGGCCAAGCTTTGGCCCCAAACTCTCAGTTGGATCTCTTTGTGGAAAAAAATTACTTCTGTTATCCAATATTAGCTATAAACTACTCCTTGCTTCTTGTGGCTGACAAGACTCACAATCACAAATATTCTGTATCAACCTAGATAACATAAAAAAACCAAAAACTGTTTGAATAAACAAACCCTACAGAACTATGCTGTCCAAGACACTATCCCCATGTAGCTATCAAGCACTGAGAATGTGGATAGTGTGACTAACGAGCTGAATTTTTAATTTTTATTATGTTTTAATTAAATTAAAATCAATTTTAAATTTTAAAAAATTGAAGCAGTATAGCATATTTTTCTGTTAAATACAACTTTATTTTATGCTGCTTTATCTATTGAGAAGTTAGCATCTGAATTAAGATGTGATACAAAAGTAAATTATATACCAGATTTCAAAGATTTAGTTTATTAAAAAAATAAATAAATAAAACATATCATTACATGTTGAAAAAGTAGTATTTTGGATATACTAGGTTCATTAAAATCCATTACTAAAATGAATTTCACTTCTGCTTTTTTTTTAACTCTTTCAACATGGCTACTAGGAATGTTAAAATTACATAGGGGGCTCAAATTATATTTCCAATGGACAGTGCTGTGAAAAAATAAAATGTCACTTCTGAACAGAGAGTATAGGGGAGAGATAAAGGAGTAAGAAGTCAAGGCTGGAGAAAGCAATATGTTGGAGGATCTGATTAATAACTATGGCGGAAGAAGCTGGGGGGAGGGGCAGCTGGCCCCAGGAGCCCGTCCTTTTAAGAGACCGTGGTCAGCTAAGCTGGGGCTGGCCCAGACAGCGGAGCAAATGTTATCTGCGATTTCACAGCCGTCAACAAATCCGATGACCTCGTTTCTGCTGACTGTGTGAGAGGACTGCCATGTCTGTGATTAAAAAAGAAGAATGACAGAGGCCCAGCGCGCATGTCTTTCTGGGGTGACAAAGGAGAGGAGGGGGTTTTAAATTGCCCTGCTCCCAATCTCCCCTCCACGAGAGATGTGGGTGAGGATTAGGAAACACAGTTCCACCATGTGTCCGGGTAGAAAGATTTGTTTTAATGGACCCAAGAAAACACAATGAAGTAATCGATGTATGTGCGTGCGCACGCGCGGCGATTCTGTGTGGTTGGAGAGAGCCAGGATCGGGAACCCCGTCTGAAAAGAGAGGGGGCTGGCTCTGACCACACACCCGTGACCCGTGATTGTTCGCGGCCGGTAATGGGTCCGTGGGCGCCTCGTGGACTCGAAGCACTTTCCAAAGCCTCCTCGGTGATATAAATAGGTATTTGGGAGAAGGAGGAGCAAGAGGAAAGCTCTTAAATGACATCCGAGAAGTGCTGAGCTAAACAAAGTAAGCAGGTGTCTTACTGCAGACCTTTTGAGTCTTGGTTCTTTTAAGACAGTGGTTCTCAACCTTCCTAATGCCTCGGCCCTTAAATACAGTTCCTCATGTTGTGGTGACCCCCCCAGCCAAAAAATTATCTTCCTTGATACTTCATAACTGTAATTTTGTTACTGTGAATGAATCATACTGTAAATAATCTGTGTTTTCTGATGATCTTAGGCTCTACAGCAGCGGCTGTAGATTCATAACAGTAGTAAAATTACAGTTATGAAGTAGCAACAAAAAATAATTTTATAGCCGAAACTGGTTTGGCTCAGTGAATAGAACGTCAGCCTGCAGACTGAAAGGTCCCAGGTTCGATTCCAGTGAAGGGCATGTACCTTGGTTGCGGGCACATCCCCAGCAGGGGGTGTGCAGGAGGCAGCTGATAGATGTTTCTCTCTCATCGATGTTTCTAACTATCTCTCTCCCCTTCTCTCTGTAAAAATATCAATAAAATATATTAAAAAATAATAATTTTATAGTTGGGGGGGGGGAGTCACCACAACATGAGGAACTGTTTTAAAAAGGGCCGAGGCATTAGGAAGGTTGAGAACCACTGTACCTAAGGGGCTCTGTGACCCCTCTCCACAAGATGGCTTACCATGTGCGTGCTTCCCAAACACACTGGACGGCAGGCCCTCCTTTTCTGAGCAGCCCTGCGGGGTGGGCACACATCAAGAGGCACGGGCCTACAAGGAAGAAACTCTCGCTCTTGACGAAATCGGTTTGGCTCAATGGATAGAGCGTCGGCTTGGGGACTGAAAGGTCCCGGGTTCGATTCCGGTCAAGGGCATGTATCTTGGTTGAGGGCACATCCCCAGTAGGGGGTATGCAAGAGGCAGCTGATCGATGACTCTCATCGATGTTTCTAACTCTCTATCTCTCTCCCTTCCTCTCTGTACAAAATCAATATATTAAAAATCAAAACAAAACAAAACAAAACTCTCTCTCTTCATCCTTTTGGATTTCACCCTAGGCCAAAAAGGGATGCGGCGGGCTGCCGTCCGCATGGCTCAGAGGCAACAGGAGCTGGAACCTGTTCGTTATCCCAGCCTGTCCGTTGCCAGTCTCCTTCTGGGGCCATTTCAAAACGGTGGGAGCAAGACACCCCCCGGGTGCCCATGGCCACGGCTGTGTCCTGGGGAAGCAGACCTTTGTCCCTCACCAGCAGGAACTCCCAGGAAGGCCAACAGGAACTCCCAGGAAGGCCAACAGGAACTCCCAGGAAGGCCAACAGGAACTCCCAGGAAGGCCCACCACTGGGCCTCAGGCCACGCTGCACGAGCCTTGGCACCACCACCAATCTCCGATCAACACGGAGGGAATGGAGGAGACACGGGCCTTCCCAAGGCGCCCATCGCCAACCCAGGAGGTGGAAGGGTAGGCAGGTTTCTTCCTGCAGACAAGTTATGCCAGGCCTCATTCCTCCCTAAAACACAGCATTCGCGGGCACCGGTCTGCCACCTCCCTCGGTTTAACGTCTCTTTCCCTTCCAGTCTTTTGCCTGCTCATCCAGCATGCCGAACAGTTTCTTATTTCTTATATTTGGGGCCATTTCTCTGCAGAGACCACACACACACACACACACACACACACACACACACACACACAAAATGCAGGCCTGACCGCCACAAGCTGCCCACAGAGCCACCAACAGGCCCCTCTCTGTTCTGGGTGCATCCAAATGCCATTTTTAGGAATCCCAAGTTCACTTTTTTTTTTTTTTCTCCTTTCTGATTTAACTGCTTTTTTTTTTTTTTTTTTGTGGTTATTATTTCATGTGATATGTGCTCTGAATGCTAGACATGATGTAAAATGGCGATGCTTTTACGTGGGCAAGTTCTCATCCCTAGTTAGATATTAAAATTTAGTCGCTTAGTAAAAAATTACACGGAAGAGGAAAATGAAAACAAGTTTAGCAAGCCTGTGGAGAGAGGGGGGAAAAAAAAAAAAAGCACATTTTAAATTTGAAAGTGAAACATAAAAAAGAACAACGGAGAACACCCTGTGAATGACAAAGAACTACACATAGAGTTCTATGAGGGTAAAGGGCAGTGGTTTTCAACCCAATGGCATTTTGGGTCAGATCTCACAAAATACGTATTCAGGAGGGGGAAGGCCACCAAAATAGCTCCCACAAAGGTCACCCGTGACCGCGTGCTCATGGCCATGCCACCCACAGGGCTGACACCCCCGCCTCTGAAGCACCTCCCTCACATTCAGGGTTGTGAATGCTAGAGTCTCCCAGAGCTCAGTTCCAGGCCCTTTTCCCCACTCACCCACCCTCTCCCCTTTCCTCAGCACATCACCCATGACCACGGTGCCAGGACCTTTTGCCAGCGGTGTCTCTGCCCTCCGCTCCTGGGCCACAGAAACCAGGCTTGAGCCTTCCCCATCTCAGCAGAGAGCCCCCCCTCCCCATCCATCAGCTGCACAAGCCTGTTCCCTCCCTCGCCACACGCCCCTCCCCAACCCACACTATCCAGCAACCTGCCTGCTCCAGTCCTTGTATCTACCCACGTCCCCTCCTCTCCACCACAATCTGTCTACAAAGAGCTCCTCTCAGTGTCCTGACTCAGTGGTCGGCAAACACATTCGTCAACAGAGCCAGATATCAACAGGACGACGACTGAAATTTCTTTGGAGAGCCGCATTTTTTAAACTTAAACAACTTCTTCTAGCGCCACGTCTTCAAAATAGACTCGCCCAGGCCGTGGTATTTTGTGGGAGAGCCACCCTCCAGGGGCCCAAGAGCCGCATGTGGCTCTCGAACTGCGTGCGGTTTGCCAACCACAGTCCTAACTGAACCCACCACCCCTGCAAGGAGGAGCCCATTCTCGAGCTTCTCCCCACAGCTCTCCAATGGGCTTCCATGGAATTGAAGATGAGCTCCCACATCCTGAGCCTGGCCTGCGGGCTTTGCCCTGTGAGCCCCAGTGAGGCCTCCAGCCTCCTCACACAGCACCCGATCCTCCGTCCTCTGTGGTCCAACCCCAATGGCCCTCTTCCCATTCCTCGAGGAAAACACGTTCCCTCCCAGCCATGGCCTTTCCCCCTCACCATTCCAGCCCCCACCCCCTCCACTTTCCCAGTGCAAACCCCACTTCTTTCCGGGGCCACTGCCTCTTCCTGCTGCCGGGACCCCTCGCCCACAGTACTTACCCCCAGCATGTGACAACTGCTCTGTGTCTGTGTCCTCAGCTCGACTGTGAGCCTCAACTGACCAGGGATAGGACCTGAAAACTAACTTCTGCGCGTGGGGCCGCGAAGTTTCAATCGCACTGTACGTGCGCGCCCGCACATGGTGTTTTGTGGAAGAGCCACACTCAAGGGGCCAGAGAGCCGCCTGTGGCTCTTGAGCTTCAGTTTGCTGACCCCTGCACTACAGGGATCCATGAACATGACTGCCTAGGAGCCCTCAGAGATCTGTACAAAGACACACTAACGACCGCCGGCCCCCTGACACTGGGTCTTGGATTCATGCTGGGAGAGAAAACGACACACGAGAACTTGCCTCTTCTTGGGAGAGTGATTATGACAAGCATAGGGCTACCTCCCTCGTCTCAGGCTCAGATTCACTTCAGCTAACCTCCCTGGAAAGAACAGGATAGTCGCAGGCCAACGAAAATACTAGGAGGACAGAGGATCAAGAGAGGCTGGGGCGGGAGAGAAACTTGGTAAGGAAACAGAGGCCTCCAGACAGCAGTTCCCAGCTTTTCCTCCCAGTGTGAAGGTTTAATCTGGTCAACACCCTCCGCACTCCTCCCCCAGCCTCAGGGGAAAGGGCAGCCAGGTCCATGTGCACAGCTGAGGCCAGGTCTGTGTGCTCACCCTCCCCCACACACCCCTCCTCCTTGTATCACCTCGGGCTTCCATTAACTGTCCCATCTATACTGGCTCCATTGAGCTTTTAAAGATGCTCAGATCTCCTCTTTAAAACAACAAACAAATAAACAACAACAACAACAACAACAAAAAACACCTCCCTTTTCCCTGTACTCTGTCTTAGCCACCATTCCCTCTCTCTCCTTCTAAATTTATTTACTTTTAAACCCATGGCAGGGGGCCCTCTGCCTGTTCTCCGCCCCCCCCCCCCAAATGCAAATTGTTCTTGCAGACTTAGTGGCCAAACCAGTGGGCCACCAGCCAAAGGCATTCCTGCTTTTATGCTGTTTTCTAGTCTCCTCCCTGAGGTTCTGTAGCACTGAATCTGCTCTCTCCTTTCTCCCCACTTTATAAAAGTTCTTTCTAGTTAGTTTTCTGGATCCTCTCCAGGATCTCAGTGTTCTCCACTCTGCCCTCTGCAAGCATGAGAGAGCTTTCCCATCCCCAGTCCATCCTGTCCCATGGCTTTACCAGCTCAACTAGAGGGCCCTCCTTTGCGTGGGGTCCACGGCTCACTTCCTGGCCCAGGGCAAGGCAGGGACAAAACGTTAGAGCAAGCATTTAGGCCCTCAGCTACTCAACACTGCTGCCATGTTTTTATTGTGTTTTACAAAATATCACTCCTTAGAGGATTGGAAAACAAACAAGACCCAGTCCTTCTACCACAGACCATTTGAGAAACACCGGTCTAGACCTCGCAGTTTTTATTTTTCAGTGGATCTGTTTACACTGGAAATGCAAGAGACTTCACAATAACAAAGGAGAAACACTGCCAACCTCTCAAAAACAAAGGAAACCAACTAGTCAACCCAACAACAACAGGAGATCTTGTGACCCTGAGGCTGATTTTCTACCAGGTAACAATGAGCTGATGACGAGCAGGGGCTGTGTGTGTGTGTGTGTGTGTGTGTCCCCGGAGATGGGCACGAGCCACTTCCTCGCCCTCATCACCTGCCTGGTCCCGTGGGCCTCTGAGTCTGCACCTCAGACACCTACAGCTCCACTCCTAGCCTGTTCCTGAGCTCCAGCCCAGCAACCACAACTGCCTCCCGGAATGTTCCCTTGAGTGCCCCACTGTCATGAGCCCCAACATGTCCCTCCCCCATCTCATTATTGCTCTGCCTCCAACGGCTCCTCACGCTGGGTTCCCATCCTCACCAATGGCCCCGCCTCACAGACCAGCCACCTGAGTGCCACCTTGGGCTTCTCTCTCCCCTTTCATGACACAGAGCATTTAAAAAAACATACATTTTTGATGGAATTGGAGAACATCGTGCTGAGTGAAATAAGCCAGTCCATGAAAGAAAAACACCACATGACCTCACTCATTTATGGATAATAAAGAACATTATAAACTGATGAACAAAAAGATAGATACAGAGACAGTAAAGCAACAAACAAACTGTCAAATTACAGCGGGGAGGGTAGGGTGATATGGGGGAGATAAGAGATCAACCGAAAGACTTGTATGCATGCATATAAGTACAACCAATGGACACAAAACTCTGGGGAGGGAGGGTATGTACGGGAGTGGGGGGGTGGGTAATGGTAAGATATGTACACATATAATATTTTAATAAAAAAATAAAAATAAAATAAAATACACATTTTTATTGGTTTCAGAGAGGAAGAGAGAGATAGAAATATCAATGACGAGAGAGAATCACAGATTGTCTGACTCCTGTATGCCCCACACTGGGGACTGAGCCTTCAACTGGGCAGGTGCCCTGGCCGGGAATCAAATCGTGACCTTCTGGTTCATTGGTCGACGCTCAACCACTGAGCCATGCTGGCTGGACAACAGAGTCTTAATGATTCTTCCTCTGTTTCTCTTTAATTTGTTCATCCACAAATATTTATTAAGTTCTGCAGACACAACAGCAAACAGGATACCACATCCCCTGCAGTGCCTCATGTCTCACCCTCAGCCTCCTCTCTGCCCAGCTCCCAGGCACATCCTTCCGCACCGAGGGGCACCCTCGTTCTAGAACGACACACCATTTTGCCTCCTCCCACTCCGCCAGAGCTGCCTTTTAAAACTGTCACGATTCTCTTGGGTTGTGGAGAGGAGGGAGGGGGCAGCGGGGAAAGGAGAGCCTTTTATCATAATTTTCCTTTCACTCTGAATTTGCACTAATTAAATTAGATTCTCTGCACTGCACTTGTAGAAACGAGGCCCTGAATACTCAACAATCAGCCAGAAATTAATGATGAGTCATTTATATACCGCAGGCAGAGTTTTGTAATCCTAGGGGGTGGGGATCTTTTGTTTCATTAAAAGGAGCCAATGAGATTTTTTTTTTTTTTTTTAAATCGGTCGGGTTTTTTTCTTTAGAGGCCAAGGTATAAGCAACATCATTTGGTTCTCTGTGGAGTAATGCATCTAGTGTAAGCCACACACTGACCATCTAGTTCTGGCCATACAGCGGGATTGTATGGCCACAGGACAACAGCCTCTCCTCAATGGTCTTCATTCTAAAGGCTCCGTGGCCCACTGTGAGATAAAATGAACTTAGTTCCAGTAGATCGTGGAGGTTAGTGCTAATCCCTCCATCAGAAAAGAGTGACTCTAAGGAACAGGGCCCAGAGCTGAGGGCCTGAGGGCAAAGGCCTACAGGTCTGGCCTGGACAACGTCGGGGAGTGTGACTTTCTCTCATACCTCGTGTATAGGTTAATGATGTGGGTGTTTTTCAATAGATGGAGTTACACATATGTTGATATACATGCCATTCGATATGTATGCTGTTTTGTTGCATTGACCGCAAGCTTCAAAACGTCTTATGTAAAATTTTCTGGAGATGTTAACATCATCGATATTTTTACGCTTAAAAATGTCAAGTTTCATGCAAAAAAAAAAAAAAAAAAGCATTTGCAGGAAGTTTTTTTTATTAATTAATTAATTATTTAAATTAATTAATTTATTTTTTAAAATTTCTTTATTAAGGTAACACATATTTGTCCTCAACCCCCCATTCCAATCCCCCACCCCTCCCCACTCATGCCCCCACCCCCCTGTTGTCCTTGACCACTGGTTAGGCTCATATGAGGAAGTTTTAATTCATTACTTTATTTTGAAGAAAAGTGCTGCTGAACATTATCATATACTTTGGGAACCTTATGGTGAACATGCTCCATAGATTCTGTATTCCTAGAATTGAAGACTCTAGAGTTCCAAGCCATTTCCTGCCTGGTTCACCTAAGCTGGCTTGAGTAGGACTATTGTTTCATGGAATCGAAGGAACCCTGCCCAGAACCAGCTCCCTCCTCCTTCTGTCACCTTCCACTCTAGCCACATAGGGCCTGACTGTCTCAGCCTTGAACCTCTGGCTCACACTCCTGTCCATACCAGGAACAGCACTGTCCACCTCACCCCTCCATCTTCCCAAGGCTCTGTCCCTCCCTTTTCGGAGTCCTAATCCTATAGCACATCTCTACAAAACCTTCCCCTGGCTGCCCAGCCACACAATCACAGAACCTCCCTGCTCCCTCCAAGCCCAGTTACTTCCTGTAGGTCCCCCCCCCCCTCCCCGCCCCCCTCCCACCGCCCCACCCTGGAAGGACCTATGCAGGCTCCACTCCTCAGCCGTCTCAGCCCCTGGAGCAAAGCCCTCACCTCCTCTGTGCTTACCCGTAGATCCCACCTGTTTAAAAGGGAAATACCACGACCAGCGCAGCCTCCTGAATTGCTGCGAAGCACACACCAGAAAATGTGTGCAATGACTGAAAACCATAAAATGCTTTCCAAACATGTGAGCCCTTCCTCGAGATGCTCGGAAGAATGCAAAGTAACCTGAGGATGAACCCGTCGGCTCTTCATTCCCTGCCACGCTATCTCCTTTACGATCCTCCAGGGAAGCCCAAGGGGCCCACACACCCACCAGCCATGGAGAGACAGGCTCAGGGAGTACCTGACGGCGGGGAGCCGCTGTCTCCAGGGAGCAGAGGTGGAACCTCGCTCCCACAGCCTCACAAACTCTTCCTCCCCCGAGCATTCGGATCATCGAGGACTTGGAAAACACAGCCTGTCCCAGTCTGCTCATGAATCTGAATTTCAAATGCTCTGTGGTCCATAATAAATAATGTACATAAGGGGCCGGTTGGATGGAGCACAGCAGGATGCAAGAGGGAACATCAGAACGCAGTAGCCCAGACTTAATCCGACTGGCCAACACGGAAAGGAAATGGGGCATCTTTTTACAACTCCCTTCGCCCTCGGTGAGAAATCACGGCGCAGAGCGGCTGTAAAATTATGGCACCTTCGGCTAATTTTACACCACACGGACACAAAAGCGACTTTATTTTCCCTAATTACGGAAAAGAACGAAATCGCCGGACCCTCCTTCTACCCATGTTCTCTCTCCAAGGGTTCTAATTTAAAACATTTGGTGGGGAAAACAATTCATTGTCCTGAAGAAAAAAAAAGATCCGAGTCACTTTGAGCTTAATTCTAATACGCAGAGAGGAACATACGCTTCTCCCGCGTGATGGCACAATGACAAAATGAGTTAATTACCGACTCATCGCAAGACAGATGTACTCGTCCTCGGAACAGGAGCCATTATTTCACACGAAATAATGACCCAGATAAAAAATAATGACCGCACGCAGAAGCCGCCAGGGACACAGCTTCATCGCGGCCTGGGCGAATGGCAATTAACAAATGCCACCCTCTGTACTCACACACAGGGACCAAGCTGTTCGTTACATGTGTATTTATTGAAAACGCACAAATGGGTTTCAGTAAATTTCTTCCCAGGAAGCTCCCGCAGCCTCCTACCTGTGTGATGACAGGAAAATGTACACGTGGTGTGGAATTCTGCCATCAGCTGGAGCAGCTGTTGACCCCGCAGAGGGCCTCTGGGCTCCCCTCTGTTACACACACACACACACACACACACACGCACACGCACACGCACACGCACACGCACACACACACGTGGCGTTTTCTCCAAAAATCCTGTCCAACAACAGAAAAGAGGAGCAGAGGAAAGGGGGGGATGGGGGAGGCCCAGTTCCATCCATTGGTCCCTCTCCTCCTGGTTGCCATGGCCACAGGCCTAGAAACTAAAGCCACAGCCTGCGCAGACAGCCGGGAATGCTGGGTCCGTCCCGGTCCAGCCCTCGGCCACGGGAGTGCAGGGGTGAATGGTGGCCCAGCCTCAGCACACACCCTGCCATCCATGACCAGGAACCGCCCCTCTCTGGAGGGGAGCAGGGGTGAGAGCCTCCAGCTCACACAAAGGGAGATGAACCTGGGTAAGAACCTCAGGGCTCCCCTCATGTGCAAGGTGTCTAGTCTGCCTGGACCCAGTGATTTTTACTGGAAAAACCGGGTGCACGGCAGGTGGGAGGTGACGTAGGGGGCTTTAACGTGGACGCTTTTTGGCCCTGGCCGGGGTGCTCAGTTGGTTAGAGCGTCGTTCTGACACGCCAAGGTTTCAGGTTCCATCGCAGGTCAAGACGACACAAGAAGCAACCAGGGAATGCACGACAGACGGATGTTTCTCTCTCTGTGTCTCTCAAATCAATGAAAAGCTTAAAGTGTATAATTTTTAAAATGCTGAAAACAAACAGAATGAATGAGCTAGTGTCAATGACTGATTTAACTAGGAAACAAATCATCAGATCCTGATGTATACTCTCTCTCTCTCTCTCTCTCTCTCTCTCTCTCTCTTTCTCTCTCTCACATACACACACACACACACACACACACACACACACACAATGTGTGTGGGGAAAAGGGTGGTGGGATAAGAGTAAACGTTTTAAATAAACACTGGCTCATCCTTCAAACCATAACTTTGAGGTTATCTCCTCCTCTGCTGGATGGATGTCCATCTACACTTCCGACGCTACAGACACACAGCATCTGACTGCCTGCTAATCAGGCCACTGTCTCCTTAAGGCCTGAGATGGGTACATGCAATGGGTCAGCCACGCATTGACCAGGTTTGGTTAAGACAAAAGCACTAAATCCTGTGTTTAGAAGACAGTATATAACAGTGTGGCCAGAGCCTCATGCCTCCTTTTCCCCACTTATCCTCAACTATTCTAAGCATCTGAGTCTTAATTACAAAACCAAGTCTAAAACTACACCCCCCTGCCCCCAGTACTCAGGCCACGGGGTAAATTCCGCCTCTCGGATGTCCCTGCCCAAGGTTCTTAGAACATTTCACTTCAGCCATCCAGAGAAGATGGCCCTGCTTATACAGACAGCTACATGAGGTCCACAAACACGTGTGTTCTCAGGCGGATGCGTGGGGGAACACAGATGGCTTTCCCCCCCATTTCTTAAGTAATAATCTGAATTTCACCAGAGTAAAATTACCGGCAATTTTGGCCCGAGAGAACATCTGATTCCTAGTCTACAGTCTAGGCTCCTGCCATACGTGAGCGGTGATTCCCGGGGCCTTGTGAAGCATGAACATTCAATAAAGTTTGAAGGGAGGGTGGTAGGAAGGGAACAACACGGGTCACCGGGTGTTTACAGAGACAATCTAATGATTTCACTCTGCCGCAACATTCCTCTCAACGGCCTCCCGATGCTTTTACTGGCCTGTCCTGGCCCCTTCCCCCACCCCGGACACACATCCCCGTTCTTCCCCGAGGTCCTCTGATCTGTGGGTGCCCCTCGGCTCCCTCCTGCCTCAGGCCCTCACACAGGGTGCTTCCTCTGTGTGGAGGGCTCCCCAGTCCCATCACCAGATAACCCCTCTTCATCCTTCTGTCACAGCTCGGGTACCTCTCCATGCCTCTCTAGGCCACAACATGTGGCTTGTTGTGAGAACAGCAGGGCAGAGGCCATCTCTATTTGGGTCTCTGTATCCAAGCACCAAGGACTATTTCCAGCCCAAAGTTAGAAATGGCCAACATATATAGTTATTGATGAACTCCCTACTTGACTGATTGGATCTCACACAAATCATATCACCTCTACAGGGTGTGGAATTGTCCATTCTTGTGGAAGACTGGGGAGTGGAGAATAAGATAAGCCTTAAGCAATGAACGGAGCCCTGTTTGGGCAAGGGCAATCCTTCTGCAGCCAACGTCATCGTATTAAAATCAAGTGCACCCTGCAATTAGGCGGCAAACCTCGCGTGGCATCAAGAGGCGTTCAAAACCAGACACATTTCTGGGAAGAGACAGAATCCCCCGCAATTAGGTAACTTTCGCTGGTACAACTGCATGCCCTCGGCCACAGGGCTCTGGCACGCTCCCCCTCCAGGAAGGGGAAGGACTGGTGGCAATGAGGAACCACAGGACGAGGGGAATGTGGAGTCTGGGAGGGTCACATCACCTTGAGGAATTGAGGGGAGTCCTGGCAGTGGGGCCCCAGGCCTGTCAGCTGTTCACATCACTCCAGCCTTAAAGGACAGGGTGCCGGGTCCTGCCAGGCTGGGGGCAGGGTAGGAACCGTAGTGTTCCAGACCAGAGTCAACTTCAGCCCGAGCCATGTGGGGAGGGGGTTGCACCCCCAGAGGGCTGCTCAAGGGCCTAGCCCGAGGAGTATGGCTGACCCGCCCCAAGCCAGCCCCTGACTGTTCCCTCAGGCGAGAACCTATTCAATGGCCTCCTTGACGCAGGGCTCACCTTCTTAAAGAACTCTGGGATGATTTTTTGGTCTGTCAGGTGGATTAAGGAGGAACAGCAATCTAATTCCAAGACGTAGCCTTCATTGTGCAGATCAGATTTCTGAGATCTGAAGAGAGAGGGGAAAACAGGATAGGCCAACGGTTATAATTTTGCATGATATTAAAAAAAAAAAAAATGGAGGTGTTTAACAAAACCCAAAATTATTTTCCGAAAGCAAATGCCAAAAAGGCAGTGCTGAAAAATAATCTGTGGTGAACAACTCAAGCAATATAGAGAGATCTACATCAACCTCCCACACACGTCATCAAGTAAAAAGACATCCTTCTAAAATGATGGGGTTCGCACAATATGGCTTATACATTGAACACCACCACCACCACCACCACACACACACACACACGCACACACACACACACACACTCCAGTAATGTGTCTTTAATGCATTAGCTGTATCTCTAATTTTTTTTTTTTTTTTTTACTTTTTCTGAAGAGAATACATTCACATATTTGTCACTTACAAGACTTTAAATGGCTCAATCCCTACAGAAGACAACCTGGCAAAATCTATCGCAATTAAAGCTGCAGCAAGAAAAGACCATAAGACAATGAGAGCAGAAATTCTGGAAGAAGAGGGGAGGGCTGAGGTAAACACTGGCATCCTTCGGGTCAGAGCTGAGGTGTGCAGGGCACCCCTGCCCCTACCCCACACAGGTGGTGGGGCTGCCTCCCCCTTCCCCACCAGATGGACATGCATAACCAGAGGCAAGTGGTCACTGGGACATCCCGCCAGCACTGCAGCCATTCCTTTCAGGGCTCCTGTAGGACACATCCTTGGGTCTGAGGAGCTCCTGGAAGCCCCATGGCTGCCAGAATCAAAGGTGATTCCTGCAACAGGAAGAGGGACTGCAGCTAAGGGACAGTACGTGCTCTTTCTTCATGGGGGGGGGGGGGAGCAGCAGGATTTAAAGATGAAGCCTGGGCTCACACCACAAGCACAGTCACTCTCCACCAGCGGAGGGGATCACAAGCCCACTTATTAGGCACTCCGCCAAAGAGGGACCCATGCCAGCCCCTGTGGTTGCAGGTGTAGCCAGAAAATTCCTAAAAAGTGGTCACTGTCACACTGAACTCCACCAAAAACAGTTCCCGCATGAATATTTGCTATAATCATTTTTAAAACAAATTTCTAAGATTCTTATGTATCAAGCCATTTATGCTACTATTAACCATCTGGGCATGGCTTCCATGAAACTCAAAAGTGAAAATACCAAAGGAGGATTTGGTTTCCCCCAGGTGTGCAACTGTGATTGGGTCAGCAAGCAACAACAGCATACTTTGGCTTTATTTTTTCCTTCTAACCTATCCTTTCATGAGTAGGGACGGAGGCACAGACTTCTGAAATAGAAAAGAATACACTGACTCCAAACTGCTCAAACCGGGATGAACGAAACCAAAAGAATAAGCCACTTCTGCGCCCCACCCTTCTTGCCTAAAAGTTTCATCAGAGATTAGATTCATGTTCTCATCCCCCCTGCTACTGTTTTATCCCCCACACCCCCCTGCTCCACAAACAAAAGACATATGAAGAAGAACCCTGGGCAGAAGATTCCAGACTTTCGAAAGAGAAGACTTGGCCATGATATACCGTCATGTTCTGACAACAAAGACAGGCGTGGGAGGAGGCGTGCTCACAGATGTGAAACCCCAGCTGCTCTGTCACACGGAGACTGATGCCAGACTGCAGGAGGTTATTTATAAATACCCATTGAGACTCGAAATGATTAGGCTGAAAAAATAGTAATCATCAAGTCAACACTGCATTTACTTGGTTAAACACCCATACAATGAACGGAGGCCCGAGGAGTCTGGCTCTGAGCAGTTCACACCCAGATTCGTTAAGAGATCACCGTTAGTGCAGGATCTTATAACTGCCGTCTCTGCTTCTGGAACAAGAGGTTCTCATGCAAAGAAACCCAGCTCTGGTTCATCCTGTCAGGTAATTAACTCGGCGACGGAACTGAAAGAAGTGTCGAAAGCCAACAAAACTCAGCATTATCACAAATTTTCTAGGTGAAACGTGAAAAACCACATCTCGGTCTACAGACTCTTGGTAAAGCAAGTGGAATGCACCTTGGAGGAAAAGGTGAGCAGCTGATAAGCCTCCTCTTGCCTTTAGGAATGACCTCCACAATGAGGTCAATGAAATGAAAGGATAGTAACACTGAAGAGTGCCGGGGAGAAGAGGTGGCACAGACTCCCAAATGCTCTGAGGACAGGGATTAGGAAGTCAGCACTCTGTGAGGGTGCTGGGCCAGAGCCGGTTCAGAAATTCTCCCCCTGTCAAGAACCCTACGAAAAACGGTATCAAATACACATGCAAAGGACTGCCTGTGGGGCTGCCAGAGGGAGTTTCTAGGCTCCTCAGCACTGGAAGTTGGTAGCAATGGTTACTGTGGTGAGATCACCCCCTCCTGATCTCCACCTCCTGGAGTTCAAGGCTTTGTACAATTCTTCCCATTGAGTGAGGGCAGGACCTGGGCCTTGCTTCCAATCAGCAGAACACAGCAAAGGGGATGGGATGTCACGCCCATGGTTCCATTACGCTGTAAGACTGGAGACAGAAGGAGTAAACTGGCTCTGAAGGAGTAAGCTGCCATGCTGTGAGAGGGCATGTGCAAGGCGCTGGGGGCAGCCCCTGGACAACAGTCAGTGAGAAACAGGAATCTCAGTCCTACAACTGCAAGGAGATCAATTCCACCAACAACCGGAGGGAGCATGGAAACAGGTCTTTTCCTGGTGGAGCCTCTGATGAGACCACAGACCCAGCCAACACCTAGAATGCAGCCCAATGAGAACCCAGATAAGCAACAGAAAGGGTGAGATAATAAATGTATGTTGTTTTTGAGCCACGAAGTTTGTGGTAATTTATTACGGAGCACAGGAAATGAATAAAAGTTGCCGGGGAGGAAAATAATGCAGCTTCGGGCTCACAACAGGCCTCCCACTGGTGGTCAGGTGTAGGTCCCAGACCACAAGGTCCAGTCAGACACCTGAGAGCCGCTGCTGGCCAGCCAGGAGTGTCCTGTGCCGCTGAGAGCAAGGACCACCCTGGCACAGAGAAGTGGATATCCCCCAGAAGAGGGCCGCTCAAAGTGAGTTGATGGAAGTGTAGCCGAGGTGAGAAGTGGGTTCTGGATATATTTTCAAGGTAGAACCTTCAAGACTTCCTTATGGACAGGTTGTGGGTGTGTTTGGAAGAAAGCCGGTGAAGACGACTCTAAGGGTTTTTTCCTTGGCAGCCAGGAGAATGGATGATGTTGCCACCACTAAGATCGGGAAGGCTGTGGGTGGCACAGGCTTGGGGGGAGATCAAGACTGTTGGACCTCAAAGGGAGGGTGTGGATAAAAGGGAGAGATCAACCAAAGGACTTGTGTACACACATATGAGCCTAACCAGTGGTCAAGGACAATAGGGGGGTGAGAGCATGAGTGTGTGTGTGTGGCGGGGATTGGAATGAGCGTTTGAGGACAAATATGTGATACCATAATCAATAAAGAAATTAATTAAAAAATAATAATTCCCTTTCAGATGTGCTGAATTTGACATAGCAAGCAGACATCCAAGTAGATACGTCCGTAGACAGTTTGATACACAGTTGAGCCTGTACTTCAGGAGATGGGGCTAGAGATGTAATTTAAGGGTGATCAGCTTCCAGGTGATATTTAAAGCATGAGACCAGATGAGATCTCAATTAATTTAAAGAGAGAGCACATAGGGACGAGCTTTGGGACTATGATGAGGTTGGGGAGAAAAGGGGAGAAAGCAGCCCAGGAGACAGGAAGAGTATCTGGGGAGGATGGAAGGAAACCCAGAGACCGTACTATCCCAGAAGTCCAATCAAGAATGCGTTTCAAGAAGGAGGCTATGAGCCACCCTGCCAACTGCTTCAATTAACAAGTTTATAATCTCCTCTCTAGTTTACGTATCTTTTAGAATCCCCAATAAGGAAACTGGATTTCATACACCCTATGGCACATGTGTCAAACACAAGGCCCTCGGGCCAAATCCGTCCCGCCAGGCCTTGCAATGTGGCCCGCACCGCGCTGTCATCACTGCACTCCGCTGCATTTCCATCACAATGACAGTTTATGACTGTTCAGTAAACCATTCGGCCCGCGATTTAGGCTGGATTTTAGATTTTGGCCCCTTCTCTGATTGAGTTCGACACCCCTACGCCTATGGAAACAGGTAGGAGGGAATCTGTTCACATGTAGTGTATGATTAACCTGTTCAGGGGGCCAATGATCCAATCGATCTGTGGATCTGGTTCAGAATAGTCTGGCTCCTTGAAAAGAAGTCACCTTCATGCTGCTGGGTCATTCCTCAGGAATGGCTGGGGCTAACCTGAACTAAAAAGATCTCTGACCATCCCACGTCCTTAGGGCCCTCACAGGCACACGGTTTTGGAGAGCTGAGAAGGGTTTACATCCAGCCTTTCCAAAGGGATGTTCTGAAGGGAAGAGGGGATAAAAGGGCATTTATTGGGCAGAGATGTGATTCCTGAAAGCCAAGAATGAGTAAAACAAAATGAATCCATATGCTTAAGAGTGTAGCAACGTAGTGCTAACCAAGTACCGTGGCCCTGACTGCATAAGACACGGGAGAAGCAGCTGAGACACCAGAGCCCACTGCATTGAAAAAAGCCATCCCGACATGACAATCACTGCAGGACGGTGCCCTGCCTTGCATCCAGGAACAGAAAGAGAATATTAATAGAAAAACAAACAAAACAAAATTGATGAAATGCAAATAAAACCCACAATTTAGTTAAGAGTAATGTACCCATATCCATTTCTTAGTTTTGACAAGTGTATCATGGCAATGTAGAATATTAATGATGGGGAAACGCAGTGAAGGGCAAATGGAAAGTCTCTATAATTTCCTTATAATGTTCCTGGTCCATCTAAAATGATCCCCAAATAGAGTTTATTTTGAAAATTGAAAGAAGGAAAGCCACCGTACACCGTGGGGGGTTGTGTGTTTGCTTCGATTCTGTAGCATTTCTTCTCTGAGTCAGAGTCTCTAGTCTTAAACTGTGTCTACCCCTCCCCCCTCCCTGCCTGACTATAATTCTGCAATGAGACCCCTCAAATCACATGAGCTCAAGGACTGGAGTAACTGGGTCTAGGGAAGAAAAGAATACTCTCCTTTGATGTGGCCCAACATGAGGCACTGGAACAATCCAACAAGCAAACTCTGGGCTCTACGAATCAGACAGGGTTTTCCGCAGGTCAGGCATTCTCAGGCCTGGCTGTGCCAACCTCGGGATCGTAGGGAGTTCTCACCGATTCCGACTTAAGTGGTACAAGGTACGCCTGAGGCAGAGAGGCTTTGGAAGCTCCCCAGTGACTCTAACGTGCAGTCAAAGGGAAGAACTGTATGTGGCCACTGTCACCGCCACTCTGATTTTCCTTGGCAGATAACCCATCAAGTCTTGAAAAAGAGAAAACACAGAGAGAATGACCTGTAGAGGCCGACCGGTACGCAGACACGAAGAAGACAAACCTCCACGAAAAAGGAGCAGAGAGAAAGGAAATACATGATACCTTTCTTATCCATGTCTCTTTGGGTCAAAAACACTCAAAAACACTTCCTGCTTATTTTCACTTTTTTTCTGTGTGTGATAAAATATACAAAACATTTACTGTCTTAACCATTTCAAAGGGTGCAATTCAGTGCCATTAGGTAGATCCACATTATTGCACAAGCATCACCCCCTCTCCATTTCCAGAACATTTTCCTCATCCCCAACAGTCCTCGTTTCCTTACCAGTAGGACTTGGGCCAAACACTGAACATGAGCAGGTAGGACTTTTAAACACATGCTTGTCAAACAAGCACATGAAAGCACATGTTGCGCATCTGTGCGCGCACCTTTCCTAGGGCAGGGTCGAAGGGCAAACAGCCCACGAGGTAACGTGCCTTAGAGGTCAACACACCTGGCCACAGGAGTCAGAGTCGTTCAAGACCCTAGTAAAGACCACCTCCTCTGTGCCTCCCTGACCTGATGACTCATCCACAAACATCCCCGGTCATCGAAACTGTGTGCAGACCCAGAGCCATGCCCCGAGATCCTCGCACATAACCACTCGCCCGTCTGCTAAGCGTTGTGTGGTCCCTCCCCAGGCAGCGGGTCAGAAGGTCAACGGAGGAAGGTGAACGCGACCTTCCATAAACAATGAGTGAAAGGATTTTTTTTTTTTTATGAGAACACATAATCTAGACACGTTGTTCTCAATAAAAGATACAGAAACGGTCTTTGTGTGCATCGAGGAATATGCTCCCTCCGATTTCTCTTCCAGCACAGCCACGCCAGGCGCCCTGCCCCATTCCCGTGTCTGAAAGCAGCGTGCCTGCAGACACACTAAGCTCCACCGTATGTCACAGCGCAGCAGTGACGCTCAATGGCACGTGCCACATCACTACGGTGTTGGAGGGACAGTCCTCATGAACTGGGCAGTTTCTATCTCAAGTCGTTACTAGGAATTCCAGAGCATGGTTGCCAAATCTTCTAATTTTTTTTTAAAGAAAGAAGTCACGAAACGGTGCTTTCATTCAGCCACCACTATCACATTTTGGCTCCAAACGATGCTTTGTAGGCCAAGATGTTTTTGAGATTGAATTTGACCTTTGAGCCACCAGTCTCTGGCTTCTGGGTTACATGCACAAAGCTACCATGTGAGTCACAGGAGAGATAAGAAGGAACAGATTATCTGTTTGTATCATAATCAGAATCACTAACCCTTAAACCCAACCCAGACATTTCATTCCTTGGAATGACTCAGCAGGTTCTTCTCCCCGCTGCCCCCGCCATTCAACCAGACCATGGCCAGTACCAGTACGCCTGTCTGCAGTGACCGTGGGTGGGTCACAACCGTTTATTAACCCGAGAACACGTATGTAGGCAAATATTGTAATGCTTACGAGTGCTTTCATATTTCAAACTATCGCAGGCAAGAGGGTAACCCTCAAATTATTCTGACGAAATGCCGAGCAGTAAGTTGAATGCTCATTTTGGTCTCGTGGCAGATCTGAGATCAGGCAACTAAAAAACAAATGCCTGTGGAAAAATGACTATAAACTATACTTTTAAGTAATAAACATGCAAATAAAAACTTCGTAGCACTACTTTTTAAAAAAAATAATAAACATATAAGAGATCTCACTGTAACTCATCAAGCCCTTAGACAGCTTCAAAGACCATGAGTTTAAACATCTTCTTTTTCCCAGGACACGAAGCCGAGTTTGAACTTGAGTTATGAAAAGAAAGGAGAGAGAATGTGCAGTTCATCAATAGACTACTTTTGTTTCATTTAGGAGTAATCAGGAAAAGAAAAGGGTAACCAACACAAATTTAGATTACTAGGCACTTCTCCAACTAGAATAAAAATATTACTAAATTACAGAAACAAACTCTCTCTCTCTGGGAAACAGGAAGAAATTTTAAGATATTCCCCAAGGCAACACCAGGCTCAAGTAGAATGATCAGAATGGCTTTCATTTTTTTCTTAAGGAGTAATATGGGGGTGGGGAACGGAAATTAGCAAATCTGCAAAAAGATTTGTCAATGAGAGAAAAAGAAGCCTTATTCTAGTTTCATTCACTTATGCAAAACCAGTAACAATAAAAACATCTATACATCTATTCATTTATTCATCTTTCCATCACTTTCTTGACCACTGACCATATAGGCCGTACATAAGGCACTGCGTTAGATTCTGCCCTTAACAAACTTGCACTCTAAGGAAAGAGGAAGGCTACATAAACACAAGTGCAAGGAGAGTTCAGCTATTTCCACTGTCAGGGATTGACATTGTTTAAAAAAACCAAAAAAAAAACCAAGGAGCATATAAACTGAGACTCTGAAGCAGTGTGGAAATGAGTGATGGGACAACGGATAAAAGGCACCAAGAACAGAACTTAGTAAAGATCTAGAGGTGGCATGAGTTATTTGATGGAAAAAGTAAGTAGGTCAGTTTGGAAAAACACAGGTGGAGGGTTGTTTATTACAGTTTGGTTGCATCAGTAAACATCAGCCTAGTGACTGACTGTAGGGACGAATTAGCTGTTAGGATGAATTTGAGATTGAGGCTCTGTGGTACGTAGAGCAGAAAAGTAAGCAACGAGGTTGGAAAGAAAGGTTGGGCGGGTGTGGCGACAGGATGGGACTGCACTTCATTTTGAGGTCAAGGAAAGTCACGGATGGTCTGAGATAAGAGATACTAAAATACGGATGTTAGGAAGATGAAGACAGCACCTTGTACAATGTAGGAAGAGGGGAAGAATATTTTAGGAGAGCTAGAAATGAGAGCTGAGCTAAGACTGTCGTAGAGAGAGTGGATGAATAAGAGAGATTTTAGGGATTTCTCGTCTCCACAATTTGGTGGTGGCTGTGATGTGCAGGGAGGGATGCTCTCAGAACCAGGAGGAAAAGATTTCAGGTAATTTTTATGACCTCCTCTTTTCAAAATGAACCGAATCTACCAAAAAAAAAAAAATTAAAAAATGAGGCTGCTGGAGTCAAAAGTTACCCCTGATATTGAAGCTTAGGAAATGCATGAAGAAAATATAGCCAAGTAAACAAATCCTACTAAGTCTTTAAGGCATCAAACTATAGAGTTCACCAGGGGAGTTCTAAAATAGGGAGAAGGAGAAGAATTAGCCCACTGTCTTTTCTTCCAATTTTCCCTTCCGCATTCACCAGCATACATGCACCACTTCCGTTGGTATCACCGAGAACATTCTGGAATTGATGGGGGAAGGTGTGCAAATGACCCCGGAACCAAACACGCTCTTGAGCTCTGCCAAGGGGGTGCAAGTCACCCTGGGCACCTGACTATCCAGCTCTGACTGCTATTTATTCTAGAGAACATGTTGCCACATCCTGTCTCACAGGCCCCCTGGCAGGTAAAAGCATCAGTGACTAGCACAGCACAGTAAGCTCACCATTAACCTTAAAAGGCAAGAGAAAAGCAAACCAGCCTTTCCCCAGTGGTCCCTGTGGGATGTACCTGTGAAAGAATTTCAACCCCCACCAACCTGAACTACAGAAAAGAGAACCACAAGGACACGAGATTTGGGGCAAACTCTTGCTCTCTCTGGAATCCTGTAAGGCTCCTCATTTACTCTGAAAGATATGGAAATGACTAACATTTTAGCATTTGTGCATAAATAATACCTCATCCCAAACATAGCACTGAGTGAAAGCAGGGCTGCCTGATATTTTTTGATTCGTGAAAGTCAATAATCGACAAAGTAACAGGAAGAGCTCCACGCACGAATGCTCTTCCCAAGACTCCCCTGGGCCATGTCCAGGGGAGTGACAGGAAGTCTTTTCTCAATCTACATTTAATGCACATGCATGCTCTAATACGAGTTTGATTATCCTTTCCTCCTTTACTAGCTCTCCCTACCTACACCCTCTAGTTGAGTCTGATGATTTAAATGTTCTATATCTTCCCTGCCCAACGCTGTAGCCATCACCCACATGTTGCTACCGGGCACCTAACATGTGGCTAAGGACAGCTCAGGAACTGAATTTTTAATTTTGCTTAATTTTAATTAATTTAAAATTTAAATAGCTACCGGAGGCTAGCAGCTCTATTACAGAAAAACACAGCTTAACCCTGCTTTGAAACGTTCACATGAACACAGACATTGCCTGGGATCTTGTGAAAATGAAGATGCAGATTTGGCAGATCTGGGCGGGCCTGGGAACCTGCATTTCTCAGGAGCTCCCCGGTGATGCCTGCTGGTACACGAACCCTACTTGGAGTTGCAAGACTCTACCTGCTTCAGGAAGCATCACTGTGACACAGAAGCTTCATGCGTCAGTAGTCTCCAAATTCTTTTGATCACACACCCCGTCAGTAAAAACTTCTGAATACTAACTGCTCTACCAACATTCTACATATTGCTATAAAACAATACATGTAGACGTTTGAAAAGGTCAGAAACAGATGAAATAAGCAATATTTAAAAAGTAAAATCACAGTACGTTCATATTATTATAAACTAGTATGTCAAGGCATAATATACACTTGAAATGACATCCACTGTTAACAATAGTGTACGTAAATCCACATTTCAAAACACCTTCCTGATGAGTTAAATTTCTTTGGCCATCTTGTGTTTGATCTGAATAAGTAAGCATTGATTTTTTTTTTTAAATCTCACTAACGAAGCTCTTATGAACAGCTGGAGATAGGTCAGTAGACTATTTCGGGGTGTGTGTGTATGTGTGTGTGTGTGTGTGTGTGTGTGTGTGTGTGTGTGTGTGAGAGAGAGAGAGAGAGAGAGAGAGAGAGAGAGAGAGAGAGAGAGAGAAAGGGAGAGAGACAGGGAGGGAGGGAGGGAGAGAGAAAGAAGGAGGAGGAGGAGGATTTATATTACTGGTATTTTCTTCAATCTGCAATCACTTTACAGAAAAATTGTAAGCCATATGTATATTGCATGGGGGTTAATATAGTTAAAACTACAAAAACAATCCACAAATACACTTCACTGAGTTCTGGATTGAAAGGATTCCTCTGAACCCAGCCTCCCCCAGGTCCCCTGCTGCTTCCTACACACGGGTAGCCTCTGATACCTGCCGCCAGCCAGGGGTACTGCCTTCACAACGAATGTTAAATATTAATAACGTATAATTTCTCTAGCTTTTCAACATCCATAAATATACATAGAAACTTCAGTTCTCCTTCAACAAAGGTATGTCTACCTCGTGTTGGTAACAACTAGTGTAGACAGTGCATAGCATTTTCAGAAGGATCACAACGCTCTGAAATAAAAATTCCCTTCTGACAATGAATCTTATACTCTTGAAAGCACTAATATTGAATTTCTACGCTCTTAGAAATTCTTCTTAAATTAGTATGTAGGCATAATTATAATATCAGTCGGGTTTACTGGGAACTGAGGAAAACCACATTAGATGTTATATGAAAAAAAAAAAAAAAATCAATGTACAAAAGTAGCCAAATCCTAAAAAAGAAGCATAGTGCCCTACTAGATTAATATACACTGCAGATCCATTGTCATCCAAACAGCACGGTATTAGCACAAAAAAATCAATAAGCCAATCATGGAAGAATCTGGAATAGATGAGGCGTATATAGAAATTCGGCCTATAACAAAGGTGGCATTTCATCCAGTGGCAGTTGGGTTAACGTAATAAGCACTGTTGGCAATGACAGTTATCCGGGAGAAAGCACCTCATGACCCAACTCTATCCCACAGTTCTCGAGTGGGAGCATGTGCCTGTGAGGGGACAGCTGGCGATGTCTGGAGACATTTCTGACTGTCAAAAGGCAGAGGTGGGGAGGAGGGATGCTCGCTAGGCATCTAGTGGGCTGAGGCCGGGATGCTGCTAAATGTCCTACGACGCACAGACAGCCCCCCACACAGAGACCTATCCAGCCCCAAATGTCAGCAGCTAAAAATGATACACTGAGAAATCCTACCTTAGCTCTCACCCTAATGTGTATCATGAAGCAATGAACAAGAACTCACCCTAGCCTAGGGGTGTCGAACTCAATCAGAGAAGGGGCCAAAATCTAAAATCCAGCCTAAATCGCGGGCCGAATGGTTTACTGAACAGTCATAAACTGTCATTGTGATGGAAACGCAGCGGAGTGCAGTGATGACAGCGCGGTGCGGGCCACATTGCAAGGCCTGGTGGGACGGATTTGGCCCGCGGGCCTTGTGTTTGACACATGTGCCCTAGCCATAGCAATAAATACATGGTAGCTGTTTTTAACTATTGCCATAAATGATAAATCATATTAGGAAAATGATTAATTATTAATGATTTTTACTAGAAAAGTGTGCTTTTGTTCGGAGTACGATCCAGGTGGCTTCACAGAGGTTAGGGGATTTAAACTATAGAGGTTTGAGAATGAAAGCTTCAACAAGTCAGGGAGGTTATAAACCTCGCTAGAGCAGGGACTGTGCTCATCTCATCGTCTCTAACAAAGGCTATGGCCTTGGAGCCGTGGTCGGCAAACTGCAGCTCTCGGACCACATGCGGCTCTTTGGCCCCTTGAGTGTGGCTCTTCCACAAAATACCACGGCCTGGGCGAGTCTATGTTGAAGAATTAGCGTTAGAAGAAGTTTAAGTTTAAAAAAACATTTGGCTCTCAAAAGAAATTTCAATTGTTGTCCTGTTGATATTTGGTTCTGTTGACTAATGAGTTTGTCGACCACTGCCTTAGAAGATACAAGACAAAGACACCTGATAAATACATTTTGATTTCATCTTTAGGGCACAGGGAAAAAAGATGCACCAATGACCTTAGAACTAGCATTTGCATAGGACCGTTTTAGTGCAGAAACTGACAAGACTCAGCCAGCCTGTTGAATGGGGCCATCTGGGGGAGCCCCCAAATACTTTGCAGTGACAGCTCTACGTCCTGAAACCTGCTGGGGAATAACCAGATGTGTGGTCCCATAGGCAGCCATGGGAGCCTGGGATGCCACAAAGGCCCACTGGATTCTGGGAATTCTCTGAGGATCCTTCAATAAGCTCCAGGCCCCTGAGCCTCAAGATGGAACGCAAGCCCATACCCACTCACACCCCAGACTTCAGCACCGAGAAGTCATTAATAACTTCTTCAGCCTAGTTTTCCTAGAATATAAAATGGGATGTGGAGATAAAGAAAGATAATGGTACCTTTCAGCTACAAAACAGAGTAAGTCTAACCCTCTGCTGATCGCACAATAAAGTTTTCAACAAATACTGACAACCAAAACAACCATCAGGACGACACAGTGAGAGTACATTGTAATACTTAACACAGAAGGAAGCCCACTGTGCTCTCAGACCCTCAGAAAGCAGGTGGTGTACGCCTACGAGTTACTCTTCTGGTTTTCAAAGTCTCTGTAGACATTTTAAGTTACTGTGGACGAATAGGAAGCAAACGAAATGATGGACTCCCCTAAATCATATTTATAGCAATCACCTCTTTGTAACACGGTTCTCTCTTTCAACCATTTAAAAATTATAGGAAACAGCTAGATGGATGATAAAGATAATCATTCTATCAAAGTCTCAAGACACTGGAACCAGTCATAAAGCACCGAGATGGATCCAAGGTTATTTCTCACCTGCTGCTGCACCCGCAGCTAGAAATGTAAAATTCAATTAGAACCAGTCCTTTCTAGGACCCATCCCCTGGTGAAACCCATTACATCTTTCTCCGCTTGAAAAACACACATAACCTAAGTTGTCTCTGATTGACAAAGGAGAGAAAAAACAAAACAAAATAAAAAAAGAGTTTGCCAGGAATACTTCAAGTAAGACAATCTAGGTTCCTAAATTTAATATGGGCTAGCCGTGTAAATACAATAGTCTAAGACTTTAGTAAAAATATTGACAACTACATTACCCACACGGCATGCATACAGACTTCAAAACAGTAAGTGTCCCTGCAGTCCACCTGCAATGCCACAGAAATCAATCTTCCCAGAGAGTCCAATTTTATTTAAAGATCGTGTGTATGTGTTGAAAGCAGGGAGCTTTTATTTATTTTACTTTAAAACAAATTCAGGCATTTTATAGAACTGTACTGTTTACGTAAGTTTTAGGATCAATAGGAAATTTCAAAGAAACTTTGTGCTTGTGTTTCTGTGTTTTGGGTCCCTGCTCACGGCTCTCTGCTATTCCAAACTACTTCTGGGGAAAGACCTGAAATCATTAGTTTGTGAATTCTCTCCCTGAGGAAACAAAATCTATACTAACAAAAAGGGTAATATGCTAATTAGACAGGGTTGACTGGACACCTTCCGAATTAAGCCATAGTGGCAGGGGACGAGGCAGAGGAGGTTAGGGGCAATCAGGCCAGCAGGGGAGGGCAGTTAGGGGTGATCAGGCTGGCAGGGGAGAGCAGTTAGGGGCGATCAGGCAGGCAGGCAGAGGGGTTACGGGCCCTCAGGCAGGCAGAGGAGTTAGGGGTGATCAAGCAGGCAGAGTGGTTAGGGGCAACTAGGCAGGCAGAGTGGTTAGGGATGATCAGTCAGGCAGGCAGGTGAGCAGTTAGAAGCTAGCAGCCCCAGAGTGTGAGAGCGATGTCCCACTGGAAGTTGGACATCCCTTGAGGACTCCCAGATTGGAAAGGGTGCAAGCCGGGCTGAGGGACCTCCCCCCCCCCCATGCACAAATTTTGTGCACTGGGCCTCTAGTAAGTAAATAAATAATCAAACATGGGAAGAGACACAGATGATCCAGGACAGGTTGGGGTGGGGGAAGAATGAGCTATCAGACAAGCAATTCTCCCTCTCTCTCTCTCTCTCTCTCTCTCTCTCTCTCTCTCTCTCTCTCTCTCTCTCTCTCCCCCACCACTGGGATAAAGGTGGATGCCTTGGAGAGAGAAAAAGAATAGCTAGGGAAGCCATTTAGGGGTGTGGATTGGTAAAAACAAACAAACCCCACTCTCTTTCCCCAAGAGAATGTGGCTTTTCACTGGCATATTTGATCGGAAAGTGCAAACACAATAATTAACAGTGAATCCTGAAGCTTCAACACACCAGAAAAGGGTGTCACTCCACATGAGATGGGAAAATAGGGGGAATGCATTCAGGCAGTCCAGTAACACTGGACAGCTCTGCGGGGGGCAGGGCGGCTGTCCAGAGAGCTAATCAAGTTCTCCAAACACCTCGGGAAGCCTGAGAAAACTGATGGAAGGATGGTACCGCCCCGGCCAGGAGGGGCAGCCGCCAGCCACGCGTGGGGCACCGGAGCCCAAAATGACAATCTCCGGGGGAAACAAAGCCTCCGCCTTCCCCGCTCCGATTCAAGAAAAGAACTCTGGATCCACCTTCCTCGTTTTCTGCTCCGGGGACCACACCAGCTGCTGCGGCTCCCCCACCACAGCGACGCATGTCAATCACGGCCAAGCCCCGCGCTGCTTTTCCTCCCCATGTGTGATTCCCGCAATCAGCACGCTCCAGGGCTGAACCCCAGCCTCGCGAATGAGCCTTTTCTAGGGCACACCCCGGGAGGCGTACCACCCCCTGCGTATGTCGTTTAATTATGAAACCTCGTTCTAGATGCCCTAGAATCCTCCCGAGCGAGCGTCGGGGTAATTGGTAGAAATTAGCCACAAGGCCACTTAAAGAGGACACGTGCGACGATCATTTTTATGAGAATTTTCATTTTAGTTCCAATATCGTCTTGTACTTTCCCCAGTACATCCTGTACTTTGCCCTTTTCAAATGCCAAAGAAAATGTTCGTGGTGTCATGTGGCCTATCACCAAGGCGATGTAACGCATTTGTACTCCACTTGCAGTCCAAAGATTCATACCCCTTGGGAGGCCATCCTTCGGATGTTTTTTAAAATGAAAAAAACAAAAAAAAACAAAAAAAAACAAACAAACAAAACAAAACAAAACAAAAAAAACCCACACAACAACAACAAAAATACACACAATGAAAAATAATATTCCTTGTGGAAAACCACTGTTATTTGGACAATGAAAGGATCGTGTGTGTGTGTGTGTGTGTGTGTGTATACACACCACTAGTTGGGTTCATGCTGTGTGTGTGTGTGTGTGTGTGTGTGTGTATACACACCACTAGTTGGGTTCATGCTGTGTGGATGCATTGTCCAGGTGCACTTCGGGTACTGGCAAAGGTGTAAACCCAAAACAGATCCATCTTGCCCTGAATGGGTGGTCCTGTAATGAATGATGGGAGCAAAATTCCAGGGCCTGGTATTCTCCCACTCAAGTCAGGAAAATTCTATTGAGCAACACCTACTCAGTACCTGGCACTCTCAGTCAGAAACCGGAATCCAAAGATGAAAGAAGATTTAGTAAGGGGGGGGGGGGGAGGGAAGAGGGCAGACACATGAAAACCAATAACAAGAGCGTCTGAGAAGACGGATGAGTGTGTGGTGGAAGAGGGACGAGGCAGTTCAGAGTGGGGAGCAGCTCCACGGAAGCGAGCATACGAAACCTTCAAGTTGCAAGATGGCAGCCAGTGGGGTAGGGCTAGGGTTGCACAGTGTTATTTTGAAAAAGCGCGGCAACGGTTTAAAAACACCAGTTCTCACCTAAAAATCCAGATTTCTGGCTCTTGAAAAAAGTTCAAGTTTCGGCAACACTTGGCAACAATGGGCAGAGTGAGCACTGGCTCTCCAACCCTTCTCGAGAAGCCTGGCCCTCGGGGCACCTGAGTGTGCAGGCCCTGACTTCCAACGAAGGCTGTGCTCAAGTGTTCAGATTCCCGACCTCAAGAGGGGGTACCGACGGCAAAGCTGAGCACTCTCTGAGATTTGCTTTCCTGGAAATAAAAGCCAAAAGCCAACCCAACTGTCCCTCTCTGCATCCATCGCTTGTCACTGGGTGGCCCCAAGCTGACTCATTAAACTTGCTGACACGGTCCGAGAGGAAAGACTTCTCAGCCTCCAAGCAGATGGTCAATCTGGGACGGAGCAACTCACTTAATTAGCACTGCTCCTGGCAAGCCACTGCATCTCTGAGACCACCAGGCGCCTCTAGGATAGCAAACCTGGGCTCAGTAAGCAACACAGAAGTGGGCTGGTCCTCCTGGGCTTGCCATGGCCTCACACAGCTCAGACTTCTCTCCTGGCTCCAAACCGCCCTGCAAACACCTCCCAGTGGACAACCTGCCACCAGCAATTGCCACAAACGTGATACAACCAAGCTAATGTTCCCCTTCTCCTGTGGTAGATGCTATCTGTGTTCCACCCAGATCCCCTCCGAGTGTCCCTCCTGGCTCTGTGCGTCCCTCAGCTCCTGCATGACTTGAAGTCTTCTTTGGCTATTGGCATTGCTTCACCTGATGTGCCCTAGACCCAGACGTGTCTGGAGCAACTCACGGCAAGTGGCTCTCAGGTGCAGGAGGGTGGAGGCCGGGAGCCCAGCCTCAAGGTAGACTCACCACTTCCCCCTGTATAAGGCTGAGGCGTTGCACCCTGATGGCTTCCTTCCTTTCCCTATCCTATGTCTCCCCTCCTAACCGATTCCTCTTGGGAGAACCTCCCTAAGGACCCTATCAGGGTCAGCTTCCCCATCACTGCCCCTTTCCAGTTAATCCTCCCAGTTTTTCGGAGTCAAAAGCTGACTCATATTTTAATTCATCTTCCTCCATGCTGTGCCTTTCCAGCTAAACATTAAATCTAGTATTTCCTCTTATGACATATCTCACATCTGTCTCCCTTAGTTTTTTTACTACAACCTACTCTAATTTCTGATCACCTCCCACCACAACTATCACCATGTTTTACTCAACTTGCATTTCTTCCCCTCTTGAGTGTTTGAAAACTCAGCACCTCTAATGGTTGCTCCTCTAAAACAAAACAAACACACACACACACACACACAAACAAAACTATGGCACTGGTTTCCCAGTGCCTTCAGGATCAAGTTAAAACTCCTTAGCTCGCCTGTCAGACTCCTGGATCCAGGCCTCATGCTTCTCCCCATTTCCCTCCGAACCTTGTGCTCCTGTCGCCCCCCATCATCCGTGGTCAACTTTCCCAGGCTCCCGGCTCCCCTAGGCCAGCGTCCCGAGGGACAGTGTCTCCCCACTTGTGCCCTGTTCAAATCTACCTATCCTTCCAGACCAGAGCAAATGACGAGCCTCTCCCCTCCGTGAGCAAATTCCAGGTAAGAGGAGAAAACGGAGTCCCACATAATTTGCATACAGACTTTACATTCTCCTAGTAGGTACGTTTCTTGAGAGCTGGGAGCTCTTTAGAATCCTCTCTGCCTAGTGAAGCTACATCACACATGTTTATCTTAGAAAAAAATCTAACTGAACGGGAGGAACATTTACCACTTAAAACGGTGCCAGTTATTCTCCTCAACCAGCAGATGTGCCCCAGAATGGATGTGAGACAGGAGGCGTGGAGATGCTGTTTCCTCCGTTTCAGTTCCCACATACACACCTCCTAGGTGTGAATCTAATGAACACTTCCTACAAACCCCAACCAACTTCCTTCCCTTCGGGGCTCATTGTTGGACACACCACTCTGGCCTAGTCCTGAAGGAAAACATGCATCGGGCAGGTAGAGAGATGCTACGGTATTTACATTTCATGGGCAATTAAAGATATTTTTAAGGGCAGTTTCTTTTTCTTTCTTTTTTTAAATTTCTTTATTGATTATGGTATCACATAATTGTCCTCGTCCCCCCATTCCCATTCCAAACCACTCCCCACATATGCCCACCCCCTGTTGTCCATGACCAATGGTAAGGCGTGTATACATGTACACAAGTCCTTTGGTTGATCTCGATTGCTTGCATTTTCCTGCCTCCAAACAGGGCTTCACTCTCTCCATTAGCTGCAGTTCCGCTGTGTGTCCCGCCCCCTGACCCCAGGCCAAAATGTCGACAGCGCTGACAAATGTCCTGGTCCTCTGTACCATATAAGGTATTATTCCAGGGGACCTGGACTCAAATGACTTGAACCCATTAGTGATGAAAAGCACATCACGGACCCCTTGTACTAGCTCGATGTGTGAACAGTGACAATTCAACAGCTGAAAAATTAATTGGCACAAAGCATTTTTGTACTTATGTCTACAACCATCAAGGACCTAGAATTAAACCCACTCTCACGAAACATCAGCAGTGACATTTTAATAACCGACTTCTCTTAGCCATCATGCTTTGAGATCTTTGGCAACTTATTCTAAGGAAAACTGCCCGGAAAGAAAAAATGAAGGACAACTTAACTGTATTTAGAATTCAGAGCAAATGCAATAATATTGTCTGTTAAAAATCACTCCATGTCCCAAAGAAAGAGTAGAGAGAAGGAAGTACAAAACTCTCTACTTATTCTAAGTGTCTCATTTGGCTATTCATTCTTGATTCAGTTTTCAAAGTAACTGACTTTAAATTCAACACACTGAGGATTAAGAACAATTTATAACTAGATGTGTGATTTGGCCTGCCATCCTAAAATGAAATGACATTTACAAGAATTTTCAAAAAAGAAAGGATCAGGCAATTTTTCCTAGATTTAAGTGAAATTTGTCAAAATGATAGAGGGCTCAGGGAAATGTTACTGTACTGAGCTTTGGGAATGAGTCATTAATAATCCAGTTAGACTGTCAATGATGCTCTCAAATTACCCCAAACTCCACTAGAAAACATTTCATTACAAGACAGACAAAATCCTCCCACACATGTGCATCATTCCTATGTTTGCCCGAAAGAAACCAGGTCCAAATGAAAAGCTACTTCTTCCAGAGACATTTCCTTAGTTTTCTTTCCTGCAGGACCTGACGTCTCCTCTTCCCAGACTCCCATGGCTGGATGCCTTATTTTCTCAGTTAACCTGTACCTGCCTGGAAGGCAGGCTCCATACCCAGGTGAACCTTGCACCTGTACCCTCCGGTGTCCCATGACATAGAGCTCCTAGCATGTCCCTTACAAAGAATACAAGCTCAGTAAGTGCGAATGAATGAATGAATGAATGAATTGCATGATTTTGTTCTTTTTCCTGGTCTTGCTGTAGACCCTGAAACCTAGTTATTTGCCAAAAACTTGATGTGCACTTTCCAAACACATTAAAGTGGATATCCCAGTTTCAAGTAGTCATCCCATGGTGATTCTCGAGAATGAATTTGATCTGGACTGACAGTAATCTAGAAAGTTTATCTACAGCTCTTTCAAAGGGGTCGACTTACAAAACATGAACGAGGCAATTACTTCCTCTTGGAGAGTGAAATCGTTTCACTTAGCAGCATCTACAGCTGTCAGAACTTTGGCAGACTTCGTGAAAAATATCATCTTAACTGTCTGTATTAAAAATTAATCACATAAGATTTATTTTGTTTTCTTTCTACTAAACTCCCTAAAGAGAAGGTTCTTCTGTTCTGTTGTGGGAATGTTTGATTGTTTATTTTTAATAGTGTGGGGGGTATTTTTCTCATGATGCAAAAAATAAATAAAAAAATAAAAAATGGTCATTGCACTTGCAAGCAGAGAAAGTGCCTGTACTTTAAAATTATACTGTATAATTTCCACACTTCCCACACAAAACCGACAGGGAATGGAAGTGGGCAAATTCTCTTGGTCATTTTGCCTTAAGAATGGTCAACTGCCATTTTCATTACTGTACTTGGTTAATTTCTTTAAAACAAAAAACAAGATGGGAGGGTCGGGGGGGGGGGGGGGGGGGGGAGCAGTTTCAAAGAAGACCCAGCACGAAGTTGTACAAGGAATTTCTTGTATCTACAAAGTCATTACATCATCTTGGTGGGTAGTCCAGGCATTCTGGACTAGAGTGAATGCATCTCAAACCCACAGAGAATGCATCTTCTCTTTTTAAAAACCACCCTGCACACCAGTGTTTCATTCTTCTTAATAGCTTGACCCATTTTCCTCTTCTAGAAAGTAAGCTCATTAGGTACCTTGATAAATACATACCTCAACGTCTGGGTCTGAGCTTCCTTGCCTTTAAAATGAAAATAAAAATAGTATCTAATTTCATAGGCTGATTATGAGGGTGAAATGACACGCATAAGGCCTGGCACACAGCGGATGCTCAGTAAGTGTCATCATGCATGTCTCATGTGGAACCTCAAACCACCATGGCTTCCAGAACCATTTCCTCTTGTGATTGACCCAGATATTGATCCACAGCCAATCAACATAAAGGAACAAATATGCCCAAAAGGCAGATGTTAAAAATACAAGCCTCACTCTATGAATACCATGGTAATTCTGGACATTAGCAATGGCGTATGCGTCTCTCACTTCAAATTCTAATGCACACTGGCTCAGACCAAGAACCCCAGAGCCTGATCAGCTGTGAAGAAATGAGCTCTGCTGGGCAGCAAAGAGGAGCCCATCTTAGCCACACAGCCTCCCGCCTCTGTCTGTCCCTCCTGAGCTCACCAGCCCAACGTTTGTCCACTTGGCAAACCAACTTGTAAAAAGGGAAAAAAAGAAATAGTCACTCTGCACTCTCCCTCCTCTTTTTTTTTTTTTTAATATATTTTATTGATTTTGTACAGAGAGGAAGGGAGAGAGATAGAGAGTTAGAAACATCGATGAGAGAGAGTCATCGATCAGCTGCCTCTTGCACACCCCCTACTGGGGATATGCCCGCAACCAAGGTACATGCCCTCGACCAGAATCGAACTCGGGACCTTTCAGTCCCCAAGCCGACGCTCTATCCATTGAGCCAAACCGGTTTTGGCACTCTCCCTCCTTTTAAACTGTGGTCCATGTTGTCATTGCTCCTATGATAGATGGCCAAGGACAGATCCGTTTCCCTCGCCAGACTTTATTTCAATTGTTTGTTTGTTTGTTTGTTTGTTTTACAAAAGCAGCAAAAATACTTCCATTGTTTTAAAAAATATGTTTAAAATTAATATTTATTGCTCCTTTTGAGAAACCAATCTCCATCTCTCTTTTTCTAATTAGACCCAATAAAAAATATAACAAGTCAAGCCATCCTGAGAAACATCCTCCAAGCCTTGAAAACCAAAATCAAGATCAAATCAATTACAGCAATAGGTTCAGGTGGGTATTGTTTGTTTTTCCACCTAAGGGATTCACAGAATTTATGTTGGGTTCAGAATGGTCAAGCGTGGGGAAAACCATTAAGTTTGTATGTAGCCTAAAAAAAAAACCAAAACGAGTATGTTTTTCTAGCCATGCTTTTCAGATTATAGTACTATACTTTCACTGGCTGTGCTTGAACTGTTCTGGAAGTACTCCTCTTCGGAGGGGACGCTTTTTTCCTAGCTGAGTTTAATCCAATAAATTAAAAGAGAGAAAAGATATAAAATGGAACTCTCTATGGAAGCAGTCAGGCATGGACAGTCACAGGACACTAGGAAATGTTCGCTGGTTGTCCGTGTTTTGCATTACCAGTCAGAGGGCAGAAGCCCTGCCAACACCCATCAGCCACCTCATGATGCTCCCCACCCAACCTTGGGGGCCTTACCTGTCGGTTTTCTTGATCAGGATGGCCCTGAAGATGTGCTCCAGGGGTGTCTTCTCCTGCTTGTGGGTCGGCTGCACGAAAGGGTGCAGGGCCACCAGCAGGAAGCCCTGCTGGTACAGCTCCAGGAGCTGGGCGGGCAGGTCTCGCAGGGAGGCCAGCCTCACTGCTGAGGACCGCGGGAGCTGGGCTGGGAGTGGAGAGAGGAGAGGCTCATCAGAGACCCACCAAAACCGCCTGCCCCGCACTATCCACATCCCTCTCCCTCTGCCCTTTCCTGGGGCCTGTAGGGTCACGTCGTCTTAACTAACTACTGTCTTCAAAGAGGACTTATACGCAGATGGCTATTTTCCAGCTCAACCAGAAACATTGGTAATTGGATGTTTTAAATCTAGAGTCAATTTTTTTTTGTCAGAGATTGCCTTTAAACATCATTTCCACACACTCAAAAAATAAAAAAGAGCAGAAGGAGATGGAGGAGGTGGAAGTGACAACTGCATGCAAATATAAAATTGCCAGGTTGCAAACAGCAGCACAAACAAACTCAAAAAGATAGACTGGAAGAAAATTTCTGTGATGTTTAAGACAAAGAGGTGATTTCCTTGATGTGCAAAGAAACCACTCCCCCCTCGAAGGAGAAGGAGGAGGAGGAGGAGAAGGAGGAGGAGGAGGAGAAGGAGGAGGAGGAGGAGGAGGGAAAACAAGGGGAAAGTATAGGAATAGGCAATTGCTTAAAAAAAAAAAAAAGTCAATCACTATTTGCAGACACCCAAATTAACTAAACATTAGAACTATGCATGTCAAAACAAATATTTTCCACTTATTAAAATTTAGATTAAAAAATTTTAAGGACAGACAAGATTCAAACTTCAAATGGTATCAGCATATATACAGTGAAAACTATATCCCAGCCCTGCCCTCTGCCTCTCAGGCTTTTTCCCTACAGGCAAGAAATATTATCCATTTTTTATATGTTAATCATCGCCGAATTCATACAAGTAAAGATGTCTATGTATCGTTCTCCCTTTTTACACAAATGGTAGTATAACATTAATGCACCTGGCTTTTAATCATTTTCTAATCAGTAATCAGTACCCTTTTCTTAGAATCCATTCAACAGTAGTAGGGAGAGCTCTTCCTCATCCTTTTTAAAGGTGCACAGGGTACCATAGTGTGATGGACCAGAGATTATTCAAACTGTTGTTTTTATAAGTAATGCTGCAATGAAAAATATAGCTCATATAGTACTTATAAAAAGTAAATTCCTAGGTGTGGAATTGCCGAGCTAAAGATAAATGCACTGTAATGTTTTCAGATATTACCAGATTTCCTCCACGGAGTAGTACAGATTTACCTCTCCTCAGTGCTATACAATCACTGGCTAATCTCATTGTGAGGTGTTCACTTATATTCCTCTTATTACGTAATTTTTATCTTTTAATTAAACATTTCATGATTAAGTACTATCTTTAGTATTTGCATTTTTCTGTTAACTGTTCATATCTCTACCGAATCTTCTAATGGGTTATAGGCCCCCACCCCCTTTTTATTTTCTGTTGGTTTGTAGAAACTCTTTATATATTAGGAAATAAGGCCCTCAGTTGTGACACCAGCTACAAATATCTTTCCCCAATTGGTTGTCTTTTAATTTTGCATAAGCTGGGGTTTTGCCATGAAGAATTTTTTCTTATGAAGTTGAATGTATCCATCTTGCTTCAACCACTTCTGAGTTTTATATTATAGCAGAGAGATCTGGAATTATAAAGTAACTCTCCTGTGATATCTTGTATATTTTACTTTTTTGCATGTACATTTTTGATCCATTTGGAATGTACGCAATATGAATTAAACATTTCCCCCCCAAGGTTTACACATATTTCCTCATTGACTGGAGATGCCACCTTTATCATATATTACATTCCTGAATACATTTAAGTTTGTGACTGTGATTCATTAATCTATTTTAATAATTTTCGTTTCATATTAGTTTAATATCTGTTCAGGCTATTTCCTGAATTTTCCAGTTCATTATCTGAATATTCCTGTCTATTCTTACATATTCATTTTTCAATTGGTCTTTAAAATCAGCTAATCAAATTCTCCCTCAAAAATAATCTTGTTGATATTTTTATTGGATCAAGTTCAAATTATAGCTTAGCTAAAGCAGAATGAATATTTTCATCAGGCTACAAGTTCCCATCCAAGAACATGGCATAATTTTTGTTTATTCAAGGCTTTTTTTTTTGTCCATCCCTTATGTAGCTATTAAAGCTTTCTTCACCTAGATATTGAACAATTATCAAGTTTATTCCTACTTATTTTATACCGTTTGCTATTGGAATAATGTTTTTCTTTTTACTTGTATGTTATCCATGTGGCAAACACTTGGCAAACAGGTATGCCCATCACTGTGGATAGGGGTGAACCCTTCTGGAGGGCAATGCCTTCAAACCTAAAAGTGCACACACCCTTTGTCCAACAACCCCACTACGGGGAATCATAACTATGGCTGGACTCATAACATGTTTTCAAAGACACGTATATTGACAAAGATGTTCTCTACAGGGATGTTCACATAGCAAAAGCGTAGAAACAAAGAGTTCTTTATTGGAGGGCTAGGTAAATACTGGGATATCCCAATGATGAATCCTATGACCCACTTAAAACGATTAAGGTAAATCTGTTATTTGCTGACGGAAATAAGTCTAAGATACACTACTAACTTAGGAGGCAAAATACCTGACAATATTAGCAGATGATATTCCTGTATAAAAATATTAGGAGGGGGAACATGAATACATATTTTTTCTGGAAAAAACAAAACAAAACAAAAAAAACACCACACCCACACACACAAAAATAACACAACCCCACATACACATCAATATTAGAGAGAGGGAGTGGAATAGAGAGGGGAGGATGGAAAAGTGGTTTTAATTTCATTGTGTACTTTTAATTCTAATATCATCAACAGGGGTCATTTGGGAGGAGGGTTTAGGAGACATGTTAATTTTCTCCTTTTTAGGTAAAAACAGTTTTATTTAAAAGTTTTTAAATGTGCTTTTAAAATAATATAATTTTAAAACACACACACACTTAAAAACAAAATCTTGAGGTACTTAAGAATGCTATTTAACATCAGAGAGTCTAGCTCTCATTTCCATACATCATGCAAGAAATTTACGGGAAAATAAAATCTATCGCCATGATTCACCCTCACGCATCCTGGCAAGACCTCCATCAATAGCAGCGACAAAGATAAGACTGGCTGGGGAAGCAAAAAAGTCTGCACTTTTCCCCTGGAAGGGTACATTCTGCCTGTGCTGCTGGATAAAAACCTAAAAGGAAGTCTAGGAGAGAGTGGCAAGCCACTCCGTAATTCCCACGCACAGAAACCTCAGGAGAAAGGGGCCACTGCGCCTTAGAAATGGAGCCTCTTGGGCCCCACTCCACACCTGCTGCATCAGGATCTGAGCGAACCGTGTCTTCACAAGCCTCTGAGAGGCTCTGACGCTGAGAATTACTCTCCAGAGGGTTCCACTTTGGCCCTCCTCCAACCACTCTCCTCTCCATGAGCGAGGAACTTGGGGACCTACAGGCAGGTCCACCTATGTATCTCATGTCCCCACGTCACACAGCCACGGCCCTGGAATTCCATGTCTGGATAACCCTGGTGCAATGTGGGAGCCTGTGCAGGCTTCCTCCCTGGTCTACGAGGGTGGACATTGTTCCCTACCTGTGCAGTCCCAGGCCCAAGGTGGGACAGAGACTAGGATGAGGTAAGTCAGGAGACGCTTGCCATAGGTGCATAATTAAGGGGCACCAAAAAACTCATGAAAGCTTTCTTCACCTAGATATTGAACAATTATCAAGTTTATTCCTACTTATATCAGTAAGTACTAGTAAATATTTAATATAATATTCAATATTTTAAAAAGTGAAAAGGAATGCAAAAAGTCTGTAATGAACAAAATATAAAAAATTGGAATAAAGATGGGATCAATATTATTAATTTCTCCTTTTGTCTCAAGCTCCAATATCACTCAGAACGGCACTGTTACTGATCTCGTCTATTAAAAAAAACAAACAAAAAACCATGGTCTCACTCGCCTCACCCTAGTGCTGGCCTAGGTCCAACATCTCCTCTGCAGCCTTGTCCCGGGCCCTGCAAATGACAGGAGTGGGTCTGTGGGTAGGTTGTGCCAAGGGAACCAGGGCCAAGTTTCCTCAGCTCGGCTCTCAAGAGATTACAAAGCCACTCAACTGGAAGGACATAACTATGTGTGGCATGGATGCTGTGTTTCATTCGAAAAACCAAAATGAACTTTTGGCAGGCATGCAAACTCTTCAGGAGGGAAATTTCATGGCAGCCACCAAACCTAAAAATGCCATACAGCACTCGGATCCCCTCTTCTTCAATAAAACAGAGCAGAAAAAGCATCTGCACGTCATCAACAGGAGACCTCAAACTCAGCCAGTCTCTCTAGCTCAGTCTCTTGTAAATGCTCCACGTTCTTACTGCTATCATAAAAGTATGCTTTACTAAGTTTTTTATAATTTATGTGTTTGTTTCCTCTCATGCATCATACTATAATAAGAAAAATTAACCGTCGTTGGTGTGTTGAGAAAACTTGGGATTTTAGTTATCAGCTACGTTCCTCACTTGCATTCACCTGGGGCATGAGGAACACACTCAGTTTCCTCATCTAAAATGGAAATCATACCATCAGCCTGTCTTCCATCACAGACTGGTTATGAAAATCAAATGGGATTCTGAGTGTATAACTGATATAACTCAGAACTATCACACTCAATGGTGCTGGAAGTGCTGACTGGAGAAGCCAGCCAGGGGGGCTGGTCAGCTGTAGATGGAGATGACAATATGATGCTCAGGCCATTACTCCTTCCCCCACCCACACCCTTCCCCCGTGACCCGCCACACTCCAAATCAGGGCACTAAAAAAACTAATCAATCAACCATTTTATACTTAAATGCTTCCTAAGTAAAATAATTAGCTTTTACATTTTAACCTTAAAATAAATTCAAGGCACTAAATTGCTCTGACTGTCTCCAGATATGTAGGGTGCTGTCCAGGGGCATTCCAGGGAAGAGGTGCCTGTGGGGTGGGGAGAGAAGTGTCTCTGGGCTCCCATCTTCCTGACAGAGAGCTCCAAGGAAAGTGCTGTGAGTTATCAGAAGGTATGTTGGCTTCCTGGGCTTTTACTGGCACCCTACTCCAGGACTGAACCACATAAGCTACCTCATCATACGTTAAAAACTTTTTATTTTAATTCTTCATGTTCTGAAGAGGAACACTGACGAGATCATGTTGGCAGTGTTACTCCTCAGTCTGAGGAGATGTCACTGTTAGGGTCCAACATGGACTTGAAGATCATACTGTTCCTTCGACGTTCCAATCAGTCATGTTCCACAGTCTTTATTCCCAGGAGCACTCAGTTTGCAAGCTCAGGGTCCGTGCTGGGTGCCCCTGGATTACCACTCAGGGAGCCCTGTCTGCATTCCATACAGCGACTTGGTCATTGCTGTGCAAAGCCCCGTTCTCCAGCTGGCTTCTCCCACCAGCCTGGACAGGGCCTCATCTCATCTCATGACCTGAGAGAGGGTCTGTGCAGATCTCAAAGCTAGAAACAGGGGCTCCCAGGGACCAGATGGATAAAGAACAATGAACACCAAAGCCCCATCTCCCCAGGGGGGCAGAGGCGTCTTGTCCTTCTAGCCCGGTTTTTGCCAATGGACACATGGGCTCAGTGGTGCCAAAACTTCTCATTCTTACCTCTTTTTTTTTTTAATCTTTTTTTTTTAATTGATTTTTTTTCAGAGAGGAAGAGAGAGGGATAGAGAGTTAGAAACATCCATGAGAGAGAATCATCGATCAGCTTCCTCCTGCACACCCCCTACTGGGGATGTGCCCGCAATCAAGGTACATGTCCTTGACTGGAATCAAACCTGGGACCTTTCAGTCCGCAGGCCGATGCTTTATCCATTGAGCCAAACAGGTTTCGGCTCATTCTTACCTCTTGATCCTCACAGAAATTCTTCTAATTTTTAAATTTAGCAAGTAATTTCCATTTTATTATCAACCCGATGTGGTCCAAAGCCAAGACCAGTAGGTTGTAGAGTCTGGATGGGGCATTTGGTCATGTGGAGGGATGGAAGAACCACACCCTTCTGTTCCCTGATCTTAAAGCAGCCGAGATGCAGTATGAGCATCAGTCATGTAATCAAGAGCTTGCGACCCATGCATTCCCATATCATCACAATCTATTCTACATCAAAGTCTTCAAGGACACATCTGTAGAAGTTTGACACTGGCCTCTATTCCCTAATTCCACCCTTTCCTCTCCAGATGTAGAGGTAAACAAAGAATTTAGGCCCACATACTTATATTTCGAATCCCTTGGGACTCTTTTATTTTTCCATCACTCAATGAGCAGGTTTTTAAAAAATCAAAATCTAGAGGGTGTGCTTGAAAGGTGTTTTTGGGTGGCATTCGTTGAAAGATGTCTTTGCAATAAGTCTTTCTATTTTTCTTCCGGAAAATAAACTTTATATAAGTAAACCATTATTCCAGGAGGGGGGGAAAAGAAAAAAAAAAAAGAAAAAAAAGGAATGAAAATAGGAAACAAAACAAAACAAAACAAAACATATTTCTTAACACTCCTGGGATAGAGAGGCTTTTGCTTTTGCTATGACAATGGTTTGTTTAGCACAAACATTCCACAACCCCATTTAGTTCCTGGAAACGAAGCCCTTCAGACATCTGCAGAGGAGCCAAAGCGAGATTGTCTTTGCTACTTCAAACTTTATTAGTGGGAAAGCACCGGCTTCCAACATAAGAAAGAAACACTGCGTACAGCCACAGCACACGTCCCCCACTCTCTGCAGCAGGCGACCGAGGGCTGAACAACAACAGCGTCTGTGCCTGTGCCCAGCAATCACTTGTGACTTCAGCCTAATTATTCAAAGTCCGACTTTGCTTTTCTAATTACAACTGCTAATGGATCTGTCAATACCGAGGAGCGCATCTAGAGAGCGAGACAGGATCTCCATCGGGTAATTTCCCTCACAGGTGAAGCTGATAATGACATTGTTCAACCAAAAAAAAAAAAATTTTTTTTTTTCTTTTCTTCTTCTTGGCCGCTATTTCTATAACATCCATCTGCCTGGGCTTTGCAGTGATCCAATTTAGCAAAAACACTAACATCCATCATTTTTCAACGTGAGGTTTTTCATTGTATCAGTAAGAAACAGGAATTCACTTTTTTAAAGAATGCCTGCCAGTTCTTGTCTTCTGTGTCATTTCTGAATCTATGGAATAAAATGTTCATTTCAGGGCCTTTCAAATTCAGATTTATGTCATCTTTTTATTAAATAAATGCACGTTTCTGAAACTTATAAAGGATACACAGATCCAGGCCCCGGAGACCACTCCATTAAAATACTAACTATTCTTTTTTATTTTTTAAAATTGGAGTGAAATTCACCCAACACAAAATGAATCATTTCAATGATTCTGCGGCAGTTACTAGTACATTCATCATGTCGTGTAACCATCACCTGCTATGAGTTCTAAAACATTTTCATCACCCCAAAAGGAAACCCCATACCCACTAAGCAGTTACTCTCCACTCCATCTCCCCCAGGCCCTGACAACCACAAATCCACTTTCATAAAATGCAATTTTTAACACTTTAACTAAATCATGGATAAACTAAAGGGGAAAATCTCAGTAAGGCTGAAAGTACTTTAAACTTACATAAACCTCGGATTTTATAGGTCAATCAGGGAGAAACTGACAATACGTACAATAGATGTTTCATCATATGAGTTTTTAAGAAGCGGGCCACCAGGCCACAAATGTTAAGCATCAGACTATTAGACTGTCATGAAAACGTGTGTGTGTGTGTGTGTGTGTGTGTGTGTATGTGTATGGGGGGGGGGAGAAGAAGAGGGGGAACATTAGTCACTCAATGACACAAACACAATGTTGTATTGTCAAAAATTCACTGTCTAGGTGTTTGTAAGGAGAGTGCCCCAATAATTCCTATTGACTACACACCACTGATCAAACCCAAATGATGGCATTATTGCTCATCTTACCAGTGTCCATTTTATCAGAGAAAACACAGTCTAAGATTCATCAAGTAAACTTTTCAAAAAATATCAGGCATCATGCGGCTTAGATTTCACAGTGGGTTACTCAGATATTAAAGCAACCAGCTAGAGACTGCACCCAGGGTATTAATAAAATATTCCACACACTTAAAAGTACTTCCTGTGGAAATAACACAAATATTCAGAATTTCTAACCAAAGTCATCCTCACCAAATGCAAGAAGAGCTTAGCATGAGTCAGAAGGGAAGCTAGTTTATCAATATGTTGGGCCATTTTCCTAATTGAACATAATGGCAGGATAGCTAACAATCCTGGTAGTTCATTTTTAATTTTGAGAGTAGTGCAATAAACTGACTGCATTGAAAAACAGCCACTAATGAATATGTACAAACAACATGGAAATGAACCTATTTAGAATGTAAATGGGAGCCTATATAGATTTCTATGATGAAGTTTTAAGACTCCTTATAAAAGGAATCAGCATTAAAAATATTCAGCACTTGCCGAAACTGATTTGGCTCAGTGGACAGAGCATCGGTCTGTGGACTGAAGGGTCCCAGGTTCTATTCCAGTCAAGGGCATGTACATTGGTTGCGGGCACATCCCCGGTGGGAGGTGTGCAGGAGGCAGCTGATCGATTTCTCTCTCATCGATGTTTCTGGCTCCCTATCCCTCTCCCTTCCTCTCTGAAAAAAATCAATAAAATATATATTTTTAAAAACCATACACGACATAAAAGGGGCCATTTTAACTATTTCTCAGTGTACAATCCAATGGCACCAAGTACATTTTCACTGTGGTGCAACCGCCACGACCAGCCAGCTCCAGGAAACCGTTTAACCAACAGTGCCAGCTGCCCATCCCACTCAACCCCTCACCTCCACTGCCCATGAAGGAAGGGCACCTCCCTTCCCTTCTGCTGCTAAGAGGCATCATAATTCACAAATGTGAAAAATCTGACATGGGGAAAAATCAAAGGTTGATAAGACAACGCAAGTAAAGGAAGATGTTAAAATTTCCCTTTGCAGAGATAGCCAAACGACAGGACAAAGAGTGTGGTGGTATACAAGAAGTGACTGGGAGGCCATGGCCGGGTAGCTCAGTTGGCTAGAGTGGTGTCCCAATGCACCAAGGTTGGTGGTTCGATCCCTGGCCAAGGCACATATATAAGAATCAACCAATAAATCGTAAGTAAGCAGAACAACAAATCAATATCTCTCCCCCCCCATCCTCTGTTCCCTCCCTTCTTTTCTCTCCCTTTCTCTCTAAAAATCAATTTTTTAAAAAGTGAATGGCAATCTTAACCCCAAACAGCATAACAAACAGAGAAAAAATACCCAAAAACATTTCCCAGAAGGTGCCCCAAGAGCATGAGCACACTTCCGTTCGGCATTTACATAGGACCCAAGAGAATATCACTATTTCTCTTTATCCTGAGCAATCATCCTCCGTGTCTCAACTCCGTAACAGAGTTTCACACTGGTATACCAATAAGGTCTTTATTTAGGAGAAGGTTTTAAGATTTTAGAATAATATAAAATAATGGCCCGTGCAGACTGTTGGAAGGCGTACCATTCACCATGTGCAAGACGAGTTTCAAGAACATGGGACAGAATAAACTCCACTCTCCTGTGGCTCAGCACAACTTCTACCCGCTGGTTGGTTCAAAGGCACTGGCTGAGACCCACCAGCCCGTTCCCAACAGCGTCTCCTTTTCCGTGCTGCAGCAGAGACATTCCGGGCCTTCTGTGGCACAGCCACATACACCACGCACAAGGCTTTACAAAAAGTTCCACAGGTTGGAAACTCATTTAGAGAAATAATTTTCCTATGTGCATGACATCACATAAGGTTCAGCAGAACTCGGAGAAGAACAGGGCCAGACAGCTCTCATGCTCTAAAAAAAGGCTTCCGCACCTGCACTTCCAGCGTTGCATGAACAATTACTGCGCTCCTGCACAAACTCCCAAACGGGTGCATGGAAATAGAAAATCATACATACAAGTGGAGCAGCTCTGGCTCCACTAACCAATTTGCATGCAAAATTGTCATCAGCACTCTCTGGTTTATTTTTTGCTTGTTTAGTAAGAGACTGAGCATGGGGTGGGGGTGGGGGGGGACATTTATGATGCCTTGGGAGGCCGACTTTGAGGGCCATTTTGGTTCCCACTGTAAGAAAAAGGGGCATTCCTAATGGTTTTTAGGGTCTATGCATGCATGTCTGTCCCTCCCAGCTGCCTTCTCAGCCAGGTATTCTAGTGGAAAGGGAGAAAAACTGGAGAATGAAATCAAGTAGAAAAATTAAGTGAGAGAAAATGGCCAAGGGATATTCTTTAGAATAACAGAGAATAAGTATGGTTAAAAAAATAATTTGTATTTACACTCAGAAAAAATGCCATCTGTCAGAGACAGTTGGCACAAGAAGGAAAAAGGGGATTTTAACCGGAGAGAAGGGAGGACTTTTCGGACTTGGCCAGTGAAAATGTATTGAAATGAACCAGCAGGAAGTTTGCCCATGAGGATGTGTTGGGCAGCTAGGTGTCTATAAGGCACATTTAGAGTTTTTTCTAACCGCTCCTTCCTTCTTCCCTCCCTCGTTTCTTTCCTTTTTTTGAAATGTGGCTAGTGTGATGTGAGACATGCTGGAAATGTGAAATACACACAAGATTTCAAGGACTTTTTCATGGAGAAAAATAATGTAAAATATCTCAATAGTCAATTTTTATTGGTTATATGTTAAAATAATATGTTGAATATACCAGGCTAAATAAAATATATAATAAGCATTAATTTACCTATTTAAAAAATTTTCAATGTGGCTAATTAGAAAAATGTTTATCGTTATCTATGACTCACATTATATTCCTATTGGATAGGTGTGTTCTAGAATTTTTGTTTTAAGTTTCCGTATTTGCTAAAACTTATTTACTTTCAACTTATTTCAGTCTACACGAACATGATCCCTTCTCTACCTTTATTGAGGTGCCAATTTAATTCATTACTTAGCATCTTTCGGTTACAGCTATGAGTAAGGTCACCTCTTCTCCCAAAATAAACCTGTAAGGCCGAGGACTGGGAGAAAGCTGCCAAAGTATGTGGAGTGTGGGATCAAGTGAGTAACCTTCCTTCAAGGATATGAAGTATTTTCTTTCTACTCTCGTCACTATTCCAAATTAGAAGGGAAGAGCAACACGTCTTGCCACCTCCATGGGTGAGGTGTGGGTCCCTGAGACCTTGGAAAGCCTGATCTCGGAGAATTGCTAGTAACACCATCACACCAGGTTCTAAAGTGTGTGCCTCTCTGGGGAAGGTGGGTTCACAGTCTTGTCCTGCCCCTACTCTGTTGGCAAGTCCCAACACCCATCCTGAATCGCACCTCCCACCCCGTGTGGGAATCTCAAGTTGAGAATCTCAGCTGCAACTCGCTGCTCCTGGCGAAACTGGAACCAGCTGCCAGAGGCAAGCAGCCAGCCGGCATCCCGGCTGAGATTACTCAGATCCGAAATATCAACAGACAGCGGACCCTTCAGTCCGTGTTGTTGAGTCTCTGGAAGTGCTTTGCACTGATTTTCTGGGTGATTTATGGATGTTACATTCCAGAAATGCAAATTCCCCCTCTTGCCCTTAATAAACGCATCCGTGTCGTCTTCATGTTTCGACTGAACAGAGCTGTCTCCCCTTCCTGGGCTGCCTTCCCTTTGGAGGTGGGGAGGGGGCTGTGTGATAGCCCACATTTCCACGTGTCCGTGAGAAGTGGGCGTCCTTATTGCTTTGTCATGATTGCAGTGTAGTTTGTCTGAATGTAAATGATGCAGGTCCTACTGGGCAAAAAGAGAACAGAAATCTGGAAAAACGTAATCCCTAAACGTTGGTCCCCAGCTACAGCAAAGAAAGGGCAGCTGAACAGATAGTATCTGGCCACACCCAGGGAGCAGATTCAGGGAGGGAAGGCAGGAAGGCTGGGGACCTGAGGCCTCTACTCCGCTCGGGCTCAGGACACGCCCTCTAGAGCTCTCCCACTGCACCGTGATGCTGAGGACATGAAGTCCACCAGCAACAGGTTCAGGTTCGCGTCTCCCCTATCTGTGCTGCCTCAGGTGACCTCCTCGGGCAAATGGTTTTATCCAACACCACCAGGTCGGCATCCCGGCCTGTCTCTAACTGCTCCTGAGTCAGGACAGGTCCTCTTAACCCAGGATTAGAACGAAAAGTTTAACAAATGCTAAAAAGAACTAACCTATAATAGTATCTGTTCCACATCAGAGAAGGTGTTAGTTTGTCTTCTGTTACCTTCTTAGGAGACTCTATATTCAAGTCTTTTTCCTTTTTCTCCTCCTCCTCCTCTCCTCCTCCTCTTTCTTCTTCTTTTTCTCCTCCCTCCCCCTCCCCCTCCCCCCCCTCCCCTCTCTCTCTCCCATAAGGAAAGAAAACCAGGCTGGAAGATGAGGGGAAAAGAGCTGGTGACAAAAACAGGCCCTAAGGGTCAAGTTTGCAGGGCCCTAAGTGATGGCGGTGATAGTTACCGTGTGGCTTGATGATGTTGATTACAAGGGGTTTCTGGGACCCCTCCGAGGAAAAGTCAGGGGAGCCTCTTTGGACAAAACGTCTGCAGCTCAGAGGAACTCTAGGCTGGAGAGACAAGCCTGAGAATCATCTTCCTTGATGACTTTTTTAGGTTCCACCAATAGTCAACAGTGTTTAGAGCCGTGTTTACCTTGGAAGGCCAGTCACAACAAACGCTCTTTTAAAAATGGAATGTTTATTTTTTTAATGAATTTGGTAGTGTAATCATGATGGGGAGGGGGAATACATGCACAATGTGTTTACTGGCAAGGAAGTCTATAATAGGAGAACCACAAAAAACAAGAATAGCTTCATAGTGATTATAAATAACTGTCATTAAACCAGACTCGTTCAATTTCAGGATAGGACACGTGAAAATAAAGCAAATGTTTAAAAGTAGATCCAACCCTGTAAGATGGGTATTAGTCCTTGTTTTGTTATACACGTTGTGATTTGTTTATCTTTTCACTATCTGAAAGTTTTTATTTTTATTTTTTAAATACCTTTTATTGATTTTTTACAGAGAGGAAGAGAGAGAGATAGAGTTAGAAACATCAATGAGAGAGAATCATTGATCAGCTGCTTCTTGCACAACCCCTACTGGGGATGTGCCCGCAACCAAGGTACATGCTCCTGACCGGAATCGAACCTGGGACCTTTCAGTCCACAGGCCGACACTCTAGCCACTGAGCCAAATTGGTTTCAGCTACCTGAAAGTTTTTAAACTGTCTGAGATCAAAACTGTAAGGCCTCTGGGTTACATGGCGTATTTCGAAAGGGCGACGCCAACATCTCTAGATATTAAACTCCTTCTGTAGATCAAGATGATGCCACTTACCCCTAAGATAAATAAATGCATTGGACTGGGTTTGCATCTGTGTCTATAATTTGTGTGTGTGGCCTCTGGAATAGTCCCTCTTACACCTCCTTCCCATTCTACTCACATTGAGAACATATTATAGATTCCGCCTTGTGTTCATGCCTAATACTCTCTTTTCCTTGGTAATTCAAAAACATGCTGTTGGAACTTTAGAGCTGGAAGGGACCCTCGTTTAACAAAAAGAAGAAACGGAGGCTTCTCCCCTCCCGGACTCACAGGATTTGGGTGCCGCTGCAGAGAACCAATACAGAGTTACAGCCTCCTAAGTCAGCAGTGTCCCGGGACTCCCCCTCCCAACTGGCCAAGGAGGAAGGACTGTCCTGAACCACGATTCATCCACCCGCGGCTCCACCACCATTTCCCTCCCGGCGGCTCCATGTGTCCCACACTCCTAAGTCTCTGTCTCCTGAGCGACAGACCACATCAGCAGCTGGTTCAGAAAAATCTCTATCTGCAAATTCCACAGGCGACTGAAACTCGGGATGTTCCGAACAAGACACTGCCCTCATTTTAACACGTGCTCTGCCTCCTCTTTCCTCCCCCCGGTTACAGCAGCATCACAGCCGGGAACAGCACAAGCCTGAGCCCTGGCAAATGGCAGACATCTCCCTCTCCCACTCGCTTTCTCTCCACCCAATTGGCTATTGTGTCCCGTCAAGTCTTTCTCTGGAACTCTCCTCCCTACATCTCCTTCCTTGCTCTCAGCCTTAGGCAGCCTCCCACTGCTTCCTTGTGACCTGCCCAGGTCCACACCAACAGCATGGCCATCTGGCGAACACATAAGGCTGGCCCCATCATCTGGCCCAGCGGCTCTCGCAGGGAATGGTGCTGCCTCCCGACCCACAGAACACTTTGGAAATTGGGAGACGGCACTGTTAGTCACCACAACGACTGGGAGGTTACTCCTGTGGGTGAACACAGCCAAAGCAGAGGGCGGCCCCACAGAGAATTGTCCTGATTCCCACGCCATGGTTGGAAAGCCCACTGGATGGTGTTTGGAGATGAAAAGCTTGTCCATAATCATCTAAGACTAGAATTCCACTGTGCTTTACATTTAAACAAAAAATAGTTTTGCACAGTTTAATGTACACCGGGTCTTCCAGGAATGTTCTCCGGTGTAAATCACGGGAGATCAGCCGCCAGGACAGTTCTCAGCACTGCTGCTGAGCACATCTGCCTCAGAATCGCCTGGGGGATAAGAGTGTGTTCACTTAAAAATGCAGACTCCCAGGCTGTACCCCAGATCTAGCAAAACAGCCGGCATTTCCACAACCAGAGCCACTCACTTCTTTTGCCCATTCAGGTATGAGAACGACAGTGTGAGAGACTGCGGGAACCAAGTTCTGAAAAAGACTGTTAGGCCAAGGGTGAGCTCATCAGGAAATCATCCCCAATCAGTTAGTAATGTCTGTATGGCGGCAGGAATGGGGCAATAGAGGCAGATACACTTACACAAGATCCCAACCTCTCTTTACTCCTCTCCCCCTCGATCCTTGTCTGCTTAGAGAATCCCTACTCATCCTTCACAAATCTCTTCAAGACACTTCCTCAGCCTCCCTCCCTCCCTCTTCAAAGCACCACCTAGCACTCTCCTGTTAACATCATGGTTTTCTAGCCTCCTGGGGAGGCGGGGACTTAGTCTTATTCATCCGTTTTCCTCACAACTAGCCTCCTCTCGGCCTAGCTGATAACCAACATTCAACAAATACTTAGCAAATAAACAAATAATTTTTAAAAGGGTTAAGGCAAATACAGGGTCAGTTACCGGGAAGGGCAAGAGGGCAGAATCGCCCCTTCCCCTACTCCATGTGGCCTCGCATTAAGATCCCTGGGTCTTCCAAAAGCAAGGGAAGATGGGCTGACAGCTGACAAAGGAAGACTGGCAGCCGGCAAAGCCTCCCACTCCAGCGCCAGGCGTGGCCTGGGCATCGGTGAGAGCCCGGCAGGCAATCCAGGCCTCCTCACTCACGGAGCTGGGCTCGGCTGGGGTCAGCGAACAGAGCAGGAACAGCCAGCCACACAGAGCTGTCCAAGTATGCTTAGGTGGTGCATGTTTGTCAAACAAACAAAAACAACAAGCAAAGAAACACAATAGAAAACTGCCTCTGTGCCGATTTTCTTTATCACCGGGAGGAATGGTATTCTTTTTAGTGGGCGGGGTCGCCAAAGAGGCTTCTTCGGAGAAGGAACACCATTTGTTCGCTCAGGATCTGCCTGTGCACGTGAACATCCTCACACTCAGCCGGGGAGTTGGCGAATCCACCAGAAAGGGACTCCATAAACAGGAAAATAAAACCCCGGGACGACAGAGGATGCAAACATTAACCCTGGAAGCAGGCGAAGAACCGGTGCTGACAGCCAGGAAATGATGAGGCTAGCCATATGTAAGGATTAGGGAAATTCTGAATAAGGGAGCTGCCCTAAAATTTTATTAGGAGAGGACGTTAACACCAGTCCTTTATGGATCCCCGAAGCCCAATATATTAGCACTGGGGGAGGAGGTGTCTTCTGTATTCAAAGGACCTGAGGCCCTGAAAATCCAGGAGCCAGAGAGAGTACACTCCTCTGTGCTCACTCCTCCAGCGCTCAGATAATCAGCTAACAGAATCAAAATAATCTAATCACGAAGTAATACATGCACATGGCAAAAAAACACAATGGATAGCCTATTTGAACAGAATTCTACATCAGCTGTTCCGTCAAGATGATAATGAAACATCAGACAATCTGTGAGAGTCCCGTGCCAACGAGGAGAAATACAAATTGGGCTCCTCCATTCCTCATGGAAATGACAAGATTCTGAACTAATCAATTAGCTCGGCACCCCCCCCACGGTCCCCACCCCCTCCTCTCTGCATTATCATGCCTCTCCTTGAAATTTCCCGGGACTCCACTTACTGTGCTGTGATCACAGATAGCAAATGAAAATCAAGTTCTCTGCCCAACACGGGGGAAACTTTACATTGTCATGTAAGATGAACTGATTAAGGGCACTTCATCTCTGAACAGCTAATTCTTCAAACCTTGAAGCGGAGTCGGATGAGATGTCAGGAAGGAGGCATGCAGCTTGATCACGCAGAAGAAAAAAAAAATGGATTCTGGCTCTCAGCAGGCTGCCTCATTAACCATTACAGTAACTAGGGCTGTTCTTCCCAAAATAACGCTCTGGAGGTTAGAAGGAAGACCCCATCTTGGCAGACCCATGGTGAAAAGAAGACCCTTCCTTTTGGAAATCGAGTTGCCAGAGGCTTGGAGGGTACCCTAAAAGATGCCAGGGAGCACAGAGAGGGGGTGGTTTCTCTTTCTGAGGCAAAGTGCTTCTTACCCAAAGGCTTCCACCTCGCAAAGAGATTGCAAACTCAGATACATTTTTAAAAGAAATTTATTATTAAAAAAAAAAAGGTAAACACTCTCAGGTGACCCAATAGAACAAAAGGTCTCAGAACTGCCTTTCCCTCTTAAACATTCTTTTTTTTAATATATTTTATTGATTTCTTACAGAGAGGAAGGGAGAGAGATAGAGAGCTAGAAACGTCGATGAGAGAGAAACATCGACCACCGGGGAAGTGCCCGCAACCAATGTACATGCCCTTGACCGGAATTGAACCCGGGACCTTTCAGTCCGCACGCAGATCGACGCTCTTCTGCTGAGCCAAACCTTCTTAAACATTCTTGAAGACTTGCCCAGGCTGGTGCTGCCAAGTGGTTAGAACACCAGCCCAGGTACAGAAGGGTTTCAGGTTGGATTCCCAGTCAAGGGCACATGCCTGGGTTGCGGGTTCAATCCCTGGCCCCAATTGGGGTGTGTGTAAGAGGCAGCCGTACAATCCCCCCTCCTCGTTCTTTTTCTCTCCTCCTTTCTCTCTCTCTCTCTCTCTCAAATAAAACAAACAAAACACAATATAAAAAAATATCCTCCCACGAGGATTAGCAAACAAAAATTCTTGAGGACTCACTAAGAGCTTTGCTTATGTGGGTTATGTCTATCGGTATTTGTTTTATTAGGAAATGTTAACCTATGATACTTTTAAAACAAGAATACCCAAGCACACACTGATTGGTCATGATGTCATCATATATCATGTAGCCTCTGGAAAACTCTGTTTGCCTGCGAGAGGATAAGAGTGAAAGGGGCGAATAAAGATCTCAGTATTATTTTGAAAATAGTTTTGCCTTTGGGAACTCCCTGGGGTCCCCAGACTGCAGGCTGAGAACTGCTGGCCCGGAGTCAGGTCTGGCTGCACAGAGATAGATGGCTTACACATGTCCACTGCTTCCAGGACCCCTTCTATCGTAAAAATAAAACTCTCTACATCATGTGTCAATAAAACATTTACAAAATGATTTCTCACTGTTTTTTGTGGACTCCCTAACTTGGTTTCTGTATCTGTAACACAGGAAAACCACACCGACTTCCCTCGGCATTCTGGGAAGAAATTAATAAGTGCCCATGTTTTGCAGAGCATCCTGTATGAAAGAGGTTAGGAAAATACAAATGATTTGTGTTGATGTTCTTATTTAGCTTAGTCTAAGGAGGATTTATCTCTCCGAAAGCCTGGAAAAGCTTAGCTAAACATTGCTTTGCGACTTTTGCCAACTTCCCAGGGAATTTTGGCTTTCCCTGGAAAACAAATGACTATCTTTGGGGAAATCTCTGAAGAAAGTATCTTGCAATTAGCCACTTTAGGGAGGTCATGGCTGGTACCATGCTGTAAAGGAAAATAAATATCCTCATATTCTCTCTCTCTCTCTCTCTCTCTCTCTCTCTCTCTCTCACACACACACACACACACACACACACACACACACACACACACCAGTTTTATAAGAATTTCACCAAGTATAAATGTGAAACTTTCTGGTAGTGGACAGGACAACTGGCTCTATAATATTTTACAGTTCACATCAAATGTCAGTTATCACCATTCCTTCTTTTATAATGTAAAAGGTACTCCAAGCTCTCCAAGCAGTTTTAAGCTCAAACTTCAGCAATACAAGTACTACAAACTTACAAAAAAAAACCACAAAAAACAACAACAAAAGCAAACCCAAGCCACCCTTTATTTAGTTCTGTGAATTTTAAATTTAAAAAGTTAATGTTTTGTTTCAGTCCTTTTGTGTGAAACAAAATTTAAACTCATTTATTGATCTCACAGTAGAGGGAGGATAAGATGAATACACAAATAATTCATACAAAAGAATAATCTTTACCATTAATATTTAATTCAGTAGACATGTATTAAGCACCTCCCTTGTACCTGGCTTGTACGAGGTGCCAGGGAGAAGAAACCAGACGGTGTCCAGCCAATAAGGGCTTACATCGCCTAGTGGGGGCAGACGTGGAATTACAGTGGAAGCTCGTATCAAACAGAAGGCTGTTTGAAAATGAAATCATTTTTTTGCATTAAAAATAATGTAAATTGAATGAGTTCGTTCTATCGATAAACCGCAAATGATCCCGTTTTAACCTTTCTTATATACAGCACACGTCTACTGCAGTGTTTAATATACAACTAAACACTTTAAGAGCAAATAGGACATAAAATGTAAATGAAAATTTAACAAAAAGGAAATACACAGTAAACAATGAAAAAATTGGACAATAATAAGCAAACAAAAGCAAAAGCAAAACAAACAAACAAACCATATTCACAGCACAACATCCCGAGATTTTATCAGTGCTAACTGATTCATATTTGTGCCTTCTCTCCTTTGTTTGTCACCTGAGAGATGGGTGACTGATCACACAGGTATCAGCATGAAAGGGCTGTCAGGTTGAGAAGCAAACTGTTCGAGGTGGGAGAAGTTCGAGAAAGGAGTTTCCACTGTAAATCCATCCAGCATGCACCCTGCTTAGCCCAGGTGTGGGCAGAGGGAAAGGGAATCTATTGTCTTTGCTGATACCGGGAAAATATTTTTTTATTTTGCCAGTGAATTTTTCCTTTCACTTGCCGTTAATTCTGCCCATCCGCAAAAAGCCCATCTGTCTACAGCTCTCCTAGGACACTAGCCCTTCAGTACCGATCTTTATTGAGCTTTTCTGTCTCTGTGAATCGTAAATTGTCCCTTCAATATCCCTGATGACAAGCATTTCGACTCATACATTCTACTTACATATCGTAGTAACAGCCTCTGATTTAGATGTCAAATTCCAGGAAGTAAAACTCGGACGTGCACAAAACAAACAAAAAGCACAAAGAAGCTGAAATAATTCTCAAAGCCAGGGCTACGTTCCATAAACTTCAGTGCCCTTTGGAGAGTTCCTCAGGCTAAAGTTACTCTTATTTGACACACATATATAATGAGTTTGTTCATCTTTTTTTTCCAACCTATCTGAAGCACAAAAATCTGAAAAGTAAATTGAAAATACAATATAATACTTGGCTTCATGAATTCTCTAAAGTAGGGGTGTCGAACTCAATCAGAGAAGGGGCCAAAATCTAAAATCCAGCCTAAATCGCGGGCCGAATGGTTTACTGAACAGTCATAAACTGTCATTGTGATGAAAACGCAGCGGAGTGCAGTGATGACAGCGCGGTGCGGGCCACATTGCAAGGCCTGGCGGGACGGATTTGGCCCGAGGGCCTTGTGTTTGACACATGTGCTCTAAAGTCACAAGCCAGTACTACTTGGTATCTATTAATGCAATTACTCTTAACAGATAAGAAAGGACTAAGTAAGGCCCACAAAGTATTTCATAGATCTGAAGACTTACATGAAGATTCTTTTGCCCTAGTGAAAGACTATTGCTCATTTTCCTAGATGTCAAAAGACTGAAAATTAAACCTGAAATCAAGTCTACATTCAAAATTTTCTTAAAAATTCTAGTCCATGCTCGGACTTCACTTCCTTGAGTAAGCTAGCTATTGCCTACTTATTTAATGACCTAGTCAGTATCATCATGATATAGAAAAAAAGAAGAAAAGTGACTATATTATTATAGAAATGTTGGCTATTATTACTTGCTTAAATGCTAGAAAAAAAGTAACCTAAGATTTCTATACAATAGGTTTTGAAAGAAGTTTATCAAGTTTTTGGTTTCTATAAGTTTTAGCTATTTAACATTTACAGATTAAAATAAAATAAAATAAAATAAAATAAAAACTAAGAAAATTAAATGTTGTTTTTTTTCCCTTCTCAGATAACTAAAGCTAAAATGTTTTTGAGAGCATGAATTTTCCAAATGGTTGGCTCATTTCAACAGTGTGTGTGGACATAGCCTTAGTCTGAATTTTTATGAGTTTTAGAGGTGAGCTAAAAATCAAACATTGAGAAGTATATGAAATCAGATAATGTGGTATGTAAAATATATGTTGCAGAAGGAGTAAAAGATATGGATTATTCTGGCTCTATCAAAGAGATAAGTTTCTCCTTTTTGAATGTAATTTTTATCTATCATATTTTATTTTGGTATTTGTACACTTACTGGAGGCTAGCAGGATAAGCTGCACACAGGAGCTTTTATATGAACCATATTTGGTTTTCATTTTAGAAACAAATTCTTCCTCTCCTCTTTCCTCCTTCCTCTCCGGGCCAATTAGGCTTATAAATGAGCACACAGCCCAGCGGGAAGTCTTCAGGAGGCTCAGGTAGACATTTCATCTGAATTTGCTGAGCCTGGTTTTGCCTGAATAGCCCTCTTCCTGTTCGGATGACATCTGGGCAAGCAAAGTGAAGCAGGGAAAAGAATAACTGGATCAATGATATCAACAACCAACACCACTGGCCAAGACCAAAATCTCTATCTCCCTCAGAGGTTGGGTGGGCAGTGTGTGTATATATATATATATATATATATATATATATATATATATATATATATTTTTTTTTTTTTTTTTTAACCTAAATTTTCTCCCCTTTTGGCCAGGGTAGAAATATCATATCAGGGGCCTATTTCACAAATAACTAATGTGAGAGACACGTGAGCAGACACCACTTGAGTCTCATTTTCTGAGCCAAAGTTCAGGATGTACAGTCTAAAACTAGAAAGGAGATTTTAGAACTAGATGGTTTTAGAACATCTGAGGCATGACCACCGCACCTGTGATACGGCCCACTTCCTCCCACCCACTTGCCCCGGAATCTCCTACCCTTCGGACGGACAGCCCCCTCTCTAGAATGAACGGGCTTCTTAAACAAAACGACAGATAAAGCAGGCTTGGTCCCATTGTAAAATGCAGAGGTCTCAGTTTCCAAAATTCAGTCCTTTTGGAAAGGGGGATAGAAAGGCCCTTTGGAGGCCCTCGAGGCAGCCCAGGTACAGTGACAACTCGACCAGTAGTAGGGTTAGGACGGATGAAGTAAAAAGGTCTGTGATCCAAGAGCAAAACCACAACATTGACCTCATCACGTGAGGTTTAGGTAGAACCTAATGAACTGAACCCAACTGTCCTTTGACCATCTTTGATGCGGAATAAGCTCTGATACAAGTTTCCTGGTCCATTCAAATATAGACATCAGGGTGGAGTTCAAGAGGAAACAAACAAACAAACAAACAAACAAAAACTCTTATAAAAGAGAGCCAAGCTCCTCAAATAGACTGTAAGGTGATGTACCTTGGACGTACATTTTTTTTCTTTAAAAACTCTTACATGAGTTATCAGCAATAACCAAATTTCAAAATGTCCCCTATATCCCAATTTTTATTTAAAAATATATATATACATAAATACATATACATATATGTACAGATCTTTCAGTAGGAAACCCAAGCTGAGAGGTTGCTCTGTAATAATCTAACTCACAATAACCCAATGGCCAGACCACAGACAATAGCAGATGCTCCAAGAGAAAGAATACAGCCCTTTCAGCCAATTACACAATTACACAAGACGGCCATGTTTACATTATGAAAGGGAGGCAGACCCAATTACCTAACTCCTTCAAATTAATAACCCCATTTAGCTCAATTATCTGGCAGGCAGGATCTACATAATCTGAGTAATTACCTCAATTCACTCAGATGGTATAGGTTTGGCCTCTGAGTCCAGAAGTAATTTTTCCTCCCAGAACACATCCCAACATCGGCAAATATCAAAATGCACAACAGCGAACTCATCTGTAAGCAGCGTGAGCAAATTCTCTCCGTTATCTGGCAGATTAAAATTTGGTATACTCTTAATAATCCAGAGTTGATCCCCCACTCCCACCCCCAACAAAAACTCATAGGACCGTAGAATTCTAGAGCTAAACGGGACCATTGGTGGCTCCAGGTCTAAAAGCCAGCTGCTGGCAGCAATCTAACCAAAAACCCAGCTTACTGACTCATACCAGCTAATGGAAGGAGCTCCAAAGGCCAAATGCTTGGGTTCAAATCCTGGCTCTACCACTTGGTAGCTTCAGGTCACCTTGGCAAGTACTTAGCACTCTGAGCCTGAGAGTTTTCATTCTACAATGGTGGCCATGACTCCACCTATCTATAGAGGATAGAATGAGATAATGCATGCTAACACACTTAGCACAGATCCTGGCACATATTACCAATTTTTAAGCATTTTTAACTCTTACTATTACATCACCACTGCCTTTAATGGACTTAGTGGTATGAAAAGATATGTCCACACCCTCATCCCCAGAACCTCTGAATATTACCTAGTGTGGCAACTAACGTGACTAAGTTAAAGATCCTGAGAGAAGGGATTTTCCTAGATGGTCCTGTGGGCCCTCAGTGCAATCACATATATCCTCAGAAGAGAGAGGCAGAGGGACTTGTGAGACAGACACACGGAGCAGAAGGCAATGTGAAGACAGAGCACAGAGGGATGCGGCTATAAGCCAAGGAATGCCAGCAGCTGAAAGAGGTAAGCCATCAATTCTCTCCCTAAAGCAGTGTTTCCCAAACTTCCCTCATGATGAGAATCACCTGGTGGAGTTGTTAAAATACAGATTCCTGAATCCCAACTAAGAGGTGCTGAACTAGAATTTTTGGGAACATATAGGTAAAATTGTATACTTAACTAGTGTTAAGACAGAGCACTAGTGTTAAGACAGAGCACTAGTTAAGTATACAATTAAGTATACTAGTTAAGTATACTTAATTAGTGTTAAGACAGAGCACTAGTTAAGTATACAAGTTAAGTATACTAGTTAAGTATACTTAACTAGTGTTAAGACAGAGCACTAGTGTTAAGACAGAGCACTAGTTAAGTATACTTAACTAGTGTTAAGACAGAGCATAGTTAAGTATACTTAACTAGTGTTAAGACAGAGCACTAGTTAAGTATACAATTTTACCTATATGTTCCCAAAAATCCTAGTTTAGCACTTCTTAGTTGGGATTCAGGAATCTGTATTTTAACAACTCCACCAGGTGATTCTCATCATGAGAGAAGTTTGGGAAACACTGCCCTAGAGACACTAGGACGCTTGGCCCTGCTGACACCAGGCCCCCACCCCTCCGAACTCCCTAAAGCAGGTCCTGGACTCTCATCTTGATCTCCTTTGCACCAAGACTGCGGAACATCCCTCCTGCTTCAGAAGCTTTCTGATTTGCCTCGAGCCTCCCAGCCATGGAGCTTCAGAAGTTAGCAACTGGCCAGTCAATGAAAGAAAAATACCACATGATCTCACTCATTTGTGGATAATAAAGAACATTATAAACTGATTAACAAAAAGATAGATACGGAGGCAGTAAAGCATCAAACAGACTCTCAAATTACAGCGGGAAGGTTAGGGAGAGGTGGGGGAGATAAGAGATCAACAGAAGGACTTGTATGCATGCATATAAACTTAACCAATGGACGCAAAACACTGGGGAGTGAGGGCTTGTATGGGAGTGGGTGCGGTGGGGGGGACAATGGTAAGATATGTACACATATAATACCTTAATAAAAAATGGGGAAAAGCCAAAACCGGTTTGGCTCAGTGGTAGAGCGTCGGTCTGCAGACTGAAAGGTCCCAGGTTTGATTCTGGTCAGGGGCATGTACATTGATTGTGGGCACATCCCCGGTAGGGGGTGTGCAAGAGGCAGCTGGTCGATGTTTCTCTTTCATTGACGTTTCTAGCTCTCCATCTCTCTCCCTTCCTCTCTGTAAAAAAATCAATAAAATATATTTTTTTTAAATGGGGAAAAATTAAAAAAAAAAAAAAGAATTTAGCAACTATCTTGAGGAGAAAACTGCCTGTGGATTTCGGGCTCCTCGAGTCTCCAATTTTGTCTCTCCAGTCCAGCCTCATGAGACCACCCAAAACTCTGCAGGATTCTCTTCCCCAGAGCATCAGCACTCCATCCAAGCAGAGCCTGGATTTTATGTCCCTTGCCAGCACTCCGAACCAGAAATACCCCCAGGGATAAAGTAGCTACAGATCATCAGCTCACCTCCTCCTTCATTCTCCCTTTCCTGACATCTCAGGCCCCCAGTCCTCATTGCTTCAACATCTCTCAGATCTTTTAAACCGAACGATTCTTGTGTGTATTTCTTATGGCTTTTCTTGTTGTTCTTGAGATCATTGGTTTACTTCAAGCTACTCAATCTTATCCAGAAGAACTCCCTTCTTTACCATTTCCAAAGTGCTTTTGCTACAATATTTAATTCTCTCTTTATAAACCTTTAGGGAAATACAGGGAAGTATTTATTACTCTGACCTCTCAGACTCCAGGTGGGCAAACTATGACCTGCCCACCCATTCATTTAACTATTGACTATAGCCTCTCTGCTCCTGCTAACGGGCAGAACTGAGTAGTTATGAGAGAGTCTACATTGTCCGCAGAGCCCCAAATATTTACTATCTTTCCCTTTTACAGAATAAGTTCGCCGGCCCCTATTCTACATGGAGGAAACTGAGGTTCAGACATGTTCAGTGACTTATAAGTTAACTTTGAAGAGGAGATCGCATCTAAGATTCCCTGATTCTTATTCTAGTCACCTCTCCATGCTTCTACATTGCTTCCCCTCACAGTGATTTATTATAACCACTTTTTACGATGAACACAAGGAGAAAGGGATGGTTTTGAACCAGATAGCCCAAGTATGGGAAAAGAAGAAGTCCCAGCAGACACAATTAGTATCTTTGGAATATTCTGGTAATTTCAGCAGTCACCTTGGAAATGTGCTGAAACAAATAATGGAAGGCAAGTACTCAAGGATGTCACATTGAGATACAAAAGTCTTTCTATTCCATAGGGCTCTTTCGTTGTTGTCGAGAGTATGGACATGTAAGGCAGAACAATGAAAAGAATCCTGAAGAATGTGTTCCATTTTCATCCATTTGATTGCTGAAAGTTTTCATCAAGGCAGTCCCCTGAGCTGTGGAAAAAATGTCCCCAACAGAGGATGGCAGCTCAGAGGGACACACACACACACACACTCACAGGCATGCTATCTGTGATCAAACAAAACAATAAAAAGAATGTGATACAGTTCCAAACTTAACAATGACTTAAAAGAAAGGCTGTCTTCCTTTTCCCCTCCTCTGCTTAATTACAAGTATAGGGTAATTTGCTCGTTTTTAATAAAATTATACAATCCGATGAGTGGTGTAATTTAACACCCTATGTCAATTATGGATGCTGAAAATTTCAGAATTATGAGATTGTCAAAATGGAATCTCTCTCTCTCTCTCTCTCTCTCTCTCTCTCACACACACACACACACACACACACACACATACACACACACACAATGTATGTGTGTCGGGGAGAGGAAAAGAGGGGGAAGCACAAATGTTAAGGGCAGCTAGTCTTTTTCACTTCCCTCTATTTTATGCAGAAGGCTGAGTGGGCATATCTATACTTGGCAACTATGGAGCCCTATTTTCCCAGGGAAGATGGGTTATGGCTGGAGAAGGCAAAGCAAGATGCAAGAGAGAATAAAAAAGACTGATTTATAAAAGGAAGAGACTTATGCCCCTAAGAAAGAAACATGAACTCTCCACAAGGTGAGGAAGGCAAACAAGGAAGGAAGGAAAGGCTCTCCAGGTGCCCTTACAGCATTCCAAAGTTGGTTCTCCCAGCGCTTCACTGTTTTTCAGAGACAGAAAGGCCAGGGCAGAACTTAGCTCACATTCCCATGAGTGAGACATTTAAATGCCTATCATTCTATCTCACTCATGCTTTCAATTCTTTGACGGATCCCCAACATCCAGTTTTGAAGTCCAAGCCCCTGAACACAGCATACACAGTGCTTCCCAATCCTGGGTCTCCTCTCAAACTCATTTTCAACCACTTTCTACATCATTTGTTCTGCTCTTACAATGGTCTTTAAGCCTAGCTCCCAGCTGATCCAACCACAGGAATGACTTCAGTTGACACCCTATGGAGCAGAAGAACTGCCCTGCTGAGCCCAGCCACGCCAGTCTCATGAAGAATAAGGCATTGTTTGAAGCCACCCACTGCAGGGTAGTGTGTGACACAGCAGAAGATCAGTGAAACAATATGCATCTAGTTCTTTCTAGCCAGTGAGTGCTTAACACAGGGCAAGATGCAGTAACTATTCTACAGAGAAAAAAAGGGAGGATAAAAGGGAGACCACTGGGATCAAAGGAAGGATGGCCAGTGAGGAGGGAAACCAAGATGGCAGATCTCAAGGCCAATTTTTAGCTGGTGTAGAAAAATGTGTTCAAGAAGAATTTAGTTGTGAAGTGAGATGCACAAAACAAGGAGAAGTGGTGAGAATTTCAGGTAGAAGAAGTCACTACTGCAGTCCACTCCTGAGCCAAAGGCCTGGGCTAGGGAGCCTGGAGAAACTCGACCGAGGGTTGATGGAAAGATGCTGGAAAGGAGAATCTAGTGGATATGATGACACTGGAAATGGCAGGAAGGGGAACAACAAGAAATGACAGCATCATGATCTTTCAATTTGTGGGGATTAGGAACAAAAGGATAGTAATGCCTCATTGATGCAGAGGCCACCTGGCTCCCAAACTCGGCCATTCAGACACCCCGCTCAAATGGCTGTGGTAGGTGACATGTCACCCAGGTGACATGTCGCTCAGAGGAAAAGCCATGCTCCTTACAGGCAGGACTAGCCCTGCTACTTCTGACCTTGCTGCCCATCGTTCCTTCTCCACTTGGTCCCACTGACTACATCCTGTCCCTCACCACACCAGGCACAGGTACCCCTGGATGAGCTTCTGAAAGCAAAATCGGGCAAGGCCTGAACCCCGGGATGCTTGAACTCAGAGTAGGGCAGAGAAAAGCCCAAAGATGAGTCACCAAAAGAGACAAATCGCATGGTGTCACGGAAGGGAAGCCAGAGATACAAAAAGCTAACAGTGATTCATGGTCATGAAAGTTTCAGGGGTAACAGCAAATAGAAAAGTTCAATGGGAAAAGGAAGGAAGGAAGGAAGGAAGGAAGGAAGGAAGGAAGGAAGGAAGGAAGGGAGGGAGGGAGGGAGGGAGGGAGGGAGGGAGGGAGGGAGGGAGGGAGGAGGAAGGGTGAAAGGAAGAAGTGGATGAGAACTCTTCACAGCAAACAGCACTGGCAGCCAGAGCAGGGAGTAACCCAGGGCGGAAGGCTCCTCAGTCCCCACACCATGCCCGCCAGTCAGCAACACCAAGAGGCTGGGAGAAGCAGGCTCCATCTTACGAACCCAATGAATGCCTCAGCAAACCTCTCCCATTCATTACAGTCATCTTTCCTCCATAAATCAAGCCCGCCAGACTCAAAAAAAAAGCTGGAGCATTCAGGAAGTGCTTACTCAAAAACCCCGAAGCATCAATATGAAGACTTCAGACCCCAGGACGATAACAGGGTGAGATATATTTATACTTCACAGCGGGCGATGCCTCAGCAAACTCTTCGCTTTCTAGAGATCCTGTCGGCTTAATTTATGTGGCTCATACCTCATTCTCCTTCAGGCGACAAGCTTTTTATCTTTTTCTTTGGGAAACTTATCTTCAGGATTTTCCAGATCCTTGCTGTCGGTCACGTCTGATGGACTGTGCTCCATCTAGGGTCTCCGGTAGATAAGCAGGTCTCCTTTCGAGGCTGGCTGTCTACATGCCACCCTGGTGAACATACCCCACCTGGTGATCCAGCCTTCATCCTCACAGCACTGGCAGCATGCAAGGGCCATGTCTGTGCCCTTCCCTAGTATCTTCCAAGCCACGAAAATCCTCTGATTTTTTTTTTTTTTTGTATCTTTACTATCTTTAGATTAGATGCTTCATGTGTAAGTCAGTCCAAGTGGAGTGAAAGGTAGAAGGAAAGGCTGAAGCATTGTCTCATGCACACCTTGGTATTTGGAATTGTTTTTTTGGGTGTTTTTTTTTGTGTTTTTTTTTTGAGTGTTTTTTTTTGAAACTGCTCAAAAAGATAAGGCTAAAAGCAGATCTCAGATTAAAAATGATGAAGCCATGGTGACTAGCTGAAGCCAATTCAAGCTGAGCCAATTATCACCCATTGTAAAAGATGACCTACAAGAGGCCCCAGTGCTCCAGCACAATAGAGTAATTAAGTCTTTATAACGGAGACAGAAAATGCCACCTAATTAGACCAGGCCAGAAAAGGGTACGGATGCTTCCCCTTCCTGTGGCTGGCCAGCGATGGTGGGCCTGCAGCCATCCCTACTCCGGCAAACGGCCGGTCCGTCCTCCTGTCCCTGAGCCTGCGCGAGCCACGAAGGTGGAGTTTCCTTTGGCAACAGGCCACTAACAATCCTTGAGTTCCCTGCCTGCTCCAGGTCCAAATAAGTACAAGAATAACAGCATTTCTACCCCCACAGGTACCTGCCTGGCTATGTGTGAAGGAAAAAACAATCTTGCTGTTTAACCAAGTGGCCAAGGACACAGCTTTCTGGAGGTAGGCACCTAGCAGTTTTCTCATCTGTAAAATGGGTACGATCCGATTACACAGCTCACTGGATGTTACTGGATTAAATGAGTTACTATGTGCCAAGGATTTTGAACTGTGCCTGGCTTACAGTAAATGCTATGTGAGTAAGCTCCTGTCATTCTGCAGTTGCCATTGCTGTTGTTAAATACTCCACATCATTATGATTAAGTATTGAGCAATAGCAAAGCTGCCATCATCAACCCTTTGCAAAGGCTGTTACACCTACCCAGGCAGGGCAAATCTGGGGCACTGGTCATAGGAATGGACAAGCCCATGCTTAGAGGCATTGCAAAGGCAGATCCTTGCCGGAACTGGTTTGGCTCAGTATATAGAGCGTCTGTCTGCGGACTGAAAGGTCCCGGGTTCGATTCCGGTCAAGGGCATGTACGTTGGTTGCGGGCACATCCCCAGTTGGGGGTGTGCAAGAGGCAGCTAGTCGATGATTCTCTCTCATCGATGTTTCTAACTCTCTATTCCCTCTCTCTTCCCTCTCTCTTCCTCTCTGTAAAAAAAAAATCAATAAAATATATTAAAAAAAAAAAAAGGCAGGTCCTTCAACGAAAGTCTGGTGCAGGAGGCAAGGGAACTAGAGATGTGAAGCGTGACTCCGGCTGTCGTCCAGGGAGTGTGAGAGAAAAGGGTCCACAGAGGGAAAGGAGGAGAAGGCCAGAGCTCAGGGCAGACAGCCGAGCCTGAGGCCCCTCCTAGGCTTCCGGGGGGGTGGCCTTGGGCTTGGCAGATGCCCGCTCACCTTGAACATGGAGCTGTTCCTTTTTTTCCTCCTCCCACGTGAACACTGACTGGACACAGGGCCAAGGCTGATCCCAGGGGAAGATGGGACAATGAATCACAGAAAATAGCCCCCAAGGACTCTTTCTGGTGACACAGAGACATTTCCTGGAGGTTTATTCTGTACCCGGCACTCCCGAAACACTATCTCCTCTCACCCTGACAATGGCCCCAGGATGCGTGGGCACAGAAAGGTTACACAACTCGCTCAAAATCACTGGGTTAGCAAGAAGCAGAGTGCAGTTTGAACCTGGGTCCATCAGAGACTAAAAAATGCCCTCTCTCCACTGCACAACACCATGCCTGCCCTCTGGCAATGATCAGTTTATCAAAATCAGCAGGCGAGCCTCAATATGTCTTCAGTGGCATTTAAGAGGAAAAGAAATTTCCCTTAGACCAGTGGTCACCAACCTTTCGGACTTCATGGCACCAGTTGGCGACTGCTGTCTTAGACAGCTGCTAAGTCCATCCACTTAGAGAAGTACAGAAGAGGACCAGGTTACAGACCAGAAACTTGTATTCAGTCCTTCTGAACAAGCTGAGGGCTGGGATCCCTCAGGGCCTTCATTTGTCCACCTTTAAAATAGGGATATTAATACATGTCCTTCCAGCTCCATTTCTGTATGGTTGAGGAAGCTCCTATCACATTGACTCTCTTGCAGATGACAAGTTTAAGCTCTGGACAAAAAAACAAAACAAGACAAAACAAAACAACTAACTAGGGGAACTGGAGAGTGAGCTGAGGAAGGGAGATACTGGAAGGGACTTTTTGACACTTGAAAGAAATGGACTGCACCAAATATTTGTTATTGATGGCTGTTAGTCAAGGTCAAGTACCAAAGGGGCAGCTAAACCTCAGAAACCCACAGTCTGAATGGCTTGGAAAAACTGAAGGCAGAATCCAGGGCTACATCAGCTGATAGAATATAAAGAGGGAACCCAGAAAGGAGAGAGCTGGAGAAGGAAGCCTCAAAATCTGTGTATAGACTCTGTCTGAGTCTCTGGCTGACCACTGAACCACATAAGATGCCCTCCAACCAGCGAGGGAAGGCTAAAAGAACAAACTGAAGATTTGAGTCACCACCCAAGAGACAGAGTTTACAGATGAAGTCCAACGGAGTATGCTGCCTGCTGAAACAAATATCAACACTCCTCAGAGGAACATGACAGAATCCAGAGTCTCCCCATGGAAGAGTCACAATATCCAGGATACATTCCAAAATGTGATTAAAAACGTGACTCGTTCTTCAGAATCAATAAACCCGACTGACTTAGAAGTGAGACTGAGCAGACAAGGATTTTAAAACAACTATTATAACTACATTCAATACCTGTCCAACCTACCTCACAGCGTTGTTCAAAGCTAAAGTATGACCAGGCAAGCAAAAAGTGTTTAGGTAAGTTTCGTATATGCTACACCTACAAAATAAAAATGCAGGTTATCCCTTCATGTCTGTCCCCTGAAACCACATAAGGAAGGAACGTCTGACAAGTGCACGGTGGGAGGACCAGACCCGGGGGGCACTGTGAGCACTCAGCTGGAGGGTTCTGGGATGACAAGGAACACCTGACTAAGGTATGGAACCTCAGCAAGGCAGAGACAATTCTGTTGTTCCCAACTCCAGGGGAAGAGGATTTCCTATTTTGAAAGGGACAGGCTTTGTCCCAATACGTGATGACCTTCACAGGCCCACAGACAGGTCTCCTAATTACACAGGAGGGGATGTCTGAAGCTGAAGTGATTGACACCATGGGAAATGATCAAAAGCTGAGAAATGTGGCCAATGCAGGGCCATGGTGAGACCAGGAATTGCCAAGAAATCTGGATTCTTCCAGAGGCAAGTGCCACCTGTTTGAATGACCCTGTAGGAGTTCTTCTTCCACCAATGGCCTTGGTTTCCTCTTCTGCACACGTAGGTGGGGTGACTTCAGAGGTACTCTCCCTTCTAAACGTTTCTGGGAAATCACTCTTGGCCATGAATGACCTCATTGATAACATCCATTTCCCAATGTGTGACCACACATCCGTGTACACACACACACACACACACACACACACACACACAATTTTAGACACAATTACCCTGCCTATCCCATCAGCATAGTGAGTTCAACACTGTCAGCCAGAGTAAACCATATCAGTTCCCCAGACTGAGCAAGATGACCCCCCAGGTGACTGAGGGTTCTGTGAGACCCTGGATTTCCAAAACTGGCCATTATCTTATCACACTTATTGATAAACTCAGAATTCTCTGAGTAAGACTAAGAGTTCCTTATTGCCATGTTTGAACAAGATAAGGTCCACAAAAGCATGCTGCTTTCTTGAAAGTACTATGATTCATATTAAGCTTTCGATTTCTCCTAAGCCAGTCTGCCCGTACCTCTGAGAAGGAGCGTTTCCTCAGTCTCCCCACTGTTCTCTATCCTGCCCTATTCTCTGGGGGTGCCCAGCCCTACACCTACCTCCGGGCTGTCCTCACTCTGTAATCACTGACCTCTCCTCAGCCAAAAGATGCCTGTGGCCCTGTGGCCTGGGTTGCGCCCCATTTCACACTGTTGCACTCTGTTCTCTCTTGCATTTCCCACCCAATGTAGAAAACCACTGTCTGCCAAAGTCCTATAAGTAGATGGGATCATGGACAAGGATTAGGACAAACCACCTCATTTTCCACACGATGGAGAAATCATTTAAATCATTCCTGTCTTATGTCGTAAATCCTGTCAGGCCCTTGTGTCCATCATTCTTATTTGACTCTCCTTTGCATTGGGTGAAAGAAAAGTAGCTTCCACTTACTGAGCCTTGGGTAGATGAGCCCACCCAATGCTTTAGCTGATGACCTCATTCAGGGCTAACCACCCCAGGGAATACATAGACATTTTACAGAGAAGAAACGAAGATTCAGAGGGGCTACGTAAATAACTCACTTGAGGTTACAGAGCACGTGAGACAGGTCTCCCACCAGGCCTGCAGGCCTCATACTCAGATCTGTGCCCCACCAAAGCCCTTGCTTTTAACCACTCCACCGGCGCTACTCCCCAACGCACAGGACGATGGACTGATAAATAGCCACGGATTCGTTTCTAGTGCACGCTGCTGCTATTGGCCCTCCCTCCCTTCAAGATAAACATGGGCTGATCCTGGGCCCTGAGAGAGATGCCAGCACACCCCCAGGAAGCCAGCCAGCCCTGTGGTGATGAGTGACGCGGGGAACAATGGCCTGGACATCTATGGGTGTCAGATGGCCACTTTAAAGCAGTCAAGGAGAGGTGAGGACAAAAAGTAGGCTTCCATCCAATGCAATTTTTATACCACGGACCCACCATGCAATGCGGTTGCTAAAAGGGGCCTTAGCCACCACGGTGATTGCAAAATTCTGTACCTTGTTGAAAAAAAAAGAAAAGAAAAAGAAAGCACTATTTGTGGGTCCAACATTCCCTCTGGAGCAAGTTGGGAGACAACGTCCTGGTAAGCAGGAGTCCACTCTCCGTTCTGTCCCTCCCACAGCCAGCATATACAGCTCAAGCGACCCAGGATGGAAGCAGAGAGCGCGCCTCTCCTCTTACATGGAGTAGAATTTTGGCTTCCTGGCCCCACGACTTTTGGTCAGCTGGTTTGGAGGCTTGGTTCCTAAGGCAGGAATGCTTCTGCCAGATGGCACAGCCATGGCTTCCCTGAACTGGAAGTGGCGAGGGTGCCCTGGCCATTTGGATGATAAATGCCACAAAGCAAAAGGCAAAGAAGGTGGTTACGGTACTGGTTGGGGTGTGTGAGCCCAGTTTCCAAGGAGAAGTTAGATAAAATGGAACCTGGGGAAGATTCTGGAGTGCCTCTTGGTTCTTCCATGTCCAAGAGTAACTATTAATGAAAAATGAGAGAGAGAGAGAGAGAGAGAGAGAGAGAGAGAGAGAGAGAGAGAGAGAGAGAGGCCAACTAATGATTTAGTTTCCTAAATCATCCCACCAGGCAATGAACCCCAGCAGGGTGAGGTATTGCCAGAGGGCAAAAGCCAAGCCCCCACAGTCACAGAATCCATCTCTGAGCAACGCTGGTTCCTCCTCTTGTTCCCCCAGCCCCATCTGAACGTTCCATAGTCTACAGACTGAGCTACAAAGTACGATTTCCTGTTTGAAAGAGACAGGCTTTGTCCCATCACACGATGGCCTTCTCATGTCACCCAGAGGAGGACACCGTGCCAGAAGGACACCATGACTTCATGTCTCCTCTTCCGATGAAAGAGCAAGAGCTCTGTACGGAGAACAGCTGCATCTTGTTAAGCAGAAACAATGCCGTTCGGCTGGGTTAGGAATGTGCACAAAGATGTACGGATGCTGAGAATTTGAAAGTGTGGGCTGTGCTGTCCCTCAGGTCCACATCCACCCTTCCAGAACCTGACCTGCGCTGAGTGCTGGACCCTGCATTCCTCGATGCTAGCTGACTTCCTACCAAGCTCTGCCAGTGAGGGCTCCAGGTGGAGATGAGGCGGCAGGGGAGGGGCCAGGGGCCTCCTCCTCCTCCTGCTTGCAGCACTTCATCCAGGTGGCAGTAGCTGGTTCCAGCCTCCAGCATCTTTCCATACTCCTCATGTAGCTCAGTGGTACATGCAGAGGCCAGAGCAGTTACTGAGAGAGAAATGGTCTCCGTCTCCACAGTGCTTAAAATCCAGCAGGGGAGGAGACACAGAACTGGTAAGGGATTGTGATCACAGGTTCCTCTGAGCGCACACGGCCGAAGGTCTGGGAACGAAGTCAATGGGATGGTGATAGTATCCTGGGACTTTGGCTATTGGCACCAATACGTAAAGAAAAAGGCACCAAACTACATTCGGAATGATCAACTGAGACCATGTTATCTGCCTAACGTCAGTATACCTTGAAAGAAGGCTAGTGTGTAAATTATCTTGTTTGACGGAGTGTTTATATGAATCGTTCAGTCATTCAACAAGCGCCCTCAGCACTAAGGCTCCAGGGTTTTGCCTTTGTGAACAAGGCAAAGCGCAGCTCACATATGGGTGGGGGAAATCATAAATAACAACAAAAATAACATTACATGGCCTGGCGGGCATGACTCCGTGGTTGAGCGTTGACCTATGAACCAGGTCACGATTTGACTCCCAGTCAAGGCACATGCCCAGGTTGCAGTCTCAATCCCCAGTGGGGTCAGGGTCGGGGGTGGTAGGGGTGGGTGGGTGGAAGAGGGGACAGGGAGGGTGTAGGAGGCGGCTGATCCATGATTCAACTTTCTGAAATCAATTAAAAATATATTTTAACAATAACATGGCATGATGTCACGTGACGACAAGTTCTATGAAGAAAGGAAAGCAGGGAGTAGAGGTTGAAAGTGGATGGGGCGAGGGGAGGGGCTGTGTTAGGCAGGAAGGTGGGAGAAGGCCTCTGAGAAGACGGGGGCCCAGGATGAGGCGGCGGAATGAACCGTGAGAAGATCTGGGAGCAGAGAGAGAAACACACGCCTCACGTGACATGAGAGGAGCCTGGAGCAGTGCCAAGGCGAAAGGCATTCCCCCCTAACTCCCCCCCCCACCCCCAATCTTGGGGGAAAGCTGTCCACACTCGTTTCCCGCAAATCCTCTAACTCAGACAGAGCTCAGTGGTTGAGTTCATGTCCCTGCTCCTGCGTGGGGTTATTTTTCTTTACTTTCCATTTACATTGCAAGCTGGAGAGAAATGAATTACGTCCCCCTGGGTCTCTCTGTTCCATACAATTAAGAAAAGCTATTTCTTAGTCACAGGGCGGATGACGACACCACGATTTCCTATTTTCTCTCGGCAGGGAAACTGTCATCACTCAATATTAATTGATCCTACTTTTCATCCATAAAGCAGGGGCGGAAACAAGTTTTTGGTCACAAAAATGGCAACTATTACACTATTAAGGTAAATTATTAATGGCGCCTCCGCTGAAGCACACATCGTGCTCACAGGGCACCAGCTGCCTCCACACCGATGGTGCTTCTTTAATGGGGAAAAATGAGTAAATTATTAGATTCCTTCCCGATACCCGATAAAATGGCCAGTGCCTATCTCATTTAAGGTTGCCAGAGACTTCCCACCACTTCATCACTACGAGGAACGCACAGAAAAAGAGTGTAATGTATCTTGGGTTCCCAGCAGGAGAGCATGTCAATCGAATGCAATTTTGTTTTCTTGCTAGAGAGCAGAAAAAAAAGTGAAACACTGCAAGAAGACACAAGAAACTCAAAAACTGCAGAGTGCTAATAATATACACACATCTTTCCCTCGACGATATCTTGATGATGCTTTTTTTTTTTTTTTTTTTTTTTTTTTAAGTAGGGGACTAAACCTAGTTTAAGGAAGAAAGGACGGGAGGGGGAGAAAGTAAAAGAAAGAAGGAAAAAAAAAATCCAGTTGCATCTACAAGTCAACAACCTCTAAGGAACTGGAGACATGTGGGAAGGGCTGAACCCCTGATGCCTGGCGGGGTGACCAGAGGCTGGCACCCAGTGAGGAACCATGGTCAAGTTTAACAGGGGGCTCTGGATGCCCGCATCATCCAACTTCTCTTCAGTCATTTATTTTGCTCGGGCCTGGTGTGGAAGCGTAACCACAGGGCGTTTGCATTCCATCAATATGCTTAAATGTCACCAATCTCGACTTTCGCAGCGAGAAGCCAGGATTAGCAATGTACAATACATCCAGGGTGATGAATAACTGTGGTTGAGGCAGAAGGCTTTTCTTAAACATGTAATTTAGTCTTGGGAAGAAAGGCGCTCTGCTCAGAGAGGGCTATGGCCTAGGAGGAGAAGAGCTACAGCCGTAGCAGAGAGGACAAGGATCTTCTAAAAATGAACAGGATCATTCGCTTTCGCGCTAGCGGGTCACATGGGGCTCACTCTTACCAATGGCATTGAAGGGACCCAGGCCCCTACCCCCAGATACTGTGTTCTGGCTGTCAACTTCCTCTGGAAAACTGCCCTCGGCCAAATGGGAGCCACGTGGTCCGGGAATTTAAGAGGCTTGAGAGAGTCCCAAAAGCTACTGATATGGCCATTCTTTATACTCACTGTAGTAGAAAAGGTGAATTGTATCCATTAAAGCCCATTTCCATCTCCTTCAAGCTAGTCTTCCTGAAAGAGAGAGGCTGGAAGCCAAAAACTACATTTCCTACTTACAAATGAGGAAACTGAGGCGCAGAGAGGTCAAGTGACTTTCCCAAGGCCACACAGCTAATGAATGTGAAGTCTGGCTCAAGAGAAACAAGACTTTTCACATAAACTGCCTTCATTAGTTGTCTCATGATATCTAACGAATTATTCCTCAAATGCAATTGCTTAAAACAAACGTTTATTACCTCTGTAACTCAAGAATCCAGGTACAACCTAGCTGGGAGTCTCTGGTTCAAGGCCTCCCATGAAGTGGCATCTGGCCATCAGTTAGGCGACCCAAAGGGATCCACTGGGGGAGGACCTGCTTCCAAGCTCATGCACATGGGCGTTGGCAGAACTCAGGGCCTCCAGGTCTGCTGGGAAGGGGCCCTGTTCCCCATGGGCTGTTAGCAAAGGGCCCCCCTAAGTTTCTTGCCACGTGGGTCTCTCCACTGGGCAGCCCACAGGCCGGCTGGCTTCCCACAGAGAGAGTGTACAACAGAGAATCCACGATGGAAGCCACCGTCCTTAGCAGCCTCATATTGGAAGTGACATCCCATCACTCTTGCTGTATCCTATTCACTAGAAGCAAGTCACCAGGTCATCCCACACTCCGGGTGTGGGATCATCTAGGTGAGGCACCATCCCTGTGCCCGTCCTGGTTCCGGCATCATGTCAGCCCAGGCTGTTGGAAGAAGCACCACTAACTTTCCTCTCACAAGCTTCATCTCACCCTCGCCAAACAGACCATTTCTCACCAAGAATGCCATCAGGGACTAAAAGCCTGGAGTGCATGCCCAGGGCATCCTGGAGGCATCTGTTAAGTCCCCAAAAGCTCAGCCTGTGGGCAGGAGCAGCCTGGGGATTTCCCAGGGGATTTCCCAAGCTGCAGTTTGGTGGACCCAAAGGTCATATTGAGTCTAGGATTTCCTGGGCCTTTCTCTGTCCACCAAACAGCATACAAATCTCCAGCCTTGCAGGGTCAATAGGTCAAAGATAAATCATAGAAAGGCGAGGCAGATGCTTTTCCAAGATAAACACGGATTCTATTTTTCTATCAAGAAAGGACTGGCCTAGGATGGCTTAGTGGTTGAGCATCAACCTTGAAGCAGGAGGTCATGGTTTGATTCCTAGTTGGGACATATGCCCGGTTGCGGACTCGATTCCCAGTAGCCAATCAATGATTCTCTCTCATCATTGATGTTTCTATCTCTCTCTCTCCCTCTCCCTTTCTCTCTGAAATCAATAAAAATATATTTTTAAAAAAAAACAACAAAACACAGATTCTATTAAGGCTGTGCCCATACTGGGTTGGCTTCCAGATACAGGAAAAGAGACACGGGCTAGGACAATCATAACGTAGAATGGGGTAGCACGTTTAGATATTCATTCCTTCATTAAGAGACCTCACATTCAGCCGAAACCGGTTTGGCTCAGTGGTAGAGTGTCGGTCTGCGGACTGAAAGGTCCCAGGTTCGATTCCCGTCAAGGGCATGTATGTTGGTTGCGGGCACATCCCCGGTAGGGGGTGTGCAAGAGGCAGCTGGTCGGTGTTTCTCTCTTATCGACATTTCTAGCTCTCTATCTCTCTCCCTTCCTCTCTGTAAAAGGATCAATAAAATATATTAAAAAAAAAAAAAGACCTCACATTCTTTTCACCTTTATATGCCCAGCCTAGACATTGAAAGGAGCAGGTATTCAATAAGTAGCCAATGAATTAATTTAGTTGAACATCTGTCAGACAAGACGGTGTTCTCCATTAAGGAAACCCACCCACCCAAGTACGCCATCTCCCTGGGGAATGTATTACCCACCTTGCATCAAAAGCATCATTCATTCCATATGGCACCATGTTGTGCTTATGCTTACCGAGCAACTGTGAATTTACACCTGGGTTGCCCAACTGAAATATTCCCTTTCCTCTCTGAAGAGGGCCCAATGAGGCTGCCAAACAAATGCATCCTCCTCCTATTCAGTCATATGTATACACCTGAAAAGCATGTTTATGCAACAGAATAGGGGGGAGGGGAATTCCACCTGCTGATAAGTGTAGCAGCTACTCATCAGGTACATAATATTCATTTATCAGGAGATCTGGCCTGTAAACAAGGAATACCTGAAGACATGTCCGAGACACAGAACTGAGGAAATGACCTGCTAGACTTAATGACAGTGACATGCAACTTGAAGCCAGAACCACATACCTTTTCACACCAGAATTGCTTTTGGGAAAGGCTCATAGGTAAAATTCAACAGGCCTGCTGACACATCAGTAGAATATGACTGAAATCCTGGATAAAGCCTCTTCATAAAAATTCTTTGAATCAGTGTCGCTAATAACAATAATTAGTGGGGTGCATGGAACATTAACTTGTTTTCTGTTCCATTTTAACCAAATTAGATAAAAGTTATGACTACTACCACAGCACTGCCGGTATGAATCCCTACAGAAAAAATAACTCGGTCTTGCTTTGATAGGTAACAGTCATCACCAAGGAATTTCATTTTATTGAAGGCAGCCTTAAGTCTCTGAAATGTACTGCTTACACACATACACACACACAGCCCTGAGCCCACTGTCATACAAGACTGAATGTTGTTTCTCAGCTTGGACTTGGAGTAGCTGGAAAAAGAACAAGATGCGATTTTATATTAAGAAAGGAATGCAAAGAATACTTCCTTCCTCTTAAATCAAATCTTATTACCTCCATTAGTGAATATTTAACAATAACATTAATACCAACAGCACACTTGGCTGCATTATCAAAGGGAACAATAACACACAAGATGGATATATGAGCTTTGCTCAGAGAAGCTTAAAGCCATTTCACAGATATTATCTCATTTATCTTTAAAAATCCCCATCAACTCTGTAAAAGTGTATTTATCTGCGGTAAGACATGTTTTACGGGAACTGATTTCCTTACCACTCTGCATCTTCTGATTAAAAAACAGGGCCTGGTCTGTGAACAACATAAACTGATGAACAAAAAAATAGATCCAGAGACAGAGAAGCATCGAACTGACTGTCAAACCTCAGATGGAAGGCAGAGGGAATTGGGGGGGGGGGGGGGGGGGGGGGGGGGGAGGTTTAAGAGATCAACCAAAGGACTTGTATGCAAGTAGATGAGCATCACCAATGGACACAAACACGAGGAGGGGGGTGAGGGCATGTGCTGGGGGGTGGGAGTGACCAGGGAGAGGTCAACATGGGGGAAAACATAATATTGTAATAGCTATGTACAGGCCATGGGGAGGGGGGTACTTGAAATATCAGGACAACTCTGTAAAGTATATGATTGTCTAACCACTGTGTTGTACACCTGAACTAATACAAAACAGTATTGAATGTGACCTATAATTGAACAAAAAAAAGGAAAATTAAAAAAAAAAAAAACAAAAAACAAAAAACAGGGTCTGTTTTTAGCACATCTCCCAACTAGAACCTCAACTCATAACTCATGTCATACGCTTCCTTTCATGAAGTCTTAAAAACAACAAAAAAAAATTCAACCAAGTCTTAGCAGTTACAGAAACTGAGAACAAAAGTGAAACACAGGTAGGAAATTAAATAAATGCACAGTGCCCGACAATGTCTGTTGCCCAAACTGATATTAAACACACACACACATTCTCCATGAAAACTCTGCTATACAAAACTTATTAATGAATAGTGAACGGAAACAGAAGCTGAAAGGGGTCAGGAGAAACTCGAATAGTCTGGAAACTATATCGGAAGAGCAGATGGTTTCACAGAAGTTGATGCTACCTAGAGAAGCAAGGAGTGATTTTTCTAGGAAAATGTTTTCATACCTTACAGCCCCCACTATTTTCAGCAAAGGAGGAGTCTATATTCAGCCCAGAATAAAATCTGAGCTTGGCACAGTGACAAAGCTGGGACCAAGTGGCAGCCATCCACACTTACCCAAGTTCAAGTCTGGGTCTTCCAAACTGAGCTAGAGTTCAAATAGCGCTATTTAAAAACCAGCAACAAATAAGAAGCCAACACTGTACTCTACTGGGTCTTTAGCCAACATTCATGACCTTGGCAAATAAGAAAAGTGCTTCCCAATGGGTAACAGGCAGCATGATCTTTAAAAATAAATAAATAAATAAATAAATAAATAAATAAATAAAATAATATATATAATTATATATATAATCATTAATATATATATATATATATATATATATATATATATATAAATGATTTCAGAGAAAAAGAGATGGAGAGGGAGATAGAAACATCAATAGTGAGAGAGAATCATTGATTGGCTGCCTCCTGCACCCCCCTCCCCCATTAGTGATTGCGCCTGCAATCTGAGCATGTGCCCTGACCAAGAATCAAAATGTGACTTCCTGGTTCCTAAGTAGACACTCAACTGCTGAACCACACTGGCAGGGCCAGGCACCACGATCTTAGCATAGCTTCCGACCCCCAGACCTCAAGGGGCCTGGGCAGCAGCGAGATGCACAGGCCACATGGAGATGGAAGACCCAAGTTCGAGCTGTCTTCCTGCACGCCAGGTGTGTCCTGGGATTGAGCCTCCTTGTCTAGCCAACAAGACTGAAACGTCACCTCTGAAGGTCAGTGTAAGGATCCCTTGAGCTTAAGTATACAAAGCTGCATGGCAACCCCACAGCATCACACTCAGTTGCCCACCATCCATGACTCACCAGACAGACAGGTAAGTTCTCCCCAGAGCAGGGCTCTATGGAAGGGAGGGCCATCCCAGCGGGGGTCTCTGAGTGACAGCGCAGAGCCTACCACATCTCAAAGCTGCACCTGAGGAACCTGTACCTTAGCCAACATTGGGCAAGAGCAAATGATTTGAAGAAGGCCAGTCTCCGATTCTAGCCCCGTTGTGTATTTGCTGGGTGACAGTGGGCATGTTGGGTAATCTCTCTGAGCATCGCTTCTTCACCTGTAAAAGAAGGATCCTGCGAGGACTAACTTACACTCAGTATGGTGTGTGGCTCGTTAGCGCTCATTACTGTGGCTACTATTAGAGTAGTAAGACTATCATCATCGTCATCTAAGTTCACTGCTCATCACAGGGGTTCTGCAGGGATTCTCGGCAAGTCAAGGGAAGGCCCAGGAGCAGATCAGCCTTTCTGCCTCTGAGATTAGGGGCTGCAGCTGGAGGACCCTCCCTCAGGGACGAGCTTAAAGTCACCCCGCTAACTCAGGCCTGGGGGGACCTCCTGCCTTTGGCTATAACGCCATGGGCTGCTTTGGGTCTTCCTCTTATCCATCCATCTCCTTTCCTCCATGGCTCGCTCCTCACCTTTTGCTTTCAGGTTGGTTGGTTTGTTTTACCCGATTAAAAAAATGCCATCAACATCAGTGACTTTATGTTTAATTCTGATTAAGAGCCGCAAATATTATAGATGAATTTGTTATGTTCAAAGCTGCAGGTATCATGTTTAGAGAGAGGCAACAGACATCTCATTAAGGACGGCAAAACAAACACTTCAGGACACTCGAGGCTCCATCTTAAAGGAACTCCATGGTGAAACCCACTTTAAACCAAGAATCCTCCTGAAATGCAAATAAACACCCCATCCCCGGGTTCTTCTCCATGGCTTCCTATGTGGGGCTTCCCGGCAAAGGGGGACCCACACCTGAAGGCACCTGCAGCCAGGCGTCACTCCTCGCCAACTCCCGGATACATCACGACTCAAGCTCAGTCCATTAACACTTGTTCTGGTCGTCAACTGACATCATTTCAATGGGGCCTGGTCAGACTGGCAGGGGCAAGGCAAAAGGATAAAAAGGGGGTGCAGGGAACAGAGGGGGTGCAGACCTAATTAAGGCAAAGTCTTTCAGAAAAGGGCGCCAAGGAGGAGGCTGGACCACATGACTACCGGGGCCAACCACAGCCAGCAGACCTGCTTCTAAGGTGGAGTGGTTAGAGATAAGTGTGATGAGCCATGTAACTGAAAATGTAGGTCGAGGCCCTGGCAGGGTAGCTCAGTTGGTTAGAGCACCATCCCGATATACCAAGGTTGCGTGGTTGGATCCCCGGTCAGGGCATATACGAGAATCAATTAATGAATGCACAAACAACTGGAACAACAGATTGATGTTTCTCTCTCTCTCTCTCTCTCTCTCTCTCTCTCTCTCTCTCTCTCTCTCTCTCTCTCTCTCTAAAAATGAATGCCCAGTTCTGACTGCCCCCTAAGCTGAGCTATGCCCTGCCCTGGCCAACCAGGAGGGGCACAGATTCACTAACCAAGGTCCCTGGCCAAAAGGGGCTGTCTGCAGACCCCAGACAACTGGCTACTAACTGCTGGGCCAGCAAGAAACTGTTCCCTGAACCCACCTCTCATTCCTCTCCCTTCAGTGGACACCACTAACCTCCTTGCCAACACTCATTTCCAACCATACAGCCTCTCATCCCCAAATCCTTCCTTCCCTCTGTGACCTCCTTCGTCCCCTCCACAGTGGTTGGTCATCCCCGAGAGCCAGGAAGAGGAGAAGCTTTTCCTGGGCCTGAAGGAGAGAGAAGACCCAGATACGCCTCGAGGGGTGGGAGAGAGGGTGGCACTCCACATGGGAGCAGCACATGCAAAGGCAGAGGGGAGGGAATGGATGCTTCCATTTGAGGAAGAGTGAGAAGGTTCCTGGGAGAGGAGGGTGAAGACAGACAGGAGGGAATCAGCTTGAGAGATGCTGGCATTCCTGATGGATAACCCGTAAACGTTTTAGGGTGCCTTGGGGAGATAAGGTATCCACTAGGGCCACCCAGGATTTCAGTCACATTTGAGATATGGAGAATTCAGGAAGAAGGATGTTTTGGGCTGCCGGGGGTAGTTTACTGCTCTTGGTCTAGCCCAAGTGTATCCCCATAATAGTAACAGCAAGTGGCAACATCCCCTGGGAATTTGCTAGAAATGCAAAGCCTAGGCCCCAGCCCAGACCCACAGAATGATAAAGTCTAGGAGCAGGGGCTCAGCAGTCTGTGTCTTAAGGCACCCACCAAATCATGTGGATGTTGCTAAGGTTTGAGAACTGTTGGTACTGGGGCTTCAAGCTGACACCATGTCACGCTTTCTCTCGGCACGCTGAGTTAGAAACCAGCCTTCTGGGATCTGAAGGCGACCTGCAGTGGAATCATCAGCCCTGAGGGATGAAGGGAAACTTTCTCAGAACATGACCCACCTGAGGGTAACCTGTCCACCTGGCCCTTCTCAGCCATGCTGCACACTCGCACTGATGTTTCAAAAACACTGATGTTTGGGTCCCTTTCCCAATCCTGATGGAACTGGTCTTGGGGAACAGCTTGGGCAGGGAAATGGTTAAAGCAAAGTTGTGTCAACTGGTGTTTTTTTTTTTAGGAAGATGGCCTGTCTTTCCAAATACATTAAAAGCTACTTCAAGGCAGTAAGTGAGTTGGTCATAATATATATAATTAGGTGTGAGCATATTTATTGAATTTATTTTATACTTTTAAAAAATCACACCATTATCATTTTTTTCCTCCTATTTCCACTCAGGTAAAAGAAACTTGTGCTCTGCCTGGCCTATGAAGGTTCTCAAAGTGTGACCTCCTAGACCAGCAACATCTGCGAACTTGCCACAAATGCATATTCTCAGGCCTTGTCCCAGACCTAATAGACCAGAAACCCTGAGGGCTGGGGCTGGGGTTCTGGGTTTTCAAGAGCCCTCCAGCTGATTCTGAATCTCCCTCAAAGTTGGAGAACCACTCCATCATAGATATTATTAGTCCTAAAGGTTTACCTTATAGTCTTTAACATTATTTTGGATGCTGTCTCAAAACTTGCTTATCCCCTCCCTTCACAACACATGAAATCAGACAGTGCCAGGATATTTAACTGGCCGTTAGGCACCCACACTCTTAGCCCCAAAACACTTCAGTCTGTTAATTTTTAGACCTTAATGTAAGTCGTGATCCTTCTTTCTAGATTAGGCCATTTCCCAGTTGTGAGATTAAAAGGACAATTTACATAGTCAATGATTATCAACTGCTTCGGCAATTGTGTTTAGGGCTACGGTTACCCAGACGGGAAGTTCATTAAAAGCGGGACCCTGAAATGATGCGTTGCACAATGTGTGTGTTTTGCATAATGAATGTCACCCTTTGTGATTATCATGGCCACCCCAAACTAACATACACAGAGCTTATGGTTAAAATGCCAGCAGCCAAAAATCCAAGCACAAGCCCGGTCAGCACAATGCCAAAGAAAAAATCCCAAAGGTCAGCGCTTATAGACCTCTCAGACAGGAAAACCACAAAGATGGGAATCTAAAAAATGTGGCCATGAGAACTGATCCTAGAAATTGTAATGTGTGTCATGGGAGTGTTTTACAAGCAAGAATGTAAGAGGGAGAACAGAAGACCAGGTTGCAGGAGCTGTGCAATAAAGCATGAGTTCCTTTTCAACCTTTCCCTTCCACGTAGTGTAAGCTCCCCATAGTGTGCAGGAGATCCAGGGACCAAGAGCCGAAGGGAAGGCTCTACTCACTGTTCAGTAAGATAGTGAGATGTGCTTCCAACATCCAAATGCTTGGTGGCCCAGGACAAGTTATTTTTATTTATTTATTTATTATTATTTTAAAATATATTTTATTGATTTTTTTACAGAGAGGAAGGGAGAGGGATAGAGAGCCAGAAACATCAATGAGAGAGAAACATCGACCAGCTGCCTCCTGCACACCCCCCACTGGGGATGTGCCCACAACCAAGGTACATGCCCCCGACCGGAATCGAACCTGGAACCTTTCAGTCCGCAGGCCAACGCTCTATCCACTGAGCCAAACCAGCTAGGGCGACAAGTTATTTTTATAACCTCTCCAAACTCAAGATCTCAATTTATATATACCATGGAGGTGATCCCACCCACCTCCTATGATTGCTATTAGGTGGTTTTAAAATTGACTAGCGCAACAGAAGGTACTAAATCAATAGCTCTAATTAGGACATGTAATAAACGAAGCTACTACCTCTCATATATTTCTGGAAATGAAGAATGGTGCAACTACTCTGGAAAACAGCTGAGCCATTTCTGACAAAAGTAAACATACATTTACCAAACAGCCCGGCAATTCCACTCTTGCTTATTTACCCAACAGAAATGAAAACCCGTGTCCGCACGCGAGACTTGCTCACAAATGTTCGTAGCAGTTTGTTTGATTTTTGCCCCAAACTGGAAACAGCCCAAATGTTCAACAGGAGAAGGATTAAACAAACTGTTTGCAAGAGCCAAACAATGGGATATTTCTCAGAAGCAAAACGGAATAGGTTCGTAATGCATGCAACAGCACGGATGAGTCGCAAAAGCATTATGCTGAGTTAAAGACATGCGACCCAAAGAAAGCCTACATTGCGTGCTTCCATTCCTATGCTATTGCAAAAGAAGCCAAAGGAATCCACAGCGGCAGGAGGCAGATCAGCAGTTGTTGTCTGGGGTAAGGGCTGAAGAAGGCAGGAGGAAATATTTGGGGGTGCCAGAAAAGTTCTGTATCTTGAGTGTGTTGGCAGTTACACGGGTATTTACATTTCTCAAAACTCATAAAACTATACACTTAATATGGGTGTATTTTATTGTATATAAGTTCAAAACAGCTCAACGCTTTTTTTTAAATAAATACACCAATCAACAGGCCTGACAGGTTGGCACTGAGCTCTCTTTCGCGTGCAGCACAAAAAAATCCTGAGTGAAGAGATTTCAAACATTAAGTGGCAGCATTATTAAAGCACAGAGTATCCAGCTGTGTGGCCCTCACGCCAGCCAACCAGGTGCCCGGCAAACCCACATCCTCTCTACTAACCGCTCTCCCTGACCTGCCAATCAGACTCTGGGACCACCTCCTGATCTCTCCTGACCCCACCCACATCTCTTGTCCCAGCTGCAACTCCCTCAGCGGAGACTACCTTCACCTCTTGCCTGATGACTGCAATGGCTTCCAAATGGTTTCCTTTCCCCCAGTTGTACTCTTTCCATCCTTCTTCATCTAAACCCAGCGCAGACTTTTCAGAATATGAATTTGATCACGTCACCTCTCCCCCCCCTTAAAACCCTCGGTGCTCTTGAGGGAACCTGGACTCCTCAGGCCAAGACCTAAGACCTTTAGTCATCTGGTCCCACTGACTTCCTCCAAAGGCCACACTCCAACTAAACTGAACTGCTGCCAGTTTCCCCTACATACAGTGTAGTTTCTGGGTTCTGGGCCTCTGCTAGGTCATCTCCTGGAAACACCATCTCCTTCCACCTTCATCCTTGTGCTTGGCTAACACAGATACGCTGGAAAAGTTCTATGTCTTGAGTGTGTTGGAATATTTTGTCTATGTAAATTGTCCTTTTAATCTCACAATTGGAAAAAAGCCTAATCTAAAAATCCAACCAAATCCACCTGCATATCTCAAATCCTTGACACACACACACACACACACACACACACACACACACCCTTCCAGAAAGCCTGGGAGCTTCAATGTGCCCTCTATCACCATCACTTTAGCACTGAGTATTTACAATCACCTGGTTCTTCATTTTTAAGAGATTTTGAACCAATTGAAACAAATGGACTTAGACCAGTGGAGCTTCCATGTGCCCTCTATCACCATCACTTTAGCACCAAGTATTTACAATCACCTGGTTCCTCATTTTTAAGAGATTTTGAACCAATTGAAACAAATGGACTTAGACCAGTGGTTGGCAAACTCATTAGTCAACAGAGCCAAATATCAACAGGACAACGATTGAAATTTCTTTTGAGAGCCACATTTTTTAAACTTAAACTTCTTTTAACGCCACTTCTTCAAAACAGACTCGCTTAGCCCGTGGTATTTTGTGGAAGAGCCACACTCAAGGGGCCGAAGAGCCGCATGTGGCTTGTGAGCCGCAGTTTGCCAACCACTGGACTAGACCATATCTCTATCCCTTCAAAATCCAAATGTGAAAGCCCTAACCCTCAATGTGACTGTATTTGAAATAAGGAAGTAATTTAAGTTAAAGGAGGTAGTAAGGGGGAGGGACCCTAATCCAATAGGATTAATGTCTTTATAAAAAGAGAACTCTCGTAGCGATATGAAAACACAGCAAGAAGGCAGCTGTTTGCAAGCAAGGAAGAGAGTCCTCACCAGACCTCAGCCATGTGGACCCTCTGAACTCGGACTTTCTGCCTCTCGAACTGTGAGAAAATATATGTCTGTGGTTTAAGCCACCCAGGATGGAGTATTCTGTTATGGCAGCTGAGCTAAGACAATCAGGATAAACCTCCTATCTGGTTCACCCATATGTCCTTAGGACACAACATCCTGGCCCCAGACTGGCATTCTATAAATATTTGTGGGACAAATGAACTGTAATCCATTCTATGGTCCCTAAAGACCCCAACAGGAAGCGTTCATAATAAAACTGGTACATTAATCTGAATTAGAGATGCAAATTCAGACCTGGAACTGAGCTATCCTTCCTTGAAAACAGACTGGAGCAGCCCAACAGAACCTTCTATGCCGATAGAAGTGTTCTCTATCCATACTGCGCCGTACGGCAGCCCTCAGCCACCTGCGGCTGCTGAGCTCCCAAAGTGGGGCTAGTGCCATGGTCCGCACACTGCAGCTCGCGAGCCATATGCAGCTCTTCGGCCCCTTGAGTGTGCCTCTTCAGCAAAATACCACAGCCTGGCGACTCTATTTCGAAGAAGTGGCATTAGAAGAAGTTTAAGTTTTAAAAAATTGGGCTCTCCACAGAAATTTCAATCGTTGTACTGTTGATATTTGGCTCTGTTGACTAATGAGCTTGCCGACCACTGAGCTAGTGTGTCAGAGGAACTAAATTTTTAAAAAATGCATTTCATTTTAATTATTATATTCAAAAAGCCATATGGCTGGTGGCTGCTATACTGGATGGTGTAGGACTAGATCTTTCAAGCAAAAATCAAGCTCTCGGCACTAGCTTCATTATACAGATCACTCACTGTGCCAACTATACCAGCACTGAGCACACATAAAACACAGTGGGATTTGACGGAGCTAACACAGGGAGCTTTCAAGTGGGGTGAGAGTGGCCTGGCACAGGGCAGCTGGTAAAACGCACACGTAAAAGGGACAACGAGGCACCGTTGGGCACAAATTGACATGCTTCATGGGCCTCCATCTGGGGTGAAACCCATCAAAGGGCAAGTTCTTCCTCGGTGACCAGAGTTCATTGAGAATGTAAGACCTGATTGCATCACCCAGAATTGAGATTTTTAAAAAAATATATTTTATTGATTTTTTACAGAGAGGAAAGGAGAGGGATAGAGAGTTAGAAACATCAATGAGAGAGAAACATCAATCAGCTGCCTCTTGCACAACCCCTACTGGGCATATGCCCACAACCAAGATACATGCCATTGACCGGAATCGAATCTGGGACCCCTTAGTCCACAAGCAGATGCTTTATCCACTGAGCCAAACCAGTTACAGCAAAGAATTGAGATTTTTGGCAGCTTATGTGCTTCACGGTGAGATTCCTGCTGCTTGTCACCTCTGCCCACCTTACATGTGAGATCGCGGGTGGCAATGTGTTAAGTCCAATGAGCATCTTCTCTATGAAAAATAAGTGTATCCAGTGATACTTAAAACTCTTATACTGCCAAAAGCCTATGGAAGGAGAACATTTTTACATCCCTCTCCATGATAACACAGATTTCCTAACAAGAATGTTCTGAAGATACGTTTGTATCTTTCAACTCAGTAACTCCTGAGGAAATACTCAGAAATGCACACAAAGATTGATGATAACACAAGTTTCCTAACAAGCATGTTCTAACTGGTGTTAACGCCTATTTGTCTAGCACCCTGAAGTTTGTAAGATTCAAGAGTTTTGATGCCTGCTCTAACTGGTTTGACTCAGTGGATAGAGCATCGTCCTATGAACTGAAAGGTCCCGGGTTTGATTCCAGTCAAGGGCATGTACCTTGGTTGCAGGCACATCCCCTGTGGAAGGTGTGCAGGAGGCAGCTGATCCATGTTTCCCATCAATGTTTCTAACTCTCTATCCCTCTCCCTTTCTTTCATAATATATATATATATATATATATGTGTGTGTGTGTGTGTGTGTGTGTGTGTATATATATATTTTAAGAGTTTTAAAGCCCAAGAGATCTAGCTTCCAATTCTGCCCCAGTCACTTCCTAGCAATGCACCTTTGGAAATGTTATTTATTTAACTTCTCTGTTTCCTCATCAGAAAAAAAAAAAAAAAGGCATGAGTGAACCATATACTTCAATGGGATACTGTGAGGATAGAATGACTTAAGAAGCCACACAAAGACAAATGTTCATAGCAATTTCATTGGTAATCACCCCAAAATGGAAAAGACCCAAATGTCTATCACGGGTGAGGAGCAAAACAAACTGTGGTATGTCCATACATGAGAATGCAACTCAGTGGTAACTTAGGAGTGAACTACTGACATACCAAACAACATAAATGAATCTCAAAATAAGTCAGCGGAATGGAAAAAGCCAGACTGGAACAGGCTAGAAAGTTGTATAAATAGAATCAGTGACAGAGCAGAGGACCAGTTGTCTGGGGACAAAAGGGTTGCACAAAGGATTACCAAGGAGCAGGAGCACACCCCTTTGGGGCGATGGGAAGGTTCCGCATCTTGAGGAGATGAAGGTTTCACAGGCCTCACACGACCCTGCGGTGTTGGGGGCTTAAATTATACTTCAGCAAAGTTGAAAAGTCAGGGGAAAGTCACAGGAGGAATGCAATGCCCCTTCACAGGACTTGGCACATAGTAGGCTCTCGAGCAAGGTTGGCTCCATTCTGGAGCAATAACGAACGATCCCATTAGGACTTCTGAGAAAGAACTGGAGAGGCTGCCAGGGAAAGGAGCCAGCACACGCAGCCTTTCTACTCGGAAGGTTTGCTAGAAGGCTCACGACTATTCAGAGCATGCTCTTCAGGAAGCATGAAGGAGAAGGAAGCGCGGAAAGATGAGCAAGGCTTGGTCTTTGCTCTCAAGGAAACACACGTAAGTATAATCTATGTGATGTAATCAGGTGTCCGAGGGTGGTACTGACAAACTATTGGCGTGGAGAAAGAGTAATTCCGACTGAATGGATGTCAAAAAGAAACAATTCCATGCCAAAACCGGTTTGGCTTAAGTGGACAGAGCTTCGGCCTGCGGACGGAAAGGTCCCAGGTTCGATTCCGGTCAAGGGCATGTACCTTGGTTGTGGGCACATCCCCAGTGGGGGATGTGCAGGAGGCAGCTGATCGATGATTCTCTCTCATCGATGTTTCTAGCTCTCTATCCCTCTCCCTTCCTCTCTGTAAAAAAATCAATAAAATATATATATATTTTTTTTTAAAAAAAAGGAAGAAGAAACAGTTCCAGGAGAGGTGGAGTCAGTCCTGGGCTAGTCCAGAAGCTGGGAAGTGAGGGTCCTGGGCAACGGCAGGGGGTGGAGGGAAACAGGCGAGGTCAAGGGCCACAGCACACGTCCGCCCAGAGATGAGTTGGGGGAGGGTCCGCAAAGGACCAGGTCACGCTGGGAAGAGCCCTGAGCACCGGCAGGAAGCTCCGTCTCATTCATCCAGGGGAACCAGCCACAGGGATCGGCAGGATCAGGTTTGTGTTTCACACAAACAGGTCCTAGCTGGAGGGCCATTTAGCAATTTGTCAAGAGCCCCAACATGCGTATCTTTCAACTCAGTAATTCCTGAGGAAATAATCAGAAATGTGCACCAAGATTTATGTCCAGCACTGCTTATCGCAGCATTATTTATATTAGCTCAAAAGCCCAAAATAACTTAAGTGTCCAATAAAAGGGGGACTGCTACATAAATTATGGAATGCTGAGTGATTAAATCATGTACAGCCATTCAATCATTATTTTGGGAAGATATGGAATGACAAGGGGGTATGCCTCACTCTACAATGTTCAGTTGTAAAAAAAAGCACAATTCAAAAATATACAGTGAGCATTCATTCGACAAATAGGTATTTTTTAAAATATATTTTATTGATTTTTTACAGAGAGGAAGAAAGAGGGATAGAGAGTTAGAAACATTGATGAGAGAGAATCATCGATCAGCTGCCTCCTGCACACCTCCCCACTGGGGATGTGCCCGCAACCAAGGTACATGCCCTTGACCAGAATCGAACCTGGGACCTTTCATTCCTCAGGCTGACGCTCTATCCACTGAGCCAAACCAGTTTCGACGACAAATATGTATTAATATCTACCATGTGCCAGGCCTTATTTTAAGTACTAAGATAGAGCGGAGGATCAAACAGCCACCGTCCCTGCCCTGTACTCATTAGAAGGCTTTTCACCTCCCAATGACAACAAATAAGGACACAAATAACAATAAGCAAACGTGCGGCACAAAAGAAGGTAAGAAATGTTATGGAGAAAATCAAGAAGAGGAAGGGATGGGGAGCTGGAGGGTAGGTGGAAATTTTAAGTAGGCGGTCCGGGAAAAGTCCACGGAGAAGGGGGTTCAGAGTTTGAGTGAAGTGTGTATCTGGGAGGACTTCCAGGTGGAGGAAACAAGCAGTGCAAGAAGCCCAGAGGAGGCCTGGGGGCTTCGGGAACCAGCAAGGCTGCACTGGCAGGACAGGCAGGACACATGGCAAGACCAGGAGGGCAGAGGGAGGCTGGGGTCACTCGGGGTGAGGGGAGCCACGGCAGTACTCTGAGCAGAAGGATGACATGATGTGTAGGGGGACAAGGGCAGAAGCACAGAGACCAGTTGGGATTTTTCTAATGTTTTGTTTTTCACCCCTAACATTGTATAATTGGGCATATGTTCATTTTATAATCAGAAAAAGAGGTGATTCAATTGAAGAAAATATAGTGTGGGTGCTAGGACGAGCATAAGGAAGCAGAGACAGATTAGGGAAGTGATTCAGATGATGAGTGGGGAAGCAGTGGGCAGACTGAGGAGGTCAGCAAAAATTACTCTTCTTAATAGCAGAGGAAATACACTGCAATGCAAAAAAAAAAAAAATACAGGAAAAGGGGGGGAAAAAAGAATCGCTTCATAATATCAACACCCTGGCCATCAATTTTTAACATCTCTGTTCATTTCCTTCCAATCTTTCTCCCTGTACATGCTTTTGTGTGTGTGTGTGTGTGTGTGTGTGTGTGTGTGTTTTCCTTAATCATTCTACAATGCCTAGAATGTCGTGGGCACTCAAATAGACATTGAACAAATAATGGTTGACTAGATGTCCCAAATAATTTTGTGTTTGGACTTGCTTGGGCCACATTAGTTCTATTATAAGCATTTCTAGAATTTCTAGGAGTAGTTTTAAGTAGGCTTGGGTGACGGAATGGAAACTGTGGGTGAGGCGAAGGCATGGTACAGGGAACTAAGGTGACAAGTCTGGCTATTTAAGAGGCCAGTGGAAAGCAACCCGATGAGGACGTTGCTGGGTTCCGTTCGGGGGACTTGAAGGGGTACACAGAGACGCCCTGTTGTCCATCTTTCTCAGGGAAACAGAAGGAGCTTCAGCTGGGAGATGGTGGCAGCAGGAGTAGTGGGGGAGGAGGAGGGGAAAAGGGGAAGAAGGTGAGCGGAGTAGAGGAGGAGGAGGAGGATAAGAGGAGAGGAAGGTAAGGGAGACAGTGGTGGGGGGTGGAGGAGGAGTGGTAGTAATACTTGTAGTTCTACTACTAATACTAGTAGTCCTACTACGTGCCAGACATCGTGCTAAGAGCTTCACACATTTTCCCTCTCCTAACCATCCCAGCTGCCCTTAGGTAGACATTCACGTGCTCATTTGATAGCTGAGGATGTTGCAGGCCTAGCGATTGGCCCAGCAATTCCAGAGCAGGGCCAGGACTCACTCCCACGACAGGAGGCCTTGTCCCATTAATTCTCTTTTCTATAATCAGAAGCTTAAAGTATACTCAGAAACCCAGGGAGGAAGTGTCTGAAGACGCTTTAGTTTTGTAGCACCTGTTTTCTGCTCACAACATTCAGGGATGGCCCTACAGCCCACCCCCCACCCCGACCCCATAAGGAGAAATATTTCCTTCCTCTTCTGAAAACACACTTTACATGTTTTCCAACTTGCATGATGACGTGCTGAGTTTTCACCTCGTGTGTATGAGCTGTCCTGCCTCCAAGGAAGAGGCTCCCGGAAACTCTTGCCCTGCAGCGCCAGCCGACACTCCGCACGGTCAGTGCTCGGCGCTCAGCAGGTGCTCCGGAAGGAAACCACGGACCAGCACCTGCCAGCCACCTGGGGCCCCGGGGAGGCCGCTGGTGGGAGGTGACCCGGACACCCTCCGGTCAGGTGAGGCAGAGCCCAGGCAGACAAGCACTCTTCAAAGATGGGAACCGTGGGCAGGTGACTTGGGTTGGGTGGGCAGATTAGTACGAGGAGATGAGGCACATTTTCCTTTCCCACACGGCTTGGCACCCAGCAGGGTCTGCCCACTGCTTGGCCCGTGGGCCAAGTTCAGCCCACGCGTGTGTACAGTCGGCGCATGTATGGTTTTAGTTGATTATCATTTTAATTAGTTACTATCTTTTATAATGTGAAAGGGTTTCACAAAAGATTATGGGTTTCTGTAAGCAGTCCCCTTTGGGCAGGCCAACCCTTTAGAGTTTCCCACAGCCTTCCCCCTTCTAGTATGTCCTTGCCATTCACCCCCCCCCCCCGTCACCTCGCCCCCCCCCCCCCCCCCGCACTGATGGGGCAGCCTTAGCTGCAGACCTGGCCAAGGGCGGAGTGCATCCGTCCCCAGAGCGCGGGGTGGCTGTACTCACCGGCACTCAGGGTCGTGAACTCCAGGAAGCGGTATTCGTAGGACACGTCTATCTTGGTTTCCACCTGAGGCCTCTTCAACGTTGAATAGATATTTCCAGGCCGTTTGTCATCGTGTTTCTCCAACTTGTTTAATCGGCAACCCATCTCAGCAGCTGCCAACAAGAGGGAAGTAAAGGAGTGGGGGGGTTGAGATTTTATTTTTAAACACCATAGTACAACAGACCCCATCATCTCCCTGAAGACGACATAAAGCACCTGGGCCTTTATGAAATATAGAATATAATCCTATATGATAAAAGGCTAATGTGCAAATTGTTCCTTCGACCGGGAGTTCAACCAGGGGGCAGGGCTGGCCGGCCAACCTCCTGTGCCCCTCTCCCACCGCCGGCTCCACCCCCAATCGGCCTCCTCCATCTTGATTGGGGGTAGGGCCCCCATCGAGGTGGGCCAGCCAGACCCCACTGGTACATGAATTCGTGCACCAGGCCTCTAGTTTAATATATGACCCAAACACTGGAGACCCTGCACTCAGTACTGGGGCTGGCTCCTCTTCCTGTTAAGATATCAACACCAGCCACCCTGTGATTTATGAAATGACACCAAAGCCTACCTGCTCTCTTTTTCCCCCTCTCTGAGGAAAATAATACCTCACAGTGCCTCAGTTCCACTATGATTCAAGGACGTGATTTTAAATCAGGATCTGAAAAGCAATACGGTGCATTATGGTGTCAGCCCATCAGAATGAAAAGAAAAAAAAAATCCACAAGAGAGATGTGTCACCTTCGCTGAGCTTGCTAGGAGAAAATAATACGTTGTTGTCACCATTTCCAAACTCCAAAGTCTTTCCTACCCTGGGCAGGAATTATTTAGACAGGAATTCATATTCATAAAACATCTCTAAATGGGGAAGGTAGTGTTTTTTATGAGCCTCGTGTAAAGGCCCAGGATTTTTCTCTTTTTTTTTTTTAAGACCAAACCACAGGAATAATACCATGCTTCCACGTTCTTAGAAAGTCATTTCAGCCCAAAAGAAAAACTGGCCGAACACTAATAGCAGGGCCAGCGAAATTGGAAGCAGAAACCCACGTCGATTAGAGTGGAGATGTGTAGCTACAGTTTGAAAAGAAAATGGAAAAATGTTAAAATAATGTGCATATTAGGGTGGCCGAGCTTTCAGTCTTCTGTGAAAAGAAAGCAATGCAGGTTCTCTGTGTGTTTGGGCAGAATGACATTCATGAAAAGACTTTTTTATCCTCCTCCTTCTCCCCCCCCTCGCCCTCCCCACCAAGACTTCAGTGGAAGATATTTTCCTTTTTGTGCACTGAGCATGACCAATACTCCCCCGCTCCCTGGGGTACTGGTGCTGCCATCAGAACATATTTCACAGAAATTTTAACTGGCCAAGAATATCACAAACAGAAACGTGGTAACCGCTTCCTTTCAGAGATAAGAATTTCCTTTTGCTCAATCCATTCACGAGGTGCCCAGCTTCCTAAGGCAATTTGGCAAGCTCCAGAAAAACAAAATAAAGCTCAAAAAAGGTGGGGTGGGGAGTGGGGGCGATGGTGGTGGTGGGAGAGAGGGTGGTGTAGCGACAAGCAGGCTATACTTTTCAGTAATTAAAAAAAAAAAAAGTCTGGGAGGATGGATGAGAACAGGAAGGCTTACTTATGCCTTAATAAGGGAACATTAGCGTCCAAAGGGCCAGAGCAGACATGATTTATGTGCAATCTGCATGGACTGATTACTTGTAAAATACTCTCGTTCTGCAGATTTAATAGCTGATTTGTACAGAGGCTGCATATTGAACTGCTGAGAGGCGAGCCAGCTGGCATCTGCTTCAACGGAGCAGAAGAAAAGTGGACATGGGAGGCCCCTAAGTCTCAGGGACCAGGTAACCGTGGTGAGCTGAGCACGGCTGCCCCAGGAATAGAGCTGGAAATAACCCAGAGGCTCGCCAAGCCACTCACTTTCTTTCTTTCTTTCTTTCTTTTTTTTTTTTTTTAATATATTTTATTGATTCTTTTTTACAGAGAGGAAGAGAGAGGGATAGAGAGTTAGAAACATCGATGAGAGAGAATCATTGATCAGCTGCCTCTTGCACACCCCCCACTGGGGATGTGCCCGCAGTCAAGGTACATGTCTTTGACCTGAATCGAACCCGGGATCTTTCAGTCCGCAGGCTGACGCTCTATCCACTGAGCCAAACCGGTTTCGGCCAAGCCACTCACTTCCTAAGAAGGACTGAGTGTCTGAGGATCTCCAAGAAGAAACCCCTTCCTCAAAAAACTCTCATTCCTGCTCTCCTGTTAGGTAAAGTCTAGCATGAGAGCTTCTTTTATTTGTTTATTTATTTTTATTAGAATTGCTCTAGCTGCGCATCTCCTTGGAAACCACAAATATCTCCATGAGAAGGGCAACAAACTAAGCCCCGGGTAGCCACTACCACTTGAGTATGATTTAATTTCTTTGATGTAGGACAGGTTCCCTGACAGCAGGGGAAAAAAGGAGGAGAGAATTGCCAAGATGACTAAGAAAGACTCAGGCAAGGTTGGGGCAGATGGTGGTGATGGTAAAAGGTGTACGGAGGAGCCTTAGAGAAACTCTCCCATTTTAAAACGTTGAGTTAATGTTTCAATCTGAACTGGAGGTCTCTGCCCACGTTCACCCCCAAAGGACACTGTGCTTGCCTCGCAGGGTCTGATGCAGCTCGAGGCAGATCATCCATGACCATGGTCGGCAAACTCATGAGTCAACAGAGCCAAATATCAACAGGACAACGGTTGAAATTTCCTTTGAGAGCCAAATTTTTAAAACTTCTTCTAATGCCACTTCTTCAAAATAGACTCTCCCAGGCCGTGGTATTTTGTGGAAGAGCCACATTCAAGGGGCCAAAGAGCCGCATGTGGCTCGGGAGCCGCAGTTTGCTGACCACAGATCTATGTGCTCAGACAAAGGAAAAAGAAACAGTACCTAGCAATAGCAAAACTTAATAGCAGTGACTCATCAGGGGGGTCTGAAACTTTAGAGATTCATTTCTTTGGCATGTCTGCCACCCTGGGTAAGCAACGGCTCTTAAAGCACAGCTCTCTCTGGACAGGGAGATAGGGGAAGACATTACTGGCCACCGAAACCGTAGTGTGAATGTGTACCTCTTCCTCTTCTGTGTCCAGGGCCCTACTCCCGGCACACGTGTATTCCTTTCAGTTCATTCCTTCGTTTCAAACCAACCCCCAACCTCTGTCAAAACAGAGAAGGCTTTTATGTCATTCCCAAAATATCTATATTCAGTCACTACTATGCTTAACAAGTCACCAAAATGTAGCTTCCAGGAGGAGGAGGAATAAGATATATGATAGTGCCTTCCATGACTATGTAGAGTTTTGTAAACTTTACTGTTCCCTACAGGAAGCTCCCCAATCATGCTCACATTGGAGTCCCACAAGGGGCTTGGGGCCAAGGTTGGGTAGGGGGAACTGTGAGAGGAGGAAAGAGTGACGTGAACAGCTTTGCCCGGTGCAGGCAAGATATTTCCGGTGTGGCTGTCCCTTCCCTCATGCAGCCATTCAGGCACCTCTTCCTCGGGGGTCCACGTCTCCGGCAGGGCAGAAGGTAGATGATATATGTGATGGTTTTTAAATCTGTCCCCCCAATCCTCTGACACTCCTGCCGCTCAGATGTGGTCCATATCACCTGCTCTCAATCTGCCTGACCAAGAGAACATGGCGGGCGGGGTGACACAGAGCTAGCTTCTGGATCCGGGACGTAAGAAACTGGGAGCATCCGCTGCCTGCTTCTCGGGATGCCTACTCTTGGAAGCCAGCCACCATGCCAGGAGGAAGCCCAAGCTGCCCAAGGAGAGGCCCATGTGGAGAGGAAGCCAGAGCCAGCACCAACGAGCCAGCCACCTTGCGAGGGAGCCAGCCATCTTGGAAGTTGGGCCTCTGCCTCCGTTAAGGCCACTGACACCACCACGTGGAGCAGAGGCAAGCTGTTTCCATCCAGACCTGCCAAAAAAACTGAGGATTCCCGAGCAAAACCCACCATTGTTGCTGGTTTACTCCTCTGAGGTTTAGGATGATTCAGCATGCAAGCTGTCCCTTACACCCCTAGCTTGCTCAACATGACCACGGCCTGTCGCCTCTTTCGTCAAGCACCAGCTGAGGTTGGCCTCCACCTAGTGACTCTGTTATTAGCCATTCAACCTTGGGAGGGCATCTGGGTTATTCCCAGTTTAGGTTGATGCACAAAGGGCCTAAACACATTCAGGTAGAGATTTTTATGAGGCATTAGTTTTCTCCTCTCTAGGACAGTGGTCGGAAAACTCGTTAGTCAACAGAGAACGTGGCTCCCGAGCCGCGGTTTGCCGACCGCTGCTCTAGGGCCATCCCTCGGCGAAGTGGGCTTGCTGGGTGGCACAGTAAGTGCTGGGTCCTGTTGATGAAGAATGGTTCCCTTTACACACTCAGGGTGGCCCGATGCTGACCCCACCGGAGGCATGGAGGAAGAGGAGACCCTCTTAGAGACCGCCAGTTCGGCCCTTCCGCCTCCTGATGCCACCCTGGGGGCATCCGCTCACTGAGTGAAATTATGAGCAGCAGTGCTGTTCGTGCCTAATTCTCCTTCCGTTGTACTGTAGTTGTCTGTTTCTGTCGAGGGACACATGCTAGAACCCACCTGTGTGTGACGAAGTTTCCCCCAGTACTTTGCTGGATAGTCCGTCCAACCCCTACAGCTCTGCCCTCCAAACTCCTACAGTCACAGCACACTGATACCTAACGTGAGCCAGGTTACATATTTTATGTGCAAGTGGATCGCTGGGTCAGCTTCGATGACTTGACAATCATTCCGGAGGCTTTTTTTCTTCTTTGTATACCCGCCTTCCCGGAAGACATCCCTGCCGTTGGGTCTCAGAGCCTCCCAGGGATGACTCTATTTTCCTCCCTCGTCAGCATCCAGTTCCTAATTACTCCGGCCTATTTCTGCCAGACATTGCAAATAACTAGGAAGCAAAGACCCTTTCAAGTAGTGATGTTCTGGAAAATCAATTCTTTCTGAATCAAGTCTAGAATTGGGTGCATGTTTGATATATGGTGGACTAGCTTCATGCAGAAGTTGTGGGCTCTATGAGCAGGGAACTTACGTTCCAAATCCATACCTTCCATCACTCATTCAATGTGCATTTGTAAAGGCCTGCTTTGAGTCAGGTACTCGATTAAGAAATATAAAAATGGGTCCGGCAGGCATGGCTCAGTAATTGAATATCGATCTATAAACCAAGAGATCACTGTTTGGGCACAAGCCCAGGTTGTGGGCTCAAACCCAGTGTGGGACATGTAGGAGGCAGCTGATCAGTGATTCTCTCTCATCATTGATGTCTCTCTCTCTCTCTCCCCCCCTCTTCCTTCTTATTTGAAATCAATACAAATATTAAAGAAAAATGGGAAGACCAAGACTTGCCCTCAAGGAGATGGCAAGTGAAAGGAGGAGAGAGACAATGAACAGATGCACGTGGTGCCGGAAGGCTGGCTATTCTGGACCAGAGGTCTGGGCGGGTGCAGGGCATTCGGAGGAAAATGGCTGCGATATAAGCAGGGAGCACAGCACCACGGACCAGGTTCCGAAGAACGCTGTCCAGCACTGGGGCACGATGCCCTGTGTCTTGTTAAACGTCGAAATTAAATTTCTTCTTTTATTTGAGAAGGGTTCCTCATTTGTTTCTGAAATGCTTCCCAAGGTGCCCATAAAACACTGGGAAAACCACTTCAGAAAGGATCGCCTCCTTAAAAGATGATTTTTCAGCGCGTGTTTATAAAAACTGGAGTTGAAAGGCTCATTTTTTCCCCCTATCAACTAGCATGCACGCATTTAAATAATGGGGGCAATAAATGTAGTTATATTTTCAAATACAAATTAGTTTCATTAAGAGCGAGCCCTCATTTACCACACTTGCCGCTAATCTGAGGCAAACTGTAAAGCTAATTTTAACAATTGCCAACAGCTCGTGACAAGCAACCAGAGACAGGGCAATTATGTGCAATGACTGCTGGATAAGCTGTCAAACTCATTTTTTTATTTCTACACTCGAATCCCGTGTTTGAAGACTGAAAGTGTGTTTATAACATCGCTCAGTCACCTAAAGTCAGAACTGATGATCCAAATTTAAGTATTCCACATAATAGGGGTGTCTCTCTCAACCCAGAAATGTAAATGGAAACTTCAAAACTCAGCCAACTATTCAGAAGGTGTCAAATCTTGATATCCTACAAACGTAATCTAAGACAGAAACCCAAGGATCACTAAAATTTACCGTTGACAGTGGTTCTGATTCAATGCCAAGTAAAAGAACCATCTACAGGAAACAGTATTATTGTAGGGTGCCACTTAAAAAAATAATAATAATAATCCTCACTCTAGGACCATGGAGGGCAAACTGCGAGCCACATGTGGCTCTTTGGACCCTTGAATGTGGCTCTTCCACAAAATACCCTGGCCTGGGCGAGTCTATTTTGAAGTAGTGTTAGAAGAAGTGTAAGTTTAAAAAAAAAATTGGCTCTCAAAAGAAATTTGTATCAGTGTACTGTTGATATTTGGCTCTGTTGACTAATGAGTTTTCCTACTACTGCCCTAGGAGATGTTACTGATTTGAGAGAGCGAGGAAGGAAAGGGGGGTGGAGAGGAGAGAGAGAGAGAGAGAGAGAGAGAGAGAGAGAGAGAGAGAGAGAGAGAGAGAGAGGAACATAGATGTGAGAAAGAAACATTATCAGTTGCCTCCCATACACTCCCAAAACAGGGATTGAACCTGCAACCTCAGGAGAGACCCCGAGTCTGAACTTCCCAGTTAAGCTGCTCTGGATTCCCAACTCCACCCTGTGAGATAATAAATGTTTATTGTTGTTTTCAGCTGCCAAATGTGGGAGTAATTTGTTATACAGCAAAAGATAAGGAATACAAAGGGTATTTATCAAAGGAAAACACTTGCTTACCACCCCACCCTCACACTGAAGTAGGTATCTTATGCAAACTACCTTTCTGTTCTCCCACCTGTCTCATCACAACCACCCTCCCCTAGAACCAGCCCTCTCACGTGAGAACTTGCCCCACAACTCAGCCCCCGCCCAGGCCTGTGAATCAGAATCTGCTTTTTACCCGGTGGTTACGTCTGAATCAAATCAAGTCTGAGAAACCCTGAGCTAGGGAGGTGGCTCTCAGGGTTGGCTGTTTTCAAGTCCTGCTGCCCAGGCATTTGGGGGTGGGGACCAAGGCATACGTATTTTTTAAAGCCTCCTCAGTGAGTCTAACGGGCAGCCAGAGTGGGCAATCTGCCTGCCACTCTCAAGTTCACCTTCTTCACAGCAGAGCAAGAGGGTTGGATGCAAAGACTCTGGACCCACGTCGTCTGGGTTCCGATCCCAGTGTCTCTACCTTGAGGAAGCAACCTCCCCTCAGTTCTCTCAGCTACAAGATGGGGATAACTGCAGAATCTACCTGCAGGGTAAGGATTCAATAAGTTCATATTTCACAGAGCTAAGGAGAACGCAGGCACACAGAAAAAGCGCTATAAATGTTAACTATTCTAAGTACTTTTTAAAAAAATATATATATTTTATTTATTTTTTTACAGAGAGGAAGAGAGAGGGATAGAGAGTTAGAAACATCGATGAGAGAGAATAATCGATCAGCTGCCTACTGGGGATGTGCCTGAAACCAAGGTACATGCCCTTGACCAGAATCGAACCTGGGACCTTTCAGTCCGCAGGCCGATGCTCTATCCACTGAGCCAAACCGATTTCTGCTATTTTAAGTACTTTTATGAGCATGACTTGCTACCCACTACGAAGATTCCGTTTAACCTGCCTATACCCACAAGTACACCAACTCTGAAAAGAGTGCTCATCAGATGTCCCAAAACACCATAAGAATCCCCGAAAGACTTCTCTAAGTGAATGTTTCAATGAACAGGCTGCTTCCTTATACTCCCTATGTCCGAAATTTAGTGATATAGGATACGGTCAAGTTCCATTAACCAGAGGTTGAGGAAAAACTTCATCCCTTGCCATCCAACGATTGTGGATGATGCCTATGACAACAAATTCTCCAAACCTGAAGAATTTGGGAGATATCCCGGAACACTTGAATGGCCACTCCAAAAGCATTTTTCCTCCCAGTGAAATTCAAACTAAGGAGTGTCCTCAACACAGCACACACACACACACCACACACAAACACGCACACACGCACACCAGTAGAAGCTGATAATCCTCTGCCAAGGATAAATGCTGTGAAGGAAGGGGTCTGCCTATGGAACAACAAAATGGGGCATTTCCGTTGTAAAAGGCAAAGGAATCTGCCAGCGAGCTTCGCTTCTGGTTTGAAAAAGCCTGAAGGGCATGGCTGTGGGAGACACACACCACTGTAACACCATTTCACAAAGTTCGTTTAAAAGTGGGTCGGTACCAAGCAAGCTGAGCAGAACACGGCTGATGCTGACTTTCCGCCTCTGGCTGGTCCCGTTCCCCACACCGGAGGGCTGGTGTCCCCTTCGCTGGGGACCTGATTCTGGAAGAGTGTACAGCAGAGAGGGGACAAAGCCACAGCACCATGTCCCTCCCACCTCCACCTCCCAGGCTGCCCGCCCTGTCCAGCACTCCGGACACCGCAGGGGTAGGCCAGACCAGCAATACCCCAAAACGAAGCCCTTAAGTACCCCAAATGGTGTCTCCTCCATCTCCGGCTTGGCAGGCAGCCATCACGCGTAGAATGCGACCTGATTTTTCTAGCTCTTTGGCTCTGGCCCCGCTGAGAGCGATTTTTTCTTCCTGAATTCAGCCCAGGTAGGGAGCAAGCCACACAAATGCATATTTAAAAGCTGAACTGAATTCTTATTTGGAGAGCAAGGAATTAGCGGGGCTCAAGCCGCGGCCATGGTTTGCCTGCTGGACTGATCTTTTCAGAGAAAGCACCTCGGTGAAATGTACAATTGATCATAGAGGAAAGGCCCCTTTGGGGGCCCAGGAGGGGGAAAAAAAATAATTTATGTCAAAAACTGAATGTGAATGAGAGGAGAGATCACACACATACAACCTTTAAAAAGTAAACATGAAAGGAAAATCTGGCTAAATTTATCTCTGTCAGTAAAAAATAGCCTAAGCCTTAGCCAAGTGTGTTGCCAATTCTTAGACTGAAAAGAGACGAGAGAGATGCTTACTATAGAGTAGCACTATCAAAAAAACTTCTAAGGGCAATGAAAATAATCTGTGCCACCCTAGCTGGCTTGCAAAGTGGTTAGAGCGTCGGCCCACAGATTGAAGGGTGGTGGGTTCGATTCCGGTCAAGGGCATGTGCAGGAGGCAACAAATATATGTGTGTGTCTCTCACATTGATGTTTCTCTCGGTGTGTCTCTCCCCTTCCTTTCCATTCTCTCTAAAAAAAAAAAAAAAAAAAAAAAAAAAAAAAATCAATGGAAAAAATACTCTCAGGCCCTAATCTGTTTGGCTCAGTGGACAGAGCATTCGCCTGCAGACTGAAGAGTCCCAGGTTCAATTCCAGTCAAGGGCATGTACCTTGGTTGCGGGCACATCCTCAGTAGGAGGTATGCAGGAGGCAGCTGACCCATGTTTCTCTCTCATTGATGTTTCTAACTCTCTATCCCTCTCCCTTCCCTTCTGTAAAAAGTCAATAAAATAAATTTTTTTAAAAGAAAGAAAAAATACCCTCAGGTGAGGATAAACACACACACACACACACACACACACACAGACACACACACGTTTATCTGTGCTGTCCAATTCCGCAGCTAATAACCACATGTTGAGCACTTGGAAGGTGGTGAGTGAGACTGGGGAACTGGATTTCTAATTTTTTTTTTTTTCATTTTAATTCATTTCCATGGAAATAGCCACAGGTAGCTAGTGGCTACTGTATTGGACCGCTCAGCTACAGACACCCAAACCAAACAGCTGGCAACGTCTCATTTCCTACAACGAAATGACAATCCTAATCAACCAATAGCATCTTACATGGTCACCAAAATCAGTACCGCTCTACAGGCCCTACCTGCCCCAAACTCAGCAAGCTTAAAGCAAAAAGGAAAAGGACTAACGACAGGGATTCGGGTGTGCCACTGCCTGGGACTGCGTTCTGCCTATCCGGTTTACTTCTCTCATACGATGGCTTTGTCGGCTTGGCGATCCGTGCTTGTGAACGGAATATGCCTTTGGGAAACCAGAATGTCAGTCTCTCCCCTTGAAGTCTGGGAAACATCAAAATGTGAACTTAGGGCAACTTACTTAACCTCCCTAAGCTTCAGTTTCCTCGAGGCTAAAGAGCAGATGATAATAGTGCTGGCCTAGCAGCAGGGTTAAAGTCGGAGACTACAGCAGGGAAAGTGCCTACCAGTGCCTGGCGGAGTAAGCAGCTGGCAAGTGGTCACTGTAATTATTATTTCATAAATAACAATAGTAAAATCTGTGATAAAATAAGAGTGGTGCTGCTACTACGAAAGTTTACAGCCGGCCAAGTTTTCCATCACCTTGAACCTGCTTCCCGGGCCACGGAAAGCGGCATCACGCTAAGGGTGCCGGGGGCCCTGACGTCTCGCCACTCACTGGGCATCTCCAGAGAGGTACTCACCCGTGGGTACCAGGAGTCACGAGCATCCATCAGCCAACGTTTACTGTGTCCCTACTCCGTGGCAGGCGTGTGCTAGGCCAGTGGTCGGCAAACTCATTCGTCAGTAGAGCCAAAGACCAACAGTACAACGATAGAAATTTCTTTCGGGAGCCACGTATTTTTCAAACGTAAACTCCTTCTGACGCCACTTCTTCAAAACAGACTCGCCCAGGCCGTGGTGTGTTGTGGAAGAGCCACACTCAAGGGGCCAGAGAGCCACATTGTGGCTCGCGAGCCGCAGTTTGCCGACCTCGGTTTGCTAGGCCATGGAGGAAAACAGTCCGCAGAGCGCACTGCTTCAAGACTCTTCACCCTCTGCAATGTGTGGTCCCCAGGGAGACACCTCGGGGAGACGTACACACCTCATCCTGGGGCCCCTCCCAGGCACGGAGGCTGCATTCTTGCTTCCTGGACCAGCAGAGCCCAGGGTCAGCTGCGGGCCCACAGAGAGGAACGGAGATGTAAGGGGATCGGAGGGGAACCTGCGCATTTTTCTCATCAGGGACAATTAAGGGGGTGTTGACAGGCCATGTTTTCACTGACAGGCCAAACCACAGTAACAGGAAAGCTGGTCTGAACCTTCAAACGGCCAAATCCGATCTTCCTCGCAAAGCAAACACAACCCCTTTCAACAAGCTGCCGGAGCCGGTGAAATCCAATGGGACCGTCCACCAAGTTCACGCCAACCAGACCGGGAGTCTCCAAACAAGTTTAGCGGAACTCTGTGGGGTTCAGGGGTTACTGTTCTTTATATAGAAAGCGCTCCGTCAATCTTCTTTCACAACCAAGTGTACATTCCCCTATGGAATTCCCTTCTCTGAAGATTTCTACAAAACAAAATATCCCTCTGATTGTCGGCCATCATTTCCCTGTAAACGCCTTTCCCGGCAGAGTTGGGGATTTCTCACAGTTCCTCCACCTTTGGAAACAACGTGTTCCACATATGCCTTTCAGCACAACCATTATTGCTGGTCTCATTTTTGATTCTTATAAGTATATTTCCAGTAGGACATGATCTCACTCATCTAGGGGAAATGGTGAACAACATAGACGGATGAGCAAGAACAGACCCAGAGACCAGGAGCCATGGGTCAGACTGTTGGACCTCAAAGGGAGGGTGGGGATAAAAGGGAGAGATCAACCAAAGGACTTATGTGCATACATATGAGCCTAACCAGTGGTCAAGGACAATAGGGGGGGTGGGGGAATGAGTGGGGTTGGGGGGTGAGGATTGGAATGGGGAGTTGAGGACAAATATGTGATACCTTAATCAATAAAGAAATTAATTTAAATTTTTTTTAAAAGACAAGAAAACAACATGTTCCATACAGTCTAGGTGGGCCCAATTTCTGAAGAACACCAGTTAAATCATGCCTGTATTCTAAAACCTCACACTTGTATTCTTGATGGTGGGAATGTACAATCGTATAAGCATGTTGGAAAAAGGTCTGTTCGCTTCTTGGGAGGTTCTAAGACATTTACCCACAAGAAATGAGAACATATGCATAGCACCTTTATACACAATATGCCCCCCCAAAAAACAAAACAAAACAAAACAAAACAAAAAACTGGGAATAAGTCATGTGTCCATCAACAAAGGGATATATAAACCAATTGTGGCATAGACATAACCTGGACTATAACTCAACAATAAATGAAGAGATCCAGTGACTGAACACTCACCATGAATGAATCTCAAAATCACGCGGAGGGAAAGAAGCTTTCACACAACACTGCAGAATCCCACTTACACGAAGTTCAAGATCGGGTTCAAGGAACCCAGAGTGAGAAACAATCAGAGCGGTATTTGCCACTGAAAGGGTGGGGACAAGGACTGACTGGAAGTGGATGAAGGGACTTTCTAGGATGATGGTAATAGTCTCCTTTTTAATAGAGACAGTAATATGTCCCTTCAAATGCCAAAAAAGGTGGGGAACCTTTTTTCTGCCAAGGGCCATTTTGGGTACTTATAATAACATTTGCTTAATTCACTTAATATAAATTTATGTTGCTATGAAAAGAAAGCTCCTAGATTTATTGAATTTCGAGTCCCACCTGTGGTTGCCTTGGCAGGGCCAGACCAAACGATTTCAAGGGCCTTCTACGGCCCACAGGCGGGAGATTCCCCAACATACAGGTGTAAAAGTCAGTCAACATATTACACAAATGTTACTCTCCAGATTTTTGCACTTCACTCTACATATATGTAAATCATACCTTAAGAAAATCATGAATATACATTGGACTCTAAGTCATAAAAGGTGTGAAATGTTTAGGAGTGACCTGTATCAAAGTCTGTAATTTACTTTTAAAACGACTAACACCGCAAGTCGGACTGATGACGGATAGAGGGATGAATCGGTGCAGAGACGGGCAATCAAACCCAGGTAGCAAAATTACAGGCCCTCGGTGTCAGCATCGGGATGGTCACTGCTGTTGCAACTCTCCCACGTTTTCCAAAATGACACGGGCAGGGGAAAGAGTCCCAGTGCTCTCTCCTGAGCCCACCACATCCAAAAGTTGGCAAAGGCACGCCTGCCCACCCAGCCACGGCCCCCACACCGTCTCGGCGCTGCTGAAAAGCGGAAGATTGCAAGAACACGGGCAGCTTTACAGGAACTCCCATCACTCATGCCAAAGATTTTCTGCCTGTTTCCCTACAGACAAAGCAACGATTTGAACGTAAGCCAAAAAAATTCCTTGTCGAGAGGGAGAAAAAGGACACACACCGGCTTGTCTTCCCAACGGGATCTCCTTCAGTTCCTGCACCCCCATCCATGAGCTAACTGCCCAACACTCCACTTCCATTTGCCCCAGGTCCACGCAGCCAAAGACAAACAAAGAAAAACCAACCCCGGGCGACCTTGCTCTGCAAAGGATGACGTCCCAGCGCTCGGGCCAGATACCCCACTGGAGGCAGAAGAGGATGCAGAGCTCCTGAGGTTAACGTGATTTCACCGAGGTTAGCGCACACATGCACCAGGAGCCCCAAACAACTTGTTGCTTCATCCCTCCTGCGGCGGTTTGGTGACATCTGGGGTCACTCGAACTTAGTGGGGGATTCGGATGTTCAGAGGTACGTTTCCAGGAGCCCCGGTGGCTGGGGACACGTGGGGTGCCCAGCGTGAGCCACCCGCAGACCCAGAGGTCACTCACAGCACGCCGGCCTTCCTTCCTGGCAGGCAGGGCCTGGCTTATCCTGAGATGACACACAATAGCAGGCAGGGGCTGGAAGACGCCTGGCCGGCCTGCCAGCCCAGCATCTGAAAACAGCTGTACCCATGACAAGAGGCTGTGGCTGGAAACCAGGGCAACCACTCCAATGGAGGGATTGGTGCCAGACTTTTTTGGGGAAGGAAGGAAAAAAAACAAACACTTTTTGTTTGTGTTTGTAAGCCCCCCTAACAAACTCACTGACACCACCCAGCGTCCCTGGGAACTCCCCACAGCCACACAGGGCGGCCCGGTGTGTGCAACTGGGTCTCACTTGCACTTGGCCTCCAGGCTGCTCCTGCTGCCAAGCCCAGCGCCACAGCCTAGGTGAAGGGCAGGCAAGCAAGCCAGGGCCGTGGCCCTGGAGGAGGGGGGTGCATGCCTGACAACTGGGTTTCCTAAAAATACACGCTGTCACCGCCCCACCCTGATCCACACCCACCCTGGAGCCCCTGGAACCTAGGGAAGTGGGTTGGGTGGAGGGAAGAAACCCCCTCACCAAGGGGAAATGCCCGTTTTGTTAGCGCTGGGGACTCCCCCGGTGCCTGGTGTCTGAGCCTCTCCTGGCGGCGGCGGTGCTTCCTCTGAACGCGTCCGCTGCCACCCATCCATCACTCCGGCCCCGGGAGGGAGCAAACCCAGCTCCTGGGCTCACGCAGAAGGGCAGCCGGAGCGCCTCCACCCCACCCCACCGCACCCCGCTCTCTCTCCGTCCTGAACCTGCACCCCTGCGCGGCCAGCGCCAGCCTGGTCCCTGCAGCCTTGTCCTAGATCCACCTGTAGCCTGGAAGCGTCCTGTCCCCCCAACTCCAGCCTGCAACACCCACGACCCCCACCCCCACCCCCAACCCCCAACAGATTGCTCGGGTGCCTCCCCGCACAGCGCGCGGGGGTGATTTTTTCTCACCAATAAAGTTGGCCGGAGACCGGTCCGACCCCATGCAAACTCCGGCCGGAGCTGCGCGGGGGGAGGGGGAGCTGCCGGTCGGGGGGCAGGGGGAGGGGGAGAGGAAGGGTCCTCCCGAAACCCCGGCGCCTGGGAAGCTCCAGCAACCTGCCGGGAGGCGCCCCGCGGGGCTGCCCCCGGCCCCCGGAGCCCTGCAGCGGGGCCACATGGAGAGATGGGCGGGGGGAGGGTTGTGCCCGCTACACCCCCAAAGCCCGCCGCGCGCCCACCTACCGTTCCGGACTCGCCGAGGCGGAGAAGGCGCGGGTGCGGGCTCCCGGAGACGGTGTGCTGCGTCCCGGGAGGAAAGTTTGTGCCATGCAGGGGCGGCGGCGCGGGGAAGGCGTGGGTGAGCGCCCGTGGGTGGGTGGAGGCGAGGGGGGTTGGCGGCGTTGCGCCGGGCCCGGTGTCCGTCCCTCCGGCGATGCGTGCGCCCGTCGGAGCCCGCGGCCGCCGCGCTCCCGCTCCCGCTCGCTGCGCCCTGCGCCCGGCGCGCTCAGGCTCCGGTCCCGCCGCGCCCCCGCCGCCGCCGCCGCCGCGCGTCCGCCGGCTACACTTCCTCTTCCTCTGAACTCATGTGCAAAATATGCCGCCGCGCCGCATCTTCGGGGACGCCGCGCCGCCTGGCCCTCACGGCGGGCCCGCCCCGCGCCCCTCCGCGCCCCTCCGCGCCCCTCCGCGCCCCTCCGCGCCCCTCCGCGCCCCTCCGCGCCCCTCCGCCCGCGCCGCCAGCTCCACGCCGCGGGCTGCAACCTGCGTGTGTGCGGCCCAGGCGGCCACCCCGGCCGCGACCCTGGGGGCCGAGGTTAGAAGCTCACGCGCCCACCCCCTCTCCTCCTCTCCAAGGCTCTCTGGGTGTCAGGAGCGCTCGTGGGATACTGGGAACCCCTCCGATGTTGAGCTGGGATGCTGGAGGGCGAATGCTACCAAGTTCCTGTAGCTTAGCTATTGGCATTGATGTTATTGTTGTGACTATTATTATAAGGGGACGGGAACCGACAGCGGACATAACCTAATTCATGGTCTACGTTTTCTGGTGCTGATGGCTGGAGGTGGAGGTCCTTACGAGAGGATCGTTTCCCCTCCCCATTCCACAGGTGGGCCGGTCCCCAGGGGGCCCCGGTGCTGCCTAAGTTATTATGTGTTGGCTGTTAGTGCTTTGGGAGAGGAGTAATGTCACTGTCTTCTTGCCAAGCCCTATGCCCCCAATGTAGGGTGTCCAAAAGGTTTGAGAAGATCTGGGGGGGTGGGGGTGGACCATTGACTGGTATCCTATTTGGCTGCCCAAGAAGGAAATTCTATAAGTAAAGGGCCAGCCCAGGGCTACTTTGGTAAAGTGAAGGTGTGAGGCAGTCAGTGGGCACATTATAAGAAATGTTCTTGGAACTATTCAAACGAAGCAAAACTCCAGTGTAGGGGCTAGGAGCAGGAGCCTTAGAGCCAAACAGGCTTGGCCTCCTGGCCTCCCTGTGTGCTGGGTGACTTGGATAAGTGACTTCACAGCTCTGGGCTTGTTTCCTCGTTTGTCAAATCGCACTTCCTCCTGGGTTGTGTATGTGAGGTGTTTAGGACGCATTCTGTAACTCAGCTATGAGCATTGATGTTATTGTTGTGACTTAGAATCTAAGGGGACTGGAACAGACAGCGGACATAATCTAATTAATGGTCTACAGTTTCTGGTTTCGAAAAGAGGGGGGGTCTTGGGCGTGGAAGCCCACAGTGTTACAATGAGGCCTTCTGGTACTCATCACACCTCCCCAGGAGGTAAGGAAGTGCTAGGTTGCTTTCAGGAATTCTGGTTACCAGAGCTTCTCAGGGAATTTCTTCCGTGTTTTTCTTTTTCCACACCCATCCCAGTTCGCTTTTTCGTTTCCCCCCCCCCAACACACACACACCAGGGTTCTTGTTTTTGTTTTGTTTTTTTGTCCCTTCCCCTTTCTTCCCCACCACTTGCTGGCCTCAGGCACCATACCACCACCTCCTCCGGTCTCCCCCACTCTCTGGCCTCCCTGGGCTTGCCATCTCGGAGAAAATGAGACCAGGTATAGGCCCAAGTCCAGGTTCAAGCATAGTCTGTGGGGACAAGCGCCCAGGGCCACCACCGATAGTTCGGAACACCCACGTATGAGGCCTAAGGGAGGGGTCTTTTTTAAAAATATATTTTATTGATTTTTTTTTACAGAGAGGGACAGAGAATCAGAAACATCGATGAGAGAGAAACATCGATCAGCTGCCTCTTTGCACATCCCCAGTAGTGGGGATGCAACTAAGGTACATACCCTTAATTGAAATCGAACCTGGGACCCTTGAGTCTACAGGCCGACACTCTATCCACTGAGCCAAACTGGTTAGGGCAGGGAAGGGTCTGTATGGTAGCTTCCTGAAGCCTCCAGGTGTAAGGCAAGGCTCCTCTGAAATCTTTCTGATCCTTTCATGGCCTCTACATTGAAGAAAGAAAATAATATTTACAGGTGTTAACCAGTTAAAAAATATATATATATATATTTTTTAAAAGAGAAAAGGGAGAAATACAGCATCAATTGGTTGTGGTTAGAGGAAGAGGCTGATTTCCATGAAGCAAATCGTTTCCATGCTATAAAGTTCTTGCACGTAATTATTTTTTAACACCCGGGTCTAGGGGTTAATAAGTTATTCTGATTGTTCCCGTTTTCCTCCACACAATGTTTTCCTGAGTACTGACAATGTGTAAAATGTCTCCAATGCCTTTTTGCCCTGCTTGGGTCTGCATTTTTGGGGGCTTTCTATTATAGAACTCTCAACCATTGCCCCTACCAACACTTTATACTTGGTGCATAGTAGGGGTTCACTAAACATATATGGAATGAATGGATGCGACATTACTATCTAGATTTAAAAAAAAATTTTTTTATTGCTTTTAGAGAGGAAAGGAGAGGGAGCTAGCGATAGAAACATCACTAATGAGAGAGAATCATTGATTGGCTGCCTCTCGCATGCCCCCCACAGGGGACTGAACCTGTAACCTGAGCATGTGCCCTGACCAGGAGTCGAACTATGACCCCCAGGTTCATAGGTTAACGCTCAGTCACTGAGCCATGCCAGCCAGGTGGTACCTAGCTCTTTTAAGTCTCTGTGTAACCCACACTGAACAATTATCTGGAGTAATCTAGTTTTCTGATTCCCTTCCACCTGGCATATCCGATGGGGTGGCACCATTGGGTTCATTTGTGTTGCCTAACCGTCAACCTCAATCTTCCATTTGGCTGCCACGGACTAGCCAGGCAGGGGACAGATCCTGGCCAGTCAGGAGATAGACCCTGGGCAGCTGGGCCTCACCTCAGACTGACCTCCCCTACCCTCAGTGTCAACCCCAAAGATGCTGGAACCGTTTCCTGGTGGGTTACCTTGGCAACCTCACAAAGTCATCTGTTAGAATGTCCTAGGGTGGCAGCTTTTAATTCTATCACAGCGGTCTCATCGGGGGTCGTGTAATAGTGCTGTTTTTCCTGTGCTCACACTTCCTCCCCCTATGATTTAACACTAAGTACTTGGGGAGGGAGCTGAACACGGGGGAAACCAAGTTATTACAGAACGACAGGTCACAGATGGCCCCAGAACTGGGATCCCCAGTGTTCGCAGTCGATGAAACGCAGGCGCTGAGTTAATGGGGAAGCTGGTGCTCCTCACACACCCCGGGGAAAGGAGAGGAGTTAAGCCGGCCTGGGCAGGCGTAAGAAGCAGCAGTGGCCAGACTGTACGATTCTTGTAGAAGTCTCTGTTACAGGATACCCCCAGCACCCCCCCCACCCCCCCAGAACAATTCTCTCTCTCGGCCTCAGCAGCATCACCCACTCTGGAGATGATTACAGCCATGGCTACCAGCAGCCTGAACAATTTTGCTGCATCCCAGCTACAAGGAGGCCTGAGGGGGAAGGAGAGTCCCAGCTAACCATTTCTTCTGTACCCCTTCTCCCAACCTCAAGCCCCAACCCTGCAATTTCACCACACCCAGCCCTCCCCTCCAGTGTAGCTTAAAAAAATAACTCAGTCCCGTTATTCTGTAAACAGTATTAGGAGCAAAAGGGCCCGTGACAAGCTTTCAGAACCTGAAGAGTGATTGTCCTAGTTGTTTATGAACAATACCACAGAACCCAGATCTTGTATACGGGCGAGCAACATTTCGGGGCTGATGGGAGAGATAAGTAAACTCGTCTATACCCCGGAGGTGCAAGAATTATTCATCTTGATCATCACGGCTACTGTTCTAAGTGGGTTTCCAGCCTCAGTGAGATCACAGTTTGGCCAGCGGCTCCGATACTAAATGGCTGCAGGAATCTGGCCCCCAGCAGGGTGACACCCATTCCTATAAGGAGGCCTGGTAGCAGATGCTGGGAATTCTGTGCCCCGGAACCAGGCGTGTGGGAGGAGCTCCCTGCCCTTTGTTTACTGACAGGCACAGCCCTCATACACACCCCTGGCCAGACCGTGGTGCCCCTGGTCACGATGGAGCAGGCGTCCCAACATGCCCTGTACCTCCCTGGGAGTGTGAATTGGGGTGGGAACAGGGAGTTGTTAGGATACTTTATGTGTATCCGCTGATCAGCCAAGGCCAGGGATTTCTGTCCAAAGCGTAGTCAAACCAATACTCTGCAAATGCCATCCAATTTGAGAAAATGTTGGATGGTTGCCAAATGTTTCATTCATTCCTTCTCCCACTCTGCCCAAGCCACACACAAAAAAAGATATTGTTATTTTGCCCCTGTATCTGCTCCTCATTTCATCTCTGAATCTGTCAAGCAGTTCAGGGGAGTGGGGCCCTCCTGTGGCTGAGATGGAATGTGCTCTCTGGAGCAGAGAGAAACCAGACCCAATTTCAGGATCTAATGTAAAGCGCAGCTGTTGGCAGCCTTGTTCCCCTCACCCAGCCCCAGGAGCCCTCTGGCTTTCCCAAAAGCCACCCACACCCACGGGCTATTCCATGCGTGGAACATACCTACTTACGTGCATTTCTGAATCAAGTTTATTACCAGAGATAGGAAATGTGTAGACATATATAGGAACCCCACATGGTCCTCAGATGTCAAAAAGGGAGAATGTAGAAATAAATCATTAAGTAAGTGGTGGGAAATGTTTGATACATTCATTGATATGATTACCCTTCCATGACCATTACTGCCCTTTCCACCCACTGTCTGTCTTCCTTCCTTCCTTCCTTCCTTCCTTCCTTCCTTCCTTCCTTCCTTCCTTCCTTCCTTCCTTCCTTCCTTCCTTTCTTTCTTTCTTTCTTTCTTTCTTTCTTTCTTTCTTTCTTTCTTTCTTTCTTTCTTTCTCTCTCACCAGAGGACATGTTTTTATTGACTTGAGAGAGAGAGTGGAATGGAGAGAGAGAGAGAAACCAGTTGCCTGCCAAACACCCCCTACCAGAGGCCAAACCTGAAACCTCAGTATGTGCACTGACTGGGAATTGAACCCGCCACCTTTTGGTGTATGGGACGACGCTCCAACCCAATGAGCCAGCCTGCCAGGGCCCCACTGTATTTCTTGTCCCATCACTTTAGACATCCAGAGAAGTCATAGCTTGCCACATGGGAGAGTGATCATAATACTAGAAAGAAATAGTCAAATTCTTGCCTTTGAGGTTTTCAGAAGTCAAGGTCCAAATATAAAATGAAAAAAGATAAGGAGAAATATGAAATCAAGTAGAACCACTGTCCCTTATCATATCACCTTTCCTTCCCCTACCCACCCACTATCCCATACACACCTACCTTCCAAGAAGAGAACCAAGTTGCCAGGCTGGAGCAAGGGGAGAAACAAAGGGGATATGTCAGTAGGGAGCACTTTTGAGGGCTGATCAGTCAGAATTGAGAACCCCACCTCTTTTCACTCAAGGGAAAATCATCTCTCCATAACCCTGTGGACAGCTGGACAATGACTCTTGGAACTTGGCCAGGAGGAGCACTCTAAGTCTTCAGCGGAGGAAGGCAAAATGCTGTCCTCCTCCCCACTGACGTTTAGCAGTGAACTTTCCTCCCCAGCAGCCAGAGCACAACCTGTGGGCCATTCTGAAAAACTAAATGGCTGCCCCTTGAGTTTAACTCTCATTTATAGTTAAGGATGCTGAGAGTAGGAACCTGGTACCCTGAGGGACAGTGAAAAGATCCAAGAGTATGAAAGGTGTTTCCAACTATTTAGGCTCAGGCCTGTGCTTAGAGGGACCTGAAAGGACCAGCTCAGGATTTCCCTTAAGAGGCAGGGCAAGAGGTCATCAATGCAGTTCCCTAAATATTTTTGATCCTCTCCTTCTAGTCCAACGGTAGAATTATTCTCCTTAGTTCCTTGTGGTTAAAAGAGGCCATGTGACTGGTTCTGGCCAATGACTTGTGAGCAGAAGTGATAGGTGTCAATTCCACAATTATTTGTTAGGATGAGACTGCCCAGACCCCTCTCTTCCATCTAGCAAGGTCACCGGCAACATTGCATATGGTGCTACTCATCAGTCTAGGTCCATGAGCAATGGTGAGAAGCTGAGCCCTCCATCTAACCTGCAAGGTTTATGCAACAAGAAATAAGAAGTGACTTGTTTTTAAGCCACTGCAACTACAAGTTGTTTCTGCAGCATAAGCTAGCTTAGTGGTCGGCAAACTCATTAGTCAACAGAGCCAAATATCAGCAGTACAATTGAGATTTCTTTTGAATGCCAAGTTTTTTAAACTTCTTCTAATGCTACCTCTTCAAAATAGACTCGCCCAGGCCGTGGTATTTTGTGGAAGAGCCACGCTCAAGGAGCCAAAGAGCCGCATGTGACTCATGAGCCGTGATTTGCCAAACACTGAGCTAGCCTATCCTGATTGATAGTACCTGTGGAATCCATCAAAACTTCTGGAAAGCATCCTGAGCGAATCTGGGAACTGGAAGAACAAAGGAGGCATCCAGTTAGAGGAGCATTTCCCACATTAACCTGGAATCCTTGTAATTCTCATGATAGCCAGTTAGAAAAATCCATGATCAAAAAAGCAATAAAAGCTATTATTTATTCACTTAATGTTAAAATATTTATTGAAAACCTGCTAAGTTCCAACACTATGCTAGGCATAGGGATACAGCAGGGAACGAACGGGCATTTTTCCCATTCTCAGAAAGCTTTCATTCTAGCAGCATTCAATAGTTATCTAATGATTGAAAATGAAACTATGGCCTAGATAAATTAAGAGTTTTGCTCAAGGTAAATCAGTCATTAAATGGTAAAGTAGAAATTAAACTTGCGTGTTTTTACTCCAAATTTTGTGCTTTTTTAACCATCTCAAACCACTAAAAAATAAAAATCAGTATTGCTTCACATTTGCTCAAAAATGTAGGTAGAATTTAATTTTAAGATGCCTGATGCCTTCCACTGTAATGTTTGCTGATACCTGAAATTGCTTTAATGAACACAACTTTTCATTCCATAATTAGTATTTTGCACAGAGCCTGACAAATAATAGGCTCTCTCTAAATGTTTTTTTAATGAGGAAAGCATGCTTGAATGAATAAATGAGTGAAACAAGAAGGCTTAAATACTTGCAACTATTGATTTAAATATCTAATATACTCAATGAGTCTAATACTAAACCACAATTAAATAATCACTCAACATAGATATTGTCTAATACGGAGGTATAATTCCTTTTGAAATACTAATTGATACTCTTTCCAACACCAATATTTCCTGTTATTTTTTCCCCTCTCCCCTTTTTTATTGATGTTGTTGTTTAGGGGCTCAAGCTAAACTGGCATCTGTAGTTCAGGGAATGGTTGTTTCAGTAGGAAGACAAACGTCTTAGAGATTTCAAAAGCTTAGACTTTTGAGTTTCAAATGTCCAAAGGGGAAATTAAAAAATAAATACTAAGTAAAGAGGCAGGGAAAAAACCTCCCCAACTTCTCAAAATAACCCCAGACTGCAGGTGAAGAGAAGTAGGAGTAAGTGGACACTATAAGTCACTGAAAAGAGAGTCCCAGTATCCCACCTCTACATTTATTCAAAAGGATGGGGTGGGCTGGGGAAATTGTACTCCAACTTGGTAAAATAGCTTGTGTTGAATCAACTCTCCTACAGATAAACTCTAGACAAAATCTAAAAAAACAAAAAAGAAACAAAACCAACTCTCTGAAGTCAGTGGCAACCAAGAAACTTGGAGTGGAAGGCAGAAACTGGGAGTGGACGCTTAAAAAGGGCACTAAACCCATTTACGAGGGCTCTACCTGTGTGACTTACCTTATCTCAGGGGTCAGGGTTTCTATATATTAATTTGGAAGGGTCACAGCATACAGACTGCAGCACAGTTCCTACCAGAAGCTAATACTTATATATTAGATTAATTATCTTTCTTGCAACACTTGCTCTTTCTTTCTGCCTGGCTCCTTTTGTTCTTCCCATCCCTTTTTGAAATGCATTTAGAGAGTTTAAATGTCAGTGGCTGCAGGCCCATTTTTCTCCTTCCCATTGTCAGTCATCTCTCTCTACTCAGCCAAAATGGAGATTTTGGAATGGAGCTCTCTGTCAGTCCCCACTGAGACCATTTCTCTTAGCCCTAGAGTTTCCAGGCCCCAGTATCAAGATACAGACTGACAGCCTGGACAGTCTGGGGAAAGGATGAGAGGCCTTTTAACAGGCCTAAATTCTGGTTTTGGCACCCATCCTCAGCTAAGCAACAGCTGGGGTGGCAATTGGCCAGACTCAAACATCTGCCTTTTTCTCCGGGCATTATCTTAAGCATCTTTGCTAATGCTATTATTAAGGAATTATCAATATTTTACAAGTGTTGTCCATTCTTGAAAAGACAACCAGTTAAGTCGTGCTGGGAGAAGACCTTGGTGGTCAAGAGATAACAAAGCAAAGTCTTTCATCTCTTTCCCTCTCAAGGTCATTGTACTATTCTCATTATCTTAAGGAGGGAAACTGATTCCAAAGCCACTTCTTTTGTTGTTGTGTTCTTTTCTAACCCCCACTTACAACTAAACTTCATTTAAAAAAAAATCAAGAGTGTGCCCGCCAGGGTTCTTATTGCACACAGGGGGGATGAGCTTTGATTACCTTAAGGTGTAAAGAGTATTATTAAAAGGCTTTTGGGTAGTTCACAGGATCTATGGTAACACAGAGGAACCAGGCTTGAGCAGTGTGGCTCAAGTGTGTTTTCCAAAGATGGCCCACAATGCCATTTCCTGCCCCACCTACTCTTGTAGAACCTTGCTGTTCTCCCATCTAATGTCCCTCTCCTTCTTCTGAGCAGTTTATGATACACTTATAATACATAGAATGTGGCATAAGTTAAGCCATGTGACTTCCATAGCTAGAAGGTAATGCAGCTTCCACTTACATTGCTGCAATTCACTTGTGAAACATTCAGCTACTCTGCAAGCAATCTGACTGCTTTGAAGCCGCCATGTTTTGAGAAAGCCCAAACTAGCCCACACAGAGAGGACCTAATGCCACATGAGGAGAGAAAGAGGTACTCAGCCAGCCCCTTAGTGACATAAAATGCCTGAAAGAATGAAGACAGAACCACCCAGCCTAGCCTTCCCCAAATCCCAACCCACAAAAATCATGAGGAAACACACAATGGCTGTTGGTGTAAGCTACTATGCCATTCATAATAGCTAACCAGGACAGTGAGGAACAAAGGGATGTAAAGAAAATAATCAGGAAGAGCTTGCTCAAGCAGTACCTTCCACCAGCTTAACTTTCCCCATCTCCCTGAGGCTTGACACCGCTGAGTTCCTGGTTCTACAGAGAGATACAGGTCGAGGAGTGGTGAATGTAAACCTTAACATTTCAGTGGCATACAGATTGTTTTATGTGTAAAGTTAATAACCTGAAGCAAAAATCCTCCCCCCAAAAAGTCCCCTCATCTTCTTCCTGTCTTTCCTACTTGTCCCTACTACAAAACAAAACTAAGCCAAAGGTATCAGGTGGTGTTTTGTCTGGGTAGGCACCCGTTTTATGACTATACGTGTCTTTTTCATCAATCCTCAGGTTGTTGGGAGAGAGAGCCCTCTGGCCCACAGGGAACAATGACAAATCATATCCCTGCCACTTTTTGAGAACCACCAGCTAAGCTCACCTTCAGGTTCCTATTTTTGGTTCTCATTATGACACCCAGAAAAAAACTTTCATTAGCATTTTTACTTAAACAAAACAAAGACACAATTAACAGCTGCTTCTGGATTTTCAAAGCCCGACATCTGGGAATTTCCCAGAAAGCGTGATTAATATCACAACTAAAATGTGTTCAGGAGGGAAAATACAGCCCCTGGCTCATCTGCCTGACCACACAGAAAGTAGAGTGTCATCTATTCCTAATACTTAAACCCTCCTGGGTGTCGGTGGAATGACGATGATAACCCACAAATGCCAGGGTTGCCCCATTTCCAGATGGTGGAAACCTGGAAAGCCACAGCTTTTCCAAGTGTGTTTGCCAGCAGGACTACCAACCCATATTGCTTGTCTGGGCTGCCAAACGGGGTGAGGAAAGACCAGGCCATCATACACACTTGGATAAAGGCTAAAGATTGATTCTAAGGTCGTGTTCCAGATTTTATCAATGAGCAGTAAATCACTTGAAAATGTATTGGCTTAAAATAATCATAACAACCATTTTTAAAAAATCTCTTATGTTTCCGTGCATCGGGAACTTGGGAAGGACTTGGCCAGTGGCTCTGGGTCAGAGTCTCCATGGGACTATAGTCAGTTGGTAGCTAAAGCTGGGATGGGAAGGCTGGCGGAGCTGGAGCTAGGCAGGATTGTTTTCTCTCTCTCTCTCTCATCTCATTTCAGGGCCTCTCCAAGTAGTTTCTCTTCATGGGCTAACCAGAGTACTCACACACTCATGCAAAGGCTGATGGTTTCTAGAGTGAGTTCCCATGAGCAAGGCAGAAACTCCACTGCCTTTTATGGTGTAGCCTCAGTCACCTAGCGTCACTTTCACCATGCTCTTACTGAGAACATTCACACATCCACCCAGATTCAGTGGGCGGGAGGCCAGGTTATAAGAGCATGTGAGATTGAGAGACTGTGGCTGCCATCTTTGGAAATTACAATTTGCCATAGGTCAGGTTCCCCAGAAGCAGAGCTTGAAATAGCTATTCTTGTGAAAGAATTTTGTTTGATCAAATCTCACATAAAGATTACAGGTTTGAAAAAAAATATTTATAAAGAAATTTATGTTAATTAACCAGAAAAAAAACTCTCTGCTTCTCTCTCTCTCTCTCTCTCTCTCTCTCTCTCTCTCTCTCTCTCTCTCTCTCTCTCTCTCTCTCTCATACACCACAGAGACAGAAGAGTATTTTAATTAAGTTATATTCTCTATTTAAAAAAATGGTAACTAGCCATTCTTGAGCTCTACTGAGAATGAAAAAGAAAATGGGCTTAATTACAGCATTGGGGAATTAACATGAGAAGGAATTCTTTGTTACAAATTTTAAGTTCTATTTTTTAAGTTCTAAAATTTTAAGTTCTATTTCATTGTAAGCTTCCTCTGCTAAAAGAAGTGTGTCTTCTTCATCTTCCCCAAAGTTTGAAAGGATGGGTAACTGAAATCTCTAATAACAGTAAAACAAATAGAGACCTAGACCTGTACCAGATCCCATAACTTTTTAAGACTTTATTTATGGCTGCATATGACTCTGATTGATCCATTGTATAAGAATATTTTGGCTGTGTATCAAACAACCTGACTTTAGCGATTTAAACAAATAGGGGGACTGGTTTTTCTTACATAACAAAACGTCTTAAGGCAATAGCTGCTAGCCCTGGTGTGCAGCTCGTGATTTTTAAAAAAAATATATTTTATTGATTTTTTACCGAGAGGGAGAGGTATAGAGAGCTAGAAACATCGATCAGCTGCCTCTTGCACACCCCCACCGGGGATGTGCCCGCAACCAAGGTGCATGCCCTTGACTGGAATCGAACCCGGGACCCTTTAGTCCGCAGGCTGATGCTCTATCCACTGAGCCAAACTGGTTTCGGCAGCTCATGATTCTTTAAGTCTGTCCATCATGATTGCAAGATAGTTGCCACAACTCCAGATATCACATCCATCTTCCATCAGAAGAAGGAGGGGGAAGAAACAATATCTATATCCGGAATGTCTATGCTTTCCCAAGAACCACAGAGTAACATGGATTTATGTCTTACTGGTCAGAATAGCATAATTTGGCCACCTCTAGCTAAAAGGAAGATATAGGCACCAGGTTGAGAACAAGGAACTAGATCAGATACATGGCATTGTATTATTCTTGCAAATATGAACCTGTGAACACGTATAAGTATTTGTCCCATCATTCCCAGAATCTAGGCAGATTACTAGTCTCTTAAGCATATTCCGTTTCCCCAGTCAACTAACCATTCCTCTTTGGCTGTGTATTTTGGTTTGCAGAATGCTTCTCCCCCAAACTTAATCACCAGGTTCTAGTGAAAATGTTGATCCCAAGAAGTAGAGTTCCCGTCCATAGAAACAGGCCCATGACTTAGACCCTGTCATTCCTGTAACCTAGTCATCTGATCCCAATAATTAGTCTACAAGTGGCCAAGTGACACTAGTAGCACCAATCAGAGTTATTGCCTAGGATTTTAAATTTTAGAGAAAAAGAAGTATTATTTTTGGCGGTAGGGCTATTGGAAAACATCTTCCGAACCATCTGAAGAAAGCTTATCTTTAGAAGGAGAAATGAGGCCAAAACAACCTGGAGAGGTGCAGCGTTTGAAGACTGTGTGAAAGCAAGAGAGAAAGACCAACCTACAATCTGCAGTCTGTGTGAATCCAGTGAGGAATAGACTTCCACTGAGATGAGTCATCAATTCCCCTTTTTGTTCAAACTCATGTAGTTGGATTTCTAATCACCCTAACTGGGAGTCTTGATAAATTAAAAGGTTGAACAAACTCCCAATAACGCAAATGTCATTTATTTGCAGTTAAGAAAAAAGTTTGCCAAGGGGAAATGGGAGAAATGCTTCATGTACTTCTCTTGTGCTAATAAGATTTTCGAAGCACTTAGAAATAGCAGAGTATGCAAATGAATAATTTCAATTTCTGTAATTGTTTCCTGTCCTTTTTTTTTTTTAATATATGTAGGCCATTTAAGGACCTCTAAGATGAGCTGTGTGTGCTGTTTGCCTCTCCACTATAATCACTTTATATGCTGGAAAACATCACTATACAAGGAATCTCAGGATGACAGCCTTTTCAGATGAGAATGGGCTGAATGTGGTAGGAGTCAGACAGGTGAGTTCCCACTTTTGCTGTGCCACTTACATGCTGTGTGGACTAGTACAATAAAAATTACTTGGCCTCTCTGAGATTCAGTTTCTTTATCTGTTCAACCAAAGGCATGAATTAACCCTTCTGAGGCCCCTTACAACATCTGTTCTGTGTTGATTTTTATCACTTAACAAACACCTGATTTTACCCATAAGGCCCAGGGACCTGCCAAGGTCCCACAGCCAGAACACAGTCTAGGACCCATATATTCTCTAAGTCAGACTAGTCTCCTTGTTTATTATGGGAGAGGAGCACGTTCTGTTGAGCTGATAGGACTTACTTTTCATTTGTTGCAGAGCATTCTGGTTATTTAACTCCATGTTGCCAAGCACGAAGAATGAGGCCCAGGTCATATACTCAGCCCCCATGTAGGCCACTTAACCTCCCTCTCCTCATGGCCCAGGAGTTACTCAGGTGACTGTCCGCTGTCTTGTAAATGCATGCACTTGGCATGGAAGAGAGAGAGTACAAATGTATCCTGGAGGCCTTTTGGGGCATCATAAGAAAAAGCTACTTGACATTCATGTCCCATGGCACAGGTCTCTGAGTATATGAAAACGGTACATGGTAATCATTGTTTTGGTGAGAGGTCAGATACCAAGGGGAAGGAAGGTCACCCCAACAGGGATAGTGTATGAGGAATCCACGTGTTGGGGGCAGGATGGTGGTGGTGAAAAGGGAACGGAAAAGTGCCCAGATTTTTCCAGGGTCCTGGACTCTACCCTAGGCCCTGGCCTGGTCCTTCTCAACTTGGTCAAGATCCATGACTAGACCTTGAGAAGAATAAAAGTGCTCCTGAGGCAGGAGCATGCTCAGAGGCAGTAGAAATAGAGGAGAGACTTGAAAGATGGGCTGGGCCAATGGAGACAGAGAGGAGGAGAAAGGCAGTGGGTCAGCACAGTGTGTTTGCTCGAGCTGTCTCAGATCTGAGAGCAAAGGGCAGTGTGTCTGGCACAGAGTAGGAATGTAGCAGAAATTCTTTCTTTGAGTGAATGAATGAGTGAAAGCATTGCACAGGGGAGTCTGCAGTTATTTGTCCTACTTAAGTACTGATTTATTTTCCAACATTTCATTATGAAAAATTCCAACCCATTGAAAGTTTTGTACAGTGATCACCCCTAAACCCCCAGCTAAATTCTACATTTAACAGTTTACTGTATTTGCTTTATGACATATCTAATCATAAATTCACACACCCATCCATCTTATTTTTTGATGCATTGCTAAGTTGCAGACATAAGTATACTTCACTCCAAACATTTCAGCATATATATTAATAACTAGACTCCATATTTGTTTGCACCTGTCTGTCTTCCTTCTAAGGCAACGTTTGCATTTAACGAGATGCACAGATCTTAAGTGTGCCATTAGATGAATTCTGACAAATGTATCCCAAACCTCTGTCAAAATACGGAGCATTATCATCGCTCCTGAGAGCTCCCTCACTCTCCAGAGGCAACCACTATTCTGTTTTTCTTTTCTACCATAAATTAATTTTGCCACAACTATGTGGCATCATAAATTATGGACTCTTTTGTGTCTGGCTTCTTTTCACTCAGCATAGTGATTTTGAGAGTCATCCCTGTTGCTACGCAGTTTAGTTGCTCATTCCCTTTGCTTGCTGAGCAGTATGCCTTTGTATGAATAGGCAAATTTGTTTGTCTGCTGCTTTGTTGATGGATTGGCCTGTTTCCAGTATAAAAATTTATTCATTTATTTATGAATAAAACTTCTATGAATAATATTGTTAATTACTTACTTTTTTATTATAACAAAAACTAAAAATGTCATGAATTTGAAGCTTCAATAAAAATGTCCAACTAAGCCTGATAGTTTTTTGGATGGAAAAATATCAACAAAAAGCTACCTTTTGTGGTGCACTTACTAGGTGCCAGGCCATCTGCTGAGAATTTTTCTTCCATCAATCATTCCATTTCATCCCCATGGCCCCATTTTCCACATTAGCAAACCAAGGTTGAGGGCAAGAAACTGACTTACCCAAGCTCTAATGGCCTGTACATGGTAGACCCTATTCTGCCGTTTGGAAAGTGGTATGAACACCAATACTGAAACAAAGCCAATAGAAGATGAGTATGATGTGTTTTATCAGTTATTATACTGACATAATTTTCATTTGCCTTCAGTGATGGACCTTAATGCTAATAAGGGAAAGGAGAGAGCCAAGGATTACAACATTAGACAGAAAGGCCAACCCTTTAACTAAGAAATCTTCAGGGATAGCAAAGAGCTTAAATAAAATTTTTTAATGGGCATTTAAAAGAACTTTCCTATTACAAAATACTAGAAAAGAACAAGATCTCCAAAAGATAAGTGTTTGATCATCTTTTTGTCCATATATAATAGCATATATGACCAAATTAGAATATTTTGGTCAGGAAACTTATAAAGGAAGAAAGAAAAGATTATTTATGAGTATTGTTTATTTTGTATACACTGAGTGTTCCAAAAATCAAGAATTATTCTTACTTCAATACATTTCTACTACTCATTCTCCAAAGAGGTGGGAAAAAAAAACACCTCCAACCAAACCATAAAGCAGCAGGAATTGCAGCCATTCCTTAAGTCAATCACCTCTCAAAGGGGCTGCAGGACCCATATCCAGGCCTCCTGGGAGCCATCCTCTGTGGGTCTTTGAAGCAAGTAGGTTCTAGCACAATTTTTTCTGTCTGGGTGCTATTCACTGTGGCCCGTGCTCTCTGACAAATTAACAAATACTGCACAGATGAATGCAGTATACATTTTTGTGTGTGTTGGGGGTGTGTGTGAGGAGCACACAGAATTTTTGCAAAGAGATCCTCAAATCCATCTGCATATTTTATTGTCCATGGACCCAATCTTTTAACCTGTATCCCACAGGGTTATACCATCCATTTTCAAATGTGTGTGTGTGATATTATGATGAATAACATTTCATGAAAAAGAATTATATAAGTAGTAGAGGCCTTATGCACGAAGATTTGTGCAAGAAGGGGCTGTCCTTCCCCTGGCTGCTGGCACCACCTTCACTTCGGCCCAAGCTGTCTTTCCACCTTCCCACGCTGCCCAGAGAACCAGAACTGCTGGGGTGGTACAGAACACCTGCATTGTCACCATGGCAATGAAGCAAGCATCCCACCCCCAATCACTCAGGGCCTGTGTATGCAAATTAACCTGCCATCTTTATTGAGTTAATTTGCATACTCACTCCTGATTGGCTTGTGGGCTTTGAGAAGGTATGGTCAACTTACTCTCTTATTGGTGTGCATCTTACTCTCTTATTAGTGTAGATTAATCAACAGACACTACATAGACCCCTATTATCATGTAAGAGTTAAACCCCTAGCTTCATGCTACTCAACAAGAACTTTCAGAAACAGTCACACAGGTAGTAATTCTCATGGTGAAGTTTCATGAGACAGACGCTGTCCAGAGCATGGATACTTGGGTACTTTGATCACCTTCACATCACACTGAGGTAGGAGCTCAGCTGGTGTGCAGTGCAGCTTTATTGAGAAACACAAACCCAGAGCCCTCGGCTGGGGCTGCTGTGCCTAGGAAGCACAGCATGCAACCACTTCCTTCAGACCCCACATATATCAAGCACCCACTGCCCAACCATCATAACCACAGGCAGAGGAGAGGAAGCAGAAGGAGTGAGGAACTAGCAGTGGGAATGAGTGCTTGCTACTGACTCTTCCTGTTTCTGCCACGGCTCTGTGATTGCAAGCAATAGAAATTGACTGGACATTTTGGAAGAAAAGCTGAAGAACCAGTTCTTTGAAGAGGACAGAAGGGGAATCGTGGTAACAGACACTGTAGGAGAGCTCCAACCATTTTCCATCCATGTGGTTCTTTACCAAGATTGGGTTTTTTTGGGAAGAGCATAGGATTGGCTAGAAGAGAGCAAGATTCCATGCGTGGTAGCCTCCTCACAACCCTTCAAGATTAGGGAAGACATGTCCACCAAAGGCACCAGAAAAGGGGGGAGGACGCTGAGCACGAAGAAAAGAGCAGATGTCTGTTCTCTTTCTAAGGACTCCATCTCTGCATTTGTAACATGGGTGTAACCATAGCTACCCTGTGAACATTTAACATGGGATGTGGCACATGCACAGTGCCTCATAGGTAATAGTCTCCAACCCTTTCCTCCGGAGAATGAAGCTATTGTCATTTATCCTGGAAAGAATGCATCCCCAGCACAGATGGAAGAACTTTGAAGTCCAACCACCCCCATTGTACAGATCTCCCCAGCCTTCATCTGAAGCAAGCAGTGGGTGTCTGCACGTTTGATCCACACAGTGTCACTGGGGAGAATAAAAAACAAACCGAGTTTTGCATGAGTTCTTTCATGTTGGCGGGCTGGGGCCGTGGAGGAAACCTGCCCAAAGGCCAATTTATCTGAAGTCAGAGGCTAATAGAGCTGTTATTCGTTTCGGATATTAAAGCTATCCCTCTGGCACCCAGCGTTCTTTATGATGCATGGCCAATTGCCCACTGAGAAAGCTATTGCAGTCTGAACCATTTTATTCTAAAATCATACAGTTTGTTTTTTGGGTTTTTTTTGTTTTTTAATTTCCCACTAATACCCGTATGCATCTCTTTCCCTTTTAAAAAGGTGACTGCAGGTCAAAGTTACATTTTGCATACAAATTTTTCAACGTTTGGGATGGTCTGTTCCAGTCTGGAAGTGGGCATGTCCCCCTTCCTGCTTGATGGATGGATTTGGCTGTTTCCTTCCTTTTTTTCTTGGCTCTCATTTTTGCCAACTCAAACATTTTTGCTTAGTTTCAACATCTTCTTTCCATCAAAACAGACACTGCTTTACCATTTCATTTTTTTTCCTTTGTCAAAAACACGAAATTACTTACTGATAAAGAGCTATTGAAAGAAAGATGGGGACAGTGCCCATTATGAATTTCAGAACCTAGCTTGGGAGACTTTGTTTGAAATAAACTCTACAGCTCTCTCATCTTTCAGGCATGTTTTTCAATGTCAAAAATAAGTGGTAATGCTGGCTTTAGTCTGTTAAACTTTTTGGTTTGCATTCTAAGAACAATGAGATGTCATTGAATGATTTTGGACTGAGAAAAAAAAGTCACCAGATGGGGGTGTTACAGATTTCTCTAGCTATTGGAAGTGGATGGGAGGATGGGGGTTGGGAGCATGAATGGAGGCAGTGAGAAATAAGGTTGTGTTAATATGGGAAATAGATGGTGGCAACCTGGACCGAGAAGGTGGCAGCAGAGTTGAAGAGAAATAGATAACGTAAGGGAGCTGACTGAGCTCGGTGATCAGCACAGACAAAGCTGAATCAAAAATTAAGAAGGTAGACTTAAATAATTCCATACACAAAGACAGAATCCCATTCCTAATGATAGTTTCTTCTCCCAAGCAAGTATTATCACCAACACAAACCCATCGGTGGAATATCCATTTTCTTTGGGGTTACCTCTAAGGCCAAGGAAGTCAACATCCAAAGACCTAAATTCTTAATGACATCAGATAATGCAGTTTATTTAAAATAGACAGAATTGAATAACTAGCCTCTCAAAGGTTTCAAGAAAAATTCATTCTTCCCCTAGGTCTAGTAATAATTAATGTCGTTTTCTAATACCTTTTTAAAATCGAATTTATTTAAACAATACAACAAAATTTAATCAACAATATAGTTGCCGTTGTTTTCTACTACTTGTGCCCAACGCTCAGGAAGCATTTTAATCCCTCTGTTGTAAAATTCTTGTGATTTTGATGCGAAAAATTCGGTCAATGCATTTTTGAGGCATTCTTCATTATTAAATTTTTTTCCAAGAAGAAAGTTTTGCAAAGAACGAAACAAATGGTAATTGGAAGGGGCAATATCAGGAGAATATGCAGGTTGAGGGAGAACTTCCCATTCCAACTGGCGCAGTTTTTCAGCGGTGATTCTTGCAGTATGCGGTCGTGCGTTATCGTGGTGAAGAATTACGCCCTTCCGATTAATCAGCGCGGGTTCTTTTTCTCTTAAAGCTTGGGCTAACCTTTCCAATTGGGCACTATACACTGCACTTGTAATGGTTTGGTTAGATGGTAAAAGTTCATAATGAAGAATTCCTTTAAAATTCCACCAAACACACAACATCACTTTTTTCGCATGCAAGTCAGGTTTTGGCGTGGGCTGCGGAGCCTCATTTTTGTCCAACCATTGAGGCCGCCTTTTCAAATTAACGAACAGCAGCCATTCTTCATCTCCGGTAACAATTTGCTCTAAAAACAGCAAACGGTTTTGACGAGAGAGGAGCGAACTGCAAATTGTGACTCTTTGATTACGGTTGTGGTCGGTCAACTCATGAGGAACCCATTTTCCAAACTTTCGAACTTTGCCAAGTGCACGCAATTGATTGGAAATTGTTTTTTGTAAACAATTTAAAGTTGTCGCAAGCTCTTGTTGGGTAATTTGAGGATTTTGCACCAAAAGAGCTTGAAGAGCTTCTTGATCAAAATTGGACACACGGCCTCGACCACTCTTGTCATCTAACGAAAAATTTCCCTCGCGAAATTTCTCAAACCAACGCTGGCATTTTTTGGCACTAATTGCATCTTGACCAAGAGCACTACAGATGTTTTTTGCAGCCTCACTTGCTTTTCTTCCTAATTGGAACTCGTAAAGCATGCAGTGCCGAATATGCTCTTCATCCGCCATCTTCTTAGCCCTAGTTTTGCAACAAAAACCAAACCAAACACAAACTTTTTCAAACAAAACTTGTTAATTGCACTTCACACGTTCTGTAGATACCACGTGTTTGAAGGTTATGTCAATACAAGTCAACGCCAAGCAAGATTTTAAACGAATGTTTAAAAACGACATTAATTATTACTAGACCATATATATTTAGGAAAGAAACATTCTCTTTATGCTTTTTCTCCCAAGACGGATGGTGTTCTTACTCGGCATTATAAGTGTCAGAATAAAAAATGCCCATGAGGTCGGGTTGTATGATGTTTTAGTAAAGTGAGATAAACATTCTCAGAAGCATGATTGTGGCTTAAAAAAAGAGAGAGAGAAAAGAAAAAGAAACAATTTCCATAGAGGAGTTCCTTGGGAACAGAAACTTTAGAAATAATTTCTGCAGCCACACACAGATGAAGAATATGACAAAGGCATGCTCTATCAATTATAAAAACATGGCTGTATTTTAAGAGAACATAGACTTTTCCCAGCCTAAATCTCCAACTCAGAAATTCTAGATGGAGACAGGAATGCGTGTTGTTTCTAAAAATCACTCTGGTTTCTTTTCTGTTTAGCCCTTAACACTAAAAAATGAGCTTACAAAGTGTTAGTGGATGGGGGGAAATAAAACACTGTTCAGAAAAGGACATCATATGAATTAGGTTATAGCTTAATAAAATAAACAATTTTAACACAAATTTTTAAAAATGATTTTGGCTTTCTTGGACGAAAAGGCGAGTCATTAGAAGAATAGCTGAGCTCAGTCTGGATGGCAGGCTGGGGTCCCACTGCTGGTGCACACCCCCTCCTCAGCCCACATGGCCCCTGACCACCAGTGCCCCAGGGTGTTCATTTATGACATGTTTTTGTTGTTGTTGTTTGTTTTTTGTCTCTGGATTTTGACTGCTTCTCTGTGTTTGTTTCTATGTATTGGGTAGAGCTTCTATGTCTTCTGGAGTTGGTAGAGTGGCCTTGTGTAGTAGGTTGTTCTGTAAGCCCCGGTGGCCCAACCTCCCCAGTCACCTGAGTGGGCACTGTAGGTGCGCCCCTGTGTGGGCTGTGTGCACAGTCTTGTAGTTGAGCCTTGATTGCTGTTGGCGTCTCTGGGAGGAATTGACCTCCGGGCCAGTTGCCTGTGAGGCCCATCTGGGACTAAAGTGGGGCGAGCTGCTGTGCAAGAGGTGAGGCCCAGCTGTGAAGCAAGGCCGGCTGGTGCTAGTGCCTGGTCTTGGGCTTTTATTGATAGGTTTGAGGCATGCTGACACCAGCTGCAGCTTGTTTGAGAGATTGTATCAAAGTCTGAAGCCTGAGCCTGGACAAACTGCTGCTGCAATCCGCTTGGGTGGGGCTGCAGATTGGATGGGGTGGAATCTCAAGGAATCACTAGGGCAGAGCAAACTCAGATATGGCTTCCTGTGAGCTCTGACCCAGGGTAGGTCCCAGCACAGGAACAACGACCCCTGCGAGCAAGTCTGGGAGAAAGCTGCTTCCGAGTTCCTCCAGGTATGTGTGTGCATCCCCCAGCCCTGAAACTCGGGGAAAAACTTCCGAACAGTGTAAGTTTGTGTACAGGCCCTTTAAGAGGAACACCTGGGTCTCCAGCGGCCTCTGTGTCCTTCAGCCACAACCCCCACGGTTTTTACAGCCTGTGATTGTGGGGACTCCTCTTCCCAGCTCTGGAACCCTGGGCTGGGGGTCTGGTGTGGGGCTGGGACCCCTTGCTCTTACCGGGCAGCCTCTGCAGAGATGATATCCCTCTCGATTAAAGAAAAGGCACCCATGGGTGTCGGACCAGCCTGTTTGGTGCCCCTATCCCTCGAACTGGTATCAATATGCTTGCTTCTTTGCATCTCTGGTTATAGGACTTCCATTCAGCCATCTTTCAGGTGGTTCTGAATGGTGGTTGTCTGAATTTTAGTTGTAATTTTGATGTGGTTGTTGTAGGTGGGGAGTGCAGGCACTTACCTATGCCAACATCTTGGTTCCTCAAACTGTGCTTCTAGAACTTGCTTTTTTTTTTTTTTTTAATTGTAGCAACCATCTGAAACACAGCTTCACAAAGACATGATGTCATGATCTAATGTTAAAACTGAATTATCTTGAGCTAGTAGTCTTGTTCAGTATTTTATAGGGGTTAATGAGTTTCCCTCAACAATCTAAACTATCCTATAGTGTTCCTATATGTTTGCTGAGACACCTCAGGGTTCCTCGGCGCACAATTTGAGAACCACCATCCTATAGTATCATCTTTGTCCATCTGGCTGTACATACAAGTCATTGTGCTGTGCCTTCTGACCTTTCTAACAATCACTTCCTCAGCAATTCCCAGACTCCTGTCATTAAGTATCACCCGAAGGGTTATGCCAAGGGTTAGTGCTAATGAGTTTACCAGCAATTTCCCTGCTACCACTTCTGTCAGTGAGGACGAAACTTCTCTACTCCCCACTTACCTATAATAAAACTCAACCCACGTAGAAGGTAAAGGTGATGATTTGTAAGTTTCTGCATTCCTCTAATCTACTGATTTTCAAACAGTGTGCTGCAAGAATTTTTTTGAAAACATGCATTACTTAACTATTTAGTCAGGGGCACTGACCTCTTTTCCCTTAGATTGTCAAATTAAAAAAAAAATGGCAAAAGCCAACACACCAATAGCTGTCTGGTGTGACTGAATTAAAATTACCAGTATACCTAATTTTTTTTTTTTGTCAGGCAGGCAAAAAATATATATATTTTTTGATGTGCCACAAAATTTTAGTAATTCGTTTATGTGTGCCATGAGATGAAAAAGGCTGAAAATCGCTGCTCTATCTTGTGACATAGGAAACACTTTGAGCTGGATTGGATTGTAAGGGGTGGATTTTCCCTGCTTCCATGCAGGCTCCCTCGGAATACTGGGAACTGTATTGGGGGTGGGGTGGGGGAGAACAAGTCTGAAATGGCAGGGTGTGGAGGAGAATCCATTCTAATTAGAGCTGACTGTCTCGGAGAAGTCCCACACTCTGATCTCAACCACCGGGCATCTCAGGAACTGCATGGTGTAGAGGCAATTAAGTGTAGTGAACACAGCATGCAGCCTCCAGGCAGGGGGGCAGGAAGTCCTGGTGTCTTTGTTGGACTGTGACTGAATTTGATTTCCATTTCAAACCCCCATTCTGCTGGGGAGATAGAGACTACATGGCAGGCAGTCTGGGTTTCCTGTGATATCACGCTGAACACCATGCAATGCTGCTGTTTGATAATTTGTAAACAACAAATGTGGCACATGTATGTGGCTCAAAGTGTAATTTGGCTCCATTGCCCCTAGGGCTGTATCTACACTCCAAGGGCACGAAGGTTGGGCAGTGGTGATGGAGCACGAAGGTAGGCAGTCTTGGGCAGGGGCCACGTGGTCCCTAATCACTGCCCACTCTGCATTCCCCTCAGATGCCTGCACTGTCCTGTGCTTTCCATCACTGGTCCATGAAGATCTCTCTTTTTGCTCCGTCTCCAAGGTCTCTCTGAGGCTGCATCCCTGTCAGTGATTCCCACATCCCCTTTTCAGTGAGATATATTAACACCCAGACCCTCCTGCTCCCCAAGCCTCTCTTCTCTGCTCCACTCGTTGGAGAATACCAGCTCTTTCGAACTCATTTATTCCTCCAAACCTACTGTTTTGTGGGCCTTCATTCCATTAGACCTCGAATGTTTAAGCTCCTGCTTCTACAATATAACGCCTTTGTATGGGGGACAGAAAGCAGTTGCTTCTGCTTTAATGCCTTAGCACGCCTCCTCTGGGATGGCGGGTGCCTCCAGTGTAGTTTGAATGGGAGAAAGCCCTAGGGGTAAAAAGAGGTACACAAATAAGCATCCACATATTACCCTATGGTATAATGAGTACCGGGATCTTATCCAGGTGTAGAAAAGCACTGGACAGGGAGTCAGCAGATGGGGCCAGAGTCCTGGCTTCCCACTCTCAAGCTGTGTTGTCCTGATAGGTTAGGTTGTCACGAAACCTCTCCCTCAACATCCGTTTCCTCTGGCCCTCAGAGTCAGAGAATGAGTCTCCCACAGGCCCAAAGCTCATCCTCTCTGGTTAGAGAGAAAAATCCTTCAGATTCATTGAAAACCTAACTACCTCCTATCGCATCAGGAGTAGCAAGACAGAATGGGTTGTTTTTTTTTTAAAACCTAGAGGTAGCATAGTTGAAGCAATCTGTGACTCCTTTATTGCCCCTCTTTTACCCCCATTGGCCAACCCAAGCGAAAAGGTAATAAAACACATGTCTGGCTTCACTGTTGCCTGTTGATATAATGCCCGGCGAAACGCCCATTTTCCCACTCGGCTGTATTCCTGTTTATTCCTGTGGACGCATGGTCTCTAAAATTGGCAATGACTTTCTCTTTGTTATGTTTACCTTCCTTTTGGGGGGTGGGGTCAGCCCAGACTCCTGGGTGGATTCATTTCCCACGGAGTTACCAGAATAGGGCAGAATCTGATAGGAAGAAGGCGTTGGGGAAGAAAGCTCCGTTCCCAGGCCCTCACACAGGGGATTGGTCCTCCCTCCTCCCCCAGAGCCGGGGGCCGTGGGGAAGTTGACGTGGGACATCCTTTCCCCTCCACCAGCATTCTTTCCCCCAGCAAGCCGGGCATTGTCCTTTGTGCTCTCACACAATCAGGACTAGGTGGAGTAGCCGGCAGCATGGCTGGAAAGACCCCCCCCCCTCCCCCAAACAGAAATCACCCCTTCTCCCACGGATGCCAAGGGCCCAAAAGTCCAGCTGACAGCCCCCTTCTTTGGAGTGCCTCCGCCTGGGCCCTTTAGAAAGGATGCTCCAGGAATGGGCTGAAACATCAAGCAGGTGGGATCCATAGGCTTCCCAACTTCACTTTTCTGTTGTTGTTAATCCTCACCCAAAGACATTTTTCCCATTACATTTTTTTTTTTAGAGAGAGTGAAAGGGAGGGAAGAGACAGAGAAACATCAAACATGGATGTGAAAGAGACATTGGTTGCCTCCTGCACGCACCCCAACCGGGGCCCAAGATCGAGCCTACAACCAAGCAAACTTCACTTTTGAGGAGAGAGGACAGCTCTGATCCACCGTAATCAAGAAAGAGTATGTAAGGGACCCTGAAGACTCGGGGCTTTGCCATGGACCAGCCTGGGAACGTAGGGCAAGGGGAGGGTCCAGAGTGAGCTCAGCCACACTGCAGCCTTGGCCACAGCGACGGGCCCTGCCTCACGCTTGTTCCATGTCCTGGCTGGGGAGCTATCTCGGGCCCAGAGTTCCTGAGACCTCCCACTTCCTAAATGTGTGACTCTGGAAAGATCGCTTAACCTCTCTTTGACCCCGTTTCTTCAGCTTTAAAATGACAGTACTACCCTGACTTCACCTCACAGGGCTGTTTGGAGCGTAAATGAGATTAAATATTTTATGATTTGTTTTATGATTTGTAAAGCACCATCTGAACATAGAGTTTCTCCTGACTTACCTTAGAATCTTTTGGACCTTCAATAAATTCTTTAAGTGCAACCTCTACTAATTCAGGAATGCTAGACAAAAATCTGCCTTCTGCTTGAATCCTCTATTTTTTTTTTTTTAAAGTAATATTGTTGTTGATCTCAAGGAGGAAGGGAGAGGGAGAAAGAGATAGGATAGAAATACCAATGATGAGAGAGAATCATTGATGGGCTGCCTCCTGCTTGCCCCACACTGGGGATTGAGCCCATGACCCAGGCAGGTGCACTGACCAGGAGCTGAACTTCCTGGTTTATAGGTCGACACCCACCGACTGAGCCACGTGGAGCAGAACTTGACTCCTTTCTTTGGTAGGAGGCTGACCTTCTCTGAGGAGAAATTCACGCCCACAGAGCTTTCTGATTTGAATTTGCCCTTCTTAAGTCACAGCCACCCCCTTTAAGTTCCAGAGCAAAGGATGGTGAGCTTCACTCACCCAGTAGCTGCAGAAGGATCACCATGCAGATTCAGTTGACCACCGTTGACAGGTTATTCATCTCAGATTCTGAACTGACTGGCATTCGTCTTCCTTGTTGAATGCTAAGTGTGTTTGTCTTTATTTTCCTGATCAGAAATACATTAAAATGGGCTAAGGGGCAGTGTTCAGGAAAATGAAAGGAAACGTTCAATTCATCGATGTCAAAGGCAATGTATCTGGCATATGAATCTGGAATAAAATGATTTGTCCCAGGATCACTTTAACTTTGACCATGTAGAGAGGTTGCCTGTGGTCCATATAAATGTGGAAGGCAAAACTTTATTTCTTTTTAGACATGATAGCTCAAGGACATTAAAAAAAAAAAAATCAGGGACACTCCCAACTTAAATTTCTGCTATGAGTTGTTCTTGTGGACACCAGTATGTGCCCAAAGCCAAGAAGTTTGTTTAGCTTTAGTTTCAGCAAAGGTAAATTGGCTTTGGTGGTTGAACTTAAGATTTGGCAGGCATCTGAAATTAAGTAGGACTCGGGGGAATTTTTACAGAGGGGAGCTAGGATTTTATGTGCTAGGGCTTACAGTTTAAATCTGCAATTAGTATAAACATGCAAAGGTCAGCCTCAAGAAACACGTGTCCCCATGATCTGCAGAGGAAAACGTAAGAAGGAGAGCAGTTGGCAAATAGGGTTTTGCAAAGGGGTGTGCAACAGACGTTCCGATGCTCGTGTATGCATCCTGTCAGGGGCCTAAAAGGAATCAGAGAGAGAGGGCTTAGGGTAAAGAAGCAGAGAGATGTCACTGCTGGGAGCCTCTCAAAGATAAATGATAACTGTGACAAGAGCTGAAGGTCAACAGCCCCATCGCCATTACCTCCTTCTTCTATGTCATCTGGAAAATTATTCCGTCCAGGAATTGAGCAGCAGATAGACTCCACTGAAGTGTCAAGGATGCAAATCTTGATTAGTCTATGTCCAAAAAGGTAATTCTGTTTCTCTTGTCCGTGATTGGTTTAAGATGTGGCATGTGACACAATTCTGGCCAAGCAAAGTGTGTCAAAAGGACTTCTAGGAAAGCTTTCCTCATTTTTTTTTTTTAAAGGAAACCAAAGAGGCCTTCTGTTTCTGACACTTGGATGTTGTTTGGAAAGAATGTGATACTGAGAGCCATTGCAGCCATTTTGTGATGGGGGTGTGGAGGGCGAGGGGGGGAGTGTGTGAGGGGTGCGCGGCTAGATTGAGGCAAAAGCAGCCTGCGTAGGGTAGCCTTTTTCATCTTAGGAGGATGGAAAAGCCCTGAGTCCTGAATTGATGTTTTGCTGCTAAACCAATTGTTGATATTGCCTCCCTGTCAACGTATCACTGTGTGAGAAAATCAATCTTTCTTATTTACTGAGTCACTCAGAGATGAGACTAGCCATACTTCCCAAGTTCAAATTTTAACTTTATAAATTTACCACTTGTGTGAAATTGGACTTCTCTGTGCCTCACATTCCTGATTTTTGAAATGGAAATGCTGATCGTACCTACCCTGTAGCAGTGTTTTTAGAATTAAACGAATTAATATGTGGGAAATGTTTGAACAATACCTAATATATACTATCCACTCAAACACTTAAAAATATTTTATCATTTAGGTCATTTTGTGTAGAGTCCTCTAGTTTTTGCTTTTGAAAGTAGCCTATATAAAACAGCAACTTTCAATGAACTGTTTTTTTCTGTTAGAAAGTTAGTAAGTGAACAACACAAAGACAAACAATTCCTTAAAAAATGGACAAAGGACTTTAACAGGCATTCTCTAAAGAAGATATACAATAGTCCATAAACATATGAAAAGAAGCTCAGCATCATTAGTGACTAAGGAAATGCAAATTAAAACCACAATGAGATACCCACTAAAATAACAATAATCAAAAAGTGAGAAGTTATAATTACAATTGTTAGTGAGGTCATGAAGAAATGGGAACTCATACATTGCCTGTAGAAATGCAAAACAGTTGAAGTCCCTCATAAAGCTAAACAGAGAATAATTATATGACTGTGCCATTTTACTTCTTGGTACACATAACTAAAAGAAACGAGGACAAGCACTCAAACAAGAACATGTACACATATGCTTATGGCATTACTATTCACATTAGTCAAAAAGTGGAAACAGTCCCACTGTACACCAACAATGGTGGAGCACGCATAATATTGGATAATAAAAAGTTAGAAAATATAATGAAAATAATATGCCACTCACTGGAGCAACAACAACAAAAAAATCATACAATATTTTGGACCAACTACAGCACAAATGCAAAACTTGACCTAAGGACAGAAAGAAGACTTGAATAACAAAGAAACATTGTGCATCTGAAGGAGAAGGCTCAGGGCAGTGAAGATACCAGTTCCTTCCAAATCAACCTGTAAATTTAATAGAACTTTAACTTTTTTAACTTGACAGATTCATTTATAAATTTTACTGTAAGAATGTATCCGTGAGAGTTAACTAAGATAATTTTTAAAAAATTATCTAGGCCCTTCTAGGTACTAATACGTATTTCCAAAATACTATAATTCAGGAAGTTTGTTAACAACGTGGGGATGAAAAAATAAGTCTATTTGGACCAGAAGTCAGAATTTCCCATATACTTAGATTGGCAAGTACAATAGTTGGAAAGAGATCAACTTGGGAACAATTGGCTAGAAACCAATATACTAAAATAAATTCCAAAGTGAATTAAATATTTAAATGAAAAGGTAAAACCATAATATAACTAGAAAAAAATATAAATAAATACTTATGTCATATTGGAGTGGGGAAGGCCTGGGTAAACATGACTAGAACAGTAGAAACTACAAAGAAAAAGATTGCTAGATCCAGTTGACTCTATAAATTATAAATGTCTGCATATAAGAAATTAAAAGTTAAATAAAAAATTGCAAAAAATATTTGAAATATATAGGGTGTCCCCAAAAGATATATACACATACTTTGAATAATTATAAAGGCAGTGTTTATTAAAATGCATTTCATTTTCAAAATTGAGCCATCAGCCGTTAAACTGTGTATGCATTATTTTGGATACCCTGTGTATAACAAGGAAACCATTTCCAAAATATGTAAAGAGCTCTTATAAATCAATAATACTTCAATAGCAAAATATACTAACATATGAATAAAAAAGTATTAGAACAAACATGAAAAAAGTTTCACTAAAGCTTTATTAGTTATTAAAACCTACAAATTATAACAACAATGAATTTTAGCAAACTGAAAATATTCTAAAGGTAATAATAATCAGCAAGAATGCAGGAAAATGGGCAGTCATGTTATAATTTGGTAGAAGCTTTCTGGAAGGCAGTTTGGAATTATTTACCAACAGTCCTTAAGATGTACCTGTGCTCTGACCCAGAAATTCCATCTTTGGGGATTTATTTATTTTTAAGAAAATAACGAAGGATACTATATGGGTAAAGACCTGGGAGTGGTAGCTATTTATAGTGTTTAACTAATATAGAATTAAAAAAATATATATATCAGATACCAGAGAATGAAAAATTATGCAGCCATTGAAATAGTATTACAGAAATATGTTTACTGACATAGAGTTTTACATGTGTTTAATGGAAAAAACACACAAAAAAACCTCATTTAAAATGATGAGCACAATGATACCATTTTGTAAAAATCATACTATCTTGCCCCAGAATAAACCAATAAATGCATAAATAAGTGGAACAACAACTCTCTCTTTTTCTTTCCCACCTGCCCTCCTTCCTTTCCTTTCTCTCTAAAATTAATAATTTTAAAAAAAATCATACTATTGTACTTCACTGCCACACATTAAAATATGAACCATGATTTTTTTTCTGGGCACTAGAGATCATGGGTACTTTTTCTTCCTCTTCCTTTGGCCCATATGTATTTTCTGCTTATTCTTTAATAAATTCATCATGCTTTTGAAATAAGAAAGTCATTATTAAACTTGAAAACATTTTCCTGAGTAAAAGAAACAAAAACTAGCTACTTATATGAACCTCATTGGAACATTTTGTATGTCATAATGTTCAAAAGAAGAGGAAATTAAGAAAAGAGTAATCTTTCTGGAAAACAAACAAACAAACAAACAAAAGATGATTCCAGGATAGGAGAGAGTCACAGAGAGAGAAATGCTAACATTTCTTGGCTGACCTTGTGGTAAGCAGCTGTCTTAGTTGGACATGGCAAGCCCTAACTCAAACTATTAGCTGACCAGAGGGTTTATTCAAGGATACTGAGGTATTTCAAGTAATCAGAGGAAAGATGGCCAAAATGAGTCCAATGTGTTCAACAAACATTTCTTGAGTCTTTACCATGGGCCAGGCACAGGGTAGGCACAGTGTGCTCAGGCTTCAAGAAGGCAGGGCACAGTCTTGCCTTCTGGGCTAGGACAGGCTCTGCAGCTGTAACAAGCCCAGCTCTCAATGGCTTAACACAACAAGAGTGTTTCTTTTATTACCTGTCCAGTGCAGGTCAGTAAAGGGGCCTTTGCTTCCCACTGTCTCTCTGCCATCTTGGAGGGACACCATTTGGGGCATGGGGCCTCCAGGATTTCAAGGTAGGCGAGAGAACTTGGAGAATACACCCTGGTCCTTACGTGCCTCAGGACTGTGGCCCATCACTTCCGCTCACTTTCCCATTTGCCAGAACTTATCCACACAGCTTAGCTCATTTGCAGGGGGGGTGGTGCTGGGCAATGCGTGTGGCTGTATGGGAAGCACAACTTATTACTGCTATAGAACCGAGCCTAACTATAGGGATTAGGGAAGGAATGAACAAAGGGTCGGGACAGAAGGACTTTCTGCCTATCCCAATGTTTATTATAAAAAATTCCATTATCCTCGCCGGCTGGTGTGGCTCAGTGGTTGAGTGTCGATTTAGGAACCAGGAGGTCATGGTTCCATTCCCTGTTAGGCACATGTCCAGGTCACAGGCTCTATCCCAGGTTGGGGTGTGCAGGAGGCAGCGGGTCAATGATTCTCTCTCATTGGTGTTTCTATCTTTCTATCCCTCTCTGAAATCAATTATATATATATATATATATATATTTTAATTCCATTATCCAAATACCCCATGCCACAATTATAACATTTGATTCTATAGGCAAGGCTTAGGTTTCTCATTTGATGATAGTGTATTTTTAAAAGGAGCAAACTGTTAACTGATATTTAAACTGCATATAGGAATTATATCTGCTCTCATTTTTTTTTTTTTTTAATAATGAAGCTTGAATAATAGATAGCAAAGGCTAATTTTGGAGGGGTTAGTCCCACGTTCCTTGCTAGTGTGAAATACAAAAGGACACATATATTTTGATTTAAGAATGTGGATCCACCATAATTATATGCTGATGGCTAAAACATGTCGCCTGCTCTGGATGAAGCTGCTCACACTTGCTTACATTTTGCAAGAATAGTAGCAGGTAAGGGGTGGGCTGGGGCCTGGGATCCCTCTCCTGCTTCTGGGCAGAAGCAGACACAATGGAGCTGTCAGCAGAGCCATCCCTGCTGTGCCCAGCCAATTTGCCTGAACTTGAAACAGAGTGTTAACCTCATGGAGCGCGAGTCCATCCATCCTCTGCCCTTTGCCTCACTGGGGCTTTTAGCAGCGCTTGTTGGGGGAAGAAAAGGTGCTTGTTTTATTCCTAATTGTACAGAGCAGCTGATCAGGGTCTGCACGACGTCTCGAACAAAGAATATATTTCAGACCTTCTTGTTGCGTGCTTACTTCATTTAAAATTTAACAGATGTCAATTGTGACACATGAAATACTTTCTCCCTAGGCGATGGATTAAGGCAAATTTCGTTTTAGGCCTGGCACAAGAGCCAAGCTAAATTGTGTGTTGAAAGGCTATTAAAAAAAAAAAAAAGAAAGAAAGAAAGAAAGAAAAGAAAAAGAAAAAAAGAAAGAAAAACGAGAAAAGCCATTCTGACTTAAAATCCTGTAATAATAGAAGAAACCAATTTCCACAAAGGCATTGTCCTGGAACCATTGTTGGGTTATGGTGCCACCTAATGGGCATGTGGCAGATTACACAAAGGCTGTTTCCTCAGGTGGCACAGTCATAGGGGCGCACACAAAGGCAGTGTGTGCCTGCGGATGCAATCTATGCGGATTTCCGTGCGGGATGAGGTGTTGTCTTCACGTTTTATGTCTGCTTCCAACTAGTCATGAAACCTTGGGTAAGCCTCTCAACCTCTATGAACTCCAGGATCCTCACATAAATGGAAGTCCTCAGAGCCTTCTTTTGTGGAATCACTGGGAGGACTAAGAGAGGAGATGTTTGATGTTAAGTGATGCTCTCGGACTCAGGTGATGACCAGACATGATGTAATAACATCGTAAGACCCTATATACTTTACTTCCCTCCTTTTGGGAGAAGCGGGGGTTCGGAAGTATCTCTCTCAACAATAAGGAAAACAGTCGCGCCCGGCTAGCTCAGTCGGTAGAGCATGAGACTCTTAATAAGAAAAACAACTGCGGGAACATGAAAACAGATTCAGAGGGTGGTCTGGCCCATTATAGTTTCCTGTTTGCCAAAAACAAACAAACAAACAAACAAACAAACAACCATATACCTCTTTGGGATCTACTGCTTTATAAGTGGGCCCAATTTACGTAAGTCATACACGGGGACTGGGTTCAGTTTGTAGGTGTGTAAGCTTGAAAGCTCTGCTGTACATTTCCATACAAGTTTAAGAAGACAGGATGGTAGGAGTCAGCCTACTCTCTGTGGAGTGCTGGGTCTGGGGAAGGGATGGTGTGAGTCTAGTGACAGGAATGGGAATGTGCTCTGAGATTGCTATTGTACTACTGGCCCTGCCTGGTAGAGGCCTCCCTCCGCAAGCCTCTCCCCTTCCCATTCTCCCTCCCTCTTTCCTGTTCCTCTGGACAACGCTGCTCCCTAAAGCCACTAGGCTTCCCTGCTGAGATTCCCCCAAGAGTGACTGGTGACCATGGGGGGTGGAATGCCAGACTGGGAGTCTGAGCCTACAGTGACAACTTGTGCTGTGACCTGGGCCCCTTCCCCCGCCTGCCAGCTTTGTTTTACTATTTGTAAAATGGGGAGATAAACGCCTCCCTGGTTCTTCTTAGGATGGTGCCTGGGTCATAGGAGATGATGTGTGAAGGCAATGATTGGTGAACTTGAACATGCTTGGTTATTCTACTGAAACTATGCTGAATGCTTTGGGCGATTCTTAAATCCTGGAAGGACAGCATTAAGGATGGATCATCTATTCAATTAAATCATTCATCCAACAGATATTTATTGAGTGTCTATTATGCACCTGACACTTGTAAGCAGTGATTAAGACAAACAAGGATCTTCCTGCTATGGAGTGTAAATTCTAGAGGAGGCAGAGAATAAGATAAGAGAGGGAAAAAATGAAAGGAGAGAGAGAGGAAATGAAGGAGGGAAAGGAAAAGAGAACGAAGGAGTAAAGAAGCTTGACATAGGCCATGATGAGAGTACACTACTACAAATCAAGGCCCTTCTGGTAGGCTAATGGTTAAACATTTACCCACAGCTACTGGACTCAGAGGTTAGATGCCAAGAACGAGGATCTGCTGATGGGTTCTGAGCACAGCAGAAACACAATTTGCTCTTCTATCTATTCTTCGAAAGCACTCTTCCACCACGTGGAGAACAGACTGTAGCTGGACACAGTGGCAGCAGGAGGGCCAGCCTGGAAGGCCGTGGCAGTCATCCAGGCTTGAGATGGAAGGGCCTCAAATGGGGCCAGTTACAGTGGCAGGATGTGGATGGATTGAAGATGTGGATGGATTGGGATGGGCATTGGAGTAGCAGGGCTGACAGTATTTGTTAATGGATTGGCTTGGGGCGGGGGGCAGGGAGGCAGAAGATGAAGACAGAATTCCCTGACTGTGAGGAGCTAACAGTCCAGTGGGAGAAACACAAAAGGAAGTAATCTAGGAATTTCACAGCTAACACTGGCTATTTATGTCATACAATACAAAAGCCTTAGGGAGAACCTTACCTAGTCTGGGAGTGACATTTAAACCCTACCAAGGTGAAATATGGTGCAATTACAAAGTGATGGACACATTTACTGTATTTCCTCCACAACTCTGATCTGGATAGGCGAATGCCTGAGTCCCAAAACATCCCGGTAGCTAGTAATGGACTGTGGCAGGGAGGAATCAGCAATATGTGAGCATTCACCAGCTGCTTCCCTACCCTCCTCCTGTGTTTTGCCTGTTCAGTCTGTGCCCTTTGGGAGCTGCTGGAGTAATGAGGGGAAGGGTAGAGATGTAAATGGAAATGGAAAAGCTAAGAGAGCAAGCCAGAACAGAGGTAAGAGGGTGCCAAAGGAGAAAACGTTGCTAGTGTGAACAAAAAGTTCGGGAAAGAAAGATTTTGAGGCCAGAAGGTGATCTAATAGAAGGGAACCTTGAAAAAGGAAATAGGTATGATTGTGTTGTGTTTTTTTTTGTTTGTTTATTTTGTTTGTTTGTTTATTTTTTAGGGCTGATGATATATTGTTTCTTTCAACCCTTCCCGTGTTGGCTGCCTTTGTCACATGACTTTTTAGACACTCCCCAAAAAGGGAAGAATGTATTTCAACACCTCTGATTTTGACATTTAGCCATGTGACTTGCTTGGGCCAACAGACTGAGATGAATGAAGTGAGCAAGTTCTTAGAGTTAAGATTGAAAGGCTTTCTACTTTTGCCACTGTCTAGCCTACAGGTTCCAGAAGGAGATGAGTGACACCTGCAGCAGAGCCCAGTCCAACTGAGTCTTTCCTAAGTCACTTAAAAAACAAACAAACAGATGACCCACAGACTTGTGAGCAATAATACATGATTGGTGTTTTATCCCTCTGAGTTTTGGGGATGATTGTTACAAAGCAATAGCTAACTGATAGGGGGCTTTTACTGTGTCATGCAATGTAATTTCTTCAGTAGCCCTTCTTCATAAGACTTAAGTAGAGAACTGAACTACTAATAGTGTTTTCCAGTTGGGGAATTACTATTTCTTTTGATAGTATCACCACATTGAGGCTGGGCGGAATGTGGCGCTTATACAATCCAATTCAGAAATGTTTTATGAGAATGGGCACCAGTTTGTGATATTCGAAAGATACTTCATACTCTAAGCATTTGAGTTTGATACACATTCCTTATCATCATTCATCTAAAGCTCAGCTATGGAGTTTTCAGAAAAATAGTAACTATAGCTCTTCTATGCAATCCTTTGCTTTCCCTGTCATCTACGGCATTCTATTTAATCTCGTATAGCCTAGTTTTCTTACTCTGGTAAATTTTTGTTCAAAGAAAATAATGAGCTATTTATCCCATATTGTCAATGCACATTCTAAATCACATTCTCAAATTACAGTATTTTTAACATCAAAGGATTTGGGTCCCATTGTTCTCATTCAGTGTTTTTCAAAGTAAGATTTATGGTCAATTGTAACAAAATCATACAAGTCATTAGCTGACACTGCAAATATAGTTTCCTCTTTCTCTTCCCTTAACAAACAATCCTGCTAAAACAATGAGCCGGGACAGAGCAAAACAGGCATCTGCACCAGCAACTGAGAGGGAAAGAAGGGGAGTCAAGGTGGCCCCGAGCAGGTGTCAGGGACCAGGAGGGCAAGGAGAATGTCCACATACATGAGTGCTGCCTGGCGTGGTATCAGAGCCTGAGCAGGGTGACCAGGATGTCCATGCATGGGGGTGACCTAGAACAAGGTGACAGACCCTGAGCCGGGCAAAGAGGGTGTCCTTACAGAGAAGTAGCATGACTTTAAAGTTCATGTGGGGCTTTGGAATGATGGAAATATCTTGTAACTGGTTAGCTGGTGTTTGCAGAATACAGTGAATGTACTAAATGCCGCAGAATTAATTCACTTTTAAATGGTTATGTGAGTTTCACCTCAAATTTATTTTAAAATATCCTACAAAGAATATGTATTCATTTTCTGACACACGTTCTACACTTAGCCCCAGATCTGTTCTGTGTAAACTACATTCTAGAGAGTGGAAGGAGGGAGGATTGAGGTTTAGGTGACAGCGGACTTCAGGGTCACCAGACTCCCAACTTTGCAATTACCATATTTTTCGGACCATAAGATGCTGCGTCTTATGGTCCAAATATAGCCTACACATATACTTAAAAAAAAAAGTTTTTTTACTTGCCTGGCTCTGTGTGGTCTCTGTGTGCTTGCCCGGCTCTAAAATGGTTCTAAATGCTGCTGTTTACTTTACAGGATTGATTACATGTGTTTATGACTGTGATGTTGGGTTTTAATGCACATAAAATATTTTAGGACACTATTTGTTTCAGAATCTTTTTTTCTTCATTTCCCTTCTCTAAAAACTGGTGCGTCTTATGGTCCGGAGCGTCTTATGGTCCGAAAAATACGGTAACTAGTCTGTGCCGTTAGGATTTTTCATACTCTAAGCATTTGAGTTGCAGTGAGCAAAATCAAGGACGATATCTAACCTCATTCAGGTGTTTTGAGGATTGAGGTGAGCTACCTCATGCAATTTAGCACAAAGCCGGGCACATTGTAAGTTTTTAGCTCAACCCATTCTAATTATACGTGGTGTCTTTTTTCTCCATCAAATACTAAGCTGTCCATTTTACAAGGACAATAAAGAATACTTCTAACCTTTGTATTTGTAGAGATCACGCTCTGTAAGATAGTAGAAAAAGCAATGGGCCAGCTATGGGCCATGTGTGGTCCTAGGTTCTTATTTCTCCCAATCCCAAGGTGTTTTAACTTTAGGGAGATCATACCTGAAACCTGGATGTGTCCGATCTTTCAAACGAGTTGGTGAAGATCAAATGTAATCATATATGTGAGCTGGCTCTGAAAACCCTCAAGGACTGGACAGATATTGGGGAGTATTCTTGTGATAAAAAGGCTAGAAGACAAATCCTGCCTGCCACTTTGAGCAATTTAGCAGGGAGGGATGATCAAAACAGTGCTATAGAATGCTGGCCAACACACAGTTATTTCCTTCACTAATAAGTGCTCTCTTCAATTGAGGCCCTCCATGAAGGGAGAGAACCATTCTAGAATATATACGGAGACCCTCTCCCCCCAAATAATGAGCTACTGCCAAAGGTGTATAAAATACTACATCCCACCCATTTACTAAACCATGGACCGTCTGTATAAAAATGTTTATAAAGTTCTGGTCACTGAAATGTAAGGAGGAAAAGAATCCTGGGTGACTTTTGTGGATTTCAATGTGCAATATGCCCAAGACTGTCTCTAAAACTTGATTTGTTAACATATTTCCAATATTGATTTGTTATCAATATTCTTACTAAGAACAAGACATATTAATTACAAGGCAGGAAAAGGAGCAATGACAGGCCATGTAAAATTTTTTAAGTGGGCCAAAGACATAATTCTCCCTAACGGTATCTCTGCCTCCACAATGTGCATCCTGCCTCCTCCCATCTGAACCCAGTGCCTCATGCTCAACTCACCTGCAATTGGCCCTGGAATCTAACTTTTCCCCCTTGCAGTCACCCTCTCTTACCATTTGTTGTTGGCTACAAGTCTTGGCTTTCAGACTTCATTGGATTCCCTTTTTAAACTTGTTCATGAGTCACCTTGCCTGGGGACAACTGGCACCCCTAAGCACAAGCTTGGCAGGGAAAGATGAATAAAGCCAACGCAATCTCTTATGAAAGAATGAAAATGGACCTAATGGTTATTCTCCAAATCCAGCTGTCCCGAAACTAAGGGTAACCGGAGATGATATACTAAGAGATGGCCCTTTGGGAAAGTATTCCTCAAAGCGAGTGTTGCAGAGATCAGAATCCCCTGCGGAACTTCTTAAAAATGCAGATGACTAGACCTAGGCCTACAGAATAAGAGCATCTGAGAATGGAGCCCAGAATTCTGAATCTCTGAAAAGCATGATGGTTCTCATATTCTTTAACTTCCCTTTGAGATTGGTTATGATTGAGGAAACTTGACCCCAAAAGATACAAGGCTGATTGATCTGCTCGCTCATGGATATAACCTTGAGTGGTGAGTGGGATTTTATTTTGTCAAAGGCAGGTACAACCAACAAGAAGGATGAGCAGCAATCAAGCCATGTTTAGAAAAAAATGTGCAGAATCTTTTCTCAGTTAGCAACTACTTGCTCAAATACTGTTCACACTATGAATGAAGCAATTAAAACACAAAGTAGGGAATCACTTTAAGTTAAAGCAAAGAGAAAAATGCTCTATATTTTTAGTTATCCCTCTCCATTCTCACTAAGCCAGACATATCTATTCTGTGGGGTGGTGATAGGGGTTGAAAATATTAAATATTTATAGTGTACAAGGGCAGAGAGGACCAACCCACTATAAATAGCTGATTTGTCTGTACAAATCAGTTAAGTGTCAACCCCACCTTTCTTCTATAGTAGTTTCACCCAAGATTGAGCCAGAATAATGTCTCTATCCATTTTATTTTGGGGAACCACAATAGATGTGATTAGTCTTAATGCATTTTTGCTATATTTATTTTCTGTAAGAAAAAGAACTATTTAAGGATTATAAGACCTTCAACTTTCTGAACTGCATGAAATGATGCCTTTGCTGCAAATTTATCAAGAGATTTTATAATCCCAATATCTCAGTCATTCAAGCATTTGTTCTATTGTTGAAGACTTAGTGAAACTGGTATCAGGGGATTATACATGGGAAAAAGCATATACCTGGCTCACAGACTTAATGGAGGTGCAGATAAGATACAAAACCTCCTTGTGCCTTGGAAAAAAACTAGACTCAAGTGGAAAACTTTGTTTCACACCAATTAAAATAATAAAATATAGCTAACATAAGAGTATAACTGTACAGTGCTAGTTTCAACTTCTGTATCGAGATAATTTTTTTTGCATTTGCTTTGGATTAGCCCACAGCTACAACCATATTGGACAGATGTTTTTAACTCCAAATGCAATGCAGAATTACCTATCATTTATTTACTATGCAGATTGAATATTTTGCATGAGCATTCAAAAACGCATGTTTATAGTCTGAACTTCTTATGTTTATTGTTTTCTAATACCAAAAGTATGTCTACAGATGGAAAACTCAAGAGTCTCTGATGATGGGTGGTAAGAAATTACTCAAAAAGATTCAGTTACACACAGACATATTACACATAATGTTGGGAAGGGCCACATTACACAATTATCAAAACATGTACAGGAGCAATCCTCATTTAGAAGACGTGTTTCAGGAATTCCAAATGATCATACTCAGCAGCTGGGCCTATTTGCAAGACTTGGTCAATGGAAAACACTTTTGCTTTTTCCCCCCTTATGGTTTCCCACCCTCTTTATTGCCATATTGCAAAAGCAGAGTAGCAGGCTGTTTTATTGCTACTGCTTCTTATTATCCTCAAATGATGGCAATGAAAGCTGGCGCTGGCAAAGCAATTAAGCAATGTGGCAGCCCATTTTCTTGAGTTTACCTTTAAAGAAAACCAAGAATTTTAGAGAAGTGGCTAAATGCTTTGGAATATTTATTTTTGAAAGTCAGTGAGTTCCTTGCAGTTTAAGGGTGCTAATCAATATTGAATTATTTTAAACAATTACAAAGATAACATGTTCTTAAGGAAAAATTATGCAGAATATTCTTCTTACAAGGGTGGGTGACCAACCTTTTTGATTTTGCCATAACTTTGCAACATTTTCAAAAATACTAAGTACTGTATAGAATTTATTTTTTAATCCCAAAGACTTGGTTTTCTATTGAGAATTTTGTGCCAAACCTTAACTGCAAATATATTTAAAATATCAAGTAGGTTTAAACAAATTGTTTTAGGATATATGTACTTTTAGAGCCTTAAAATGTTTTAATAAACTGTTATTTAGCTAGGTCAGAGCTAATCAAATGTTTTGGATAATGGTTAGAATGTATGCATGTGTATATATATGCACATGCACACTTAAGGATTATAATCTGCCAATTATTCTACTTTAAACATCAAAAGTATCTTCAGAGTGATTCAGAAATCACTATTTTTTAATCTTGTAGAACCTTATTATCAAAATCAGTTTTCTGGTAATGAGTCAGTTATAAAATATAGCATAGGAGTACTCAATTGGGTAAATTTCCTCTCCTATGGCCTCAATTTATAGAATGGGGAGTACTAAAACTATTGTAGAAGAGATGGTAAATAATGATCTTTGGATACATTCTCATCTGAAGGAAATGAAATATGAAAAATCTAAGCTCTATTTTGGTAACTATACTACTACAAAACTAAGGAGTCCACAAAGATTAAGCTCAAAGTGTGCAGTAGACAGAATTGAATGCTCGTAGTCCAAAATGAGGGACTCTGGCCATGAGACTGCAGTCATAATTGACACTTCAGCATTCCTACTGGTACTGCACTATTGATCTAGTGTATTGAAACTCTGTTAAGCATTTCCAACTCGGCATTAGGAGGGATTATTTTCTCATGAGTATCTATCTCTTAAATTCTAACAGAAAGCAATAAAATACAATGTAGCAAAATTTGCTTTTATAAACTTTTATAAGGCCAGGTACATGAAATTTGTGCACAGGGGGTGTGTGTATGTGTGTGTCCCTCAGCCCAGCCTGCAGCCTCACCAATCTGGTACCCCTTGAGAGCAGTCGGACATGTGTCTCACAATCCAGGAATGCTGGCTCCCAACCACTATCCTGCCTGCCTGCCAGACTGATCACTCCCTAACCACTCCCCTGCCAGCCTGATCAATGCCTAACTGCTCCCCTGCTGGCCCGATTGCTTCTAACTGCCCTCCCCTGCAGGCCTGGTCCCCCCCAACTGCCCTCCTCTGCAAGCTATCTTGTGTTGGAGTGACAGTCAATTTGCATATTACCCTTTTATTAGGGTGTTTAAAGTAGAATAATTGCCAGATTAACAAATTGAACAATACATAATTTCAAGAATCTAAATCTTGTCTCATACTACCCACCCAACTCCCTACCACTTACTTAATGTCACATGAATAAGTAAGTCAGAATGTTTCTGAGAAAAAAAGTTTTATTTCTATTTATTCATTTATGCAAAAACAATACAAGCAATATGTAATAGGAACATACTTTTAAGTTTAAAATTAATTGTTCATTTTGAAAGGTTCAGGACTTTGTCTCTTTTTTCTACCTTACTATTTTTAAAATAAGTACTTCAGTCCAATAAAACAGCACACAAATGAAAAGTTTATTTCCTTACTTGAAATCATGTAAGTGGCTCTTTAGAATTTCGGTGTAATTTACAGTAACTTGGAGATTTAATCACAGAATTATAAATGTAAGAATGTCATAGGCTACATCATAAAAGATAGTATAGAGAATTTTAAAAAGGATAAATTTTAGGGTACTTTCAAATTATAATTAGTAGGAAAGCCCTTTTGTGGGATACGTAAGATAAAAGGCTCTCCCCCTTCAGATTCAGAGTAAAATTACTCGGTATTATAAGATAGCAATGGGCCCTGATGGTATGGCCCATGGATTAGATTTGGGATAAAAAGAGTCTTTATATGTTTTAGTGAAGGGGCCAATGGAAAAAAGGCCAGGGAGCCATTTTAAACTCATGTTCATGGCAGGTCAGATGATGCTGAGACAAGTGTTTCCCTTAAAAAGGTATTATTCCATTGCTACATTTCTAAGGCTTGGCCTTCAAACTGCCCATACTTCTACTTCTCATCTTTACATTACCTGATCTAGGAACAAACCTTCTGGAAAAATGATGTTATAAACTGGAAAAGCAAGACTGTGGGTGTAGCAATAGGGCTTTGGTGCTCTAGATGTCACAATATATAATATCTAATGAGAAGACAATAAATCTATAAATGGATTGTTAACTGAGTATATTCTTGGGATATGCTTACTAAACAATTTTTGTGATTCAGAAACACCAAGACTACTTTGACTTTCTTGGACATGTTTTACTTTAAAAAAAGGTAATATAATAAGCTCACAAACAAAAATAAAAATTTGTTTGCTTTTTAACAAATAACTAATCTTTTAATGTTTTTATAAAAACAATTCCTTTTAGATACTCTGATTAACCTTTAAGTGACATAAAAAAGCATCAGCATTCTTTATTACCAATATTTTGCACAATTTAAGATACCTTTAGCATTTCAAGGGAAAAATTTTTAAAGAAAAAAAAGGCGAATGGTAACTCACCAAGAAGCTATGTACCTAGTAAAGTTTAGTTTGTCTTGGATTCTTTAAAAAAATTAGGTGAAATTTTAGTTATCTAATTATCATCCCAATCAAATATAATATCTATGTGTGGATTCTAGATAAAAGAAAATATTTCCAACCAATAAGATTCACTGATTGGACTGTTTATTTAGAATTGGTTTTACTGGGTTTAGATAAGGAAGACTTCAAAAAAGCTAACTATAAATGAGTTCCACTGATTAAAAATGCAGTTTTAAAAACTATGCTTTTTGCGGTTAATTTCTAGACAAATTATAAATGTAAAGCACAAAATTGTAACTACTGTACTACTCACAAGAACTTGCTAGAGAAGTGAACACTTGTATTCAAACTATCAAAATTCTGACCTTTCAAAATAGTACGTTGGCTAAAACAATTTTTTGAAAATCAGCATTTACTTTTAAACTGTTAAAATGTCAATTTCAATTTTTTTTAAAAAAAGCCCTTACAGATAAATCTTAAAAGTTGTTCCTTTCAGTCTTAATTATTTTTTACTCTTAACTATGTATTTAACACAGAACTAAGTTTCTAAACATCTAATGAAAAACAGTTTCAATGTAAAATAAAACTAGGCAATCTAATACAGCTTGTAGTCTTAATGTGATTAATCAATACTCAGAATTAAATTTCTATAATAGTCAAAAACTTTCAGTCTCTTCTTAGTATTCAAAACCAGCAACTTCCCATGAGACTAGAAAGTTAGAAGAGAGGATCACACAGATTTAAGCACTGCCCGACTTCTTCTGAAATGATGCACTCTTTTATCCTAGAAAAGACAGAAACAGTCCTTTTTATTTCATTGAAAATGTCTTATTAGCACTATGACCTAAGAGTTGTGAAATACTTAAAAGTATTTATTTTGGGTTTAAAAACTAATTAAAATCTAATTAAAAAATTAGAGAAAGTGATCCTTTTTGAAAGTATTCCTGAATTCTGATGACAAATGTATCAATTAACTAGTTTTATTCATCAATTTAGTTAAAAAATAAAACTTGGTAAACTCAGAAACAGAGAACTTAGAATCACTACCATTTAACGCAGATTTTTAATTAATGATTTGGCAGTGATGACCCAAAGGTATTGGTGAAAATATATGTAATTTAAAAAAAGTTTTTACTAACAAAAGTGCATTTGATACAAATCATAGCTTGAGAACAGCACTGCACTTCAATTTGAAATCCTATACTTTTAGATTTAAATTAAAGGTTTTGACATATTTAAAAGAATGTCTTTCACCTGTGATGAAGATACATCACTCTTCAAGAAGCTATGTACTTAGTAAAGTTTAGTTTAATTAACTTCTTTGGGAAATGAAGTAAAAAAATAAAAATATTTGTAACTTCTTTCTTTCATTTTATGTGTGTAGATCGAAGGAATATGAGCAAACCAACAATAACATAATAGTATTTTCTTCTCTACATATTAGGGTGTGTTTTTTTTTGTTTTTTTGTTTTTAAACCCTGTCCTTTTCCTAGGAATGAATTCAGTTGTCATATAAAGAAGGGTAACTAGAAATCACTTAATTTGTTAACAGGGTAAAACATTATTTAGGTTAAAGCCCAGAAAAGTGGTTATAAACGAAGTATCTTCAAAGATCAAGTAGGATAAGAAAAATTATGGAGAAGCTGAAATTTAGACAACAGAATGGAATTTGTTGTCTAAATTAGTATATTAACTGCCTCAATGCATTCAAATTCAATTAGAACAATAATATTTAGCTAGTCAAAATAGGTCTAAATGCCAAATAACTGTAGGCTATCAATTTCTGATTTCTACTTAGTGTTTCTAGCCCAGAGGAGCGAAAAACTCTGGAAGGTTAAAAAACTCTGGGAGCTTTTGTCTAATACCAGCTGAAAACTCAAGTTTAAAGACCATGTTCTGCTTTGAAAAAAAAAAAATCATTTAAGTACTTATTTAACCTTCAGAACTTTGGAAAAGAAAAGCTGTGGTACAATATCAGTTCTTTCCCTTTAAGTTAGACTATGTAGAATGAAATAACAAAAGAACCAATGTCAACTTTATTTTTTTTTAAATAAATCTTTATTGTTCAGATTATTACAAATGTGATCCTCTTCCCCCGCTCAATTGCTCCCCTTCACCAGGTTCCCACCCCACCCTCTGTCCTTTCCCCATCCCCCATTGTCCCCATTGTGCACAGTTTTTGTTCAGTCTCTTCCCGCACCCCCACTCCCCTTTTTCCTGAGAATCGTCAGTCCACTCCCCTTCCATACCTCTGATTCTATTATATTCACCAGTTAATATTGTTCATCAGATTTTTAAATTCCCTTGGTTTTTAGATTCAATTGTTGATAGCTACGTATTTGTTGATCATAATTTTTATCTTTATCTTCTTCCTCTTCCTAAATAACCTCCTTCAGCAATTCATATAATTCTGGTTTGGTGGTGATGAACTCTTTTAGCTTTTTTTTATTTGTGAAGCTCTTTATCTGTCCTTTGATTCTGAGTGATAGCTTTGCTGGGTAGATTATTTTTGGCTGTAGGTTCTTGTTATTCATCACCTTGAATATTTCTTGCCATTCCCGTCTGGCCTGCATGGTTTCTGTTGAGAAATCAGCTGACAATCTTATGGGTGCTCCTTTATAGGTCACTACCTGCTTTTCTCTTGCTGCTTTTAATATTCTTTGTCTTTTGCTCTTGGAATTTTAATTATGATATGTCTTGGTGTGGTCCTCCTTGGATTCCTTTTGTTTGGGGTTCTGTGGGCTTCCTGGACTTGTATTTCTTTCCCCAGGTGGGGGAAGTTTTCTGTCACTATTTCTTCTAGTACTCTTTCGGTATCTTGCTCTCTCTCTTCTGGAATCCCCATAATTCTGATGTTGGTTCGCTTGAAATTGTCCTAGAGGTTTCTTACACTATCTTCAACTTTCTGGATTCTCTTATCTTCTCCCTTCTGCAGAGGAGTGTCCTCTGGCTCTTTGTGTTCTAAATCTTTGTCTTGATTCTTGCGATCTTCCAGTCTGTTTTTAGGACTTTGTATAATATTTTTTATTTCAGACAATGTTTTCTTCATTTCTTGTTGATCCCTTATTATTTCTAGTTGCTCCCTTTTCATATCCTCATAGGTCTCATTTATTTTATCGGCCTTTTTTAGGATATTGTTGAGTAACCTTATAACTGTAGTTTTGAACTCAATGTCCAATCTTTTCTTTTCCTCCATCTCCTTCCTTTGTGTCCTTCTTCTTGTCTGCATTTTAGTTGTTTCCCTGATTTGATGGAATAGCTTTGTGTGCTAGGTGTTCTGGTAGAGCCCAGTAGCACAGCCTTCCCAGTTACCTGCAGTGGACAGTCTTGGTGTAGCCCTTTGTGGGCTGTGTGTGCAGTCTTGTTGTTAAGCCTTGCTTATTGTTGGTATCACTGGGAAGCGTTGATCTCCAAGCCAATTGGCTGTGAGGATCAGCAGTGTCTCAGCTAGGAGGGTTTCCGTACTCTGCTTGAATAGGGCGGGGTCTCAGGGTGGCGCAGACAATCTTTGGTTCCCTGTCAGTCTCGCCTTAGAAAAGTCCTGTTCGTGGAGAGTTTTGGAAGATTGGTTGCAGGCGCGCGTGCACCTCTTTGGTAAAGGCACAGACAAGCTTTTGATTCCTACAAGTCCCTCCTTAGAGAAAGCCAGCCTCTGGGAGAGCTTCTGTGCTCAGTCACAGGTAGGGCGGAGTCTCGGGTTGGTGCAGACAAACTTTATTTTCCCTTCGGCTCCTCCCCAAGTCCCGCAGTAATGGCCTCTGGCTTCACACACCTCCAAGAGATCTCTGCCCACTGCCTGACAGTCTGGCCTCTCCCTGTGTGGGGCCGTTTATCAGAGCAATAGGGTGATTCTGTTTTCCTCTCGGACAAGAAAGCCAGCCGCATTAGCTGTTCGCCCTCTCCGCGCCAGGAGTAAGCCAGTAGCGAACTCAGCCTGGCCCGCCCTCTCTGCGTGCAGGGAGTAAACCAGCAGCAATCTCGGACCGGCCCTTCCTCTCCGCACCGGGATTAAGCCAGCGCCTTTTCGAGCACACAGTTCTCTGTACCTTCACAGTTCCTGAGGTTCAGCGTGCCTTCTCTCTCCTTCCCAGATGGCAGAGCCTCCTCTCAGCCAGCCGTCTGGCGCTTCAGGGCAATGCCTCCCCTGTTTTTCAGTTCTAAATTCAAATTTGTTGTGGTAGGCTGCATTCGGGTGTCTACCCTATGCCGCCATCTTGGTTTCTTTCCCCAATGTCAACTTTAAATGAATATTTACTCCCTGTGGAGAAGATGGTAAGAACTTAATCCTGCTATGGCTCTTTTCTTCTATATTATAGAAAGTCCTTAGTATATACCCTTCAAAAAAGACTTTAAGCTTCATTCTATGTCATTTCATAGATGAAAAAAATTATTCTCTTTCCCTGTTTTAAAACACAAAGCAATGGTTAAAAACTTTCTTTTGAATGTAAAATGGTGAAGCCATTTTGAGGAAATTCTGGAAGTTCCTTGAAAGGTTAAACATATCACCATTTGACTCAGCAATTGTATTCCTAGGTATACACCCAAGAGAAATAAAAGCATATGTCCACACAATAACTTGTAAATATTTGCAAGGGCATTACTGCCAAAAAGTAGAAACAATGCAAGTCTATCTAGTAATAAATGGGTAAAATGGTATATCCATAAATAAAAAGAAATAAAATGCTGATCTATGCTGTAACACTGATGAACCTTGAAAACATTATACTAAGTAAAAGAAGCCAGTGGCAACAAGCCAAATGTTGTATTATTCTATACTAGAGGCCCCGTGCACAAATTTCGTGCACAGGTGGGGTCTCTCTGCCTGGCCATCGATCGGAGCCAATTAGGGCTGGCCTGCAGGGGGGAGGGTCTGTGACGGTGGGCTGTGGAGCTCCTGAGTTCAGTGTCTGCCTCCTGGTGGTCAGTGTGTACCATATTGACCAGTTGTTCAGGAGACTGATAGTAATGGTCACTTAGGCTTTTATAAATATAGATACACATATGAAATATCTAGAATAGACAAATCCTTAATAAAAGTAGGTTAGTGGTTGCTAAGACTAGAAGAATTGGGGGAAAATGGAGAGTGATTGCTTATATGTAGGGGGTTTATTTTTGGTGTGACTAAAATATTCTAAAATTGATTATAGTCATGGCTTGCAAATATACTAAAAACTACTGAACTTTTTACACTTGAAAGGAGTGAACTGTATTATAGTCAATAAACATGTTATAAAAACAAAACAAAAAAACACCCCTTTACTAAGCACACACAATATTACTCCCTCACTGGAGTGACCAGTTAGTTCCTTTCCATATTCACAGACTCAGAACTAAAGAGATTTTAAGAGAACTTTAGTCTTGAGTTTTCTTATTTTAGACTTATAAAAATTGGAGCCTTAACAAAATTTTATGATTTGTCCAAGGTGATAGATAGAACCAGAATCAGAAACCAGAATTCCTTAAATTCAAACACCTATGTTCTCTTCACTCCAACTCTAAATCAATTCCATTTCTTTCTACTCAGCTTTTTATTGCTTCACTTTACCTCTTCACTCCTACATAGTTCAAGTATGTCATCCGAGTGACCAATTTCTTTGTTCTCTGTAGTCCAATATGCACATACTCTTACGTTGTTTTCTGTATCTAAAAACTTTACTATTTCATCAAGTTAATATTCTCTTTCAACTATTTTTTTTCATAAACTCTTTCAATTGTAAGCTTCTGCTAAAGGTTTGTCCCTTAAGAACAAACTATACTACATCAAGGTTTGAGCAACATAAAATGCATTACCAGGTAAAACTCACTCACAGTGGTTTACTAGGTTACAGTCAAATGCAAGAGTTGAATTAAATGTTCTATGTAATCTCAAAATGTATATACCACAGGAAAAAAAAAAAGTTGTTTTGTGGTTGAAAAATGTGATTTTTTATCCTGTGTACTATTCCTTTCATACCTTGAAGTAGTCATCTTGAGTAACAACAGAGTTTCTCAGTCTGTTCTCTGGATTAAACAGACAAGATACCACCGTCTGTATGCTTCGATCCACAGATTTCTGAAACACAGACGTTTTCTGTAATCTAAAGACTATTCCTTTTACTTACTATTAACAAGCCCTTTTTATATAAAGTTTAATGAATAAATGCACTTATTTCTAAAGAATTCTTAGGAAATTCATAATTCTTAAACCACATAGAATGCCACTTAGGATGTAACTTTTCTACTGAATTCAAGAAATATTTAGAAACTTAGTGATAGAGTTCTGATTTTAAAAGCTCCATTTAGTAAAACCCTAAGATATTAGCTTAATGTCCTTTAATTTTTCCTGTTAGATAAGAAATAGTGAACTACAATATTTCTAGAAAAAAATATCCAGGATAAAACCTGATATTATAATTGTACTTTGAGCTATTTTAATACTGTTTTTAAATTTCAAATCATATAGCAAATCAGGGAGTTTCTTTACCCTATATAATTCAGTAGTTCTTAACCTTTTATTCCACTGAAAAACACTTGGACAAAGTTCACATACTACAATGAAAATTCTCCACTGTTACCCATATTCCCACCCATTCAATTAAACATAAGATAATTCAAAAGTGAGAACACTATTATAGAAATCTTCTATAATGATAAAAAAAAACTGTCTACTTCAATATTTCAATTATTACTACTGACTCCACAACTCCTGAAAGCTACCATGTATAACGTTATAGAAATAATACCATAAATAACTGCATGTTACTATTTAGCTAGATAAATGTTTAAATTGGTAAAAAACAACAAAACAAAAACAACAACAACCCCCAAAACAAAGAACAAACAAACAGGTAGGTATAATTCGTACTAATTCCTCTTTAGCAGAATAGGAGGCTTGAGGAAAATCTGCCATTGTATTCTGTTAAGTCATGTTAATACAATATTTATTAAAATATGTTTTTTTAAAAGGATAAAAATGAAAATGGAACAGAGGAAAAGAACTATTAAATTAGAAATTATATACTAAAAGTTTTGGGGTGCCTATAATTTCAACAACTTTAATATAAACTGACATGTTATCAATTACTCAAGCTTTTTAATTTATGGCTTCCATATTTAAATTGGGGCAAAGATGCTCACTTCTCAAAGGGCCATTATTAAAACTTGAAAAAACAAATATAAACATTTTAATAAAATTATATGTTTGCCTTTTGTGGGCCATTTCCAGAGGATGGAGGAGTAGCTTCATGAACTGCGCATTCATTCGTCAAAACTTCAGCTCCTGAATCAACTTCATTATAGTGATAGTTAACAGCTGTATAAACCTACATTTAAAATGATAAAAGTATAATTAAAGAGATGTATATTAGATACATTTCTAAACAATCTATTCTTCAAAATGGTGAGATGATATTAAAAGTTTAAATGTGCATCATGCAGACAGAAGTTTGATTACCACAGACATTTTATTTTAAATTGAAGGTGAAATGCAGTAATAAGGCAGTCTTTTATTTTGAAATGTCTTTTAAGGCTCAGCACAATCAGAATTGGAAGTACTCTAAAAAAAAAAAAAAACAAAAAACTTCAAATTATAGGGAATGGAAATTTCCCAGCACCTGAAAATTTTAACTTATATTATATCCTTCCAATATCCAGTCCTGATGAAAGACAGAAGGTAATAAAGATTTAGGTATTTTAGATGTAGCCCCTTTTTTTATTCCCTTTCAGCATATTACAGAAAAATATTACTTTGTTTCTCTTCAACAGACATTTTTATAGGTAGGAAACTAGAAGCAGATTCAATACTAATTCTAAATCCATAGAATTAGCATTATCGTAGGTATTAATACTACGTTTCTTGGGTTCTATAGCCTAACAGTAACTAATTAAACACCTGTTGTATGCAGAACAGCCATTGTTTAAGCAAAAACAAGCCAAGAAACAAAAAGTAGTTTCTCCCAGGGAGTATACATTTAAGTTGACAAGAAATTAATAAACCATAACACCTAATGTAAAAGGGCAATTAAACATGTTTGTAGGCATACGTGATACGGCCAAAGCTCAAAAAATATACTAATAGTTAAACAAAAAAATAATTAAGAACAGGAAGAATATATTTAGCTAATTCACCTTACCGGAGGTATAACATAACTCCTTTGTTCCCCAGTAGGCCATTGTGGTGGCATCTAAAAAAAAAAAAAAAAAAAAAAAAAAAAAAAGGGAAATATTTAAATATTCCTACACTTTTCACAAGGATATGAGATAGATAATGTTGGGGTATTTGTCATGCTGGCTTCTTGAACTTGTTATAAAAAACAGAATGAAAGAAAGTAGTACTTTATTTCTAATACTTGAGGATTTTATTATTACTTTCATATAAAAACTCTACCTTTTCTTTAATTTTCTGAGGTTGGCATTCAGGAAAACTCAAAGATAGTATTCTTTGAATTTATTACCATAGATATATGGTCATGGATCATAGATATAGTCATATCTATCGATACATGAAGGGGACACCAAACTTTCTAAAACAATAAAAGAAAAAACTTACTGCTAAGTACATTCCTGTCAAAATATCATTCCCTTATTTCTAATAATACAGGAGATTTAATTCAAAGTTTTTCTTAAATTTTAGGCATACTCAATTAATTTAAATGAAAAACTATTTACATAAATAAAGGCCTCAATAATATCCTAAAGTAAGTCATTTGTTTCCTCTTAAATTACCTGATAATTATAAACAGGCAGATGATATCCTGTGATGACCTGAACTGGTGAACTTGGATAAGGAGGATATGCCTGAAAATAAAAGTTTCAGAAGAAATGTAAAGAAGGAATATTTTCCTCAAACAATAAATATATGAAAATGAAGAAATCTTAATTATTTTCCTATATGCAGTACAGGACCCTATTTGAGGATTGGCTTCATAAAGAAAAAAGTATTCTCTAGGAGGAAGGGGTAAGTAAGGGAAGTGACTGATTTTGCCAGTTTACGTTTATATCATTTGTATATTTATTGCCACACAGAAGTTCTTTCTTATACTGGTGGACAAGACTTAAAGAGTAGATTTCCATGTTAAAGTTATATTAATACATTTGCTATTTCTCTGTAAAAATATTTTTGGTAGTTTTGTATTTCTTTGACAGTATCATGGAGTAATGTGTAGTCAATGTATAGTCTTCCTACAGACCTATGGCTCTTTTTGTGTTTTACTTCTAAAAGTTAAGGGCAATATATAAACCAAAATGGGAAAAGAGGTAGTAAAATATACTCTATCTTTAAGTAAATATTACTGATAAAAAAAACTTCTAGGTATGAATATACTCAGAATAGGTAATAACACAGTAAATGTTAAGAACAAGTGGTTTTTTTCTTCGAGCCATGTTTGGAACAAGAAAAATAAAAAATATACACTACACTTTAGGTAGATAGAAAATGTAAACAAAGCAGAGACACTGCAGTACATTTCATTATTATTGTTTCTTTTATGCAAATAATATGTCTTTTAAACTGAAGAAAATAAAAGAAACACTGTCATCAATAGGAGATAGTAAATATTCCACATACCACTTCAAATATTGACGTAACCAACCGGACCAAATTGTATGCCTGATTTATAGTTTACAAGTACAGCTAAGTCATCAGAAACCTATCCATTCTAGAACCAAAATATATCCAGAAGTCAGCAATCTTTATGGGAAGGCATCTAGACATTATTGCAAATAAAGAGTAACTCGACAAATGGCTAACCTTAGAGAAGAATAAGCAAGGCAGACTCATGAGAAAATCTGCCTTCATATATTTTATGAATTGTTGTATAAGGCAAAAAAGGAAAAGACATGTTCTTTGTGGTTAAAGAGGTCAGTTTCAAGATAAAGGTTTACAAACTATATAGAAGCAGATTTTAGCTTAGAATAAGGAATAACTAAGAATGACAGACTTACAAAAATAGATTTCCCATAGCCATAAGTATTCAAACAGAAATAGTGTTACCACTTATTATGGAAATTGCTTATATAATTCCACAGGGGAAACGAAGTGAGACTGGCTTACTTTTAAGGTATTCCCATATAAGAACTCCAATACTAATAAAATGAAAAAACAAAAACCAAACCAAAACAAAAAAACAAACACAGTAACGTAGGTAATTCTTACCTGAACATACTGAGTTATAGGATTCATCATGGTTGAAGGCTGCACGTAAGTTTCAGCATTTGGATTACTCCAGACACTCTGAAACTGTGGTGGAGGAGGAGGATTAAAAACCAAAGGACGTGGCTGCACATGATAAGCACCTTTGTAAAGAATAAAAAGAAAACAAAGCCTATTTTTAGTTCTCTGAAAAGCTACATATGTGTCAACAAGAAAAATTCCTCTCTTTACTCACATAAATTTTGCTTCCTGATTGCAGGGCCCAGTTTCAGCTTTTTACCATGAAAATTTATCTGTGACTGAAAATAGTAACAAAAGTAGAATCAATTTTGAAGTCTTTACTTCCAAGACCTTCATAAATATCCTAAATGTTCTAAAAGTTTCTACTATCTGAGAAGATCAGTGGTAAGAACATAGTAAATAAAAATTTATTAGCACCTTACCATCACTACTCAAGTGTCAAGAGGTGTCATGGAATTTGATCAAAACCTTTACATTCTGTCTCCAGTTCAAGAAGCTAGATGCCCAAACAAGTTATGTAAGATTACTCAAGTTTGAATTTCAAAAAGGAAGTATATCTATTTCTATATTTTATATTTTTATTTATTTCAGAGAGGAAGGTGGAGGGAGAGAGAGATAGAAACATCAATGATGAAAGAGAACCATTGATCAACTGCCTTCTGGCCACCCCACACTGATGATCGAGCCCACAACCTAAGCATATGCCCTGACCAGGAATCACTGTGACCTCCTGGTTCCTAGGTCTATGCTCAACCACTGAGTCATGCTGGGTGGGCTCTATCTTTATATTTTATATAAGACTGAACATGTATTTGGGGCTCAACTAATACTAAACATTGCATCCAAAGTCTAATTAAGAGATTTTCCCATAAGAAGACTACTTACTTCTACTATCTTCTGCACATCCACATCATTATAAAATGAAACAAATCCATAGCTAGAAAGGCAGATAAATGAAGTATGAAATCATCACCATAACTGAAAGTTTTGAAACTTCTAGTATTCTATGAAATAATTAACAAAAGTGATAATAAAGTATGAAGAATACACATTTTTAAGATGTACATGATATTCTATAAATATTATTGCTTTTTTTCCTTACAAGTAGTGTGAGAACCTTATTCATTAACAGAAAATTCCCATCTAGAAACCTAAATATAATTTACTGTCTATGGCAAAAAGGTTAAAATTTAAAATACAGTGAAATGTGCAAAGAAAACAATTCTTCGATAAAAATAATTAATCCACTTAAGTTAAATAAATAAAGATGAGAAATATTTAAATGCAAATAGTAGGAAATTAAATGAAAGAGAGCTGGCAGCAAACTTTTATCTCTACATGGAAGAAATTAACAAAGCAACGAATTTCATTTATACAAATACGTATAAAATATGTTTTGAGTTCTGCCTCTAGTAATCTACAAACTAGTTCATATTTATTTTATATTTCATATTCAGTATATGTTTTACTTACCCTTTGGATACACCAGTTCTATCAGTGATTATCTTCACTTCTTTTACTGAACCATATCTAGCAAAGAAACTTCTAATTTCGGCTTCATCCATCTATGGAAAAGAATTTGACTTCAAGAGTAAATATTCAGCATTCGAAAATTTCAATTATACTATAAAAGAAGATTTGATGTGGAACTATTTTACCCAAGTATCCTCAAACTACCTGTAGCTCTTTGTCAAAGATATTTTCAGTCCCCATAGGTTAAACACAAAACTAGTTCCAATACTGCATGAGATACAAAATCCTTATGTTTGCAATAAGCACAAAAATCCCATCATTCCTAAGACATATTCTTAAATCAATTAAATATGAATACAATACCCTAACATCAATTCCACCAACAAAAACGGTGTTTGGCATGATTTTGCCTTCAGGTAAAACATAGCCTTGGCTGGTTGTAGATGATGAGGACTGGGTGCTGGCCTCTCTGGAGATGGTTGACTTTGGAGTCTCAGAATTTGTAGCAGACTGTAATTTGGTAAACAGATATAGAGATATCATCAGTAGATATACAGGCAACCATACAATGTGAACTATAATTTTTTAAAGTATAAAACATTTTCATATAAATCATTTTCATTGTAAATTAGCAATATAGCTTAATTCAAGCTCAGGTATAAGGTAATCACCGCAGATCACCATGAAATGTTAAAAGGGTATATAGTACTTACTTAAACTTAGTGTTGCTCATTGCTATTTCTTATGGTAGAATACTGATTCTATATTGAGTTTGTGAAAATGCTATGTGAACTGGTAAAATATAACTAGCAAATTCAAGTTTGTAAAAAATAAATTTAAGTTAGCCTAGTCTATGCCAATAAGCAAATTTTCATTTTATAAGTAACTTATTAAAAAGCATGGTAATTATCAGTCTTACTGGTAATTCCAATTTCCACAGTGGGCTGCTAGATGTATACCATCTTTATTTTCAGAAAAGGAGGCCCACATATGAAGCTCATTGTTTTCTTGGATTCTGATTAGAACTCTGTGTTTAGTCTTCCCACACTAAGGTTAATATAAATTCTCTGAAGCAGAATTTATTGGTAATATATTCTGGAAAGGTAGTAAAGTGTAATAAAACAAAAATTGATTTAGTCAGGAGATGTAGATTTCATGTCCCTTACTAAGTTATAAGCCACTTACTTTGCAGCTGTTTATTGCTAGGAAAATTGCTTGGAGAATGAGATGAAATAACATCTGTGAATTCATTTTGAAAAGAGTATGCCAATATAAGTTACTGAATTTTCAATAATTAAAAAAAACACTTATTTAATAAGTAATTTTAAAAAGTAAAGCAATTTTCCTTCCTGGTTTTACTACTAACTTATTTATTTTGTATATACTTTATTAATTAACAACTAAGTTGAATTGGAACTTTAAGAAATTATTTTATGGTACATCTGCCTATTAGAAATTCTTTTATAAAATACTTATTGATTATAAGAGTTATTATAAGTACAAAAGGCAGGAAAAGGAGAGATAAAACTATTACACTTCTGTTTATGGAGAAAAACAAGGACAAGACTACAAATTGCTATACTAATTAGAGAGGAAACAAAAATTGTCAAATCACATAATTTGAGCATTTTGGTTTTTCTGATTTAGGGCTTATGATTGTTATTTTGGTTTCTATTTGAATACTTAATTCTTTCCTTTTACTATTGTATTGTGACATGTCACAACAATTAGGTGGGAGAGAGTGATCTATTTCTAAACTTTTTCCATTATAAAACATAAACATTGCAGTCCTATCTAATAAAGAAGGAATATGCTAATTGGTCCTCACACTGTCTAAAAGACCGCAGTGCCCAAAGTCAATAAGAAGGGAATATGCTAATTTACTGCCATGCCCTCAAAGATGGTGGTGCCTACAGCCACAAGATGGCAGCACCCAGTCCTCTCAGCCCTGCTAGGGCAGCAGGCGTGCTGCAAGGCCAGGGCATGCCTGCCTCCAGAGACCCCGAGTCCCCTCAACCCCCCAATCCATCAGGGCTGTCCCAAGGTGCAGGCAAGCCTTGGATCACAGCTGCCTAAACAGGCAGTCGGACATCCCTCTCAATCCAGGACTGCTGGCTCCCAACTGCTTGCCTGCCTGCCTTCCTGATTGCTCCTAACCATTTCCGCCTGCCAGCCTGATCACCCTAGAATCACTCCCCTGCCAGCTTGATTGATGCCTAACTTCTCCCCTGCCAGCCTATTTGCCCCTAACTGCCCTCCCCTGCAGGCCTGGTCCCTTCCAACTGCCCTCCCCTGCTGGCCATCTTGTGGTGGCCATCTTGTGTCCACATGGGGGCAGCCATCTTGTGTGTTGGAGTGATGGTTAATCTGCATATTACTCTTTTATTAGATAGGATAGAGGCCTGGTACATGGATAAGGGTAAACTGGTTTGCCCTGAAGGGTGTTCAGGATCAGATAAGGGTAAACTGGTTTGCCCTGAAGGGTGTTCAGGATCAGAGAAGGCCTGTGGTGATTTGCAGGCCAGCCACGCCCCCCAGGAACCCAAGTGGAAGCCTTGCTTGCTATCTGGGATTTATCTATCTTCTATAATTGAAACTTTGTAGCCTTGAGCAGAGCCAAGACTCCTGCTTGCTCAGTGGTAGGAGCCATTTTTGTTGGGATTTATCTTCTATAATTGAAACTTTGTAGCAGAGGCCAAGGCAAGCACTGTGGAAACTTGGCTTCCTCCATTGCAGAGGCAACTCAAGACTCCTGCTCTCTCCAGTTCCATGGCTGCGACCATTTTTGTTGGGATTTATTTATCTTCTATAATTGAAATTTTATAGTCTTAAGCTGAGGTCTAGGTTGGCCAGGGCAGGCGGAAAGCTAGCTTCTTCCATTACTGGGAAAACCCAAGCCTCCTGCTCTTTCCGTGGCCACAGCCATCTTGGTTGGGTTAATTTGCATACTTGCTACTGATTGGCATGGTTTGGAGGTGTGGTCAATTTGCATATTACTCTTTTATTAGATAGGATACACACAAACAAACACACACACACACACACACACACACACACACTAACACACTACTGATTTCAGGAAGGAAGGGAGAGGGAGAGAGATAAAGAAACATCCATGATGAAAATCATTGATTATCTGCCTCCTGCATGCCCCACACTAAGGATCAAGTTCACAATCTGGGCATGTGTCCTAATTGGGAATCAAATTGGACCTTCTGGTTCATAGGTCAATGCTCAACTAATGAGTCATGCTGGCAGGGCAGAAGGATGCTTTTTTAATTCACAGGTATAACAACAGGCCATAAAACTGTGCCAGATTATAAGATATTATATTAATGTATTGATTCTCTACCAGGGGAGACTTTGCAGGATAGGGGCATTTTGGTTGCCACAACTGAGTGCTGATTAAGGGCAGGGACACAAGAAACATCTATAATGCAAAGGGAAGCCCACCACAACAAAGAATTATCTAGTCCCACATTTTAATTGGGTCATGTTTGAGAAACACCATGATAGTGTTGCCAGAATTGAAGAGAAACAGTTTTAATTTTCATACTCTATTTACAAAAGTAAAATGGGTATTTGAAACAACATAACAGTGATTTGGGAAAAAGAGAAAAAAATCCATTAGATATTACAGGAAATTTGGCTTGGAGGTGGGTGTATAGATTGGCTGCCTGCTTAATTGGGATATTAAATATAAAATTCATCAGATTATTTTACCAGTTGTCATAATGCCTTAAATTAAGGCACCATCATATCCTAGTCCTTAGCCAGCAGGTGGCGCTCAAAGCTAACAAAGTAAGCAAAATACTCCATTTTAACAAGACTGAATAGCAAGGATTTAAAAACTCCTACTGTGTGTATTTATATATAACTAGAGGCACAGTGCACGAATTCATGTTCCAGTGGGGTCCCTTGGCCTGGCCTGCAGTGATTGGGCTGAAACCAACGGTCCGACATTCCCTGAGGGGTCCCAGATTGTGAGAGAGCATACTGGTGCAGGCCTCTAGTATGCATATAAGATCTCTGGTTAATCTCTTCCTGCCCTCCTGCCTCTCTTTTCCCCTTGAGATTTATCAGTCTGTTCCATTTGCGCCCTGGTGGTCAGAGTGTGTGTCATAGCTACCGGTAGAATAGTCAAACGTTACCACACTTAGCATATTAGCCTTTTATATATATGTATAACAGTTGGACGGGAGTTTGTGTTTTCAAACTGTAAAGAGATCATTTGTGTGTATAGATGGGGATAGGAAAGGCACCAATACAGAAACAGTGGAAAATAGAAGAGGAAGTAGAAGAGAAAGAAAATTCAGTTTTCATAAAAAAACTTTTCAGAGGGGAAAAAAAAAGAATACTTCTCAATTCATTTTACAAAACTAACACCATTTGACTCACAAAATCTAATTAAGATAGTCCACTCCTGCCCACAACAAAGATGTGAAATTCAAACAATATATAAAAATATATAATTAAGACAATTTATATTGGGAATGCAAGGATGGTTAATTCTTAGCAAGGCTATTATTACAATTCACTAATGAAAAAATATTTGATAAAATACAGCATTCCTATTTACATTTTAAAAAAACCCAAGTACAATAGAAATAGAAGAATCTTATTTACTATCAATCTAATTTAATTCTAAGTCATCATCAGGCTTAAAGTAAAACATTATATGCTTAATTCCTTTGAAATTAGAAATAGGGCACTTCCTTATGAACACTAAATGTTTCTACTCTAAAATGACAAAGGATTAATATTAATATAGAGTTCTTATAAGTCATTAAAATAAAAGTATCCAAGTAGAAAGGTAAATTAAGAACTTATAAAGTTAATGACAAACTTCAATTTAACTAATAAGCATATCAATATGGTGATATTTTCCAGCTACTAAACTGGCAACTTGAATGGAGAATAGGTCATTCTACGCACCATCAATGGGAATATATACTGGTACATGCTTTATCAAGAGTAATTTGGAAAGATGTGCAACTTAAAATTGTTATAAAGTGGTCATAGCATACCCTTCCACTCCTAACAATTTATTTCAAGGAATTAATAGAATAAGCATGTCAAAACATTTACACAGCATTTTTTATAGTATTATTTTAATATTTAAAAAATTATTCATTATAAGGAAATTTGCTAAAACAAGTAATAATACAGATTATAATCTAACTTTATAAGTTCAAAATTATTTTTAAACTTATCTTTGGAAATAATATCCATTATATTAAATGAAAAATGGAAACTGTAAAATGATTATATATAGTATGGTACAACTTTTGTCAAATAAAATTTACCTATTTATATGCAATACATGCACTGGAAAGACATAGACATCAAAATTTTAACAGGTGCTGGGACTAAGATAGACCTCTATTTTCTTATATTGATTACTTTCAAATGAGATGTTACTTTCACAATCAGAAAAAAAGTCAATAATCTTTTAGCGTTGTTCTCCTTTTCCTCTAAAAATAGAGAAAAATGGTTGTAAATAACATAGTAACGCATAGTGATTATTAAATAATATGGCTAACTATGAACAGTTATAAATTACTTCCATGTAATCATAAATTTTTATTTCAACATTTATACCAAGGAAAGTTGTATATAAATTTTCTTCCTCTACTTCTTACAATAGAGAGAATAACAATTATTATACTACCAATAAATACTCATGATGTTTAATGCATTTGTGGCTTCATGGTTAGTCAAGTGTCCACAGAGTTCCATCTTGCGGTGGGGCGGAATCAGCTCCATCTATTTGCCTAGACTCCCAAACGTGTCCAACCCGCAAAATATGACTGTCTGTATGCTTGGTTTAAAGCTCTTGGTTTATTTAGAGACCGAAACTGTCCCCAAGAGTAAACAATGTTAAACTTCCCGATTCCCGCTCCCTGGTACAGAGAGCTGCCTTTGCTTGAAGCTCTCTGTACCCGGGAGCGGAAATCCTGGCGGGTTTTGTGCCGAAGCCGCCCCGCCCCCCGAGGGCGCCTCCCCCGCTTGCTGAGAGCTGCCCTGGCAGGAGGCCAGCCCGCGCCAAAACGCCAGGCCCAGGCCCAGGCCCTGGCCTAGCTCACAGGCCCGCCCTTCTGGACGCCTCCATTTGTGGCCATCTCCCCCCCCCTCCCCCCAAATCCCTGGAAACCACCACCCCAAGCCTCACACGGGCCAGGAAGGAGCCACTTTCTGAGGAAACTCCAGCTCTCGAAGTCGCGGAGCGGGTCCTTCAGAAAGTCTGTGCCAGGGGGGGTGTCCGATGGCGACAGAAGGACGCCATCTCAGAGGCCATGACTCTCTGCACAGGGTAAGCGTGGAAATGGCAGCTGGTGGTGGGGGGAGGTGATAAGTCAGGCACCGCGCACCCCACGCACGACCTGCCCTGGCTGCTTCCCCACGGGCTAGTTCGGGCCGGGGCGGGAGGAGGTGGTGGGCCTTGCACGTGGTCGGCGGAGGCCGCGCCCTTCCACCCCAGGCTTCGTGCTCCTCCTCCGGCTCCGAGGTGCCATGGAGCCCGCCCCTCCCCCCGCCCACACCGCCCCTCGCCCACCCGCTCTGAGGCCAGGCCGCGGCCTCGGGTGCACCCGGGCAGGCGCCTCCGGACAAGAAATCCAGGTGGCCCCCACTTCTAGTTCCCCTCCGTGCCTCGCCTTCTCCCCCTAAAAACCCCCTGAGATTCAGCTAGCTACCCCTCAGGCCTTCTCAGCTCACCATGATGGCGGCAGCGAGCAGTTCCGCTGACAGGGCTCGAGGACGAGGAGCAGGGGCCGCCCCTCTGGCACCACTCGCGGGACTGCTGTTGGGCCTGCTGGTGCCCGCCGCCTGGCCTCGGCTGGACAGTGGAGAAAAGGCCGAGGAGGAAGGAAAGGCGAAGGTGGCAGCGAGGCCCCCGAGTCCCGAGAGCCGCCGCACGAGACTGAGGGCGCAGGGGACTGAGGCGACCAGGGCGGCTCTGGGAAGTGCTCTGCGCCTGCTCAGTCCAGGGGACCCTTCGTCAGAGCCGCCTCAGCCAATGGGTGACACGGCCCCGCCCCCTTCGGGGAGATCTGGGGGGGGACGTCGGTGCCCACGTGGCGGGGGGGGGGTGGACGTGGGGGCCTTCGAAGGGGGTGCGTGCGGGCCGTGGGCAATGTGCAGCTGAGAGCCGCCACCCTGAGGTAGACAGACGGGCGGACTGACCCACAGACTACACCCATCACCCCCATACACACATCATCCCCGAAAGCGCCTTCGGGGCACATTTGAATTTAATATGCACGTTCAGCTATATTTTCAAATTAAAAAAAGACATTCGAATGTATTCTAGGCTCTAACTTCAAAATGGCGGCCCGAGTGCAGAGGATTTGCCCCATCACGATGATCCCTATGGCTGGTCCCTAAATCAATTGAAATGCCTATAGAAATAGAAAATAGAAACGAGCCTAAGCAGAATAGAAAACGAAATGAAAGATGAAATGAAATATGGACGCCTTTCTGTCAAATTGTAGATTGGATTGGATTGGATTAGAAAATTAGATTAGAAGAAATAGCCAGCTTTGTCAGGCCATTCGGGACGTTCATTTTTTAAAGAAGCATTATGGAAGTGCCTATAATCACCAGGTATCACAGATGCAGGAGTTAACAAAGCGGCAAATATCCCCCGCCCCCCCCCCCCCCCCGCCTCCACAGCCCCCGTTGGGAGTTTATATTTTAAGGGGGAGACTTTATCTTCCAGGCCTCACAAGAAGAAGCGAGGCCTGCCTAGAGGATTCTAGAACATTCTTAAGGTCAGAGAAATAGGGCTTAGAGCAAGGGCGAGCTCCGGAGTGGTTGGTGGAGGGAAACCACTACTTTGGGAACCGCTCTAATCCCCTATCCCCAGAGTGGGTAACTGACCACGACTATTACCTTCAAACCACCTTTGTACAAATGAAAGGCAAGAAAATGGTACTTTGTGAGATGGCAAAATGGTGGACTTCTGTAGCCTGAACAACGGTGTCGCTACAAACACCGAGCATTATCGGGTAAAGTAACAACTGACCTTCATTTTAATATGCATTTTAACCCCATAAAAAAAAGAACGAAGTGAAATTCTGAGATGCGAGAAGTTAGAATGAAATCCTGAGCCGTAACTTTTTAAACTGTTTCTCCTCTGGCCTTGGATTATGAGGGCTGGAGTGAAAGTGACCAACTTTCCTTATTTTATCACTGAAAAAACCGTAAACCTGGATAGTTGGTCATCCTGGGTGTGGCAAGCTGTTGTTAGTAACCTGCGGCCTGGTAGGACAGGGGCAGGTGGTAACGGTTTGGAGTAACCCAAAATCTTAGCTGAAACTGAATACTCTACAATAAGCCATTGTCCCCAAAAGAGATAATCTTTTCCTGAAGGCGGAGGAGGGAAAATACAACACACCCAATGGACAGCCAGAGGAGGAAGCTTGTCTCATTTCTGCATTAAAAGAAAAAAATTTTTTAATTCTGATGAAATTTTGAAACCTCATACTTGAATTTCACAAAAGCACTTATGTTTTGTTGGACTCTCAAATCTAGAAATTGACTCCCCTACCCCCCACTTTCTCCCAAAAATGATCCTGGCAGAAACAAACATAAAACCAACCTGGAGAGACATTTCTGTAAAAGGCTGAAAGGGATTCTCATAAGAAAAGGACCCTTTAAAGATAAGCTCACAATGAACAATTATAAGATACTATCATAAATAAGAATGGCAGACAACAACAACAAAAAGATTAAAATGCCAAAAAGTTAAAGAAGAAGCTTCTGTGTGTGTGTGTGTGTGTGTGTGTGTGTGATATGTCTTTTATCTCAACTTATTTGGAGTAATACACTCTTTTTAAGGTAATTATTCTTTTAAAAAATATATTTTATTGATTTTTTTTACAGAGAGGAAGGGAGAGAGATAGAGAGTTAGATACATTGATGAGAAAGAAACATCGACCAGCTGCCTCTTGCACACCCACTACTGGGGATGTGCCCGCAACCAATGTATTGTACCTGCCCTTGACTGGAATCGAACCTGGGACCTTTCAGTCCGCAGTGGTAGTTTGGCTCTACCACTGAGCCAAACCGGCTTCGGCAATTTTTAAGGTAATTATTCTATTTAAAAGACTAAAATAATATCTTTACTCTCCTCTTGGATAATTCAAAGGCCTTAGAATGTTTTTAGAGCTGCCTCCCAATTTATAAGGTATTATAGGCCCAGTGCACAAAATCAGTGCACAGGTAGGGTCTCTAGCTGCTGCCAGCCGGGGGCACCTTCCTTTCCCCGGCCTCCTGTCGCCACTGCCGCTGGCCCCACTCCCTGGTTGAACTCCTGGTTGAGGGAACAATTTTCATATTAGGGTCTTATTATGTAGGATTATTATTCACTATTTTAGTGCTATCATATTTTCCTCCTATAAATTAGACATGTTTTTTAGACTCTCCCACCTGTATAAAAATAGTTTGCTTACCTTTTTTTTTTTTTTTTGCATATCTCAGTTCTTTCTTCAGATTAATTATTTGTACCTGAAGTAAATTCTATGTAATTTTCTTTGATGGAAGTGGTGAGCTCTCAGATTTTTTGCATCTTAAATTCTTTAATTTTGCCCTTTCTCATGAAGACAAATTTTACTGGATATAGTATAATTCTATATTCACAGTTGTCTTCCTTTGGTCTCAGAATAGTTAACCTATTTAATTTTCTTCTGGTTTCTGTTGATACTAAGAAATCTGTTGTCAATCTAATTGTTGTTATGGTCTATGTTTTGAAATTTCACAATGATGTGACTGGGTGTGGAGTTTTAAAAATTTCTCCTGCTTATGAGTTTTTGGGCTCTTTGGATTTGTTGGTTAGCTTTCAATAACTTAAAATACTTGATCCATTTTTTTTTTTTGGTCAAAGATTAATTGGTTAAGGAATTTAACCTACTTTTTATATTTTATATCCCATAAGCAATTCTTATAGTCATTTTTGTTTAGATCATGACTTTTTTGAAGGTTGGTGGTATTTTCTTGCAATTTGAGAAATCTTCATTTAATAGAGAAAAAAGAAGTGTTATTTAATATCACAATTCACTGTAACCATTTCGGTGTGTTGAACTGGGAGCATCACTCATATAAATTCAAAAATAAATCTCATATGATGCTTCCTCATCCTTTAGAACAGCGATTTTTAGCTGATGTGCCACAAGAATTTTTAAAACATGCAATACCTGACTATTTAGTAAGAGGAACTGACCTCTTTTCCCTTAGATTGTCAAAATTAAAAAGTGATTACAGCCAATACAATAGCTGTCTGGTGTGAATGAATCAATATTATACCTATTTTTTTTGGGGGGGGGGGAGGGATCACATTGGCAAAATATATATTTTGGTGCATTGCAAAATTTTAGTAATTAGTTCATGTGTGCCCTGATATGAAAAAGGTAAAATCACTGCTTTAGAGGTTGATAGAACAGGGAGGAAAAAAAATAGCTTTTTTTTTTTTTTTTTTTTTTTTTTAACCTCCTTTGCCAATTCTGTTGTACTCCTAAAGCCTGGGACTTTGGATAGAAGACTTACAATCAGTAAAGCACTCTCAAACTTTATTTAATTGCAAAGCATTTCATGATTTTTGTTGTATCTGCTCTAAAATCTCTACATTATTATTTACCTAATTTTTTAAAAACTGACTCAATGTTTTTCTACTTAATATTTATGAAATCACATTTATTGTGTTATATATTTTTTAGCAATGCACAATAAAATAAATATATAAGTACTAAAATTTAAAATAATACTTACCTGTGGTTCTCTTTAGATCACACTCTCAGGTCAACAGGTAGCATACTTTTGGAAAATTCTGGATTAGTGGAACTCTTTATCTGGTCTTTGGAAATGCAAAGTTAGGTCAAAGGCATGAGGGAGGTGGAGTGTCAAGTTTTCTGCATAATAAATAAGAGTAATTGAATTTTAAGGGGGAAACTAATAAGCTCAAAAAGTGAATGTCTGGGTATCTGGAGAAAAAAATAATTTTGCAAAATAACAAGAAGTTGCAGCCTGCTTTGAAAAATGGTATCTGGAATCATCTGGAGGCTTTTAAATGTTTGTATTCCCAGACTAATTTAATCAGCTGAAACCCAGACATTGGTGTTTTGTGTGTGTGTGTGTGTGTGTGTGTGTGTGTGTTTAATGCTTTTTTAGATTACTCCAATACACAACCAAATTTAAAACTCTTTGCTATCGAACTTTGCTACTCTGTGTGGTCCTGACCAGCAGCTTTGCATCACCTGGGAGCTATGGAATCTCAGAACCCTCTTCTAGACATAATGCATCAGAATCTGCATTTCAACAAGACCTCCCATTTGTTTAGAAGCACATTAAAATTCAGGAAGTTCTGACATAAACAACTTGCATCTTTGGATTTGAGAATGCCTGCCTTACAGAGAAAACCTGCTTTCCCAGCCGCTCTTGCAGCTAGAGTTGGGCATATGACCTAACACAACACCAATGATATACTCACCTAAATTTTGAATATGATGCAATAAAGCAGTGGCTTCAGAGAAAACATTTTGGAGAAAGGTGGCAATAGCAGCAGCAGCCATGGCATCAATTACAGTAGCCACATCCACTTCTGTCAGTTGTGCAAACTGTGATGCAATTCAGTGCACAGGGGTGGCAGCCGAAGTTTCTTCACTGGTCCAGTTTTGCAGCATGATTCCATGTGTCATTCCTGGAAATACAGACTCCAAGCCTGATTATTTAGTCCTTTCTGAGATTCCTTTTCTGCTTACATCAGCCAAAATTAAGGTGCTTGTTGCTTGCAACACAGAACTTTGAATGAAATAGGTAATGAGAGCGGTCAACCACAGCACTTTTAAGACAAGGGTTAACGGCTAAAATTTTTATGGCTTTTGCTCTGTGATCCCACAACATGCTTTGTGCCATTAGTGTTTTGTGAAGGATGTCAAGAAAAAGGTCTGTTTTCCTTCCTCTGTAACAACGTGTTATAGACATGACTGCATTCAGGGCTGCAAGATGATTCACAGATGAAATAATTAAGCAGAAACAGAAGCTCAGAGCATAAAGTGAGCTGGAAAAGCATAAATCATACTCTCAGAATTCCCAGAGGGATAGGAAGAAGCGTATGCTATTCCCACTGTATGTGGGCTAGGACTTATAGAAAGTACTAGTATTGATGGAAAATATGTACTCCTTTTAATGTACTTATAGAAGATGCATAAGTATGTGTACTTATAGAGTACACATGATTTAGAATATGTAATGTTTTATTTTAATACAAACGTTATTATACTGTATGCATCTTGCAACTTGATATTTTTCCTTTAATAATATGACTCAGACTTCTAATGTCAGTATATTGATCTACCTAATTCCTTTTTATTGTGGCATAATTTTACATGACATGGATATACCATAGTTATTTAGCCATTCCCTGGCCAATGAGCATTTAGGTTTTCTTTACTTTTTTATTGTTACAAATAATATACAATCAACTTGTCTAATGGGAACCACGTAACTATTTTTCTGCAGTAAATATCAAGAAGTATGCTGGCTGGCTCATGAGATAAGCACAATTCAAATTTTAATAGCATGAAATTGCACTTTAAAGTGCTGTACCAATACTTACTAATTTATAACTGTGAGAGTCCCATTTGTCTATTCATTTGCCAATATTGATATTATCATACTTTAATTTGCAAACTCCATGGGTAAGAAATGGCATCTGATTTTTGTTTTACTTTTCATTTCCCTGATTGCTTATAGAATTGAGCCTCTTTTCTATTGTTTGTTGGCTGTTCAGATTCCTCTTCTGGGAATGCTCTGTTTTTAGCCTTTGGCCACTTTTCTTTGAGGTTGCTTATCTTTTTTATATTGTTTTGTGGGAATCTGGCTTATTCCTTTTTTTTCTCTCCCCAGATGCTTGGGCAAAGGAAAAAGCAATATTGGAACCTCCTTGAAATTCCAGTCCAGTGTTATGAACCAGAGTTACATTCATTTCTTAGCATTTCTTTCCCTTAACTGAAGAGAGGTAAGCCACGAAAGAGAGAAAAGAAAATCCCTGGTGTAAACACCATTATACTTCTCAATGCCTTTGAATATCAAATCTTCCTAACAAATCAGAGAAGAGCTCTTATTTAAGTCAGTCAGTCCTTCATTTTCAAAGGAATTATCAAAGAGGAGGAAAAATATCAGGAGGTGTGATTTCTAAAGACTTTTTTGTTTTTTTTTTTTAGGCAGAGTAAAAAATTGCAGAGAAATCTGCTGAGGGCAACAATGCACTGAAGTCCAAAACTTTTGAAGTTCTGATCTTGTTCCTGGCTCCCACAATTTAGAGTGAGAATAGCTGTAGAGAAAAGGGGCGGATAGGCGAATAAATACAACATTTACGAGGCCAGTATTTAGAGCTTAGCAGGAAAATCTCTGAAAACAATTTGATTAACACAAACATAAATTAATCTTTGATTATTCTGAAAAGGAGAAGCTCAGGTATTTCCTTTCCCCTCTCTAAGCATTTTTTCTTTTGTCTTATGTGGAATTGACCTAGGGGAAAATCTGTCTATAGTTTCCTTTTGGCAAACACTTTGTTTTGTGTAGCTGCAGCTAGTGTTTCAGCCAACCTGGACAAGGAAAAGGAAGTGAAAAGACAGAATAAAACATAAGTTTGAAAGAAAATCACAGAGTGAAGAAAGAAAAGAAGAGAATACACATATTTGAAAAGAAAAAAAAAGTTGAGGAAAACATTATTTTGTAATTTCCCATATCTGGTTAGTCAACAAATTCCATTTGTTTTTCTTTAAATTAATTTTCTAATAGCTCTTCCTTTCTATTTACACCTTTTTTTTTTTTTTTTTTTTTTTTGGTAGACCATAGGAAATACCCTTAGGTATAACAATAACAACAGGTCATGCTTTCTTTATTCTGTGCCTGATGATTCCAAAAGCTATATGACTGAAACCCATGCCACCCAAATCTCCATCAAACACTACTGTCAGCATATTTCTGTTATATCAGCTCATGAACCATCCGGAGTTCGCTAGTTCCAGTTTCATCCTATTAGATTTAATCATGTCAGCCTGGCTCTTAGAACCCTTTAACAAATATGACTTTACATAGTCATAATAATAATAATCAGACTGTCCTCCAATAACATTTCTTTCTCTTTCTGCCTTCTGTATTCCTGTCATTTGGAATGCCTTTCCAGCTCTGCTTTTTCTCTCAACTCTACCTATTCTTGAAGGTCTTGCCAAGTTTTCCCTTCTCTGTGAAATTTGCTGTCTATTCCACCTCTCCTTTCTTCTCTCATAACCATTTCAGTGCCTACAGTATGTTATGTGCAAGTTTGGATGACAGTACGTGTGAAAGTGGGAAGGAGTATATCAAGTCTTCGGCTTTGCATTGGGTTAATATTGCCTCTAGCATTTAATGACATTGGGCAAGCCATTTACCTTCTCTGGAGCTCCACTTTCTCCTCCATAAAAAGTGGGTACCTTAAAGAATCAGTGGAAGGATAAAGTAGGTGGAAGGATAGGTATATGGTGCTTAATATTGTACCTGCACCATAAAAAACTACATCCGATAAACCAGTATTTTTCTACTTGTCCTCCTAACCTCTTCTCAAAAAACCTGTTCCTGCACAGCCCCATAAGAGAGAACTGCTGTTTTGGATAGCGGTACCAGGATGCCTGTTTAAAAGCGACAAAATAATACAGATTTTAAAAAGCACACACAACTAGATTAATATGAAATCTAGATGTAAGCAGTTCCAGCATTGATGTTGAGGCTCAAAGATGTTAGGGCCCTGAATGAGCTTATCTGGGATTCTTTGGTTAGTACCATAAAGCATGACTTACCCTCAGAGTCAAGAACATGGAAAGAAAGAAGGGACTATCCTTATATTTCTCTTTTATTTGTGAGGAAAATCTTTTCTAATAGACTTCCTTTTATACATATTGGCCAGAACTGTGTTATGTATCCTCTTCCAACTAAAAGAGAGTCTGGGTGTTTATCTGACAAAAGGGATTCATACTAATTGATTCATCTGCTTGGCTTAGGCACATTCCTGCCTGAAAACAGAAGTGGGTTCTATTATCAAGGAAGAAGAGGAGATGGCTGTAACAAAGGTGTCAGCCTTTGGGCAACTCAAGATGCTACATGACCTCTTTCTTCTGGTACCTTCTGGGAATGAACATTGACCTAAGCTGAGTCAATCAGATTTTATTCCATTAGACTTTGAAGTAAGAGCTTAAGAATCAGTAGGTTTTTTTTCTTTTTTTAAAATACATTTTATTGATTTTTACAGAGAGGAAGGGAGAGGGATAGAGAGTCAGAAACATAGATGAGAGAGAAACATCAATCAGCTGCCTCCTGCATACTCCCCACTGGGAATGTGCCCGCAACCAAGGTACATGCCTTTGACCGGAATCAAACCCCGGATTCTTGAGTTTGCAGGCCCATGCTCTATCCACTGAGACAAACTGGTCCCGGCAAGAATCAGTAGTTCTTGATTCCAGTGCCTATTGATATACCTTGGCACCTTTCCAATAAAGTCTCCTTTTAGCGGGTTTCTGTTTCTTGAATCAAATGAGTTCTAATTAAGCCAGAGACTCCCTTAAATGGTCTCAAGTAATAATCACTAAAATAATAACTACTATAATATTTACTATCCTATTTTGTTTTGAAATGGTTTCATGAATGTTAGTCTCATCTTACACATAGCCTATATATTCTATAAGGCAGAAGTCAATTGTGCGCTTTGTTTCTCATAGTTCCTAAACTACTGGTATTAAACACACGGTATCATGAGCTCCCTTAATACTTGTTGAATGAATGATTGGTTGGTTGCTACACTTTTTAGTTAATATTTCTAACTGTTCCAGAAGTAGATAAAAATCCATCAGATTAGCAAAATACAATTCCAGATTGCTCATTTGATAAATTTTAAATCTTTTAAAATATAGCAAATTGACAAAGAATAAAGAGATATATTCCAATTTAAAAACATGCATCTCTAAGAGGTAATACTGTGGGTCTATTTCATAATAGTAATCTAAATCTTTCAAATTTTCCACATAGGATATGAAAATAAAAATGTTAATTTGAAAAGAAGTAATCAGGAAGAAATATATATTTGGCTGTTTATTACATGCTTCTTAATTTCCATTTTTTATCTAAGGATATGATTACAAATAAACTAACATTAGAGACATCAACTTTTAGCTTTAATTGCATAGTATAAAATTTGGATTTGGATTTCTTTTTAATATAGATTAATATTAATTCAGAAGAAAGTTGAACACAACTTTTAAATGCATATAATACCAAATTATAAGTTTTTCCTTAAAGAACTTTAAAATATCCCTATTTGATTTAAAAATTAACAAAGACTGCTTGGCAATGTTTTAAAATCATTTGGGTTTTCTTGACATCTCTGCTCATTGCTTAAAAGAAATGCTACTTTGTTAACAGATCATTCCAATGTTTATTGGGCATTTGTGCAGTCTGACAAGTAAAAACAAAATTTCTCCGGAATCCAGTATCACAAAGGCTTTTGTTTTAAGCTGCAAATTAGACAAATCTGTTTTTTCCCTAACTCACTGAGCATTTTACATCAAACAGCCTCAGTTTAAGTAAATATCCATTCCTTTAAAAAACAAAATTAATATTAGAATTCTTTTGGTTTGTAAAAAGAACTAGATTCAACAGGTTCCAGATGTTGTAACTGGCTCACAGATGTATCCAAAATAACAATAAGTAGAGTACATTTTTTTGTTTTGATTCCAAGAAGAAACAATTGCCACTTATGAATTCACATTAGGGCCACAAAAAATTGTACTCTTGTACCAAGTAAATAAACACTGTTGTTTTAGCAAAGTGCTTCAAGACATGATGTTATACAAATACCACACAATCCAATCACAGAATGGGCAGCAGATACAGATTTCTTATCTTTATAAATTCATTGCTGTTGATATTAAAAGGCTACCAGGCTCCAATATTCATCCATGCTACATTCAGATGTGCAAAGAAAAGGTAGCTCTTTACATTTAACTTTTTCACAGGCCCTTGTGAGAGTCACAAAACGTGAAGACCAGAGTAGGGAGTGAGTGAGAGGGAGGCAAGCTCTAATCTGTCCTGTTGATAATATTTCAGTCTCTTCTGATGTCAATAGTCCCATTTGGGGTGGACTCATTCATTTTGTGTTTCAGGATGAGATGAAAGTTTCCCTCCTATTTTCTCTCAAAAATAGTGGTCATTAGATGGAAATTTTATAAGGCCTTGTGTTGGAGGGGGAAGAAGGGCCTCTGATCCATGCTGGGGCCTCACTATTGGTGGCTGCAGTGTGGCTCTTCCACACAAAGGCAGGATCCTGAAACTTGCTGTAGGCTGGCTGGCCTAAACGACCTCAAATCCCTTTCTTTGTTAACAGTCTCAGCTACAGAGGCTGTGACAGCTAGGGGACCAAATGACACACTTCAAGTCAGTAAGATACAGGTAGAAGCCCTAGTATGTCACTTCCTGAAGTGAAAGCCCATTGTTTCTTGCTCTTTTCCTTCTTAGACATGGCTGTGAGGCTTAGAGGGGCAGCAACCATCAGAGGACCACAAATTGACACACATGGACATGAAAATCATTATATTAAAGATAGAGGAGTAGAAAATGGGAAAGAGCCTGATAGCATCACTGAGCTTTAGTACCAGCTCTGTTTAACTGAGAACATCATGTTACATGAAAAAACAACACCACCATATTCCCTTACATACCTAGTTTTTTAAGTTACTTTTTGGGGGAGGTTCTGGAGTTCTCTGCTATTTGGCCTGGGGTTGGAGCTAACTGTGTAGCCCAGTGTTTCCCATAGTGCGGTACACGTACTCCCAGGGGTATGGGAAGAGTTTGGTGGGGATATGCCCTGCACCGTGCTTAGCTGCGCCTAATTCTACATTCTCTTGAGTACGAGGGGTACTCAGCGTTACGAAAATTATAGAAGGGGTACACATATGTCAGAAGTTTGGGAAACACTGGTGTAGCCCATAGCTGGGACGAGTCTCCTGCCATTGACATTGCTTATAAGTAGGAAATAGAATAGGCAGTCAATAGAATCTATACCCATTGCAGAGAGGGAAGGAGGCCAGTTTGCACACGGAACCAAGGATCATCTCAGAAGAGTTTGAGATCCCAATCCCTACTTTCCAAGATTCAAATTTAAAGATGATGGGGTGTAATGATATAGTTTTTACCAGGAGATGTGGTTCCAGTAAGGATGGAACCAAATGATCTCAAAGAAGAACTCACTGACGGGAAAGAGAAAGTATGGCTTGGTGAGTTAGGTCCTACACAAAGGTCCAACGATTTGTAAAACTTGCTGGCACTGGTCCTGTAGTTGACTAGTTGACTTACTTATTTTTCACTCAAATCCAGGGCCCCTCACTGTGATGTCCCTCATTGGGAGAGGATTATACATCAATACCCTATAAACTTGGGCATGGCTGTATGATTTGCTTTGGCCCATGAAATGTAGGAGGAAGTAATGTGTGTCACTTCTGGGCAAGGCAGAGAGCCAGTGTGTGGTTCACCAGTGTGTGTTTTCTCTTTCCTTTAGCTGGTGATGTTCCAGATAGTGATGCTCTTCACCGGACCCTGGAGTACAGCCACGGAACCAAATGATCTCAGTGAAGAACTCATTGACTCACATGGGCATATAGGTAGGTAAGAAATAATACTTTGTTACTATAGGCTAATTCAAGTTTGGGGCTATTTGTTCAGGCGATGTAGCCAAGCTACCCTGGATTCCTCAATTGAGACTAACTGAGGGCATTTAATAATACTAAGCTCAAAACAGATACTTTATGGCTTTATGCTCTGAGGTACCTCATTTCCAAAACTGGGCCCCACACAAGGCTAAGATTGTGCCAGGCAATGATAGAATTCAGTGGGAGAAAAATTGATACTAGTGAACTTCTTACACAGTATCTACAAAATATCAAATCTATTGTTATTCTTAGTCTCATGGAACAATTTACTAAGAAATGTATGGCATTATTGACAATACTGCTATTGCAGAATGATATTGAAAATGATCAATTGGTGCTCTTCTGCCTCCCTCCTTCCACACCGAAGTGGTATATTAAAATAAAATTCTTGTTCTATGACCTTTCCCCTCTTTCTTTCCCAACCCATGCAGCCAGGAATGAGCCACCCTCTTCTCTGGGTAGATAGAGACACTAAAGACAAGAAGAAAAAAAAAAAGTGGTGTATTTGAGTCTTGAATTCAAACTATACTGGTAAAAGGTAGACAATTGCAATAATTGCAAGGGTAGTAAAGGCAGAATAGATTAAAAATCAAAAACAAAAAAATCCCATGGGTTTGGGAGAAATATATTGAGATGAATTGGGAGAAACCATTTGAAAGGGATGCAGCATACAAGTTAGAGACCATAACCTCCTGCCATAATCAGCACATTATGTTTCCAGTCTCAGAAGACCCTCTAGTCTAGGGGTGTCGAACTCAATCAGAGAATGGGCCAAAATCTAAAATCCAGCCTAAATCGCGGGCCGAATGGTTTACTGAACAGTCATAAACTTTCATTGTGATGGAAACGCAGCGGAGTGCAGTGATGACAGCGCGGTGCTCGCCACATTGCAAGGCCTGGCAGGACGGATTTGGCCCGCGGGCCTTGTGTTTGACACATGTGCTCTAGTCAATCAATTACAGGCCTCTTGTTGTGGTCCTGAGAGGACCACTGGCAGACGTTGCCAGCACAATGTTCATCAATCATGCAGCACAAGTGATGGCCATTGTGCTCTGAGACTTTGTTCAAGGACCCCCTTTGATGAGTGGATAACATCCAGGATGCTCAGGACTCCCCTGGAATGCAGAGGGGGGTGCGAACCTTGTAGAGGGTGGTTGTGATGGGGGCTTGAGGAGAAACCTCCTTCTTGGACCTAACTGGAACCAAAAAAGGCCAGCTAAAAATGTCCCAGCATGCCTCTGTCCCCTAGGAAGCCACCTAGTACCTGATGTACAGATTCAGGATATTTAATATGCACTTTGCTACAAGGCAGAATTTACCTGAGTCTGGGTTATATGTCTTAAAAGTTATTTTTTGTCTTAAACTTTTAATTTGACCAAGACAACTAAAGACATATTTTTCACATAAAAGCCTGTACATGATTAGATTGTATTAGTGGAGATAGCAAAAATAGGCCACAAGATCAATTAAGCCAATAATCAAAATTTGATTTGCATGTCTTATTCTTAGAATAAAACCAAATATAAATAATTTTATATTAGAATAAACCAATCAAGTTTATTTATTTTACTTTTTAAAATCAATTATGTTTCACACAAATTTTTCTGATGATATTTTTGTGACTTTTAAAAAATCTTTATACCAGAAACAAGATTGCTGTTATGTCATAGTTCTCTGCACACCTTTACACCAGAAAGCTATACTTAAGGATATGTTCAGTTATGCTATAGGAATGAACAATCCCAAAATTTTATTTGCTTACTTTGAGAAGTTTATTCCAAGCTTGCATTTCATATATAAGATGAAGCGACAGGAGTCTCAACTCACAGTCAGCGTGATAGTGGTTCAGTTTCCATATTCACTTCCATAGTTTCTTTGGAGGGCATTACAATGTCTTGCATGGGCAATTAAATGCACTGCCCAGAAAAAAGCATCTCTTCCACTCACATTTCATTGGCCAAAGCAAACTATATGACAAAGCCTCATTTGAAAGGGGGCAGGAACCTACAATCCTCCCTTGTGCCTGGAATGAAGAGAGCCTGACTATTGAACAGCCCTAATGTCTACCCACTAGTCCAGCCACTGTCCAATAGATGTTTAAAGCAAGCCCCACATATAATTCCAATTTACTAGTAGCAATATTAAAAAAAAAAAAAAGTAAAGGAGAAGCAGGTGAAATTAAGTAACTACAAGGAATTATTGAGGAATTTTATTGTGTGTGTTTTTTTTAAACTAAGTTCTTCAAATCAGATGTGTATTTTACACTTATATAGCACACTTCAATTTGTACCAGCCATATTTCAAGTGCTCAATAGCCACATGCGGTTAGTGGCTGACATAGTGATAGTGCAACTCTAGTGTTTATGGCTTGGAAACATCTCCCTAAACATTATCACAAATGTGAAATTTCTTTGGAGAGTCTTGTTTTACTTTCTAAAAAACATATGTATATTGGAGTATGAAAGTGTTTAATAGACTATTATTGTATAAAAATTGCTCTGGGAAAATGGGCTGTGTGAACCCTGTAGCTATACTTCTCGCCTGTATATTAGCTAGAACCCCAGAAGGACTGGACGAGGACCTGGAGATTTCTGTTCCAGTTCCTGGGAATATGGACTAGTTGGACATATGGCCTTGCTGAGCTTCAGTTCTCTCACCTGTAACAAGTCATGCTTAGATGGGATAATATTGAGAAAGCCTTTTAAAATATCAAATCCTAAGATTCCAGTTAAAATGACAAGGGACTGGATGTTTGTTTTTTTGTGACAAGGGACTGGATATTCTGTTTTGTATTGTTTTTCGTTTTAGAGAAAAATTGGCCTTTTGTATAGTAGCCTGTAGAATAACCTGTTTGGGGTCACTTTTCCCAAGGAATAGAATGACTATGACCTGCTCTAAAGGCCATATAAACTCCACATCATTACTGAGCAGTCATTGGCAAATCCCCCCAACTCCAGTGACAGACGCAGCTTCTGAGAACTTGGAAAGTGTTGCCTATGTTTAGGGATTTGAAATCAAGACCTTGTTGGCTGTGGTGCTCATAAAAGGAGAGTATGATGAGTTCCCTCTTTTGGCATCACCACTGGAATCCCACTGCTCTAGAAATTGGAAGGGGAAAATGCCAGTGTCCGTAATGGATTAATGAACCACAGGGTGTTTCAGAGCAATGATTTGAACAGTAAATGGGGAGGAGCATGAAAACTTCCTGCTTTCATTCCACAGGCAGTGAACTAGTCTGTTTGAAGATGAATGCCAAGCATGAGGATAAGACCTCACTCCTGCACCCCCAGGGGCTAGAGACTGTGGTGGCCTTGGTTACACTTGGGATGGATTTTAGCATGGAGAAACAGCGTGAAAGGGCCTTGGGCACAGGGTCTGTACACTCCCCAATTGCCAATGTTGTTTAGATAAGGAAGGTTTAGCCAGTTACCTTTTCTCCTTCTGATTTCTAGAGCAATGAGCAATGGACACACAGAAGTGTCTTCCTGTGGTCTGCTCTGAATTCACTCACAAGGCACATTTTACTTCCTCTAATTACCCTCAACCTCTTTCAGACAAGACAGCAGGATTAATGAGCAGGGTTTATTTACTGTGGCATGTGCACTTGAGAGTAAAGGATTTAGAACCAGGTCATTAGGTGAGTGTAATTCACTACTAGTACTAATGCAGGCAAAATGGTTTATTTAGAAAATATCAATAATTTTAAAAAATTGTATATACATTGAATATATATGGTATTTTCTAGTCTCTTCAGATCCATATAAAAACATACATTTTTATGAGAATCTCTGATGTAAACTGTTGGGGCCCTTTTAGGTCAAGAAGGTGGAAAATTAAGAACTGAAAACTTCCTGCTTAAATAATAATATTTAGACTCCAGAATCTGGGCTAGGATATTGATTTTTGAAGCTTTATGCAGAAACCCTAACCTTCAGCATTGTCCTTACCTCTTTGGGCACAAATTCATAGCCAGTTTGAGTTTCCCCTTGAGAAGTGGCCTACCATGATAAAGGAGGACAAAAGAAGGTACAGTTCTGTTTTCCTTCCAACAGAGAAATCTTATCAGTAAATTTCTACATTCCTGGATCAATTTCTGGCAAGCAGGACAAAATGAAATATGTAATGTGAGTTCAGGTGAGGTGAAGTGAGGCTGTTCACTTGTAAACACACACACACACACACACACACACACACCACCTGTGCTTTTGTTCAGTTACAGTTGGGTGTTTATTTCTGGCTCTAGGTGCAGACAGTGCTATTGAGTGGGCCAGTGCTGGCTGAGCATGTGATACATGTTGACCAGTTCTCATTCTTGCTCCATCATTCTTAGACAACCTTATATAGGGGATATGTCAGGACCTCCTTAAATGGAAGACAGGCTAAAATCATTGAGGGTTAGTTAGGATCTAAATAACTGCCACCTCCCTTATGATTTCAAAGCACTCTAATTATTTTTCTCTCTTTAGTATAGCACTTACCACATGGTTTTGATAGCATTCAGGATACACTGCCCTAAAATTTAGCACCTTGGCATATTGAATATTATACGCAGAAGGAACTTGAGAAACCAGGAGTGTAAGAACTCTTTGGCCTTTATCTGAAGTAGGAAGGTACCCTTCCTATACCTGGAAGACAGGAGCATCTTTAACTCTAAGACAGGGGGACTGTGGAGGAAACTGAATGAACAGGTCTTACTTGCCCCCGTTGACTACAATTGGTCCTATCACGTTTTCTAGGACTTTCCACTCTTCATCAAATGTATTGTAGCCTTAAAAGCCTCAGGTTTAACCACTTCTTCCAGTCTTCATTTCCCTGTGAAATTTCCTGTGTCATGTAAAACTTATACTAAATAAATGTGCATGCCTTTCTCTTGTTCATCTGTCTTTTGCTACCGACACCTAGAGGAGAATCTGGAATGGTAGAAGGAAGACAATATTTTTCTTCCCTTACAGTTTCATAGTCATTTGGCCTTAAGCAGGTTTCTTATGCTTTCTGGATCTCGGTTTCATCATCTGTAAAATGCGAGTAAAAATAATACCTATCTCATAGGTCTCTTATAAAGATACGACTCTTGCGAAGTCTTTAGCATAGTGCCTGACACATGTAAGAACTCAATGGCAGCTACTACTATTATTATAATAATTATCATCATAATTATTTATAACATTGAATAATGGCTGGGTGGAACAAGACCAGGCATTTGCATTATTCTTTGCAGTTTATTAAAAGTTCTCATAATATATTCCATTGAATCTTTCATAAACCTATGGCTTAGGGATAATCATGTCAATTTTACAAATGAGAAACTGAGAAGTTTAATGTCTCCCTGTATTAGTCAACTTGGACTGTCATAACAAAATACCAAAAACTGAGTCTTAAACAACACAAATAAATTTTTCTCACAGTTTTGGAGGCAGAAAGTCCAAGATCAGAGTGCCAGCATGGCTGGGTTCTGGTGAGGATTCTCTTCCTTGCTTGCAACAACAGTTTTCACATGGCAGAAAGAGACATAGGAAGAAAAAAAAAAAAAAAAGAAAAAGAAAAGGAAGGATGGAGAGGGAGGGAAAGAGGAAGGGGGAGGCAGAGAGCTAGAGTAAGCTCTTTGGTGTCTCTTTTTAGAAAGGCATTAATCCCATTCTGAGGGCTCCAGCTTCAAGACATCATCTAAGTCTAATTATCCCCAAAGGCCCCATCTCAAAATACTATCACACCGGGGGGTTAGGGCTTCCGCATGTGGATGTGGTGATGGTAGGGGTACCCTTTAATCCTTAGCCTTCCTCCTCCCCTGTTTCAAGGTTACGCGTTTCATAAGTGGTTAAACCAGAAATTCAATCTGAATTTCTCGACTCTATATCTTGAACTTTTGTCCTAAAAGCAGAAACATTTCACATTATTTTGAAACTAATTCAGTTGGGGCTTTCATCTGTTATATTGGGTACTTGTTATGATAGACACCCGTGTTTTCCACTTACCTGGCTCTTACAGAAATTGGATTTAAGAGTATTTCTTCCCTGGTAGCACAGAAGTTTCTTTATAAGTACTAGCTAACTCAGGAGTTGCCAAAGGACCATCAGGTTTTAAGATGCACAATAACTTCAGAAATTATACATTTTATGGGAAAGTAAAGTTATATAAATTGAGGTTTTGATTTTCTATTTAGTCTATTTAATATGGTATTTTAAACAGTTCTTAGATATAATGTGGTTTTTCTTGGTGACCAGTGAAGTTCAGAAGAATTTCACTTTTCTCCTTCATAAAAGGAGAGAAGCAATTTGTTTTCCTGGAGACTTTACCTCCCAATGCTTTTTTGCCTCCAGTTGAATGCAATAATACCTGCTGTTATTCGAGTAAAAACAGAGGCTGTCCCTTGCTTTTTTATTTTCTCCTATAGATTCTTGCTGTTTCAGATTTCAGAGTTTATTTTGTGCTTAGTTGTTATGTTTTAAAGGGGAAAAAAATGATCTTGAAGAGTTTATTACACTTAGAGTATTGGCTCTTGAAATTTTTACTTCTATCTTACTTTATTCATAAAGAGAAAAAAGATCCATTTGTTTTTTACTGTAACACAACATTCTAGTAGTTCATTCCTGGAATATCCCAGGGAAGGTTTAAGAAGATTTCCATATAGGAGAACTAGTATCTTTTTTTAGAAGTCTGGTGGACAACTCAACTTCTAGTAAAAGAACAAATTCAAGGTCTACTGACGGTCTGATAAGAGAGAGGGACCCTTACTCCAGCTCCCTGAGTTTACTGGCGAACTATCAATTTAAGGTGGTTGTTTTTAAATGTTGTGGGGGTACAGAGTGCCTCTATGGTATGCAGATTGTTTTGAGCTAAAGGCAACTTCAGCCGCAGGCTCAAGAGAAACTTCTCTCCTATCTTGCACTTAACTACCTAGAAACATTTGGATTACAGGCTTTGCCCTTAAGAAATTATTAGAGATAACTTCTTTTGGGTCAGATGATCCTTTATTGTGGGGAATAGTCTTGTGTTTTATAGGATATTTAGCAGCATCCTTGGCCTCTCCCCCTGGATACTATTATAGTTCGTCACCTGCAATTATGACAACTCAAAATGTTTCTTTCCAGTGGGGCTGGTGGAGGCAAAATCAGCCTTGATTGAGTGCTACTGCTTATAGCCATCTCCCCTTCCTGACTTCTGGCTGAAGACTTCAGGATCTCACATCAGACACAAAGCCTTACATGACCAAATCTCATAAGTGTGAAAGGTCAAATCCTGAAAGAAATCCCTTTTTGTATATCTCTCTCCTACTGGTTCAGCTTCTCTGACCAGATCCTGACTGACAGCCCCCTCAGAATTTATTGAATCTTCCTGAGTCTCGGACCACTTTACTCCTTTTCTTCACCCCTTTATAACCTTCTGTACCAGCTCTACCCCCATCTCTACCCGCAAGCTCAACCCGGAGAGATAACCCGGAAGAGGAACTCTCAGATCCATAGGAAGCAGGCTTGGCCCAGAAAGTAGATGCAGCCAGCCACGTGGAAATATAAATTCTGACCTTCGTGCTTGCTAGGGCTTTTAAGTTGCTGGCTGAGCTGAGAGAGTTGAGGAGATTCAGAGGCATTCAGGGCCACTGGGGGTTTTATTGCTTTGTTGAGAATCTAAGCCTAGAGGGAACAGTTACAGGTTATTTATAACATTCTAACATATTATTATATATTTTTTTCAAATTGTGTGAGTATATTGTGTATTTGAGCCAATGAGAATAATTTGCTGTTCACCTATTCCCTAGTTTCAGGAAATTAGTGTTTTCAATAGTAAATAGAAATTATCAACAGCTGGGATCAAAAGCCTTTGTTTTCTGCTAGAGGGATGAAATACCTTGAAAAATTGGTGAGAATAAGATTGAGCTACGATAAGATAAATTCTATTCATTTTTTAGATAAGTTTGATGAATACTGTGTCTAGTGTAGGGTACATGGCATTCAATCAGACAGACAAGATCTCTGCTCTCATGGAGCTTACAGAAAAACGCATGTTGCACATACTATCATGTGGTCAAGTTCTAAGAAGGAACGGTATGGCACCTAAGGAGAGGCCAAATATAGAAGGCTGGGCTGGTGAGGGATGGCTTTCCTGAGGGAGTGACAGCTCTGATGAGAAGAAGAAGAAAGAGAGTTGCAAACAGAGACAAGAATTGCCTTAGAGGAGGGACCATCAGATCCATGAGAAGCATGCATGGCCATTCAAAAACCTGCAAGAAGGCCAGAGTGGCTGGAGTGAGGTTGATAAGGAGGAGAGAGGAGGAACATGAGGCTGCAGAGGAGGGCAGGGACCAGATTGCTCTAAGGCTTATAGGCCAGGTAAAGAGCTTTGTTTTTTTGTGTGTGTTTTTTTCCCCCTCCTCTGGGCAGAGTCACCGAAAGGCTTGAAGTCAAGAAGTGGCACAATCTGATTTATAATTTTAAAATATCCCTCTGGCAGCCTTGTGAGAAGGGTTAGAAAGAAGCAAGCATGGGAGGAGGCTATTGCGATAGTCAGAGGAGTCCAGAAGAGAGATGACAGAATCATAGTGGAGGTGGTGCCAAGTATTATTAATACATGGGTTAGAAACATCATTAGAAAGTACATGGGATACCACTTGGCATTAACTTCGAGGTGAGAGATGTATAAGAGGAAGCTATCGAGGAAGACTCCTTGTGTTTTTGTTATTTTGTTTTTTAATCCTCACCTGAGAATTCCCCCCGTCCCCCCACCCCCCGGAAGGATTTTTTAGAGTGAACAGAGGGAGGGAGGGAGAGTGGAACACAGAGAGAGAGAAACATCAATGTGAAAGAGACACATTAATTGGTTGCCTCCGCATGCACTCTGGGGATCAAACCTGCAACCCAGGCACATGCCCTTGACCAGGAATCGAATCCATGACCCTTCGGTGCAGGGCCTGACACTATAATCACTGATCCACACTGGCTAGGGCAAGACTCCTAGTTTTAGCAACCCTGTGTCTGGTGATGACAGAAAGGAATGTGAGATGTTCATGTCATTGCTGCCTTCATATGATGTCTACACCATGAGGATTGGAAGAATTAGCATTAATTTACTCCAACTCAGTGCTGAATCTCCTTACAAAATGGCGCTCTACATTATGGATATAATATCAAGAACAACAGTGGCCACTTATTTTTTGGTCTTTTTTGGTTTTCCGGTTGGTTCTATTCAAATGAGCATTTGATAAATCCAGTTTAGGCTATATCTGGGCGTTGCAGTTTTTCAGTACTAATCCAAAATGGACTTCAATAAAACCTGGTTTTGAAAGTTGGACACCTGAAATGTGAGCTTCAGGAAAAGCTGGTTCCAGGCAATATGATAAAGTAGCATTTGCCATATTCAGGGCTCCTCTTCATGGTGAACTTCTGCCATGTGCTTGCTGCCCTGGGGTGTCCATTTCCCCTCATTCAATGATTGAAAGAAGGTTTCCAGAAGAAAATTGTCCAAAAGGATCAGAGCCCCTTCGGACTACAGAAGGTGTCAAATACTCCACAGAGTTACTACAATACCTGAAAAAGGGAGACATGTACACGTAAACTTTTTTTTTTCTTTTTCTTTTTTTACCACTTGGTACAGTTTTGTAAACTGATTCAACAGCAAATAGTTTGTATGAGAGTTTCCTCACAGATACTATGATTGAACCCATGTGTCAAATATTTATGCAAAATGTCCTGGTGGGAAAAAGAGAAAGTATCACCAGAGAAGAATAAAGAGGAGAAAACAGGCTATAACACCCCAGGGCAGCAAGCACATGGCAGAAGTTCACAATGCATCATCTCTCTCCATCTTTGGAGTTGTGGTAAGGAATAGAGAACCCAAATTTTATACTAGAGTTTCCTGAAGTTTAACCATAGATCAACTGCATCAGACTCATCCCTCGGTGCTTAAAAAAAAAAATGTCATTGTGTTAATTGGGTCCTCTGGGAAGAAGAGCCTAAGATGGAATTAGGAGAGCAAGGGGGTTATTGGGTAGAAATGCCTGTAGAATATAGAAAAGGGAGGAAGCAGTGTTGGGTACAGAAATGCTTTACACCACAATGCTCATCTGACACCTGGGATAGAAAGGAAGGAGGGAAGGAACCAGGTTTAGGGAGTGTTCAGAGCATGAGGCAGATCTGGCAAAGTCTCAGCCAACCCAATGATGAGTTTCAGAGCAAAGATCTCCCATTAGAGCCCTACATTGGCCAGAAATGGCCATGTCTAATATGCCTGCCTTTACTTTGTCACTGGTTGGGAGAGGAGTGTGGCTCTGGTTCAAAAGCTAAGGTATATCCTGCAGGTGTAACAACTGGAAAATGTCAGCTGAGCAGGCTCCTCTCAGCTGAGAAGCAAGTTATTTTTGGAGGGATATTGAGCACCTGACTTCTTTATGGCTGCCATGGCCAGTTTCTTCCACCCACCCTGGACCTCCTGCATCAGGCTCTCTGGTTATGGAGCTTTAGGACCTGCACTGCTATAAGCTTTCCAGGTGATTCTGAGGCCCCCTGAGGAGTGAGAACCTCTGTGAATCTGCATACATTCCATCATATGGTGTCCCTTGATGTCACCTTTCATCTGAAGATCCACCTAGGTCTACTTCCATTAGGAATGCTTTGGCTAAAAAGAACAGAGCACCTGATAAGCAGAGGCTTAAGCCAAAAAATATTTAAATGTTTCACAAATGGGAAGTTGGAAAATAAGTCATCCCATTGTTTGGTCCAAAGGCTCAGTAGTATCATCAAAGACTCAGACTCTTTGTGCTCTGCCCTCCTCAAGGTGAAAGCCTGCTTCCTTCAGTTTATCAAGTTATCATCACAAATTGCTGCCACAGCTCCAAACATTATATTTTCAAACATTGGAAGATTCAAAGCAGGAAAGAAAAGGTTGACGAGAGCTCTCATTTTGTCAGAGAGGAGAATCTTTCCTAGATGTGCACCAACTGACTTCCTTATGTTTAGTAGGAGATCATGGCCACCTGTTGGTGCAAAGTGACTGAAAACATGAGCTTTAGAATCACCATAACTGGTGTAGACCATTGTAATATAACTCCTAGAGCTAGGGACACTTATCATCACAACCAAAACCAGAGTTATGTTAGTAAGAAATGGATCCTACCCAGAGCCCACAGGAAGGACAAAGTCCTGCCAATGCCTTCATTTTAGCCTTGTTAGACCCAAGTCAGATTTCTAACACACAAAACTGTATGCTAATAAATTTGTGTGCTGTTTAAGCCACTTTGTTTATGGTAGTTTTCTACAGCAGCAAAGAACGATGATATAGGATACTGCAGGGAAGGACCAAGAAATTCAGATAGTGAACTTGAGTTTAGGTCAAGAATATGGCCATGAGCCTTGACCATTGTTGCTCAGTGGTTATAGCATCAGCCCATGCACTGAAGAGTTTGATTCCTAGTTAAGGACACGTATCTGGGTTGCAGGTTCAATCTCCAGGGTGTATGTGGGAGGCAACCAATTGATGTATCTCTCTCACATTGATGTTTTCTCTCTCTTTCTCTCTCTCTCTCTCTCTCTCTCTCTCTCTCTCTCTCTCTCTCTCTCTCTCTCTCTCCCTCCCTCCCTCTCTCTCTTTTTCTCTCTTTCTCTCTCTGCTTCTTTCCCTCTCCCCCCTCCTCCTTCTCTCCCTTTCACTGTTTCTAAATATCAATGGAGAAAATATCCTCAGGTGAGGATTAAAAAACAAGAAGGTTGTTGGAAGAAAACACCTCATAGAACTAGAGAGTTAAAAACCAACATTTTGTCATCGTTTCTCTATCTAGGTCAAAATAATATGGCAAATTGTGAATGTATTTGAGTTCTTTTGCTTGCCTTTTACAATAGCAGGCAGACCCAGCAGATATATTTCCTTCCTCTTCCTGCAGTTGATCTTTATTAGAGCTTAGTGCTCATTGGTATAAACTGTGCTGCTCAGAATTGCATTAGGGGAAGACCTGGTCTAAATTAGAGTGTAACAAATGAGCGCTACTTACATGTCCTCACACCCTCCCTTCTCCACACACACATCAAATTACTCTGGAAATGAAATGCAAAATAAAATGAGGAAGGATTCTGTTCTACATTAATGTGTAATTATAAAGCACTGGGGCTCCTCTGCTGGGTGGAGAAGTAAAGCCCATAACAGGGGTGGAAATGCTTGAGGGTGGGACATCCTTTGCTGTTGTTAACTATGGATGAATGATTATTTTCATATTTTTATGAAGAGATGAATAAAGATGAAGACTTAATAAGATCTGTATTCTCTTATAGTAGCACTAGTGGCCCGGTGCACAGATTCATGCACATTGAAAGGAAATTAATTAGAAGAAATATTTTAATATTGATATTCGCCCTTCCTCTATAATAGAAGTATCAACCAAATTCACAATTGGCAATGACAGATTGAAACACACACGTGCAATTGGCACCAGTGAAACTTTATAAGTATCGCACATATGTGAGACAACTTTGCCTTTTATATATATAGAATAAACTTGCTTAATTAGACCTGCTTTCTGATTTAGCTAAATTTTTTCCAGCCCAGTGAAGCATCCCAACTTCTCTTTCAGTTAATTGTCAGCAGCACAGCAGTAAATATGAACATGAAACAGATTATTATTGTAGATCACGCAGGGAGAACAAAGGGTAAAATATTTAATCGCAGCAGCGTTTGACTATATTCTGTGCAATGAGAAAACCTGAAGTCATTTTCAAGTTCCACTTCTTTTTAGTTAGGTTAAGTTTCTAAACTTTCTAAATCTCTCTTTTCCAGCTAATGAAAAGAAAATAGAATTCTACTGAGTCTTCTATCTATTTATTCTAGGACTTCTGTGAGGATCAAATGAGATGAGGCATGGGAAAATGCTTCACAGACATTTGATTAAAGTGTAAAATGTTTGTACCTGGCTATAAAGTAAGTCATGTTTCTGGGCTGAAGAAACTCCAAGAAGGCTAGGTGCTAGGGAGAGGAAGCTGGGCATTGCTATGTGAAGTCATTACCTAGCACCCACAGCGACTGTTTCTGGAGTGGGCTGGGCTGTGTACTGCATTTTGTGCTTTGGGCTTTGGTATATTGGCTGCAACTGTGGGCTTTGGTAGCATTAGTGCAGGGGTCTTCAAACTTCTCTCATTATGAGAATCACCTGGTAGAGGTGTTAAAACACAGATTCCTGATAGCACTTCTTATAGTTGGGATCCAGGAATCTGTGTTTTAACAACTCCACCAGGTGATTCTCATAATGAGAGAAGTTTGAAGACCCCTGCATTAGTGGGCTTGTTGCTCTGGGGTGGTGGTGGGGCCTGTGTCCTACTTTGGGGAAGCCGAGTATTGCTTTGTCCGTACCAGGTCTGAGGTGCCATTTATTTGTTCAGTGTCTACCCCCTGGCGGTCAGTGCACATCATAGAGACCAGTCGGACAATTGGAGGGATACTTAGCATTTTAGCCTTTTAAATATATAGATAATGATGTGAGGAAAGCACGTGGGCAGGGCTGTTCATATTGCAAGAGTAGAACCTAAGTCTAGTCTCATTTGATTTGCCTACCCTCACTGTTGTGTGTGTGTATGTATGTGTGTGTATATATATATATATATATATATATATATATATATATATATATATATATGAAGGAATTTAATAAGTAATTTCTAACAGCTTTATTCCTGATATTAAAACTCTTAGTCTTTTTCTTTATTTTATTGATTTTCTACAGAGAGGAAGAGAGAGCCAGAGAGCCAGAAACATCGATGAGAGAGAATCATCGATCAGCTGCCTCCTGCACAACCCCCACCGGGGATGGGCCCACAACCAAGGTACATGCCCCTGACGGGAATCGAACCCAGGACCTCTCAGTCCGCAGACCGACGCTCTATCCACTGAGCCAAACCAGTTTCGGCAAAACTCTTAGTCTTTTGTACAAAAGTATCAAAGATATTAGGAATGACCTTGTTTTATTCAATTTATTTTAAAGATATTTGAAGTCTCCACGCTGGAAGAAGAGAAAGGTCATGCAGGGTACTGCTGGGGTTCCAGGATCAATCAGACAGACTTAGTGCAACTGTGAGGGAAAGTCATATTCTCTGAGGTTGTGTTTCTCTGTCTGTGTAATGGGTATGACAATTGTTTAACCAGCCTCACAGGTTATTATGAGAACTTGATGAAGTTTTTGATTTAAGAAGAAATCAAGTGCTTGTACAATGCCTGGTATATTGCTTACAGAAGGGAGGTTATTGCTATAATCTCTATTATTGGAAGTGAAATATGGAAGAGATAGAACCTGTGTCTCTCATTCCATCTCCTTTTCCTCCAAACCCTATCTTGCATGGATTAAATTTGATCTAAAATTTCACTGTTAATAAGTCACTTCTTTCTGCAATACTTTCACAAATTGTAAATAAGGAAGAAATACTGATTTTCTTAATATATATCATGATGAATGAAATATTTGTAAAAATACTTTGGTAAGAAGATATACTTATCTCTACAAGCTTATAAATATTCATTGGAATGGGAGCTGTACTTTCCAATATGGTAGCCACTAGCCATATTGTGTGGCTATTTAAATTTAATTAAATCAAAATGAAATAAAATAAAAAATTCAGGTCCTTAATTATGCTAGCCACATTTCAAGTGCACATGTTACTGGCTACCATTCTGAACAGAGATCATACAGAACATTCCCATCACTATTCTGTTTGTTCATGCTAATGGTTTTAAATTGGTATTCAGTATACACAGGGTAGAAAGTAAAAGGGATGGGGGAACAGTGTTGAAAGACAAGGTGGGAAGGGAAGGAAGAGAAATTTTATTAATTTCATAAATTTGTGAAGACTAATCCAGCATTTTGCTCTAATAAGAATACTAAACACTGAACAATATTGCCCATAAATTGTCTGTAGAGGGTGTGAGAAAAATAAATATTTTAAAGCTATTGAAAATTTTAATGATGTACTTTATTTTGCAAAATAGAAATTTATGCATTCATCAAATATTTACTGAGTGCCTCTCATGCACCATGTGCCAGGTGAGTGAGCCATATGATTATCTGAGGGAAGAGTGTTACAGGGGGAAAAATAGATCAGGATAGGAAAGATCAGAAATGTGGAGGTGGGATTAAATAGATTGTTCAGAGAAGGTGCCCCTTAAAAGGGAAGATTTGAGCAAGACTTGAAGAAGATGAAGGAGTGAGCCATGTAGATACCTAGTGGAAGAGTGCCTACAAGGGCACAGATCCTTAGGCAAGGGCATGCCTGGCACGTTCAAGGAGCAGCAAGAAGGCTAGTGTGACTGGAGCAGAGGGAGCAAAAGAGACTGAGGGAATGTTACTGAACTGAAGGGGTTCGTATGCCTGTGTACATCAAAGCCCGAAAGATGCAAGCAGGAGTTTTCAGCCAAGAAAGTAAGGATTTATTAAAGAGATGGTGCCATGCCTGGAGTCACAGGTAGCTCATGTTCAAAGACGTGGCTCCCTGATGGCTTCTAGGGCTATATAGAAGAAAAATCATTAATCATGATGACTAAGAGAGTTAGGGTCATGGTCAGGATTGTGGTCTCTACTGATTGGTCAGTGCTAGGGTAGGGGGGAGTTCATCATTACATCTGATGCTGATATCAACCATGGTGTGTTGGTTCATCTAGTTTCACAAGGATACAGTGGATGGGGTCATTCTGGAGGTGAAACACTACTAAGGCCTAGATGGTTTCTCTAGTTTGAGTGAAACTTTGTCTCTATGGTGGACAGACCCAAGGCTTTGTTTCTAAGACTACTGGTTGCTGACCAGAACCTCATTGTCCTGAGGGCTTAGTGATTAAGCAAGGGAGAGGGAGGGATGTGAGTCCGGGCACTAGGTGAGGGCAGTTTGAGTCAAGAAAAAAAAAAATCATCAAAATAAAAGGGCAGATAAATGAAAATAAGATTTCTGTGTGGTTACAGGGGTGAGGTCTGAGAGGAGAGGAGGAACAGATTCAATTTAGTTTCAAGAGGCATTGTTAGTTCTTTGGTTTTTATTTGTTTTGTAAGTAAGTCAGATTGATCTGATTTAGGTTTTATAAAGAGTCTTTGGATTCTGAGTTGAGATGGTGGTGGCTTAGACCAGAGTGGCAATAAGAAAATTGGTGAGAAGTAATGGATTCTGGATAAGTTTTGGCAGAGCCAATGAGATGTGTTGACAGATTGCATGTGTGGTGTGACAGAAATATGGGAATCAAGATGATTCAAAAATTTGTGGCCTGATTAACTTCAAAGATAGAGTTGCCATCAACTGAGATGCAAAAGACTATGGATGGAGCAAGTTTTTCTTTATCGGTCAATATTGGACATTTTGAGTGTGAGATGTTTTTAAGTGGAGAAGTTGTGTTGCTGGTGGAAATTGTGTTTTTTCACAGGATGATGAGGAAAGCATTTCACTGACTCACACATGGGAGATTGTGGTGTGGCAAAGATTTATTCGGGTAGAAATAAAAGGCTGCCCTTCCTGGGTTCCCAATGTCCTATCTCCCTCTGTCCCGCCACTGAAAAGGCCCAGTCTTGTCTTCATCAAGGCCAAAGCAAAGGCCGGTGTCCAGAGCTTCTGTTTCATATTAAAGCTTAGTCCTTTTGGAGCTTGCTTGGTCTGCTGCGAGCCCTCATAGCTGCTAGACCCACATGGCTGAGTGTGTGCCCTGGTGAGAGAGCTCTTCTGTGTCCCCCTGGGGTTCTATTGTATTATCTCAGGCTTGGGAAGGAACAACCCCTTTTTCAAAGTAACCAATCGACTTCCCAAGCTTTTGCAGGCTTCTGATGGGTCCACCCCCTAGTAGTTGACCCTTTTCCCATGTTAACCTGACAGGCCTCTGTAGTCAAGCACCTCCCTCTGCACCATTTTGACTTTTGTTATAGGAATGCTTACTTATCTCCCCCTGACAATCTGGTGCCTGAGGGAGGGAAGGAGGGGTGTTGATCCCTAGCAGAGCAAGAACACAAACCCCCTCATTGTTATTACTATCATGTTAATTGTTGATTGTTAACTATCCTAAAACCACCTACGTAAAGGAAGTTTGGGTCTATTTGTTGTACTTTTTATCCAGGCCCAGAGATTTGGCTGCTTTGCTTTCTCCCATCTCCCTAATCTACCACCAGTAAATTTTATTTAACCCCCTTACTCCTCCTGCTTTGATTGTAATGTATAAAATAAAGTGTGAAATTGCTATTCTCTGGAGCATTTTTTTTTCCAGTCTGTTCAGATTTTGCTTCCTGGCAATTGCCCTTTGGCTCATGTCAACTCATAAACATTCTTACTGGTTTGGATGTTTCTTACATTGACAATGCATTATTAAAATCATGTATTATTTACCGATTTCTTTTTATTTTTTAAATATTGCTAGAAATTTTAAAATTACAAATGTGATCAGCCTTATATTTCTAGTAGATAATGCTGGTGTAAAGCACATCTCTTAGGCTTAAATTTTTGTAAACAAATAGCTTTACGTAGGAGGAAAGTAATTTGTAATGTTTCTTCCCATTGATTGTCCCATGGTGAAGAAGAGGGTCCAGAAATCCGTTAGTGACACAGGCTGTGTGCTCCAGGGGGCTTTCCCACTGCAGCAGGAGGCTCTGAAAGCTGCCCTAAAAAAGAAGCCACATTACAAGTCTTTAGCTTGGTAGTTCCCCCTCCCCACTACCAGACTAAAAGTGGTAATTATGTCCACATTGTCTGTATAAATGCTGCTGGTGTGTGACATAAAAGCTGGCTTTCAGGCAGCTCTTTCCTCCCTGAACAGATAGATAACAAAGGTTGGGGCTGAGCCCCCATGGCTCTCCTGTGTGTGGCTTGACACCTTCTGGCAGCTACCACTTGCAAGATGAGAGGAAGGAGGGATTCTGAGAACCCCTGGGAAGTGTTGGGGGCCCCCTGCTGCTCTAAAAGGCATTCTAAGAAAAGACTTCACAGAAAATCAATTGCTATCACTTAAGACCTTTCCTTTAACTCACTATATTCCATGGTGGGTTTTTTGTTTTTTGTTTTTGTTTTTGTTTTCTTCTTAGCGTGGGACAAAGCAGTGTGTAAAAAATTGTATACTATTTCTGTGGTGTCTTTAAGAGCAAGTTTATAAATTCCTAATAGGCAATCCTATTAGTCAGGAGTCTCCAAGAGAAGAAGATGTCAATAAAAATCATCCACTAAGAAAAGGGGACATCTTTCAACAATGAAGATTTTTTTTGTTTTGTTTTTTTTTAAATCATGCACTAAGACAGAGGACAGCTTTTGGAGCAGGGAGAAAGGCGACAAGACCACATGGGTTCAGGAAAGATGACATAAATTTGAAGAAAGGAAAACTCGGAGGTTCAGAACTCTCTGCATCTCCACCCTGTGAGGTTTCTGAATCAGGCTGCCTGGGCCTTTCAGCTTTTGCTTCCCTGTGGCTTGAACCTTTCATTCTCCAGAGGGATCAAGGGGAGATTTCTGCTGGGAAAACCAGGTCCTATTAGTTTATGGGTTTACCTCGTTTGCTCTCTCTGTGCCCCTAATAGTTTATTTTTAAATCATATTTTTAAAGTGCATCTGCTACTTTTATCCCAGTGTGCTATGTGGGCAGAAGCCTGGATTCTGGAGGCAGACAAAGCCTGGAGTCTAACCCAGGTTATTTCCCAGCTGTGTGACCTCCACCAGCTGCCTGACCCCCAAGCCTCCCTTCCTTCTCTGAACCTGAGCACTGGTAGTCTCTGCCCCGAGGGTGGCTGTAGTAGGGAACGAGGAAGCATGTATGCGTTGGGCTGAGGGTCTGGCACATTGGAAGTGCTCAGAAATGTTAGCTATTATTAATTACTAGAGCACATGTGTCAAACACAAGGCCCGTGGGCCAAATCCGTCCCGCCAGGCCTTGCAATGTGGCCCGCACCGCGCTGCACTCCGCTGCGTTTCCATCACAATGACAGTTTATGACTGTTCAGTAAACCATTCGGCCTGCGATTTAGGCTGGATTTTAGATTTTGGCCCGTTCTCTGATTGAGTTCGACACCCCTATACTAGAGGCATGACATTTGTGCACTCCGGGGGAGGAGGGGGTATGCCCCTCAGCCTGGCCTGCGCCCTTTTGCAGTCCAGGAGCCCTTGGGGGATTTCCACTGACGAATTAGGCCTGTTCCCTGTGGGCTGCTGTTGTCCCCACCACCGCCACTGTGCTCAGCAACTGTCAGCCCGGCTTCTGGCTGAGCGGTGGGAGAGCACTGATCACCAGAGGACAGCTCCTGCATTCAGCATCTTCCCCTTGGTGGTCAGGGCACATAATAGTGACCAGTTGTTCCACCACTCGGTTGATTTGCATATTACCTTTTTATTATATAGGACTATAGCTTCTAAAGATAAGACATGGGCATCTTATATTGGAGGCAGTGACTGTGTGTGTGTGTGTGTGTGTGTGTGTGTGTGTGTGTGCGCGCGCGCGCGCATTATTCTATTACAGCACACATATCTTTTTCATTTTTAACATATTCTAAAGACTTTCAGTCAGGGGAAAATTAGGGAGTCAACCTATAGATGGAAACAAATATTGATACAAGAAGAAGTGTAAGGCTTGAGGCCTGGAGCACTCATTGAGCCCCAGGAGGAGCAGCCAGGGAGGAAGAAACCCAGCAAGTGTGGGATTCTGGATGATCAGCTGGATGTCACTGCTGCTGACAGATCAGAAATGAGGGTTGAGATGTGGCCACTGGTTGGGTTTAGCAAAGTGGAGATTGCTGCATACCCTAGTCTGGTGATATGGTTGGAGAAATGCCTGCTTAGAGTGACTTCATGTGAGACGGGGATAGAGGAAGTGGAGTGGACACAGCAATGAATGGAGGAGAGAACACATCAAATACCTTTTTGTGTTTTTTTTGTTAATCCTCACCTGAGGATATTTTTCCATTGATTTTTAGAGAGAGTGGCAGGAAGGGGGTGACACACAAAGAGAGAAACATCGATGTGAGAGAGACATCAATTGGTTGCCTCCCACACATGGCCTGACCAGGGCCAGATCTTGACCCCTCAACTAGGGTATTTGCCCTTGACTAGAATCGAACCCTTGACCCTTCATTCTGGGAGCCAACATCCATCCACTGAGCCTAGGGCTCAAATAACATTTTTAGGGAATTCTGATAGTCATAGGAATAGAGAAAGGGTTGGTATATGATGTCATTTTGTTGTCGTCGTCGTAGTCGTCGTCGTCGTCATCATCATCATCATCATCATCATCTTGCTATATTTGCAAATATTGACTAACTCCTTCTATGAGCCCCAGAAAGTAGAGGAATCAAAGAAGGATTAAGAGTCTACAAGTGCTTTGGTTCTAACCATCATGATTCAGCAGAGACACTCCTGAAGGCACAGATGTCCTGAATTCTGATAGTGCTACCGATACTCTTTCCTTCTCCCCTTCTTTCCTTCCTTTTTCCGTCTTATTTTTCACTTTATTCATTCTTGCCTTCATTCATTCCATAAACACATATAAGCCTCCCTTCCTCCTCTGAACCTGAGCACTGGTAGTCTCTGCCCCGAGGATTGGATCTCCTCTTTGAGAATTGGATCCACCAAGAGGGATTAGTATGAATTAGCTAACAGTGAAATTCTATTTCTTAATACAAATTTTCTTTTTCTCTTCTATACTTAAAAATGAAATATTCTTAAATTTAAAAACCAGGTGGTTTTATCTGCCAAAAACACACTCCCTGATTTAATTGCAGACATTCGTCTAAACAGTTTTATATGTAAATGTTTCTGTTGCATAGTTTTTAGAAGGTTATTTTATTTTTTGGAGGGCAAAGGCTGGGTAGCAATAGGCAAATAATTTATGTTATGAATTTCATTCACTTAAAAAGATAACTATTCTTTCAGTTTTAAAGCTGCCCTCAGAAATGAATGGGAGATGTCATTAATGCTTCTAAATTTTTTTCAGAGCTTCACATTTCTGAATTTCATTCTTTCTTAATATTTCCAAAGTCCAGAATCTTCCTTTCCCCTACTCACACTCTTCATCCTTTCTTTTTTCTTTTTTCTTTTTTTTCTTAATTTTACCGTGTCTTCTCCTTAGTCTCTTTCTTATATCTCTGGCTTGGGTGTAGCTAATGATGATGCATGTGCCTAATTAAACTGCTTAATATTTTTGTTTTAATCACTGCGTACCTATTGGGTCTTTCCTCACTGTGCATTTTATGATTATAATAATCTCATCCTCCCTCACTAGAATAATTTTCTCATATCTTATGATTTCCTCTTAGAATTTTAACAAAGTAATTTATTAAAAAACTTCTTGGTTTTAATAAAGGAAACAAAGAATTTTTTTAACCTTGATATTTTCCTGTTCAAGTGCTATCATCTGAACACCTAGAGAGAGTTTGGTTAGGATGGGGACTACCACTATGGGCCCAATTGGGTGGTTGCCCGAAGGTGATATTGGTACTTGGGATGAGGGTGGGCACAGTACCCCAAGAGACACCCAGGAGAAAACTGGATGTTATTAAGCTTGACCATTAGGAGAAAGATCACTCACCTGTGAGCTGTGTCTCACCCATTCCCCTTCCTACCTGACCATGGCTTTTGCTACTTCTTCCAGTTAGACCTCAGAAACAGAAGTGGTTAATGGTCTCTAAGGACTGAAGGTAGGCCCACACACAAAAATCATGGGCAATTTAAGAAAACCAATACTGTGAGAGAATAACCACAAAGAGAACAATCTACAGCAGAAGGAGGAAAGACCTAATGACAGACATGAACAAGGATCTTAATGCTAAGTAAGACATTGCAAATATGAAGCAAGAATTGATGGTTTTGAAGGAAAGCCAACCAAAGATTCTGGATATACAGAATATAATTCCTCAGATAAAGAATGGGTTAAAAAGCTAATTGACTGCCAAATGGATAGAATCTAGAAACCAAACCATATTTGCATGGGGGGTGGGGGGGTTGGTGTATTTTTGCAGCATCATGACCCGGGAGGAGGAAGATGGATTATTCATCAATAGTATCTAGAAAACTGGTTCACTCTCTAGGGAAAATTAGAATTAGATCTTTATCTTGTTCTGTATACAACAAGAAACTTTAGATGAGTTAAAAGCCAAATGTGAAAGAGAAAGCTATACAGCTATTAGAAAAAATGTAGAATATATATATATATATATATATATATATATATATATATATATATATATATTTTGTGACACTGAAATGGGCAAGGATGTCTTCTTAAGTTACAAAAAGTGAAAACCATGAAGGAGATAACTGATGGAATTAATGACACCAAAATTCAGATTTCTGATATTATAAACAAAGTTAACAGACAGGCCATAGATTGGAAGTGACAAAGTAGATAACTGACAAAGAAATACTTATTTATTTATTTGTTTGTTTGTTTATTTATTTATTTGTTTATGGTCCAGATTACAAGGATAGAGATTTCCCATCTATTTTTAAAAAAAATATATTTTATTGATTTTTCACAGAGAAGAAGAGAGAGGGATAGAGAGTTAGAAACATCGATGAGAGAGAATCATCGATCAGCTGCCTCTTGCACACCCCTAACTGGGGATGTGCCCGCAACCAAGGTACATGCCCTTGACCGGAATCGAACCCGGAACCTTTCAGTCTGCAGGCCGACGCTCTATCCACTGAGCCAAACTGGTCCCGGCGACAAAGAAATATTTAGAAAACACAGGTTATTCCTGCAAATCAGATTGAAAAAAAGAAAAAAGAAGGATTTTGTAGCAGACCCTGCTGATGCCTGGCCCACATCCCTCAGCCCACCTGTGAGTTAACCTGCACCTTGGTGGATGATTGGTTCCTTGAATCACACAACTTCCCACTTCAGTGTGGGAACTTCTTTCTTTCTTGGCCTGACTGTTCTCTTAGGTTCTGTGGGAGCATGCTCAATTTAGGTGCAGTGAAAACTGGAAGTGCTGGTGATTGAGTCTCCCCAGGGGCAGCCTCAACCAACAAGGACCTGGAGGTAGTGTATAAATAGTCCAGCTGCCCCATTTTTTGGTGGGACAATTCTGAGAAGAATTCACATGATTCCTCAGAGGGTTCCCAGAAGGTCTGAGAACCCTCCGTCAAAAGACTCTTATAAGTGCTTTATGTTTTATTTCATTAAATCTCACAGCGACTCCAGAGCTCCTCTCTATTTACTGTATGCTGCCCGATTCATACCTCGTTCAACAAAGCCAATTAGATCTTTTTTAAAAAAATCCACAATTCTATAACATAGATTGTAATATTACCCTTATTCTATCAGTGAAAGACATAAGACAAAGGGATATCAAGTAACTTGCCCAATGTCATATGACTATTAGCTTGGAAGCTAGGAATTGACTTCAGTCATTCTGATTCCAAAACTCCCACTTAATCACTGCACTAAAGTTCCTTCAGTGAGCAATAAGGATCTATTAAAGATTTCTGAGCAGAATCACAAAATAATGGACATGGGATTTTAGCAAGGTGGAGGTGGATTTTCCAAAAGTGTGCAGAATAGAAGCAGAATGTCTGTCAGGGGTGTGTGTGCAAGTGTGTTAGTGTCAGTGTGAGCTATGACTGGCATGTTATACCAGTGAAATGGTACAGAAGGGACTGACGAGGTGGCCAGTCAGGCAATCCATAAGTTTGTATTGTGGCCCTACTCTATACTAGGACTTGGGTGGGGCTCAGGGACCAATGTGGAGAAAGATAGAGACACAAATAATTAATAATAAGTATGCAAACTACTGCCAGGTTAAAGAATGTAGGGGCCCAACTTAAAACAGGAGCATTGGGTGTTCTTTGAATGTAATTTATAGCTCTTCTTTCTAAAATAAAAAAATATTATGTATGAAGTAGTCAGGGTTTTATAATCTTGAAAAATAATTTTATATGTTTTTATATTCATTTGTTTATTGGCCATGAAAAATAATATTAAACATAAACATTGTCTTAGAATTTCTCTCCATAACCCAAAGATACAATATATTCCCTTAAAACACAGATGCCCTTTTCAAGTTAATTACTCAACTGAAAAAGCAAAGGAGGTGGTTTGATGGCCATCTAATTGACAGATGTCTCAGAGATAATCTGGTCCTGTGATGCACAATTATACAGAAATGTCAGGTCTCTGTTTGTGGATAATGAATGTGTTATCTTCAAGTAGCTTTCAGAAGTCAGAATGGATATTTTAACTGAAGGATCAAAGGTCCAAATCAAGAAAATCAATCCCCAGACAGAGGTTGCCCAAAGGTATAGCAATTTTTATGAATATGTAACTCACATGAAACATTTTCTTTCTTCTACTTAGCAGATTATTTGAATCCCTTAGATATGCTTTTATTCATAAAATGAAAATGCACTGCCATAAAAATTACTACCCTGTTTCCCCCAAAATAAGACAGTGTCTTATATTAATTTTTGCTCCCAAAGATGCGCTAGGTCTTATTTTCAGGGGATGTCTTATTTTTCCACGAGGAAGAATACGGTACACATTTATTGTTAAATGAAAATAAAGGAAATTTATTACCTGTATATGGTACGGTAGTACGGTAGTTGTCAACACAAACCAGACAAACTGAATCCTATAGTATCAAGAATTTACTCATTTATTCAATGACAATCATGTCATCATCTTCTGGAACATCATCATAACAATCCAATTCCTGAATTTCCTGGTGAATTTCTTGTGACTCCATTTCTTTCAGAATCAGTTGACCAAATCTCTCATGTTTAGCCTAGGGGAGGCGGGGCATATTTTCAGGGGGATGCCTTATATTTCACTCAGAAGGAAACCGTAAGTAGGTCTTATTTTCAGAGGATGTCTTATTTTCGGGGAAACATGGTATCATATCTGATTCTTAGTAGACATTTATTTCCTGTTTTTTGTTGTTGTTGTTTGTTTGTTTTTTAATGCAGGATGCTTATGAAATAGATGTCTTCCTAGAAAGTTGTGCTAAACCCACATGTTAGTAACGAGAATCACATGTTTTCAGACATCATCTTTTCTCCCCAAGACATTACAGAATCCCTCCTTGGTTCTTCTGTTGTCCCTCCCTTGATCCTTCCCCAGTGAATCCAGAATGAACCTTCAACAAGTAGATTTGACTATATCACCCACCCACCTTAATATCTTTTGCTGACTTCTCATTAATCCTGGCCATTCCACATGATCTAGTTGCTGCCTCCTACTCCCCTTCACTGCGTACTACTTCATCATTCTGTACTCCAGCCACAGTGATCTCTTAATTTTTCACAAGTGTTGCCTTCTTCGTGAAACAGTTGTATCTCCTCCCCCCCCCACACACACACACTTCAACCCTCTCTTCCTGTTCACCTTTTAGTTCTCAGCTCAAAGGTCACTTCATTCACATATTCATTCACATATGTCACCTCCTTTTTCTGGTGAAGAGAAAAAGTTCCTTTTTTCACGAGCTGATATTCTAGTAAGGGAAGACACAAAATGAACAAATGTGAAAATGTGCAATATGTCACAAAGGTAAATAAGCTAAGAAGAAAAATAAAGCACATTAAGTAAGGAGAAGCTAGGGTCGGGATGGGATTGTGCTTTGAGACTGGTGGACATGGGGAATGTCTCTGCTAAGGGGACATTTGAACAGAGTTGGAGAAAGTGAGGGAATAAATAGCAGGCACAAGATCCCTGAAAGTAGGAGTGCTCTTGGCTGTTTCAAGGAACAGCAAGGAAGCTAATGTGACTGGAGCACGGTGAGCAGTAAGGATAGGGAGGCAGATGAGGTCTCTGAGGTAATGGGAAATGCCTACAGATCATGGAGGACTGTAGGCCATGGTAGGGACTCTGAATTACCCTTATTTGGATTCATTCTGCTTTCGGCAATTATGATTAATGTACATTTATGTGCAAGTTTTTGTGTAGACATGTTTTAAATGATAAGGGGAGCTACTACAGTTGTCTAAACAGACAAGTAACATGATTTGAGTTGGAAGGATCTCCTGACTTTTGTGTGGAGTATAGACAACAGTAGAAGCTGGGAGCCAGTGGGGAGCCTACAGGACACATCCAGGTGAGAGATGATGGTGAGTGGCACAGAAGTGGTGGGGGTGCAGAAAAGTGTGTAGATTCCAAATGTATCACAAAGGTAGAGCAGCCTTCTCTGAATCCCTTACTAAAACTATTGATAGATCGGATTCCTTCATCATTTTTTCTCATTGAATCATTGGCTTGGCAGTGATTCAGTTGGTAATTATATAGTCTTTGTGTGATTATGTGATGGGATAACATTTGAAACGATTAATAGATACTTTCTGCCTCAGAGAGAGAGAGTGGACCTCTTAGGAAAAGGAATCTTCTATTTTTTGAGATTTAAAAGTTTCACCTTGCCTAGAAGGGCCTGGAAAAGACAACAGATTTTCAAGAATACATAATAAGGATTAGCAAGGCCTTCAGAATAGGACTACCCAGGTTAGCAGCTAGTGGGTGAGGAGAGATGGAAAAGGTAGAACAATCATCCCCATAAGTCTGAGACCTGGATCATGCCCTGTTCCTCCTAAGCCACCATCTGTGGAAAGGGAGCAAGCAGACTCTCCATTTGGGGTTTATGATATCTCATTAATGGGAACTTGGCCTGGGCCAAGATCCTGAGATGTGGCAGGTCCCTGAGAAGAAGTGCTGCATGATGTGTGTAAGCAGGTAGGGTCTAAGGTGACCCTACAAATGTATGACAAGATCTAGGAGCAGCACACAATCCTGTTTGTTTGTAATGTGATGGAATATTCTATATCTGTGCTGTTGAATATGGTAGCCACTAGCCATGTATGGCTATTGAGCACTAGATGAGTGATTAGTATGACTAAGGAATTACAATAGATAATTTATTAAAATTTTAAAATTATTTTAGGTTTAAATAACCATATTTAGTTACTGGCTATTGCACTGGAAAGTACAGCCAGGCATAGGAGTAGAAGATTTAGGCAACCCCACAATTTTTCATGGCCCTGTATGGCCACATGAGAATTAATATGCAGTTGCATGGATATTCCACATTTTTAATCTACTCATCAGTTGATATATATTTGGATTCATTCTATGTTTGGCAATTATGATTAATGCTGTGTACAAGTTTTTGTGTAGACATGTTTTTAATTCTCTTGCATCTATACCTTGGAGTGGAATTTCTGGGTTATATGGTAACTCAATGTTTAACTTTTTGAGGAATTGCCAAAATGTTTTCCACAATGGCTCCATCATTTTACATTCCCACCAGCGATGTGTAAGGTCATGATTTCTCCATATCTTGGCCAACACTTGTTATTGTGTGACTTTTTATTTTATTTTATTTTAGCCATTCTGTTGGTGCTGTAGTGGTATATCCTTGTGGTTTTGATTTTCTTTTCTGTAATGATTAATGATGTCGAACATCTTTTCATACCTTTTGCCATTTGTATGTCTTCTTTGGAGAAATGTCCATCTATATCCTTTGCCAATTTTAAAAATTGGGTTGTTTTTCTCTCTAGTTTTGAGTTGTAAGAGTTCTTTATATTTCTGTATACCAGTGCAATGTTGTCACTTATTCTTTGGTGTTTTTTTTTTTCTCTCCCACTTTCTTGATGATGTATTTTGTTTTTTCTTTTGTTGCTTGTGTTTTTGGTGTCATGTCCGATAAACTAATGCAAGTTTATAAAAACTTACACCTATGTTTTATTCTAAGAGTTTTAAGGAGATGAAGTGCTATCTTATTATGGTTTTGATTTGCATTTCCCTAATAACTAATGACATTGAGTATCTTTTTATCTATGTATTGGTCATTTATATATCTTCTTTAAAGCAATGTGTATTTCACTTCTTTGAACTTTCTTAAATTGGGTTGTTTTCTTTTTTGTTGAGTTATAGAAGTATGTTATATATTCTACATAGTAAATCCTTATCAGATATATAATTTACAAATATTTTATCCCATTCTGTGGTTTATCTTTTCATTCTTGATAGTGTCCTTTGATGTACAAGAGGTTATAATATTTTTGAAGTTCAATTTTTCTTTTTTTATTGTTGTTGCTTGTGCTTTTCATGTCAGAGTAAAGAAAACATTACCAAGTCCACAATTATGGAGATTTACACCTATGAGTATTAAGAGTTTTATAGTTTTAACTCTACTACAGAGCTGTTTTTAAAAAATCAATTTTGAGTTACTTTTTGTATATGGTAGGGAGATAAGGATCTAACTTTATTCTTATACATATGAAAATCCAATTGTCGCAGCACCATTTGTTGAAGAAAATTAAGCACTATTGAAATCATGGTTTTGGTATCTGAATAATATTCAATAGTATATTGTCATTTGGTTACTTGTTCCTCTCTCACCCTGTGAAAAATATATACATATATTTTTTTTACTCTTTGCCCACATCTTTCTTTAGAGAAGCTGTCCAGCTCACAGCCCCAGAAAGAAGCAACCCCTAGAGATCTCATGATCATTGCCTTTGGGCCTGACTGGTTGGACTTACAGGTAGGCATGCAGCCAAAGCTGAGCCCATTAGATCTTTCCTTTGGGAATTTGACATTGGGATACTGAGGCTGTGCCAGTTAGATTTGTGGAAATGAGTTTAAAGGTAATATAAACTCTGGGGATTGAGGTTATTATGATTAACTCTGTATGAAGGGAACAGAAGAAGCTGTAGACACTATTAAAATAGAGGCTATGAGAAATGGAGAGGTTTGTGGTTTGGTAACAATCCAGTTCTCATGAAACCTAAGCGATTCTCCTCTTCCTTTACTTCCTCTCTTTTCTGGATTTTTTTTTTTTCCTGTGGATGTCTGGTTCTTTGCAAGTAAATTTTCCCTAAGACAAGCCTTATACTATTACTTAGAAATCTTGGTTGCAAGAGACAGAAAACTCAATTGGGTTAAGCCCAAAAAGGACTCTTATTGGCTCTTATACTAAAAAAATCTAGGGTATATATTGTTCTTGGGACTCTAAAATATCATCTAGACCATGGTATCTCTATCTTTCAGCTCTACTTTTATTGAATTCCAAGCTTTTTTGGAACTCTTGTCTTTAATCGTTCTTGCCTTCAAATAGTCTCAAAAGAAAGAAAGAATTCCTTTCTGTAGCTTCTGCACAAGTCTGGGACTCACTGTGATTATGACCATATTGTGTGAATCATGGTCCATCTCTGAGCCATCCTAGGGGGATCTGGTGCCGGTCTGAGTCATATGTCTACTCCTGGTGTAGGGGGAAACCTCAGTGGGACCACATTGACTAAAAATGAGTAGGAAGGTTTTCACAATGGAAATTTCGGATTCTGTTATAAAATAAAAGGAATAATGGATGCTGAGTAGCCAGAGAAACAGCAGAAGTCCAACACAGGCATTTAGATTAATTCTAATATTTTACTATTATGTACTTAAATATTTGTTGATATCTCATTATTTCTTTAAGATAGTGTTTTAGTTCTGTTGCTGCATTACAAACCACCTCAAACTTAGTGGGTTAAAACAACAAAGATTTATTTCCCACTGTTCTGTGGGTTTACTGGGAAGTTTGGCTCCATGTGGTATGGCTGAAGTTACTTGCAGTTGCATTCAGCTGAGGGCTTGGCTGTGGTTACATCACCAAAGACAGTTTCTCCTCCTCAATGGCCTCAATCCACGTGGCTCTTTATCATTGCATAGTATGGTGGGTGAAAATGGAAACTACCAGATAAACCTCTTAGGACCCAGGCTCAGATGTCCCAATATGTCACTTCTGCTTCATTCTGTTAGTCAAAGCCATTCTTAGGGTCAGTCCAGATTCAAGAGGAAAGAGAAGTGTCTAGAAATGGAAATACTGGATGAAAAGCTATGCATATTTAAGACTCATGAAGAATAACTATAGAGACAGTTGATTTATTTTGCTAAATTTACCAACTTAGTGCAAAGGGAAGACTGTATTATTCCTGGGATTGGAAGGCACCCAAAGTCTAGAAATGGGCTTGTTGGCTGTTAGGTGGAAACCTATAGCTTGGTTTTTACAAGGAAAGTACTCTTGGAGATCATGTGCTAATACCTCTCCCTTCCAATTTATATTTGCAGACACTGCTCCCACAGAGCTTCATACAGCCTGAATTAATGGACAGTGCACATCTTGACTGCAATTTAGTTGTGTCCTGGTTGCAGGACCCATAAAAGGAGATATACTGATCTCACAGATTTGCTATAAATATAAAGCAAGTTCTCCTATATAATGTGTCTTATACCATTGCTAGCACAAAAGTTCTCAAATATACTTCTCTCCCTGCTGTGCCTACTCACCCAAGATTCTACAGCATACTCTCTTCCATGTGCTTCCTCCTTAGCTGGTGTGTGCTGGTAAATGGTTTTAAAAGACTGTTGACTGAGGCATTTGGCTCTTCAACCCTACCTACATCTAAACATGAGATCAGGTTTCTCTCATATAACTGTATAACTCTGCAGCCTTAGTTCTTAAGTAAGAGCTCAGTAACTATGATAAAGATTGGAACTAGCTATTGCAATGACAATGATAAAATATGTTTCATCATGGGTATTTGAAGTCCAGGATTTGGCTGAGTTGTCTTTGTTAATCCCTGGATTTAAAGGAGGAGATGATCTTTGCTTATTTATCTTGCCTGAGCAACCTGCTCAGGTCAGCATAATCCTATTAATTGTTGAACTGGACAAATAGTGGCTTTCCTTTAAAGTTTCCTGCTGTCCTGAAACTTTATGTCTTAGAATATTGGTTTAGATAGTTTCTGAATTGGAATGAGGGCATTTTACAAGCTTAGGCTACATCAGTGATTTCTAACTGGTGTGCCACAAGAATTTTTAAAATATGTAATACCTGACTATTTAATCAGGGGCACCATCCTCATTTTCCTTAGATTGTAAAAAACAAAACAAACAAATAAACAAACAAACAAAAAGCGACAGTAGCTAACACAGCAATGGTCCTTTGGTGTAAATGAATAAAAATTATACCTTTTTTTTTTTTTTTTGGTCAGATTGGCAAACAAACAAACAAACAAAAAACAACACACAACAAAAACATTTTTTGGTGTATCACAGAATTTTAGTAATTAATTTATGTGTGCCATGAAATGAAAAAGGTTGAAAATCACTGGCCTACATGGTAGCTTTATAAGTGCACTTAGACTCAATGTATGATAGCTTTATTGTCTCTGTGAATTGCCCATGTCCCTAATGTCTGCTTTTCCTGTCTTTTTGGTCATCTGCATCTTATGTAACCACTTCCTGTATTTCCATATTATAAGTCCTTTTAGATTAGGCATCCGATTGTGATTTTTGTCCTCTACAACACCTAAGACAAGTTCTTTGTACATAGCAGGTGTCAGGTGATTAAGTAATTGAGTAAAAAAAAAAAAAAAAAAAAGAATGAATAAGGAAACAAAAGTTTTGCTCCAGTTTTGTTTCTTATATTAAATATCTAGGTAATTATAAAAGTCATGGGAATTTGTGGGAATAAGAGATCATAATCCCATCATGAAAGATCTTCCTTCAAACTCCATTTTTAAGTTGAGTTCTGTATCAATTAAGAGTAGGCTCAGCAGAGACTGGCAGGACATCTGAAATGAGAGTGACCTGAATAAATGTTTATTCAGTGTAATTTCCTCTCACATAGTAGAAGCCCAAGAGATATCCATCCATGACTAGTGTGGCTTCTCATGTTAACAGGCACTTAAGCTTCTTTCACCTTGTGGCATTACTATCCTCAGTATGTGACTTCTGTCTTCATGGTCCAAGATGACTGCTCAAACTCCTGCCATCATATCAGCTTTCCTACCCGAGGGAAGAATAAAGAACACACCCTCATCTTTAAAGATACTTCCTGAAAGTTGCTCCTACTTCTGCTTACACCTCAGTGACTAGAACTATCACATAGGAGCCTAAAAAATAAGGTGACCAGACGTCTCGATTTTGGCGGGACAGTCTCGATTTTTAACAATTTGTCCCGTGTCCTGCAGCGTTTTAAAAAAGTCCCGATTTTTGGAAAGATTCTTTTAAATCTTTTGGACTTTTTTAAAACACCGTGGGACGTGGGGCTAATTGTTAAAAATCGGGACTGTCCCGCCAAAAGTGGGATGTCTTATCACCTTACTCAAAAATGTAGTTTTTGTTTTGGGTAGTTGTGGACCTGGCTAGCTTCTGGAGTTGTGTTGATAAAGAAAAAAGGGTTGAACAGATTTTGGGGCGGGGGGAAATAAGTGTCTCAGCCACAGTTTCTCATTGCTTTTTGGATAAACTTATCATTATGATCAACAAGGTCCTGACTGATATAGTTACTGTTACGTCTTTGGCCTCATTCTTGGTTATTTATTTATACTGCTTTAACTCTTGTTTGTCTACTTTCATTTTCTCTATAGGACCAGAGTTCATCCTACCTCAGTACCTAGGCACATGCTCTTATTGCTGATTTAGGAATCCTAGATTAGTATTTCCTGTCTCCATGATCCTTCAGCATAACATCTTTTAAAAATATGTATATTTTATTGATTTTTTTTTCCCCAGAGAGGATGGGAGAAAGATAGAAACATCGATGAGAGAGAAACATAGATCAGCTGCCTCCTGCACACCTCCTACTTACCCACAACCAAGGTATATGCCCTTGACTGAAATCGAACCTGGGACCTTTCAGTCCGAAGGCCGACGCTCTATCCACTGAGCCAAACTGATTAGGGCCTTTATCATAACATTTTGTATGTCCTCTTTGTAGCACCTACCACAATTGCAGTTATAAAGTATTTATGTAATTATTTGCTTTCTGTCTTATCTCTCTTCACTAAGCTGAAGTCATATGAGTTCAGAGACCTTGTCCTGTTAATTCATATATATATATATATTCAGCACCTAACACAGCATATGGCACAGATTAAGCACTTAATAAGTCTTTGCTAAATAAAGGAATGAATTTGCTAGTGGAAATTTTTGGTTTAACTTATTGGCTTAGTAAGGATAGTGAGTCAAACCATACTCTTCCTTTGATGGTCAGGGTCAACATTATGACCATGGATTAGCAGAACAAGAATCTGCTTGACTCTGGGATACACCATGGAAAGTTGCTTTAAACAAATGTGTGCAACATTAGTTGTTTTCCCTCTTTTCGCCCCTCTCTCCCAAAAGTAGCCTACCAAAATATTCTGTGATTGTGTTTTCCAGTTGGTGGAGGATTTATTTAATGTAGGAATTGTCATGCTTGCTTTGAAAAAAAACAACAACAAACTTTAAAAAGTGGCTGTCACACATTGGGGCTGTGAGTGACAGTCACGTCTGAAGTTCAATTCTTTTTTAAAACAGCGGAGTAAAATGGTATTATTTTTTCTCCTGATCTTTAAATATCAGCTTCTAGAATAAACATGAAGGAGGAGGCCAGGAAAATAGGAAAGTGACCTTCAGGATAGACGTTGATTGTCCTGATCTAGGACTCTAAGTTGTTCTGAAAGTTGTTATACTCAGTGTTCCTGGGATATGGAACTTGGATGGATTGAGGATTCAGAATCTTCATATTTGTCACAGGTTCCTCACATGATAGTATTTTGGGGGGCATTTGTCTAAGACTTTAATCAAATAAGGTATGTATTGCATCTTTTAAAAAGTTTAGTATCTTAAATCTTTTCTTTAATTCCCTGTAACTAAAAATGGAAATTTTCTTTTCAACATTTGAAATAACATTTACCTGTTATGTATTTCCCCAAGGTCAGAGGCTCCTTCCCTTTCCCCAGCATTTCACTGCTCTTCAATATTGGCACCTCTCATCTTTCTAATATAGGAGAATTAACAAATTGTGGAGCTAAAACTAGTAGATGAAAGGATATGGAAATAAAATGTATGATGGTGACAAACTTTAATTTGTTCAGAAGCCAGTTCTATTCCTAAATTGTTCCGAATAATTTATCTTCTAAAGAAATTTAGTCATCAAAGTCTAAACACTAAAGAAATTCAGTCATCAAAGTCTAAACACTTACCAGGAGTAAGGGCTAAAATTTTACCCATTTAAAAATGCTACTTCACAGGATATATTGGCAATTGAAACTTCAGGTGGAATTGGTATAGTTTAAAAAAATGAATCTGTCTCTTCTAGTTAAAAAAATGCCTATGGGCTTAATGTTAGTAGTGTTAAGGCTTTTGAAATTGATGGAGACAGTTAGGCTTTTAGGCAAGGTCAGTCAATGACTGTTCTGGCTACTTAATATTTAGTATGATATAATCAGGTAGGAATGCAGTCAATCAAATGGAGCTTCAGGTGGGGGCAGAGGAGAGGAGAGGGGTGGGGTGAAGAAGTTTTCGAGGGGATGACAGGATACAGGTGGTGTCATGACTACAGCATTTCTGCCCAGTGGGGAAGTCTGTTTTCAGCTTGGATGCCAATGAGGAAGGATGCTTTCTGTCATTTGGTATAAACAGTTTCTCACCTTGCCCTGGCTATGTGGCAGATGCCACCCAAATGTAGGTGGGATGCTCAGAATAGAAGAGAGAGCATCTTGCATGGCACTCCCATTCCTGGGAGAGTAAATAAAGTAGGGAGCCAGCATTTTTGGTAGACAGCGCTTAGCACGGAATGAAAGCCACTTTAACAATACTGTGATGGAAGCTCACACATAGAAACAAGCAATCAGTCAGGGACAATACTGAGAGGGTCGGAGAGGGACACAGCACAGAGCACACTGAGGAAAACGAGCACACATCGGGAAATAAAGGAGAGGGATGCCTGTGAGTGCAGTTCAAAGTATGGACTGGTGCTGGTCTGTGGACTATTGGTTACTAGTCTGCAATTTGAGAAACAGGGATTTAGAGAAAGCATTTAGAAACGATGATAGGAATTTGATAGTGCTGCAGCATCAAGTGTGGTCCTGGATTCTTGTCATTTATCTTGTACCAAAGCCAGCTCTTGTTTGGGCTGGAAGCAACAAGAAAACATTGGAGACTTACACTTAAGATTACTCAAGCTATATAGAAATTCATGAGGCTGAACAGGTGGGTAATTAGGAGTTAAATGAAAGACAGACATGAGTCCAAAGAGGAAGAGGCAGGATAGAAGAAATAGAGGGCTTGTTTCATTGAATAGGGTATAATTCACACAGTAAGTCATATGTGGTGTGATAGTTTAGTTTGCCAATTTTAATCTCAAGCTTTATGAAACTCTAGAATCCTACTGTTCATCATAATTTAAATTTATTACTTAAGTGGTTAGAACTGGCTACAGGTGAATTATGATGGGACAACAAAATTTTTTTAGAGTAATTATAATTCTCAATATGTCACCTCCCGCTTACATACACACATTCAATGAAGCAAGTGTATACTTTTTTTGTGATTCTTTTTTCTTATCCCTTGATATATTTGTCAGACAACTCTGCACCATATGACCTCACTGAATGATTTCAGACAAAGTGCTGTTGTTTCGAATGGCCACAACTGGGTGTGCTGCACCCTTCTGGAATATTTTTTTAACCAGTGAGACCTGGTTCTAATAGGGTATGCTACAAATAAATCTTTCTAGTCCTCTGCACCGAAAGGCTTACATTTCTACCTCAATAAATTAGAGTTTATAAAAAAGAGCCACCTATATTATCAAAGTATATGACTCTGTTCCTGGGCTCTTATAATTTATCTTGTACTGTAGGCAACAACAACAACAAAACATGAAGATTTACACCTAAGAGTGCTCATGCCATACATAAAGCCACACATGTACTGAGGAAAGCTCTTGCCTGAATGGATGGGTATTTAGGAGTTAAAGGAAGGAGAGGCAAGATGGAGCCCAAGAGAGCAGAAGCTGAGTTGGGGGAAAAACACATAGACTTAAAGTCAGAAGAAGAGGAGTTGAGTCTTGCCTTTGACCCTTAACCAACTTCATGATCTTGGGCAAGTTACTTAACCTCTCCATGCTTTAATTTTCTCATCTATAAAATGGGAAAACATACTTTCTGGGTTCCTGTGAAGTTTAAATGAGAGACTATATGTGAGATGACATGACTGTGGATTATGCTAGCATTAGGGATTGGGGGACAAGGGAATAAGCAATGGCTTAGAAAAGGGCAAAAATTTTCTGAAAAGGGCCAGATAGTTAGGCATATTGGCTTTTTTGGGCCACATGCCATCTAAGTTAAAGCTACTCAACTCTATAATGTGAAATAAATTTATCTCTATCTCTATCTCTATCTCTATCTCTATCTCTATCTTTATCTCTATCTATATATAAAAGTCTAAGTGACTGTTACAACCCTACAGCCAGCCAGTAACTGTGACATGCACTGACCACAAGGGGACAGGCACTTAATGTAGGAGCTGCCCTCTAATTGGTCAGGTGCACGTCTACAGCCAACCTCCAGTGGCCGACCAATCTCCTGTGATCCCCCACCCTGTCCAGCAGGCTCCAATTGCCAGCCAGACTAAGGGACCCCATCTGTGCACCAATTCATGCACCAGGCCTCTAATAAACACACACACACACACACACACACACACACACATACACACACTGAGTGTCCAGATTATTATGATCTCTGAATGCATAATATAATAATCTGGCCCCTCAGTGTGTGTGTGTGTGTGTGTGTGTGTGTGTGTGTGTGTGTATATATAAATATATATATATTAGAGGCTTGGTGAATAGGCCGGGTCCTGCCAGCCTGGCCAGGGGGAGAGGACATGGGCGGCTGGCCAGCCTGCCTGCTGGTCGAACTCCTGGTCAAGGGGACAATTTTCATATTAGCCTTTTATTATATAGTATATACACTGAGTGGCCAGATTATTATTCTTTCAGCGATCATAATAATCTGGCCACTCAAGTAAAAGTTTATTTATAAAACTAGACAATGGGCTGGATTTGGCCCAAGGGATAAAGTTTGTCAACCTCTGGTTAGAAGCCTAGAGACTTGAATTCTAGTCCTAGCTCTGTTTTCATCTAAGTGACCTTGTGCAAATTATTTTAGTTCCTGCTCTTTTTCCATGGAACCATACTGAGTCTCTTCAACTTCATGACATGTAGAAGAGTGAGAGAGAGACAAGGAACCTTGTAAGAGTGAAACGATTTTAATTAATAACATTTTGAATAAAGGAAAAAGTATAGAAATAAGGTGAAAAATTAAGTGAGGTGTAAATACAGTTTGAGTATGGCTAAGAAATATAAAGCTTGTCTTCTTTAGTATCCCAAACAAAGTGCAAATGACACAGGATTAACCTCAAACCTCCCTGCCATCAGGACACCCCCTCAGTCCAAGACCAGATGATGATTTGAAACTCAGGGGCCTGACCTCCTCTGTCCCAGAGCCACAAGAGCAGGGTGTAGGGCCTAAGTGAGAGGGAACCAGTAGCAGATGTGCTCATTGCCCTGCCTGTAACCCATCAGCCCTCTTCTTGCCAATGGGTGAATGGTTAATGTCCTCAGTACCCAGGAAGTCCTATTTTTGGCCACAGGCAGGTACTTCCTTTGGGTGCATGTGGGGTAAGCCAGAAATACTGGGAGTTAAATTTCTTAGGAGTGCCTTGAATCCATGAGAGCTGAGTATTGGTGGATAAATACTAGCTCAGCCTTTCCCCACATTTTGGGTGAGCCAATTCTCAAGTGTTTTTCTACACTAGTACCCAGAGATTCACATAGGATGGAACCACAGGTTTCCATGGCAGTAAACTCATTAGCACATCCTTTATTTCTTGGCTTCTTTCCCTTGCTTATCTCACTTTCCCTTTCCCACAGTGCTTCCTGGATTCACTTCTCCAATAAGCCACTAGGATCCTACTCTGTCTTAGGGTTTTCCTCTCAAGGAAGACAAAGCCATGGAGACATACAGTCATTGGGAGATAGCCAAAGGCTTAAGGAAATACAGGGAAGTTCCCTTGGAGCACAAGGTCTTCCAGAAGTAAACTGAAATTTGATCATGTGTCAAGGGAAGTTTTATGTATGCAATTTGTGCTGAGTTCCTTCTCTGTGGTCACCAAGATGAGAAAAACACAGTTCAGTCATTGATTGCCAAGGATTTACAATTTGGTTCTTTCAGGATGGGCAAAAAGGCCTTTCAGCGAATAGACCTCTTTCAGGTCTAATAAAAAGGGATTTTCTGTAAAATAGTCACACTTATGACTCAAGCTATGAGCCTCTCAGCCTCTAAGACTCATCTAGCTTGTTTCTGGACTTTTACATATGCTCTTCTTTCTGCCCGTAATGCTCATCTCCATTTATTTTTCCTGGTTCCCACTCCCACTTAAGGTTTTAGGTTCCATGTCATTTTCTGTTGTTCTCTAGACAAAGGTAGTTATGCTATTATCATGTTCCTGTGGTGCTCTGTTCTTCCACCATCATTGCACATATCAAATCATGTGTTATTGATTATTTGATTATGAGAGGTCAGGGTCACAACTTAATGGTCTTTATTTTCAGTGGCTACCAAAGGGTCCATAACTATTTGTTGAATAAATGAACAATATTCTTACTAGGTGGAGGACCCATCCTAGGACTCCTTAGTAATTTATAGAACAGTTCTTGTGAGAGTAAATAATACAGAAGTGACCACTGATAAAAGGTCCGATTTCTTTCTACCCCTCATCTACCCATCTTAAAAGGTTCTAGGTCAGAGTTTCTAAGTACCAGAATAGCAAGGCCACACTTGGGTGGTAGGATTGTCAGCTTTTAAATATCTAAGAGGCATTATTATCCATCCATTCATCCATCCATCCATCCATCCATCCATCCAATCAGCCAGCCAGCCATACATTTTTTTCTATCTTCCAGTCTTCCAATCTATCAAAAAATGATTGTGTTCCCATTCTCTCTCAGGTATTATGTTAATAACTGGGGACATGAAGTGGTTTTATTCCTGCCCTTTAGAAGTTAAAAATCAGACCAACTGAACAAATAATTAAAAGCTATTGCAATAAGTGGCTCAATAGAGATATTATGAATTATTTGGATACATAGGGGGTGAACAGCTACTTCTCTAACAATATGTAATTTGTTCACAAATGTGGCTCCAGGAGTTGGGCTTACCTATTCATTATGGCTAAATGCTCCCATATGGACTTCTTTCTTCCTCCTCACTTCCTCTCATCTTTATTAGCCGCTTAGTCCTTGTGGCCCAGAGTATAATGAATGATTAAAGGTTAGAGCAGGATGGATGGAATTTGTGGGAGTTTATCTTGCCACCAACACGAAAGGGATCCAGTTGTGCCTCCATTAACCCTACCAAAATAACTGCTTGCCTTGACTGTCAGCTACTCACCAATTTCTATTAAGCCTCCTTTTATTGGGCTAATAAAGTATGTATTATTAATAATCATGCTATCTGCATAGTGTTTTATACTTTTCTAAGAACTTCTTCATAGATTGAAAGGAGCATTAATGTTATCTTATAGTCCAGCCACACATATGATTTTAAATTCTTTCTGCAGCACATGCTGAAGGCCACCCATTGCCTTCTACAATAACCTTCTCTACCTCCCTGATATGGAGCCAGCCATTCTTTAGGCCAACCAAGTTCTTTGTAAAGTATCGATAATTGCCTACTCACTGAATGCCCAGAATTCCTTTATTCTCATATTAATTTATTGAATTCTCTGATCCCATCTGTTTCATACCTTGCTCTTTACATTTTTATTCCAACATCCTTGCCTATCTCTTGACACGTCATAACCCCATCCTTCCATTCCAACCCATTATTTAGCTATTCTTTTCCATCACCTGGATAGGGGAACCACAATATCCTTTGGTAGGACCCATTTGTTACAGTTACTCTGATTGCTATAACAAACTGTCTCAAAGTATAGTACCTAAAAAGATTATTACATGCTCATGGATTCTCTGGGTCAGGTATTTATACAGAGCATAACAGAATTGGGTGATTTCTGCTCCATAATGTCTAGTGTGTCATCTGAAAAGTCTTGAAGGACGAGAGATGTAATCATCTTAAGTTTCATTTACTCACATGTGTGGTGGTTTATGCTGGCTATTGACTAAGAAGACTTAAAGCTAGGGAGACTTAAACAGTAGCTAGAATATCTACATGTGATTTGTCTTCATCACAGTATGGTGACTGGGTTCCAAGGGCAAGAATACAAAAAGAGAGAGAGAGCCAAGAATAAGATGGATACTTTTTATGACCTATTCTCAGAGGTCACATAGGATCATTTTCTCTAATGGTCAAGACAGTAACAAAGATCTGCGCACATTCAAGGGGGAGAATATAGACCCTCACCCCAACCCCTGGATGCAAGATTGGCAACATTGCATTGTAAAAGAGGGATAGAGTACACAGGATGTTCCCCCAAAATGTATATACGTTTTGAATAATTATAAAGGCAGTGTTTATTAAAAAACATTTCATTTTAAAAATATACAGACATTGTGTGAATACATTTTTTTTTGGATACCCTGTTTAATGGCATGGCTGTTTTTGAAAAATATAACGTGCCACATCTTCCTAGTGCATAAAGGCTCTCCTTCCATGCTCTGCCCCAAGGGAAGGACAACCTCATGGACATAGGTCTGTAGTAGAGTCAATTTTTTTTAAAAAAAATTATATTTTATTGATTTTTTACAGAGAGGAAGGGAGAGAGATAGAGAGTTAGAAAAAGCGATGAGAGAGAAACAATGATCAGCCGCCTCCTGCACACCCTCCTCTGGGGATGTGCCCATAACCAAGGTACATGCCCTTGACCGGAATCGAACCAGGGACCCTTTAGTCCGCAGGCTGACGCTCTATCCACTGAGCCAAACCGGTTTCGGCTAGAGTCAATATTTTTTTGGTCATAAATAAAATCTATGTCTCTGGGACTCTTACACTTTTGCTTTAATTCTCTGTATTTGAGGTCACACACAACCAGCCTATTACTTCCAGTGCATTTAAGGAATCTATTTAGTACTCTAGGAGTTTTGGGTCCTATAGACTAACCATTCAAAGTTTGGCGTTCATTTTCCATCTTGTATATTCTCTAAATGAGCTTTAGTTGTTTTCCTAACCTCTTTAAAGCACAGGGATTTTCAAATGAATACATACTCCAGATGTGATTCCTCCAATTAGATTAGAAAAGGATGAGCATTCCTTTTCATCTCATTCTGGATGAGATGAAATGCTTAATAAGCCCAATGCTTCTTTGGCTTTTATTTTAGGAAGTCACATAGTACTGTTGACTCATACCCAGCCTACAGTCAACTAAAACTCCCAAGTCAAGTCACATGCATTGCTACTAATTCCTGTTCCTTGTTCTAAGCTTGAGTTGGATTTCTTTTTAGGCCAAAGTTCAAAGTTTTTAATTTCTCTGTTAAACTTCATTTCATTAATTTATCCTATAATTCCAGCCTATTAAATATTTTTTTTTATATTGAGCATTATCTGGTATATAAGCTCTCCTTCCAAAGCTGCATATGGCCTAAAATTCTGTTATGCAATCAGGGCTCACATCCAAATCATTGATTAAAATGTTGAATAAACATATAAGTTTTCATTTGATGCATACATAAACCATCAGAAAATCAGGGAACATTATTCATGCTTTTGAAATGAGGAAATCAGGACTCAGTGAAGTCTAGGAATGTGTTCAAGGTCATTTTGCTGATAGTGTGACAAAGAAGGAACTTGAATCTAGGTTTTCTGCTCCTTTTGCATTCAGCCCTGGACACTGGCTAAGAAGGGGTTAGGGGAAGAACAAACAAAATGTAAGCCATGATTAGATATAATTAAAATAATAAAAATGATCTCTGACATTGACTTGTGGAAAAGATAACATGGAGCATTTCTTTCTTAATCTCCATTTTCTATCATTGTGCATTTTCCCTCTTGCAAATACCTTTATTTTTCAATCTCAATTTCAGAAAGACCTGTTTCCTGAGTTAATTCCCTTGAACCACATCCCACATGCACACAAATATCCCTACTTCAAGACACTAGAATGCAAAAATGGGAAGAACCTACTATGTCTGTTAAGGTCAAGGTAAGTCAAGAATAAGGCTGAGGAGGTAGGGTGACCAAAACGACTATGTTTGTCTGAGATGGTTTCTCTTTCAGTACTAAAAGTCCAGGAAATTCCCCATTCCGAGAAAATCAGATGGTTGGTCACTCTATAAGTAGAATGCTGCAGCCTTCTGTTCTCTAGTCTCCTCTTTAATGTAAACACAGATTCTTTGACACTCTCCTTCTACCGAGCAATGAGGTCTATATTCCCAACTCAGTGACTTTATAGAATACAGGGAAAGTGCCATCGTACCAGTTTCCAAGCTCAGGCCTTAAGACACTGGCAGCTTCCACTTCCCATCTCTTATGCATTATCTTGGAGACCCAAGTCATCATGTAAGAAGCCCAGTTTCTCTGAGACTGCCATCCTTGAGAGATCTCACATATGGACACTCCTGTTAACAGCCTCAGCTGCCTTGAATCCTCCAGACCACCCACATGTATCAACTGAATACCACCACTAAAAGAATGGGAGAATTACCCAGCTGAGTCTTATTCAAATTTCTGGACCACAAAATTACATAATTTGATAATGAAATGGTCTCTTCCTTGAGCGTTACATTTTGGGATAACTTGTTATGCAGTTAGAGATCTAGGGTGAATGCCAAACTTGATCTAAATAAACTATACCTAATCTTTTTACTCATTGTTATAAACGGTAACCATCTCCAAATAAATGTTCTGCATAAGGTCTATGCCAGCCTTGCCTAACCTCACAAGCCTCTTTTGAAATAGCAAAGTAAGATGAACTGATTGCTGGCTTTGCCTACCTATACATCCATTCTTCCTGCATCACCTTGCATGCCATATTGGCTCACTTCCTTCCCTCTGAGCTGGCTTGTCTAATAGTGCTGTGTGTTCCAAAGAATCCTTATTGATGAGATTTATATATTTCAATCTCATCTTTGGCACTTGGTTGGCAATAACAGCCTGCACCCCTGTAGGCTACAGTCTCCATCAACTGAATTCTTCCTCAGCCTCACATTTATCTAGAGCAGCAAGCACTTGGCTGCTCCTTCTCAATTTGGCTCCATGATTGAAAATCTGATTTAAGAAACTAGATTCCTGGAGGGCAAGGGCTGTGTTTTAAGTGTCCTTGGGTCCCAATAGCATCTCTTTAAATGGATGGATACATTCTCACAACCCAGGCAGAACCAGTTTGCTTTGCTTCTCCTTCTCTTGCCTAATCTTTTCATTTAAGCCCTTTAAGTGGCTTTTAATTCCTAGAAAGGATAAGTCTTAAGAAGGAGCAGAGTATACTTGTTGGCAGGGGATTTTAAAGTCAGAAAAGGGCAAAAGGATTTTGCATTATTTTGAGACTCCTTAGCTCTCAGTTCTCACTGAATAATTTGTGTCTGATTATTTTCCTGTTTGAAGTCTCTGACTCGTTGGTGGGTCTTGGACAATGGGAACAAGAAAGGTGACACATATGTCCATTTGTGATGCACTGGAGTAGCTGGAGGAAATGTCAGAGATAAGGATCACAGAGTTAGCTGGTGAGTGTCAGCTAAAATATTCCCTAAAGAGTCTCCAACTGTTGGAACTGTAAGGAACCAATGAGAAAAAGGAGTAATAATATGGTGACATAGTTGGTGATGGAATTAGGAAAAGGACTTGAGCTTCCAATCTCTAGTCAAGTACCCTTGACATGACTCTATCTATCTATCTATCTATCTATCTATCTATCTATCTATCTATCTATCTATCTATCATCCTAATATGCAAATAGACCATGTGGGGGAAAAACTGAACAACTGAACAACCAAACAACTGGTTGCTATGATGTGCGCTGACCATGGGGCGCACGCGTGGAACATGGAAGACATTGGCCACAGCAGGATGATGGAGCAGGTGAGCAGGGCCACCAGGCCAAGGAGTGGGGCGCTGGTCACTGTCATGGGGCGAGCTTGTTTTGGTTACTGAAAATTCTTTGTTCCCATGCCTCTGTGGTCCCACCCAGCACTCGTACCCCCTGCTGGCGCCCAGTGCCTTCTCCAATTGCTCCACTGTTAGTAGGTGTGAGCAGTGGCTGCTGGCCCTGATTGCCTTGTGGTCTTCTCCACCTCCCTCTGTGCCTGAGGGGTAATCAGGGAAGCTGCTGCTGCTCCCAGCCGCTGCTAGCACCAACTGATGGTGCTGGCCTTGGCTGGTGCAGGCCCCAATTGATCCGTGCTGTCAGTGTGTGCGAGTGGGGCTGACGCCATCAGCACATGGGAGTGGTGGCAGTGAGAGTGGGGCTGCAAGCAGAGAGGGTATGGGGGCTGGGGGAGGGAGCACAGCAGGAGGAGTGAGGGCTCAGAGGATAGGCTGAAACCTGCCCCACTGCAGCCTCTCGGCTCACAGTTCCTTTCAAGGTACACAAATTCGTGCCCTGGGCCCCTAGTGTTATAATAATGCAGATTTCCAGGTCAAGATAAGGGGACCACATACAATTGTCTCCCCATTTTCTCTCCAAATCCCATTGAAATTATGACACAGAAGTTCTAGAGGAAATAAACCCCAAACAGTATGGAGAGTGGGAGCAGGTTTATCATTCCATGCGAGTTATTAATGAATGTCTGGGTGGCAGACGGCGGAATGGGAACACACTGACAGGTAAACATATGGAGGAGCCCTCCACTGCTAGAATGAAGACTGCAGCTCAACCTGGAGCTTCTCTCCCTTAGGAGCCTGGGAATGCTGGAAGCCTGGCATCACCAGGTAGAGAGCCTTAGTGTGGGAGGTGGGACAGTAAACTGTGGAGGAACTGTTAGTCAGAAGACTGCCTGTGGCAAAGCTGTGCCCATACCCTCCCCCACCACATGCATACATGCTCCTCTTCCCCACCCATGGAGCTGCAGGAGAGCTGGCAGCCTCGGGTTCATTGCTAGGCCAAACCTGGAGCACTGTCAGTTGCAGATGTCACAAGAGTTCCTTAGGGAGAGAGTGAGGCTTCCAAAGTGGAGGGCAAAGCCCTCTTGATTCTGACATTTTGAGGGGTTTCATAATAATGACCAGTTCCCAGCCTCACATCCTTGCTGTGTCCTCACGTAACCTTTTCTCTGAGTGCTCACATCTCTCTTATCTCTTCCTCTTCTTATAAGGACACCAGTCGTTTTGGATTATGACATCATTTAATTATCTTTTAATTATCTCTTTCAAAGCCCTGTCTCCCAACACAGTCACATCCATCCTAAATTACTGAGGGTTAAGGCATAGCATACGAATTTTTGGGAGACACAATTCAGTTCATAACACCCACCTATATGACAGTGCTTGAATAGACCATGAAATAGCCACACAAGATGTACCATGCAGCCGTAGAAGAAAAAATTCGGGGGAAATCTCTGAAAAATCTCTGAAATCTCTGAACTGAATAAATATTCAAGATTTATTCTTAATGATAAAAAGATGCAAAATACTCTGTTCTCCAGGAAAAATGTACATGCTTATATATGTGTATATGTTGTGTAATTTTTGAGTAGTTCCTGAAAATTGACTATTTGCAAATTGGGTTACTGACCACTTCTAGTAGCAGTCCTTCAACCATTAGGTATTTTTTTTCTTATTAATGAGTCAATTATTTAGCTTACTTTCTGTAGCTTACTTTCTATAGCTTAACTGAGTGGGATCTGAGCTTTGATCTGGGGGGAGGTGGTCTTCTCAAAACTTAAATTCAAATTAAACAAAATTTTATTGATCTAATGATATAGTTCTGATTAGTTGCCATTGTCACCAAATCTCATGTACCAATATATTTTAATGGACTTGGGGACTGAACTTGACAGATAATACTTTTAGGATTTAGAAATGCTTTAGGCTACAAGTAGCAGAACACTCAACTATAAGTTGCTTAAAGAAATAGAGATTTCTTTTTCTCTGTAGCAAATGCTGCATATACCAGTGATGCAGGATAATGCTAATGCAGACAGACTCTATTTTCTGTTTCTGTCTCCTCATTCTTAGCAAGTTGATTTGGTTCCTCTTGATTGAAAGAAGCCTGCTGCAGTTCCAGGCATCACATATGTATATGCAACTCACAGAAAAGGAAGGTAGACCAGTGATAGCCTAGTCTGTCCCTGTTTATCAGAAAAGCAAAGGACTTTCTATCTCCCCTACCTCTCCCACCCCGCTTTTCCATTCACATCTTATTGCCTAGAACTAGTCCCATTACAACTTCTAGCTGTAAAGTATGAGTAGTAAGGAAACAGGATTGTCACGGTTGACTTATATCAATCAAGATTCATCACTTCTGGCCCAGCTGGCGTGGCTCAGTGGTTGAGCATTTACCTATGAACCAGGAGTTCCCAGTTCATTTACTGGTCAGGGCACATGTCTGGGTTTTGGACTCAATCCCCAGTGTGAGGCCTATAGGAGGCAGCCAATTAATGATTATCTTTCATCATTGATATTTCTCTCTTTCTTTCTCTCCTTCTTCCTTCCTCTCTGAAAGCAATAAAAAATCTCTCTCTCTCTCTCTCTCTCTCTCTCTCTCTCTCTCTCTCTCTCTCTCTCATATAATTAGATTCCTGCAATAGGGCTTCCTGCTGCAGTCTTGCTGTCCTGCCAAGCTTCTCTCCCTTCTCCCCCACCCCACCTGCTTCTCTCTCGTCTCCCATTCCCCGCCTGCTTCCCTTCCTTCTCCACTGCCCAGCTTGCTTGCTTCTCTGCAGCTTCATGAAGGGCTTGGCTTCTTTCTACACGGTCTTTAGTCTTCTTTCTAGCCTGGATATGCAAATTACTCGCCATCTTGGTTGGGTTAATTTGCCTACTCGCCCTGATTGGCTGATGGGCGTGGCTTGTGGGTGTAGTGAAGGTGTGGTCAATTTGCATGTTTCTCTTTTATTAGAGAGGATATATAATGACCCCCTCATGCCGCCCTCTGCCAGCCTGGTTGCCCCACGTAATCTGCTGTTCTGTCACTTGGTCACCCCTTACTAACCCTCTTGCCAGCCTGGTCACCCCACACAGCCTGCTTTTCAGTCATTACTGTGATGGTGTCCTGACAAATTTGCATATTACCCTTTTATTATTATAGATGTTTTAAAAAGATTCATCACTTCTGGCTGAACACATTAATAAAGATGAAGTTTTGTTAGTAAGGAAAGGTAACTAATATTTCTGCCATACTTCTAGAGAAGGAAAAATGAGAGAATGTTCTTTTCTCAATGAAAACCCATCTTTATTTATCTCTGTCCACCACCTTTGTTTTTTTCTGCCATTTTTTGGTTAGCCAGTGAACCATTTCTAATTTTTTCTAGATCTTTTTTCCCAGTATGCTCTTTGGGGGCTCTCTTCCCATCAGTCCTACAATAATGTTGCCTTTCTCACTCAACTCCACATATTTGGCACATTCTTATTCGTATGTAGATAACTCTCTAGAATTTTTGTAGAACTGGGGGAAAAGGGAAAACTCAAACATAATAAAATATCAAAATGATTTTAAAAAAATCTAACTAATATCTTTCTCCCAACCCCCAACCCAAAACAAAGTATTGTCAGAGCTGGCACTAATAAGGGAAGACTGACTTATGAATATTGTCTAAGTTGGGTTCCCCAGGAGACCCTGGTACCAGGAATTGAGTACAAGTAGTTTACTTGGGAGATGATCCCAGACAACATTGGTAGGGGAGTGGGAAAGTGGGACATGGAAGGGAAGGCTCTGATGAAATGTAAATATGAAGCCAGTTATCACTCTGGGCAACCAGAGCTTACTCCTCCTGTGGACTCCATAAGAGTCAGTGCAGGGCATGCACCTCTGAGTTGTCCCACCTGAAGAGGGAGAGAGCTGGGTATTTATCCTTCCACTTTTATTTGTTGTTGGCTGAGGACTGCTGCAGGGACATGAGCAATAATTTCCAGGATCATGGGTTCTAGGTTAATAGTTCGGTGGTCTCTAGGTTTGGGCAATTGGGGCTCCAACCACCCAAATAAGCCCTTCCACAGTCAGAAGTCAGGCAAGTGATCCCTATAATGGTAGGGCCAAAGTATGTGGGCAGGGCATTGTTGGCAGCTGCTATAGGTGTACTTTTTATAATTTTCAAATCCTATTGCTTATTGGAAATGATAGTTGAACCATGAACAGCTACTAAAAGGAATGGAAAAGCAGAACTTGAATAATCTGGAAACAGAATCATTGAGCATTGGCTGTTACTTTGGGATCTTTAGAGTTTCATATGATCTCCACATTCTAGAAGTCCCTCAGGCCTTCATGCCTTTGTCTCTTGCTGTTCCCCATTAAGGCCTTTTCATCTCCCCAACTGCTGGACTTCTGCCTTTCGATGCCTATCTCAAACATCACATCTATTCCATAGTTTTCTACTCCCATCTTCCTTCCCCATCTCCAATTTCTTAAAGTTTGCTCAAAAGCAAAACCTGTGATAAGGACTTGGGCACAGATAGTTTATTGGCACAAGTCAAGGAGTGGAGAAAGGGAAATGGGGACGGACAATGGCACGTGCATCACTCAGTGGTTACTGCTATGGGCAGCTGGGGCTCCTGCTGCTGGGCCCTCTAAGGGACCATATAGAATGTGCCTTGGGAGTAGTTCACCATAAAATAAGAAACTGGGTATTTATCTGCCAACTCTAGCCCTCATTCATTGAGGGTTGCTTGTGGGGGTGTTAAACCCCCAGTACTTCCAAGCTGTTTTAAACACAGTGACCCGTGGCCGGCAAACTCATTAGTCAACAGAGCCAAATATCAACAGTACAACGATTGAAATTTCTTTTGAGAGCCAAATTTTTTAAACTTAAATGTCTTCTAACGCCACTCCTTCAAAATAGACTCACCAGGCCGTGATATTTTGTGGAAGAGTCACACTCAAAGGGCCAAAGAGCCGCATGTGGCTCGCGAGCCGCAGTTTGCCAACCACGAACCTATACTGTTGCCATAGAAAACTCTTCCTCAGGCATAGAAGCAGAGAGACTCAGGGCTTGAGGAGAGAAGCTGTCACTATACATAGACAGTGTCCATAGGTGGACCTTCAGATGGACTCAGAGTGGACCAATGGGATATGGGAGTGATGGGATGTACAGTGCATACTACTACACCTGATGTCTCCTAGTAAGTTCCTCCTGTACTAGTGCTCATGTGATACTTTAATTTCTTCATAATAGCCCTACGTGCTTCATATCTGTTTGTTTTGCCAGCAAATATTAAGCACACTTTGTTTCTGCTTTACATTCAAGCAACAACTCAAGAGGCAGATACTGTAATTGTTCCTATTCAATAATGAGAAAACTGATTCTCAGGGAGATTAACTAATTTTGTGTTTATGCACCTATCTCTGCTTCAAGACTGTGAGCACCTGAAAGCCACAGCCTTTGTGCTACTGCTCTCCGCATACACACATCCAGCTCACTGGCTACATATAGTAGGAATTCAATAAATGTCACTTGAATCAGATTATTCAGAAGATTCAAAATCACTATGGAAATTGGAAAGAAATGCATGGCATTGAACAATGTCATTTTGAAACCAGCTTTTCAATAACCAGGAAGGCCCTGGGCACAGCTGGAATGATCGGTTTGTACAAACTGAGTCTGTCAGAAAATCACCAGGAAGAAAAATAAATCATATTACATGACCTCTCTATGCAAACCCGCTGCTTTCCCTTGTCTTGGGATTAGCCACGAGTTTTAGTAACTCTATTTACACCTGCATTTTTTAAATAATTGCAAACAGAATTAATCTTCAGTCTTACCCTTTGATGCAATGCCAAGGGACTATTTGGAACACAATTTATTCTCTGCCCAGCATATATTGGAAATAACCCAAAGTAGCTGTCAAGGCATAAACAACTCAGGGAAAAGCATTGCTGTGGTTTTACTGAACAGATGGTCTGATGACGTCGGTGTCTCCAGATTACCTGCAGCAAAAGCAGATGGAAAAATTAACATCACAGCCCAAGCCTGATGGCAGGCCAGGAGTCACGGAGAACGTCAGGGGAGAAAAGTCACATGGGATGCTTTCTTTGCTTTGTTTTCATGTTCTACTGGGAATCTTGCCCTCTTCACAAATTCCTCAAATGAAACATCAAGAATTATTTCAGCTGGTCCTACAAACAACCACCACCAAGGCAGGGCCAGAAGATATGGCATTCAGTAATGCCACTGTCACTAAAAAGTGAGATTGATTCTAAAAAGAGGTTATTAAATATGTAAAAATGCCATGTCAATGAAAAGAAACATCTCAGAACTGTGATCGAATGTGATGTTTCTTTGAAAAAATCATCATACTGGCTGTGTACTTAGCCCTGGGCACATTGTAGTTTGTGGAATTTATATTCCATCTTGTTCCAAGAGGCTGCATCAGAATTAACATTTTTCACCCAGGGCTGACTGCATAGCCCTTTATCTCTGTCCATCTTGTTTCCTCATTTGGTATTGTGCTTTCACTGTTTCCTGCCTACTGGTGTCCCAGGTTCCTGCCTACTGGTTCCCTTTATTTCCTTTATGCATAGTTGTCAGCTGCGTGAGGAGATGCATTCCAGCATTAACCATGGACTGGCCAATCTGTGCTGGGCTACCTTGAATTCAAGATCTGAAATCTCAGAGTCAGAATCATAGGACTTCCTGTTTACAAATGAAGAAGCAGACCTCTGGAGGCTCCACCCTTGTCTGAGGAGCAGAAGTGGTCGGACACAAAACAAGAAGCCAGTGGTCTATTCATGAAACCACATGGCCTTCACAGCTCTTCAAACCCCAAGTGCTCCTAACTCACCTCCTTCAAGGGTTACAGATCTTGAGATATGATATATACTTCAAATTCAAAGGAACTCAGTATGGTCAGAAAAACAATTTTGAAATCTATTTTTTTCTATAAAAATCCTGTTCAGTTTTTATGGCAGCAGTGCATCATACAAGGATGTCTTGGTTTAAGTTCCAGGAAACAAACCCTGAAACAAGACTCAGTGCAAATTTTCTTGGGGGAGGGGATGTTGATCCCAGAAAGCAAAGATAGAGGAGAGAAAGAGACAAGAAAGTGGGGGGAGAGGGGGGGGAGGTAGGAGGAAACTTGTCTCTGAATATCCCAATCAAGAAGTGAGGGACTTGTGGTATGTATCCTCTAACTCCCAGCATCATTACATAAGTGCTGCTTCCAGGGCTACTGACTGCCCTATATGTACTTCTGCAACCTCTGACCTGCCCCATGGGGCAAGAGAAAGCCCTCAAGTGAAGAGTCACTGATTAATGTAGTGGAATGATTAGAACAATGGATGTGGTGGGGATATGGGCATGGCATAGTAGCATTTGCTCCAGTCTGATTTGGGTTCAAGTCTGTATCTGTTGACTTCTGGTTGACCTCAGACAAATTCCTTCCCTTCTCTTATCCTCAGTTTCTTCATCTATACAATGGAGGATAATACATGTGAAATGCTTGCACAATGCTTAGTATAGAGAAGGCCCTTAGTATGTGACATTGCTGTCATCATTGCCATTTTCTATTCCTGTGTCACATGTCTAGAGAGAAATAGAACCTAGAATCACATTGTTTAAGTGCAGGTAGGGGCCTTCGCTAGCACAAAGTTCAACCTTCTGGTTTCATAGAAGAGGAAATTGGAAGATGAGGAAAGTGTCTGTTTCTAAAGGAAAAAATCTCTATTGACAGTGGCAGAGCCAGACCTGCACACTGACCTATCTGGCTCCATGTGCAGTGCTCTTTTCACCACCCTGGACCGACTCCTTCAGAGTTATTCGTAGACAGTAGATCGAGAAGTTGTGAGTCCTCATCACATCCCGGGATGGCAAACAAGTTTTCTCTCATGACTTTGATAAGCTGGCAGTGGCTGCTGGTGCGGCTGTGTTGAGAGGGATTAATTCTGCTGACGAGGGGCATCAGGCCAATAGCTGTGATTGTTATCACTGCCCACCATTGACCCGCTGATCCTGTTGGCACTGAAGTGACTAAGTTGACTGCTGGACTTGGGAGTTGACACCAAGGGAATGAGATAGCTATTTTGTTTGTTTTTTCATAACAGTAATGCATATTCACTGTAAAAAATTCTAAAGATATAAATAAGAAATTAAAAATTACCTCTAAGGAATAGCATAGAAGAGAATAGACCTTAGTTTTCAAACTCAGAATTAGATGAGCTGGGAGTGAGTGAAAAGGAGGCTGAAAACAGAAATTAATCGAGGGTCCGGAAAAGGAGTCATTGATTTCCTTACATTTGGATGCCGAAATCGCAAGCAGTCAGGCATTTAATCCCAAGACAAAAAAAAAAGTCATATTTCCCCAAGTTACAGTCAATGCAAAAACCTCAACAGAGTTTTCATAGAATTAGCAAGCTGGTCCTAAAATTCATCTGGCAGAGTAATGGGCCACAGGTAGTAAAGACATTCCTGAAGAAGGAGGATACGAAGGGGAGACTTACCTTACAGATAACAGAATTTCTTTTGAGGCGTTTATAATTAAGACAGTGTGGTACTGGCACTGCAGTGAATATGATGTGAATGATGGAATATAAAGCAGAGCTTCCAAACAGACCCATGTGCACATGGAACTTTGATGTGTGAGAGGAGCAGCTTGGCAGTGGGGGAAGGAAGGACTTTATAATGAGTGGAGCTAAAAATATGCTCATCCATATGGATAAAAATGAAACTGGACTCCTACCTCACACCATATGCCAAAGCAACTCCAGATGAATTACAAAGCCTTTAATTAGGAAAGCAAAACTTCCAACTCATTAGTAGAACATATAGGTTAATATTTTTCTGACCTCCAGGGCAGACAAGGATTTCTTAAACAAGATACAAAAAGTGCAGCTCTGAGAGACTCTCACCCAGGTCAACGGGGAATCCCAGCACAGTGTCCCAACTCTGCTCACTCACTGCCTGGAGGTACCCTGAGGAGAGCATGGCCTCTGAGAACACTGTGGTGGATACCAAGCTTGTGGCAGGGGGAGGCTGTTCGCTAATTCCTCTCATCTCTGAACTTCTCTCCATAGAGTGATCTGGTGGCATGTTCCCGTGGCTGCCACATGCCAGGATGGAGATAACCTGATTTCATCTGAGCTCTGGTAACTGTCCTGAGTATACCACTCTATTGACCAAACTTCCTGATTATACAAATGCACCAGGGAGATTTTCACTGTAAACTACAGAGCCTTCTTTTAACTAGAAAATGAATTTATTCAAGAAGAATTAGGTGGCTCACACAACCTCTAGGAAGGCTAAAGAATCTAACGCAGGGGGCATGCAGCATGAATGGTTTCTAAAGGTCCTCTCAGCTGTGTAAACCCCCCCCCCCCCCCCCCCCCCCGCAACCCGGGCTCAGATACTGCAGGCCACACTGCTGATTTCTGGAACGGCCACCCCTGCAGGCTCTGGCAGCTGGAGCTCTCTGGCTCTACCAAAAAGGCTTCTACCTTCCTTTTATCATCAGCTTTCAACTTACAGTTTGCGACAGGAGCCTCTGATTGGTGGAGCCCTAGTCACAGGCCTGGCCTTGCTTGAAGGGAGGCCTGGGAAAGCAATTTCTGCCTTCTTGGCTCCTCATCACTCCCTTTTTATTTCTAAAGACTTTTTTTTTTTTTTTTTTCCAGATTAAAATCCTAAATTTATAGATGGTTTTTTAAATAATTACATTTTATGCTGGTTACTCTCCCTACTAGCAAAACCACATGACTCCATCAGTAAAAACCTCCAAAGTTCTAAGTTTGGATTATCCCAGGGAAAATAGATGGCTCCCGTCATGGTACAGGGGTTCTTGTTAGTTTTTTTTTTTCTTTTCTTGGATTAATGGTTCTATAATTTGTCCCTAGATTTGAGTGCCTACCTTACTTTGGGGCATAAGCTCTTTGTTCATGGACTTACAGCATGATTCTCCAGCAGACACTGGCTACATGATAAAGTTATCCGTGCTCCATGCAATGACTGGAAGATTAATGAAGTGGACATGGAGGACTGAGGAAGTTCAGACTAAGAAAAGATACAAGAGGCAAGTTGAAGGGATGTTGTGGCAGATTGTGATCTGAGCACAAAGCTATCCCATTCTGGTGATCAAGGCCTTTGTAATATGACTTTGCTGCTCCTCTATCCATAGGTGGAGTCTACACCCTCTTAAAACTGGGTTGGCCCTGTGACTTGCTTAGTAGTGGAATGTAGTAGAAGTGATGTGCCACCTCCAGAGCCTAGACCCAGGAGGCCTTGCAGGTCCTGCCTTGTGCATTTGGAGCTCTGTCCTGTGACCACGCTGTCATGAAAAAGCCCAGGAGATGAAAGCCACATGGAGAGGGAGGCCAGCAGTCTAGCTGTTCCCACTGGGTCTAGTCCCCAGCTGACCTACATGAATGAGCCCAGGTAAGATGAGCAGAAGAACCACCAACTCAATCCCCAGAATCATTAAAAAAAGTACATTCTCATTGTTTTGAGCCACTATGTTTTGGAGTAGGTTTCTGTGCTGCAATAGACAGTGCAAGGTATAATCAAGGTACTTGATTATAGAGGAGCAAGTTAACAACTATATGGTGAGTTTATTTTTCTAACATATAGGGGGTATCTACTATATGCCAGACACCTTAGATAATTCATTTAATCTTCCTAACAGCTTCATGAGATAGGCACTACTATATAGTTGGGGAAGCCAAGGAACAGAGAAGTGATGTAACTTGGCCAAGGCGACATGATTGGCAAGTGGCAGGTTTGAGCCTTGACTTTGTGTCTGTATGATTCCAAAGTCCTTGCTCATGACCACACTCCTGCACTGCCATGGGCACTTGTAATGAACCAACCTGAGATAAAAAAGTATGAATAGAGACAGGAAAATAACACAAGCTTTATAACTCTTACTTTCTGTGTTTATTTCCCATCTAAAGATTACTTTCTTCAAGAAGGGAAGAATGAGTTTTAAGATGATGATCTGCATTCTTATTCAGGCTTCTGTTTCAATAGTTCCTTCCTTGAATTGTTATTATTACATAAAAGATGGATGTTCTGAAACTGACTCGGGTTATAAGGAATATAAGAAGAGGGGAATTCAAACGCACTTTGAAAAATAAGCAGACTTGCACTTACTCATCCTACCGAGGCAGAATGCCTTCTAAAGCAATCACTGACATTCATTTATTCCACACAAATTACTAAATGCCAGGCATTGTGCTAAGTGTCGGGAAGACAAATGTGATCTGTTTCTAACCTTAAGTGTTGTGTAGTCTAGTTAGAATAGAAAATTAAACAAAAGCCCAACACATGAATTAGCTAATTATCTTTACAAAATTAAAGAAACACATATCACTGATCTAAAGAAAAAAATTTGCTTTGAGGTGATTGTCTAATTAAAGTGATACAGTTGCAAAGATTAAGTTGTTCTCATCAGTCTCCTGTATGACCACGTTTACTTCATTTCCAACAAATGTTAACTACTCTTTCTAATTTATAATCCAGAACTTGGTAGGAATTTACTTCTTCATGAAACCATAAAGAAGATTCAAATTATAGATGACTCTAGAAGAAAATAATTCAGAAAATCTTGTATGGCAATAAATTTTCCTCTTTTTTTTTGTCTCTTGGGTTGCATATAAACACTCTAGCTTAGAACTATATTCATATTTGATGACTATCAGTTTTTAAATGAGAACCATACTAGAAAATTGGCTTCAGAAGAGTGTTCTATAGTAATGGGCAGGGAATGTTCTTCTAGCTTCTGCTGAGCAGACTTGCATATGCTTCTTGCCTTCTCTATGCCCCAGTTTCCTTATCTGTCAAGTAAGGCCATATGTGAGATAGTATCTGGAATCTTCTCCCAGATGTAAAATTGTGTGGTACTTTAAAAGACTTTTGTTGGTTATTGACTGTTTTTCTCTAGCTACTATGACATCTTCTTCAGGATTCCTGGCATAAACTTGATTTCACTTTCTATGTTGATTTTCACCTGGAATTTGAAAAGCTTTTTAAAGCTGAATTGCCTATATGTTTTTAAGAATAAGGAATATAGAGTTTGTTTCTTTGTTTTTGGTGTGTGTGTGTGTGTGTGTGTGTGTGTGTGTGTGTATGTGTGTGTTGTATTATTTCATTGTGTTATAATCCTTTGAAGGTACAAGAAAAGATGGGCACAGTTCACCACAATGAGATTGATGTTTTTTTAGAATTAGGGAATTTTGAAAAACATCATGTGCTAGGCTTACATAATCCACCCAGCAAGAGAATACTGGGCTATCCCATATGCACCTGGGAAAAGGAGTAATTAATAAGCTGGGAGTTCAGATATCTGTGTTCTAGTCCTGATTCTGCATCCAGCTAGTTGTCTGATGAGGAACTGTTTCTTCTATCAGAACCTCCGTTTCTTCATCTGTAAAATGAGCTGCAGTAGAAGATCATGTTTGCCTACTATGTCTGAAACCTATTTAGATATTTAACACTATTTTTTGAAGTTATATAAACTTAGTTCAAAATAGCACAATTAATCCTGGCCAGTAAGGCTCAGCAGATAGTGCATCAATTTCTGGTCAAGGGCACATACCTAGATTATAGGTTTGGTCCCAGCCCATCAGGGCATGGTCGGGGAGGCAACCAATCAATGTTTCTTTCTCACATTAATGTTTCTCTTTCTTTCCCCCTCTCCCTTTCACTCTCTCTAAAAGTCAATGGATTATCCTCAGGTGAGGATTAATAACAAAAACAAAAATAGCACAATTATACCTCAAATGATTTCTGCATGTAACATGCACATGTTAATTACACTTGAGTAGTTAAAAGACAAGTTACTTACCCAGGAATCATTACAATGAATGCCTTGCCTGTAGGACCTCAGTGGTATCCCTGCAGTTGTCAATCATTCTCCATGCTACCCTAACTGAACACTAGTCTTGTCCCCTTTCACATTTGTAGCTGCAGGAGCTACAAATCACCCCAGAAAACAACTCTTCTATTATTTCAAGCAGCAGGGGAGCTGAGATTGCCTGGATGGTTCCTCCAGGAGTGGACTTTGTACAGTTTTGACCCTTATACATTTTGCATTGTGCTGATGGTCTGAGACATGTGGAACAGGTACTCTTAGGCAGGGTCTTCCACTATTGACATTTTGGCCAGGATGATTCATGGGGAACTTTCTTATGCATCTTAGGATATTTAGCAGCATTCCGGGCCTCTACCCATTACTTGCCAGTAGTTTCCTCTCCCCCAGCTGTGAAAAACAAAATATATCCAGATTTTGCCAAATGCCCTCTGGGAGCAAAATTAGCTAGTGCCTTTGGATGTATGGACTTCCACATGGTCAAATACAGTCCTTGAAAATTGAGTGCAAATGATGCGTTGTAATAGTCTTGTTATTATTTAACAGGAATTGAGTATAGAGAAGATTAGATCATATAGGCATGCCATTTATATAGCTTTTCCCAGAAGATGCAGTTAACACTCTCCAAATCTGTTCCCAGTGCTGAGGGTTGGGAGAAGGAACTGTTATTGGGCAGTTTGGACACCTGCCCAATAAGGTGTGAGTGATGTGGGAAGCAGCTTGATTGTCAGTCACACTTAGGAACAGGTAAAGGGCCAAAATAGATGTGGCCATTGCAAGGGCACAAAGTCTAAATATTTAAATCTCTGAACAAAAGAATGTGCTCTCTTGGCTCATGGTCCTCTAGCTCTCTTGGGACTCCTATTGCAGGGGGTGCATTCCCCTGCATTCACTCATGTGGCACATGGCCATGTGGACTCCAGACAATGGGCTAATGGACTTTAATTAACTGATGCTGAATTGGGCTCAGCTAGAACAGAAACTCTGGACACTGGCCTTGCTTTTGGCTTTACTGGAACCCAAACTGCGCCTTTTCCATGGCTGGTTTAAGAGACGCGGGATTTGGAACCCCAAGAATGTAACTCCATACAAATAGTCTTTTACAACATCTCATTCTCCCATGAGGGTTCTGAAAATGCTTATTTCAGTAGTACCCCAAGAAACCTACTCTCACTCATGTCTGGAAAATCTGGCCCACTGCTTTCTCTGGTAACATGAGTAGTTGCTTTGGGAGGCTATCTTGGGAAGGATTAGGAGGGATTGGGAAGGGAGTCAGGGAAGGAAGGATAACAATAAAGGGTGTGTTAATGAGCTAGTTACTGTTGTGAGAGGCGAGAGTTTAGCTTTACTAGGGGCCTTTGGGACTGTGCAGAACACACCTAAAAGTTGCCCCATTAAAGAGCATGGAAGGTGAGGGGTTATCCTACATCAAACCAGTATGTCAACCTGTCCTGATTCACCCCATCTCCAGACTTTTTTCGTTGACTCAGATCTTTTTGCTTCTTGATGGCAATGCATTTTTAAAAATGCCTGATTAATAAAAGTATTTGTTTTGAACTATCCTTTCACTTGGTTGTTCAGATTGTCTACTGTAGGTAGGCAAGAAAATTGTCACATTTTTTCCCAGCACTAACATTCAAGGACTCTACCTGGTGATTTGATGCCAACCCTGAGGGAGCTGATGAATAAATAGAAAGAGCACAGCCTGATCCAGAGGCATGAGGTGGGTGGAGAGGCACTCATCCTTTATCTTGCAAATTGAATACGGAAATAATTGCAGGAGAACAGGTATGACTTCCCACGTTTTTAATTTTCACTAAAGGCGCTTTGTAACCATGACTTCACTTCTGAATTGACTTTGCATTGATTCTTCTGACAGCCTTAAAAGATACCATCAAGACTTTGTCACATACCCTGAACAATTTAGACAGAACCTAGGTGACAATAGAATGAACTTTAGCTGGAATGTGGTGGGTGTAGAGGGATGAATCCCCAGAAAATTAAGTCTGTGTGCCAATTCCATCTCCCTGCATCTCCTTCTCTCAGAACCTGCTTTAAACCTATTATTGAACCACTTATCAGTTTGGAGTATAAGGAAGGCATGTTGGGAAAATCAGATGTTAGTATATAAGAGAGACGTAGCTGCCAGGTATCTCAGCAAATGATAAACTGGCGAATCTCTGTTTTCTTTTTAATGGCACTTGTTTTCTTAACATTAAATCTGTTTAAGATAATCCTTTGTGAATCATAAGATTGTATTGCTTTTTGGCAATGAAAGCTTTGATATACAACCCCAGGCTTGGCCATTGAAAGGCTAAAGTCGGTGATGCATAGAGAAGGAGATGCAGGGAGATGGAATAAAGAAAAACTGAATTTATTTGAAGAAAATGGGATGGTGAATGGGGATATACAAAGGGAAGGGATACATAGCACTGTGCCAAAGGGATTAGGTCCCTGAGGGAAGCAGTATATTTAGGACAGTCGGATAAGGAAGGATGTAGAAAAAGCAACAGGAGAGCCTAGGTTGGGCTGCTTTCGCTCACTGAGAAGTTGAAGAAAAGGGAGCCTTAGAAACAGGTTCAGGAGGTTAGCCTGGGACTAGCTCCCACTGCCCATTGCTCCCCTGGTTTCAAGTACCATGGGGTCCCTTAGAGGAAAGAAGGGGGAAGGCAATGGTGCTAGCATGCTCCTCAGGGGGAGAGCATAGGCTGGGTTCTTTGTCCTGAGCATATGGATCTCTTCCTTGCAGGTGGAAGTCTTAGGGGAGATCTCAGGGAGAAGGTCTTATTAGAATATTCATCAGGTGTGCACTTTCAGGGTTGTGGTCTGGTGGGTGGAAGGGCTGGAGCTCATTAGTCAATGTGGCTGGTCCTGAGGCAGGTCCTGAGGCTTTTCTAGTGCTGCAGATTCACTAGCACAACTTCCTTTGCTTATTTATAATTATAGAAGTTTCCCAGGTGTCAGCCTTGGGCTGGAGTTTCAGTTGGTTTCTTTTAACCCCAAACTAGGGCTATGGTTTAGCCTAACTCCCTAAGAAAGCCTGGCTTTGTTTAATTGGAACCAGGTATGATAGGCCACACAGTGTCACGTGCCTGGGTTTGCTGCTTTTCTGGGCTTGGAGCTGAAATACAACTGAGGCCTAGATGTTATCTTTAGGGAGGAAATGGTCAAGGGTTCTAAACTGCCTGACCAGCGATATGAAAGATCGGGGGCCAAAATGCATGATCAGTGATATGCTAGGGGAGCACAGGTTACCCTGGAGGTGAGGTTCTTGTTTTGCCAGTTTTTCTCCTTGCTGGACATCTGGGGTGTTCTGCCCTGGTAAGTTTCTGTACCTGGCCTATCATCCTTGCTCTGCTCATGTCTAACAGCCATTGTTCTTGATTTTCCTGCAAGGAGTTCAAAGCACTTTCACTTAAGCAGTTAGCTTTGTATAACACAGGGAAAAGTGAAGAGGGAGAATGGACACATAGGAGTCTGTATTTGACATCAAATGAACGCAAATCAATTACTTTAATTCAACGGAGATATTAAAGTGCAGAAGAGAAGTGGGTTGGCCAAAGTCTGAGCACTATGACAGGCATGTCCCAAATCTTAGGGCTGTATATATTCCTGGGGCCTGGATCATGGCCTTGGTGGGATTTTCTCTTTAGGAAATCTGTACATAGGAAAAAATATGTCCAAAATATGAACCGAAAGCTCGCCTAGTAGTTTAAAAAATGAGCCCCTCAACTAGCTTCTAGGTCGGTGGCATGATTCATATCCTGACCAGAACAAAGAGCAGAGATTTAACACCAACCAATTGAGGCTTTTTTTTTTTTTTTTTTTTTTTTTTTTTTTTTTTAGTATTAAGAAACAAAAAAGTAATCATCCCTTTTCCTGCCAAGCAGGGGAGTGCACAAACCAGCCCAGCCTACCTTACTTGAAAACCCATGATCTGCTTTTCAAAGGGAAGATGAAAGCTCTAGGAATAGACAATGGTTTTGAAACACTGGCTGACTTTTGAATATTCATGACTATTCTGATGCAAATGAATATTTCAAACTGAGCCTTTTTTTTTTTTTTTTTGTAGAAGTGCTGTTTGAAATGTATAGGCTTGTGAAATTGCTTTTCTAGTGCTGCAGATTCACTAGCACAACTTCCTTTGCTTATTTATAATTATAGAAGTTTCCCAGGTGTCAGCCTTGGGCTGGAGTTTCAGTTGGTTTCTTTTAACACCAAACTAGGGCTATGGTTTAGCCTAACTCCCTAAGAAAGCCTGGCTTTGTTTAATTGGAACCAGGTATGATAGGCCCTTCTTGTTCTGCCAGCAGCCCAAGAGGCTTCCTTATCACACATCAGATTGTCTTTCCTTTGAGGTAACCTCAAACCAAAGCTCACTGTTCCCTGAAGAACAAAGAGGGAGTGAGAACGTTGTGTCCGAGCTTGGGAGCGCTCAGATGGTCAGGAAGTCAGGACACTTGTTTGGGTTTTGCTGACTTTGTACCAGAAGGGTTTCACTGTGTTAGGCCTTGGGTATGGCATGTGGCTTTGCCAGGTCAAAGGACTTTGAAGAAGACACATAGACCCCACTGGCTCATGGAGACTTAGGGACCTCCAAAGCACAGTGAGTGTTCAGTTCCCCTTTGGGGGAGCTATGAGACCTCTTTCCCTCTTCAGGCTGGTACAGAAACTGTGGCTGCTGGTCAGGCCCAGGAGGAAGACGGGGCATGGGTGAGGTGGTTATTTCTGGAAGGAAGAAATGGTACATTGTGGAATCAAGGTCAGTTTCTGAAGAGAGTCAGTTACGGAGCTCTGTCCAAGGCCAATGAAGAGTGATGCCATGGAGTTTTTCCTATGTCTTCCAGTAGGTGTATTGAGCCTCTGTTTCAGACAGGGCAGGAAGCCCTCAGTCTGGGCCAACAGGATTCCCTTGGTGGAGAGGATGCTCTCTCCTCTGCATGTGAATCCATCTGGGCTTTGTGCCCCATCCCCATCACCCCTATTGAAAGGTCATGAGTATGGCCTCTGACTTCATTTCTTAAATAATCCTTGGAAATATACTTCTCTCCTCCCAGTCTTCTCCTCTCCGATCTGGCCCTCCATCCACAAATACTCCACAGGCCACTCTCTCCCTGTGACTCATGCTTATTCCGTAGGTACTGTACTTACTATGTGCCTGGCCTTGGGCTGAGAACATAAGGTGAATCCAAATTGGTCTCTATCTGTTCAGTGCTTCTGGTCTATGGATCCAAACTTATTTCCTACTCCCAACCTGTCTCTCTGTCCCATGATTATTCTCACCACTATATCTTTCTTTCCCTGGAGTGTTTTCTTTACCTATCATGCCCTCTCCTCCCAGAGCCAATATTGTAAAACTAGCTCAGCTTCTGAGGCATGCAAAAGTTTCCTTTGCTATTCAGCATCCCTAGTTTGTCCTTTTCCTCCCAATTTCTATAACATATTTGTCTGTATAAAATGGCTCTTCTTAGCCTAGTGACTATTTTGGGTATGTAAACTAGTCGTCTTTGAGAGCTCAAGTCATATTTTACCCTTATACTGAATCGCTTCTTAACCTTTTACCTGGACCCCAGAATTCAGCACAAAACAGCACATAGCCCAATAAATATTATTGGTTATTAGTCAGAATGGCTCTTGTGAGAACAATGTACTAATCCTGAGGCCCTCTATCCCAGGAAGAGTCGGAGATGGGTAAGATGGTGAGTGGGAGAAAAACCTGTCTATACTAAATTTATGGTCAAGTAGAGAAGCTCTATCCCTGAAGTATACCCTGAATATGATATAAGCGAAGATATCAGTAATTCATAACTAAAAGATAGAAAACATACTTATATAGAGAGTAGATCTCATTCATTTGCTTCCAGATCAAGGAAAGTTTCTTCTCAACAACAAAAAAGTTGTAAGGGTCATGAAATGTGACCTTCAAGTGACCTTTGGCAAATAACCTTTTGAGTTTCCTTTTCCTTTCCTATACAATAGAAATGATATTACCTACCTAATAGGGTTGTTGAGATAATGCAAATAAACCATTTAGCCCAGAAACAAGAAAAGTACAGATATTCAATTAATAATTGCCATCATACATATTGTCATTGTTTTTGTCTGATTAAAACTAGATTTCCCAAAATTGTTTGGTGATACATAAGATAATTTAGCATGGTACATTGACTTTTAAAACATTTTAAATTGTGCTAGGAAAAATAATAATCACATTTATGATTTTATTGATAGAATTTCTATTTTAGTTGTTTATAGCTGCATAACAAGTCATCCCTAAACCCAGTGGCTTTAAACAACAACGATTTATTTATTTAATTATCTATCTTTTAAAAAAATTTTAATTGATTTTTTTACAGAGAGGAAGAGAGAGGGATAGAGAGTTAGAAACATCAATGAGAGAGAAATATTGATCAGCTGCCTCTTGTACACCCTCCACTGGGGATGTGCCCACAACCAAGGTACATGCCCTTGATCAAATAAAAACTGGGACCCTTCAGTCTGCAGGCCGATGCTCTATCCACTGAGCCAAATTGGCTAGGGCTATTTATCTATCTTTCGATTGTGGTCTGGGCTGGGCTCATCAGGTCAGTTTGCTTTTCTTCACTCTTATGTCTGGCCCTGAGCAAGGATGGCTGGAACAGCTGTGAATAGCTGGGAATCTCTCTCACATTCTAGGTAATCTCTTCCACCAGGTAGCTGGACTTATTCACTTGGTGGCTCAGGTCTCTGAGAGTAAGCTTTCCAGGAGGACAGGTCCCATTATGCAAGTGCTTATCAAGTCTCTGCTTTCATTATACTTGCTAATGTCCCATTGGCCAAAGCAAGTCCTATGGCCAGGCCCACTGTCAATGTGGGAGGCACTGCACAAGGGCAGTGAATATTGGGAGGTGTGGTTCATTGGGGGCCATCAGTGCAGCAATCTTCCACAGTCATAGTTTACTGGTGAGTCGTCTAGCTGAGACCTGGAGCAGTCTGGCAGCAGAATCCATGTCAAAACCACCAGGCAAATCGCTTCAGACAGCATGTTTCAATTATTTATTTCCAAATGTCATGACTAAAGCAACAAACATTTTATTATTTTCATTGATTTTGTGGCCATGTATTCAGATAAGTCACAGGAAGGATTGCTTATCTGTATTTTATCATGTCTAGGGCCTTGTAGGAGCTTGAAAACAAGCTCCTCAGTTTTCCCCTACCTGACTCTCATGTGACTAACTTCCAGGCTTCTTCACAGTGTGGTGGTCTTAGTGTAGTCATATATCTTACATAGTTGCTGGCTTTTCTTTAGAGAGCAGGGCAGAAGCTGCTATGCCTCTTACAGGCCACCCTCAGAACTGTCACCATTTCACCCTGCCATGCCACACTGTATGGGCCAAAGAAAGTCACAAGGCCAGTCTAGATTAGAGTGTGGCCACCAGCAACTCTTTTCCTCCATAAATGTACAGGGAGGGAAGAAAATAATGGTGGTCATATTTGGAGACTTTCTGCTGCATTATGCTTATGGACCAGAATACTTATCACTAATTTAAGGTTTTGTTGTTCTTAGTTTTTCTAATAGCCTATTTTTAGAGCAATTTTATATTCATAGCAAAATTGAGAGGAAGGTAGAGAGATTTTCCAAATAACTCTTGCCCCAAGCATATAGCCTCCCCCAATATCATTATATCTTAGAAGAGGGGTACATTTGTTACACTCAATAAAACTACATTGATATGAAAAAAATCACCCAAAGTTCATAGTTTACCTTAGGGTCACTGTTGTACATTCTATGGGTTGGACAAATGAATAAAGACATATATCCATCATGATAGTACCACTGGATTTTCACTGCCCTATAGTTCATCTGAATTCTGCTTGTTTATCCCTTTCTCCCCCAACCACTGGCAATCACTGATCTTTTTACTGTCTTGATAGTTTTGTCTTTTACAAAATGTCATATCTTTGGAATTAAACAGTATGCAGCCTTTTCAGACTGGCTTTTGTCACTTAGTAATATCCATTTAAGTTTGATCCATATCTTTTCATGGCTTAATAGCTCATTTCTTTTTAGCAGTGAATAATATCTCATTGTCTGGATGCACCCAGTTTATTTATCCCTTCACCTACTGAAGGACATCTCCATTGCTTCCAAGTTTTGGCAATTCTGAATAGGGCTGTTATAACATCTATGTGCAGGCTTTTGTGAAGACGTAAGTTTTCAACTCCATGGGATAAATCCTGAGGAGCACAATTGCTGGATGCAAGATCAAATTTTAAACGTAGTCAATCTGGAGAAAAACATTAAACAAATAATATTAGAGCCATATGAAATTTCTTATTTTGTAGTGCATGCCCAGTTATAGGCAACTTCATATGGTTCTACCTAATAGTACAGTGGTCCTAGAATATGGCAGTTGTTTTCCATGGTGATATGCAAAAAAGTTTGGGAAATATCTTTCAATTGAAGTATTGTATCTTCTGGTGACTTTCATGTCTTTGTTTGACCAAAACATGGAAGATGCTGATTTGGACAGTTTGTTTTGTTGGTAGTGGTGGTTGTGGTTTGGAAAAAACCTGATATGAGCAACAATAAGTCAGGTGCCTATTGCACATACTTATTATATTTATCAAAATGTCCTTGACCCAAGGGGTTGCAAATTTTCCATGTTTGCTGCGAATCAGACAACTGAGACAGCTGGCAGCCATCTTCCGGGGAAGATTTTTTTGATCCCCAGTAGCAAAAGTATTTTCTACATTATTAGATATATTGACAGACACCATATCAGTTTGGTGAGGCATTAAAACCATTTTCTGTCAGGATTTGGCACAAAAAAATGGAAAATGAATCACTGGAACATTTGGCTATATGAAATATACATCTGAGGAAATTGTTCTTTAAAACAAACTGTCCAACAGTTAAAGAGATGTTTTTTTGTCTTAGGCTGGATTCTGACTATGAATCAGAACTTCCGAGATGCTGAAGGTCTGTTTTAGATACTTTACCGAATTTTATTTGTATTTAGTATCTGCCAAAATAAAAAGAATTTCCCATCACCACTCTGGCTGTTTTTCAGCCTGGCAGTCCACTGTAGCGGAAAGATTGTAACCAAATTGGGTAATGTTGCCCTGTGGATCTCCAATATAAATATTTCAATGTTGTCTAAAGGTTTGGAATAATTTTAGGGTTCCTTTCTTTCATTTCAACTTTTTCTGAGTGAAATTTATAGAAAATTTTTGTTCAAAAATAGTATCCAAAAAGTTTAAATGTTCCAAATGAAGTCAGTGCCAAATCCAAAAAGCAAACAAAACAAAAACCCCAAACCATTTTCCAATAGGATATCTTGATCGCTTCATAAGGTCTAGATAGATACATAATGGCTTAAGTCACATGCCTCCCTTAAATTCCAATAAATGTACTTGCCTCACATTCTCAGTAGCTTTTGAAGTTATTTTGGCTGCTTCAACCCTGACAGTCAAATAAAAACTTGATGACATGAGAGGTTTCATTATGTGTGTTGAACGTATTTTCTTCAGCTAATCAGTGAACAGCAGACCAGAAGGTATTCAGAGGCCCAGGACAATAACCTCAAAGCTAATTCAATGCCTCACAGGTCAAGGCTTATGATCACGGCTCTAGCCTTTGTCAGAGAAACATGCATAGCGCTTCTATGAACATCTTTTCTACATGGGTAATCACACCTTTAAATAAGTGGACACTGATTTCTTCTGCTCCCATCTGTGTTTACCTTAGGTTCTTTCTCTGGGGATAATGCAGAACCAGTGTTCCCCTTGCCTGACAGCAACTCGAACACCCTTCTTTTCTCTTACCACATTTCAGTAGCACATGTAGGATCACACCTTATTACATGCTTATTACTCAGTATCGATGGCTGAATTTTAATATCACATTACATTTCTCTTACTTGAACACCCCAAAATATCAGTCTGTTCATTTAAGGATCATCTTTGCAGGAATATAAATTTATGATTAAATTTTGGACCCAGTTATTCTTTTTCTATTTTTTAAATTAAATCTTTATTGTTCAAAAGATTACATATGTCCCCTGGTTAGTTTTAATTGTTCTCATTCTTGATACAAATTAATTAGAGATGAAGATTTTATAATTCTTTTGAATCATCTTAATGATCTCAGTTTAACAATATCTTCATTGAGGATGTCTACATATACATTTATTTATTATAACCAAAGCAAGAGTATGCAGAAAAATAATATTCCTCAGCAACTGCACATGATTAATGTTTTTCCAGTTAATGGCAAGTCGAGTGAAAATTGCTTTGTGAACAGTGGTTTTTCATCATAGCCTTAATCACCAAATCTTGAAAACCTAGTAAAGAAAAATATCTGTAATTTCTTATTATAAACATAGAAGGTGGAGTGACCTTGCATGCTAAATTTCCAATTAAGAGATGCAAATAAATAGTCACATCATGTTTCCCAATACCAGCCATCTGTTTTCAAAGCCTGCAGGTTCTCCCCTGCAAGAAACAGCTAAGTGAAAGACAGAGTCTAGAGCAAATTCCAGGTTTCATAGCAAGTATCGGATGAGAAGCAATCCTACATATATTTTAATAGATATAATTTTCTTGCATTAAAATTATTTTACTGCTTTTAAAAAATGGTTGCAAAGAGTTTGTTCTTTAATATTCAGAAATCACAATGTAGAAACTAAGAACATAATTTCTCCATCACCATGCCCATCTCATAGATAACCACTTTAGACTCTTTGGCATATATATATATATATATATATATATATATATATATATATATATATATATACTTATTGTCAATTTGTGTTTTTTTATGTGAATTTATTGTTTATCTCTTGTTCATTTGAAAAGATAAATTGCAATTTTTTCCTTATTGATTTCTAAGAGCTCTCTGTAGGTAATGTTTTTCTTTTTTAAATATATATTTTATTGATTTTACACAGAAAGGAATTGAGAGGGATAGTTAGAAACGTCGATGAGAGAGAAACATCGACCAGCCCCCCACTGGGGATGTGCCCGCAACCAAGGTACATGCCCTTGACCGGAATCGAACCCGGGACCTTTCAGTCCGCAGGCTGATGCTCTATCCACTGAGCCAAACCGGTCTTGGCTAACTGCATTGAATTTGTAGGTTAGAATGAGACTAGATGTTGTGAGCAGTAAATAAGTCTTCTGTAAATAGAAATAAGCATAAGCCCTCTACTCAGCAGCATCTTTTGTGTAGGATGCCTTATGTATGCTACTTGACTAGAGCAATTTGCCCTCATTGTTAAAGAATGCCCCTTTCAAAGACTAGATACAGTGATTACACTTCATCAACATTTTGGCTTAGTTATTTTGGGGCAATAAGGTTCAGAGTTGGAATCTGTTCTCTAGCAGAAATTGCGTACATATTTGTACTTTATAAAAATGCATGCTCTCCCATCAAGGAAATAGAGCATATTCTCTATCTCTAACATGAGGGCTATACATAGAGACTTACTTCCTAAGAGCACAGTATGGAAAGAAGGGCACTGATGTTTCTGGGAAACACTACCTAAGCCATGTGACAAGCTTTGTATCAGTAGTGATGTCCTGTTGATAGTGAGCATCCTTGATATGATGTGATGTGATGAGAATGGCCCTTTATTTCTGTGGTCTTCCTCCCCTGAAGTAATAAGTATGGTATATCCATGAGAAAAAAACACACAAACAAACAAACAAACAAAAACACACAAAACAAAGCCAAATTGAGGGACATTCTACAAAATATCTGATCAGTACACCTCAAAACTGTCAAGGTCATCAAATATAAGAAAATCTGAGAAACTGTCATAGTTTAGAGTAGCCAAAAGATCGTGAATGCTAAATGTAATGTGCTCTCCTGGATGAGATCCTGGGACAGAAAAAGGGCATAGGTAAATGTGAAGGAAATATGAATAAAGTATGGTGTTTGGTTAATAACACTGAATTACTATTGGCTCATTAGTTATGATAGATGTACCATAGTATTACAAGATGCTAATAATGTGTTTCCCTGAAAATAAGACATCCTCTGAAAATAAGACATCCTCTGAAAATAAGACCTACTTACAGGTTTCCTTCTGAGTGAAATATAAGGCAACCCCCCCCCCCCACGAAAAAAGGCCCCCCTAGGCTAAACATGAGAGATTTGGTTTACTGATTCTGAAAGAAATGGAATCACAAGAAATTCACCAGGAAATTCAGGAATTGGATTGTTATGATGATGTTCCAGAAGATGATGACATGATTGTCATTGAATAAATGAGTAAATTCTTGATACTATAGGATTCACAGTTTGTCTGGTTTGTGTTGACAACTACCGTACTACCGTACCGTATACAAGTAATAAATTTCCTTTATTTTCATTTAACAATAAATGTGTACCGTATTCTTCTTTATGGAAAAATAAGACATCTCCTGAAAATAAGACCTAGCGCATCTTTGGGAGCAAAAATTAATATAAGACACTGTCTTATTTTCGGGGAAACGGGGTAGTGAAGGACTATGGTGTAGGGTGTATGACAGTGTTATGTACTATCCTTGAAAATTTCCCTTAAGTCTTAGACTATTATGAAATTAAAAATTTGTTAAGAAAAAGGTGAATGACAAATATTTGAATTGGACCATTTACCCAATGAAGCTATAAAATTCTCATCTGACTTAGGTTGTGAATATAGCATCACCCAATACTGACTGAACTTTATTAGTTTAAGAGAAGCCACAACAAAATAAGATCTAACTTGGAATGATTTGTACAAGGAGGCTGAGTTTAGCAGCCTTTAGAGCTATATGACCAGACCAGCTAAAATACTGAGCTGGTTGAAACCTTAGAGATGACTCCATTGAACCATTCCATTCCACGATGAAGAAACTGAGATCCAGAGAGAACAAGGTATTTACCTCAGGTCCTGCAAATATTGAACTGGAACCCATATCTGTTTCCTAATTCATTATTCATTCTCTTTATTCTGTTTCTTCCTTAACTTTTCTACTTAATTCAAAAGCCCCTCCAGTTATTGCCATCCTTTTGTTTTCCTTATCTTGCCCAAAGATTTATGGGAGTGCCATATATCCTAAGCATTATGTAAGAGCAGAACACAAGAAATCTGGGATCAAGTTGAGTTGGGTCTGAATCCAAATTCCTTATTGTCTCTGGACCTCAGTTTTCCCTAGCTGCAAAATGGCTCCAATAATACCTGTTTCTCAGGATTAATGGAATCCTGTACATATAACCTAGTCCAGCCATTGTTAGCTCTCAATAATTGACAGTTTCCTGTCCTAAGAATATGCCTTTGTGTATACCAACAGCAGCAGCCAGGATGCCAGGGCCCTTAAATAGCACATATGAAGTGGGTAATAATTATACTTATAGAAGCTTTTCCTGACCAGGGCTTTTCCATAAAGCCAGCCATTTCAGGCCTTCCTTCTCACTAAGTTGTTCTCCATCAGAGTCAAGGCTAGCAAGTGGGGAGAGATTGTGCTTTTACAAGGCAAATTAGCTCAGGGGATTCAAGAGACAACTGCTTCCTATAGGGGCCTGAATGTATCATCATTAGAAGAAATTTTACAAAATGTAATGGAATTTAGAGCCTTGAAATGGTTAGCTCAGTCTCTAAATGTTATATTTGGATTAAAGTGTCTCTTTTCCCCCCAAACGGATAAAAACTGGGATTCGTGTTTCAGATGGCAATTAATAAGTATAGTACCTGTCTTTCATTTGCATTTTAATATATATTTTAAGTATTTATTAATTTTTAGAGAGAAAGAGAGAAACACTGAATTGTTGTTCTACTTATTTATGCATTCATTGGTTGATTCTTGTTTGTGCCCTAACCAGAGAGACCTAACCCACATTCTTAGTTTATCTAGATGATGCTTTACCCAACTGAGCTACCTGGCCAGGGCTCATTTGCATTTTAAAGCAAAAAGTAGATCATACAGTCTGTAAGTGCTCTTGTCCTTCCTTTGATAGCTCACCTTCACCTATCACAGAGGCAGGCTTAAAAAAAAGTGGAAAGACAAATCATTATTGGATAGTTAGTCAAAGTTTAAAATATATTTTTTAAAGTACTGAATTAGCAGCCTTCATTATGGGGTTCTTAGGAAAGTAGAACTATTTCCTCTTAGTTTGGATTTCTTCTAAAGCATCTTGCCATCAGGGGCACTTGGGCTCAAGTAGCTTATTTGGGAGGTGATTCTGAGAGCAGAACCTGGGGAGTAGGGAAAGTTAAAAAGACTAATAAAAGTTATGTGAATAAATGGGTAGGTCTTTCTCTAGGGACTCTCCAAGAAACAGTGTCAAACTCATGTTAAACATGCTCAGAATCTTTCCAGAGAAGAGGGAAGTGGAAGCATTTGATCACTGACTTCTCCACTATTGAAAATTGCCTCCAGGGACATCAACTCTCCATCACATCTATGTACTTTTGGCATTATCTCTATGGCTTTCAAAGTCTCCAGAAAGAAAGGCAGACCAGAGAGATACACTATAAAGTATACTTGATGTGAGTCTCAGGTTGTGGGCATGGAATGTCCACCAAAGTTGCCCTGAAATCAGATGGAATTAGGGGCTGTGGCATAGTGTGTTACAGCATCTACCTCTATGGTACATTGTAGAACTATACTATCCAATACAATAAGCACTAGCCATATTTAAATTAAAGTTAAAAATTCAGATTATCAGTCACACTAGCCACATTTCAAGTTCTTAATAACCACATATGCCTAGTGGCTACTGTATTAGACAGAGTAGATATAGAACATTTCCATAATTGCAGAAAGTTGTATTGAGCTGTTCTCGAAGGTAGCTTCTTGGGGAGTCTCTTTAGTTCTGTAGGCCCTGACAAACTCATATGGACTTAATATCTATCAGTCAGGATAGTCTAGGCTTTGCTATAGTAACAAAAAACAACAAACCCAAGTCTTGATGGCTTCAAATAGCAAACATTTATTTCTCACTCATACTACATGTCCAACATAGGATCCAGATTGAGAGAAAAACCTACCATAGGAAAACTGTCAATAGCCTGGGTGAAGGGAAAGAGAACTCTGTGGATCTGATACCAACAATTGAAGCCCAAGACCAGAAATGACATGCCATTTCCATTCATGACTCATTGGCCAGAACAAGTCAGGTGATCCCACCAACCACTATGGAACTAAGAACTTCAGAGAGGGACATCGGATATTTGTGAGCAGGTCTGTTGACATGATTGTGAATTCATTTACTGGCTCATGCATTTATTCAATAGGTATGTGCATACCTGCTGGGCAGGATAGTGAACCTGTGGATATAGAGATGAACAAGCAGGCAAGAATCTTCCCCATATGGAGCTTACTTACTGTTTGCTGGTAAATGACCGTTAAAAGAGCAATTGCAGTGAAGGGGAATAAGTACTGTGATAAGGGAAGAACAAGATGTTTCAGCACCAGCAAAGCAAGCAGTTTTCATGCATACCAATGAGCTAACTAGAACTGAGAGGAGTATTTGTCTCAGCTGAGGAGTCCAGAACAAGCACTGGGATAGGAAAGTAAGGACCTCTGTTCATGTCTCCCTTCCCCTCCATCTGCACCTTTGCCCCTTCCTGAATGAAGCCCAAGATAGGTGTGTATTTAACCCTTGTCAAGGGCCCTTGACTCCATGTACCTTGGGCAGGTGTGTGGAGGTTGTATGGGAACGTGCCTGTGTGGACACACTAGCTCACGCTAGCAGAATTCACCTTGGCACTTAGCACTGTGTTCCCAGCACAGAGCCCAAGCTGGGCAGCAGGTGTGGGAGCCAGCAGGACCTTCTTGTTTTTCTCCTGAGGAGGTCAAATAAGATCAACTAAGAGCCCAGGGCCACCTGAATCAGTGTTATAGCTTTGAGGCTGGAAGAAGCAGGGAGCTGTGGCAGGAGGTGCTGCCTAGGCCTCTTGCTCTCTTCCAGGCTTTCTGTGGTCTTGGCACTGTGTCTTTAAATTCTGACCTGCCTGTTTCCAGATTTGGACGTGTGGCTGAATGTGATAGTTCAGTTCCTGTCATTTGGTTTAGGGGATGTCTACAAAGTGCAATTTTATGAAATTCTATTTTTCGATATTTCTTTTTCTTTATTTTTTTCCTCATTTAAATCCATTTGTTCAAAATAGATGTGCTAGGAGATAGCATATTAGTTAAATACATGGACTTTGGGGCCAAACTTTCTAGGTTTGTGTCTTAAGCTTCCTCACCTATACAATGAGGACAATAAGTTTGTCTTCTTCAAATGGTTGTTGTGAGGTTTGCAGTAAGGTGTTTAGAAATGTGCCAGGCACATAGGAAGTACTCAAGTTAGTTGTTCTGTTATGATCATCAGTGTTATTATTATTATTACTAAGCAGCTGGTAATGTGCTAGGCAGCACACTTTTTTATATTAAGGCTGGAGAAACACAAAGACAGTCAAGCAGCTATGGAGTATGAGGGTTAAAGTAACAAGCTCTGTGGTCTGGCTTTAAGTCTGGGCTCCATCATTTGCTGGCTCAGTGACTTCGGATAAGTTATGAAGCTGTCCAGGCTTCATCTATAAAATGTGGATGACTTCCACTATTGTAGGGATTGGCTGAGAGAATGCATGCACTCCAGTGGTTAACACCTATGAACACTCAATATGATCTGGCTGTGGAAGTAATGATATAGGGAGAAGAAACTTAATGGATGGTAGATGAGAGAAAGCACATCTACCATGTACTTGAGAAGCGCTGGAAAGTGGTAGAAACCAAGGGTCCCTGTAAGGAAGCAGTGATCTTAGAAGGTCTCTTGTAGGATGCATCATGGAACCTGGGCCTTGAAGAATGGGTAGGGGTTGATCAGGCAGGGAAGGAAAGAGGAAGCATTTCACACAGAAAAAGGGGCAGGCCCTGAACACCAACCTATCTTATCTTATTGTGTAGACAATGGGGAGCCATTGGAAGATTTTGACTTGAAGAGTTACCTGGACACTGGGATCAAAAAAGGAAGTGGGAAGGTATCTGCCCAGAGCAATGGGGCCAAGTAAAATGTATCTCCAGTAAAGGAGATAAAAAATAATACAGTCACATTTAGAACACTTACCATGTGCCTAATTGATTTTAATCTTCATAGCCTTCCAATTGAATGCCTAATCTTGTTTTCCATAGTTTATAGATGGCATTTGGGTTAAGTTACTTGCCCAAGATGACATGGGTCCAGGATTCAAACCCAAACAACTGGCTCAGAGCCAGCACTGTATACCTGGAGTTTCTGAGGTGCTTGTGCTTTTGTGGGCATCAAGGAAGGAGAGGGAGAAACAGAATATATAAAACTTTAAGAAATGTTGCTGCTCCAAGGAGGAATGCTTCAAGGAGTGATTTAAAGCACAGCAGGGGTGTTTGTCTTGTGAGGGGTAAACGCTTGTTCTCTGAAACCTGAGAGAAAGAGGAACTATGAGAAGAAGAGGTCAGGGTGAGATGAGAGCAGCTGAGGGGTCTCCTGGGAAAGGGCTTAGATGTTCTAGCTCATGGAAGAGTTGAGAGGAAGGTGGCAGGATGGACGGTGCTACTTGTTAGGGGCTTATAAAGCAGAAGTGGGGTTTTGAAAGTGTCCCTCCATGACTACATAATCTAACGAAGGTTTTGTTGTATCAGGCCAGGTACTCTCTGGGAAGGCAATTAGCTAATATAATTGTCATATTTTCCTGCAACTTCAGAAACCTTACCAGCCCAGGACAGAGAAAGAGAATGGTCTAGGCCTCTCAGGACAAGCCCCATAGACTGGACTACAGGGATGTTCATGATGCTTCAGGTTGGAGGTGTGTAAAGAATGAATCAACCTTTGGTCAGCCAACTTTCTCTTTTTCTAGTGGCAAATTCCAGAATCACCATGAAAGGCTTTGTATTCATATTCCTGCCATGAGAACAAATGTGTTCAATAGAGTGCTTACTAATAAGATACCAAGTCCACCGGAGACATGGAGTCTTATAAAAACTACTAGAGGCGCTGACAAAGGAACTTGGTTGTTCTGTGCTTCCAACCACAGATGCTGCCACCCCCTCATCAAGGTTTCAGTTGGTGTAAAAGCCTTCCCCTCAAATTTCCCATTTCAGGCCAGACATTCTGTCACATCAAGTCTTACCCTTCTCTGTTCCTATCCCTCCAATGCAATTTCATTAGAGTTTGTGATCACCACCAAAACTGAAGATGTTGAGATGATAACTTACAAACTCAGCCCATGGTTAAGCCTCTTGTGATAAAGTGAAATCATAATCATTCCATTTTAATTTGAGAGCATGCTGCGTTGCATTTTTAGGATGTAACACTGGATTGATAATAATTCCCTGTATCAGCAATGTTTCTGACTCAATCAGTCATCATCTTAAAGGTACCATCTTTTTTATGCTGGGGGAGGGAGGGCATATTCTAGGCCTCTGCACCCCTATTGGCCTGGGTCATTGGAATTGGTAAGGTTCAGAGATTTGAGAAGACATGCCCTCAACCCTTCAGTGCTCATCCCCACACCCCTATATCTCCACAGGCTTATTCCACTTATCAAAGATTAGTGGATTTATTTTAGATCCCTCTTTTAAACACATATACTTTTTCAGAGAATTCTCACCAGTTCTTTCACCGCCCAGCTGAGTCAGAACCTCCAAGGGTTTCCTGAATACCTGGAGCCGGGGAAGAGGCGTGGAAAGAGATCAGAGGGCATCGGGAGGTTCTGAGAACCGTCTCACCTTTGCAAACTTACCCAAGACCTTGTGGCCCCCCATGCTAAAAGCTACTGAAATACAATCACCTGGAGAACTTCATGGAGAGACTGAAAAATATGTGCTAAAATGAAGAAGAGAACATTTTAGATTCTTTAAAAATTAATTACTCAGAGATGCAGCTGCAAAGCAAGGAACCAAGGCTTGACAACCACCATCATAAGCTAGGTTAGCCAGAGCAGGGTTCTTTGCCAAGGTTTCAGAGGAAGCATGATTCTGCTGACACTTTATTTTGGACTTCTAGTCTCCAGAACTGTGAGACAATAATTTATACAGTTCTACCCCCACCCTCCAAATCAATTACTTAGAAGACCATCATATTTAATAAACAATTACACCAGACCACACACATCTCAGAATAGTTAAAACAATCTTTGAGGAGTGAAACCCAGGTATCAATATTTTTGGAAGCACTCCAGATGCTTCCCTGGTGTGGCTGACATACATGGTGCTTGCCTTATGCATATTAACACATCATATTAACATATCTAATCTTTGCTACTACCATGGTATAGAGGTGCAGACATTGTACCCATTGTACAGAGGAAGTGATAGAGGCATAGTAGAGTCCCATGCTTTGTCTAAGATCATACAGCTGGTAATTTCCAGGGTGTGGATTTGAACCCAGGCCATCTGGCTCCAAAGACCATGCTCTTAAGACAACAGGTTCATTTTCTCTCATGACATGGGATATACAAGTTCTTGGCAAAGCCCCACACTGTAAAGTTCCCATGGAACAGAGATGGAGACTCTATCTGCTTTCTGGGAAGCTGAGTAAAAGTTCTTCCCAAGCAGTGCCACCTTTATAATTAATGATTTTTAAAAACTTCTACTACAAGAAAGCGAGACTTTCCCATTCCCTTCACGTACTTGTCTAAGGGTAAAATTTCAGCCCTTTTCCCCCCCATATTTCCCCAAAAGGTCAAGAGCTAAACTCCAGCCAGAATTAAGTGGCCGGTGGGTGGAGCTTGTCATATGGGTCTTCTCTTTGTGATTACAGTCTAGCGCATCAAGTTGAAGGCTTACTGACAAGTGTTAGCATGGAGGACTTGTCATGTGCTAGTCTACAATTAGTCTGAGCTTTATTAGATGAGCTGAAAGGCTGAGGGATTGGAAGACACACTGGATCAGGTGCTGGTTCCTTCCCCAAACCAGCTCAGGGACCCCACGCTGTGACTTCACTTCTCTCTGAGCCTCTTCCCTAAAATGAAGAGTTGGATTCCATTTGAAGTAACATTTCAGTTCAGCCAAGAGACATGTTTTGTTGGGCCCTCACAGTGCTTTTGAATTAATTGCCAATATTTAAAAATGGGAATAATTTGCATACAAATCTAGATTTCCAGCTTTTCTAGAAGAATCAAAAGTGACATGCTTGCCACTTTGGGTCCTATAGCATAACCATGAGCTGGAGTTGAGAGACAGCACTCTTTTGCCGAGGCACTTGCTCCCCAAGTTTCTTCATTCCGCACCTGGCCAGTGTCTCTGTTTATTCACCTTCTGGCCCCTGCGGGAACTGGAACCAGATGATCTCCATAGTCTCTTCCAGAAGTTGAGATTTCTTTACTCACGAGATCCTAAAGCCTGTGAGGCAGGGATGAAATCTTAGAGACTCAAGCTCAGCCAATATTTTCACACCAAGATAGGGACATAGTAAAACTAATAAATGTTAATGTTCTCTGTTAGATACTTGCCTATGTTTCAACAATTTACAATGTTTGGCCTACACCCTGTACAGTTTTATATTCTGGATCACTGTTTGAAGTCATAAACAGGGACAAAACAAAAGCCATAAAAGGTTATGAAGAAATTGCAGGTTAAGAAGAGGGAGGACACCAGGATAATGTGTTCTCAGGCAGTCTGAAGTGACAGTGGAACTACCTGTTCTTCAAAACAAGATAATCTGAAATAAATTCTAGGGAAATATGTCAGGTGGGTGCTGAGGCAAATGTTGTTTTTACACAGAACACATTCAACAACTTTCTTCTCTTAATAGGATGTGAAGCTTAGAGGGAGTTTATTTAGGAACTTTCAAATGACCACATAGGCACTTGAAATTGCACATAAATTTAACTATTGTTGACTCTTAGAGTTCTTCGCATGGGACACTAATGAAAATACAGCTGGATGCTTCTAGTAAGTGATTTTAAGTCCCACTAATCACTCAAACATTCTTTTATGCACTTCCTTTATTTTTTATTGAAGTATTTATAAAAATAAATGTAATATGTACAAATATGAGAGTAGAGAGATATGAAATGAGAAGTATATGTCTCTTTTCTCTTATTTTTTATGGTGGTAAAATACATGTAACATAATATTTACCATCTTGATCACTTTTAAGTGTACAGCTCAGTAGTGTTAAGTATATTTACATTGCTATGTTTTTTTCCCTTGCCTTAACTTCAATATTAACTACATCCTTTCAGAAAATTTTATGTACATTCTTTATTATTTAGACAAACTTGTTTTTCTGTATTTTCCAAAGTTTCTGCATCATCATAGACCAGTCTTGCATGCTCTTTTTAGTGACTGCAGAATATTACATTTTTATGGATAGACCACAATTTATTTAAACAATTTTTTAAATGGATGCTTAGGTTCTCTTGAGAGTTTGGCTATTAACAAAATGGAAAAAAAATTTATAATGAGCATATCTGGTGCATATATCTTGGTCTTCGGCATACATATAAGAATATCTTCTTGGTAACTCTGGTTGGGATGGCTCAATTGGTCGGAGCATCATCTCCTCCACCAAAAAGGTGGCAGGTTCGATCCCTGGTCAGGGCCGGTGGAGGAGACAACTGACCGATGTTTCTTTCTCACACTGTTTCTCTCTCCCTTCCTCTTTAAAATCAATCAAAAATATTTTTTAAACATTAATAAAAAAAATCTTATGGGTAAATTCTCAGCAGCCTACAAGCTGACATATTACTTTGATTGACACTTTTCTATCTGAAAATGTATACAGTTTGAATACTAAGAATTTTTAGATTGACAGAGTACTTATCATAAACTATAATAGCATAGAAAATAAATTGATGCAGTAACCCAGGCTCTGCAATTAACTGATCTTAATTCAAATTGAAACTCTGCCAGACTGTGAGGTCTTGGGCAACGTACTCATAACTTCACTTGCCTCAATTTCCTCATCTGGAAAATGGGATTAATGACAGTACTTGCCTCTGAGGGCTGCTGGGAGAACTAAATGAACAGAACCTGTCACATATTAAGCATTACATACATTATTAATTTAGTTCTCTTAATCATAAAATTTGAACCTGACATTTTAAGTATAATAGCCTTCAAGATATATTCAATTTCTGTATTTTAAGATTCCAACATTTTATTCTATAACTCAATTGTCAAAGTATCAGTAAAATAGACAAAACTCATCTACATAGAAAAACCACTATGAAAAACCTCACACATATCCAGTCAATTCTTGTTTTCTTCCATTTCCTTGGGAATACTTTGGATTTCCCTTTCTTTTCCCTTACATTTGGCATTGAAGTTGCATTTACTTTTCCTGAACATACTCTGGGGTAAATGAAGTCAGAACCCAGGATAGCCTTTTGAGAGAACATTTTTTTTTTTTTTGCACACTCTAACATCTAAAAGTCTCTCCTGTACATTTTCTCATAGTCTTAACTTTGCTTTATTGGGTTACCTGAAATGACTCATTTTCTAGGTAAATGAAGTAGAACCAGAAGGATCCCTATACCATCTTCTCCCCCAGTTGCCCTGACTTGGATGGGTGAAAGAAGAGGGGGGCAGTTTCACCAACATCCTACCTCCCTGGGGAGCTGCTGGCTGCCTGCCTGAATTCCAGAAATCTTAACCTGTGTCATAGAGCCCAAATTATCCACTCTTGGTTCTAGACTAGCTCTTCCTCTATTTAGCTATACAGAAACATCCTCCTATTATTCCTCATTGCTTTGATTAATGATATTTTTTTTCAATACTGGTAAAGGATGGTTCAAGTGAAAGTAACAAAAACTTTGGCCAGGAGATGTTGTTGGCAGGGGAAATGATGGGGTTGCAGGTTCAGGTGGAATATGTCCAATGCAGCAAGTGTAGCAGCTTTTGAATGAGACCTCATCCTGGGGGCTTACCACAGTGTAATAGTCAAAAGACCCCTTAGCTCCTGCTACTGTTTTGCAGCCACAAGAGGTCCCTCTGCCCTAGGTTGTCAGGTGATAGGGAAAGATGCAGTCACTATGGAGATGGAAGCTGGAAGGGATCTTGTAGACCCCCCATCTTGGAGCCAGAGATGCAAGTTGATTATCTGTCAGTAGTTACAGTTGGAATGTGATTTTGTTGTTTGTTGTTTTTACAATGCCTTCTGCTGGTTCCTGAAAAGGTGTGTGTGTCCTGGTACAGTCGTCCTGGATGCTTTGAACTGCTCCCACTCAAGTATGGCCTCAACTGCAGGCAATGCTGGGTTTTGAGAGCATGCTAAGATTAGGATGATGTCCCTTCAGTAGACTCACCTTGAAAACTAACAGAGAACCTAAATATTTATTGAGCACCTACTATGTGCCAGGCTCTGTTCCAGAAAACTTGGTAGTCAGTGAACATAATAGAGAAAGAACCTGCCTTCCAGAAGCTTAAATACTGGTAAAGGCATTTATAAACAGATAAGTATCCAATACAAATGTAATGGCAAGGTCTATAAAAAATAAAGTGAAATAAGAAAAGTCAAGAGTAATAGGAGCAAGAAAGTAAAATAAAAGGCATCATATTGAAAAGAAATAAATAAAACTATCTCTATTTGCACATGCCATAGTCTTGTATATATAAAATCCTAAAGAATATAATAAAGCATGATAAGAACTTAAAGGAGTTTAGCAAGGTTACAGAATACAAGATACAAATAATAATAATAATAATAATAATTTGTATTTCCACACAAGTGCAATGAACAGTTTGAAAAAAAATTAAGGAAACAGTTCCATTTATAATAACATCAAATGGAATAAAATGCTTAGGAGTAAATTTTAACAAAAAAGAATTGTAAAACATATACTCTGGAAACTAAAAAACATTGTTAAAATAAATTAAAGAAGATTTAAATAAATGGAAAGGCATCCCTATGTTCATGGATTGAAAGGTTTACTTTTGTTGAGATAGCAATACTCCCCAAATTGATCTACAGACTCAGTTCAATTTCTACCAGAACCCAAATTGGCTTCTTGGTAGAAATTTGCAAGCTAATCCTAAAACTCATATGCAATTGCAAGAGCCTGAATTGTCAAAATAATCTTGAGAAAGAAGAAAGTTGGAGGACTCATTTCCCAATTTCAAAACTTACTGTAAAGTAACAGTATCCAAGACAATGTGGTACTAGCATAGGATAAACATACAAGTCAATTGGATAGATATATGCAAGAAAATTAATTTGAATATTTTCCTCCCATCATATTAAAAAATTAACTCAAAATAGATCAAAGACTTAAATATAAAGCCCAAACTATAAAAAGCTTCAAAGAAAACATTAAATCTTCTTGACCTGGGATTTAGCAATGGGTTCTTAGATATGACATCAAGAGTACACACACACACACATACACAACACAAAAATAAAAATAAAACTTTACTTCATTAAAATAAAAATTTGGGGGGCTTCAAAGGACACCATTAAGAAAGTGAAAAGACATCCATACAGTAGAAAAAAATATTTTAAAATTATACATCTGATTAGGGACTTATAACTAAAATATATAAAGAACTTTTACAGCTGAATAATAAGAAGGCAAATAACCTAATTAAAAATGGGCAAAGGATAAGTATATATCTCTCCAAAAATTTATATACGTGGACAATATAATTAACTATCAGGGAAATATAATTCAATAGTACAAAAATATATCCCTTCACACCCATTAGGATAGCTATAATAAAAATGTCAGATAAGGGTGTGAAAAAATTGGCAGCTTTGCATATTACGGGTAGGAGTGTAAATGGTGCAGCTACTTTGGAAAACAGTCTGGGAAGTCCTCTAATGATTAGACATAGAGTTAGCCATTTGATTTGATTTTCTTTTCTTTTTTAAAATATATATTTTATTGATTTTTTACAGAGAGGAAGAGAGAGGGATAGAGAGCCAGAAACATTGATGAGAGAGAATCATCGCTCACTTGCCTCTTGCACACCCCCCACTGGGGACGTGCCCGCAACCCAGGTACATGCCCTTGACCGGAATTGAACCCGGGACCTTTCTGTCCGCAGGCCGATGCTCCATCCACTGAGCCAAACCGGTTTCGGCAGCCATTTGATTTTCAATTTCACTCCAAGATGTATACACAAGAGAAATGAAAACATGTACACACAAAAACTTATACATGAATATTCATAGCAGTATTATTCATAATAGTCAAAACATGGAAGCAAACCAATGTCCATCAACTGATAATTAGATTAATAAAATACAGAATATCCAGAGTATAATATTTATTCAGGTATTAAAAAAAAAAAGAATGAAGTATTGATGCATGCTACAACACGGAGAAGCCTTGTAAACATTATGCCAAGTAAGTGAAGCCAGTACCAGAAGACCACATATTATATGATTTCATTTATATAAAATGTCCAGATTGAGGAATTATATAGAGACATAAAGTAGATTGGTATTGGCTTAGGACTGGGCTTAGAGCTGGAGTGGATGGGAGGATTTGAGTGATAGATAAAAGGAACAGGGTTTCCTTTTGAGGTCATGAAAATGTCCTATGATTGGTTGTGGTGATACTTGCACAACTCTGAATATATTTTTTTTAAAAACAACAACAACATGGAATTATGCATTTTAAATGGATGAAGCTATTACAAAGAGAGAAAGAAAAGAAAGGAAGAAAGGCTGAGAGGAGGAGAGAAGGGAGGAAGGGAGGAAGGAAGGGAGAGAGGAAAAGGTATGGAAGGAGAGAAGGAAGGTGGGCTATTGGAAAATGCTAGCATCCAATTTTGCAGGAAGCGCTGGCAGCTTGGAGAAAAAAGTGAGAAGGTGGAGAAGACAGGGCTATTTTATAGGAGAGGGATGCACCCTGAAGGCCTCTTTAATAGAGTGACATTCACTTCAACCGAGACCTTCAGGAAGGGGAGGTGTGAACCATTCGGGTATCTGGAGAAAGAAAGTCAAGGCATCGGAAATAGCAAGTTCAAAGTCCCCAAGGCAGGTGTCTGCTCCATTATCTGAAGAGCAGCAGGGAGGCCCAAGCCAGGGAAGCAGAGTAAATGAGAGATAGGGGAGTAAAGGAACAAGGTCTAAGGAGCAGGCAGGGGCCAGATCCTGTAAGGCCTTGGAGATCACATGGCGAGGATTTGGGATATTTTATTGAGTGAAATGGAGAGTTGTTTTGAACAGATGACATGCTCTGAATTCCATTTTAGAGAGATCATTCTAGCTGCTGTGTGATGAACATACTGTAAGGGTTATAGTACAAAGGAATTGGCGAGGTCAGGGAAGATACCATTAATTCAGTCCAAGTGGGATGCCTTGGCCTCTATACAGTGTGCTTTAGTTTCTCTCTCACAGTTTCAGGGACTGGACTCATAGTGTGAAAACTTCACAGACCAATTTAAGCAAAATTTCCTGGAAAAAGTGTGGACAACCACCCAGGGTGCTAAAGCTGCTTGCTTTGAATTTCACTTTCCGGATTCACATGATAGTAATTGTGTAAGCATGTGTTTGATGTCTGTCTCATTAGGCTGGAAACTTCATGGAGGTCAGAGCCATGTTCATTGTGTTCTCTGCTATATCCCTGGTATCTAGAACAGGGTCTGATGCAAAGTAGGTCCTCAAAATGAATTAATGAATGAGCAGTTGTCTTCAATCATCTTGTGGTTTTTATAGGTAGTGAAGACATTAGGTGACCACCTAACATCTGTGCCTTTCCCTACATTCCCCAGATTCCCTTGCAATTACTTTTGACCATATGATGATTGTTGGCCAGTGAAAAGTGAGCAGAAATAACATGTACCAAGGCAGTTAATAGCTGGAATGTATTTTCTATCACTCTATTCTTGGGCTGAAATGCTCTTTAAGAACCACAGGTTCCAGATGGAATAGGACCATCTGGCCTATGTAAAACTTTAACTGTGCTGAGTTAAGCTAACAAGATTTATCTTCTGCATCAGTAAGTATTATTGCTCTAACCCATTATGTTCTCTCCCCCTCCCCCATTCCACAAGTATGTACAGAGCTTCACCACAGACAACGCCGTGTTAGATTATTTTGGATAATGACAGTTGGGAGTTGACCATTGCCTCTCAAGTTCAATTTTCCTTGCCATGTCTCCTTACAGAGTGGGACAGTGTATGCTCTTTCAAATATTTCTATCGCAGTTGGGATCATGATGGAAGAAGAGTGGAGCATTTCATCATTTCTGGAAGGTGCTCAGAGTAGTTGGGCCAAACACCCTCCTGATAATAATGGAGCCAATCTAGTCAAGTTCTAACAAATGGGGCTGGACCTTCTCCCATATTTTTCTCCAGTAACTGGAGGCCAAAATATGAAATCTTCATTCAGTTGGGAAAAGGGTTTGGCAGCTGTTTGGAAGAGATGAGCACTGACTGAGCTTCATTTTCAATGTTCCTGGCTTGATTTGTTAATTTCATCTCTTCATTCTGCCCACTCTGCTCCATTCTCAGCTCCTTGCTAGCCAGAAACTAGTCTGTGGGTTCTAGAAATAAAATGGGAAGAAAGATGTTTAGGATAATCACGACAATTTTTATTTTTAACATTAAGCTAGTGAAACCACTAGTTTTACCTATTATATCCTAATTAAAAGAATTCACTTTGAAGAGCAATAAAATAGGTTCCTTTGGTAGGAAAATGACTACTTAAGCAGGACAGAATTCAGCTCCTGAGACCATCTATGGAGTTCTACATTAATCTTAGCATCTACTATTTACCTTGTACTGACTCAAATACTGTGTAAGGCTTTCCTATATAATAAAAGGGTGATATGCAAATTAACTATCACTCCATCATAAAGATGGCAGCACCCATAGCCACAAGATGGTCCTCTCAGCCACAAGATGGTCCTCTCAGCCCTACCCGAGTCCCCAGTCCCAGGGGGTGGCTGCTGAGAGCAGGCAGCATGAGTGGTCTGGTGGAATGCTTGCTTCATCGCTGCAACGAGGCAAGCATTCTGAGCCTGGCTGCGTATGGGCCTCTGGGCCCTGAAGAGCCTCTGGGCAGCGGGCAGAATGGCCAGGCCCCGAGGAGAGCTACTGGTGCATAGATTAGTGTGTAGGGCTACTAGTTTAATAATAACAGTACCTAACATTTTTGAAAACTTGTGTGCCTGCCCTTCCCCACAAAGCAAGTCACCCAATTAGTTCCTAAGGAGCAAGTGGTTGCTGGGTCAGTTGGACATGGAGGTAGTGCTGGCTTCCCCAGGACTATTACTGGGACACAGAGGGTAAGTAATCAAACTCTGCAGACACACTCAAAATTCTGGCACACTGCAGTGGGCTGCTATTTCCTCTCATCCTTGGGGATACTCTAAGCCTTGGAGGGGCCCATGCAAGTGAGGTACCTGAAGCTTATGCTTCATTAGCTTCAAGGTAAATCCACCACCACCCTCCACACGTCATAATCCTCTTGTGGTTCAGAGAGTTAGATTTTATTAAGACCATTTCTCAAGCTAGGAAACTAAGGACCATGGAGGAAAATACCTTTACTCAAATCCTACAGATAGCCAATGGGTGGGAGATCCATGCCCCTCACCAGCCCTGCCCCTCACATTAGGGTTCACAGCCACTAGTTCCATTGCTTTGATTTTTTCTGGTTGGGAGAGGAAATGGATCAGCAGAGGAAAAGCTTAAACAAAAGAGGCCATGGAGAACTTAATAGCTTTCCTTCTTCCCTGATTTTCCCTGAAGAGAAGTGTCTAGCCTTCTCCATAGGCATATTTATCTTCCCTTTATGAATTTCCCCCTTTTGATAAGGTCCTTGGTGCAAAGTTTATATCTTCTGCTCATATATAATTGTTGGAGAGATGTGCCTCAATTCTAAGCCCTATAATCACACATGCTTCTGGGGCTCCACTTGGGTCCTGGACCTATTGTCTACCCCCACTATCTCCCCTCCCCCCAATATAGGCTTAGGTCTCCATACTTCTATATTCTGTCATGATGTCATTAATTCATTCTACAGATATTTGTTGTCAGTTTTGTACCTGACACAACTGGGGACACTGTGAGTGTCCTTCAATATGGAAATATTTTGTGGGAAATGCAGAATAGCACCCCCTCTGTGATGATGGCCAGTGTTATGTCAGCTTGACCATAGTCAAGTCATAGTCCTAGTGTTCAATCAAACGCTAATCTAGGTATTATTATGAAGATATTTGGTAGATTAAAGTCCATAATCAGATGCTTTAAGAGGATATCTTCAATAATCTGGGAGGATGTAAAAGCAGAACTGAGGTTTCCTGTAGAAGAAGAAATTTCACCTGTGAATTGCAGATGCAGCTCATGCTAGCCCCTCTTACAGCCTGTCCTGCAAATTTCACATTTGCCTAGCTAGCTCTCACAATTAATTGCCTAAGCCACTTCCTTGCAATAAGCCTTTTAATATCTATCTCCCACTGGTTCTAATTCTCTGGTTAACTCTGACGGATACACATTCCTATATGCCTATGAAGTAATCTGTTTCAATCGTATTCGTTTTTGTCAGCTTGCAGCTTGCAGAGTTAGATAAGATTAAAGTCAGGATTAGCAAAGCAATTTAGTGGGCTTCATTGGTTATCCCACCCACAGTAAAATTTGAGCTGAGAATTGCCGTTTTAGGTGGCTTCAAAGTTTCTGGGGATGTGTAGAAAATGGGGAAGGAGCTCAAAATGTGAAAATCAGATGCCATGCCATGGTTTGATAAGCCACTCAGAGGCCTGGGGCCTTGAATAGCAGTACCAGCGAAGTCATTTCTCCCCATTAACAAAGCACAGTTTGTGTGGCACAAAGTGTGGATTATACCCAAGAAGGCCCATGTTAATTGCTTTTGGGTAACCAGTGTTTCTGCATTTTAGATAATAAACATGGTGCCTGGCTCAACTACTGTTAAAGCCTTCACGGAGAACAGCTGAGAAATGATATTGTCAGTATGTGTTCCGGGTTTTAAAAATTCAGGTTCCTATTTCCTGGTTTATAACATTTGAGGAGTGGACTTTCCCAAGGGTTGTTTTTTTTTTTTTCATTCTATGATTTTTCTTTCAGCCTAACAATTTGCATTATGAATTAGAATGGTTTCCAAGTTAAAAAAAAAAATTGTTTAGACATGGGTTGGGTGGGCTTTCCTCAGATAATCTGAATTGTGGACAACCAGCCTTATCAGGAGTTCTACTTCAGCGTGTGTGTAGTGGGGGATGGGTGGGGGGCAGGGGGATAGTGGGTGCTGCAGCCTCCTGACACTTTACAAGTCTACCTTCTGAGAGAGATTTGCACAATTATTTGAATTCTTCTGAAACCAAAACTCTGCCAATTATTGTTTATCACAGTTTCTCAATTTGTTTCTCAAGCACCAGATTGTGACAGAATATACCTTCATTGCTGAGATAACACTGGTTCTCAGATTCTTAATGAGCAAACAGTAACTTAAGACCTGGGGGGGGGGGGGTCAATATGTTCTGGAAGGTTCTATGTGAGAGCAAAGTGAAAGAGATTCTTCAAATTTGGATAGAGATGAGTTTGATTGAGTAATGAAAAGCAAATAAGAAAACTGGCAAACAAATTCTTTTTTTAAAATCCAACCATGGATCCAAAAATCAATGATCATATTGAAAAAGGAGATCAGTGTACCTAGAATTAGGTAAAGGGCCACCACAGAAAGTGGTTTCAGGCCTCCAATGCTACAATCCCAGAGAGGCATAAATAATGCTATTTTTAATCAGTGGCCAGTCAGATCACGTGATCAAATGTTCTGTCTGAGCTTCAGAAAGGCCAGGGGACTTCTAATCCATCTGTAGATTGAAAAAAAATAATCTCTCACGGATTTCATATTACTTGTCCCCAAACCTATATACATTGTATGATGAGGAACAAAACACACATTATTTTTAAAAGCCTTATGAATTCCTAGTGGTTTTCAGTCTTTTGACCACTCAGAGTATAGCCACATGCACACTCTGAGTGCCAAGGTTGGACCCACTGCTCTGGTCTCCACAGGCCTGTGCTCTTGGCAGAATGAGGGAAAAGAGGCTCTTTAATGCCAGCCTCTGCCCAGCCAGCCACCCTCCGCTTCATGGAGTCCCGCCAAGGCCACAGTTGCTGGTTGTGTCCACACACTCCTCCGCCCCAGTTGTCAGCTGTGAAAGACATCCCCAGCTGCTCAGGGTGAGAGGGGACGCAGAGCAGCGCCTGGGCCTGCCTGCCTATGAGCCTCCACCTTTAAGCACAGCCCATGTAATGGCATAGCCATTACACAGTTTAATGAGCATCTCTCTGGAGCTCACACTCAGCTAGTTTTTTTTTTTCTTATTTTCATTTATTTTTTCCACTTTGCTGCTTTTTCCTTTTGGCTCAGCTGTGTTTTCATTTCCTTCAGAATATGTGGTTCCCATCTCATCCAGCAGATCTAAGGTAATCTCAGTTTTTGTTCCTAAAAATGTCATTTTCTGCTTTCCCCCCCATCTCTGTCTTTTGTCTATGGAAAATAATGGATATTTAGTCACACAACATATAGAGATTCTCTTCACAATACGGTTTTTTTGTTTGTTTGTTTGTTTTTTTGTTTTTAGAATTACTCAGTCCAAATTTGATTCCATAAAACACTCATCTCTCAGTCTTTAGCCCTAATCTGAAATTGGGTAAGTGGGTTAAGGTACACGATATGAAGCAAAATAGTGAACTTGCAGGGTTGTTTTTGGTTTTGCCTGTGTATCATTGGGTAGAGGAAAAGCATGACAATGAATTTTGGATATGCTTTCCTCTTTCTTAAGCAAACTCTATCAGTTGATAACTGTTGAATCCAGGGAGACTTCAAGCACTGATACATCATGTTTTCAATATGACTACACATGTATCTGGGAATACCCTAGTCTTCATGTTACAAAATAATCCACCTCTTCTTGCTGCAGGAATTTGATCCATTATTTGACATGATATTTTCCTATTCTCAAGTATTTCAGAAACTAGCTCTCAATACACTAAGCTGGTAATGTTGCTTTCAGATGGATTTCCTGAATTGGTGGTGTTAAGTACTTTGCTCTCTTTTCTTGATACTCAGGTTCTATTTATAGCCAAAAGATAGTAAAAAACCAGGGTCAAGGGCAGTTGTTGTTTGGTCAAGCCCAGCTGTTGCATGCTGATTGGTAACTGACAAGGTGTGGCACCTGCCATCTGGCCATGCCAGGTCCTGATAGCACTGCCAACATTTGTTTAATTTAGGTAAAAGCAGTTAACTTCAGCTTGCTTTGCAGAAGCAAACCTGGTTAACTGTTTTGGGCACTTGGGGGTGTTCAACTGGTTCCTGCGTGTAGATGCAAGTTGAAAACTAGAAACAGCAACTATCTGAACGCACAAGGCCTATCACAACACACTTTTTGCCTTTCCCTCTGTTTAGAATTCAGAGATGGAAGTGTATGTATCTCAGTTCCTTCCTGACAGGTAGCATTGAGTACTTTTACAGAACATAAATGACAAAACTGACCCCTAGAGCTCAGAGGGACAACTATTTTCATGACTCTCCGAGTGCCGAAAAAGAGAGATGTATTACACCAATCGTATGAATTAACATGGTATCATGGGTCAGTATGCCTCCAAAATTGTCAGCCCTAAAAGAAATCAGGCTATGAATAAGTTAGATATATGTTTTTTTGGGAAATGGAGCTTTTCATTAACTAATGGATTATAAGTAACACTGTATTTTACCTTTCTGCACTGTAGGTATTGAGGCTGGTGGCTTTGGAGGCTAAAGCTTTGCTGGGATGGGTATTATGAACTCTTGGCGAGACTTATGCAGATCCTTTGTGTATTGGCAAAGGACTTTCACAATAATTTTGGCCATGTTCAGGCAGTGTGTGAATGTCAGACGCTATTCAATATCTGTGAAACTGTCCTCAGTATCTGATATTCTATAGTCATTTTCCTCACCCAAGAAGTGGTTCCCCTTTCTTAGGAGAGGAAATTGAGTCCCAATGCAAATAAGCCCTTCCTTGGGAGCTGGGATTGAAGTCAGTTTCTCAATAGGAAGTGAAGGACCCAGGTGGCTGATGGACTCAGGAAGTTTCCAGGGAAATGGGCTCCTTTGCAGGATAAAAATCAGTACGTATTGTTGGAACTAAAAGGTTTTGTTTGAGGCTCTCAGAAGATAAACATTTGATATTCTTGTGTTTGGGTACCCTGTGTTTGAGGGAGGCTATGCCGTTTGGTGGTAGACAGTACCCCCATTGGGGTTCACTAGACCCAAGACTGAATTCTAGCTCTGCCACTTACTCCATGGCCTTCTTCAAGCTGTAGCTTTCTTATTCACAAAATGGGGACAGTGAGGGATGGAGGTGTGGACTGGCAGCCTGTGCCTACGCTATGTGCTCCATCATGTCACCTCTCACTCTTACAGATCAGCCGAATCTCAGGGTGCCAGCTAGAGGAGCTGGGTGTGTCACCCGAGTTCTGAGTGTCTCTTTGTCTGGCATAGGGTCAGACACTCAGTGGGGGCTGAATATAGATAAGATGGGCTGCCAAAAGCATCTAACTGCCTAGACTCTGGCTGCTGCCCACCCCTTTCTCTCCCACAATTAACTTTGGTTAGAATCTGTGTTAAACTCTACTATATAGGTATATTCTGTGAGCTTTGCCAAATATTTATTAGTTATGTGATTCAATTTAAATACATCTTTAATAAAATCCCAACTTATGTCAGAATGGCTGTTTTTTTTAATGAATTTTGATATGAAAAACACCTCACACAAAAAGGAAAATCCAAATCATTTAATATTTTACTAAAAGGATATTAAAGAGATGACTCAGAGAGAGGCAATACAAATGGTTAATACATATGGAACAATATTTCAATTTCATTGATAATTTTAAAAATGCAAAACTAAGGAACAATGACATTTAATTTTCACTGATCAAATTGGCAAATTTTAAAACAAAAAAAAAATTTACTGCTAGTGATGATGGAGAAAGATAGGTAATCCCACTCATGTCTGCTGGGAAATTTGGTACAATCACTAGAAAGTTATTTGTCAATCCTATATAATAAAGGTTAATATGTAAATTGTCCCCTAGACCAGGAGTTCTACTGGGAGTTTGACCAGAGGGTGGGGCCAGCCAGCCAACCGCCTGCAGCTCCTCCCCCCTGACTGGCCCAGACCAATGGTGCACCAGGCCTCTAGCCCTATATAATAAAAGCCTAATATGCAAATTGACTGAACAGCAGAACTATTGGTGGGATGACCAGTTGCTATGACGTACACTGACGGCCAGGGGGCAGATGCTCAATGCAGGAGCTGCCCCTAGCATACAAGCCCCAGGTCAGCCAAGGTGAGTGCCAGCAGGGCCCCCTGATTGCTCCACCAGTCGCCCCACAGTTGGAGGTGACTGGTGGTGGCAACAGGGTCAGGGGGGTAAGGCTGACAAGCAGGCGGTGCCAGGCCAGCCAAGGCAGGTGCCAGTGGGGACCTCCCATTTGCCCTGCTGGTCACCCCACAGATTGGCCCTGATCTCCGGCCAGGCCTAGGGACCTTACTAGTGCACGAATTTTGTGCACCAGGTTTCTACTATATACAATATTAAAAGCCTTCAGAGTGTTTATATCATCCAATATAGTTATTCATTTTAATGAACTAATGTATTTAAATTATATTCAACTAGAAATCTGGTGCACAAAATTTTTTCACGGGGGTAGGGAGTGTCCCTCAGCCCAGCTTGCACTCCCTCCAATCTGGGACTCCTCGAGGGCAGTTGGACATTCTTCTCACAATCCAGGATTGCTGGCTCCCAACTGCTTGCCTGCTTGCCTTCCTAATTTCCCCTAACCTCTTTCATGCCAGTCTGATTGATGTCTAACTGCTCCCCTGCCAGTCTGTTTGCCCTCAATTTCCCTCCTCTGCTATCCTGGTCACCCCTAACTGCCCTCCCCTGCAAGATTGGTTCCTCTCAACTGCCCTCCCTTGCAGGCCTGGTCCCTCCCAACTGCCCTCTCCCTGCTGGCCATCTTGTGTCCACATCGGGGCAGCCATATTGTGTGTTGGAGCGATAGTCAATCTGCATATTACTCTTTTATTAGATAGGATAGAGGCTTGGTGCACGGGTGGGGGCCAGCTGGTTTTCCCTGAAGGGTGTCCTGGATCAGGGTGGGGTTCCCTTGGGGTGTAGGGTAGCCTGAGCGAGGGGCCTGTGGTTACTCTTGATATTCCTTGAAGCAAATGAAATAATGATTAGTATATCAAAATTGAATATAGTTTTAGCTCAACTATCTAAACACAATAAATCCATCCATAATGGGACCAAAACTCTAAACTGCATGAAATGTAGGTTTATATTGTTGTGAAATTCCTGAAGTGAAAGTGGGAACTGTGATATGGATGACATTCTTAATCTCTTTCCATCTAAACACATGATACCAGGGCTATGGATGTATAGTGAAAAATTTACCAAAATAGTAAATATGATTTTCTCTGTATTGCGGCATTATGGGTAATTTATGATTCTCTGCATTTTGCAATTCTTCTACAATAAGTATGTAGAAGTATTGCATAAAAAATAAACTGCTCCTAACAGTCTAGAAGATAATGAGAGAGCAACTTGTTTTTTACTATTTTTTTTAAATCAATGGACAATTATTTCTTTTTTCTGCACTTCTGTTACTTCTGACAGCTCAGTAATTTAAGTAGGAAAGGGAAGAGGCAAAGCCCAGTGATCAGAAGGAAAGGAGAGGTGTGTCTCCCTCCCAGCTCCGGGGAGTGAGCCATGTGATGCTTGCGGCAGCATCTGTGGTCACATATGTTACAAGTGAAAAAAATATCACAATGAGGTTTGCAAAGCCTTGGGCATTACCCAACTTCATGTAGCTACCATTTTTTTTTTTTTTTAAGGAACTCACAAAAAAAAGACATTATTAAGAGATAAAGCCCTTTTTTCTTGTTCTCTAAGACTAGAGATACTCCCCCAAGTCAGCATGTTTGTTAAGCTAATTAGGGGGCAGTTCCTCTCTGAGAAGAAATTAGAAGCAGGTTTAGAGTCCCTTTCTGCTTTTGCAGCATTTTTGAGGATTGCCTGGAGTTAAACTTGAGGTGGCCCAGCATTTGTTGACTCTGAGAGGTTCTGAAGCTGCCCCCACAGGGTGTGCCCCCAGGGCCTGCAGAAACCCAAGCATCAGGGGAAAGGCCTTGGCTTCCTAAGTACTGGGGAACCCCCTGAGGGGTGGGATGCCAGACCCGGTTGGGCCCCACAGGAAGCAGCAACCTGCTTTTATTGAGGTGGCTGTGCTTAGCAACCGAGGGCCCGCCCTTGTTTGCTGGGGCTTTCCTGCTGGGTCCTGTGACTAGGTGGCTACAAGCAGAAGGCTCAGAGAACCCTGAGCCCTGCCTCAGGCCTGAAGGCTGCAGCTAGGTGAGCTCAGGGAAAGGGATCTCCTATTTAAGGGCCAAAGTGCTGGGAGGGAGAAATGCTAAGTACACAGTTCCAGATGGGCTCCAGGGAACAAGATGCTAGCTTGTCAAAGAGAGCCTTCACATTTTTTCAGAGCCATTCAGTTATTTTTGTTCAACTGATGCTTTCTCCTTTCTCTCTCTCTCCCTTTCTCTCTCTCTCTCTCTTTTTTTTGGGGGGGAGGGGGGGTTGTTATGACACTGGAGAAACGAAGAGAAATAAGACACCATAGCTGCCCTCCAGGAATCCAGGGGAGGCTGGGACTCACTAAACGTTAGGGGTAGTCCAAGATCCAGGGGATCGTGGGCACTCCCTGGAGAAGAATCTTATTCAAGTCAGGGGCTCAAGGATGTGACATTGTCGAGCTATGTCTTAACTTGGCATTTCTCAGACTTCCATGGACATAAGAATCACTTGAGGACCTTGCTGAAATTCATGTTTTTATTTAGTGGGTAAGGAGTGCAACCTGCGATTCTGCATTTTTAACAAGATCCCAGGTGATGCCAATGTTACTGGTCCAAGGTCCACATTTTGAGTATCAAAATCCTATGTGATGTCTAAGAAGGAGCTAGCTAGGAAGAGAAGTGGGAAAGGATATTCCCATGAGAGGCAACATCCCAGGTAGGCCGTGTTAGCAGTGGGGAGGATATGTCAGCAGTGGGGAGGGTTGAATCTTGAGAGAAGTTGAAGTTTTGTTGGAACCTTGAAATGGTGTTGGGCCTGCTTTTTAATTCCATTAGGGGCTTAATTCATTCTTTAAGACTCAGCTCCAAACCTGATATTCTCAGAAACATAGTCCTAACACTCACCTGATATGTGTCCCTCTTGTAAACTTAGTAATACTTTTTTCCCCATTCAGATCATAAGGTCCTCAGAGCAAACCTGGTGCAAGATGACAAGTCACTGTGATAAGAGTTCTTAGTCCTAGGCTACAGCTCCTGAGGGAGGTCATGGCTTTTCCACTCCACAGATAGCACAGTGTCTGATTAGTTACTGAGTTTGAAGTGAATGAATGAGTGAATGAATGAATGAACATTAATACCTCAAATTGGGCTCAGCAGGAGAATAGCGGAGTGGTTAAGAGCACAGGCACTGGAGTTAGAATGCTTGGGTATAAGCCCTGGCTCTGCTATGTGCTAGCTGCATTAATCTGGGCATATCCTGTGACCTCTCTGGGCCTCAATTTCCTCATCTGTAAAATAGGGATGACAGTAGTGCCTGCTTCAAAGAGTTGTCAGTCTTACATAATACATATAAATGCTTCCAGCAATTGTAAGCAGTCAAATAACAACTTCTGTTATTTTTATTAAGAGCTGAAGTTGATATTAGCCAACTTAACCACATATTGACAGTTTATTGAGGATGGGCAGATTTGTCTAAGATAGGGGTTACGAGTAGACGTTATTTATTTTGGCCATGTCTGTCCTTCACTAACATATATAATGACAGGTATCGATAATTGTTATTTTTATTATTTTTTACAATTTTTTTTTCTTGAAACTAAAATAGGAAAACATGCATCATGACAGAAATGGGGGTCTTGGTAGAATATTTTAAGAAAGACCTTTAGGAATGAGCTGGTTTTTAGTTGATGAGGAGTTATCATGCGAGAGAATTTTATTCTGTCTCCTTATGAGATCACTTGAGCTGGGTGTCTGGAATTTCAGTGCACCATAAAAACAGAACTGATAGGTCAGCAGACAGCCAGTAGACATAAACCTAGCTGAAACTGTGTACTGTACTGGTGAAAATGGTCAGGAAGATCACATCATTGCTTAAACTTGCAGTTTAGAGTGGGTTATTGAAAAGTTCTGGGTCTAATACCATCTATCTTTGTTTCTCTTAGGCCTCTACTGTTTACATTAGTTACATGTGTCTGTTTTATTTATATTAATGAAAATGAAATAAAATTAAAATTCAGTTGCACTAGATCCATTTCAAGTTCTCAGTAGGCACATGTGGCTAGGGGTTAATAGGACAGCACAGATATAGATATAGAGCATTTCACTGGACAACACTGTAAATATTTTTACTTTAAGCATTGCCTGTTGTAATTGAGATACCCAGAGATGACAAAATCCAGAAGTCATGCAATGAGGATGTTGCAGAATTTAATACAAAAATTAGGAAATATAAAGGGTAAGTTTACTTTTAGACAATAAAGTTTGACTCTACTTTTTTCCCCCCAGCAGCTGTTCAATAATTAGATTCTATCTATCTATCTATCTATCTATCTATCTATCTATCTATCTGTAAACTAAGGACTCTGAGGAAGAAAGCCAAGTCTGGCAGATGCAGTCACTGATCCCAAATTGCTTGCCATTGAGTTGAACAGATACTGAGTACCAGAAGAATATCCAGTAGCAGTCCAAGGAGGTGTGTGAGAAAAACCCAGTGAAATCAGAGTGGGTTTAAAAAAAAAAAAACCCCCACAATGTTGGCAGTTGACACAACAAGAGATAAAGTGGAAATGAGTCAAGGAGACATAAATTGGGTACAGCATACTGGGAAAACAGGCAACAGGAATTTGAGATGAAAAGAAAAGTATTTGTAGGAAGTCAGACTGAAAATGTACTGGGGTTGGATTTTGGAAGGATGAAAATGCCAATCTAAGATAATTAAATTTTACTCTGAAGACAATGGGAGCCACAGAAAGGTTGTGAGCAGAACACAATCATGCAGATAGTATTTTGCCTAGGTCAGTCTGGCCAGGGTTAAATAGCTGGTCTGGAGTAAACAGCCATCTTTGCTGGGATAGCAGCCCAGAGGTTGTGAGGAAAATTCAGGCAAGAGAGGAGAAGGACATGAAATAGGTCATTAAAGGGGAAATGGAGAGAGATGTGATAAAAGGAAAACTTAATTGGTTCTGATTGAACAGGAAAGAAAAATGGCAGAAATGTAGACAAAATGGCTTACCTGCTTTGGATGTTTGGGATGTAGGAAATACCTATTGATTTAGAGTTTGGAAGATGGCTCCTGTAACTTCACTGGATCTTATCACACCCCTTCTTGAACTGATATTTAATGTTCAAGAATGCGTTGAGTGTAGAAGAAACTCTAAAGCAAGCAATTTGGGTCAGTGATTGCATCTTCAGACTTTGTGCTTTTCCACAGAGCCCCAAGTTTAATACTATCTATGGGAAAAGTGACCATTTAGTGAACTGTAGAGTCAAGCCTATTGTCTAAATGTACCCCTTAAATTTACTGAGGTAGAGAGAAGAAGAAATTCCTTGTTTGCTTTTAAAATAAAAATCCTGATGAAATGTTTGTTTATTTTGGTGAATAGAAATGAATGGCAACAAAATGCCAGTTGTTTGCAAAATGGTGGTGCAAACACCTACTTCATAGAGTGCCAGGGATGAAAGGAAATGCATGCAAACTACCTAGCAATTAGCAAATTGTCAGAATATGTTGTTTGATTCCAATCTAATGAACAGATCAAATCTTCATGGGATTTGAAAACCCCATGCATAATTTTATGGCACCCACTATGTTTTCATTCACTCGTTTGCAGTAAAATGAGACAAATTCTAGGTTTATTCCGGATTCTGGGCAGAATTGTTAAATGTCTTGTTTACTCAGTGGGGCAGAAGCCAAGGAGGCAGAACCCAGCCCCAGGATAATCAGACACTTAGGTCTCTGGTTCACCCTCACTTGTTTTTGCCGCTATGACTCTTTGGCAATCTGAAAGTTGACAGGGGAGCATTGGAAAGTAAGACAGATGACAATATTAAAGAAAAATTTCCAGAAAGGAGTGACAGATAGTTGTATGTCATGTGATTAATTTTCATAAGCATGAGAAAAGAAGTGTCATCGCACTTAAATTCAACATGTCAACTACTGCTAGAACCCAACTAAGGCTGGGCCACAGCACCTTGAGGTCAAGGCGCCTAGTTCTTCCTTCTGTGCCTCACCCTGTGTATTATGGTCAGACAAAGCTACTTAACAGATCACCTCCAGCTTCTCAAGAACCCCTTTTACCTGGTCAGAATTTTAAATTCCACTGCTTGGTTTCCCTCCCCAAATCTCATCCATCATGTTGACTCAACCATATTTTCTCATTTTCCAAATATCCTTAGCTCCAATAGGAAGAAGTGCACTCTTTACTAGACTGATAGATCTAATACTCACTTTCCTTCTCTGCTTTGGCCACTGCCCTTATCCAGTATGGCCTAACTCTTGTCCTCTGCTTTGCTAAATTTTACTCAGTTTTCAAGACACAGCCAAAGTCTATTTCCTCTATAAAGCCCTTTCTGATTGTTATTCTAGCTTATAGGCATGTCACCTTTTTCTGGATTCCTACAGCACTTACTTACAACAAAAGATTTACCACTGTCTTAGTGTCTCTTGTTTCTTACTTGTGTTTCTTCAAGCACAATGAAGTCAGGGTTTATGTCTTGTTTTTCAAATTGCATCATTAAGATTGAAGGTATGGTTAATAAAATTATATAGGTTTCAGGTGTATGATTCGATAATACATCATCTGTATTGTGTACTCATCACCCAAAGTCAAGTCTCCTTCCATCATCATTTATCGCCCTTTACCATCTTATACCTCCCCTACCCCCTTTCCTTCTGGTAATCACCATACTGGTTGTCTATGAGGTGTTTGTTGTTGTTTTTGTTTAATCCCGTCACCGTTTCCTCAATTATAATTTTGTGATTTTGAGTAAAAGCATCCTTATCTTATTTCTGATCTTAGGAGGGAAAGCAATCTGTGTTTCATCATTAAACATTATTTTAGCTGTGGACTTTTCATAGATGCCCTTTATAAGGTTGAGAAGATTCCCTTCAATTCCTAGTTTGTTGGATGTTTTTATCATGAAAGGATGTTGGATTTTTGTCAAATGAATCTATTGAGATGATAGTGAGTTTTTTTTAATTCTGTCTATATGGTGTATTATATTAATTAATTTTTAGATATTAAACCAACCTTTCATTTACGGGAAAATTTCACTTTGTCATTATGTGTCATTTTTGTGTGTTTGTTTTTTAATATATATGTTGCTAGATGGCTAGTGTTTTGTTGAGGACTTTTGTATCCATATTCATAAAAGATACTGGTCTATAGTGATTGTCTCGTTTTCACATCAGGATAACACTGGCCTCATACTGAGTTAGAACGTGTTCTCTCCTCTTCCACTTTTTGGTAGAGTTTGTGAAAAATTGATATTAATTCTTCTTTAGATGTTTGGTGGAATTCAGCATTGAAGCCATCTGAGCCTGGACTTTCACTGTGGATAAGCTTTTGATTTCCAATTCAATCTCTTGCTATAGTTCTATTCAGATTGTTTATTTTTAAGTCAGTTTTGGTAGTTTGTGTCTTTCTAAGAATTTGTCCATTCCATCTGTGTTATCAGTATTGGCATAATATTTGTCAATTTCATCTACATTGTCTAATGTACCATTCATAGTATTCCTTTATAATTATTATTTTTTCTTTCTGCAAACTCTTATATAATATTTCAGATCAGCAAAGCTATCCTGATTGCTAAGTAGTATTAAAGGGCATGTCAGTGATGTTTACTCATCCCTTTTGGGCCAATAATGATAGTTACTAGACTTTTTCTTGAGGAAATGTAAATAAGAATTTATGTATAAAAATATTTGGAATATAATTAATTATACTATCAAGAATAGAATTGACAAGCTAATTTTAAAATTTATATGATAATTCAAGCAATTCAGAATATGCAAAACAGTCTTGAAAAAAATATTCAAATGAGAGGATTCACATTTCTCAATTTCAAAATTAACTACAAAGTAACATTAATCAAGCCAGTGTGGTGCTGGCGTAAGGAGAGACATATAGATCAAATGAATAGAATTGCAAGTCCAGAAATAAACCCAGATGTCTACGGTCAATTGATTTTCAGCAAGGATCCCAAGATCGTTCAATGGGGAAATAATAGTTGTGTCAACAGATGGTATTGGGACAATTTGATAGCCACATGTAAAACAAACGAAGTTGGGCTCTTACCTCACAACGTACAAAAAAATGAACTCAAAATGGATCAAAGACCTAAATGCAAGAGCTTAAACTATAAAACCTTTAGAGAGAAAAAAACACATAAAGATAAATCTTCATGATATGAGATATGGCATTGATTTCTTAGATATGATACTAAAAGCATGAATGACAAAAAAACTTAGATAATTTGGACTTCCATCAAAATTTAAAACTTTTGTGCTTCAAGGAAAAAAAAAATAACTCACAGAATGGCCGAAAATAACTGCAAATCATATATGTGATAAGGGATTCATATCCACAACATACAACTCACACAACTCAGTAACAGAAAGACAAATAACCCTATACTTAAAAATGGGCACAGGATACACAGTTCTCCAAAGAAGATGTACTACAAATGGCCAATAAACACAAGAAAAGATGCTTGTTCATATTTGACCATCGGGAAAATGCAAATCAAAACCACAGTGAGATACTGCATCCCCTCTAGAATGGCTAAAATTAAAAAATTAGGTAATAACAAGTGTTAACAATTGAGGATATGGAAAAATTGGAACTCTCTTACATTACTGATGGGAATGTAAAATGATGAGAACATTTTGGAAAACACTCTGGCAGTTCTTCAAATGGTTAAACCTGAATCCTTATATGATTCAACAGATTTCAGCTATATTCTCAAGGGAAACAAAGACTTGTACAGAGTGTTTATAGTAGCATTACTTATAATGGCTAAAAAGTGGAAAGAACCCAAATCTCCACCAGCTGAGGAATGGGTAAACATAGTGTGGCATATGCATACAATGGGATATTAATTGGCCATAAAAATGAGTGAAATAATGATACATGCTACAACATTGATGAATCCTAAAAATATTATGTTAAATGAAAGAAGCCAGTCACAAAATACTACATATTACATAATTCAATTTAAATGAAATGCCCAAAATAGGCAAATTTCTAGAGACAGAAAGTAGATTGGTAGTTGCTTAGGGCTGGAAAGCCTAGGGGCCTAGAAAGGTGATAGTTAAATGATAGATGGTTTCTTTTTGAAGTAATGAAAACATTGTAAACCTGTGGTGGTCTTTGCATATGTTTGTGAATATAAAAAAAAAACATTGATGTGTACACTTTATTTATTTTATTTTTTATTTTTTTAAATCTATTTTATTGATTGTGTACAGAGAGGAAGGAAGAGAGATAGAGAGAAACATCGATGAGAGAGAGTCATCAATCAGCTGCCTCTTGCACACCCCCTACTGGGGATATGCCCGCAACCAAGGTACGTACATGCCCTTGACCGGAATCGAACCCGGGACCTTTCAGTCCCCAAGCCGATGCTCTATCCATTGAGCCAAACCGGTTTCGGCTGATGTGTACACTTTAAAGGTGTGAACTGTATATGAGAATTATAGCTCAACAAAGCTATAAAAACATCTACTTTTCAACATATTGGTCGTAGAATTGACCAATATTCAGAACATTTGAAATAACATATGGCCAAATATTTTTCCCTTTGAAACATCCTGTTAATAATAACCTCTGTTTATGATTCATTTATATGTAATCATCAACATGGTTTCTAGAATTTCATGACTAAGGTGACTGATAAAACTTTCAGTTGGTGAACCTCAACAAAAAAAAAATGATTGAAGGTATGGTCTCTGGGAGTTTAAAAATCCCAATTCTGGTTCGGGGCTTTCAAAGTGACATCTTAAAGACTTGACCCAGGGTCAGAAGCTTCCATCTTCTCCCTCCTCCCCCTACCTAGTCCCAGTCTTGGCTTCTATCATACAAGTCCTAATTTTAGATGCTTTCTGTATGGAGTACCTGAGTAAACTTGTGCTTGAAAAAAATTCCTTATCTAAAACTTGAAAACTACCCATCCCAGTCATTGGAAACATGAGAGTGAGCTGTCTAGTTATGGTGGTGAGGAGTATTCTAAATACTTCTCATTCATGACTATCTGTAAGCTGAATTATTTAGGGGAACTAATGTAGAAGATGGGGCTCAGACCTTGGGAGATCCATCCCCCCTACAGAAAAGTAATTTGTTCCTTGTAGGAAACTTGAAAAGCACAGGAGAGTATAAAGAAAACAATTCTACCACCCAGAAAGAAACATTGTTAATCTTGGGTGAATTTTCCAGTTTTCCAATTATACATGCTCATATAAATATAATTTTGCCATAGTTGAGATCATCCCATATGCTGAGTTGGGTAACCCCCTCTTTTCACATACAATTATACCATGATCACTTAGAATCCTCTTAAATGTATTTGTGTTGGTTCACTGTTGTAGGTTGGCTCCCCAGGAAGCAGACTCTGAGGTGCAGCTTGGCATGCAGGATGTTTATTAAGGGTGTACCCTTGGGATCCACAGCTGCTAAAAGGAAAAGAAGGAAGCAGGACTAGACAGAGGGAGAGATTGGGCTGGATGTGGGCTGGGTGAAAGCCTTAGCCAACTCTATGGGGAACTCTGGAGTATAGGTGGCCCTCCTGAGCTGTCATTGGTTGGAATTAAGGGGCTGGACCTTTCTATCCCCAGGTGGAACACTGATTGGTTTTAGGCTGCCCCTGGAAGGATGCATAGTCTTAGGCCAGGCAGTGTTCCCTAGCCAAGGCAGTCAGTTCTCCAAGAGGGCTCACAGTGGAAGGCTGTCTTGGCAAAGCATTCCCAGAAACCAGGAGAATTACTCCTTCATTCCCAAAGGAGGATCACTAGCACGTCACAACCTTCCCTGCACTGATAATACTATACTGAATGGCCAATAATAACAATGGCTGAAATTGAGTATTCACCACATTAGAGCATTGTGCTATGAGATCCCATGTAGCCCACAATTGCCCAAAGAGATGGTTATTAATGGTGTCTTTATTTACCAATGAGGAAATAAGAACAGGTACCACTTGGTTCCCACAGCTGATAAGTCTGGGAGCCAGAATTTGACCCCTAAGTCCTTGCTTTGTTTGTTTTGGCGAGTACTTAAAAGAATGTTTCCAAGGAAGAAGTTAAGTTTCCTGCTCAACTGATTGTGGTAATCATTTCACAATCTAAATCAAACCATTATGCTGTCTGTACACCTTAAACTGATACAGTGGTATATGCCAGTTATAGCTCATTAAAATCGGGGGCAGGGAAGTCAATTACAGATATTGCATAAAAATAACTTAAAAGACAAAATATTATCACATATTAAAGTGATAAGGGGTTTATTGCACTCTCCTTTCATTTTCAGGAAAAACTAGAAAGAATTGTAAAAATGATCATTATACCCAGTTAGCATGGCTCAGTGGTTGAGCATCCACCTATGAATCAGGAGGTCACGGTTTGATTCCTGGTCAGGGCACATGCCCGAGTTGCAAGCTTGATCTCCAGTGTGGGGTGTGCAAGAGGCAGTCAATAAATGATTCTCTCTTATCATTGATCTCTCTTTCTCTCTCTCTCTCTTTCTCTCTCTCTCTCTCTCTCTCTCTCTCTCTCTCTCTCTCTCTCTCTGTGCCTTCCTCTCTGAAATCAATTTAAAAACATTTAAGAAAATGATCATTAGTAACCCCCAAAGTAGCAATGAGGCCAGATTTTAAAAAGTTGTGAATAAAGGATAATAAAGACTGTGAGGAGTTATTTATACATGTTCAATTAAAATTCTTTTATTCAAAACACAAAGCAGCAATTACACATTAATGTGAAACCTCCAATTCAACCTGACCCCGCTTTTTTATGCATGTAAATTATTATTGTGAAAAGGGAGGGTAATGCTAGGGTTGTGTGTGGCCATTCCAGAACCTTTAATGCATACCACATTTTGTGTTATTTTTTAGTTTTGAAAAGCTATTCCAATTAAGGATTATAAAAGTTAACATTTTATTCCTTATATTATTATAGATGTTAGAAATTTTTTGGTTAAGTTCCTCTCCCAAATTTACATTCATACAATCATTTAACTAAAATATTTTCCAAGCTTACCCATATTTTTCATGTTGTGTGTGTGTGTGTTTTTGTTTGTGTGTTTTGTTTTGTGTGTGTGTGTGTGTGTGTGTGTGTGTGTGTTTAAACAGATAATTTATCAGTTTTTTGCATGGTTCTCTTTGCCATCCTATAATCTGCTACACATGCTGATTATTAGTCAGAATGAATACTGTTTCAGGGAGATTGCATTTATTTATTTATTTATTTATTTATTTATTTATTTATCCCACTTAAACATCAGCAAGAAAATTAAAATTCAGGGTCAGTTATTGCTGGGGAGTAGTCTCAGCAATGTAATTTGGTTGCCAGGCAGCCTGTAGGCGGGCATTAGAGAGAGGAAGAGAAAGCTTCATCAGCCAGCCAGAGCTTTGAGAGCAGTATTGGCTTTCATTTCAAACACGCTAAAGAATAGGGCTATGCAATTTGCTGTTTTAGTCCAAGTTGCTTACTTTTCTTCTTGAATGGAAAATTAATCTGATTTAGTGCTGGGTAATGCTTGCAGTCATAGTTCTTCTGTCAGGCATTTTTCAGAAAAAGAAGAGGGGGGAAAAAGGTTTTTCTCACTTTGGGAAATAAGGAAATTCTGTTTCTTCATGTTTCAAGTCTCTCTCTCTCTCTCTCTCCCCCTCCCTCCCTCCCTCTCTCTCTCCCTCCCTCCCTCCCTCCCCCCTTCCTCCCTCCCTCTCCCCCTGTCCATCCATCCACTTATTCCTTCCCCTTCCTTCCTTCCTTCCTTCCTTCCTTCCTTCCTTCCTTCCTTCCTTCCTTCCTTCCTTCCTTCCTTCCTTCCTTTCTTTCTTCATGTTTTCTTGTTGTTAAGAAAACACATTATTTACAGCTTGTTCAGGCAAGAGATAGAAAAGGTCAAGAAAAAGAGAGAGTTCAGAAAATCACTTTCTGTGCCATAAACACCCTCACAAATTTTCTAGGAAGCCATGTCTAAAAGTCTTAATTTGTTGCTTACTATTCTTTAGCTTCTAAAACACACACACTCACACACTGAGTCAAAATGCTGCCCTACGTAAAAGATGGTGGTTTCAGAGTGTACAGTAGAGTTGGAGATAGAAAGAACCCTCCTAGTATTTGAGGAGGAGATGTGAGAACTGACCTAGGCAACAGGCAGTGCTCTGGAAATTTGGCAGGGGTCAAAGGGCACAACTGCATTTCTACTGTGACTCTGCTGGACATCTGCTTACACATTAGACTGAACACAGACCTAACAATGTACTGTGCACAGGGTAGATGCTCAACAAACATGTTGACAATACACACATCTTCATATATGAGTCTGGTTTTAGAACATTCTGTCAGGACAGCTGTATTCAGTCATAGAGTTGCAGGGGAGAGTATATGGGCCTCACATAATTTCCCATCTTAGAGATGAAGAAAATGGACTAGAAGCCAAGGCTGGCAAGCTGTTCCTGCCTGAATGTGAACTAGACTTCAGCTTTGCATCATCAAAAACGCTCCTATGCTTTTATCCCCTTTTGAGTAATTTAATTTTTATCTGCCTGCTCTAAATATGCAAGAGCTATCATGAGAAGGTTCAGAGGTACCTTCAGAATAAATTTAACAGGATTCTCATGGCTTTGTAGATTTATAAAAATTGGCTCAGGCTGAGGATGCTAAGACACTAACTTGAGGTTCTTCTTTGGAAACACCTCTCATCTTTTTCCTTTCTTTCTGTTGCTATGGGGAATTGACATCCTTACTGTCCCAGGGCTGGGCACCAATCCAGCCTGCTAACTGGGTTTCCTGCTGGCAGACTTCTACTTACACAGTCTATCCACTGTATGCCCATATCCTCTTCCTTCCATAGGCTTTCATTTGCAGCATCTTCTCCACATGTGTCTATTATTGGCTTCATAGGATCATGTCAGCTCTTTCACAATCACATACATCAGAACTTTCAGGTAAGTATGTCTTAAAATAGAATCCAAGCCACTTCTTTTGGTCTTTGGCAGTTTCTCCTAGGTCTAGGAGCTCTGAAAGTTTAAGCAACAATGAAACAATGACCTGTACTTTTTCACTTGAACAGCTGACCCTCCATAGTACTTATGCAGTTGAGGTGTTGTTGTTGTTGTTTTTTTTTTTTTAACCAATTGTAGAATTAATAAGATCCCAGAGTCTTAAGAGAAGGGATTTGATTTCATCTTAACTGGGTGAAATTCTACATCTTCATATGTGCCCAGACAGAAGGACTCAGACTTTAATAACTTGCTTTTATAAAACAAATATTCTTGTTGTTTCTGAGTGATAGAGTAATGCAGATTTTATTTTTGGAAAGCACATAAGTATTTTTAAAATTTGTTATTAATTTTGAGGCCTAATTAACTTACAATAAAATCTATGGATTTAAAGTATATTGTTTGATGAATGTTGACAAATGTATACACCTGCATATCACTGCACAATCATGATGTTGAATATTTTTTAACCCAGTATAGTTCTATACTGTCTTTTTGCCATCAAGCACACCTCCCACATTTTCCCTTCATCCCCACCCCAGGCTACTATTATTCTGATTTCTATCACCATTGATAAGTTCTGCAGGTTTTAGAACTTTATATAAATGAAATTATACAGTGCATACTCTTTTGTGTTGTTTTGTTGAGAGTCATCCATATTGTTTTGGTATTGGTATGTTACTTCTTTTTATTTCTGGGTAGTATTCCATTGCCTCACTTACTCATGCTTAAAATACTCAATTTATTTACCATTGAATGATACCCCCCTTCTCCCCCCCCAAAAAAAAAAAACAAACTCAAAACCGTGAGTCAAAAACTTTGGAGTACCAGTTCTTTCACTTGCCTTGTATTTACCTATAAATAAAAGGAAAAATAGCAAGTGACACGTAGGATTGTTGTAAGGATCTAATAAAAACACTGTGCAAACTGTTATTCAAATGATATTCAAGGTATTGTTTTCTTCAGTAGCCCCCACAGTTGCTGACATTCAAATCGGAGTCATTATTTTAATAGGCTCTTTTGAGATCAAGTGCATAATGACTTTTAGTTGTTTGCTGGATATACACTCTAGAAAAGCTCATTAGCAAACATTTGCTTGCTAGAAGATTCCCCTGTAGCTGTGAAATACATTAGAGTAGGTTCTTCAGAAGGTTAGTACTAGGAGCCTGGGTCAGAGTCTACTCATTTGCAAAGGATTAATACTTTTGCAGCAGAATCATTAAAAATGCTGGCAAGACAAACAGCTGAAATAGTGTAGCTTTGTCTACGGCATGTAAACAAAAACTAAACCTTTCCCCAAAAGGCTACATAAATACTTTATACCTATTATTATAAAATACATATTATTATAACTTTCCCGGACTTGAGCTAATTTTAACAAATATTGTGTTGGTAACTATTTTCCAATTGTATTATAGTATTAATGCAAACTCATAATAGAACACTTGGAAACTACAGACATGTGTAAAGTTGAGAATGAAAATCACCTACAACATTTGCACCTAGAGATAACTGCTAATATTTAATGAATATTTTCCAGTCATTTGTCCTTGCATATGTATGGATTTTTAAGGAAAATTTGTAAAGTATTCTTAATATGGTTTTTACATGTTGATTTTTCCCTAGTTACTAACATAAGAAAATTCCAATGTCAACGAATATTTTTTAAAAATAACTTTGAAGGGTGCCTCATATTTTATCTGAATTTAGCATATTTAACATATTTTTCCTAAATTTATAAAAATTAAATTTTATTTGCTAAATTTGTAAATGTTAAATTTGAGTTACTAAAAGCATTCTCTGAAATCAGTATAAAGTAAGGAAAATAACATATGTACATGCAAACACACTCATGAATTTTAAAGGTACACCAGGCATTCTTAACAGGGGCTATATCACTCTAAAGGGAATGGAAATTGGTTTCATTGGTGAAAAATCTTATCTTTTATGGATCCAGCATAGATAAATGGTACATGGAATACATAGATATACAGTATATTTGTAGTATTAAAGTTTCATGAAGGAGAGGAGCAATTAGGAAAAGAAGTGTCTAAAAGGTTTCTCAGGAGGGGTAATAATGAAAAGTAGGTTGAGACACAGTGAAAAAATCTGGTAGAGCATTGAATCCTGCAGGACAGTTCAATTGCTTTAAACCTAAGGTAATGTGAAAGAAATATGATTCCTCTCTAACATATAGAATCTTCTGATGTAATTCTGTAAGTTCTTCCTGACATTAGACTTTCATTTTGGATGCAGAGGAAAGATGTTATGCAAATTAAATTAAGGTTTAAATTCCTTATGTTGCAAAAGTTTTTACATAGTATCTCTACATTATAAAGCTATTTATTGTCAAAGGGAAAATTCATTTCCTTACCTTAAAAACCCAGGGTTAATCCTTTATCTCTTGAAAGAAAATGTTATTTTCTTTGTATTTTAATTTGAGAAACATCAGTAGTTTTCCAAGAGTATTAATTCTCATTTCATACACAAGTCTAATAATTGAAAAGCCACCATCATCACAAGAACAAAAATAGCAAGATGCACTGACTTAGGTATTTTTAAAATAAGAGATTTATTCAGCTCTAGTTCACATATAAAATTCACACATTAGAATTACACACTTCTAAAATGTGCAGTGGCTTTTAATATATATATATATAAAGAATTGTACAATCATAACCACCACCTAATTTCAGAAACTTTTCATCACACCAAAGAAGCCTTCTACTGAGTATCAGTCACTCTCCCTTCCCTTTCCACACAGCCCCTACAACCACTAATCTATTTTCTATCTCTACCAACTTTCCTATTCTGGATATTTCATGTAAATTGAATCATATAAGATGTTTCCCTTTGTGACTGCTTCTTTCACTTGGCATAATGTTTTCAAGGTTCATCCATATTGTAGCATGTATTAGTATTGCATTCCTTTTCATGACTGAACAATACCTTTGCAGGGACATACTACATTTTGCTTATCCATTTGTCAGTTGGAAACTTGAGGTTCCCACTTTTTAGCTATTATAAATAATGCTGCCATAAACATTTGTGTATAAAATTTTAAATAGACATATTTTCAATGTCCTATGGGTATATACATAGGAGTGTAATTGCTGGGTCATATGTTAACTATATGATTAACATTTTGAGAGAAACTATCAAATTGTTTACCAAAGCAGCTGTGCCATGTTGCAATACCACCAGCAATGTGTGAGGGTTCCAATTTTTCCACATCCACCAATTTTTGTTAATATCTATCTTTTTTTTTATTTGTTTGTTTTAGTCATCTTAATGGGGGTGATACAGTGTCTCATTGTGGTTTTGATTTGCATTTCCCCAGTGGATAATCATGTTGAGCATCTTCTATACCGATTGGCCTTTTATATGTTTTCTTTGGAGAAATGTCTATTCAAACCCTTTTCCCATTTTTAAGTTGGGTTGTCTTTTTATTGTTGGGTTGTGAGAGTATTTTACATATTCTAGATTCAAGTCCCTTATTGAATATACAGTTTGCAAGCATGGTCTTCTATTCCCTGGATTGTGTTTTCATTTTCTTGATGGTGTTGTTTGAAGCACAAAAGTTAAAAATGTTGACAAAGTTCTATTTATCTTTTCTTGTGTTATTTGTGCTTTTGGTGTCAGATCTAAGAAAACATTACTAAATTCGAGGTCACAAAGATATACTCCTACGTAGGTTTTGTTTTATTCTAATGGTTTTCTCTTGTATTTATGTCCTTGATTCATTTGGACTGATTTTTTTTTTTCATTTTCTGTGTGTGGATATTGCAAGGCCATTTGCTTGAATGACTTGGTTTTTGAGTCAAGGTACAATAATGATTAATCAACAGGTCAAGATCTTTGTCTGGAACATCCTTTCTTTTTTTTAATTTTTAACACCCTATTTTTTTCCTTTCCCTATTTGTAAAATACCATTTATCATATTGATAATATTTTGGAGTCATATTTTTTTACTGAAGACACTTTATTATTATCAGTGATGGGAGAGTGGAGTGTTCTAGCTGTCATTTCCCCATCTATAAAATGCAGTATTTGAATCTAGATTTCCCTGAGATGCCTGGAGTCCTGGTTAATACAATTTACATACACCTCATCCACATATTGTCACTTTTCAAATAAGGAGCATGCCATAAAGTTCCCAGAGCATTAAAAATTTTCTCAGGAAATATAATGTTTCTTTAAAAGGGCTAGATTGAAAATCTGAGGGACCACACAACTTGGAATACTTGACTTGGAATAGGATGGCCTGTGTTCTGGTGAGAGAGAAATTCTAAAAAGAAGAACAGTGATATCACCTCACACCTGCCAGAATGGTTGCCATCAACAAATGACAAGGGCTGATGAGGGAACCCTAGTACACTGCTGGTACATGGGAATGTATACTGATGCAGCCATTATAGAGAACAGTAGGGCGTTTCCTCAAAAAAATATTGAATATGGAATTTCCACTTGACCCGGTGATCCCACTTCTAGGAATATATCCTAAGAAACCCCAAACACCAATCAAAAAGAATATATGCACCACTATGTCATCACAGGATAATTTACAGTAGCTAAGATCTGGAAAAAGCTCATGTGCCCACCAATAGATAAGTGGATAAAAAAGCTGTGGTAAATTTACACCATGGAATACAATGCAGCAGTAAAAAAGAAGGATCTCTTACCCATTGAGACAGCATGGAGAGGCATGGAGAGTATTATGCAAAGCAAAATAAGTTAGTCAGAGAAAGATAAGTCTCCTTCAATTTTAAAGGATAGTCTTTCTGGCTAAAGTAGTCTTGGTTATAGGTCCTTGCTTTTCATCACTTTGTATATTTAATGTTATTCCTTTATGGCCTGAAATTTTTCTGTTGAGAAATCAGTTAATAGTCTTATAGAAACTCCCTTGTAGCTAACTAATTCTCTTTCTCTTGTGGCTTTTAAGATTCTCTCTGTCTTTAAACTTTTCAATTTTAATTATGTGTCTTGGTGTGGGCCTCTTTGGGTACATCTTGTTTGGGAGTCTCTGCACGTCCTGGACTTGTGTGTCTTTTCCTTCACCAGATTAGGGAAGTTTTTGGTCATCAGTTCTTCAAATAGGGTTCTCAATCCCTGCACTTGCTCATTTCCTTCCAGGACCCCTATGATACAGATGTTGTTATACTTCATGTTGTCTGGAAGGTCCCTTAAACTATCCTCATTCTTTTAAATTCCTTTTTCTTTTTTCTGCACTAATTGGGTGGTGGTTTTTTGTTTTGTTTCTTTACCTTGTCTTCCAAATTACTGATTCTATCCCCTGCTTCATCCAACCTACTATTTATTCTTTCCAGTGTATTCTTGATGTCATATATTGCATTCTTCATTTCTGACTGGTCATTTTTTATATTGTGGTACATTTACAAAATAGAATATTACTTATCTGTAAAAAAGAAGGAAATATTACCTTTTATAACAGCATGCATAGACTTGGAGATTATTATTATAAGTGAAATAAGCAGTCAGAGAAAGACAAGTACCATATGATTTCTCTTTTATATGGAATCTAATGAAGAAAATGTACTAACATTGTGGAGATAGATTCATGGATACAGAGAACAGACTGACAGCTGTTAGAGGGGAGATGGTTGGGGGCTGAGTGAGATGGGTGAAGGCACTAAGCAAGAAAAAAGAGAAAGACTCATGGACACAGTATGCTGATTACCAGAGGGAAGGAGGAATGGGAGGAGTAGAAGAGGGTAAAGGGGAGAATAAATGGTGATGGAAGGAAACTTTACTTGGGGTGATAAACACATAATACAATATACAGGTGATGTATTATAAAATTATATACCTGAAACCTATATAATGTTACTAACCAGTGTTACCCTAATACATTCAAATAAAAAAAGAAAAAAAAGGAAGAAAAACATAAAACAGTAATCAACAAATTCACAAAAGGCCAAGATTAAGGACCAAGATGAGTAAAACAACATTAAGTTTCCATTGAACTTCAGAGGAGGCAGCAATCACAGCAGACCAGAGTTGTTTACAAATGTTTCTCAGAAATAGATATCCTTGGCTAGACTGAGAGGAACAGTTTTCTCTTTTTCACTATCATTGGGAAGATATGTCCTAAAAGCATCCTATATAATAAAACCCTAATATGCAAATTGACCAAACTGCAGAACAACCAGTCACTATAATGCTCACTGACCACCAGGGGGCAGATGCTCAATGCAGGAGCTTCCCCCTGGTGGTTAGTGCCTTCCCACAGGGGGGGCGCCACTCAACCAGAAGCTGGGCTCATGCTGGTGAGCGCAGCAATGGTGGCAGGAGAGCTCCCACCTCTGCAGCAGTGCTAAGGATGTCTGACTGCTGGCTTAGGGCCTAAGCCAGCAGTCAGACATCTCCCAAGGGGTCCTGCACTGTGGGAGGGTGCAGTCCAGGCTGAGGACCCCCCATCCCCAAGTGCACGAATGTTGTGCGCCGGGCCTCTAGTTGAAATATACTATATAAATCCATTTTCCCTTTTTATTTCCAAAAGTAGTTAACTATATGTAAACATTTACTTATCAACTTTTTCTTTTGCATAACTATAACATCATACTCTTAAACAATGTTATACTATATTATGTGAAATTTATTTTAATGACATTAAGTATTTTCATGGTGGAAAGTAATAGATTACTATAAAAATTTATGTGAGTAGCTGTATAGAGAATTTTTAAATCATAGGAGGTGTCATAGCATGTCTATTTATAATGTATATAGAGACGTTGTGTGTGCAAATATATCATCCAGAATGCACAAAATCAAAAGCGTGAAACTAAACACAGTACATAACTCAACAAAACAAGAGTGAAGTTGTGCCAAAACAACTTTGCTCTTCATATTTCCCTTTGCAGAAACATTCAAAGGAGGATTATTTCTGAAAATGTGCATGAGTCAGAAGTGGGGAATGAGTAATATTGTGCTGTGGACTTTTATGAATGTTTCACTGCTGAAGGAACATCATCTAGTTTTTCAGTAAGGCGATGAGTTGCTACCACACCCTCAGATTCCAAATAGAAAAAAAACTTGAATTTGAACTGGTGTCTTCTAAATTTAGCACTGAGTTTTCTTAAAATGTTCTAATTCAGTGAATAATACTTTAATCTCATTTCAACTGGGTAGAAATGACTATTGGAGGCTGAGGGCTACAATAATCTTAGCATAGGTCAACAAGATTCTTTAGCAAACAAGATTAGATTGACATATTTATAGTCAGAATATGCATGAAAATACATTAGATGGTTTGTTGACATTTCAACTTCATTTGTGTATTTCAAAAGTTTATCGTGATGAGAATGTTAATGAAAAATATTCACAAGGTCCATGATGGTGGTGAATTTTATGTCTTAATTTACACATCCTAATGGGAATTGGGAATCTCTAAATTTAATTCCTTTCTATGTTCATCCTCATTCCTACTTCTTCCCTATGAATTAGGCTCTCATGAATTAGTCAAGGAATTTTTTAAAAGGCCCAAGATTGTGTTGAGGTTCCATATTTTAAGCCAGTAGAGTCATACTATGTTAATTCCTCAGTCATTTTTTACAGAGCATCATCTGTGTTTCCAGCACTGGAGTTAGAAATTGAGTAAAATCATCTATCTTTTTGTCCCTATTAACTCTTAGATTTTACAAATGAACCTTGACTTTCCATCTGATACTCCCAGACTTTAGTACAGCGGTCCTGGTATACACTTAACAATGAAAAGAATAATCTTTTCTGAGGGACCCCACTATTAAGCTGCTAAAAGACAACAAGATTTTACATGTTAGAGTAAGAGACACACTCTAAATTGCATAATAAGACAAGATTTAATCTATAACATAACTATATCACTTTGTTAAAGGGAGAGACTAAATGACACAAAGATCTATGTAAAGTAATGTTAAGGACAAAGTGTTTTCTTCCAAATGCATAGTTTATTAATGCTAAAATGGGACCGGGGCTGCATTTTGGCTTTAGGAAAGAATCAGTAAAACATTAATAAATTATAGTTTTCTCTTCCATTCATTCGTTTAAGATATGATTCAGGTCACCAGCGTAGCCTTAACATGGGATCAAGAATAAAGATAAGATTTAAAAGTATACTTTTTGAAAATCCAAGAAAATTCTCCCTGATTTATATTTCTAATCACCTTAGAACCTCTTCTTTATAATAAATACAGACCTTTAATGATAGACCCACTGTTCTATCATGAAGAAAGAATGCATGGATTGGCAAGGTTTTCAGTGATGCCAAATGAGATCATTAGACTTTCTACAACAGCATCAAAGAAATGTAGCTTGTTCTGGTGTCTGGAAGGAGACTGGTAGAGGAAAGTTATGAATTGTTAGCCCAACTCTGGTTATCAATTTTGTCAGTAATTTATTTGAAGACATAACATGATCCATTTTCTGGTATAAAAATGTATAAATGGTACAAAACTGAGATAGGGCTACCTAGCATAACAGGTAATGGAATTAAGATTAGAATTCATTATTACAGACAAGAAATCAACAGATAGAACTTTATAGGGAGAAATGTAAATCTCTGTCTTTAGGTTCAAAACCTTAATTGCACACTCAAAAGGATAATCTATCCTAGGTTGGTTAAAATAAATATTAGCAATTTAATGGGGGATCGTTATGCTGATGAAGGTTTTAAAAAGCAATTTTTTCATACACTCACTCTTTCTTGATTTTAGTATGGTACTAAATTTTAGTATGGTACTTGATTTTAGTATGCCAAGAATAGAGCAGAATTCCTGGCTCTCTTACTTTCTAATTTAGAAGGTAGGCTCACAACTGAGAATTACTGAACAATGTGATAAAGGTAAAAGAGCAGGTTGAGCAGCTCTGCAGAAGTATAGAGATGGAAACAACTTCTTTGGGATTACCTTCACAGAGGGGCTGACTTTTGAACTAGATTTTGAGGATTATATAGGAGTTGGCTAGAAAGACAGAAGAGAACAACCACAGCAAAGAGGGAGAAAATCATGTACAAAGAGGAGAGGGTGTTTAATCATAGGGTGCGCACTGGAGGTAGTGGGAATTGAGGCCCAAACCATCTTGAAGGGCCTTCTGTGCTATGTTAGAGATTGCGATCTTGGCTTCAAACAAACTGTAGTGTGTGTGTGGGAGTGGAGAGGGGGATGGGGGAGAGTGACTAGTAGATTTGTGTTTTAAAAAATATGGTTTTGGCTTGTGATATAATGGATTCTTGGGACGGCAATTCAGGGCCTGTTGGAATCAACAATGTAAGGCTAAGTCCTGAATTAAAGCAAGCCATCGTAGGGAAATGGACATGGGGAGAGGGGGAAGGAGGGGATGGGGGAAAACAAGGAAAATACCTAAAAGATACAATTTAATGAAATACCATCATAGGAACTGGGCACTTTTAACCTGGAGTAGAGAAGAGTGAGATGAGTGGGTCTTTCCTGTTAACCTGTTGCTCAGGAAAACAAATCTAGAATCAATGGGTAGAGGTCATTAGTAACAACTGAAGTTATCCAACAATGAAAAAGGCTTCCTCTCTGGATAAGGAGTTTTCTCTCCTTGGGGGTATCTATGGGGAGCTGAATCATGTGTCTGAGATGCTATAGAAAGGATGACTCTAATTTTTGGAGGCAGGTTACAGCACGTGACCTCTAATATCTCATCTAGATCTAAAATTCCATGATTCTTTGATCCCAATACAGAGTCAAGCCAACTAAATGAACTTTAAGAGAACCGGACTAGTAAACCTTTTAAAGAAACTCTTGAAATTCTGCTCCAAAATGGAGAAAGGAAAACACAAACTGGTTTTGATGTCAAACAAAAGCAGGCTGGTCTTACTGTCGTCGTCGTCTTCTTCTTCTTCTTCTTCTTCTTCTTCTTCTTCTTCTTCTTCTTCTCCTTTTATTTAAAATATATTTTATTGATTTTTTACAGAGAGGAAGGGAGAGGGATAGAGAGCTAGAAATGTCAATGAGAGAGAAACATGGGCCAGCTGCCTCTTGCACACCCCCTACCGGGGATGTGCCTGCAACCAACGTACATGTCCCTGACCGGAATTGAACCTGGGACCTTTCAGTCCGCAGACCGATGCTCTACCACTGAACCAAACCGGTTTCGGCTCTTACTGTCTTCTAAGTCAAAGATTTTCAATTTACCCTCATTATGGAATGAAAATTTTTTATTTTGGACAAGGGAAAGTCCTCAAGGAAAGTAACTACGCATGTCTTGTTTCCTAGTCATGTCTCCACAGACCTCTAGCCTAGTGACTGGCACATAGCTGATGCTCAACAAATACTTGTTAAAGGAATGTAGTAGCTGCTATCATGTATCACTCAGATCTACCTTCAGGGCTGAAGGACCCATTTCCCTAGCTGTTAGGAGCACTATCTGCAGAAGGCCCTCATCCTTCTTCAGAATTGCCCATGGCTGGAAATAATTTCCTCACCCAAGATCATGCCCTCTTTCCAGGGCAGCCCACATCTGATAACTGGCTAGTGGTAGGGTACAAAGCCTAGTCTTCTAGCTTGACCAATACACATAAACTCTGAACAGCCATCCCAGCTTCAGAACTTCCCATGGAGGTGGCTGAAATGTCTGTTGTGACTATAGCACAATCCAACCTCTCACTCTGCCCAATTCTGCTTTCTTTCCCTTCCTTTTTATAGGTATTCCTGACAGTGCTCCTGATAATCCTTCTATGCATTCAATCACTATTGAGAGTCAGTTTCCCTAGGGAGTGACCATATGAATGAGAATTCATTTTCTTTCTGATAGAATTTTGTAGAACATAGAGTGAGGGGTCCTCAGCTACCAACAGCTTTGATAAATACTTCTGCACTCAACTTCTTTGTAGTGGGCATTTCCATTTCACTTGAGCTTGATGTGAATGAAATCCTTTCCATGAAGTGATGCTGTCAGTCCTCCCACCCTCCTAGTTTTCTTATGTTTTTCAAAATGCCGAATACTGTTTGATGTAAGATCCAAGGCTGAATTTTTGGTGTGTTCATTTGGGTCTTGATTTCCTGCTCGCTGGCCATGGTTTGTTTCCATTTGATTCTGGATGATCATTAATCTTCCTGAGAAAGCCTTCAGGGCTGAAGGTGCCCTGGCCTGTTCACTGATATAAGCAGAATTTTTCAGAAGTTCTTTTATCATCCCGTCTTCTGACAACCTTTATCCTGTTAAAGCTCCCAAAGGTGCCATATTTAGAGGGAGAAAAAGAATATCAGAGGGCAGAGACATAATTGTTTGAGCTTTATCAAACAATTGTAGTGTCATAAATGGACTACAACTGGTTGGTGGTGAGATGACTAAGGGTGATGAGCAAACACTATTCCAGATATAAGCAAATCCATTACTTACTATGAATGAATGTCCTAGGACATTGGGACTGACTTCTCTTCTGGAACCTCAGGTGAGAAAGGGAAAACATAATTTGGCAGCATTTTAAGTTACATGGGCTCTGGCTGGGTGGCTCATTTGCTGACCATCATCCCATACACAGAAAGAAAAGGTTGCAGGGTCAATCCCTAGTCAGGGCACAGACCTGGGTTGCAGGTTTGATCCTTGGTCGGGCATGTACTGGAGGTGGCTAATTGATGTTTTTCTCTCACATGGATGTTTCTCTTTTTCTTCCTCTCTCTCTGTCTCTAAAAAACAATTTTACAAAAGCATCTTTGGTGAGGATTTTAAAAAGTTAGATGGAAGAGAGATGTGAGTATATAGAATATCCCTAGTCAAACCTGTGGTGCAGTTGCACTGTGTAACCACAATTTGGTAACTATTGCGGTCATGTTGCAATATGCATAGCACTTCCTCTCTTTCCTGAATAAGAAAAGAGGTCTTACATCCATTGAAATATGATTAATGTAAAACTGCTTTGAATATGGTCACAGTGTACTATTATGGCAGTATTAATATTGCATTCCTTACAATTCAGGTATTTTCTTTGTCATTGCATAAAATTGCTTTTTAATATTGGTGCTTTGTTTGGCCATTGCTCACTTCACAATGTTACAATCCCATTTTTGTATGCCTTGACAGTATTTATAAACTTGTTAGAGAATGTTTTATTTTGTTGCTTTCCCACTATTTTCTTAGCCTGGCACTTAGTGCCATTTGAATGTTTCCAATGTGCTGATATTATAAATAATGCTATGATGATAATACTTATTGCTTAGTTTTGAATGTTTATACCTCCCCCAAACTGACATGTGGAAATTCTAATGTTTAGAGTAATGTGTTAGGAAGCAGGGCCTTTGGGAAGTAATTAAGTCATGAGAGTGTAGAGCCCTCATGATTGGGATTAATCTATAATAATAGCATAATATGCACATTGACTGAACAGCCATCCGAATGTCCTTCCTGAGGTCCTTCTGGATGACCTCCCAAACAAAGCCAGGGCTGCAGGATGGAGGCAGCCGCCATGACTGTGAGGGAGGGATTGAGGCAGCCGCCATGGTTGCAAAGACCTGCTCTTGTACTAATTTCATGCATCAGGCCTCTAGTATTCTCATAAAAGAAACTCCAGAGATCTCCCTACAATTAAAACTTTGTACCCTGGAGCTGAGCCAAGCTTCCTGCTGGCTCTGTGGCCAGCAGCCATTTCCTTTGGGACTTATGTATCTTCTATAATTAAAACTTTGTAGCCCTGCCGGGACCGGTTTGGCTCAATGGATAGAGCTTCGGCTTGGGGACTGAAGGGACCCGGGTTCGATTCCGGTCAAGGGCATGTACCTTGGTTGCGGGCATATCCCCAGTGGGGGGTGTGCAAGAGGCAGCTGATCGATGACTCTCTCTCATCGATGTTTCTAACTCTCTATCTCTCTCCCTTCCTCTCTGTACAAAATCAATAAAATATATTAAAAAAAACAAAACAAAACAAAACTTTGTAGCCTTGAGTGGAGTCCTAAGCTGGCAAGGGCAGGCAGAAAGCTTGGCTTCCTCCATTGCCTGGGAAACCCAAGCCTCCCTCCTGTTCTCTGTGGCTGTAGCCATCTTGGTTGGGTTTATTTGCATACTCGCTCTGATTGGCTGGTGGGCTTGGCTGGTGGGTGTAGTGGAGTGATGGTTTATTTGCATATAACTCTTTTAGTATATAGAATTATGGCAACTTTGATTTGTAGGGCACTAAATCTTTTTATTAATTATTAAAAATATTGCCATTTTTTCCAGTTTTAGGCTTCCCAACTGCCTGATTTTTGCTTTATGTATAATATATTCCTTTATTTTTCCATATGAGTTTTACAATTTTTTTAAGCCAATGTAATCTGAGCTGACATCATTAACCTTTCTTAAATATTTGTATAAGAACTCTGTATAATCTAGTGGTGCATATATCTTTTTTTTCTTCTTGAATATGTTGTACTAGCATTTGTATTTAGCTTTTACTATTAAAGTATCAATGCTTTATTATAATAAGTCAGTGATTCAGTGGTAGCTTATTTTTTAAAAATATACTTTATTGATTTTTTTTTTTTTTTTTTTTTTTTTTTTTTTTTTTTACAGGGAGGAAGGGAGAGGGATAGAGAGCTAGAAATATCGAAGAGAGAGAAACATCGATCAGCCACCTCCTGCACACCACCCACAGGGGATGTGCCTGCAACCAAGGTACATACCCTTGACTGGAATTGTACCTAGGACCCTTCATTCCGCAGGCAGATGCTCTATCCACTGAGCCAAACCACTGGGTTTCAGCAGTGGTAGCTTAATTTTTATGATTAATTTTATTAAACAGTTTGTAATAATGTATCAACTTTACATTCTTGGAGTAAATCCTGCTTTTTTCATATTGGACACATTTTTCATTCATTACTTTTTTTGGCTAAGATTTTGCTTAAGGTTTTGTATCTTTGTTTCATTAAGGTAATTTTTCTAGCCCAACAACAAAGGCTCAACAAATTTACTTAAGAAGTATTATCCCCTAAGGAAATATTTTATACTTTAAAGAATATATTTTGGAAACAATTCAAGGAGCATGAGGGGTTTATTTATTCTTTAAAAGCTTCGAAAATTCTCCAGTTAAGTCACCAGGGCCATAATATCTAATTTTTCCTATTTATATACCATGAATTAATAATGTTTTCTATTTATTTTTTGCATATGTTTTTATTACATATTTGAGAGACATAATATGATTGTTAAATAAATTTGCCATACACTTATATGCTCTTTAAAATTTAACAAAATCTGTGCTATTTTGTCTTTCCCTGTTTATATTAATTTGTAATTTCTTCTGTTTGTTGGGCCAATGTTTTATTAATTTTGTTTATTTTGTTAAAATGTAAATAACTGTCCTGTGAGTTTATTTCTATTATAGTTCTTTTACTTTAAATATTTTGTTGTATTTCCTGCTCTGTTTAGTCTATTATATTATTCAAGTTTAAAGTTCTTTAGATATAGAATTAATTCATGGTGTTTCTATTCTCATTTTATTATTAATATATACCTAGAGAGATAAATTTTCTTCTCAGTACACTTCTTTCAACATCTCATTCATTTTTATGTGTTGTACTTACATGCTTGCTTTTAAAAAAGATATTTTACTATAGCTTTCCTCTATGCAAGTTACTATGGTATTTTGAATTTTAATTTTTATGTGACTTGCTTTTGTGCAATTCTGTTTTCCCTATTATTATTGTATCATGCCGTGATGTGAGAATATGGTTTCACAGATTTCATGCTCTTATTTTTTGCATTAAATAAGTACATTTTTCTGTCCCAGTATATGATTAATTTGTATAATTAGAAAGAATCTTTATAATCGCTTGTTGGTGATCCAATACTTTCCATATGTCTGTTTGCTCTATTTTTTTCCTTATATATTTCAGCTATATTGTTCTCTTCTATTTGTCCACAGATTCTGCCATATTTCTTTGGTCCTGGGATCTTCTATTACAATTATCTTTCTATGAATTTCTTTTTGCATTTGGCCAACTTCTCTCTATGCCTTCGTCAAAGACTGGCTTCCATCGGTATTTCAACCCATCGGGCCACACAGTGTCCTGCTCTCAGAGGGGCCCTGTGCTTGGTTTATGCTCTCCTGTCACTGTCTTGAAATTCTTAGTAATTTCTGAGCAAAAAAAAAAAAAAGCTCTGCATTTTCTTTTTGCAAAGGGCTGCCTCAAATTGTGTAGCTGGTCCTGCTTGTTCCTTATATTCTGCAATTCTGTTGAACTCATTTTTTTTTTTTTTTAAATCACAAGCCGATTGGGGATGGTTTGTTGGATTTTCTAGATAAGCCATGCCTTCATCTAAATAAGGTGCTCTTTCGGCCAGGCAGCTTTGGGGAAGTCCTCTGGTTAGCTCTTACTCTCCCCGAGGGTGGAATCACTGTAAAACTCCTCTCCTTGTGTCGCCTTCACTTAATGTCAAGTGTTCTTTTATTACTTCCAGAGGAGCTTGTGGTCAGGTGTCCACCAGATGGGACTCAGCTCTGCCCGACTTGGGCTTTTTGCCTGGATCAGCAGCAGGAGAAAAGTGAGTTCTGCCTCTAACTTCCCTTCCACACAGGCACGGAATCCTCATCTTCTGCAAACTCCTAACACAGAGACTGGTCTTGCATTTAAGATTTCAGGCCCATGATTGTTTCTTGTCACACTCTATGCCTTAGCATACAACATCCTGGAGGTGCGAAGTCACCAGCCTTCCAACACAGCCCTTCTTTTTAGCAGTGAAGGAGGAAGCTTAACTGTGTAGATGCCTCCTGGGAAAACAGCTGCCACAGGGCCGGACAGGGTTAAAAGCCATAAGAGCGTTCCTGAAGATTTGAATTTGAGGTCGGCTTGACTCTCACCTGTGGTTTGACCTTAAGCAGGATGCTTCACCTTTCTGAGCCTTCTGTCGTCCTCCCGTTTGTGAAGCGGATAAAACAATATAGCTACTTATGAGAGTTTCTGGAGGGCTAAGTGAGGCGAGGCATGAGAAGCCTTTGAAATGGTGCCTGGTACATAATAATTGATCACTGATTCTCCACTGAGCAGCATGGTTGGCCCTCGAGGCTACACCAAGATGATGATTCTGGTTGGACATGCTAAGGTGTTCTTTGTCTCTTTGTACAGAGACCTCAGGAAGGATGGGGGCATGGGAATTTTCCAGATGTGTGGGACCCTAGTAAAGGAATAGCCAATCAGGATGATAGAACTGGGTCTCAATCTGTTGAAATGATACAAAATATAATGTGTCCCCATAGCTACACATTCCTCTTGGGCTGGACTGGGCTTTTTCTTCTCCATCAGAATTGCATTCTGGTGAAGTTGATAAACTTTTTAAAGCCATACTTGGTCCTGGACAAGTTACCAACTTTGAAGTGTCTCTGTAGCCACATCTGTATCATGGGAATAAATGTGTCCAACCGGCCCCACTCCCTGGTCTCACCATGGCATTCTGCCTTCCCTCTCTCTCACTGAGGGAGGCCATTGGCTCAGAAGGAGAAAAAGATGCTCTGCATTGCTTATAGACCCCGATTCGCTCTGCCTCCCTCCATTCTTTCCTCAAATTTACATTCTATTATTTATTTGTGTTTGTTTATTTTTTAATGTAGCTGTTGCCCCAGGCTGCAATCCACTCTCACCTCCAGGTTCCAGAGTCCTGATGAAATGAATCCATAAAGCTTGATTCTGAGAGCAGGACCCCTGTGTACTCATCCCTGCAGGGCCTGCATTCAGGCCTGAATGGGGATGTGAGGCCACTTCTCAATGCTCATTCCAAGATGCTCCCATGCCCTGCCCTATGGCTGGGTATGATAGGGACTTGCCCAGAGAAGCTAACTGATGAGTACTTGGTTCCTACCCTCTACTCCATTCATGCTGGATACAAGCAGGGCTCTTGAACCAGCCGCAAAAGGAACGCTCCCATATTAATGCTTTCTTTCACTCTGATACTTAGGCATAGTCCTGTTCCCAACCTGTAAGCCCCATTTCTGATCCACCTTCTGAATTGGCGAATAGTTTTCCCCATTGCAGTCTCTGGCTGCTGGGCTAGCCTCTCTCTTTCGATGAATCCCAATTTTGAGGGACACAGTTTCTATCCTCTCATTGTTTTATGTTTCTTTCTCTTCTTCTCATTGTTTTATGTTTGAGGGATATGGTTTCTATCCTCTCATTGTTTCATGTTTCTTTCTCTTTCAGAATTATTAGCTCAGGAGATGCACTACAAATACTAAAAAGGTTGAAGATGTGCTGTGTGAGTTAGTAGGCAGTCAGACAACCCCCAAGTCAGCATAATGTACAGAAATCAGTTGCCAACAGCATTACAAAGGGAATGTTGCCTGTATGCTCCAACAAATATGAATTTTCTGTGATTGAACATTTTGTTTTACTCAAAATGAATATATGGGGGCCACTGATTGGGGCTCTGGAATTTGAGGGCTTGGAAAATTTTACTGTGAAATATTTGTTAAACCCTAAAATCACCTTCACGGTGACCAATGAGAAGGGCAGTATGTTAAACAGACAGGATGCCGAGACTTCCTGTGGGTCTAATTGACCTCTTGGGGCAATTATTTGTGAGCTCAAGTTGCTACCTTTTCAATCAACATTTATACCATTTTTTAAGGTTTGCAGATGTTGGTCTCCATCCATCCGGGGAGACAGGTCTGTGTTTTTATCCCCGTGTGACTAAGGAGGGAAATGAAGTCCCGAAGGTTTAAATGATTTGTCTTCTGTCAGGCAAGCGTTCTGATCTATACTCCCAGCCAGAGCATCTCAGGTCTGGGGCGGAGTCACATAGCCACGCTGCTTCCACACATCCCAAATTAGACAGAAGATTTGAATTTCCCTCCAAATAAGAGTGAGAACAGTAGCCTTTGGGGAAAAAGTGTTTACACATGACAGCAGAGAAAGGGCTTAAAATAAAGACTACCAAGAACTGGAAAACAAAACAAAACCCTAACATCTTATTTGATTTTTTTTTTTTTTTAACATTTTAAAAAAATCTGTGCCTAAACCATTGGAATCAGCAGGTCAAAGGGAGTGATTCATTATGAACTTTGCCTCCAGGCTGGAACGGCTGAGACCATCCTGCTAGATAATTGCCTGTGCTGTTCTTAAGGTTCCTGTGAAAAGGAAATTCCAAGGCCCCTAGGATAATGCATACCAGTCCCGGAAAAGGCAGCGCAATGAAGGTTTCCTCTCTGTGGAGCCTAAAATCTCCTAGTCACTGCTTATCTACTTCCTTTTGTTCTTCTGCTCGTCCCATTCAGCTCAAGATCCTCTATTCACATGATCACATGATTTCAAAAGATCATTTAAGGCTCGCTCCACAAGGAGAGGCACTTGGATGTGTCTTGGCTTGAGCTCTCTGGCTTCCCCAGAATGACCTTCTGACCCCGTTCAGCAAGCCACCTCCATGGCTTCCTTCAAAGCCTAAGTTCACTCCCTCCCCAAGCCCCCATCTTAGGTGTTACGCCATATCCGTGGTCAGCAAACTGTGGCTCGTGAGCCATATGTGACTTTTTGGCCCCTTGAGTATGGATCTTCCACACAGCCGGGGCAATTTTATTTTGAAGAAGTGGCATTAGAAATAGTTTAAAAGTTTAAAAATTTTGGCTCTCAAAAGAAATTTCAATCGTCGTACTGTTGATATGTGGCTCTGTTGACTAAAGAGTTTGCCAACCACTGCTCTATACCAGAGGCAGACACAGAGCCAGATTATGAAAACCACAACACATGGTTCCCAATCTCTATTCACTTGCCCCCGTGTGTGTGTGTGTGTGTGTGTGTGTGTGTGTGTGTGTGTGTGTTGGTGGGGAGGAGTGGCTAGTGTCCTGAGCCTTGTCCTCCACCTTCAGGGTAATGAGATTAACCTGTCTTCTGTCTCATGTGGCCTCCATATGTCTCTGCCAAAGGGACAAGGTGACATTTGGCTAATGTTTTGCTAATGTGCATAATTGAGAGCTATCTAGGGAAGCTTCCTTTTTCTAGGTAATTTGTACATCTTAACAGCAGCCTTCTGGAGACGTCCTCCTCTTGTCTTGTTGTGTATTGCTACTTGAGGGAATTTCTAACTAATTAAGAAAGGGATGGGCAGTGGGCCAAGCTGGAGGGGTGATGTTTTTGGTCTGGTCAGGTTTCATTACATTCTACCTCTAAAAGCTAAGTCAGGATTTTTACTCACCCTGGCAGGGCTGGAATTGCCCCTTAATTTATTATTTTTAATTACAAAATGGGAACGGCAATGCATGCACAATGTAAAATAAACCTCTCTTCAACGTCAGACTCCCAGTCACCATCCCCCATGGCAGCAAATATAGTCTTTCCCACAAAGTATGCATATACTTAACAGATGCTAGCTATATGAATGAATTTATTTGTATCAGATAATAAGGAAAAATAGGGAGAAAATTGGAAAGCATGGAATAAAAAATTCAGCATTCCAAAGAAAGAGGCCTTATGAAATAAGAAAGCATTTTATAAGCATTTATGACAATGATTGATTTTCAAAAAGGCTTATTAATTAAAATTAAAAACATTATTAAGGATCTATTATATGTCAGGTCCTGGACTGGTGAAGTTTGAAGGTGAATCCTGTGTAGTGTCAAACTCTGATAAGTTCAATTAATATGTAGAAGAGGCTTATAAATTTTACTAAGTGCCTTAAGAGCCTAGGAGAAACTCATTATGTCTTCTGAAGTCAGGCACAGCTTATCAAAGGAGGGAACATTTGTGGTTTCTAGAAAGGATGCTTCTATGTCCTTGCAAAGGAAAGAGGGAGACAGGAATTCTAGAAAATACCATGAGGGCGAGCATGCACAACCTTTTCAGGGAAACAGGTGTGACTGGCATGCAGGAAGCATATCTGGGTAGGAGATGATGCTAGAGGGGAAGCTGGAGCCCAGGTTATGATGGACTGTGTGTGTCTAAGGAGCGCGAATGTTATTCTGAAGTGGAACTGTTAAGAGACTTAGGTTGAGAAGTGATCCCCCTTCCCTTTTTGGTGGGACAATTCTAATGGTTTGAGATATACACTGAAGCAGGGAGGGACTAGAGCTAGGCGGGATAATCCAACAATCCAATAATCCATGTCAAGTGATGATACAGTAATCCAGGCTATTCTGGTGGGAATAGATTTGAGAGAAGTTCCTAGCTTGATTTACAAGATTAACTATGCCTTAATCATTGGCTGGAACAGGAAGGGGGTACAGGGAATGAAGGCTGATGCCGAAGTCTTCAGTAAGGCTACTTTGTGGGTATGGTACTGCTAAAGTAATTATGGAGTATAGGAGAATAGGCATATGGAGCACATATTTGGTGAATTAAACCTATGGCTTGTTAGTTTGAGATTTCTGTGGCACAATGGGGCCAAGATTCTCCACAGGGAATAAGTTTCAGTGATGCAAGTAGAATTAGTAATATCCAATATTCCAAAAAGGTCAAGGAAGATGATGAAAACGTAGCCTTTGGGTTTGTTAATGAGGATGCCAACCATGACCTCTGGGAGGGTAGTTTCAGTAGAAGAGGAAGGAAACCAGCTACAGTAAACTGGTAACAGAAAAATCTTTTAGCAAATCATGTCTAGATAGATTTATATGTGGAAGGAAAGTGAAGAAATATGACTAGCAAGAACTGCCCCAGTTCTGCCAGGTTTGTAAAGGAAAGGGACAGTCCCTGTGGCAACACCTCCGGGATGTATTTGCCCCCAAAACCTCGCTGCCTGTGGCAGTGGAGAATGGGGCTCCTTTTTCTTTCACAGATCGACTATCCCCTTACCCACAATGGTATACCTGAGAGGTGCTTGAATACCTAACTCCTCCTTCATTCTCCTAACAACTTGGGTAAAGAGCAACTTTAAAATGGCCACCTGAGCCAAAACCGGTTTGGCTCAGTGGTAGAGCGTCGGTCTGCGGACTGAAAGGTCCCAGGTTCAATTCCGGGCAAGGGCATGTACATTGGTTGCAGGCACATCCCCGGTAGGGGGTGTGCAAGAGGCAGCTGGTCGATGTTTCTCTCTCATCGACATTTCTAGCTCTCTATCTCTCTCCCTTCCTCTCTGTAAAAAAATCAATAAAATATATTATAAAATAAAATAAAATGGCCATCTGAGCCTGGCCAGTATGGCTCAGTTGGTTGAAATGTCATCTCATGCACCAAGAGGTTATCACCAGTTCGATTCCCAGTCAAGGCACATGCCCAGGTTGCAGGCTTAATCCCCAGTGGGGGGCTTGCAGGAGGCTCACAATCAATAGTTCTCTCTCATTGATGTTTTTTTCTCTCTCCCCCTCTACTTTACTCTTTCTCTCTAAATCAATAAAAACAACAACAAGAGATATATACTGGCCACATAAATATCCCTATCCTTAGAGCGCACAGGCCTCACCTTATGGGATTTCTAATGAAGGCAGCTCCTTCCGGTCCTGGCTCTTGGAGGCCCTGCTCTTCTCCTCACTGCTCTGGAGAGCCCCTGGGGACCTGAGAGGTCAGGCCCACAGGAAGGCGGCCTGGAGGAGGAAAGCACTTCTCTCTTTGATCTAAGGCTGCCTTTCAAACTCTTTATTCTTGTCCTCGTAGGACTGATGTTGAGACTGACCACTACTTCAGGGAAGACTCCACTCTACCTTCTACCCAAATCGGATGACAGAACCCTGTGGTTCCCAAAGAAAGAGTAATCACATCAGGACAGAAGAGTTTAATAATCATATTAGACATTCATAGAGGGTTTCTGATGTTGGATTCACTTAAGATTCGAAGGAGTTGTGGGTGAGGTAAGGATCAATAAGATGCATAAAAAGTTGAAGCAGTTTATTTCTTTAAAAATATGTTTTTATTAATTTCAGAGTGTTAGGGGTAAGGAGAGACAGACACATCAATGATGGGAGAGAATCATCCATCAGCCACCCCCTACACGGCCCCCACTGGGGATCAAGCCCCTCTCATGGACATGTGTCCTGACTGGGGATTGAACCATGACTTCCTGATTCAGAGATCGACACTCAACCACCAAGCCACACTGGCCAGGCAAACAGTTTATTTCTTGATATGCTTTATTGTCTGTGTGAAGTAGAGTCCTAGGACTACTGATGAGAAGAGGGGCAGTGAGTAAGTTGGAGTTTGGATTTGGAGAGGAATAGTTTGGAGAATGGAAATTAGAGACAAATAGCCAAGGGTTAAATACTGCTTAAGAGCACCAAAGGCCCTGCTGGACACAGGAATCATTCACTTGACTAGTCAGCCTTGTTATTTGAGTTTTTTTGTCTAGTAGAGAAATTATTAAAAGCTGTAGATGGGCAAAGTAGGCACAACCTTAAGGACAGTGATGTGAGGGGTCTAAGGTGCTGGTGAGAATGTGGTTGAGTCTTGGCCATGAGGCCCAGGCTGGCTATGGGGAAAAAATATAAACCTGAGAGCTGATAGACTGAGCATGAGATGGGGTGGTCTTACTAAGGAGATAGGCTTGGGGATGGGACTGATGAAAGGGTAGAATTTTTGGCTGGACAGTGGCTTTCCTGACCTTCAGATGTCAGGGAAGTGGTAGCGGGCAGATGAAAGGAAGTCGTTTTGGGAGCCATGCATCACACACTGGGATGTGTAAAATGATATGGTCATTAGACGTGGACTTCTTAAATTCATTACTGTAAATTGGCCCTTGAAAATCAGATAAGAACCAAATAAACACAAAATTTGGAAGGTATCTGTTCTGCTTTGCTTATTAAGCAATTAAGAAGTAGGATAAGAAAAACATAGACTTCCCTATAGACTTTCTGTAGAATAATACAGTATATGGAGACCTCACTTCCTGGGTGTCCTTCTATTAACAGTACTAATATATTAGCAAATTTTATAATCCAGATTTTTTCTTTTTACTTCTCTGGAAAAATATTATGACTCTGGCAGCAGTAAGATTCCTCACTATCTGATTCCCTACCACTTCATATCACTGCCCCACACTTGGCTTAGTGTCAGTTGCCATTTATCATTATGTTCACACTGTCTTTTCTTAGCGTTAAGAGGGAAAGGAAATATTTCTTCTAGCCAAGGCTTTTTCAAAATTGGAAAACCAAAGATGACTCAGGAAGAGTATCCCTCTGCATCTGACACACAAATATATCACTTGAAAAACTGTAAATCATGCTGCTCTTATGAAACAAATCCTCCCAGTTTCACTCACTGCATTCTTTGCCTGGATCCTCTTGGCACTTGAGTGTGCAATGACTCCTGTAATAAAATCAGAGTAAGTAGAAATGCAATCAAATAGTTGAGAGTTTACAAAAGTAGCATGATAAGCAACAGTACTTTTCTGACCAAATCATCCTGTTACTTTTGCTGATGGAATAATTCCATCAAGTCCCCAGTAATTAATAGATTCCCTCAAAGTGCTACCTAACTCAATAGCCAGTAGCAACAATTGAATGAATTCAGGTTTCCTCAGTGGCTGGAAAGCGTCAATATAACTCTGAGTGCCTCACTTGTTGGCAGCCATGTACACGTGAAGAAGGTGGATTCAAGGAAAATGCATGAAGAATCTTTAGAATCAGAATGTGCAAATGAAAGCTTTTGGCGAGTCTGACTTGTTTCACTGGTGCCTAGGAAAACAGGTAATCACTGCATATTTCTTGCTGAGAATCGTGAGGAGAATAAGCATAATCCAAACCTTAGGAGCATAATAGATTAAAATCAACACCTTGGATTAACTCAGGAAGCAAATGGGTAGCCATTGTGGTCCAGTACATTGATACGATCTATTATTTCCTTAAAGCATTTGGGTCTTCTTCTTTCTGCTTTAGTGAGCTCCCACATTAAGCATATGGGGAACAGTCAAATGCGAAGGTTCAGAGGTTCAATCTTTAGAGAAATACAGGAAATAAAATGAGATTGAGATTTGGAAAAGAAAATTGTCAAAATACATTCAGGGTGAAAATAATCTGAAGGCCAAGTATTCAGTGAGTCAGAAAAAATTTTAGTCATCACGTTAGAGCCTGCGAACTGGAAACTAGATATGAATTCATAATCTGCGAGGGCATAAATGACGGCAAGAAGTCAGTCGACAGCGTCAGTGTTATCCTGGGAGGTGAAAGAAGTTTATTATGGACAAGCAGCCTGAATAGCTCTTGTTCTAGGCATCAAATTAAAGACACAAATAGAAGACAGCTTGGTGAAGGGTGACAATGAGTAAAAGCTGAAATATGAAGAAAATTTAAAAGAGAAAAGGCTATGTATTGTTGGCTATGATGAGATAATGAGATTTTTAACAGCATCGACTTTAAACATTATGAACAAATTATTCATCAGAATCTAACCATTACAATATAGATATAATAAATTGGCATAAACACCCTGGAGTTATCCAGGATGAGCATTTTATTAATGCCTTGCCTATCTCTGATTGCCCGGCTCTGAAAAATTAGTCTGAAGGAACCATTAGATAGTATTTGCTGAGGAATGACTATGATATTTTAACACTTCAGCAAGAATTTTGGCAAAATATTTACTTAAGAGTTTCTTCAATGACACTGCTCACGGAACAGGAGAAATGGAAAGCAATCACTTAGTAACTGCCGAGAAACAAGAAGGAAGAACAGTCACTATGCTGCTTGTGATGAGAACTATCTGAGTTTAGCTATTAAAATGCCTCCTGAAAATTGCACATGTTAGAGGAACATGCTGCTTCCCATCATTGCATAGGAGAAATGGTCCTACCGTCTGGCTGTTTGTGTGAGGAAGGACAGCTATAACATCAGCAGGCGTGCGACCAGCGGCTTGTGGGAGATAAGCACTTAGGGGGATGAAAAGGAACCTGGCACAGGCCTTGGGCTTCTGGCATCATTGGTTACAGGTCTGCCAAGATACTTGGGGAAACGTTTTAATTTAAATGCCAAGTAGATTTCAACGAACTCTCCCTGGCTTGACCTGTTGGGAGTCCAGAGTGAGATGGATAGGTGCTCATTTTGGGGAACAGTAGGCGAATTTGACGGTGGTTTTATAAAAAGCATCCTGGAGGTTTACATCTCTCTATATCTCCACTCACCAGGGGAAACTCATGATACAAGTTGCAAGATAGGGGACTCTCACAGCATTTTCCTAGTGATTGGTAAATGCAGGAAAGGCAGCGATACCTCCAGGCCTTGATTCCAAGGTCCACAGATAGAGAATTTTAGGAATAAAGGCCCAGCATCCTTCCTCTCTCCCCGCCCCCACAGCATACTCGGAGGATATTATGACAACAAATTCATGAGGTAGATTAAGAATCTGGTTTGAATTATTAGAACATATTTTTCTGCAAAAACTATCACAAGACAAAAAAAATAATTTAAAACTAAAACTAGGGGAATGGGGATGGGACTGAATCTAATATTAAAACATTGTTGTCTGTTGATGTAAAGATATTTCTGTGAGCATGTTAGACCCTGGTTGGCAAGAGATGGATAAAAGCCTGTCTGATGGGTTACAAAAACGTGAATCCAGAATATTAGAATTAAAACGCCCTCTCCCCCTCCTTCCCCAAGAATAACATCAAGGTATTTGAAGTTGCATCAGAGGTAGGGGCCCAGTAATGTATACATGGATATAAAGCCCATTTCCTCAGAGGCTACTTGGCAGTTTGCTACAACATCATGCTAATGAAAGCAAGGTCTTTAAGTTCAGCCCCCAGGGGACTATCAGTTTCTCCTTCAGCCCTGCTGGGAGCGCTTTAGACAGGTCTCTCACTCCTTAGAGAAGAGCTGGGATGCTAAAGGAGGGCTGGAGGGCTGAAGCCTGGAGCCTGAGATGAGAGGTGGGTGGGGCAGGCTGGGTGGGGCCTTGGGTAGCAAGCAGTGAGTTTGGCCCTGTCTAGCTGGAGGGATGAAGATTCCCAGGGAGGTATTTGTGCCCGAGCGACGTGATCAAGGTTGATTTTTAGGCTGGTTACTCTACCTGAAGCATTGGGGCCGGGGGTAACCTGGAGGACCAGAGAAAGGAGGGACCAGCTGTGGTGATCCAAGTGTGATATCCTGCCCCCCAAAGAGGAGCCTGACCTAGGGCGGTTCACATCTCTGGCACTGGGATCCGGAAGGTCCCTAGGAGGGAGGGACTTCGGTGATAAATCCCTGTGGGACGACTCAGAGGGCCAGAGCAAACTCACCTCTCGCCTTCGTACTCCCCCCCCCCCCCCCATGCTCTGCACCATTAAAACCAGCTGAATCAATTTACAGTTCAAGGAGCCTAAGGGAACAGAATTGGTTCCTGCACGTGACTTGGATCTGGCCCACTGGGGAAGCCCAGCGGGGAACGTCCGGGCGGCTTGTCCCAAGCCGGGCGGGAGGGGAACGAGCCCGGTGCGTGGGGCCGGGGGCTTGAGGGGGGCGCGGCGGCCCTAGAGACCCTAGACCTGGCTCCTGACCTCGGGGCCTGCGCGTCGCTGCCCCTCGGGGCGCTCGGGTGATCCGCAGTTGCCGCGGCTCTAGTGGGGCCGGGGGTGCCCAGGGCCCGTCGCCGCCTCCGGTCGATCGCTGTCCGCTTGGCTGCGAGGTCCCGGCGGCCCGATGACCTGGCCCCACCGCGCCGGCGGCGACCTCCAGCGGGAGCCGGGAGGCTCGAGGTGGGTCCGGGCGACCGGCAGGGACCCCGCGGCCTGTAGAGGGCAGTGCGGCGCCCCGGAGGAGGAGGGTGGGGGGGTCTGGGCTACCCCGGCCACCCCGGCTGTCACTGCTCGGCTGCCTTGCCCGCCTTGCGCTTCCCGTCGGCGCCGGGGGGCCGTGGCCGGGCCGGCGCGCGGCGGCCGTTGGGGAGTTGGGATCCGGGGAGACGAGGCGGCGGGACCGCAGGAGGCGCGTCCGCGTGGCCGGGTCGCCTCGGGTCGCCAGCGGCTCCCCCTTTGCATCGAGCCCAAGGTGGGCGCTCCGGGCCGGGGCGGGGCGCCTGGCTCCCGCGTGGTGGGCGCTCCGGCCGCTGGGCTGGGTGCTCTGAGCCCCTGGAAGAGGCGCCGGAGCCCCGGCGAGGGGCGCCCCGTTACCCCGGGACGGGTGCCTGGAGCCGGGGTGGGCGCCCGGCCCGCGCGGTTATTTTTGGCGCCCGCGGCGGCGCGTGTGCGGGGCGCGCTCTCCTCCCCAGGTGCCGGCTCACTGGCGTCTCCCTCTTCTCTCCCCGCAGGAGCCCTGCCGCCGTGTCCCGCCGCCACGACTGACATCGCGCGGGAGGCGAGCTCCAAACAAACATCGCAGCTAATTTTTTTAAAAAAAAAAAAGCGGAAGAAGCGGCCGAGGCGGCGGCGGGAGGAGGCGGCGAGGAGGAGGAGGGGCCGCGCACGGCGGCCCGAGGCGGCGGCGGCGGCGGGGACGCGGGGACGCGGCTTTGTGCTGGCGGGTCGCGGGGCGCCCATGGCGGAGTGCGGCCGGGGGGGCGCCGCCGGCGGGGCCCTGCCCAGCTCCCCGGGCCCGGCCCTGGGCACCAAGGGCGCCCTGAAAGCCGGCGCCGGGGAAGGCGGCGGCGGCGGCGGGGAAGGGCGCCTCGGCCACGGGCTGGCGCGCTGTGACAGCGGCGGCGTTTCCAACGGAGACTGCAGCCTCGGCGTGTCCGGGGACGAGGCGCGGGCCAGCCCCGCCAGGGGACCCCACGGCGGCGCGCTCGCCCCGACCCCCGCGCCGGCCGCCTGCCCTCTCCCCCGGGAGAACAAGCCGGGCGGCCTGCCCCGCCGGAGCAGCATCATCAAGGTAGGTGGTGCGGAGAGAAAGGGGCACCCATCGCCCACCGCAGCCGTCCTTGGGGGGGGGGGTCCCCGTTTCTCCTCCGAGAGGGGAGCGGTGCTGGGAGGAGGGGGCGTTAGGGGAGCCCGCGGCTAACGGGAGCCGCCGGTGCACTGGGTGCTCGGGATGGTGGAGCTGGGATCGGATGTAAATTGCATTTGGGGGAAATTGGCGAGGTTTTCCCTTCATGTGCAGGGGGAGCTGTGCTCAGGCATTCCTGGTTGAACTTGGGACTGTCACCTCTCCCGGGATTGGCCTGGGATCATGGCCTGGACCTGGCAGGGCAGGACATGTTCCCCTGTGGTAGATAGCCTTGGCTGGTGACAGACTCCCTGCATGGTTTCTATTGGTGGTTCTAGTTAGTGATTCTGTGAAGACGTTTCTTAAAAAAAAAAAAAAAACAAAAAACAAAAAAAACAAAAAAAACAAAAACAAAAACAAAAACAACCCTAGGCGGTTGAGCAGATTGTTGAATAGGTTTCTTCTGACCTGTGTGTAGTTGCCTTTTGCAAACGGTCATAGCTGAAGGCTGCAAAGTCTCTCTGATGGCTCAGTCACAGGGAGACACATTGATTCTGAACCTCTATGCAGATTTCCGCCTTCTCCGGCTCAAAAGCTCCCAGAGATTATAGTTCTGCACGGTTTTAGTCTTCTTTCTTGCTGCAGTAGGCTGGCCTTTATTCAGTTCTGTGGAAGTTCTTTAGGGCAGTTTGCTTCGGTTTTTGGTATCTCTTGCATTGTGGTGTTTAGCAGAAACAGTCAGCGATGGTCTTGTGTATTTTAAGCCCCAGACGTAATATTAGGAACTCCTGAGTCTGTGGTGGCTTCCTTCTTATGTTACATTTTGGTCTGCTGTGTAAAAATATTTCTTGTGACGTGAAGTGGGGCGGGGGGGGGGCGGGGAGGAAAGTTGATGAGCTAAGAAGAGCAGAGCCTTAGGTAAGACCAGCTCTCTTTACTCAAGTTTGGAGCAAATAAGGAAATGTTGCTTGCTGAAAAGCCAGGGGCTACCAGGACAGCGAGCAGCCGCAAAGCACAGTGAGAGGGCTGCACCCCCGCCCATGGCTGGTGACTGGTGGGCAGGAGGACAGAATGGGCCACAGTGGAAAGCGTTGGCCCCGGTGGTATTTGACATGTAACTGGACCTGCAGAAATCTTCTAAGTACAATGTAAGATGGTGTTATCAACTCATGCAGTAATCTAAGTGAAATATACCACCTCGCTACTCTGTGTAACAGGCAGTTGTGAAACTGCTTTTCGCTTTGTCATCTGTTTGCACAGTTTATGTCTGGGCAAGGGCACCATTGGAGGGCTTAAAGCTCAGGTGTACTCACTATCTGCAGCAGGCATTTCCAGTTTAACTAAGGACAGTAAAATATATATTTTGTGCATACCTAGCTTTTAGTGACTCATATTTTCCTTTACTCTGTACCTTATGTTTCCATGTAAGTTGCTTTCAACTGTGCATGATAACCAATCCTATTGTCAGAGTTATGTGTCATATCTGTTTTTTTAAATTTTATTTTATTGGTGACCAGAGATTTGTGGTTATTTTGCACTGTGGTGTTAATGAAATTTGAGGGGGGGGAATTCCAGAGAGATACCAGCCAACTTAATTTAAACTCCTCACCCCCAATTCTCTGGAGGGACATGTTTTTAAATTTAAAAATAAATCAAACTTGACTGGTGTTTATAGTGGGAATTCGTAGTGTAACTTAATTAAAATAGTAGGTGTTTTAATTTTACATTTTGGGGGGGATTGGGAAGGACGGTTTGCCAAATATTTCTGACATGTGGAGTTGAGAACTCATCAGTAGATGTCATTTCTTCATCGAAAGGTCTAGAAGAACATGGGAAAATGATTAATTATGAAGAAGTCTCTGGGTTTTGAAATGTGAAAGTTTCAAAGATTTCTTTGTCGTTTTTTTTCTTGCTAATGAAGGCAGTTTGGCTTCTTGTTCACAATTGAATTCCTAGATACACATTGACAGGAATATAGTAAGGCCTCACTAGATTGTGTCCTGAGTAAATGGAGGGATGATATGGAAGTACAGGTTTGTTTTTTTTTTTCTCCTGTTAAGTTCTCTTAATTTCTAAAATGGGTTATTTTGCATTTACTTGTCTCATATTTTATTCATTGACTTGTACCTCCTACGATGACTCGATTGACTCCTTTTTCTTGCATCTATTTTCACCTTGCATTTTTCTTAAACACCCCTTAAAACTATGGAAATCCTGTTTGAAGCTGATCAAACCTGAATTTAGGAAAGAATTATGCTTTAATTAAGTAGGTAACTAGTTGTTATGTTTCCCCTTGAATTGGTATCTTGAAGAATCAAGATTTTTAGTGTGGTATCTTCTAAAAACATAATAGCATCAAGACAGTATACTAGCAGAAATAGAGATCTTTTACGTTAACATCAGCTTTTATAAAGCAATGAATAATACACACACATTTTTGTCACATGAATGGCAGACGTATTTCACTTTCGTTAAAAAAATAATAAAAAGCTTAGCGAATGTCCATGTAAAAAGGCAATAGCGACATCCTTCCTGGGTTTTCTTATGTTGCTTTTGAATAGAAGGGATGAATGCAGTCAGGTGATAGAATAGTAGAGGCGGAAGTAGATTAGTAAGCAAGGTGATAATTGGGGGGGGGGGGGGGGGGCGGGAGCCGTGAGAAAATGGCAGGAATAAATGCTAGCTAAGGAACAGAGACCAGAATTTACCGGGTTGCACTAGCTGAAATGTCCAGCTTGTGAGCTATGCGTGTTTCCTAGCGTCCATCTGCATTGCACCCTTGACAGCCCTCCCAGGTGGGGATCCTCAAATCAAAGGGAGAACCAACAGCCTAAAAGTGATATGCAGTTGCTGAGGCGCAGGACATGCGCAGAAATACATTGTGGGCCCAGAACTAGAATCTTCCCTTAAAACCAATTCTTTTGGACTCCGTCTGGCTTGTGAAGGTGGTGTTGAGTAAGAGATTGTTGTCAAACTACATTTCTGCCAAAGTAGATGCACAGATCTTATCCAAAAAGAGCTCCTTGGTTTTGGTAGCTGTGTTGATGAAAATTCAGAGTAAGCAGCCTTGTGGAACCTTTTACAGAGCCGTGAGATGATCAATAAATATGGAACTTGTCATCGTGCTTTTCTACTTTCCTGTAGCTTATTGAAAAGGTGTTACACCTTTTCGATGATTTACAAAGGCCATGACTAGATTTTTAGGGAAGGAGCCATTATGTTTGTCTTCTTAAGTAATCTAGTAAACGAAAACACCACTTTCATTTTCTCTTTCAATATTTCATCTCATCACACCATTCACTACAATGCCCACTTTATTTTGAAACAGTTAATTTGGTTAATTGTTCAGATAACATCCATTTTTATTATTTTTTTTACAAATAGCTGAATCCTTTAAGTTGGGATTTCTAAAAATATGAAGTAGCATTTTAGGCTTGAGAATTTTTTTAAAAAATTTTTCAAATAAATGAAGTTAAAGTGCCTATATATTCGAATTGTTTATTTTAATCAAAACTAGTTGAGTCTTTTGGTTGGTACTTTTTAAAGTGTAGCATGATTTGCATAAAGTAAAATTCACCTGTGTTGGTGCTCAGTTCTTTGAGATTTGGCAAACACACAGTTGTGTAATTGCCACCACAATCAAGATATAGAACAGTTCCATCGCCTGAAAAAATCCCCCCAGTCCCTTTGTAGTCTTCTCTCTCACTCCCCCTGAACATGGCAACCTTTGATCTTAGGTATTTTTTTTTTTAATAGGTAGGAAGTATAGCTATTCATCATTTTGGTATTTAAATTAAGTAATAACAGCCACTGCCGCTTATTGAACATTTACTACATGCAAAACACATGAAAAGTACTTAACGTAAATTTCTGACTTGGTCCCGTAGCAATCACGTAGGCTGAAGAAAAATAGAGGTCAGGGACGTTAACCACCCCGCCAAGGTGGTGGAGCTGGTTAATACACCCCGGTTGGGTACAGCTGCACTCTGCTGGCCCCCAAATTACACAGGCTGTTTTTCTAATTTCTATAGAATTAAGGTAGCCTTGGCAATTTGGAACACTGGGTTTGATTTCCCTCTTTAAACGCAGGGAACATTGGAGGGGGGGAAAAGAATCTCTCTTTCTGCTGGCAGAAGAGGCTGACAGATAGTATAACTAGGCAGCTGTTTAATCACCTGTTGTTACTGCTTGACCAGACTGGTCAGATTCACTGGGACCATTGGTTTGACCTTGCCCGAGGTGGCAGCTCTGACTTTTCTTAATATCATTGTTGTTATTATCCTGGTATCATACTGTGTAGGGGAAACACCTTCATTACTTTATGCCACTGTATATCCCTCTGTCTTGATGCTGAGCACCCCAAGGTGGGCAATAAGCGAGCTTTTTGAATTTATTATACGTATTTATACAAAATAAGAAAATTGCGTGTATGGATATAATATTGGCCCGTGGTTTAAATAAACTAGACTCCTAGCAGGCAAAAGCTGGGCTGTATTTATCAGTTCTGCACAGATAACAAGCACTCAGTAACTATACTTTTAATTGGATCTCAAATATACTATCTGCATTTGACTTCAGACATTTTTTTTTTTTAAATAATTGGGGAAAGACAACTGCATGCCCAGAAAACTTGTGGGCCTATCATAAATATTAAACAAATGGTTACAGGACCACAAAGTGAATTTGTCTGGATTGATAGGAGCCTGGATCGACGAGCTCAGAAAATTCTAATGACCAATCAGCAGCTCTCAGCTTCACTTTGTGCGCTCTGCAAGGGATCTAGACTGTTCTTTTGTCCTTTTCCTTTCTTGTTTTAAAGCTTAAGTTAACCATGCATCAGTATTGAACACAGTAGGGTAATGTAATTTACAGCCTAAATGCAGATGTAAATGAAGCGTGAACATTCATATTTTCTCTTCAGACTTTGTCTTATGCATGTATGTCCAAGAACAGATACCCTGTTGCTTATTAAGTTTTGGTTGTCTTTACTTACTCATGTACCAGACCCCTGGATTAATTTAGCTACCTTTTTATTTTATATTGTTAGGGTTCTGTAGAGCAGAGGATATTCAATTATTTTTTCCCATGGGCCACAGGATCTGAAACTGTGTTCCTACTGATAATAATGATGAATTGAGAGGGTTGTGCTTGGCATAAGAGTATTAGTAGTGACTCAAATTCAAGTCAGAGCCCCAGGGGAAGTCTCAGCTGTACCTGTTTTCCTCGTGTCAGAATAATTCTATAGCTTCAGGGTTCTCAAAGTGTATAGCGGATGAAACTGAACACCAGTGACGATTGTGCGAATGGTCCAGCTTGCAGGCTAGACACTTGGCACTCGCCTATTTCCAAGTGGCAGAGGAGGGCAGGTGGCTAGGTGCCCTGCTGGCCACCAGTGCTTGGTCACGTGGCAGGAATAATTAGGCAAAATGCACCCTAACTAATAAACTCAGCTGGGCTGTACCCTGGGGTCTTAGCCGCACTCAGCCTGCATGTTACCTGTCTGGGTTAGTCAGGAGGCAGAAGACTGGTGGGAATAATAGAGGATGTGGAGTTAGGAGTGTGGATCCGAGTCTGGCTCCCTCTCTTCCTTTCTGTGTGGCTTTGGGCGGGATATTTAAATCTGTGCCCCATCTCTAACACAGAATAAAATCCTACCTCAGAGCATTTGTGAGGATGAAATGAGATATGAGTGAAATAGAGCAGTGTGGAGCACATGATAAACTCAATAAGCAGTACCTATTATCCCCCCCCCCCCCCCCCCCCCCCCCCGTTTCTCTTATTTAGAGTTTACCTGAAATGAGCAAACTCCCTTAGCTCCACTTGAGTTGGAGATCATGAACATTGCCATGCCTGCTCTGGAAGCTTTGTCTTTTGAAATATGCATAAGGTACCCAGAGAAATTTCCCAGACACGTTCTAAAGATGTTCTCAAGAATTATTTGTTTTGGTGTCTTCCTAAATCTGAAGCCTCCGACAACTGTACACATATCTAAATGGCCTCAGCTAAATGGTCAAAGGCTGTTGGCCGTCAGTCTCATTAAGCCAAGCAAGCACCCAGGTGTCTTGATTTGCCCAGGCAATCCAGATTTATACCTTTCCTCCTGACAAAATTATTAATAGAGCCCTCTTTCACTCTCAAAGACATCCTGGTTTGGATGATAAATTATATGGCCACCCTACTTATCCGCTTTTTACAAACTCTGTTACAGCCTGCGTGGGAACCCCAGGAGACGGCTGTCTATGCCTAAACTTAGCCTGGCGTTTATTTCTTCCTTTTCCCAGCTTCCAACACTTTCCTCCTCTCTCGGTCACCTTCAAGGTCTTCCTCAGTTAACCACCTCTTAGAACGAATTGTTTCTTTCTCTGCCTTCCAACCACCACACCCTGCTTGTATCTCTGTGCAGCCCCATTTCCTCTGCCACCTAGGTAACTTAACCTCATTCACCTTCAGTTTATGGAAATGCCCAATTTAATGTCTTGCAGAAAGCATGTATGTAAGTAGGTGCTTGTTGAACAGACATGCAATGGGCATGCATGATATAATTTATGTTAGGAGTTTGATGGTGTTATTTAGACTTAGCTGCCACTGATTTTGATTGGAATTTAATACTCAATGGGCTATGAACTTCAAAGAAGAAATTTACTTCATGTACATAATTTTGGAAACAATCAAAGGGAAGGAAATACCTTCACTTAAAGTTGGATCCAGGAATTTGGTTGGTTCCAGAATTGTTTCGCAAGACGTTAATATAAATGATCTGTTCCCTTTGGTGCCCCTGAAATAAGAGTAGACCTTTGAAAATTTCTTTTGATTTATGTTCTATCAGAGTTTAAAAAGCATGGCAAGAGACCTTTACTGTTTGTTGAAGCATTTAATCTATTTTCTAGTATTCAGTTTCTTTAAGTGATTATAGTTTCTGCCTTTTTATGTTTTCTTTTTAAGGAACTGAATTACTTAAATTTTCATTGTCATTAACATTGTATTGTCAAAAGATATTTGTTGGGAGTGCTTTAGAATCTTCTCTATAATAATAAAAGGGTAATATGCTAATTAGACTGGATATCTTCCAGACCTCATTCCGGACATCCTTCCTGACAAAGCCAGGATCAGAGGGAAGCTGGTGTCAGCAGCTGGGGGAAGGAAGGCCTACTCTTGCACGAATTTTTATGCATCAGGCCTCTAGTTAATAATAAAAAAGAAAATAAGTAAGGAGTATAGGTGGAGTTGCAGAAGTAGGATCTTTAATCCCTAGACATGTTTTGCAATCTAATGGTAGAAATTCTACTTCTTATTGCAATTTAAGAATTGGGTGTGGAAGAGTTACTAAGAAATGCTTTGTTTGCATCATCTCATGCAAGTCTCACCACCGTCTGGAAGGAGCCATTATCTTCTCTTTTTACAGACAAGGAAACCCACTCTTCCAAGGTTTGGGTATTTCCACACAAGGTCACAGAGCTTGCAGGAGGCAGAGCCAGCATTCAGACCAAGTTTAACTTGAAAGCCCATACTTTGAACTGCTCCATTACCTCTTCCTACTTCATCTTCTGAAATGTATCTCTGACTTTTTCCTTTTTCTCCTACTTGCCCAACCCATTCTGGTACCTTGATCTTAGCAGTTTCTACCAGTTCTAAAATAGATGACTGATTTTTAATTAGGAAAGGTTAGCCTTTTGTGGCTGAATGTTGCGAGGAAGCCAACATGTTCCCAACCAACAGAAATCCATTTTGTCCTTTACCTCTCAACTCTTACTTGGTTGATTTGAAAACTTTTTAGGAGGGGCGGGGTCATTTTCCATTTTTGTTTCTTTTTTAGCAAAAACTTGATTTACAGTCATACACATTTTAGGTTCCTGGAAGCTAAAACAGATAATAGTAACAATTTGTTTTTAGGTGAGCTTTTATGTATAACATCCATCCTTATTATTGTTTTGGCATTATGAAGTAATTATCCTATATACTAAAAGGATAATATGCAAATCAACCAAATGACTGAATGACCAGTTGCTCTGATGTGCATTGACCACCAGGGGACAGAAGCTTGATGCAAGAGCTGCCCCCTGGTGATCAGTGTGCTCCCACAGAGGAGTACCACTCAGACAGAAGCCGGGCTCACAGCTGGAGAGCACACCGTCTGTGGCGGGAACCTCTTCTGCTTCCACAGCAGTGCTAAGCTGTCAGTCAGATATCCCCTGAGGGCTCCTGGACTGCGAGTGGGTGCAGGACGAGCTGAGGGACCACCCTGAATGCACAGATTTCGTGCACCGGGCCTTTAGTAACATTATAAAATATGTTAATATATACAACCGATTACTATGAAGTTCGTATTCAAGTATATTCCTGGATTAAAGTAAGATACTGATTTGGAAATAGCAGATATTAACAACACCCCAGAAACTAAGCAGCTGGATTTAAAAGTGATTAATAATGTAAATTATGGGATTTTTAGAAGTGAAAGGGATCATGTAAAATTCTTTTGTAATTAGATACACACAAAACCATACTGGTTAGTACGTTTAGCTCCTAGCTATGGCTGAGTTCATTTATTTGCATATTAGCGTAACAGAATTGAAGAAAAAAAAAAGTAATGTAATACTGCAGTATGTGAGTATTAATAGAACAAGATGTGGTCTTCTAAACAGCTATATTTGAGATCCTGTTTTTTGCTATAGATAGCTGCATGTGTACATGTGCTATACTTGTGCATTCATATACTCTGAAGACTCTGTTTATAAATAGTAAAGATTAAAAGCAAATAAGATAATGTAGTGGAAGGTTGACATGGGTCCTGTCTCATAAGACTGATGGGTAGCAGGTGTCTCCTCTCTAAATGGAAAATGCCCAGGAAGGGCTAGGCTGCTTTTTATGAGCATTGCTGATGAAGCCTCTGTTGCTCTCCACCAATTAGTGTGGCCACAGAGGGATCAGTGACCTCGTTTGCAGCTACCATTAGAATCACAGCTGTATGATTCTCTCCATATGGTTTCCCGATACCTTTTATTTTCCGTCTTCCTTCTCAGCTCTGATCTCCTGTGGATATAGTATGATAGATGCAATTTTTTCAGATAGTTAATATGGCTTCCTGTTTATTCTTGAAGGAAATAGCTTGGGTTTTTTCTTTCTATTAATCCTTGCTAATGGATAATCTTAGCTATTGGTAGAATTTTTCAGGTGTTTTCATATTATAATTAATAGAATTCCTGATCTAATACCTGTTTTAAGGATGTGTTTATTTTTGAAATTGTTGACGATTTGTTGAAAGAGATCTGTATGCTACTACAAAGCTATCTGGTTTGTGTATATTCCCAGAGATGCCTTTCTATATGTTAAAAATAATATTAGAATTGCTATGTCATAGAATTTGTGTATATTGGGCTTTAGTAAATGTTATCATGTGGTTTTTCTCACTGGTTAAAACAGTTTACACAGCCACCTGGTTGTATGGGTTCTAAGTCCTCTAATGCTTACTGATACTTGGTATTGTCTTTTAGTTGTAACCATGTGTGATGGTTACATACTGGTACCTACTGTGGCTTTTAGGTTGCATTGCCCTGAAGATTAATGATGTTGAACACTTTTTCATATGTTTTCTTGGTCATTTGGATATTCTTCTTTGTAAAATGCCTGTTCAAGCCTTTTTCACATTTCATTTTTAAAATATATCTATGTTTTTTTTTTTATTGATTTCAGAGAAGAAGGGAAAGGGAGAGAGAGAGCTAGGAACATCAATAACGAGAATCATTGATTGGCTTCCTCTTGCATGGCCCCTGCTACAAATCAACCCGGCAACCCAGGCATTTGCCCTGACGGGAATCGAACTGTGTCCTCCTGGTTTACAGGTCGATGCTCAACCACTGAGCCAAACTGGCTGGGCTCTTTTGCCTATTTTAAATAGCTGGGTTTTTATTTATTTTAAATTGATTTGTAGGGCTTATTTACATTTTTTGGTATGTTAAATGACATCTTTTAATGACCCAAATTTCTTAGTTTTAGTGAAATCTATATTATCAGCAGTTCTTTTATGATCTCTCATATTGCATGATTTACATGAAGCTCAAAACTAGGCAAACTAATGAGACTTTTGCTGCATTGGAGCACCTGTGCCGTGAATCCTGAGCTGAGTGATGGCGTGGGTGGAGAGTGATGGCGTGGGTGGAGAGAGGGGCAGCTGGCTGGAGTCGATGGACAGTGGCTTTCCTGGACTGCTTTGAAGACACAATGGAGCCGGGCTGGGTGGGGAGCAGACACAGCATGAAGGATGTCTCGGTCATTGAAGTCATCTTACGCTGTTGTGATTCTGCGGGGAGTTATGATTTGTTTTGGGTGTAATTTTGAGAGATTTAATCCTTGCAGGTGCTCTCTAAGGGTTTAATGCTAAAAAGTGTGCTGCGCATTCAGAACTTTGCGGACACTCATTTGTGGAGCACCTGTTCTCTGCATGACAGCGTTCTAGATAGTGCTTTTTGGTCTCAAAAGCAGTTAAAAACAGAAGCCAGTTATCCCGGTCTGTAGACAAAAGCAAGAGTTATTTGATTACTGCTGACTAGCAGTCTACCTAGGACCCCAGGAGGTCAGTGTGGCGTTTTAGCTCCACTCAGCACTCACCTTGTGGGGAAGACAGCAAGTCCTCACAGGGGGCATTTCAGGACACACTGGAATTGCCTGGGTGGGAAAACTTACTCATGTGCAGATCCGCTCCAGGCTAATTAAATCAGAACTTTCAAGGGCTTCCCCACCCTCAGAGTTTAAGGTGTACCCAGGATCAATAACAGCTCTGAAGCCTTTCTCACATGGTGGATCTTCGACTGCCCCTTCATCTCTGTCAAATAACACGGAGCAAGCAGCTTCCGGATCCTGCACGCGACAGTTGGTGATCCTGTGGCCGGAGAGGTGCAGGGGGTTGGGTTAAACCTTTAGTTGCCTCAGTGGGACTTTTCCTTCAAGGTGTAGCTGAGTTGCCCTTTTTTTTTTTTTTTTTTTTTTTTTTTTTTTTAAAGGGATAGAAAATACTGAAAAGGAAAAATTTCACAGTGAAATTTGGAGAAGCAAATTTTATATGTGAACACGATGGTCTGCCCTGTGTATTAATCATGGTATTATAAGAATGTATTTTTGATCCAGGTAAAGGAATATGTCATGCCAGTTATCAAAAAGGCCTTGGGTTGGTAATCCTGAGCCTTAACCTACCTAGATTAATTATCACTGTGCAGTCACTAACTCCTGGTCCATCCCTTGGCTCTTTTCCATCCCTAATAGAGAAAAGACATCTGTCTGCCCCTCACATTATACATCACGGAGGGAAAACTTTCCCAGGAGGAGTGTATTATAGAAAGAACTAGTTTTACTGAGGCATGAGCACACTTTCTAGAAAGAGGTGATTGTACATTTCAAACTTGGCTGAATCGAGTCCTCACATTTCTTTTAACCACATCATCTGTGCTCAGGTGGCAGCATGTAGCAGAGCTGCTATTTACTCATGAAAGATTATAAATCGACACTTGCCAAGCACACATCTATGTGTACAAGTAATTTATTCTGGGAGGAAGACGACCAATGCATGATGTGTCAGTGCACCACGCTGTGGTGGGCTGGCAGTCTGGGTTGGCATGCCATGACCTTTGGGTGAATGAATGTCTACTTTCTGAACGCTGTACAGCATTTTTCTCTCGCCACACAGACCTTTGCGGTCAGGAGGAATGACGATTGAATTCCCAAAGCATCCATAAAAATATTTTATTGGCTGCAAAGCAATACCATGAAAATATCAGTGTTGCTTATTTCTAGTCTTAGATACTTGGTGTGTATGCTTTCCCCCTCAACTTGGTTGCTCTGTTACCAGATCATCAATGTTCACATTTATTCTTTCAGGTCAATTTTTTTTCTCTTCCAAATTAACATGGGGGAGTTCTTCCAGCAGAGAAGCTTGTCCACTTATTCTAGGTCGGTGCCAAGGAAGGGACATGGTCTGGTGGGTAGGGTGCATTTTTGGAGACTCTGATCCCTAGAGTCTGAAGGAATACCCACATTTTGTCAGCAGGAAGTGTTCTTAATCTTCCTGATTGTGATTGGGACTCTTATGTTAATGCATAATCTTAATAGGTAGCTTAATTAATTGATTTGTCATTGGGAGGCATGGTGGAGATGAATTTTTATATTCTTTAGGGGGGAAATTCTGCATCATTTTGTGAAATTTTAGTACTCAGTCATATGGACCAAGCGAAGAAAGAGGCTTCCTTTTCCACAGTATAATTACACAGATCCTCTTACCCGTCTTCTTTGTTAGGGAAGAAAGTATTGTTAAAAAATATTTTTAAATAGGTAAGTAGCTCTTTGTCCTAAAGAATGGCTGCCCCTGATGAATGCTCCTCTGAGGGGTCTCGCAGCAAAAAAGTTAAACCAAGTGGTAGAACTAGGACACATAGTGTTCCATGGGCAGTTCCTGACCTCATTTCATTTGTACTGCTAGCCTCCTCATTACTGGTTGCAAGGTGAGACAAGGAGGAAGATGGCTTAGAAGATGTCACCAAAGTAACAGGGCATGAAAAAGCACCTGTCCCCAGATGGAATTTGGCAACTCTGAGGCCTGCCATTCCTAGGAACACCAGGGGCCATTTGATCCATAAATTATGCCCCAAAAATCTCTTTCAGCATTTCCCACATCAAGCTACAGGTTGAAAATGATAGAATACAGCTGAGATGGAAGAGACTGCTTGTGTCTAGAGTCCTCACCTACTATGGCGAGGGCAGGGGTGGAAGGTGTGGGCTGTGGGGATCAGTGTCCTGGCCAGTGTGCAGTCCACTGGGGCACACTGACTAGGAGGCTGTGCTTTGCAGGCGGTGGAGAGGAGAGCAGAGGCAAAGAAAGATACAATTGCTTGGGAGTACTCTGCATCTCTCGCTGTTGAGGTGCTGCCCTCCATAGCACAATTCCTGTGGCAAATTCACTTTAGTGGTGCACTGAAGCTTGGCCCCAAGACATGCCATGGAGCTGTTGCCACTATGCAAACAACAGCACACAAAATTCAGCCTGGCAAATGGAGGTGAGAACTGAACAGAATGGAACACATCAAGACTGAGGGGGACAGTCAAGCACCACCTTCACGGAGGGCCGGTTTCATATGTCGAGAGGACTGGTAATCTAGCCTTAGGGCTTTTCTGCTCTATCTGAACAGAGCGGACTGGTGGGGCCATGTTTAAAACCAACAACAAAAGAGTCCCGAGTAGGCCGGAGGCCAACTTCCCTGAGTTTCTCTGCAGTGGTTTGAACCCGAGCTGCGGACTCCAGTCCGGTGGTCAGGGAGCTGGCCTGTGGAGACCGGAAGCTGCAAGTCAAGGGTTTTGGGCTCTGATTTAGGGTTTGTGCCTCTGCTTGATTGAAATGTTAAATTTTGAGAGGACACTGCTTTCTCCTCTTTTTTATTTAAGAAGTACGTGAATGCTTGTCTGCCATATTTCTTGTATCTTTTGGGCATGTGGGTGAGTACTTTTTGCATAACAGATGTGGTAAGTGAATCTTATATAGATCTTGGGCTGATCTGCTTGTCTACTTGATTTAGTTCCTGCTATTTTACTGTTGATTTGATTCTTTACATGAGAAAGATCTGTGCTGTTCCTGCAGAGTTGCTCATAAATCTGTTAAATTACTCCCTGTCTTCTCCAAAGAACCCTAACAAAAAACGATCTTATTTTAAAGGTCACATTTAATATTTCCCCTCTCTTTTAGCATTCATAATTGAAAATGTTGTTTTCAGTACTCCCTGTTCACCTTATTTGAATATCATGTTTTGGTTTCATATTTTTATTCGGTACACTGCGGCTTTGATATGACACTCCATTTCTAATTGAAATGCTTAACCCTGGGCCCTGCACATTCTCCCCCAGTTCTCATTATTTCTCAGCATTGTGAGTTGGCCACATGGCATGATTGTTTTAGTTACCACTAGGATAGAGCCACTGAGGTCTTACTCTCAGCACCTTGAAGGGTTCTGTTAGCGGATTGTGGTATTGAAGCAGATAACCTTCATTTTCTCCTGGTAAAAATTCAGAGAACTCAGGAAGTCTCTTAAGAAAATGAGATACTTTTTTTCAGTGATTTAAAAAAGATAACATATTTAATGGAATCATTCCCCCCCCATAGAATATTCAGTTCAAGACAGATCTGAACTCTATGTCTAGCTTGTATTTTGACTTGTAAGACTGTTGATTAAACTCTTTATAGCTTACTGTATTCCCTGTCAATTGAAATAAAGCTATATGTTGATCTACTCATTGTATTAGGATAATGATCCTAACATTTCGAAAGCAGTTTAAAACTCCTAAGCCAAGGTGTTATGAAAACTTAAGAAGGTGGTAACAGTACTCATAACCAAAAAATGTTCCTTCGTATGATAACCATGCATCATAGTTGCATAGTTCTTAAATCTCCACAAGGGACTTTTAACAACTCACTTTACTCTCACAGCTATTTTGTGCTGTAGACATCATCGGTGGCCCCATTTTATAGGTGAAAACGTTGAGGGCCACGTGTACAAAATTACACACGGTCACATAAAACATTAGCAAGGTGAAGCTCTGGACCAGGGGCTCCTGTCACTCTTCCTGTTCCTCAGGTATCTTCACACATTTTATTTTATTTATTTATTTATTTATTATTTATTTATTTTTTTCTTCACACATTTTATATGTGTAAATTGGGAAGGTGGCACTTCATTCTTCACCCACTTAATTAACGAGACATAAAAATAGAAACCCCAGCATCATCAAAAGACAATCTTAGGGCAGTAATCGTTTGAGGTGGTGAAGTGTTTAGCTAGTTGAGAAACCCAAGAGTTGTTTTTCTGCTGTGAAAGGAGCTGATGTTTAATGCCTTGAACATTTGCCTCTGGCCTACTATTACTTAGGAAAATTAACTGCTTTGCTGCTTATGCTGATAAGGCAGACCATCTGCATGTCCTTGAAGTTCAAAAAAAGTGTATTTTTGCACAAAATTTATTTAGCAAGTCAGACGTATTTGTCATTCCAAGAAAGCAACAGTATTGCTGCCTGCCATTCTGAGGCCACCTGTTGCTTGCAAGGTGCTGCTCGGGATGACTAAGGACCCTTCAGAATGTGGGGCTGGTTCGAGCCAGCTGTGCTGGGGCAGTCCTTGGGGCTCAGGGTGAAGCTGGGGCCACTGAGGACAGGGTCACAGACTCCTCCTCTGAGCCAGGGAGCTTTGCAGAGAGAAAGACTCCACTCTCTGGTCTCAGTCTGCATCCCTGACTCTGGAAATCTGTGGCTGTGCATTCTGTCACCTCCTTTCACCATTCTTAGCATACGGTTTTATCTCTTGCTTCTGTGTTTATTTACTTGTTTGTTTAAAAAAATATATTCTTATTGATTTCAGAGAGGAAGTGAGAGGGAGAGAAATATAGAAACATCAATGATGAGAGAGAATCATTGATTGGCTGCCTCCTGCATGCCCCACACTGGGGATTAAATGCACAACTCGGGCATGTGCCCTGACCAGGAATGGAACCTTGACCTCCTGGTTCATAGGTAGATGCTCAACCACTGAGCTATGCCGGCTGGGTTATGCCTTGCTTCTTAGAGAAACCTCAGCCTTTGCCTTGAGACATGTCAACTAGTCCATGGTCCCTGTGCTTCAGATCCCATACTCATCCTCCTGTATTTTTAACTTCTACTTCTGTGCAGATGTCTCTCCCATCATCATATAAGCATGCTCAGGTTCTTAAAACACAAGAAAGCTAGCAGTAACCTTCACCTTCAGCTCTCTCTTCAGCTGTATCTCGAGAGCAGCTGTGATCTGCTCCATTTCCTTTCTTTATATTTTCTCCTCCACCTTCTCCCACCACGAAAGTCATCAGGGGTCACTATGCCTTAGAGTTAATAAGCCTCCTCCCCTTATTCCAGGCCTGATCTTGGGCAGCTTTTCCACGACCATAGCTGCAATTAAGTAGGCATTCACTGGTGAGTCTTACATGGATGTCTCCAGCTCAGATTTGCCCTCTGAGTCCAAGAGACAGCTGTCTACTCAGCATTCCTCTAGCATGTCACTGCACATTCCACTGTAGTGTGTTCAAATCCAACCTTCCCCTTCTTATCCGGCTCCCACTTCCATCTGGTCCTTTTCTGGAACTATTTAGCTTGGCACATGGCACCATCCATTCTGCTTTCTTTCCAGTCAAAGAATCAGTTGGACTGAAAGAGAGAGTGTTTCTTTTAAAGGAGTTGGAAAGCTTAGGAAATTATTGTAAGCTCTTCTGTCATTAGAAAAATGTTTGCACTTATTTTTTGTAAAGAGGTCAGTTCTGATATACGATGTTATAAAATTAGGTAAGTGCATGATTTCTATAGCAAGAACATGGGCTGACTTGAATTAAAATGATTTAGCTCTTTAAATATAACTTTCTCGGTAGTTTTCAGCCTAAAGTGGTTTAGAGGGAATAGCTAGGTATTCACATGCCTCTATTCTTAACCTCCACTAATGTTTCTGAGTTTCTTATTATTTGCCATGCGTTGGTTCACTTAAAATTGCAAAGCAAAATTTAATTGGTATATGGATCAAAAACATTTGCTTCTTATAGGGAAAGTATTAGGAAAAGCCACATTTGTGAGCCAGAGAGGGACAATTTTTAAACATTTGGGAAAAGGGTAATAGCTACATGAAGAATCTCTTTTCTTCTAAGCTTTCAGTTTGCAGTCTAATCAGCTTTTAGACTAGGACAGTAGTTCTTACTCTGGGCTCTGTGATATATAATATTTTCCTCATTGATTTCTTTCCTGTTGTTTTGGAATATTTCTGTGAAAAAAATTATTTTTTATGCCAAGGATATTCCTTAGCCATCTTGCTAAAGGTGAGTATCAGATGCATGGAATGATAGCATGCCTGGTGTGGAAGTCCCTTTTGGAGGGACCTTCACATTACGGAATTAATTTAGTTCCCCTTTGACAGGCGCTAAAGCAGGCCTGTCGTGTCACATGGTCACAGGCAGCCAGCTCTTCCTATACTGGAAAATGCTAAAGGCAGCAGAGTACATTGGAGCTCCAGCCCTTTCATTTTACTTTTGTCGCTGAATATGGTGAGACACAAAGCCTCTATGTGCTTGTACAGCAAGGTCCTTGCCAATGAAAGTGAGACTCAGTAGCATTCTGGTGTGCCCAGCAGCGGTTCTCAAGCTGTGTGAGAGGCCAGAGCTGTGAAGAGCCGGCTGTGTATCACACGTCCAGGTGGGAGATGCCGGAGACCGGGGGAAGCTTTATTTCTGGCTCGTGGTCAGGTTGGTTCTGTGGCCGAGTACAGAAGGAAAGGATTGAAGGAGTTTTATTTAACACGGCACTGCGCACTCAAGGTTGCTGACATTTCTTCTAATTTAAAGCGCATTCTGGCAGGATAAGTCCTTTCAGCCCGCACCTGGGTGAGCTGTTGGAATTCATCACAACCTCCCGATGGTTTTCATCTGTTGTGTGTGCATTTTCAGAGACTTCATCTTTTGTGATCTCTTTTTGTAAAGTGGAGTGGTCACTGCTGTCTTTGAAACACAGAACTGTGAGTGGAAGAAAACCCTGATCCCAGCTAATCTGGCTTCAGTGCTGAGGTGCTAGAAGTCCCGTGTGTCCTGAGAATGTGTCCCTTCTGTGTCCCTGTTCAGTTTTGTCAAGGCTGCCAGCCAGTAACCCTAAAAGACATTGGACAATTTGGGAAGAGCCATGGCCATGACTTTCACACTTTCACTCCTTAACCACTGAAAGATTTGCCAAAAATAAAAAGGGGACGCCGGGACCGGTTTGGCTCAATGGATAGAGCGTCGGCTTGGGAACTGAGGGGTCCCGGGTTCGATTCCGGCAAGGGCATGTATCTTGGTTGCGGGCATGTCCCCAGTAGGGGGTGTGCAAGAGGCAGCTGATCGATGACTCTCTCTCATCGATGTTTCTAACTATCTTTCTCCCTTCCTCTCTACAAAATCAATAAAATATATTTAAAAAAAAATAAAAAATAAAAATAAAAAGGGGATTTGGGGGGGCGGGGAGCAGACTATGGATTTCATTTGGTTGACATTAAGGACAGATGTGAGAAGAGAAGAGTGTGTGTGAGAAGTGTTTGTGTGTTTTAAAAAAGGGATAACCCTGTTTGAACCAAGAGGACTTTCCTGATGGGATGGCTTATTTGGTGGTGATCTGGCCTTCTGAGTGAGGTCCATCTTACAGTTCAAGGCTTTGCCATCACCCTGATGGATGCTCTGAAAAACCAGGAGTGCTTTTGCCCAGATCTGCTGGGCAGGGATAGCGACAGCCGTGGCAGCCTCTTTGCAGGCAAACGCCTGCAGACTCCAGGAAAACTACTGAAGGTTATCTTCGTCCTGACTGCTCTACATTGAATGGAGACTGGATCCTCTCCATGACACATAGAGCATCAGTGGTGCTGTCCTTGCTACAGAAGGCCCCGGGGGTATGGGCAGAGGGAGTGATGGACGGTGAATGGGACTGGAAGAGGTTTAGGGGACCACTACACTTCACACAGCCAAGAGGGCTGTGATTCTACCTGGCACCACTCACCTTTTATCAAAACAAAAACTGGAAGACGAAGTTGATTGAGTGTCATAATGCCAGGACCCAATTTTAACTTCTGTATCAAAGTGAAGTAACTGCCTTCTAATTGAAATTTTCTTTTAGTATGTGGTATCCTTCTGTTTTACCTGTACTGTTTAGATTTATTTCAAGGTTGTTGTTTTTTTGTCTTTTTTTTTTTTTTTTTTTTTTTTTCAGAAGCAGCCAGTTAAATTTTGCATTTGAAATGAATTTGGGAAGTATTATTTATAAAATTTACAAATCTTCTATGTGAAGGAAGTGAATTTCCAGTGATGGCATTAATTGTGTGCACAATTTTGTGGGTATGTGCATATGCTTCTGGGAAGTTTTCTTCAGATTTCCAACGATATCAGAAATTAAAAAACAACAACCAATCGTTTATTCAGAGCAAGACTGTGCTGTGGCAGTAGCTCTAGCTCCGTGGCCGGCAAACTGCAGCTCGCGAGCCACAGTTTGGCCCCTTGAGTGTGGCTCTTCCACAAAATACCACGGCCTGGGTGAATCTATTTTGAAGAAGTGGCATTAGAAGAAGTTTAAGTTTAAAAAATTTGGCTCCCAAAAGAAATTTTCATCGTTGTACTGTTGATATTTGGCTCTGTTGACTAATGAGTTTGCCGACCTAGCTCATTGTTTAAACTTCCTCAGAATATAGACAACATACACCGATCTTATTAGTGCTGTGCCCCCATCTCTGGAGGAGGAAGCCGAGAAGGGAGGGGTCCCTGTAAATGGAGGAGTAGATGCTGGCAGGTGCCCATCACTCTCCACGTCCAGCCAGGGCACCACTAGCTATCATCTTTGAGGAACATGGGCAAGATCCACCTACAGGGGCTTCCCGGACAGGCAGGACTTATGGTCGCAGGCCTGCGTTTTGACTTTCATGGGCCTTTTCTCCTTGTAGGTTTCTTCCTCTATTTAAATAAAACATAAAAAATTACATTTACAACTGTGTTAGTGTAAGGACAAATCTACTATTATAGTATTACAGATTAAAACATGTTATTCCACCTAAAGATTCCTTTTTTCCTTCTGATTTGAAAAGAAAGTTTGTAAGCCCCTAAAAATATTGTGGGCCTGGCATTGTGCGCCTCCTGCCCAATGGATAAGCTGGCCTTGATGTATGCAGACTATCCCTGATTTTCTTTCTTAAATGTGTGAGGAGGAAGTGGAATATACAAATAAATACGTTATTTTTACTTCCAGTCTATTATTCTCAGTAAAGTTGGGAGAAGTCATTGAGCATACTGTGAATTTAAATTTTGGAGAGAATTTTTCATTAGTTAATATGTAACTTGTACGTTCAGTTTATATTTATTGTTAATTTTTGCCTAGAAATTCATTTTCAAAATTTTAATAAAGTTTGAGTTTTTAAAATTAAAATTTTACTATGTTAACATCAGTAATTCATATTTTACAGAGTTTGAGAGGATTTACTATTTTGAGTATATGCAATGGGGAATATTTTAACCATTCTTTCTAGCTTATTTTGTGAATATACAGTACTTTCTATATAATTTGTTTTCTAAACTAAATTAATTTTAGATAGGAATGTCTATGTTTTCTCCCAAATCTTCATTTTCTCCAAATTCTCTGAATAAAAATCCACTTTAAAAGATAACAGGCAATAATTTTGTGACTTGGAAATTTCAGAGTAGCCAGGAAAAGCATGTTAAAAATAGAAACTGTGTTTATTTACTCCCTGCTCCACCCAGTCTAAAACACAGCCGTGTGGTTGCAGGCGAGGGGAAGGCTGATGGTGACTCGGAGGGTGTTTTTCCCCCTGTTGCTGAGTTGAAGGAAGATATCCTTTTAACTTCTGAGTCCAGCTTCCTTTCTTTGGCAGCTCCGATGAATTATTTGCACATGCTGTTATCTGAAAATGAGTTTGACCAGTTAGTTTAGTGTTTGGTTCATTCTCCTTTCTATTTATATATTTTATCCAAGCTCTGTGCCATGAAAGGAAATTTTGAAATTTTTGGTTTTACTAATGATTATACTTTCAGAATTTGTCAGTTTATAATTTTAAGTTTTCCTGTTGATTGTGTGTGTGTGTGTGTGTGTGTGTGTTTTCATGATGATGTTCTTTGACTTCCTTCTTGATGTGATGTATACTTGAAATGTATACTCTTAACATTTCTTGATAGCAAGTTCCTGGGTTTCAATTCTAACTCTGACACTTACTGTTGAGCAAGTTACATAACTTCTCTATGCATAGCTTCCTAATCTTTGAAAAGGCAATAACAACAACAACAACAACAACAATAATAATAATAATTCTTTCATTGAGAATCGGTGTATTACAGCATTTAGCACAGGATTAGGCACATCAAAGCATGCAATGCTTATTATTTCATTATTTTTATTCTTGCTATTATTGTTTTCTTTTCTTTTTTAAAAAATATATTTTATTGATTTTGTACAGAGAGGAAGGGAGAGAGATAGAGAGCTAGAAACATCGATGAGAGAGAGTCATCGACCAGCTGCCTCTTGCACACCCCCTACTGGGGATATGCCCGCAACCAAGGTACATGCCCTTGACCGGAATTGAACCCGGGACCTTTCAGACCCCAAGCCGACGCTCTATCCATTAAGCCAAACCAGTCTTGGCGCTATTATTGTTTTCTTATCAAATATCTTTTGGGATCATTGAGTTAAGGTGCAGTAAGCAGGCAATGACTAGTGAAGAGGATTAGGAATAAGAATATTAACTTTTATGACTTCTGAGGTTAAAATTTGTACACTACAACTTAGATACACTTTTTATATTTTGCAATTTCCTTTATATTCTATAACTGATTTAATACTGGTCTGGGGTCCTCATTTCTGTCAGCAAAATGCAGTATGTCAAAAAAAAAAACTTTGCCTGTTTTGTTTTAAAACAGCCTATATTAGGTTAAATACTATCTCTTATGACAATTAGGAAATTTAAAGTTTAGAATAGTTTCTTTCCTCTTTAGGAGCTCTTCCCCTCCTCATCCTAAGAAACAGTGGAATTGGTCTGATCAATACCTTTATTGTTATTTGGTGATGGCCCACTCTGATCTCTACCCATTTGCCAGCACAGCACCCACATCTGCCTTCCCCAGTTACCAAGGTGACCTAGCCTGGGTCTCTCCCTTCAGGTGGAAGATCCCAGCTCCTCTTGAGTACTTGGTTTATTCACACCGCAGCTCTTCCTCCTCCCGGAGTGTCAGTTTTCACTCTCTACTGGATCACTCCCTTCAGCACATCGAACATGCTGATATTTCCTCCAGATTCTCTTGATGCCTCTTCCCTGCTGGATGCTGCCCAATTTCTTTCTCTCTTTATGCAGCAAAACAACTTGAAAAATTGTATATGCTCAGTGTCTCCAATTCCTTACTCTTACTTTTTCTTAAACCCACTCCATTTAGGTTCTTACCTTCATTATTCAAGGTTACCAAGTTCTTAAATTATTTGTCAGTTATCAATTCTTTTTATTTATTTATTTTATTTATTTATTTTTTTACTTTACCTGTCAGTAGCATATGGCATGGCTTACTTATTCCCTGTCTTGATATGCTTACTTCACTCCGTCTCTTTGACTCCCTGTTCTTCCCATTTTCCTCCTATCTCACTAATCAGTCTTTTAGTCCCCTTTGCTGAGTTCTCCTCTTCTCTTTGATCTCAAAATGTTATAGTGATCTCTGTTCTTTTCTATCTGTTCTTTTCTATCTGCCTATATTCCTTTGATGATCTCATCCCGCACCATGACTTTAAGTGTCAGCTACTCCAAAATTTATATTTCCAACCCCATGACTTGAAGTGTCAGCTACTCCAAAATTTATATTTCCAACCCAACATCTCTTCTGTACTGCAGGTTCACATATCCAACTTCCTACTCTATCTCTCCATGTATTGTGTCTCAAACATAACTTCTTTTTCATTGCCTTCCCTGTGTCAATTTGATGGCACTTTATAGTTGCTTAGGCCTCAGGGTCTCTTGACTACTCTTGCTCTCATGCACCACATCTAATCTTTCAACAAATCATTTGGCTGTGCCTTCAGAATATATCTAGAATCTCAGAATGTGATGGCGGTATTATCCCCATTATAGAGTTAGTAATAGTTCTGATTTTAACCCAGGTCCATCAGACTCCAAAGTCTTAACTTGAGTACTCCAAAATTCATACATGGGGTGGGGGTGGGGTGTCCCTCAGCCTAGCCTGCACCCTCTCCAGTCTGGACCCCTCGAGGGATGTCCAACTGCCCTCTTATAATCTAGGACTGCTGGCTGCCAACTGCTTGCCTGCCTGATTGCCCCTAACCACTTCTGCCTGCCAGCCTGATCACCTCCTAACCACTTACCTGTCAGCCTTATCTCCCCTATCTGCCCTCCCTTGCCAGCCTGGTTGTCCCCAACTGCCCTCCCCTGCAGGCCTGGTCGCCCCCAACTGACCTCCCTTGCTGTCCTGATTGCCCACAACTGCCCTCCCCTGCCAGCCATCTTATGTCCACATGGGGGCAGCCATCTTTGGCCACATGGGGGCGGCTATATTGTGTATTAGAGTGATGATCAATTTGTATATTATCTCTTTATTATATAGGATACTTTTTTAAAAAGTCATAGTTAATGGAAGAGAAGTAGACCATTCAGAATTATTATATGGATACATTGCCTCATAGACAACCTGCCCAGTGGTTTAGTGCAACTGGTAAATTATTTTTGTTTTAAATAATGATATTTAAGTTTTAGTCCCAAGCATTTTATTTTGTTTGCCTCCCACCCTCATAACACTTTATGAGTTATATCAGCTGCTCTACCATTTTTTCTTATTTATTTTTTAATCTTAATTGTTGAGAGTATTACAGATGTCTCCCTCTATTTTCTCTAATATCCCTTTACACCCAGTTCCTGCCTACCCCAGGCCTTCACCGCCCTGTTATCTGTGTCCATGGGCAATGCATATAAGTTCTTTGGTTAATCTCTCTGTGTCTCCCACACCCCTCTCCCCTCTGAGATTCCACAGTCTGTTCCATGTTTCCATGCCTCTGGTTCTACAATATTTTATTCATCAGTTTATTTTGTTCATTAGATTTCACATATAAGTGAGATCATGTGGTATTTGACTTTCTTTTGACAGGCTTATTTCACTTAGCATAATATTCTCAAAGGGTAAGAGATCATTTTTCTTTGAAGGGAACTGAGACCGATTTGGTTGTACAAGGTGATGAGCAACGTTGCTCAAAACCCAAAAATAGGTTTGTGGGTTCCTGACTGTGAGACCAGGTGCTCTCCACGGAGCTATTCTGCTTTCTTTGCTTAAAAAAAGAAAAGAAAAGAAAAGAAAATCAGTACGAAATACAGAATAACTAAGGACTGTGAGATGACTCTTAGGTCCATAAAAAGGTACTTGCTTAACAAAAGCAAATCAACCATCCCAACAAACAAAACCCTTCTTGACACGCTGTTGTTAGAAGATGCCTCCTCCTTTTAGTGACTGTGTTCGCATTGTCCCCCTTGCTGTCCTGATTGCCCACAAACCATGTCTGTCCCATGGTTTCTGATGCTGGTGCCAGGCTCCTGGATCATCACAAGAATTAACCTCTGTTCCTCCTGTCCTTCTCCCTTTCCCCCACATCCTTTCCCAGAAAGTTTGCAGATTAATACTCCTATAAACACCACTGTGTAAAATTCTTCACTCAGCAATTCTATGATGCCTTTTGATTGTAGGCTGGTGCCCTGGGCTTCCTCTTGGTTTTCAGGACACTCTTCATCTGTCCTTGGTGTTTCTCTAGGATCCTTTTTTGCTGCTTGCCAAGTCCTTATTCTAGTTTTCTATATGTGCCCTTTTCCAGAAATGTTGCCCCTTTCTTTTTGGTTAGCAATCCCAGCCCTTCTTTTTGGGCCACTTCTTATTCACAAGTTGAAATTTTGATTGTAGGGTGTATTATATAAATGCCCTTTGGCTTCTAAGATTTTTCTGTGGTCTTACTAATGTCTTCACTTAGAGAGTAGGATCCCTGCCTAGTATGGAATGTGGTATAAATGTTTTCTTAGTCATATCATCAATTTCTTCCTGAAATTCTGTTATAATTTGAAAAAATAAATTAATAATTTAATATTCCCTGCTTTCTGATACATTTATTTTAAATAATATCTTCTCCAAGTTGGCTGTAGAGAAAACAAACATTTAGATTTAGTCAAAGATTTTGTGAAATGTAAAGTGACTTTACTTTGAGAAAGGGAAATTAAATCCAATGGCTTAATAGAATATAAATACATAAATATACTGTATATATGTATGTAATTTACCTTTCATGAAGTCATTTTTATAATAGCACGTTCATGAAAAACAATACAGGGCTCAATCATTTTGAATAGAATGCTTGAGGTGCTGATTTAGATTCATGGTATGGAAGTAGAAAAGATCTGCCTGTACATTTTGTACCCATTGTAAACACATAAGATATTTTTCTTCCAGATAATTGAAATATAGAGGCTATGGCATAAATGTTGCACCCACCATAGTGTTTTTCTTCTTAAAAATATATATTTTTTCGACTCCCTCTGGTGTATGACTGGCCAGATTTCTCTGGCACCAGGAATCTTCTGCAACCTTGGTATTTATTGTCATAACTAGAGGCCCAGTGCACAAATTTGTGCACCTTAAAAGGCACTACGGGCCACGAGGCTGCAGTAGACACAGGGGCAGGTCGCGGCCCATCCTCTATGCCCCCACCATGCCCATCCCGTTGTGGTCCCCAGTCTCCTGTCTGCCGGCAGCCCCGCTCCTGCTGCCACTGCTCCCATGCACTGACAATGCTATCCCCACTTGAACCTGATGAAGGCATGGAACCATTGCGTCTGGCACCAGCAGTGGGTGTGAGTAGGGCCAACACTGTCAGCAGGTGCAAGCAGCAGCTGCTGCCCCAATCGTCCCTCAGGAGCAGGGGGAGGTGGAGAAGCCCTCAGGGGTAATCAGGGCCAGCAGCCACTGCTCGTACCTGCTGCTGATGCCAAGCGATCAGGACTAGTGCTGGGCACCAGCAGCGGGTGTGAGCAGCAGCTCCAGCTGCGGGTGTGAGCAGGGCTGGTGCTGGCAATGGGTGCGAGCAGTGGCTCGGGCACTGGCAGCGGGTGCTAGAGGGGATATCACTGGCAGCGGGTGTGAGCAGGGCTGATGTGGGCAGCAGGTGAGAGCATCAGATGGGACCACAGCACTCAGGAGCAAAGAATTTTTAGTAACCACCAGAGGCTTGCCCCAATGAAAACAACCAGTGCCCTGCCTTGATCTGGCACCCCCGCTCACCTGCTCTACCATCCTGCTATGGCTGATCCTGCCATGTTCCACGCATCCCCCCTGGTGGTCAGTGCACATCATAGCAACCAGTTGTTTGGTTGTTCCCGTTGTTCCACCATTGGTCTATTTGCACATTAGTCTTTTATTATATAGGATGTTTTAATTTAGTAACTACAATGGTATTTCATCAACATTTGTATTTTTGTTATTGTTTAATGTGAAGCTTTTGGTGTAAGCCATTACTTAAGAGAAACTGTTTTAGTTGTGAGTTGTAAAGAAACTAGTTGGAGAGACAAAGTAACTCTAACATAGATCTTCATGTAGCCCATCAGGTTTTCATGAGGATAATAAAGTACATTATGTAAATGAAGAAATGTATATAATAGTAAGGGGAAGAATTAGGGAGAAGCAAACTAATTTAATTTAATTTTCTCAAACACTAATGTTATCTGCCAGAAAGGTGAGTTTTCAAAAGATATATTTCTTAAGTTCATCCATTATCAAAATTATTGAATTTAATTGTGAGCTTATTAAAATATTAGTGTACTTTCATGATCAATTAAATTTGAATTTTCAAGTTTCTTTTTCCCCCTTGATGGTCTAGTTTCTCTATTAAAATATGTGGGTATTTTTAATTTTTTAATAGAATTTGGTAAATCTTAGTTTTTTTGAAATTATACGATAGTAGAAATGAATGATGAAAAATTCTTACAGAGTTTGTTAGAGAGTCTAACTGTTACAGGATTTAGAGATTATGTATGACTTACAGATTACTTCATAAAATATCACTTAAAATTTAAAATAATATTTTCAACTTAGGGGAACAAAGATTTCACTTGCATATACTAGTAAAGCTGTATTAGTGAGTACTAGAATAAATCAATTAAAGCATATCCTATATAATAAAAGCTTAATAATCAAATTGTCCCCTTGACCAGGAGTTCAACCGGGAGTTTGAACTGGGGGCAGGGCCAGCTGGCCAACTGCAGGAAGGGAGGCCAGCAGTAGGCCGCTAGGGGAAGGGAGGTTCTGGCTGGCAGCAGGCAGCCTCTAGGGATCCTACCTATGCATGAATTTCATGCACTGGGACTCTAGTCTTTTATAACATGAAGAGAAAATGAATATAAACCAACAACAGTGCATAACATCAGTGTACATTCTTCTCTTTGAGATTAATGCTTTTGATTCAAGGACTAGAAGTAGCGCTTAAGACTTCATTGAAATTCTCATTTTTATTCTCACCTTGCCTTTTTTATTTTTAACTAGTGGCCTGGTGCACAGATTTGTGCACATTGAAAAGAAGTTAAATAGAAGGTGGCTGACAGGACAGGACTGGGCGAGATGGGCCGGACATGTCCTGGAGCCAACCTGGATGCACCTGGGGTGGTACTGTGGCTTAAAGGGCATCTGCAGAGTGAGCAGAGTTCCTCTGGCAGGCGGGGTCCCTCAGCATGGCTTTCAGGGATCGGGCTGAAACGGCTCTCCGATATCCCATGAGAACCCCGCTGTCAAGTCACCACAGCTTGGCAGTTCCTGCATTGAGTATCTACCCCCTGGTGGTCAGTATGTGTCATACCTACTGGATGGTTGGACAGTCTCTTAGCCCATTTATATATATATATATATATATATATATATATATATATATATATATATATATATATATATATATATATATATGTATATATATATATATGTATATATATGTATATGTATATATGTATATATGTATATATATGTATAGATAGATAGATAGATAGATAGATATAGATATATTGTAGATATAGATATAGATATAGATTCTGCATTTTAATGTCCAATACTTTATGTTAATATTTAGCCAAATCCTGATATAGAGAAACTCAGCATACATTTGCTATTAGAATTGCTGTAATATTTCAGTACTTATTTTAGGTTAGAGTTATCCATGTTCTTGAGCATTCATGGCATAGAAAATTACTTCCCTGTGGTTTAGGTATTGTCTGGTTGTATAGGTAGGTATGTTTCTTTGCTGCTCTAATATTTTTTTTCTTTAATTTTATCGCATTTTCTTTTTTATTCAGGTAGTATTTCACCTCTGTCTTTAGGAAATTACTTCTCATTGATTTATTTTGTTTGTGCTGTTTCATTTTTCCTTTCAAATTCATCATTTGAACAATAGGAACTAATTATTTTTAGAAAGGTTCTTTTGACATTATTTGAGCCAAGCCAGGCTTGAAGTAGGGGAAAGTATAATGCCTGCCCTGTGCCCACCAATCTACCACTCACATTTTTGTGAAATGAAGAGAGAAGAGGAAAGGTTAGAGAGAAAAAAGAGGGACACCCCATTTGGTTTACATTTAGAAACATGGGATGGAATGAATATGGAGAAAACCCAGGCCCACCTTGCTTCAGACCTCAGTCTTATGTATCTAAAATAGTCTGCTAAGATTGCCAATATTTTTAATTGATTAAATCAAATCATGCTTATAACCTTTAAGAGCATTTCAGATTTTTATCTGTGAAAGGCTTTTGTGTTTTATTTCTTTGCAGATTATAATCTCAATATAGCCTACTTTAAAACATTATGGCACCAGAATGAACAGGTAGCACTGACTCATTAAACCTATCACACCGGAGAGCAGACAGATTTGAGGAAGGATGAGGACCATGGAATAAAAGACTATTCATCTTTTAAAACAATGTTTTAAAAGATTACTTATCTTTTAAAACAAATATTTTGCTTTTTCAACTAGTTGTTTCTGAATTATTTTGATCAAGAAAATGTAATATTTCGTGTTGGGTTCTAGGTTTTGCTGAATCTTGATGGGTTTCTGTAGCAAATTAATTTCTGTATCAACTGAGTATATCTTTCCTGAAACATTGAAGAAGGGAAATAAGAAAATGGTCCGTAGAGTGGAAAAATGGTCAAGAGAGGAGTAGTCTCTTCCTGAAGTATTTCTGATGAAAAATATATTCTGCAATTTAGTATTTGAATTTGTTATTGCCAAAACTTCAGGAATAATTTACCATCACGAGTATCCAATATGTTATTTCTAAAAAAAACAAAAAAACACACAACCAATAGCATCCCTATAAAAGAGCCCAAGGTATTATGGTAACAAATGAATGTACTTCATATAACTCTATCTTTTTTACTTAGAGGAATGTTTGGAATTATTTTTACACCAATCACTTAAAGAGATTTAAAACATAAATATATTGCCAACAGACTTTTGAAGGATAAAGGGTAAAGATAGGTGAAATACTTTACTTTTTTCCTCTTCGGTGTTCCAGTCTCATGATAAATTATATCTTGGGCTCTCTTCTCTCTTTTGTGGTCCTACATTAGCCACGTTCATCAAAGAATAAAGGAACAATGTGTGTGTTCATTATCTCCCCGCTCTCCCCTTGCCTGCGCTTTGTCTTATTAGCCCCTTGGAGACTCACAGCTTCCTTAGTAGGTTGCCTGGCGGTGACTGGAGAATGAGATAGCTATGCTATAGAAGGCTCTTCCTTCCCTGGCCCAGCCTTTTCCTGCTACTTAGCCCTTCCCTGTCCTTCACAATCCGGATGTGCATATAATACGGCCCCATTTTGTTTAGGACATGCATCCTCTGTATGCCAGGGGATTGCTCTTTCTTTTAGTTAGGGTCAGGTCTGAAGTGCCTTCTGGTCTGTCTGGCTAGCTAGCCCATAAATTTCAGAATTAATCCTATAACCAGTCTCAGCAGTAGTGTAGAGTTTTAGGTTTTTTGTTTTTGGCCAAAAACATACTCTTCAGGTTATCTACAACTGTATAACAAACTACCTTAAACTTAATGTCTTGGAGCAATAAACCATTTTATTATGATCCTGGGTTCTTTGAGTCAGCAGTTTGGACAAGACACATCAGGGGTGGCTAGATTTTGCTCCTTGGTCTGGGCATCAACTGGGAAGATTGGAATGGCTGTGTGACTCAGACATGGGCTGGGGCTAGAGCATCCACTTCCAAGATGGCTCCTCACTCACATGTTGGGCACTTTCCTGGGGATAATGGGAAGGCTGGGTTCTGCTGAGTGCCCATGTGCAGCCTTTCAACATGATGGTCTCAGGTAGGTGAATGCCCCTAGAGCAGACCTCCCTAGAGAACGAGGTGGGAGCTAGCCTCAGATGTCACAATGAGCCACTTTGCCACATTCTTTTAGTTTTAAGGGAATCGTAGGGCAGCCCAGATTCAAGGAGAGGGGAATGAGACACCACTTCTTGATGGGGGGAGGGGAAGGAGGAGGAGCTTTTGTTAGGGGATGGAGGAGGAGCCAGGTCACACTGAAGAGCATGTAACCTGAGGGACATTGTGGCAGTCATATGGGAACTTATGCAAAGGGAGGACTGCATCTTGGTGTTTGGTGTTTTGATTCCAGTGCTAATTTCTGTTTCCTTATGTGAACCACTCATGTCTCATAATTTGAAAATTTAGTATTATATACCAAAAATGTGAATGATTGCCTGAATATTCTCCTTACTTATATTGCTCTCTGACTTTTTATATAACTTTTGTATTACTGCAGATTCAAAGGAGGACCGTTCAGCACGGTCTTCATTCATATCCTTAATCTGAGAAGCTAAAATAAGACTATAAGATTGTGCCAGATTAATTGTAAGAGTGAGCAAATTGTTAGCACGAACTTTATCATTAATAAGGAATTTATTTTTATTTTTAAAATATATTTTATTGATTTTTTTTACAGAGAGGAAGGGTGAGGGATAGAGAGTTAGAAACACCTATCAGCTGCCTCCTGCACACTCCCTACTGGGTATGTGCCCACAACCAAGGTACATGCCCTTGACCAGAATCGAACCTGAGACCCTTGAGTTCTCAGGCCGACTCTCTACCCACTGAGCAAAACCAGGTAAGGCTAACAAGGCATTTAAACCAGGAAGATAAAAGGAGATAAATGGTAAAACAATGGAAATTTTTGTGCAGAAAATAATATTTTTAGGTAATGTATGAAAATTAAACACCAAGGGCTGTGCTGATGATTCTAAATAGTATGCCACAGAGATGCAAGTTGGGATTTTAGCAATAGCTTCCTCATATCCTAATAGTGAAGGCAACAGACAGAATTATGTTACACAGAGTATAGAACGAGCATGACTTTCTGTGTTGAAGGAAGTGACTAAGGGAATATAAAAACCTGGGAAAGTTACCTTACCTTGAATCTCAGCTTTCTTTTCTATAAAGGGGTTAAAATCTATTCTAACTATATATTATAATGCTTTGACTTTATTGTTGTCACATTTACCTCACCCTGGAAAAAGAAAGTTATATATGGCAGCTCCAAGTTAATATTAAATATAGATGTACAAGGGTCATTCAGCTAAGTTTCAGAAAGTTATTAAATTCTAGTCACTCCATACTTAGCAATGTAAACTTGTTTGAACTAATCCCCCAAATTAAACAGACATATTATAGGAAAACTCTGGATTGAGTGAATTATTTAAAAAGATATGGACTCTCTTTTTCTTTTTGGACACCCTTTTTAAATTTAGAACATTTACAAATCATAAAAACAAAGCAAAACTGAACTTACTCGTGTGGAGCTGTTAGCAATTTAATAGGAAACAGTGCAATTGAAGTTTTAGTTTTGTTCCTTTGAACCCAAAACCTGAACTCACGTATTTAGAGCCAGAATTTAAATGACTAAATAACAATTTAATATGAAATACTGAAGTTGAGGTTCTGGGGCTTGTTGTGCCTAAGTTTTCAAATTTATTGAAATAATGATCATCATATTCTCTCACCTTTTGACAATCCACTGACTATGTAATTATGTCCTTTTCATTATTGGAAATGTTTATTTGTTCTTTTTCTTTCTTTTTATTTTTATCATGCTTGTCCTGGGTTTAAGAGTTTGTTTTAAAAAAAAAGCCAATTTGTGGCTTTGTGGATCTTTTCTATTGCTCTTTTGTGTCACTTTCCTGTTTCAGTAATTTCTGCTTTTATCTTTATTATTTTTTTGGGGGGGGGTTTATTCGTTTTGCTATTTTTGTGACTACTTAGGTTGCATGCTTAGCTCTGTAATACTTAGCCTTCCTTTAGGGTATTATTTCTGTGGCATGTATAGTTTGCTTACAGAAAATATATAGTTTTTATGACTGCCCTTTTTTGGAGTCTGGGTGTCTGAGCCTGTTTCCTGGAAGTGCTTCCCTCAGAGTGAGGAAGGGTTACCTCAGGGAGCATCTGTGAATAAATGTTCTCTCCTGGGAATCCTCTTCACAGAGATTCTTTGAATATAGACTTCATTTTCTGGAAGCTGTGGTATAAGAATGAGCAAAGCATTTGAAAATTCATTCAGGCAGAATATAAAATAACTAATACCCATAAATGTGCCACATATATTGAATCTGCCTAAAACTTAATCACCATAATATGCTCTTACCAACCCTATTCATTTTCCCCTCACTGCCTCTAAGGGAAAATCAGTGAGGCAAAGAGCCTGTGTGTTTTTAAATAATTTGTCCATAATGTCTTGTTTATGTTTATGTCTGAAGTTTAGTTATTTTAGTATCTGTAAAGAATTTTCTGTCTGTAACAAGTAAATGTGACAACAGCTACTTGAGCCACTTAATATGGATTCCGGATTCCAGAGGTTTGTTGTTTAAAAGCCAGTGAAGGTATTACTTCTTGGCTTTAAAATATCATTTAACTTTTTTTTCAACTGCAATTATTAGATATAATATTAATCTTTGTGTGATTTTTTTAATAGATGATATGAGACATAGCATTGTATTAACTCCTAGGACTTTCCAAATAAATTTAAATTAATTTTACTATTTAATTTGATTATATAAGTTTCTGTTTATTGAGAATCTGAACAACTGGAATGAACAACTGCAAATTAAAAAGCAGGTATATAAATTAGAGAAAGAGAGAGAGAGAGAGAACACGCAAGCAAGCAAGTGCTTTGAGTCCTATACGTGGCTCTTGCACGCTGGCTTGGCTATCGGTTCGGATATAGAGGGCCATCCTCCTCCTAGGTAGGACCTGCTCATAGACTGCAGAAGAGAAGAGTTTGGGTGGCATTTTTATTTATTTTAAAAATAGATTGACTTTTTATTTAACTGGAGGCCACCCAGTTCCTCAAATACTATGGATTAGGGGTGTCGAACTCAATCAGAGAAGGGGCCAAAATCTAAAATCCAGCCTAAATCGCGGGCCGAATGGTTTACTGAACAGTCATAAACTGTCATTGTGATGGAAACGCAGCGGAGTGTAGTGATGACAACGCGGTGCGGGCCACATTGCAAGGCCTGGCGGGACGGATTTGGCCCGCGGGCCTTGTGTTTGACACATGTGCTATGGATAAATAGTTTACTGTATTGATCACCACTACTAAATGAGAATACAGTATAACATTTTGAATATTGATTTCTTAGCACCAGATATTATCCTATATAATAAAGAGCTAATATGATAATTAGACTGAATAGCAGAATGACCGTCTGGACAACCTTCCGGAAGACCATCTGGGCGACCTTCCAGACAAAGCTGGGTCTGCGAGGGCCAAGGCAGCTGGGGTATGAGAGCTGAGCCCCTTGCAGGAATTTCATGCACTGGGCCTCTAGTCTATCTGTATAAAAAGCTAATACAGTATGCTAAGTGTCCTTCCCCCCCCCCCCCCCCCCCCCCCCGTCCGGGTTATGACATCAAGTAGCAACACCTGGCTTCCTCTCGACAACTAGCCTCTTGCAGTTTCTTCAGCCCAGGAACACAACTTGCTTTATACCCAGGTGGAAACACCTTACACTGTAACTATAATAAATGTCTGTGAAGCATTTTCCTGTGCCTCTCATTTGATCCTCACAGAAGTCTTGGAGTGGGTAGATAGGAAACTGGTGAAATCCTATTTTCTTTTCATTAGCTGGAAAACGGAGGTTTAGAAACTTGACCCGACTGAAAAGAAGTAAGAAATGGTGGACCTTGAAAATGACTTCAAATTTTCTCACTTCAAGTCAAACACTGCTGCAGTTAAATATTTTACTCTTTGTTCTCTCTGTGATTTACAGTATTAATCTACTTCGTGTTGATATTTAGTGCTGTTTTGCTGACAGTTACCTAAAAGAGAATTTGGGGTGCTTCACTGGGCTGGAAAAAGTTTAGCTAAATCAGAAAGCAGGTCTAATTAAGCAAGTTTATTATATATATATATATATATATATATATATATATATATATATATGGCTAAGTTGACTCACGTGTGCGCAATACATATAAAGCTCTTGCTGGCATGTGTTTTTGATCTGTCATTGTCAATTATGAATTTGGTTGACACTTCTGTTATAAAGAAAGGGTGAATAGTGATATTAAAAGATTTCTTCTAATTAATTTCCTTCCAATGTGTACAAATTTATGTACTGGGCCACAAGTAATCTATAAACATATTCGACTAGAGGCCCAGTGAATGAAATTCATGCACAGGTAGAGTCCCTAGGCTTGGCTAGGAATCAGGGCCAATCAGTTTCCTGCCTCCTAGCCCCCTGCCTCCTCCTTTCCTTGCTCCTTCAGTGCCCAGCCATCACTGCTGGTCACCTGCCATTTTTCATGCTGCCCCCTGGTGGTCAGCACATGTCATAGTGAGCGATCGAACTCCTGGTCTCCCGGTTGAACTCCAGGGAGGACAATTTGTACATTAGCCTTTTATTGTATAGAATTATCCCAAGTTTATAGTTTTCCATTATCCTTGCCATTTGGAAGAAATTTAGTGTGTTAACTGCCATTAAAATTATTGTCTCTCTCTTAAAGTTTGAATTAGGAATTTTATCCAGAAGAACAGAATAGATCAAAACTACAAAAAAAGATGCTCAACATTTTGACTTAAAAGCATCTTTAAGCATAACCTGTTTTATTTAATTTGTGGACCTAGCCTACATAGTAAGTTTTTCCAAGGGTCAGGTCCTCTGCTTTTTTATGTGTACATTTATGGCCACAAATACCTGCTATCTGGTAGGTAATAAGATGCTCTCAGCTATTTCAATCATATATTGTATTTTATAACGGACAATTCCAGAATAAAATTATTTTTTTTAGTTCATCTTAATCAGAACCAAGCATATTGTTTTATTTTTAATTTACTCATTTCTTACTCATATAAGAAAGCTTTAAATACAGTGACCAAGGAAGGGGCCAAAGGGCTAATATATTGGAAATGTGATTTACCTGCTTAATGGAGACTATGAATTGGTGACTCATCCATTCTTGGCAAACTGACAAAATACCTAGTAAAAGGTAAGATCATTAAACACATGAGCTGTAAACAATCTTTTGAGGAAACAGCACCCGGATTTCTCTAAGAGGAGATCCTATTTCACCATGCTTTCATAATTCTTCAAAAACTGTGTGAGGATGTGGATGAGAAAAACAGGAGCTACCCTGCTGCCAGTATTTCAGAAAAATGTGAAACAGAAATATGGCAGACTTTGAAAGAACAAGGTTCTAAATTCCCAGAGTGTCACTATTCATTTTGTGTGCAAGTGCAGAAATGTTTTCTAAAGATAGGTGCAAATCATTTTACCATGATCTTTACCATTGTCCCTTTCTATTAATCAGCAATCATCTAGGAAGCATTTGATTATGAAGAGTCCACATAGAACTATTGTCTATTGAAGTAAGGAAAGAGAATAACTAAGAGAGCTGTGGAAGAATCTCATCCAACACACTGGTAGCTGTGGGAAAAACATAGTGCAAGATGCTTTGATTTTAGTAGATTGCTTGAGTTATAGTACATATTTTTAGTAGGACAAAAAAGAGAGTTGCATGCAACTATTTAGAAAGAATGTGATACTACAAAAGCTATTTTTAATCTATGGCTTAGTGGAAGGGGATTGATGCTTTTTAAGAGTTATGAACTTTTAAAATTCATTTCTGTGAAGAATCATTACTGAGAAGAATTTGGCTTTGCGCTTTTTGTTGTGTTAATGCTTATTCAGAAATTTAGTATTCAGAATTCAGCCCTGCAATTTAAAGTGTGTAATTTAAATTCGAAGGCCAGTTGTTAAGCAGATAACTTCCTTAAACCTTTGAAAGAATTCTGAAAATTTAAAATAATCTAAAAATGATAACTAAAAGATTTGAAATTGCTTCATACCTGATAACTCTTTTAAAAGATTACTGCCTCTGTCAAAAGAGACCATTCATAAGATCTCATAATTCCACCAAATTTACCTATAGAAGAGGATACATTTGGGAAGTAATCTTTCTGAGCATGTATTGTTAATATTTTAATATATTTAAGAGAGGGCTTAGAAACTGTTAACTATAATAGAAACTTACCATGGTTAGCGTGTCTGCCCTCGCATGGAAGGGTCATGGGTTCTATCTGTCAAGGGGTTGTACCTGGATTGCAGTTTTTCCCTGGCCCTGGTTGGGAGGCAACAAATCCATGTCACTCTCTCACATCAATGTCTCTCTCTCTGTCTCCCCCAATCTCCCCTCCACTCTCTGAAAGTCAGTGGGAAAAATAACCTTGGGTGAGAATTAACAACAACAAAACATCATTTTTATTTATTTGTTGATACTCTATTTGATGAGACATTATTCTTATGGTTTCCCCTAGCTCTTTGTACACGATTCCATTTAGTTTTTGAGCATATTTAATAGTTGATTTAGAGTCTTTGCTTAGTGAGCCCGATGTGAGGGTTTCCTAAGGGACAGTTTCTGTTGCCCCTTTTCCTGTATATGGGCCACACTTTCTAGTTTCTTTACATGCTGTGTTTTTTTGTTGTTGAAAACTAGACATTTTTATATTATAATGAGACAACTCTGGGAACAGATTCTCTCCACTCTCCAGGGTTTGTTGTGCTTGTTGTAGTTGCTGTTGTTTGTTTAGTGACTTTTCTGTACTATTTTTGTAAAATCTGTATGTATTCTTTGTAATGTGTGGACATTAACATCTCTATTAGCTTAGTGGTCAGTTAGTGATTGGACAGAAATGTACAATTCTCCCTTTGCCTTCACTTCTGGTTTGCCCAGAAGCTCAAGGTCAGCCAGAGATGAGAGTTTAGAGTGATCTCAGAGCTTTCCTGACATGTATTTAGCCCTGTGAATATACGTGATTGTCTAGATCCCCAGGATTATGTCTGATCTTTTCAAAGTCCTTATTTGCTAAAACACCTCATTTCCCAGCCTTCCTCCCAAGCTTTTTGGTTAGCTCATTGTTTACCTCAACTTTTACCCATTGACCTAGACCTGTGGTCGACAAACTGCGGCTTGAGAGCCACCTGCCGCTCTTTGGCCCCTTGAGTGTGGCTCTTCCACAAAATACCTCGACCTGGGCGAGTCTATTTTGAAGAAGTGGTATTAGAAGAAGTTGAAGTTTAAAAAATTTGGCTCTCCAAAGAAATTTCAATCGTTGTACTGTTGATATTTGGCTCTGTTGACTAATGAGTTTGCTGACCACTGACCTAGACAGCAGGGATGGATATATTTGCTTTTAAGTGTTTTTGACAAAAGTTCCCTGGATAGCCACCTCAATTCAAGTCAGTTCCAGGTTAGGAGAGATTACACCAAGCCCTTTGAGCTGAGCCACTCAGCAGATCAAAACAAACAATTGCAGCTCTTTCCCATTAAACTCTGTTCTGCTCTCTCTGGTAATGAATGGTATCTGTACTGGGAATGAAGGCTGTTGTCCTCAAGGTCGCGCCCCCCCCTCCCGAGCCAGGCATGGGGGATGGGACCAGGGTAAGTTTCACTGCTTTCAAAGCTGGCAATTCCTAGTGAGATTCAGCTATTTTTATGGATTAAGTGTTCTCCTGGTTGCTGCAATCTTTTGGTTGTTAAAACAGTTCCAAAAAAATTGATTGTGACAGTTTTGCCACTTTATTCAGTGCTTTTTTGAAGGAACAGAATTTTGGAGTTTCCTACCCTGCCATTTTCACTAATGTCACTTTATCATCTGGCCTTGGTTTTATAGACTGCTATTAACTATTCATCTAACTCTCAACCTGTCTCAATAAATCTTTTTTACTGAAATATGTGAATAAATGTACTCTATATTGCTTATGCATTTGATATTGCAACATTTGCTTTTCTTAATACTCTACTTTTCAGAGCTCTCTAGAACAGTGGTTCTCAACCTTTCTAATGCCGTTAGAAAGGTGGGCTTAGGCGACCTTGCTAACGCTTCTCAAACTGTGGATCGAGAACCGCCGCTGTAGAGCCTAAGACCATCAGAAAACACAGATATTTACATTATGATTCATTAACAATAGCAAAATTACAGTTATGAAGTAGCAACGAAAATAATTTTATGGTTGGGGGTCAGCACAACATGAGGAACTGTATTAAAGGGTCGCGGCATTAAAAAGGTTGAGAACCACTACTCTAGAGTCTATAAGCATATCTAGAGCAATTTTATTGACTTCACCGAGTTAATGTATTAAAAATTTAAGTCTAATATTTTATTTTAATAAAGTAAGATTCCCTTTCATGACAATAAATAAGATAAAGCTTGGAGAATCCTAAGAAATGCCACAAGATTCATTGTTCCCAGAATTAATCTAACTTTCAAATAAATAGTGTTCATTGCACACATTTATATGTGTCATTATTTGATTGACAACTATCTGGCCCACTGGGTTAAGAACCCTCTAATGTAGAGACAATCTCTGTTCTTACTTTGTACCCTTAGCACCAGGCATGGTATCTGGCACATAGTAAGGAAGCGCTCAAGAAACATTTGTAGAATGAATGAACACAGGGGCTGTTAGATTAAGACTATGGAGAGAAGGTCTGTAAAACTTGAATTAGCTACTAAAATAATAGAGTTACAGGAAAGCTTCCTTGGCTTTACCCTTAGTTTCTGAGGCTTTTTTTTTAGAACGGACTCATCCTTGCAAATGCTTCCAGTTGGACCAATCAGGACAAAAATTTTTCTTTATATTTAAATGAATATAAGATACTCTTAAGTCATATAACATCTTTTATGAAAGAGTGAAATTCAAATTAGAAGGCTAGCATTTTAGAATTCCAGATGTTGGAACTGTCAGCTATGTGAGCAAGTTAACTTTTCTACAACCTATAGTCAACCTCTTGTCTGTGCCAGTTAAGGGATATTGGCACAGGAAATGGAAGATAATAGATCTTTCCCCCTTTCCCCCCAGCTCTGTAAGGAATAGCAGTGTGAAGGGAGCTTACCAGCATTCTTCAGTATAAGTCAGTGCCTGGGAGTAACTGTGATATGAGGTATTAGAAGATACCTCTAGGTCATAATTTCAGATTCATTTCAGCTTCACTTCATGTATATGGAATTTAAATCTATAGAATACAGGTTTTGTTTTTCATTTTTTAGTGTGAATGAGCAAAGTTATTATGGTTAATCAACATGTCCACTTAAAATTCCAAAATCCTATCATATACATACTTATATTAGCCACAATCAAATAATTTTAAAAAAGTCCCTTACTGATAACATCAAATATTCTAGAATCAGATAGATATGAGGGATGGCTCTGCTATTAGGTTCTTAGCATTGCCATTTGAGGAATAATTCCCTTTCTTAAACCTCAGTTTTCTTCTCTGTATAATGGGACTGTATAATGGGACTAATACTAGGATCTACTTCTAGGTGTTCCTGTAACTATTGGAATGAAGTCTGTATGAAAAACACTTGGTTGGCATTTCCCAAGCACTCTCAGTGTTAATTATGCTTAACCTTACTATTACCGTTATAATCATTATTTAATGGCAAAGATGTTATTTGGAAGAGTAATTTAAAGAATGTTTTAAAATATTCCCTGAAACTGCTTAGAGATGAAACTTGTTTTACTGTAGTAATCAGATCAGATTTTCATTCTAGCAAACAAAATAATATATAATCAAATACTTCCTCAGGTGAGGGAATAATGGGAGAGGCCTTTAAAATCAATTTGAAATTGCTCCTTGGCAGTTATCATTTTATCCTTGATGTACATAAAATTAAAGCAATTTGGTTTTCTTTTCCTTCTTTCCTGAAGCAAATGAAATTTGGATACAGAAAAAAAAATTATAGCTAAAACAAAATGTTAAAAGTCACTGCTTTTAGCTCTAATGTTATTCTTTGAGAAAGAACAAATGAAACCCTGCCACATTTCCATTTAATTTTGCCTTGTTATAGTAACAAGCAAAGTGATTTTTTCCAGTTATTGCCGCATAATTCAGTGCTACAAATGTAGTAAAAGTAAAATATAGACAAGATCCAAGAATTAAAAATAAACACATGAAATAAACAATTGAAGCAAAACTGAAAACGGCCAAGAATGGTTAATGAACATTCTGATCAAACCTTCTTTGTTAGTTTAAAAGGAATGCGTCTTTGCTCAGTCTCTGTTCTAAATAGGATGTCCCATCATCTACATCAGGGGCATCTTGGTAAGTTCTTGTCACTTGGTAGCATCAGCAGTTTTGGAGCTGGAAGGAACCTTGGTAATAAAGACCAGTCTAGCTCAGCACTTCTCAGCCAGGTGCTACTGACATTCTGGGCTGGTGGTTCTTTGTTGTGGGGACTGCCCTGTACGTTGCAGGATGTTGTACAGCATCCCTCATCTCTACCCAACAGATGTCAGCACCTTACCCCGCCCCTCTACTCCTTTGTGACAGCTAAACATGTCTCCAAACTTTGCCAAATGTCCTCAGGGGACAACATTGCCCCTCCCACTGAGAGTCACTGCTCTAGTGTCTGCCAAATTGCGCACCCCAAGGAGTACCACGCACCATGAAGGGTCAGGAATGCTACAGAAAAAGGAGATTCTGTGGTTACATAAGTTTGGGAGACCCTCCGCTGGGCAGCCACCACAGGAGACCATCAGAACTATCGAATGGGAACTGCCCAGAGGAGAGACTGCCGCATGTCTCCGCTTAATAGACTATTGACCCTTTATTGAAGGGCAGCCCGCAGGGTGTAACACACTTCCGCTCTTCTGCTCCAACTCTGTCATTTTCCAGGTGAGGAAACTGAGGTCAAGGGGGGTTATTGGACCAGCCAAAGGTTATGCGTGAATTCATAATTGCTAGTGAGCACCAGTGTTAGGCACTACGGAGACAACAATACATAGAATAGGCAGACAGACCCGGTGACTACAACGCAGGGTGGTTAGTGTGAGCAGAGTGCATTGAATGGAGGCATCTGTGGGGGTGACTATAGACCATTTGGAGGAACCAGTCAGTAGATTGGCTGGAGAGACAGATTTTGATTCCCATGCATAATAATTGAGGCCAGGGACTAGATGAGAACACCTACAAGCCAAGGATGGAACCCTGGGACACCAGTGTTTAAGGTTTTAGGAACAAAGAACAGCCCCAGATGGAGACCAAGAGTGAGGTAAGAGGAAGCGGGGAGACAAAGGGCTGCAGCCTGTGCTGCAGAGAGGAAGCAGCAAGAATAGTGGCTGAGGGCTTGGGCTCCGGAGCTGAGCTTGTGTTTTGTGTCCTAACTGCCTTGCTCACAGTTTGTGTGCCAGTGGGAATTTGTTACTGTACTTCTCAAAGGTTCAGTTTATAAAAGGAGTATAATTGTAAATCCTATTTCATCAACTTGTTGTGAAAACATAGTGCGGAATATCATACTTGGCACATAAGAAGTGCTCAGTCAACATTGGGCGGTATCACCATTACTATTATGAAACTAGGGGTCCCTAGATCTGACCAGCAATCAGGGCTGATCGGGGCCTTCTGGCTGCCAGGTGGGGCCTCTTTTCCTCTGCTACCAGCTGGGACCAGCGTGCCCCCCCCCCCCCCCCCCGCACTCCCCCCCAACCCCCACCAGCTGGGGTCTTCCTTCATTCCACACTGCCCCTGGTGGTCAGCATGCATCATAGCGAGCAGTTGAACTCCTGATCTCTCAGTTGAACTCCAGAGGGGACACTTTGCATATTTGCCATATATATATACATATATATATATATATATATATATATATATATAGATAGATAAGATGAGGACTCAACATCCATTGCATTTAGTATCAAGGAGATTGTGGATTACCTTGACAAAAACCCATTTCACTGGAGTGACAGTTTGTAGATTGAGGGGGTGAAAAAGTAGAGGCTGTGAGTTTAGAAGTTTTATCAATGTTAGGTGTGAATGGTTCGGGGGAGAGTTGTTTGCTGGAGAGAGTCGGATTTTGAGGACCAGTTTAAATGAAAAAGATGGTAGAGGCTTGAGCACATTTAAAGGCTTAGGCAAGAGGCCAGGCCAGGTGGATGGTGAAGCTAAGCAGGGGGTGGGGGGTTGCTAGGAAAGCGAGGGGCTTAGGAAGGCAGAGGGGTAGGGGCCAGGGGACAGGAGAGAACTGCCCTTCCCTGGGACTTGCCTCAGAGCGTTAGGCACTGCTGGAATTGAGATTTATAGTTTCCTGAACATCAGGGTCCAGTGTACTCTTGCGGTGTTTTCTTCATAAAAATGACGTGTTTTCAAATCCTGAGAAGGCTTCTAAGAAGACAGGAAAGAGAGCACCTTGGTAAGGTCGTCAGACGCCCTGAGAGTCGCCTTAGAATACAGACTCACTTTTCAGTCATTCTTGACTTTTAAAAAGAAGCCTCTCGCATCTCACTCTTTTGAACTGCAGCCCCTGGCTCTTGTCCTCCTGACTGCTCTGTGCACAGATGCATCTGCCAACATCTCCTTCTTCTCCGGCAGCCATTGATGTGCTGTTTTTCTGACCAGGAGGAGCAAGCCCTCTGCCTTCCGACGTCCTGACTAGGCAGTAGCAACTCTCACTCCCCCCCCCCCCAACCCTGAGCCCTGGAGGACTGGGAACGCCTGGTCCTCCCGAAGCTCATGGGGAGGAGGGTGCTCTCTGCTTCCTGACATGGGCACTACTTGAGTGGGAGGAGCACACTCCGTGCTCGAGTCCAGCAGGAGCAAGTGGACCTCCGCTGTGGACTTAGAGTACAGTGTGGGGGCTAGAGGTCACCCCAAGGCCCTGGGCTTTGTTCCCACATTTCTCCCTGGACTCCAAGTACAGCCTGCACGTTACTTTCAGGAGGCGCTGATAGATACTCAGGATGCTGGAAGCCTCTCTTTACAGATGGAGAAATTTCACAGGAGGTGATGCCTCGGGAAAAGGAGAGCCATGGGACTCCTCAAGTAGAGTTAGGTTCTTCCAGCCAGAATTTGCCAGCTTTGTCTGCCCTCTCAGAACCTAGAACCCTGTTCTCCAGTGGTAAATGCCCCTAATTTATTTCTCCTCCCCCTTTTATAGTCTAAATATATTGAATGTGGGTTAAGAGTATGGTTTTGAATATTTCTCCATTTAACTTGAGGACATAACCTCACGGGATCCTATTTTCATTTCCCTCATTTTGAAGACAGGCATGATTTCACGAGGAGATGGAAGAACACCCAAATTTGAGGGAGCTCTCCAAGTGCATAAATGCTGCAGCAGCGAGAAAACAATGGCCCTCCCTCGACTTCTGCAGGGAAGAGCCAAGATTGGGAACAGCTGTGTTTAAAAGTCTCCTAATTGTTATTTATTCTATCTGTAGATCTGTAGTTCAACAAATGTATGAATAGGACCTTTGCCGATCATATCTCTTTGTTTTGATCAGAACTGCTCTAAATAAAGAGCTGTGGTGTACTGTTTTCTTAAACTCCTACAGCTTTTACCACAATTCAGCCTTCTTCAGCCTCTGTTCATTTCTAAGAAATTGAACCTAGAGTGATAAACAAGTGATGCTTTTTTGAAAAAAATATTTTTTATTGATTTTCAGAGAGTGAGGGAGAGGGAGAGGGAGGGAGAGGAGAGGACAGGGAAAGGGAGAGGGAAAGGGAGAGGAGAGGGAGGGAGAGAGAGGGAGGAGGAGAGGGTGAGGGAGGGAGAGAGAGAAGGAGGGAGGGAGGGAGGGAGGGAGGGAGGGAGGGAGAGAGAGAGAGAGAGAGAGAGAGAGAGAGAGAGAGAGAGAGAGAGAGAGAAACATCAATGTGAGAGCAAAACATTGATTGACTGCCTCCTGCATGCCCCTTAGCAGGGAACAAGCACACAGCCTGGGCATGTGCTCTGATGGGAGTTGAACTGGCAACCTTGCGGTGGTGCACGGGAGGGGCCACACTGGCCTGGGCAACAAGTGATGCTTTTATAAAATCCCTGAGGAACTGCTTCTCAGATTTGTGAACCCCATCATCCCTTCTAAACTTGAGTCACTTATTTTCATGCCTTGTGGACCTCTCTTACAGGCACATGAAGTTCAGCGTGTCCCAAATATTATTCATCAATTTCTCCTTCAGTCTGCCTCTCTTCCAGTAGTTCCTGTCATTAATGGCATTTTTTATGACCCAATGACCAAGCAAGACACCTTGGATCCATCTTTATCTCCTTCTTGGCTTACCTCCAGTGTACATTTGATTACTCCCTTTTCTGAGGTGTATACTCTAGTCAGATCAACCTGTATTTTTCTTCTATTAGTGCTGTTGGTAACATAGGGCTGTATCTTTGCATTGATGCTTCTCCTCACAATTCTCATACTCCCGGCCAGTTCATGCTCCTCTGCCCAGAAGTCACAGCCTCAGCAGAGACAGTCCTCCCTGAGCACCCTTCCCAGGAGGATACACTCCCTGCTTTCTCTGGATTACCACGTCCGTCTTTTACTCTAATTCTCATGAAATTATGTGGCAATTTTTCATTTGCAGGTCTGACTCTTCTGCTGGATGATGGCATCTTTGAGGGTTAGTGTTATGTCAGCACAAACACTGAAGATTAAATTTAATAAATTTGAATTTAGAAAAAGATGCGGAGTAGAAGAGGACCCTTTAAATGATGCTTACTATTTCTTGTTTGATCCCATTGAGCCTGTTTTCCTTTTCCCTCCTCACTTGGGAGGAGAAAAACACATAAAAGTTCTATTTCTGTAAAAAAAAAAACAAAACAGCTTGAATACAGACTTTATCAGCAAATGGAATAACTTGGTTGCATCATCAGTGCTCTTCCAAAATGCAGCATAATCAACATCTGTTGACATTAGGAATAGAAAAGAAAACTACCCCAGGCAAATTTCCACTGCTTGTTTATTTATCTTTTAATTCATTACCCAAAGATATGTTTTTTATTGGTTTTAGAGAGAGAGGAAGGGAGAGAGAGAAACATAAATGTGAGAGACAAACATCACAAACATCAATGGGTTGCTTCCTATATGAATCCCAACGTGCCTTGTCCGTGAATCGAACGGGCAACCTTTTGGTGCATGGAATGACACTCTAACCAACTGAGCCTCCGAGCCATGGCTTCACTGTTTTTTAGGTTAAGCTTTCTTCTTTGCAAAATGAGAAAAATACAAATTATGATGAGATATGGAAGCATCTTGTATAGTGTAAGACATTGAGTTCTGACATAGAATAAGTTCCCACTTAATTTTTAGTTGCATATGGATTTATGTATATTTATTAGGCCTGGATTTGATAATCACCCTAGTATTTTGTTTATTTAGTACCAGCTCTGAGTGTATGTGATGTCTCAAGGACTGTTTTCAAAACCTATCTTTAGTTCAGGCTAGCAACATCCTTTTTGGTAATAACAGTGTATGAGTATTATTTCAACTGATGGTTTCGTAAGACGACTGGGTTGAATTTTTTTCTTCTGGTTTAAGAATTTTTTTGGAATATTCATGTTTCTCTCCCATGTTTTGGATATAATTGAGTTAATGGTGTGTTTTTTAGTAACTTGATAATTACTTTTAGCAGTTTTGTTTGGGAGTTTATTTTTGTTTTGACAAGAAATAAGATGTTCCATGGTTAGCATTATTTTGTTTGGAAATTCTGCTGAATTTTTTCTGCATTTCAATTGTCCTTTGGGAAAGGACCCTCTCTCTCTGACATATGCTGGTCCAGATGGGGATAGCATGAGACCTGGGTGGCACTAGGAATATGAGATGGAGAGCATATTACTCTCTTGTACATACCTTTAAGGCACAGGAAAAATAAATCTAAGGCATGAAATATAATTTATGAGTTATAGACAGAGTCCATGACCTGACACTAGTGAAGCGGAAAGCAGCCCACCCTGTGTGTCCTGCCATGTTGACTGGCTCAGGTCAAAGGGAAAGGAAAAGCCCATTGGAGTGAAAGGTTTTTCTCCCTATCGCATTTTCCTTCCTTTCTTGTTTTCTTTTTTGTGTGTTTTATTTTGTTTTTGTCAACCCATTCATTTTTTTTGGGGGGGGGGGGCAAAGCAGAATTTGTAGTTAATGCTATATGGCTGTACAATTTCATTTTGCTTTTCCTCCCATCCAAGTACTAACCAGGCCCGACCCTGCTTAGCTTCCGAGATCAGACGAGATCGGGCGCGTTCAGGGTGGTATGGCCGTAGACGAGTTTTGCTTTTCCTTTAAGGTGGATTTCAACACCATTTTCTGGGAAGAAACCATCCGAGTTTCACACTGCCTCCAAGAAAATGGAGTGTAGCCAGGTATTGTTAGACAGTGGGGGTATTTGACAGTGGCTGCTGCTCGGCCCATTTTAGGGTGAAGGACTGAGAAAGGAGCAGAGCGGACCCAAGAGTAGACAGCGGCCCTCCACTGAGACTTACTTCAAATGGCCCGGTGGGGAAGATGGCGCCACTGCTGTCTACTGACAGCCTCGTTCAAGAGCACTTGATAGTGGAAGGGTTTTTTTTGTGTGTGTGGGAGATGTTAAAATTAGCCTTTGTGTTTCCTATATAAAGAGGTCATCAAACATTCATATCTATGTAATTAAATGAAAATCCAAAGTAAGGGATCGTTGAAATAGGTAGTATACTGATAAGGATGAGCAGTAAAAGATTAGACAGGGAAACTCTCCTCATCCCGGCTCTGCAACTCAGTTTCCCTCCCACAGCGAGTTCTCCTGGAGATATCTGATGGACACACCAGCATGTGTCTGCCCTTCTTAGACACATAGCAGCATAGTTTCATATTGTTCATCCCTTTGCTTTTTTCACCTTACACAATTTCCTAATGTTTTCCAAGTGATTATATGAAGTTTCTCATGCTTAGGCCTGCACAGTGCTCCATTGGATTGATGTATAATTTAACTGGTTTCCTCTTGAGGGACATTTGGGTTGCTTTTTATCTTTGCTTATTACCAAAGGTGCGGGGAAGAAGTAACTATTTTGAGATTTCTCCTCTTAGTTTGTGAACGCTGTCCTAATATAATGTGCTCTGTTGATATGATAAGTAATTTGTTGTAGAAAAAGGAACTATGAAAGATCTCTGTTTCCAAAACAACAAAAATCACATCTGATAAGGCTTATAGGAGAATCAGTAAGGACTCACGGTCCACACAGATGATCTATAAAATGTGCAGCTTCAGTACATCTGTCCAGTGTCTTGCTGCCTCACACCTCCCCCGGATGTATGCATTATGGAATAGTTGAGCACGTGTAAAAGAAACGATGTTGGGTGTTGTGGAACTCGAAGAACGTGGCGTGTGAATAAGGGAGGGGCTGTCGGACATGCAAAGACTTCCTTTGCTGAAAAGGCCAAGCATGATCAAGGTGCTATGAGATGCCTGCAAACTAAGTGACTCTCAGTTAAACCCATAATCCCAATCCAGTGTGGTCAGTGCTATGACTGGGTAAGTGTAGGTCGCTGTGGGTAATAAGTGCTTGGGCACTCCATCTAACTCACCAGGGGCTGGGGGGTGGGCAGAAGAGCTTTACCCAGAGGAAGTGCCTTCCAAACTGAGCTCCAAAAATACATTGGAAGAATATATTGTAGGTTAGCTGAGTGACAGACTAGTGTGGGCCGCCATGCTCTAGGAGAGAAAGCAGCAGCATGCACACAGTCCAGCAGGGCCCATTGGAGAAACTTCGAAGTGTGGCTGTGCAGGGTTAGGGAGAGGAGGCTGGCAAGGTAATCGGGATGGGATGGCCACAGCTCTCTGTAAGTGTTAAGGACTTGGATTTAGGCTACTAGAGGCCTTCTACCAGGTGTAAAAATGACCTCGTTTATATTTTTAAAATCTCATTCTAACTGCCAGGTGGAGAATGACCAGGACAGGGATAGGATTCTCTGTAGGAAGCTGTTGCGGTAATTGCAGTGAGGAGTGCTGATGGCCTGAACTAGGTGATGATGGTGCAGGTAGAACGAAGCAGGTGTTGGAGAGCTTTTACTCAGTGGAATCGATGGGCGTTAGCAGTTGCTGAACGTGGCTATAGAGGCGGAGACACTCAGCCCTCTGGTTGTTGTTCACTTAAAAAAACGTTGTCAACTCTGCATTTAATATATGCATTTCTAGGAACTTTCTCTATTGTTTCTTGTGGATAAACCCTGGAGTAGAATTGCTGAGTGAAAAGAAACAAGATTTTAAGATCTTTTGATAAAGTAGTCAAATTGCCTCCGTAAAAGCTTTACCGATGTATCAGGTCCATTAGCAGTTAGGATGCTGCCATCTCCCCATAGTTTCACCTTCACTGGGCACTATCATTGCTGTGAATCTATACCAGCCTAATAGTCAGAAAAGACGTATCTTTGTTTTAATTTGTTTACTAATTATATTTCTACTAATTGCATATTCATGTTTTTGCTTATTTTTCTCTTCAACCATTTCTCTTATTTCTAAGAGCCCTACAAATATTTTAGTTACCCCTTTTCCTTTGTTGTTGTTGTTGTTGAAACTAGTGTTTCCCTAGTTTGTTGTAACATTCTGTAGTCTGTTATTGTGTTTACTTTTGTTTATGTTGTTTGGTTGGTCAGAAAATTTTTTTTTAATGTAATAAAATGTGTTAAGAAAGTCCTTCTTTAATCCTGGGTTACAGAAGTAGTGGTATTTGTAAAAATATTTACTTTTATTGTCATTTTCTATTTCTATATATTTAATCAATCAAGATTTATTCTTGTGTAAATGTGTTTGTAGGAACCTACCTTTTTAGTTCCCAAAGCTAAGTAAAAAATTCTTTCTGAAACCCAAAATCAGGACACATAGTCTAACAAAGAATTTTTATGCAATTCGTGTGGGGAGGCAGTCTCAGAGATTAGATGTAGAAATACTGGAATTTCTGAGGCACTTGATGTGGCCAAAAGCGTGGAATGTTTGAAATCAGGAGTGTATGGGAAAGTTCAGGCCATAAAATATTGCCCATGGCTTATGTGCTTGCATTTCACTTGAAGTTCAAAGTTGTATTTTCTCTTTGAAAGATGAATTAACAACAAATGAATTTTGAGGTAGAGGTGGCTCAATCTTTGCAAGTTCCTAGGTTCCTTTCTACACAGCATGTCCAAGAGAACCCATTGTCTTGACTGTGGTAGAGGAAATCAGAAGACCACCCAAGATTGTCCAGTCTTGACCCACAGTGCTAAATAAAGCAAAGCCTTAAAGTGACTCAACGAATCTTAGGAAATAAAACACCACAGTCCCTGACATTTATCATTTTGGCAGCAAGATGAACATCTCCTAAACTTTTAGAAGTAATGTAGGTTCCTAATGGAAGTTGAACTTTTTAAACTTTTAATTCTGAAGCGCCGTTGGTTTTGACTGGAAGGAAGCACTGCCCCGTTCTGCCTCTTTAGGAGTTCTTCACAGACAGGCCTGGTGACGGGACTGTGTGCGTGCCTGGCTCAGGGCTGTGCATTGTGCATTGACATGCAGCATTGGCTCTGCAGGGAAGCCTTGCTGCCCGGTAAATGCTGTTTGCAAGAGTGTGAGGTGGGGTTCTGTGGCTTTTAGGCCACCCAGCATGTCGTGTGTGTCTGTTTGATAAACTCTGTGGTTTGTCTCCTCTCTGTGTTTTTACAAATTTGTTTTTTAAAAAGAAAAAAAAGCACGCAAGCAAACAAGGGTGATACGTTAAATGTTTATCATTTACATGAGTTCGTGGGCAATCTAAGTGTAATTGCATTTCTGAAAGAACAAAAGGTTGTTTTCCTGGTATTTTTTTTAAGTGATTAGATTTTTTAAGGCTAAGGCTAAGAATATTAACTGTGAAAGTAAATATGACTTCATACATACTTTTTTTTTTTTTAACCAGGCTAAGTAATATCTTTTGAAAAAGCTAGGCTATACTTGATTATCCTTTGTGTATCAGAAATCTGGAAAAGAATAAGTGTTGGAGGTCATCCTTTTTTCTTTTTATGGGAAGTTGTTCTTCCAATTTATTTTTTATTTTTTATTTTTTTATGGCACAGATTTACATTATCTCTTAAATCTTATCTTTATGGTTCCAGGTTTCCAGTCTTAGCACTATTGACATTTTGGGTGGGAAAATTCTTTGCTATATAGGGGCTGGCCTTTGTATTATAGGATGTTTAGCAGCATCCCTGGTCTGTACTCACTAGATGACAATTGCACTCCCCCCTCCTACCCCCCCCTCCCCAGCCATGACAATTTAAATATGTTCTCTGACTCTGAGAAGTGTCGCCTTGGGAGTACATAACTCCTGGTTAAGAACCACAGGAATCATCAGTGCAGAGAAGATAGAATTAGTTGGACCAGGATTATTTTTATATTTAAATATCAATATATTTTTATTGCTTTCAGAGAGGAAAGTAGAGGGAGAGAGTAGCATCAATGATGAGAGGGAATCATTGATTGGCTGCCTCCTGCAAGCGTCTACTGGGGAACGATCCTGCAAGCGTCTACTGGGGATCGATCCTGTAACCCAGGCATGTGCCCTGACCAGGAATGGAACCATGACCTCCTGGTTCATAAGTCAATGCTCAACCATTGACCCACACCAGCCAGGCTGGATCAGGATTTATATTTGATTCATCTGTCCTCTACTTTCAAGTCAGGTAGTTGACTCCAGGGCACTACTAACAGGCTGTTGGAAGGAACCCTGCAAGTAAATTGCAGTGGAAATACAATCAAATTTCATAGCACCAAAAGTCCCTAACTAAATGTGTTATATTGAAAATGAAATCGGTGAACTGAGACTGAGGATGGGCTTGAGAACATGGGAGGTTATTTTCTAGGCCAGTCTAGGGAAACTTATCTGATATAGGCCTCGATTGATTCCAGGCGAAGGGCAGGAATCCTATGGCACTTCTATGTGAATCAGTTATGGTTGTTAAATGTAGTTCTTTACTGTGCTAATGACATAAATCAAAGAACAGAAGGCTTCTTTCCAAAAACATCCGCCTGGCCTTCTAGGCTTGCCGGCTTCGCAGGATTTGCAGACTGTGGCCTTCTGTGGATGGTTGACCTATTCAGAGGAAACACCCACCTGCTGTGGAAAATCTGGAAAATCAACCAAAGCCTGTAACAAAACCCTCACTTGACTACGTGTTTTAATGACTACAAGGGACACACATAGACATTAGTGGCGTGTGTTTCCCTCGCACATGGTTCAGTTTCCTTCTCACCGTTGCTGATTTGTAGAGAGGCCTCTTCCTTTTCGTGAACACTACAGTACAGACAAGACAAAAGAGCCATGTCACAGATTCGGTCTCTAGCAGAGAGTGTTATACTTGCATTAATTTTGCATAACAGGTTGCGGTTTTTTATTGGATTTTTAAATGAAAAATTGGTCTGAAAGGTGGCAACTGATATGTAATTGGATGTTCCCACATTAAGATGGACTTACTTGTCTTACATCATTTTTAGGACTGCTTTCAAGCATAACTGCCTCTATAATGTGATTGTATCGATTCAATGTTAAAAATATATTCTTATTAATTACTTAAGTGGAGTGAGTTATAAATCTCCTGCCAGAAGCATTGCTTTGCTTTATGTTAGGCAAGCAGTTAATCATGTTTGGATTTTTTTTTTTTTTTTTTTAAGTTTTGATGATTTTACAAAGCTTTTGGATAATTAGATTAAGATAAACTGTTTCTGCACTGTATAAAAATGCCTTTTAATGCACTTTTAAAGGACTATAAAATAATAATTAGAACTTAAAATTATAGTCAACTTTCAGTGATGACTTCAGTGATCATTGCCAATCGAGGGCATAAGAGGTATTCTAAAGAACAAGAAAGCATTTGGAAAGAAACGCAAGAAGCCTAGCCTTCTGAATTCTCTCTCTGCCCAGTGAGAGGTGCCATCTACAGTGGGAGGTGACTGGCCAGTAGAATGGGAAGCCACGGCCTTGGAGAAAGCAATCTACCTGTGTGTTAACATCTTTTCCCTAGCAGATTTTGATTGGCCCTTGTCTGAATGTATTTCTGTATGAAACCAGGAAATAGTAGCCCATTTTTTGTTACATACATAGTGCAAGGTCACCCTTAAAAGCAGGTTAAATGATGTAAGACAAGTAAGGGGTAATGGCTATCATCAATCTCCCCCCCCCCCCCCCCCCCTTTTTTTTTTTAAAGTAATATGAGTTTCCTGTAAATGTTGAAGATTAAGCCCTTATTGGTGATAATATTGGCAAATATGTTCTCCCATGCTGTGGGCTTTCTTGTTGTTTTGTTGATGGGTGTTTTTTGTTTGTTTGTTTGTTTTTGCTGTGAAAAAGCTTTTTATTTTGATGTAGTTCCATTTGTTTATTTTCTCTTTAGTTTCCATTGCCCCAGGAGCAGTATCAGTGAAGAAACTGCTTTGGCATGTTTCTGAGATTTTGCTGCCTATGTATTCCCCTAGTATTTTTATGGTTTTCCATCTTATGTTTAAGTCCTTTATCCATTTTGAGATTATTTTTGTGTATGGTGTAAGTTGGTGGTCTAGTTTCATTTTTTTGCATGTATCTGTCTAATTTTCCCAATACCATTTATTGTTGACTCCATTGTATGTTCATTCCTCCTTTGTCAAATATTATTTGAGCATAGTGACTGGGTTGATTTCTGGGATCAAAAGACCTATAAGCATAAAACTAAAGGACACTGAAAAAAGAAATAGAGGAAGACATAAAAAGATGGAAGAACATACCGTGTTCATGGATTGGTAGAACAACATCATTAAAATATCCATACTACCTAAGCAATCTATACATTCAACGCACCCCCCATTAAAATATCAACAACATATTTCGCAGATCTAGAACGAACTTTCCAAGAATTCATCTGGAATAAAAAAAAGACCCTGAATAGCAGCAGCAATCCTGAGAAAGAAGAATAAAGTAGGAGGGATCTCAATACCAAATATCAAGCTGTATTACAAAGCCACTGTTCTCAAAACAGCCTGGTACTGGCACCAGAACAGACATATAGATTAATGGAACAGACCTGAGTTCTTGATGGCAAGTGTTTACGTTCACTTTACTGCTCTCATATTTGTGCCTAAAACAATGACAGCCAACACTGTCACTCTGAAAATTAGAGCCAAAGAATTCGGCAACATGAGGAAAATTATAGACAAATGTTTGAGTTAAACACTTAGTCCTGTCTCTAGCTTTTATTCAATTTTAAAACTTATTAGCAGCTAGCTATATGGTTTGTTTGAAGCACCTTGCCTTGTCTCTGTCTAAACAGAAAATTAGGAATTTTATGTGAGTCCATGTTTGATGTTTTATCTTCCTGAAAATGAGCTAAGGCCCTTTCATGCCTGTGCAAATGTCGAAGATACAGTTCTCACTGTAGATTGCACATGTTTTCTTTTAGGGCAGTAGTCTGAGAGTTGTTGACATTTGGATAGATTCAAACTACCACTGTTTAGTCTTTCAGAATTTCTAGGTTTGTTGACTTAGAAACAAATATAAATCTTTGGCCTGTGGATTTTTAATTTTAAATGCTTATGAAAGGTCTATTGGTTGGGTTTATTGGGGCATGGGACTAATGAGGCTGAAGTCATGAGTTTGAGCTCTGTATCTATTGTAGTTCTTAGCTTTGCCAAATTCCAGGATTATACAGAGTTGGGCAAAAGTGAGTTTATAAATTAATAATACAAATCAATAATTATAAATAATACAAATCAGTAATTATAAATAATAACGCAAGAATAAGCTCTGTATTTTGTGTACACACAATCTAAACCTACTTTTGCCCCACCTGTATTTCATTGTCTCTAATGAGGTGGACTTCAGGGGCCAGGTCCAAAGAGAGCAACATTTTATTATGCAGATATTTTTGTCTGTTGTCCTGTGCATACAGCAGCAGATCACGGACACATAAATAAATGAGAAAACTATCAGATAAGTACATGCACATCACTGAAATTGGAAGAAGCAATCAGCAGGTAGTTATTCTAGAATAAAACCAATTAAGACGCATTAGGCCTCTGTGGGAGAAAAGAGTTGTAGAGCCTCTGAATACAAAAGTCCAGGGTCTGTTTACACCACACAGGATATCGGGGACAGCTTTTGCTAGGGTGACACTTTTGTTATTTCCACTCCATCTGTTTCCCTGCAAAGTAACATATTTCAGAAAACCTCAGAAAAATGTTTGTTTCCAGACACTATGGAAGGAAAGGAAACTGAGTGACTTTTCCATTTGCAGGACCAGGGGAAAGCAGAAGGAATACCCAAACTTGTGAGTGGTGGGTGGTACCTGAGTGGTGGGTGGTACCTGAGTGGTGGGTGGTACCTGAGGCCTCCTTGTGAGTGGTGGGTGGTACCTGAGGCCTTCAGGTCAGAACACAAAGATTCATACTATCACAACACAACATTCCTAATTGAGACAGTGGCATTCAAAATGTGTGATTTGAGGGAAACTGTGGAGGCTGAGAAAAGGGTTCATTACATGACAGGACGATAGGGAACGGCTGGGTTACCTCCCTGTGCACAGCACCTGGGCAGCACCCTCCTCCGCCCTCCCCATCAGGGGGTGAGATGTCCCTCTGCTGACCCCGCTCCCCCATCCGCCCGCATCATCTCTCTGGCCCTTGCCTCATCTTCAAGAGCTTTCTCTAGACTGACTTTTCCTACAGCCTCTGAACATGCCCACCTCTCTCACATCCTACACCACACCTTAGGGCACTATCCTCTCTTTGGTTTCCCTCCTTGTCAGTTTCATTTCAAGAGAAATCAACTCTCCCTTCTACCATCTCTCTCCCAGGGTTCCCCCTAACTGCATAATCTTACATTTGCTTTTGCAAAAGCTTCAGTTAAGTTCCATGTTGTAAAATGTCGACCTTTTAAAAAAGGCCTTAGCCTGAGGTGTAGGGGTCTACTGTAAACTAAACGAGTGACATCGGACAAGTTATTCAACCTCTCTGAGCCTTGCAGCATAAAATGGGGTGATCACAGTTTCTTTTATGGTAAAGACCGATGTGGCAAAAAAAAAACAAAAAAAAAACACCTGTATGTAATATTAGAAAACGACATTAATTATTATAGACCTAATATAATAAAGTATGCAATGCATGGTGCCAGCCCATGGCGGGTAGCAGCTGCTCTCACTTCTGGACAATAGCCGGTGCAGTTACTGCTGCTAGACCAGCGACGGCTTTTGCTTTTGTAGGCCCGTGGTCTTCTTTGTGCTCTGACCCCTTGGCTTCTACGCTGTACACTGTGGTTTGTTTCTGACCTGGCCTGCAGCGTTCAGCCTCGCTGGCCTTTTCCCACTATGAGAGGAAGGGCCTGTCAAGGTTCAGTCCTTGGCCTCCTGTTCTTTCCACCACTTTGCTGTACATTAACACAGTTGTGATTTCCTGCTCTGTGCTCTATGCTATAATGCCTGCTGACATTATCACTGGGATGCCCTGGGTCCCCTTCACTCATAGCATATAAATCCATCAGTCCTGGCCAGCTGGCTCAGTTGGTTAGAGTGTAGTCCTGGACACCACAAGGTTGCAAGTTCCATCCCCATTCAGGGCACATATGGGAGGCAAATGATCGATGCTTATCTCTCACATCAATGGTGTTCGTTCTCTCTCTCTCTCTCTCTCTCTCTCTCTCTCTCTCATCAATAAACATCTCCTTGGGTGAGGATTAAAAGCAAGCTCATCACCTCTCATCACCTCTCAATTCCACTGTTGCCTCTTAAGTATTCTTTTTTTCTTTCTTCTGTTTTTCTTAAATGTAGTTGCCACCTAGGCAGAATGATTTCTGAAAAAGGCAAATCAGAGTATTTGCCACCATGACACCCAAGGCCCCCTTTCTTCCACCTGCCCTCTACTCAGCATCCCACTCATTGTCCCTTCCCACGTCACAGTAAACGCTCTGATCACACCCAATGCCAGCAGGTCCACTGAACAGGCTGCGCATTGTTTTGCCTCCGAGCCTCGTGATGTTTGCCCTGCTTGGAATACTTACTTCACTTAGGTTACCCTCCCCACAGACGTCATCTCCCTGGCCCCTCTCTGACTCCTGGCTGGGCTGAGGGCCCCTCTGCCCTCCCACAGGACCCGTCTATTTCTTTGGCTGTAATTATGACCCATTTAAAAAAAAATTAAATGAAACTGTATAGAATGGATTAAAAGAAAACGCTGTTTCGCATGTTTGTGTGTAAGTGCACACAGGGTTTCTGGGGAGACTGAAGGTCTTATTCAGGGTCCAGCACAGGTTTGCCATGCTCTACTGAAATTATGCTTGGGTTTCCCCTTAAGAGCTGAATCCCCTTAGGAGCAAGGACTGTTCTTGTCCATTTGCCCTAATGCTCAGCAAAGTATGCAGTCAAATAAAATTCTTGCTAATTCTCATAGAAGTAGCGGTGAGAGAAAATAATAGCTGACATGAATTCTCAGGAAGAACTAAGTGACGGTGTGCCAAATGAGCCTCCTGTCCTGTGGCCCCGTGGAGTCGTATGTCGGAAATTTAAGTGAGAATCAGCCTTGGCGAGGACCTTGTTCTCTTTTGTCCAAGTGCCCCTGAGCAGCTGCTGTGATTCTTTAGGAGGAGAAGCAGCTCCCTTATTTCTTTACAGAAGCTGAGCTCCTATCACAGCAGCCTGTGAGATGGCTTTCCTGCAGCCAGGGCGGGAGAGGAAGGAAGGGGCGGGCAGGTGAATGGTTCCATGTAGCCTTTCCTTACATTTTCCTGCGGACAGACCAGAAAACACGCCCCGGAGGAAGAGTGCATCCTCCCCTCCCAGGGCCCATGGAGCTTGTTCTCACAACGGCCGTGCAGAGCTGGAGCTGCGGGGCGCCTGCTCATGGTCCCATGGTCCCATGCTCCCCTCTTTGCCGTTCTCATCCTGGCAGGGAGCCCGGCATGGCTTGTCTCACGTGCCACTTGTCCATTCTTCTGGCTTATTCTATCTTTTTCAGGCACCTTTTCTTTCAAATTCAGTATTTATTCTCAGTACTTTTACCGCTTCCTCTCATTTTCATCACCTGTCTTCTCTCGGTGTCTTATCTTCCCCATTTTATCCCATCCCTCACTGTCATCTCCTCACAAGCAAAGAACAAAAGCAACTAAACAAAACCTGTAAAGAACAGTGTCATCAGATCACCTCCACTTTATTTGGGCACCTCCACTTAATAAGTGGAAAGGAATTTTGTTTTAGTGCCATGGGCCACATGTTAAAAATGACAGTGGTCCTGAAGGGCCTTGCTTATCTCTGTCTTCGCAGGGCAACATGGTGCCAGGCAGAGAATGGAGAGCTCAGTAATAGTTTGCTGAATCAATAAGTATTAAGTATGATGCTACAACTACTTTTTGGTTGATTTGCCCCTAAGCATTTCCCTGTTCTCTCTTTCATGCCCCTGTCTGCCTCCTTCTTTCAAATATTATTATTGGTACTTTGTTTTATAATCCTGACATAAATGACTTTGACAGAAATGACAGTCTTGGCAGGTTTGATAAAACTAAAAATACCAGCTGAATAATAAAATACCAGCTGAATAATATGCTTGCACTCGTTGAGGTCAGACACTTCCTTTGTGCAAAGTTGATTCTCTGAGGCTTAATGAGTTATTAACTGTGAGAGGAGTTGTCCTCTGTGCCAGGTCTGAAACGCTTCCATTGACAGATTACCTCACCAGGGTTGCACTGGGTACAAGGAGAGCCAGCTAGGAGAAGTCGCTCCCAGAAGGCCCGATGCGAGCCTATCCTGAAAGCCTTTAGTGTGCGCAGCAAAGTATAAAGGAAATCATTTAAAAAATCTTTCTGGATTGGCAATAGCATTATTGTTTTTCTGATTTTACAGACAGTGTACATTTACTGTAGAAAAATCTGACATAGTAGGAATGTTTAAAAAAAGAAAATGAAAATTATCCACTTTCTTAACTCCTTTTTAGTGTACTTTCATCTAGACTTTTGCACATACATAGAATATATATAATATTTTAATAGATTATTCTAAAATATTGTTTTATTGCCTGCTTGAAAAAAAGCTTAATATAATACCAGATATATATCCATGTAATCAGTGTAGCTCTATGTAATTGTTTTAGTGGTTTCATGGTATTCTATTGTACAGTTATTCCATAATTTTCCAACCAACTACATTTAGGTTTTCTTTTCTTTTCTTTTCTTTCTTTCTTTCTTTCTTTCTTTTTTTTTAGTATTATACAATAAAGAATATTCTACTTAAGGTCTGTGCTAGGTAGCTTGTATTAGACAAATAATCACCTTTGAATTCATGGCTACTATAAAAGGGTAGTATTGAACTTGATGATCTCTTGAGTATCATTCTTAATGTTAGTTTTTATTATCTTTATGGTTTTATGCCTTCAACTCATGGCTTCTGTGGCAGAGGAGCTGTAGACAGTGGTTAAGGGCATGACTGCTATAATCAGTGTGCTTGGATCTAAATTCCTTTATTCCACTTGATAGCTAGTGACTTTGGGCATGTTGTTAACCTTCTTACGTTTCTGCTTCCTAATTTGTAAGCAGAGATATTGATCCTGACATTATAGTGTGGGGAAGATTAAATGAAGGAATGCATGTAAGTGCTCAGGATGGTGTCTTACATGTAATAAGCACTCAACACATGTTAGTTGGTCTTTTTGCTATAACGATTTCTACTTCTAATGCCTTTCTCCATGTATCAGAAGCCTACCCATCATTCAGTGGTGAGCTCAGATGGCTCTCCAACTTTCTACTGGATCAGGTCAAAAACAAGCGTCATTCTTGACACTTGTTATGGGATGAATTTTGTCTCCCCAAAATTCACATATTGGTGTTAACCACCCAAGATTAGTGTATCCAGTGGTACACCCTGTATACTAGGTGCTCAATAAACAGTTATTAGATATGTGTAGATACCAACATCAGGAGTACTTATAATATATAGTCATCCTGTTCCCCTTTCTCTTCCTGTACAAAGCAAACTTACAGACCTTGAGTTCATGGTTCCACTTTATGAATGAGGTAGGGACCTTGATCCATTACTATTTACCCATGACTTCCCTTCCTCTGCTCCACCTTTCCCTCCTTTCTCTCTCTCTCAGAGCTCTTCCCTAGGTGTCTCAAAGAGTTTCATTCTTTCATCCTCACGTTGGATCCCTTTGTTAGCCATCAGATAACTCTCACCAAGTAACGAAAGCAAGAGCAGCACTGGTCCATAAATGTTAGTTGCCAGATGAACCGGGTACATTTATTGGAGCAGCAAGCTTCTTGTCTAGCTTGAGATGCTTTCAGACTTGGATTGCCTTAGTGGAAATACAAAGATTTGAATTAAAGATGGAAAGTTGGCAGGATTGGGATAGAAGAGGAGGGGAACGGTGGTTTGAGTAATGGGAAATGAAAAGCAAAAGGAGGCAGAGAGCCCAAGTCTTGTTCCCAGCTTTCCCAGCTCCTCATGGGCCTAGAGGGCCCATTGGAATTCCAGCAGAAGAGGCTGTCTCTTCATTCCCCTTCAGTTAGCACTGCTTTTCTTCACGTACCAGACTGCATAGGAGGATCAAAGTAAAAGTTTATAAAATTATTTTATGGGATTTAAATTCTTTTCCCTTTGGTTTAATTACTAGCATTTCAACAGTAATTTCCCCATTTCTAAAACGTTCCTGGGTACATTATTTCAGCTGCATTATGGACTAACTAGGCACCTCTGGGTTGGTCTGAGAGCTAAGCACTGTTTACATGGTAGGTGTGTGGGAGGATGAATTTGGAGCTGCAGACAACTGATTTACATAGAAACTTTGGGAATACAACTTAGTGGTGGGCTGATCTAAATTTCTTATTACTGATTTAAATTTTATTTTTTTGGTTTTTAGTTTTGGTTTCACAATTTGTCTGGGCCAGTGGTCGGCAAACTCATTAGTCAGCAGAGCGGCAAACCACCGCTCACGAGCTGCGTGTGGCTCTCGAGCCGCAGTTTGCCGACCGCTGGCCTAGTCCATAAGTGGAACCCATTGTGGCTTTTCTTATAAATTTTATATTTACTCTGTGGAGCAGATCAAAAAGTTAAAAAGAAGTTGTAAGTCCTGTCATCAATAATTTTAACTATATAATAATATTTTAAAATGATTACTAGTTCTTTATGTTCTGCCTTTAAATCACATAATAGTGAAGTAGATGGGGTTTTTATATTCATTTTCTGATATTAGAAGAGTAAATGAATACAAGATTAGATATTTATCCTTATGGATCATCATTGTTTTGTATAGGAGCTTAAACAAAATTGCTAAAAGAGCAGTCAATAAATATTTTCTTTAAACTCTCACTTTTGTGATATTAAGATGTGAGTTCCATAGGAGAAGGGTTGGTGTCTTTGTCCCTAGAACCCCACTCAGTAAATGGTGCTGAAGCAATCACAGTTTATATCGAGGCAGCCAGAGCAACGGCCACTTGCAAAGCTTTTGGCTACATATTTGTCTGGTACTTTTGACCTTTGAAGGACAATTCATTACATCCATGGGAAGAAGTATTTTTAAAAACAAGATATCCTCTGCTTTTAAATGGTTTTTATCTCGTTTTTTAAATTATTCCAAATAATTATAAAAATTAATTCCAAGTCAGAGTGCAAAGGATTTTTGCCATCAAAATGTTAAGTTACCCCAATGACTGGCAAGATTAAAAAACCCTGTGCCGCCCCTCTCCCTCCCGGCCACCTAGAAAGCCCTTCATTCCTTTCTCTTCAGAAAATTCTAATCAATAAAATTGCTGGTCAAGGGTATTTCTCCAATTGCAAAAAAACTCATTTCTTAAAATTTGGCATCTAAGAGGAAGTTAATTTGGTAGTTAATTATGGTTAGTATGATATCAATAATTGTTTCCTTGTTTTAATAAACTGGCTTATTTGATTCATTAATGATTACTTGTTAGGATGAATAAGTAAATGCATGCATTTTAATTCTTTCTTTCTAAGTCACCCAGCACACATTTATGTAGAATTGTTCAGCTTTAAAAAAAAAACAAAAAAAAAAACCCCACCATTTTGACTTAAATACTAATGTTTATATCACCATTACTCATAATACTCCAAAATTGTAAACAACCCAAATAGCCATTAACTGATGAATGGGTGAATAAGATATGGTACATCCATACCATGTAATACTGATTGGCAATAAAGAGAACGTACTGATACGTGCTACAACATGGAACAACTTTGAAAGCATTATATGCTAAGTGAAAGAAACCAGTCACAAAAGGCCACATATATTTATATGTCCACTTATATGAAATGTCAAGATGGGCAAGTTTTTGGTAACAGAAAGTAGATTTGTGATTGCTTACATTTGGGACTGGGCTTTGGAGGGCAAGGGGATTTTTCTTTTTAGGGTAGTGAAAATGTTCTAAAATCAATTATAGTGATGGTTGTGCACCGCTGATTATCCTAAAAGTCAGTGAATTGTAAACTGTACATAGATGAATTGTAAGCTATGTGAATTGTATTTTCACTAAAAAAACCTTCTTGTTTTAATTTGCATAGCATGTATAGTTAGATTGATAAATATAATGCATGGTGAGTAAATGAGTTTACTATCCACTGAGGAAGAGTCTCAACATCTCTTTAAAGCTCTGTTCAGGTGAGAATGAATAAAGAACAAATTTCTGATTTCATGAATTTGAAAATATCTTGGGAAACAGATCTCACGGTTTGCACGTGCTGAATTTTTCTTTTCTAAAGTCTGAATGACTATTTGGAATGATCTGCTTAGTTTCATGAAGGTACTGAAAGTATTTTGCTGTTGGTTTTAGAGGTGACATTGCTATGCAGTTTCTCCAGGCCCCTTGTAATATGGTAGTTTGCTATAAACTATGAAAGGCAGGCAGTTCAGGCAATGCAGTTGTTATGTGGATTTGGGAAGTTAAGTCATTTTACTAATTAACTTTGGTATTTGAAGGGGAAATGAGAAATCAGTATGCTGCAAGAGCTCTCAAGAAAATATCTGGTCTTTCTTCCTCTTTGAGATGGAAGAAACATTCTTGGCATAGGGGATTTGAAATTGTGCAGTGTTGTCCAGGAGGACTGTATGAGGGTAACACCCATCTTCTAAGTTGACAGTGTTTATCCTGAAACATTTTACTTTTAATTATTAAATAATTTGTGAATATTTAAAAATATTTTTAGAAAATATTCACACATCACAGATTCAGCTGAAATTGCTTTTGACCACCATCCTATCAATCCCGTTTCTCTCCAGAGAGGAAACTATTGTTATTGATTTGTTAGATCTTGTTCTTGGACTTGGAGGTCTTTTTCTCTGTGTTTCATATATACATATATGTTCCTATAGAAACATATAGTAAGGATGTATGGTTTCTTTAAAAAAAAATCCAACAACATAATAATAGCAATTTATCCTTTTAAAAAACATGTATTGGAGAGCTTTTTATGTCTGTAGGCATAGAGTTCTATACTTTTTATTTGCTGCAGAGCATTTGTTGTATGCATGTACAACAAAAAACATGTAGATACTATAATTTATTTAACTATTTCCTATTGATGATCTTTTAAGTTTTTTCCTAATTTTTGCTATTATGAATTTTATTGCCATTTAGCAATAAAATCCCAGCATATGACTTTCTATGAACATGCATGTGGGAAGCCCTTCTCTAGGGGAGTAAACAGGAGAAAGAATTGCCAGGTGGAAGGTATGCCGATTTTCCATTTCAATACTGCCAAGTTTTCCCTCAGAGGTACCCATGTACCCTCCCACAGCAGTTTCCTTGCGCACTTGCCAACACTTGACATCATCAAACTTTATTTGTGGTTAAAAAAATATCTTCTTGTTTCAATTTGCATTTTCATGAGTATTCATGAGGTTGAACAGATTTTCATGTTTAATGGCTCTTGAGCATCCTCTTATGCAAATTATTCTTGTGTAGCCTTTATCTAATATTTAAATATTAGATACTTTATTTTTTTTCTTATTGATTGGTAGACATTTTTAAATATATTTTATATATTAATGGTCTGTCTCATAAGTGATGTAAATCATTTCTTCTTCCGGAGCTTGTCTTAAAACTATTTATGGTCTCTTTTGTCAGGCAGAAGTTTTAAATTTAGATGTAGTCATATTGATCTCTTTTTGTGCTCAGAAGCCCCTCCATCTTCCTGCTCACTTTAATTCTCTACTGTTGCCATCTTGAAAGTCTTACATTTTTGTTTTGCACTGGGCCCCACAAATTATGTAGTCAGTCCTCCTTTTATGTTATTTTAGGTTTAGTTCTTTAATTACTCTGGACTTTTTCTGTCTGTAAGCAACTGTGAAGAAAAGATTTTTTTAAAAAAATTTTATGCTTTGTCCCAATGGACAGCCGATTATTTCAATACCATTTGTTGAGTAGTTAATGAAATGCCACTTTTATTATATTTTGAATTCTGTTTTATTCATTGGACTCTCTCTGGAGTCTGTGTTCTGTTCTGTGAATATGATTATCTATTTCTGCACCAGTATCATTTTGTTTTAATCAGTGTATCTTCACGATGTTTTTTATTGATATCTGGTAGGGCAAGACTTTTGTTCTTTCTTTTTAAAATTACTTCACCTGTCTTGTATTTTTATGCAGTTGCTTTAATTTTTTGTATCAACATATCCAATTTCTTGCAGATTCCATTTGGTATTTTGTTAGGGATTATATTCAATTTATAAATTAATTTGTAGAAAAATGAAATCTTTATAATATTAAGTCCTCTCATCCAGTGAGGACTTAATATAGCTCTACTTTGATTACTTTATGTCTTTCAGTAAAGTTTTATGTGTTTTTTCAAAACAGTCTTGCATGTGAGGAATTTTCAAATATTTATTTTGAATGGGATTTCTAAGTTTCTCTAATTAATCATTACTAATGTTTATAAAAGCCAATAATTTCTATTTTTCAATTTTTTATTTGACCTTGCTGACATCCTGATAAATCTAACAGTTTGCTAGTTGACTCTTTAAGCTTGATAGTTTTAAAATCTGCAAATAATGACAAATTTTTTTGTCACTTTTACAAATATGTATATCTTTTTTTTCTTGAGATACCACTTTGATTAGTATACAAGTGTTAATCTTAAATTGGGATACTTCTAAAATTTCATCATTACATAAAATAGATTTCCATTTTTAGGTTAAGGAAAATTTCTCATAGATTTCCATTTTTAGGTTAAGGAAAATTTCCACTAGTTTATTAAGAGTCTTATCGTTTGTGTTTTTAATTTTATTATTTTCTATGTAATAACACAATCATATGATTTTTCTATTTTAATCTGTTAATACAGTAATTATCTTTATAAAATTTTCTCTTAAAATTTTCTGAGAAATTGGCTATTTTGTTCACATTATCTAATATATTCATATTGATTATATATTATATGTAATACATATTATATATATATATTGATTTTATATTACCTGAATTAAAAAAAATAGTTCTATTCTTTCCTTTTCCAAATTTATTTTGCCAAGTATTTGTTTTATTTGTCCTTGAAAATTACCAAATCAAGAGAATTCTTGATTTGTCATTCATCTTTCTCTTTTTATATCTTTATTAACTGCTCTTTTCTATGTTTATTGTTTCTCTTTTCCTATCTTCTTGAATTTAAAATTTAAGTGACTCATTTTTTATTGCTCATATTTTCTACATTGGCATCTAAGGCTGTATACATTTTCCTAGTTGCCACTTTTTCAGCAGTTCTTATGATTCATTTTTAAACAGTTGGGGATTTCCATGTTGATTTGTGGTTTGTTTTCATCCTAATAAGGTTTTTGGAAATGAGTTTTAAAATTTCTACATGTGTAAGGTTCTTTTGATTATGCAGATCTGTCAGATTATTTGCCCTGTATATTCCTGTTTGGGGAATGTTTTTGAATGTTCCTTGTGGTCTAATTCAAGTTTACTTCTTTTGTGTATATTGAAGACTAATAACCCTTGCTGAATTTGTATTCCGATACTCTCATCCCTAGTTTTCTGTCCTCGGTTTAATGATTTTTGCTGAGAAAAATATGGTAAAAGTCTCTTCAGGATTACTGCTTTATTAATCAAATATGCTGATATTAAAGGTCAGGAACACTTTTGCAAAAAATAAGAAAAGACACATATCTAGTTTTTAAGTATAAATTCAGTCTAACCTCGGTGCCTGTCAAATCATAAAGAAGTGAAAAGTCACCTACCTTGATGAGACTGTGTTTAACAGAGGATAGATACCTAAGTACTTGATATTGCAAAGATCTCATTTATTATATATCAATATATAAAAGCCTAAGCAATCGGATGACTGAATGACCTGTCAACTGGTTTCAATGATGCACACTGACCATCAGGGGGCAGATGCTCAATGTAGGAGCTTCCTCCAGGTGGTAAGTACACTCCCACAGTGGGAGCGCCGCTTAGCTGACCGACCCATCCCGGCATCTCATCAGCCCAGCAGCAGCCACTCACTCCCTCAGTAGTCTTGCAGGTCCAATCTCTAGAGAATGGGCCAGATAACGATGGGCTGGGGCCATTGGCACAATCCCAACAGCACCACCAGCTTCCTAGAAGTCTGCCTTGGGCACCATGGCTGCTGCTTCTCCCTAGATGCTCCTTAAGGAAGAAATGATATAAAAGTGGCTGCTAGGTGGCTCCCGACAGCCAGCACAAATGTCAGCGGGATGGATCTGGATCCTGGGCCGTTAAGGGCATCCCACTGCCCACCTGGATGGCCAGTCATGTCCCAGCTCCTCACCAACCCCTCTCAGAGAGGCCGCATGCAGGGCTTCTGGCTGGCTAGCATCGCTGCTGGGCGCGAGCCTCTCCCAATCTGGACTGTCTGGGTGTGAGCCCGTGGCAGGTGCACCGGGGCCAGGATGAGTGGGAGCTACAGGCCAGAGCAGGAGGTGGTGTTGCACTGCTGGTTTTAGCCCCATCCCCATAGGCCACCCCAAGGAATCCCACCTGTGCATGAATTCATGCACCAGGCCTCTAGTTATAAAATAAAGAACATGTTCTAACCACTCTCAGGACTCTCTCCAATCTAACTGAATTCTCAGAGGAACAAACAAATATGCTTTTCTGCATAATCCTATATAATGAAAGGGTAATATGCAAATTGACTGAACAGTGGAATGACCAATCCCTATGACACATACTGCCCACCAGGGGGCAGATGCTTTTGAATGATGGTATGCATAGTTATATTTTATTATTTATATTGGCTATGTTTTCAAAATGTTTACAGTGATAATTTATTTAATAATAAAATATGTGTCTCTGGAGACATCTTTCATCAAATACTTTATTTTGGTTAGTATGTATGTTATCTAAAATCAGGTGAGTATTAATTAGAATATCTAGCTTTTAAGGCACAAGTGTTTTCAGTAATTATGGCAGATTTAATCTAAAATATACCCAATGAAGTTTAAATTAAATAATATCTAATGGACAAAGAGTAAAAAGACATATTTTTAGTTGGAGAGTGTGAAGGAGGAAATAGATGTTCTTATCTGCTGGTGGTAGTATTTGTTACACACCTACATGTGTCTAAATTTTGAATACTTGTATTCTTTGACCCAAAGAGGCAAGCCTACAGCAATTATAAAAGGAAAAAAGAATTTCACTGAGTACTGTTTATAATAGTGAAAAATTTGGAAGAAAAAAATTCTAATATCCATCAGTATGGAACTTGTCAAATATATTGTGTTATATCTAAACAAGGAACCATTATATAAGCCATTTACCTAAATGACATTGAAAAATGCCCGAGATATACTTTTAAGTTAATGAAACTCGTTGCAAAATACTATGTATAAATGATCTCATTTTATTAAAAAAGAGGTATGTGTATGTACACATATATACACACGCCCACATGTATTTGTACATACATTAAAATTATTTTTGGAGAAATATGTGTGATAGTTAACAGTACCTACCTGGGCAGTGAGCCAAATGCAGAACATGGGCAGCTTCACTTCATATATTGCTATAATTTGGATTTTTATAATAAGCATGAGTTATTTTAAACAAATTTTGATAAAAATAAATTTCAAAAAGTAAAAAATGATACGGCTGCAATCAGATACTACTTATGAATTTCCTTTCTGTGTATGGCAGTGACCTAGCGGTGTAATTAGCCTGTGAAGCAGAGTCACTGCCCTGGAGGCTTGTCCTGTGAGATTCTTTTTCACAGGTAAACAAGGTTCACGTAATTATTTTTAATGGGGAGTAACATGATAATTAATTTGCTAGAAATCAAATAACTTAAATGTAGTAATTAAAAAAACATTTTGTAGTTGATGTAAAATATCACATTAGTTAAGTGTAAAAATGTAGTGATTTAATATTTGTATACATTGCAAAATGGTCACAATACTCCAGTTAGCATTTGTCACCATACATAACAATTTAGGAATTTTTTATTTCAGTGAACTAGTGCCAATTTTATGGACATTTATCCTACACTTCCAGGTAATCCCAAGATGGATATTTAACTTGTCTGAGGAATGAATTAGGTGGGTAAAATTAGTAACATTAGTGCAAACTTAAAACAAAGCCATAGGAGTTCCTGTGAAATATAATAAAACGTATATGTTTACACCATTGTATCTTTTATACTAGACATAATATAAATCTATGGAGGCGGTAAATAATTCTTCAGATGATTTTAAATTTACGGATCACAAGTATCATCGAAAATTAAAAAGATCCTAGCAAATATTTAAATTTTGAGTTGATTTCCCATTTTCCTTTACTGCAGTGTACCTGATGAACTTTAAAATACCTGTTAATTCATACAGGATTAAGCAATAATTTTCACCCAGTGGCATTTTATTTCTTGAGCAATACTGTCATCCCTTTAACTGTGTGGTTTTCCAAGCCAACCTTTGAAAATAATGAGCAATAAGCCACTAATTGTAGGTAATTATGAAGCTACATGTTAAAACAGTGTAAAAGTGTCACATTAACACAGCTTACATACTCAAGTATCTGAATGTTTTTATGTCTTATTTCTGGTATCTGAAAATGTCCTTTGTTTATAGTAAATGTGGGTGCAGTGTTCAAAATAAAACTGTAATAAAGCAAATTAAAAATGCAAGCAGTAGTTGCAAAAATAATTCTGTTTGCAATTTGTTCCCTAAAACTTACTTCATAGGGTAAGCCATTGTTATCTTTAGGACCAATTGAAATGAGTGATATGTTGAATGTTGCATTAAATCCCTGATACAAAGATTATAAAGAAAAAAAAAAAGCTACTGGCCTAAAATAATGATGTCAAATTCTTTTATATAAAAAGTAAAGTCACTGGGTAGTTGTGCAAGACTTCCACTTTTAATTACTAATAAGCTCATGCATTAGGTTTTATCTTACTCTATTTTGCATCTCTAAGCTTCACCTAAGCTGGTAATTACTTTTCATTAAGTATTTGTTTAATAGACTTCAGAATGCACACCTATGGCAGGAGCAATGGTGGAAGCTAGGTTTTGGGAACTGCAGGATGAGACTTCTGTTCACTTTAGCTTTGTGCCCAGTTCCCCCCACCCCATCTGCCATCAGTAGACACTGTGACTACTGTAGACCTTTCCTCCTAACTCCTCCCCCCTTTATTGGGATTAGATATATTTGTACTGTTTTTCACTATGAAAGCTTATCTCTGTATTTGTCTTGTCAGCCTCAGACTATCTTTGACTTTATATTTCTCTTCCCACTTCCCATCCAAATGCAGAGAAAGTCCTCTCCTGGGTTGACCCCTGCACCTGCACCTGATGGCATCACTCCTGTCCACGTCAGCTCTTACCTCCACGTTTATCCCCCTCCTCCTACAATCTTCCTTCCATCCCTCTGAACTCAACCACACACCTCACCTCGCCATCATAAGATCTGTGCCTTTTGATTCCTGTTCCTTTTTGCTCCTTTTTAGTATGAAACATTGATGAGCAGTTCATGTCCGCCATCTCCCAGATTCTCCAAACTGATTTTTATTTCCACCAATCTACTCAACAACTTCTTTGTTTATGTTGCAAAATCTAAAAGTCTCCTGTTCATTATTTCTTGCTTTGGCCTTTCATGAGAGTTTTTTTTTCCCTCCTGTTTCCCCCCCCCCCCCCCCCCCCCCCCCCCCCCCTCCCCTCACATTATCCATCAGAATTCTACCCAGGTTGCTTTGCTCCTTACTTTTCTTCTGTTGTCTGACAGTGGGCATTCATTACAGCTCTGCCTCAGGTCCACACTCTGTCCATGTTTTCTCCCTGGGAGAGCTGTCATAAGCCGTAGGTAGCACCTCTTGTCAATGGCTTCTTCAGCATAGTCCTTTCGTTGAATATTTACCACGCTCTCCATACTGTATCCCGCCTGTGTTCAGAGCTTTCTCAGGTAGATGTCTCATTACAGTGTTCTTTTCATCTTGAAAACCTGTGATTCTTTGGGTACAAAGAAAGTTATCTTCTCCATAAAGCTAGTTAATTTATAAAAATTCTTTGTTTCAACACTCCAATGGAATAGCTGTTGACTGTGTATTTATTGAGTGAATTATTTCCCATCACTTTACATGGTATTTCCGCATACCCCCCCCCAATTAAATTAGAGCGAGATGATTTTAAACCAGCATATCCTAGAACATAGGTCCTATGGTACTTACTCCTCAGCATTCAGAGTTTCTGTGATTTGCCTCAGTTAACCTTTGTAGCTTTAGCTCTTACTGTTCCCCTCCCATAGCTTGCACTCAGTCCACACTAAGCTTACTGCCCTTCACACTCACCTTCCGAGCATTTCCATGCTTATGATCTTCCTTTCACTCGAAATGCCCTTTCTTGCAGTTTTTACCCATTTGGATTCATTATTCAATAGATGATAAGCTCAGGTGCCTATCCAGGACCCCGTGCTCCCCGTATTCAGAACATCTCAGCCCTTTCATAGCCTCTCTTAATATACTTACTGCTTCTGTATTGATTTTTTAAATTTTTTTTATTTTTGAGAGTATTACAAATGCCCTCTTTGTTTCCCCCCAATGCCCCTCTTCACCCAATTCCCACCTCACCCCAGACCTTTTTCACCCTACTGTCTGTGTCCATTAGTAACATCTTTGGTTAATCTCTTCCCACACTCTCCCCCACACCTCCTTCTCTCTGAGATTTGTCAGTCTGTTGCATGCTTCCATGTCTTGATTCTGTTTTATTCACCAGTTTTTGTTCATTCCATTTCTTGTTTATTTATTTTTATTTTTAGATTCGATTGTTGATAGTTATGTATTTGTTGCCATTTTATTGTTCATATTTTTAATCTCTTTTTCTTCCTTCTCCTCCTCCTTCTACCCATCCTCCACCACCTCCTCCTCCTCTTCCTCCTTCTCTTATTTCTCTTCCTCCTTCTCTTCTTCAATAATAACCTCCAACATTTCATATAATACTGGTTTGGTGGAGATGAACTCCTTTAGCTTTTTCTTGTTTGTAAGGCTCTTTATCTGAACCTCAAGTCTAAATAAGAGCTTTGCTAGGTAGAATAATCTTGGTTGTAGATCCTTTGAATATTTCTTGACACACCCTCTGACCTGCAAAGTTTTTGATAAGAAATCAGTTCACAATTGTATGGGCACTCCCTTCTAGGTAACTAACTCCTTTTTTCTTACTACTATTAAGATTCTTTGTCTTTAAACCTTGGCATTTTAATTATGATGTGTCTTAGGATGGGCCTCTGGGTTCCTTGTGTTTGGAATTCTCTGTGTTTCCTGGACTTTTAAGTTTATTTCTTTCACCAAGTAGGGGAAGTTTGCTGTCATTATTTCTTCAAATAGGTTTTCAATATCTTGCTTTCTCTCATCTCCTTCTGGCACCCCTGTAATGGGAATGTTGGTACACTTAAAGTTGTCCCAGAGGCTCCTTACACTTTTTTCATAGTTTGGGATTCCTTTTTCTTTTTGCTCTTTTGATTGTTTTTTGCTTCCTTGTACTCCATTGTTTTGATCCTCAGAATCCTCTACTTTACTGTTGAATCCTTGTAAATTGTTCTTTATTTCTGTTGGTGTATGCTTAATTTCTGACTGGTCCTTTTTCATTTCTTTAATGTTCTCACCAAGGTTCTTGAAAGTCTCATGAAGATCCTTAAGTAACATTATAACAGTGTTTTTGAACTCTGTATCCAGTAGTTTTCTCACTTCCATTTCTTTCATTTGTGACATGTTTGTCTCTGCTTCCCTGTGTTTGTTTCTATGGATTAGGTGGAGCTACTATATCTTCTGGAATTGGTAGTGGCCTTGTGTAGTAGCTGTCCTGTAGAGCCCAGTGGCTCAGCCTCCACAGACACCTGAGCTGGTCACTCCAGGTACACTCCTGTATGGGTTGTGTATAGTCTCGTATTTGAGCCTTGATTGCTTTTGGCATCTCTAAGAGTTGACCTCTAGGCCAATTGCCTGTGAGGACCAGCTGCAGCTACCGTGGGAGAGCTGCTGTTCAGGAGGTGAGGCCCAGCTGTGAAGTAAGGCAGGCTGGTGCTGGTGCTGGGTCTTGGGTCTTTTATTGATATATTTGGGGCATGATGTCACCAGGTGCAGCTTGTTTGAGAGATTTTAGCAAAGCCTGTAGCCAAAGTTTGAGGCCATTTATATGGAAAAGCTGCTGTGGGGCTGCAAATAGGATGGGGCGGGGCCTCAGGGAGTTGCCAGGCCAGAAAAAACAGTGTGGACCACGCTGATGGAGACTAGGATATGGCTGTCAGTCAGCCCTGGAACATGACCCCTGGAAGCACCCCTGCCTGAAAGAAAGCTGCCCCCAAGTTTCTGCCCTGACGGCAGACAATCCAATTCTTCTTCATGTGTGTCTGTATCCCCCAAAGCTTCCCGGTGCTGGGAGTCCAGGTAAATTTGCATATTAGCCCTTTAAATGGGACACCTGTGTCTCCAGCAGCCTCTGTGTCACTCAGCCACAGTCCCCACTGGTTCCTACAGCCTGGAGTTGCAGGAACTTCTCTTCCCAGCTCTGCAACCCTGGGCTGGGGCTGGTGTAGGGCTGGGGCCCCTTGCTCCTCTTGGGAAGCCTCTGCATACACGATCTCCCTCTTAAAAAAGCAGCACACCTGGGTGTTGGACCAGCCCGTTCGGTGCTCCATCCCTCCTATCCGTGTCAATGTACTTCCCTCTGTACTTCGCTAAGCGTAGACCTTCCATTCAGCCAGCTTTCAGGCGGTTCTGAATGAGAGTTGTTTTATATTTTATTTGTATTGATTTCTTTCAGCCTCTATATTGAAAGCTTTGGAGGACAGGGTCCAAGTCTCATTTCATATTGTTTCAGTACCTTGCGAGTGTCAGTGAGGCAGAATTCACTGGAGCCTCCAGCAGTCCTTGCGTTCTGTTTGATTCATGTGTTAGAAATCTGTTCAGCCGCTCCATTATTTTGAGCTCATCATCCGGTTTCTGGACAATCTGAAACTTTACCTTTCTTTGTGTATTTGGAATGTGGCCAGAAGATAAAGAAGAAATTAAGATCCTTCCTAACCCTTTTATTGCTGATAAGAGGGTAGTTAATAAAAAAAAAAAAACAACACACGATCATTCGAAGGTTTAAAATGAATGGCTGCAAGACCGGTTAAAAAGTATTTGTGACCTCTTTATCAGTGGGCCTCAACACTCAAAAGCTGGGTATTGATACTTTGCTCTGGAGGCCAGTGGTAGCAATCTGAAAGTTCTTTTTCATTATTATTACTATTATTATTATTATTATTATTATTATTATTACATTAGCTGCCACTTAGGAACTCTTATTCCAAAAAAATGAGAGGAGAGAGGAAGGAAAGGGTATAATGGGATTATAGAAAAGGGGTGGGCAGGAGCCACCTTCATTTCTTTTACAGTTCAATGAGTTTGTGTCTAGCCTATATATTAACACTAACAGAGAGAAAAATGCTTAACTGCGGGGAAGCCCTGGCAGCCGGAATGTTCTTGGGGATGTAATGATGTCAGGGCATTCTTACAAGCTCATTAGTTTTCTTGCCGTAGAGTCATTGGCACACTCCAATGCCAGACGACACTGTGTCGATGCAACAAGTCCAGAATCCTAGCAACAATTCTTAATGTTGGAAACTTATTGAAAATGACTGTCTTCACATTAGCAAGTGGAGTTGGCAGGGAGGAAAGCAGGAAAACTGCTTTGTCAAAAATGTAGGAAAACTCATGCAGCTTCTCTTGTGGTCAGCTCTTTTGGAACTTTCAACGGATGCAGAGATACTTGCCCAAAGAGGATTTATCAAGAGAAGAGAATCCTAAGGAGTGATGAAGCCTTGTTTTTGGAGTGTTTACTCTTTTACAGCATCAGCAATTTGTTTTGTTGTCGCCTTATTTACTTTTGAGTGGTATGCCTCTGGACCATTTTAAGCCCAAATAGGAATCTCTTAAATTTGACTGACATTTTAAATCGGCCTGATGATGTGACTTATATATTATAGGGGGCACAAGCCACATTTATTTTGTGATTAAGAGCCTAAATTAAGTGCAAGGCATGAACTCCTGTTTCTTTTAGTTCTGATGGATATTTCCCTTCTCTCTCCAGGTATTTTAGATATATGAACTGCATTTGTAATTTGGCTTAACTTGAACGACCACCTTGCAAAAGTAAAATTTATCAAACCACTCTTAACTACAATTGTTATATTTTGTATTTGCTGGAAATAGGTTTATTTAAATAATATGATGCCGATAAAGTACTGATCAGGTAGCAAAGATGAAAAAATATGTTTTCCCAGTTTACTTTACTTTTTAATCTAAGCAAATTTTATATGTAGTTATATTTTTAAAAATAATAATACTTTGAAGTTTGATATTGATGGATTGGAAAAAGAAAACTAGTAATAATCCCATGACAAAAATTGTTAATCCATTTTCATTTTTACTGAGAAATGAGCAGTTTCAGTATTAGTAGAGCACTTTATCTCAAAATGCTCTTTATATAAAAGAACCATATGATGAATTGCATTTTGAATTTAGTTTCTGAACATTAGTCTCAGCGAGGACTTTTGTTTGCTTAATGTTGTTGGACAGTGAAATATGTGTAAGCCTGTGTACTCCCACTTGGGATTTTCTGTCACAAAAATTTAGTATCTAACCCTAGCAGTCTGTCTACCCCGAGAGTGTGTGCAGTGACATCTTATCTTGAAGCTTCTTTTAGATGATGTTCTATTTTTTTCACCCCAAATTATCCTCTTTTATATCATGCTGTAACCATATGTCAGCTCAGAGTCTTTGTAAAGAGGCAGGATACATGCTTCTAAAAATATGTCTCCTGGTTAATAGTTTCATCTCTACAAAGAAGTGCAGAGGAGGGACATCTGAGGCAGAGGGTGCATTTGCTTCATGTCCAATACCTGGAGTCATTGGAGAGTGCATGGCACCTGGGAGGCCTCCGTAACTCTGTGGAATTGAAGGGTACACCGTGTGTACCTCCTCACACCTGTGAAATGAAGACTGTTCTCCACTGGGGGCCTTTTCCCTTCACCCAGCCTCTGTCCTCTTTTTCATTTGGCCAGTTGAGTTAGGCGTTTGCACGTTTTTAGTAACTGTTGCTTAGGCCCCTGACAATTCCATGAGCTTCTGAGCCACAGAGAGCTTCTCCCTCCCCCTCCCCCTCCCCCACCCCTCCCCCTCCCCCTCCCCCTCCCCCTCCCCCTCCCCCTCCCCCTCCCCCTCCCTCTCTTCCTGCTTTGAGGTATAAGTGTTTTCGGGGTGGAGGGAGGGGATAGTGTTTATCATCATACACGCAGCAGTTGGCACCAACCACATTTGTCAAAATGCAGGAATGTGGCCCAAAGCCAAGACAGAAATGCACACTTCTGGGCACAGGGTTTTTCAGCCACTTTGAATTGAAAAGCAAGTCTCAGAAGCAGAGCCTGGGACAGGATGTTGTCCGGCACTGCCTGGTTTGATTTCGTCTTTAGTTCTAGCAATTGTGTCTTCTCTCTCCCCTGTGGCATGTGGGCCCCTGACACAGGGGCTGGCTTCCTTTGTGAGCAGCGGCGACTCCTGCTCCACTGCACGCTTTCTCCCTCCTTTCCTCAGAGAGAAGCATAGTTTCTTCCCATAAAATACAAAGGTTCTAAAAGTGAAATCTATTCTTCCCTAATTAATGACAAAAATAAGCTTATTTTCATCCTTGAGTACTATATTTCTATTTCTCTATAACTGTCTTCACTCATATCTATCTGTATTCTATGTTAATATGAGTCTGTTAACCTACTGTCAGTGGGCCTTTGCTTTGAGTTGGGGTTGTTGTTGTTTTTTTTCATGATGGTGGAACATTTTTATGACTTTAATTTTTTTTAAATTTAAAGATGATAAAAAGCATATATTTGAGGGGAAAAATTCCTCTACGTCACATTCCCTCCACACAGCTATTTTTGCTAATGTATATTGCCTTCAGGTTGTACACATATATAGCATAGTTATTAAAGGATGCTTTTTGTTTGTTCAGGGTCTAACTTGTCATGATCCAGCCACAGTCTCTAATTTACTCTCCTTTGGATTTATGAAATGCTCAACCAAGTTTAAAAGTCTGTGATTTGTGGCCATGGTTCAAAGCAGAGCTAATTGACTCCTGTGGAGGAAAATGGTCTATATAGTATAAGAGCTTCAGTGTCTTTGGAACTACCCTCTACGAGGCGGCCAGAATTATCACCACTGACTAATGCATTTTATACTGCTAGTAATGACTAATTTAAACTCAGGTGATTTTAATTGGAACAAAGAACTTCCCATTGTAAAGAATTTTTCTGTTTTATCCAGAGAACTATTCTGAAACATAGATGATATCATTTGAGCAAGTTCTTATTTCTTAATTAGCTTCGAATGTTTCTAAGGCTTCCATTGCATTTTCAGTCACATTTTCAAATGTAATGATTCTCTACCTCATGTAGTCAGCAACAAACTACATTTTTTTCTGTATATTGTGCTATTTAATCAAAACAGGAAAGCTATTTATTTTCAACCATTTATATTGTTATTTATATCCAAGACAGAAAATGGAATAATTCTAAGGTTTCTGCCAAAAGCATGTTAGTATGTATTTTCATATGTGAATATGTGGAAGGTATTTCTTTTCTAATATGCAGAGCTTAAATAATAAGGCCCCACTGACAGATGTTGTTGATATCTGTTTTTAAAATAAATGAGGAATAATAACAGATTTTTTTAAGGTTGCGATTTTTAAAAAAAGAAGAAATAAGGATCTAATAATTTTAAGAATAACAATAACACTAGCTATTTTTCTTGAATCTTCCTATTTCACCTATTGGCTATGCTGTAATTGGTTGTAAAGTTCTGGAATTTGTGTGTGTGGGGGGGAGATAAGATTTTATTAAATAAATAATTTCCCTGATTTTTTTTATTAGAAGGCTTTGTGTGTGGCAGGAGCATTAGAGTTTGTTTTTCTTTATGAATCTTTTAGGATTTACCTCTTTGAGTAATACACTTGGCTTCTGATATTCAAACAGTAGGAAATGAGAATAATGGTATTGCATAATTGACATGGAAGGAAAGAAGAGTGTATTACCAATAGAAAAAAAAGTTATGATTTTAAACCATTCTTAGCAATTTCAGCCATAAATTGACTACTTAAAAGAAGCTGTGACCGATTGTTTTCCTGAAGTACAAGTGCAAGTGGTTAGTTCCTGATCCTCAGACACTCCTGATTTTCATGTCATTTGCAAAGAGAACTTTTCATGAGATTTCTTTAATTCTTGTCCTCAGTAAAGGAGATAGGAACTTGATCTCTATGTGTTTTAGTTATTTTAAGGCTCAGAAGTCCTGGAAAGCCTTCTCTGAAACCTTGGGCTGGGAGTGGTGGCTCTACTCTGGTGGTGTAGCACCCAGCATGCTTCTGCATGATTAACATGTTTTCAAATGGTTATTTCTGCCATCTCCGCGGTAGAGTGCTATAGGCTTTTTAATACTTCCACAGTATTTGGCTCACAATGCTTAATAATTGTTTATTGAATTTAATTAAACTGAAAGCCAAAATAGAAAGCATAAAAGTGGCCTATTGTATGCTTGAAGTTAGCAGTATAATTGATGAGTGTACTATTCCATTATTATACGTAACAAAGCGTTGGAGAGTAAAGGTGAGGGTGACTTTGGCTTAGGATTCTAATTTAGTGTCATTTTTAGTGTATTTCCCTAGGGAACTAAGAGTCATGTGGCTGTGTCTAAGCTTAATTTGTATACTCCATGTGCTTTTGTCTCCATGAAGGGAAAACATGAAAGCATTTGCGGCTGTTGTCTCTATGACCTGTGCTTGGGCACTGCCAAGAGGCATGACAACAACCACTCTGCAGTGCCCAGGAAGGCCACTGCACTTTATATTAACTCACCTGAGAAAGGAGGCATAGGCAGGCTACGTCACCCATACATATAATAGTAAGAGCACCTGGGAGTTAGGCCTGCGAGAGTGAATGTTTGTTCCCAATGGCAACTTCTAAGGGATTTTACAAAAGAGACAGTTGACCATCAACATGGAGGTGCAGCTCTTAGTATTCCTGGAATCCCCTTGGAAATACCAGGAGGAGAACAACAACAAAAATAAGGTGATCCATGGAACCATGACATCATGAGCTGTCCCTGAATCTGAGCAACCTGGGCTAAGTTAATAGGGGTGGTCAGTGGAGTTAAAACAGGGAATTCTAATCTGTGGGAGGAGATCTTATCCAACCAATAGGAACAGGCAAGAGGAGCTGTAGGGAGGAGCCAGCTAGGTTGCTACCTAGCTGAGGAGTTTAATGATCCTATCCTGCAAGTCTGAAGAGAAGCTATGAGAAACGATGTTGGGTGAGTTGTATCTTGGTCTCTGAGGACAACTTTCCTAGCCTCCCTGAGTACTGGGTTTCTGCCTAGAAGGTAAAAGATAATATCTGTGTCTTAGAGTGGTTGTGGGGTTTAAAGTAGGGTAGTTGCATTCCCCTGGCAGTCAGCCTGGGATCTGCTGTCTTAGTTCCTTCCTCACCATACAGTTCTAGTGTGAATCATCCTAGAGATGAAGGGCCACACCTCTAGTGGTTCCTTAGCTCCTGTTTTGGACATGGTAGAACTGTTTTTTAAAAAGCAAATGATAATCTAACGTTTTCCCCAAAAGGGTCACCTGTCAGAGAAACTCTGGGTGGGAATCAAGCTGATGACCGACTCTCAGGTTACCCAGAGCCCTTATTATGTGAAACTCCTGAATATTTGATACAGCAGTCAGTACATGTTTTAAGATTTACAGTTCACCTAGCTCGTTGCTTTAAAAATAGTGTCCATTTAGTATAGAAACCTGTGTGTTCTTAAGGGGAATTGGAAGAAGGTGTCTGACAGTTACAGGGCCTTTGAGTGCCAGATTCCGCCTCCCCTTTACCTCCGTTATTTCATTTGTCTCTCACAACAGTCCTGTAGAACAAATGATTATCCCCGTACAATGGACGAGGAGATCAGGACTAAGACAGGACAAATGTAGTGGCCTCAGGTCATCAGCTACTAGTAGGCAGAGCCCGAACTGAGACCCACGTTTGCCAGGTGATAATACCCGTGCTCTTTAACCTCCGATATTTGCTGAAATGCAGAACAACTGCTTGGAAGGAGAGGTTTCAGACGGCACTGGGGGCACCTGAGCTGTGGGCTCTTGGAAGGCTGGGTCCTGCTGGTAAACTCAGGGCCCAGCAACTGCTGGCCCAGGGCAGACTATCCGTAAATATTTACAGAGTGAAGGAAAGTCACAAGTTAAGGTAGAAAACTAAGTGTTTCAGCAAGTGGCAGCTTGTCAGCAATATGAAATTTGTCATCAACATTATTGAATTACCGAAAGATATGTGACATTTATTAACACAGACGCCATTCACATGGCTTTGCAGTCATTTGAAAGATCTGTGTTTGGAATTAGACAATGCGTGAAAAAACTGACACAAAATAAAATTCAAAAGATGTCAATAATTTTTTTTGCATGACTAAAGAGGCACATGCTGCCTCTGGAAAAAAGGAACCTGATAAGCCTAAAAATATCTTTTAAAAAGTAATGATACAAATTCTGATTCATGCATTCTCCGTTTCTTTTCCCTAAACTTTAAATGTTCTAACGTTGACATCAGGGAGATTTTAACGAAATGCAGAGCAACTGCTGGGAAGGAGAGGTTTCAGAATCAGCACTGGGGACACCTGGAAGGCTCTGGGCTCTTGGGAGGCTGGGGTCCTGCTATTTATTTTCATTGTAAAGGAAAGCACAACTTTCAATCAGATTGAAAATTGAAAGTAAATTTAGGAAGTAAATGTATTATGCCAGTTCTTGATCAAATAAATGAAGCTATTAGCTGTCTGTTTAATAAGTATTTTGATGATGATGTAAAGGGCAAGCTAAGCTGGCATTTTTATTAGTAACCATAGGACCATGGGTTTATCTTATTTAGCCAGGTAGCCTGGGATCTGGTGGAAATTCTAATTGGCTAAATAAGTCAGGTTTTAGTTGAAGGAAGATATTTCACTAGAGGTAGGCAGTGCTACGGCCTTAGAGCCTTCCCTACCCCTTATGTCTCCCTCCCCCAGCAGGTAGGAGCTCTGCTAGGACAGCCAGACACATCAGTGCCTTTTTCTTCTGGTTCATTTTGGGGTTAGAGCTAGCAGAAACCAATCCTGTTACGGTAAAGAAGAAAGCTCCCCCGGGCCCCCAAGTAAGTGCCTTTAGTGCTGGTTGACTTTGCCTTAGAAGTTCATCGCACAGTTTTAGTGAAGATACACCACGTATTTTGCAGCTTCGTAGAACTTGCGTTGAGGCTGACCATTTCGTTTTCTCGGGGCGGATGGAATGCCTCTTGAGTTGTGTGAAGAAGCGGCTGCTGACGAAAGTGGCAGCAGTGTGGGTCATCTTTCAGGGGACAGGCAGCCTTGGTGGTCAGATGGAACTTGACGTCGACGATGATGGTATCTGTACCACAGGATGGAAGGAGTCACCTTTGGCTACATCTGTAGAGATAGTGCACTGTGGCCTGCAAATTATTTTCAAGTGGTTAGAGAAAGTTGATTTGTATCAACTAGGTGAAAACTAACTTGATTTGCATTTGTGGAGCCTCTAAACTTCAAGTAAAATATGCTTTTAGTAACACTGAGAAAAAAATTCATTGTCATAAATTACCTAGTTGCAGTATTAGTTTTTAAATCTTTTTCAAGATATATCTGTGTTGTAGCATACATTTCAGCTTCTTACATAATATCAGACATATGAGGTCATTTAAATAGTATTTGATGATTCGTTGTGGATATTTATTATGGAGATCTAATTAGGGCCATTTTTTTATTTCTCTCTCCTTTTTATGCTTTTTTTTTTTTTTTTTTTTTTTTATATAGATAGCATGGCTTTTCGGGTGATATGAGGGTGAGTGAACATCATGGTATTCATTTGTAACTTTTTCAAGTGTAAGACCCATAAATGTTATTTCTTCAAAAACATTATATAATAGTACCCTTGCTTACATTTATGTGTCAGCCCTTTTTTCCATCCCCAAGTTCAATGATGACATTTGCTGAGTCCTTGCTTTGGGCAAAGCACCACACTAGAAATGTCAGGAGGAGTTTGGAATTAAAGTAGGACAAGCCCCTCCCCTTAAACAGCTTGTTATGTAGACCTCCACTGTCTGTACGTTAGTTGGACCCCCGGAGTTACTGAGCACTGCGGTGTGGTTAATCGGAATTGACATGTGCTATGCATGTGCACTCTGGTTGAATTTCAAAGACTTAGTATCTAAGAAGACAATATATCTTAATTCTTACATTAATCACATGTTGAAATAATAGCATTTTGGATTAAGTAAAATAAATTATTAAAATTTATTTCATCTGTTTCTTTGTACAGTTTTTGTGATGGCTACGAGAAAATTTTAAATTATATATGTGACTCGCATACTTTTTTGGGCAGCACTGATTGTATCTCTGCTTTCCTTCCAATGCTGTCATTAAGGGAAAATACTCATTTTCTTGAAGATGATTCAGTGTTTTCCCCATAAATACTAATATTTATAACCACAACAAACAACAGCAATCAAAGTATAACAGAATATATGATTTATTAACCTTTTAGTTAGCCCATCATTATGTACATAAATGACTAGATAGCACAGATTTTTTTCTTTTACAGTATGATTTAAAAGAAAAAAAAAAAGATACTGAAATCTAGGTTCCCAGGTGCTTAGAATAGAAATAAAAGAAATAAATGGGCTGTGGGAGAGCCATCCATGCATAATGAGGACTGCTTGAAGTACGTTAAGATGTTCTGGAAGCATATCTGAGATTGCCACTTGTCTTGGAATGATGTAGGCAGAAGAGAAAGCTCTGATTAAACCCTTATAAAGTGCTCTTTATACGAGAGAACTCTGACGCTAATAAGAATAGTGATAAGATCAACCATGTTAACTAGAATGTTTGACATTTATTAAGGGCATCAAGAACTTCAGTGGGCATTTCTGCACGGTTTTGTTTAATGGAAACAGCCCTAGAAGACGTACTGTCATCATAGTCCGTGTCTCAGTAGCAGTTAGTTACACAGGAAGTGGTGGTGCCGAGTCAGGCCCCGGCTATTGCAGCCGGACATGCTGTGGAGGCCGTGGAGGACATCGGCCAACCGACTTCCCTTTTGTCACAAGAGAACAAAGTGTCGGTAGCTGGAAGCGAGCTCTTAGATGGCAGTTTTGTGCAATCTTTAACCATTTAGATAGATGAGATTAATTTTGGGGTTAATTTCAGGTGAACTCCTTTATCACTGTCCAGTAACCCCAGTAAATAAGACTTGAAGACTTACAATGTGATGTAGCAGTCATAGTTAAGTCACTTTCCACAGTGCTTTCCCATTTGTTACCTCATCCGTGCTTTACCAGGTCCTTTAAAGTAATTAAGGGCAAGTAATTACTTTCCTCATTTTATAAAATGAGGCCAGAAACTCAATTAGTGGTGGAGGCTTCAAGAGGTTTATTAACCTTCCCAAGACGGCTCAGCCAGTAACCGTGGGTCTAGGAGAACTCAGCTCTGGCTGGCAGAGTGGCCAGCCAGGCAGTGGGGGGACCAGGCCAAGCCAGCTTTTCAGGACTTGGCAGCTATATCTTTGAGTACTGAATCCAACCAGAAACCCCCCCCCCCCCCCCCATGGTATTTTCCTGGAGAATTAAATCTAGGGAATTGTTACAGCTGCTGGAAGCCCACAAGGCCAAACGGGGGACTGGTGAAGCCATCAGAGATTAGCAGCAGCTAACTTAATTGTCTGAAACATCCCTACTTGCAGGGTGGAGAGACAGAGCCCAGCGGGAATATCCAAGGGGACGAACCTCTGCAGCCTCTCCCCTGCAGGGAGAGGAGGAGGGAAAACCATTGAGATTCCCTCTTTCTCCTACCCAACTTCCAGTCCTCTGCCAGAGTCCCCTGGGCGTACCCAGCAGGCAACCAGCTGACTTGGGATCAGAGGAAATCTGCTACTAGGACCAGTTTGCTGGTCATACAGAGCTGATGCAGGGTTGCAAGAGGAACCAATCTGCCTAGACAAACTATTACCTCTGAAAGGGGGTGGGGGTGATAGGCCCTGCCTAACAGAGTTGGGAATTCAAAGAGATAATGCTTATAAAGTGCCTGTTCCAGCCCGCCTCTCCTTTCCATGGGAACAACTGCCGTTAAGGTGGACAGTAGTTACCATGTGGCCTAGAAAGCTTGACTGTGTGACAGGTGAGAATTGGCATCCTGACCATCTTTCTGAGCACTGTGAGCAATCATGGAGTATTCTAGTCCCTTCCACACTTTATTCCTTTTTGGAATTATAAAGAAATCCATTACATTACTTAAATCAAGGATACTTCCCATGCTGTCCTGGGGTCGTAGGCTACAAGAGGTAAGAATGCTCAGAAGAAGCTCATACAGGCCATGTAGATTGGCCCATACTCCCAGTACTATCTTACTTTGGAAGCCTTTAATCTCAAGTTTGGGTCTTATTAAATTAAAAAAATGTTCTACAGTAATGCTTTTAAAAGCACAATGAAATTATTTGAAAAACATTATAATTGGAATAGACACGCTTCAGCTAAAAGTTTCAGAGGACAAAATGTGATTTCTGTGTTGCCATTAAAATTTCCTGTAAACCCAAATGAACTTTACATCATATTTAGGTTGGGAAAGGAGGAGAGATGTATAAAATCAGATTAGAAGAGAAACTGTTTGCTGCATTGAACAGTTTAGATGCATTAAATGCCATGAGCCACCAACTCAATTCAGCACATCCTTATGAAGGGTTTCTAAACTTAGAGAGTTGAGTTTTGAGGTGACTGTGGGTCAGAGTCCTAGATTGTTAGTGGTGACATATATGATAGTGGTAATGTGTGTAATACATTTCATTTTTTCAAATTTGAAATGAGAGCTACAATACACATGAATATTTGTGGGGAGCGGGCATGACTTGATCTCCATCAGCTCCTTCACCCTGCCTTGTACCTCACTTCCTTGCTCCAGCTCTAAGACCTTGCACTCCAGTATCCCCTTCTAACAACTGTGTTCCCTATGTGAAGGTCTTCCTGGCATATCGCCTGCTCTCCACAGTGTCACCCACACCTCTGTTAATCACATCCAGCGGATCACAGTGCCTACGTATGTGTGTATCGCTTCTCCTTTTGACATTGCAGGAAGATCAGATGGTGGGAGAGGCAGGAATTGAGAATGGGGAACCTGATTTGCAATGTTCAGGGGTGCATTGTGGACCCAGGCTGATTTCTGCAGAGATTCACCTTATGGGACTCATAGGAGAGTAGGACTCTGCACAGCCAAACAGGTAGTATCTTAGTGTTCCCAACAAGGTCCATGCAGATCAAAGGGGAGCTGCTGCTGGGAGCTGGGCAGGAATTGAGTGCTAGCCAGGCAGACTCGGGATTGGGCCAAGGGTCCATCCCACAAAGAGGCAGATGGTGGGGAGAACTGGAGCAGCCTTGAGAAATAAACATAAAGTAGCTACAGGACTAGGCCACTGGTTCGGGGCAAGAAGACATCCAGGCCTCACAAACAGGTAGACATGCCTGCCCCTCAGCATGGAAACACCCATGAAGCTGAGATTAGGCTTTGATTATCTCCAGTGCCTGTCACTTAGTAACACCTTTGCACATTATTAATACGGTTACTCTCAAGGAGGGTTTGAAATTTACCCAGAAAAGTCCCTGTTGTGGTGGCATTTTTATTAATAATCTCCACCTTCTTTCCCCAAAGTGCCCGATTTAGATGTCATTCTGCTTGGGGGAATATGGTCTATCAGTTGGTAGTGGGTCCCACCATCCCTGTGGTCTATGGGTGCTGGGACCTTGTGTCTTTCCCCCTCAGCGGGAGCTCCTGTTGGGATATTGCTTCATTCCATAGTTTGTGTTCATTTTCTCTCTCTCTCTCTCTCTCTCTCTCTCTCTCTCTCTCTCTCTCTCTCTCTCTCTCTCTCTCTCTCTCTCTCTCTCTCTCTCTCTCTCTCTCTCTCTCTCTCTCTCGTTAGAAATGTGGGCCTTAGGGAGACAGTGCAGAGTTACACAAATGGACGGAAGAGGCAGCTTCAAATCTCTCAGAAATCCGAGCACTGTTTAAAAGTGGTTGTTATAGAAGCCCAATTCTTGGAATAAGGACAGCATCCTGCATTGTAAGGTCTTTTAGTGAATAGTTTGCAAGTACAATTAGCCCCCCCCTTTTTTTTGCTTCTGGATGACTTTAATGAAATAAAATACAGTATTAATTAAATGTATCATTTTAAGCTTACATTATAATACCTTTCTATAAAACCTAACATGCTCTGTCAATGCCTATAGTTCATTCTCACACCAGTATCTTGAAGCATATTAATAAAAGGCCCATCTAGATCTGGCTCTCAAAACTGAAGTGTGCAGCATGAATTTGTAGGATTGCTGAGCTGCTTGCTTTTATGTACTGTACAATTACTAATGGTGCTTGCTGTGCTGTGCTATTTAAAACATGAGCCAGGTTTAGGAAGCTGTATTCAGAATGAGTTTTGTACCTGTTGCATGGATTTAATTGTACATTTGCTACTTGTCCTTTCCTCCCAGTAGTTAAGTTTACAGCAATGAGGGCTGGAAATGGTGACACAAGATTTCACTGAGGCAGTTAAATTGCTTTAGTCACTGGCAGCATAGACCATTTAAAATGCATTAATGATGAGATTGTGCTGGTTTTTAAAACTGCTTTTCATTTCAGTTTGATGAGCTAATTAATTTGAAGGGACTGTGGTTTTAAAAGGGTACATGATGATTCAGGAAAATGGCAGACCCGGACCTCCTGCAATCCAGATTGGCATTGCTCTGTTTTGCAAATGCTCTAGATTAATCACTCGAGTCTTATGGATTCCTGCCATGTAGGCATTGGCGTTTTTATTGATTTCTTAACCCAAGTGTGGCTTTTAATAAAAAAAAAAACACAGGGCTTCCTGTGGGCATGACATAAAGCGTATGTTGTTGCTGTAAGTCCAGTAACTACAATGATTGGGAAGGTATGTGTGTGCCACGCCAGTGATGTTTGTGTTAGAAAATCTTTCATTTGTGTATAACACCTCTAAGTAGAAAAGCCGAGGGTTTATAATTTACTATAATTTTAAAATTGTTCAATAATTAAACTTTTTGGATTTTAACTGTGTTCTATAACATTTGGAGATAATTATAACTATTCAAAAGTTATTCTTAAAGTATTCAGGTTTCTCTCTGATGTTAGAAATGGTGATCCTTCAAGTGGTAATCTTTGAGTTCATTCGCGGGGGGTGGGGGGGGAGCGGGGAAGTGTGTGTGTGTCAATAAACTGTATAATAGTTAAACATATATCCTTTAGCTCAGTGTTATTAGACTGTTGAGGCAGAAACAAAATAAATACCTACATGAATGGCTGGTGACTTTTAAAATTATAAAACAAATGAGACCTTATCCGTTTGTTGACCCTTCATAAAAGGCGGTGCGGTGTATTTACACACGCAGGAAAATGCACACGATTATCAGCTTTGTACATATTTGTATTTCTCCTGCCTGTGGATAGGAACACGAGCCCCCAAGGCTGTGGAGGCCTTCTCAGAGGAGGTGCCAGCTCTTCTCCCCCAGAGGCTGGCAGTGCTGCTCACAGCCTCCGCTTGCCTGCCTCCCTCATCCTGCCCCACCACGTGAGCTTCTTCAAATGTTACAGGCTCTTTCCTATCTCATGTCTTTGCATGTGCTGTTCCCAGCTTAATTATCCTTCCCTTTTCATTTTCCCTCAGGATCAGCTCTAAGTCACCCTTTGGGGAAAGTTACTGATGATTTCCTCCCCTGCTTTTCTAAGGACTTCGCTCCTTCACAGATGTGTTCTCTTTCTCGTGCATCATTAATTTCCCCCCTTTTCCTGGACACATTCCTTCACCATAGAAACCTGCTCTGATGTCTCCAATATGCCTGTGCAAGGAAACACTGTCTTCCTCTCTACCAGTTCCTTTCCCTGGCTCCCTCTTCACGCCTTCACTTCACTCGCTGTCTCCAGCCTTCATTTCCCTTTTCTTCTCCAGCTCGCTCCAGAAGGCCCCTTTTACTACCCTGAAACTGCCCTTGCCACGGTCATCAGAGAACTCTGTGCTGTCAAATCTCAAACATACCTCACTAACTTAACATCAAAGAAGTCATTGCGGAAGGAATAAAGGAATGAAAAGATAAGGGACACAGAAAAGAAAAAGTAAAGTAGCAGATGTGAATTCCCTATATTAATACGATAATATATGAACGGATTTGGTAATCAAATTAAAGGCAGGTATTGGCAGACTGGATTTAAAAAAAAAAAAAAAAAAAAGACCCAACTGTCTTCACTTTTGGTTCAAAGATACAAATAGGTTGGAAGTAAAAAGATGGGAAAAGATAGTTCATACAAACAGCAACTGTAAGCGAGCTGGCAGAGGCTACGCTAAATTCTGACCTGAGCTCTCAGAAGCACTGTTGGCCGGTCTGTTCGTATTTAAACAACTTCATTCTTGGCTATAACACCACAGTGTTCTGGAGTCACTGTCACCTCTTCAGCTTTCTTGCCTCCTGCTGGTCCCTCTTTTTCTACCTCACCTAAAATGTTAGAATGTACTAGATTCGATCTTAGGCCATCTTCTCTTCTCTCCTTCTTGGCAGCTGGGTAATCTCATGTGGCTACCAATGTGCTGTGGCTCCCAAATTTATATCTATAGGCTTGACCTCTCTCCGCATTTCTGGATTCATACAGTAAACTGCCTACTCGACATCTCCACTTGGATATCTAGAGGCATCTCAAATGTACCATGTTCCAAACAAAACTACTGATTTCCTCCACCACAGAACTATGGCTTAATCTTCTCCATCTAAATAAATGGCATCATTGTGTGCCATTTAATCAAGTTATAAACTTATTTATTTGAAATCTTTTTTGTTACTTAATGTAGGCATTTATTGCTATGAACTTTGCCCTGAAAATTGCTTCTGCTATATTCCATAAATTTTGGTATGTTGTGTTTCCATTTTCATTTGTCTCAAGTTATTATTTGATTTTTCTTTTGATGTCTTCTTTGACCTATTGGTTGTTTAGTAGCATGTTGTTTAACTCCACACATTTATGAATTTTCTCATTTTCTTCTTAATAAGCTTCATACGATTGTGGTCGGAAAAGATGATTGGTAAGACTTCAGTCTTTGTAAATTTATTAGAACTTGTTTTGTGGCCTAACATATGATCTGTCCTGGAGAATGTTTCATGCACGCTTGAGAATAATGCGTATTCTGATGCTTTTGGATGTAATGTGTGTGTATCTATTAAGTCCATCTGGCCTATTGTGTTATTTAAGGCCAATGTTTCCTTGTTGATTTTCTGGACGATTTATCCACCGATAGAAATGGGGTAGTAAAGTTCCCTACTGTTATTTATATTGCTTTTTATTTCTTTCTTTATGTTCATTGATATTTGCTTTATATATTTAGGTGTTCCTATGTTGAGTTCATCAATATTTTCAAATGTTATATTCTCTTGTTGGATTGACCCTTTTAGCATTGAAATTACCAGGTCATCAAAAAGGGGCTACTGTTCTGACTGCATCGTCCAGCCAAGTAAGACATGGCCTATTCCCTCAGAAAGTTCACTTTATACTTGAAGAGATAAGGCGAGCCCACATGAGACAATTAGAGAACTCAATAAGACAATAATTAAGAGCTAAATTACATGGTACAGACTATAAATACTGTGTGCGTTTGGAGGAGAGACAGCAATTGAGGGCTGGACTAGCACAGGCTCATGAATGGCTTGGAACTTAAAATAATATTTTGCAGAAAGCTCTTTCCACTTTGTATGATTCATTATTTTGTTTATTTTTTGTTTGTATTATTTCATTGTGTTCCCTACACACACACACACACACACACACACACAAACACACAAATTTTTTATTTTAGAATGATTTTGAAAATATTAAAATTTCTGACTGAAAGAGCTACTGTTCTCTCTGTGCGGTGGATGTGGCCTGAGGCAGAGGCTTTTCCTCTGCGCAGATCTCTCTGCAAGCCATCTTCCCGAGGCCCGACTGCCCCTGAGTGGTCATAATTTTCTCTCAGTGCCAAGCAATGGCAGGTTTAAGGATAAAAAAAATAGAAAAATAAATTCTTTCTCCTAAGTCATCCTGAAATAGTGAAAACCAGTATAATTTTTTTTTTTGGGGGGGGGGAAGATTGTGATTGTGCAGTTATTCTTAGAATTGATCATATTTGTAGCTAAAAATTCACATTGTGTGATTTGACTTGCATACCTTTTGAAATTCAGTTTGATTTCCCAGACAGTTATTAACACAGTTATGTAACCACATCTGGAAAGAGCTCTGCAGTATAGGAAGTCAGCAGGCTTTATAATGTGCTGGATAAGGAATTACCACATACACAGCTGAGGAGCACTGACAGTTTTCACACTAAAGTGGCTCACTTAAGTACCATTATTATAGATCATAAATTAAAATTCATTAGCATCAACGTTTTCACTGGGATGTAAAGTAGCGCCAGTGTAGTTTATGGGAGCTCAGTGCTCACCATTTTTTCATTACTGGAGAAAACTGATGGATGGATTTTATTGCTGTTTACATTGGACACAGATGTACATTTTGGCTTTATAAATTTACTTTGAGTAAATACTTCAGTCATAGTGAAAGTGTTTCTCCAAAAGAAAGGGTTTACTAGTACTCATTGTCTCTGCGCTGCCTTCAGCTTTTTTTAAAAAACATATTTTATTGATTTTTTACAGAGAGGAAAGGAGAGGGCTAGAGAGTTAGAAACATTGATCAGTTGTCTCCTGCACACCCCTACTGGGGATGTGCCTGCAACCAAGGTACATGCCCTTGATAAGAATAGAACCTGGGACCCTTTAGTCTGCAGGCCGATGCTCTACCCACTGAGCCTAACTGGTTAGGGCCTGCCCTCAGCTTTCAAATGCAGGCCTGGGTCAGAAAAGCATCTCCTTCCACGCCCTCGCCCCTCTCTCAAGTACACTGCTTGCTTCTTGGTAGGAGGCTTCTGGTGGAATCCGGGGCCATTCTTGGTCCTCCTGTCTGGTTATGGCCTCAGGCTGCCCTGTGCACCTGGGCCTCAGGGGCGGGACCTTCTGAGCATTCCTGCTCTGCTCCCCAAGGCAGCCTAGCTCTGCCTGCTGTCTGTGGTGAGTGTGGGCAGGAGACAGCATTCTGGCTCCCTCCTGGTGGTAGCAGAGCTCTGCTTGTATGGTGCCGGCTCTGGAGTCCAAGAGGTCCGTCCTACTATGTGAGTAGATCTTTGCCTGGCTGTACAGGCAGATGGATTTTGCCTCTACCCTTCCCCCAGGAACCCCGGGAGAGAGAGCGCTTGCTGACCTTGCCCTAGTGGCTTAGGCTTTTGCCACAGGAGGGAATGGTTGGGAAGTAGGCAGAGTTTCATGCTGTGCCCAGCAGCAGCATCACCCAGAGAGGGCCTCTCCCTTCTGCTCTGTCCCCAAGCTTTCTCAGGAGCACCCATGGAGACTTACAAAAAAGCACGAATTCTCCTTGTGTCTGGGGTGCCCAGTTGCTCTAAACCAGTGTTTCCCAAACTTTTGACATATGTGTAACCCTTCTATAATTTTCGTAACACTGAGTACCCCTCGTACTCATGAGAACATAGAATTAGGCGCAGCTAAGCATGGTGCAGTGCATATCCCCACCAAACTCCGGTGCAATGCGTACCCCCACCAAACTCTTCCCATACCCCTGGGGGTACGCGTACCACACTTTGGGAAACACTGCTTAACCTGATAACTGAACATTTAACCCTGCTAGTTCACAATTGGCCTTTAGGAATTCCTTAAAATTGCAGCTACCATATTTTCCGGCATATAAAATGACGGGGCGTATAAGACGACGCCCTAATTTTACAGTTAAAACATAGGTTTAGGCCTATATTCGCTGTATAAGACTACCCCCCACTTCCGAGGCAACACCAGTTCTTTTTTTAATAGACCGCCTCTCTGACTCTGGCCAATCTGAGCAGGCTTTTTACTGGAACACAGTGTAGCTTCGGGTACAGAACATGTGTAATTTGCATGCATAAAAGCCTGCTTGGATTGGCCAGAGTCAGAGAGGCGGTCTATTAAAAAAAGAACTGGTGTTGCCTCGGAAGTGGGGGGTAGTCTTATACAGTGAATATAGGCCTAAACCTATGTTTTAATTGTAAAAATTAGGGCGTCGTCTTATATGCCAGAAAATACGGTAATTTCTTTCTTACCTGCTTCCACCTGGCCCCTTCCTCCCAAGCCCTGCTACTGGTAAACGTGAAATGGTCTCTAAGGGCTTGTCATTCTGGAATCAGTTCTCTTGGTTGCCTGTGGCTACCGCTCTCTGTTGGGTACAAGTTAAGTGATGATTTTACAGGTAGTCTGGCTTTTTCTTGTTGGCGTGGGAGTGACGTTTTCTTTTTGCTTTCTGTGTTGGAAGCCATCATCTGAGGAGGAGTCAGCTTTTGGAATTCAGTAGAGGGCATCATGGAGGAGGAGACCCACAAGGAGAAGCACCTGTGGGCCAAGTGGCTTTCTGATATTTGCAATGAAGGCCCTTCCATGTGAGTGGAAAGCAGTCTTGGACCGTACCTAGCTTTTCTTCAAGTTATTTTATTCTTTTTCAGTTTATCAGATCTTATAAAATGACCTTCAGAGAGAGACCGCTTTTGCTCCAGACCTCCTGCTCCCCCTTTTTGCTCATCATGGACAGCACATCAGAGTTTGAAAGATGTGTGAAAAACCTTGCAAAGCAACCCGATGTACCCGGCATGACTTACCGTATTTTTCGGACCATAAGACGCACTTTTTTCCCCCCAGAAGTGGGGGGAAAAAGTCCCGGCATCTTATGGTCCAAATATAGCCTACACATATACTTTAAAAAAAAAAGTTTTTTTACTTGCCCGGCTCTGTGTGGTCTCTGTGTGCTTGCCCGGCTCTAAAATGGTTCTAAATGCTGCTGTTTACTTTACAGGGTTGATTATATGTGTTTATGACTGTGATGTTGGGTTTTAATGCACATAAAATATTTTAGGACACTATTTGTTTCAGAATCTTTTTTTCTTCATTTCCCTTCTCTAAAAACTGGTGCGTCTTATGGTCCGGAGCGTCTTATGGTCCGAAAAATACGGTACTGTTTCAATTCAGAGTTACTGTTATTGAGCTGAAGGAAGGTCAGGCCTTGCTGTGCTTCTTTAATGAGCCTCAAGTATTCCTGGTTTTATTTGTTTGTTTGTTTGTTTGTTTGTTAAGGATATAAATTTCCTTAACCCAGTGTTTCTCCAGTCTCTTTTATCCTAATCCTTCTTCAGTAAACATAAAGATCTCATGCTCTCCTTTGATGCTATTTATAAATCAAAGTAAATAACTGGACTCAAAACAAAGCAGGAGAAACACTCCTGCTTCCACACACATCCCCTTTCCCTCCTCTTCCCCATTGTTAGGTTCCCACCCCCTCACCGGGATCACCCTCATGCTGAACTTGGGCCTGGATGCCTCCACTGTTTTTGCCAATGCATTGAATCTAGCTATTGACTTATCATTTTTCTCATGAGGTTTCAGGGAAATAAGACACAGAAGTTGGAAACAAGTCAGTTTTGAAATGCAAGAGCAGTGCAGTAGGATACAGGAGGGAATTCTCGAGGCTCCACCCTCAGATAGGTTTCCCAGGCTCCAGAATGAGCTGGATGCCTTGGCCCAGTGCCACACATGGTGTTCCTAGCAGAAGCAGTGAGGCACACCTATTGGTTACCTCACTACGGGAAGAGAATCTCTGAAATTGCCCACATCTATTTGTGAAATTGCTACTACCTCTCAATTGTCCCAGATGGTAGTTTCAATGCCCAAAAGGTAGAGGTAAGCTTCTATTACACAAAGTGGGCAGTCTTGTTAGAAATATGTCTGCTTCTCCATAGAGCTCAGTATGGCTACTTCCATTTCTGATGTTAAATATAAGTCCTGTAAAATGTTAAGTCTTCTTGAAATGGCTATGGTAAGTTTGCTCAGCCTCTTTCTAGCTCGTTCTTTCCTTAAAAGTCACTCCTGGTACAACATTGTTATTCTGTAAATAAGTGTCGGTTAAATGTATAGCTGAATCTTTAAACCTCTTTCCAGTGCAAAATGTTACGATTATCTTGATCTAGAATTCAAAATTTCAGGGTTGCTATGGAGGTGGGTTCTTTTGGTCCAGGCTGAACCTGTGACTTGTGTTCTTCCTGTTGATGGTAGTAAGCACCAACAGAGCAACAGAAATACCCCCCTCCACCAAGTTTACATTTTGTTGTTCTCACACTGAGAAGGTTTAGGTGACAAGTACTTACAATATAACAGTCAGCTCTGAAACTATTTCTATGGGATGTCGCCCAAACCACTCATAAAAGGCAGTGTTTATTAAAATACATTTCATTTTAAAAATTGCACTATCAGCTATTAAAATGTATATACGTTTTTTTTGGGACACCCTATGTAATTAGTTTGAAGCACCTCCATCTTAGCAAAAACTTGGGTAATTTCTTCCTTTGGTTTTAGTGATTAATGCATATAAGTTATATGTACTTAGTTTTCTTTTAGTTAAAAATACTGCATGTATGGCACATGTAGTTGAATCATTTTTCATTGCTATATTTAAACTAATATTAAGAGGCAACATAGAAAATAGTTCCCAGCTTTGCTACTGGCCAGCTGCTTAGCTGATCACCACTGGGTGAAAAAGTGAGAGCCAGGCAGATGAGCAGGAGTGGGATAAGGATTCTGAGAGTCAGGCGCCTGGAGGGCCTGGATCTCCTGCTGTTGAACCTCAATTCTCCTTCCCTCCCACACCACTGCCTCTGTCCTCTCTTCCCTTTCCTCTTGGCAGTGAGGACCAGCTTGCCTTCCCATCCAACTGTTGCTTCCACCCAGTGATTCCGGTCCATCCAGTGATGAGTTCTTTCTGGTCTCTAAACACTCCTCGATCAGTGTTTCCTGATAGCTTTATCTGCTAGCAAGCCAGGAGAAACAAACCTTCTCATTCAGGCCTCAGTGCTGTGGAGAGAACAGGGTGGTTCTAGACAACAGCAGACGGAGGGGAAGAAGAGACAGGAAGTGTCTGGTAAGGGGATACCCTGCTGTCATTGCAGCAGCCTGGGTGACCAGCATGCTCACATGTCTGCAACCGATGGTCTGAAGTCACTGGTCATGGCCTGGGCTGGCTTGTGAAAAGCAAAGCAATGTTTTTTAAAGCTAGAAGCATGGTGTTTAAGCTGCCAACTGCCTTCCCCACGGATGTGGGTATGTGAGCATATATGTTATTGTTATTAACCTACTTTGCAATTTGACTTTTCCTCTCTTAGAACAAAGAGACCTATGAAATTACCATAGATCATTTGTAATAAATTAGAAAGTGGTAGTTGACGATTGGTCAAATACGTTTAAAATAACAGAATGAAAGATTACAGCATTGAAAAATGAGATCTATTTTTTAATGAATAAGCATTTATCTTTGTGACTTATTTTTCTAGTAGCACTTTTGGGGTATAATTTATAAAGATAAATTTTCCTTAATTGATATGTTGCTTTTATTAAAAGTAAGTGTTGTGTACATGTTTTAAAGATAAAGACAGCCTTCATTCAGAAAATAGGAAATGTAGACATTTGTTTCATGCTCTTATGCCTGGCTGGTTATAAATTTTATGCCAGCTTGCTTGAATAGGTAGAATAAAATGTGTGCATTAGGTTTTGGAGCAGTTATAATACAATATATCTTATGGATGTAATTACCACAGTTTTTATGTCTTTGCACTTTATTCTGAGGTTGCAGTTGTAAAGAAGTACTCCGCCTTGTGGCTTTTATGTTTTATGTTGGCATTCAAATCACAAAAGCCTCTATGGTTCATTTTGAAACTTTGAGGGAAATGATATCCATATGATTTAAAATTTAAGCTTAATTACCTTCTGCAAATTGCTTTTGAAGTTTAGGTAGTCAAAAAGTAAAAGTGCTTTTAAAATTGAGACATAGAGCTGAGACCGGTTTGGCTCAATGGATAGAGCGTTGGCTTGGGGACTGAAGGGTCCCGGGTTCGATTCTGGTCAAGGGCATGTACCTTGGTTGCGGGCATATCCCCATTAGGGGGTGTGCAAGAGGCAGCTGATTGATGACTCTCTCTCATCAGTGTTTCTAACTCTCTATCTCTCTCCCTTCCTCTCTCTATATAATCAATAATATATATATATTTTTTAAAAAAAATTGAGACATAGAGAATAGCATTATTGCTTTTTAGAGATTCTATTAAAAATATATTCTCCCCAGGGCAGGAAAGTTAGCATTGCCTTTGTATAACATTTTCTTGCTTTTTTAAAAAAATATGATTTTATTGATTTCAGAGAAGAAGGGAGAGAGAGATAGAAACATCAATGATGAGAGAGAATCATTGATTGGCTGCCTCCTGCACACCTCCTACTGGGGACCTTGCCCGAAACCTGGGCATATATGTTCTTGTGCATTAGGTTTTGGAGCAGTTATAATACAATATATCTTATGGATGTAATTACCACAGTTTTTATGTCTTTGCACTTTATTCTGAGGTTGCAGTTGTAAAGAAGTACTCCGCCTTGTGGCTTTTATGTTTTATGTTGGCATTCAAATCACAAAAGCCTCTATGGTTCTTTTTGAAACTTTGAGGGAAATGATATCCATATGATTTAAAGTTTAAGCTTAATTACCTTCTGCAAATTGCTTTTGGAATTTGCAATTTGGGACCATTCAGTTGGTAGGCTGACACTCTGTCCTCTGAGCCAAACTGGCTAGGGCCATGCTCTTTTCTTTATTGCCACGGAAGTTATATGATCCCAACCTCCATCTCTCCTCCTTATTTTTGAATATAATCAATTACTGAAATTTCATCACAAATTCCAATTGTGAAAGGTGTTGCTCTGGCCAGTATCACTCAGTGATTAGAGCATCAACCCGTGCACTGAAGGGTCTCGGGTTTGATTGCAAGTCAAGGGCCTATGCCTGAGTTGCAGGTTTGATCCCCGCCCCGGTGGGGGCACAGTCAGGAAGCGATCAGTTAGGTACCTCTCTCTCCCTCACCCTCTTTCTCTCCCTCTACTTCTTCCTCTCCCTGCTTTTCTCCCACTCCCTTCCACTCTTTCTAAAATAAAAAATAAAAATCAATGCTAGAGTGAGGATTAACAACAACAACAAATTGTGAAAGGTGTTGTGAGGTCATTTGAGCAATTATATTTTAAACTAGAGGCCTGGTGCACGAAATTCATGCCAGGGGCTCGGCCCTGGCTTCCATGGCCGCTTGCCTCAGCCCTTGCAGCCCCAGCTTCATCCAGAAGGTCGTTTGGCTGTCCGGTCTAATTAGCATATTATGCTTTTATTATTATAGATAATAAAGGCATCCGTACATGAAAGGACTTACATCCACACATACCCGTGTTTCCCCCAAAATAAGACATCCTCTGAAAATAAGACCTAGAACATGGAAAGATAAGACATCCTCTGAAAATAAGACCTAGCACAACTTTGGAAGAAAAAATTAATATAAGACACTGTCTTATTTTTGGGAAAACAGGGTAGATGTGATGTCCACTCCTAAGGAGGGCACCTGTTCCATTGTGTAGGAAAGTTGAAGATGGTGTTTCCGGTGGTGTAAACTTCTTTAGGAAGAGATGCTGCCTGTAATTTTTCACTTGGTAGTGTTAATAATCTGTTAATGTTGGAAGTACTTAGCTGACACATCCTGAGCATTAGCCTGGTTCGTGGTAATTGGCTTTATTAAATCAACTCTGGAATTTTAGAGGCACCTCCTGCTGCACTTGTAATTGAGGTGTCCCACTCAGACTTAACAAAACTGCAGCCATATCTTTCGACGTATTTAGGACCTGGATTAGTCTAATATAAGATTCGGGAGGGCCAGGGATTTCTGCTGGAATCCCAGTGTCTACTTATTTATTACCTGGTTCGTGCTGAGCAGGTTTTGGTCATTTGTTCTATATAGTTTCCAGAAATAGCCTAGACATTGTAGTGAGTCAGAGTGGTCAGGAAGTGGTTTTCAAACTTTAGTGTGTGTCCCCATCACCTAGAGTGTTGCCTAAAATGCAAATTCCTGGGCACCGCCCCCTGGAGATGTGGTACCATGAGCGTGGGGAATCTGCATTTTATCCAGGTAGTTCTGAGGCAAGTGGTCTAGTGACAACCCTCTGAGAAACATGTGTGTAGGAAATGTAGGTACAAGCAGGCTGCCTCGTGGGTGTCAGACCTGTGCACATGTAGGCTTCCCTGTTCCGAAGGGCCCTGCACATGGCTTGTTGTTCTTCTCTTAGCTTCTTGAATTGTTAATAATTTAAGCAGTTCTGCATTTCCATTTTCCCCCGAGGCCTGCAAATTATACAGCCAGTGCTCTATACAAGATTTTATTGGGTGTTACTGAAATTGTGTTTCTTGGTACCTGTGAATTGCAATTATTCAATAATGATTTCTTCTTTGTGTTCAGCTGAAATGCCAAGACCACTTCTAAACTTTAGAAGTCAATGAGTGTCATTCATCATAGGACATGGAATAGGAAGTCCTAATAGTATGATTTTTTTTCTCTCAAGACAATTAAATACTTATTCCTAGTCTTGAACATAGAAGCCTATGTTTATGTCATTCTGATACACTATTTCCTTTTCTCTTAGGATGGCACAAAACAGAAAAGAGAACGGAAAAAGACAGTCTCATTCAGCAGCATGCCAACGGAGAAGAAGATCAGCAGTGCGAGTGACTGCATCAACTCAATGGTCGAGGGTTCAGAGCTCAAAAAGGTCCGCTCCAACTCCAGAATTTACCATAGGTATTTTCTATTGGATGCCGACATGCAGAGCCTGAGGTGGGAACCATCCAAGAAGGATTCCGAGAAGGCCAAGATTGATATTAAATCCATCAAGGAAGTGAGAACAGGAAAGAACACAGACATATTCCGCAGCAATGGCATTTCTGACCAGATATCTGAAGATTGTGCGTTTTCCATCATATATGGCGAGAACTATGAGTCACTTGATTTGGTCGCCAACTCGGCAGATGTTGCGAACATCTGGGTCACGGGACTGCGGTACCTAATTTCTTATGGAAAACATACACTTGATATGTTAGAAAGTAGCCAGGACAACATGAGGACTTCCTGGGTTTCGCAGATGTTTAGTGACATTGATGTAGATAACCTCGGACACATAACTCTGTGTAATGCGGTGCAGTGCATCAGAAACCTCAATCCTGGCTTAAAAACCAGCAAAATTGAGCTTAAGTTCAAAGAATTGCACAAATCCAAGGACACAGCTGGTACTGAAGTGACAAGGGAAGAATTTGTTGAGGTTTTCCATGAGCTTTGTACGAGACCCGAAATCTATTTCCTTTTAGTTCAGTTTTCAAGCAATAAAGAATTCCTTGATACCAAGGACCTTATGATGTTTCTTGAGGCAGAGCAGGGTGTGGCACACATAAATGAGGAAATAAGCCTTGAAATCATTCACAAATATGAGCCATCCAAAGAGGGCCAGGAAAAGGGCTGGCTCTCCATAGACGGGTTCACTAACTACCTTATGTCCCCCGACTGTTACATATTTGACCCGGAACATAAGAAGGTCTGCCAGGATATGAAGCAGCCTTTGTCTCATTACTTTATAAACTCATCTCATAATACCTACTTAATAGAGGATCAGTTCCGAGGCCCCTCTGATATCACAGGGTACATCCGGGCTCTTAAAATGGGTTGCCGGAGCGTTGAATTAGACGTATGGGACGGGCCAGACAACGAGCCTGTCATCTACACGGGCCACACCATGACCTCTCAGATAGTCTTCCGCAGCGTCATTGACATTATCAACAAGTACGCGTTCTTCGCCTCAGAGTACCCGCTCATCTTGTGCTTAGAGAACCACTGTTCCATTAAGCAGCAGAAGGTGATGGTCCAGCACATGAAGAAGATTTTAGAAGACAAGCTCTATACAACATCCCCCAACGTGGAGGACACCTACCTCCCATCCCCAGACGTCCTGAAAGGGAAGATCCTCATCAAAGCGAAGAAGCTGTCCTCCAGCTGCTCTGGGATGGAAGGAGACGTGACGGATGAAGATGAAGGAGCAGAAATGTCTCAGAGGATGGGGAAGGAGAACATGGAGCAGCCCAACAGCGCGCCTGCGAAGCGGTTTCAGCTCTGCAAAGAGCTGTCCGAGCTGGTGAGCATCTGCAAGTCAGTCCAGTTCAAGGAATTCCAGGTGTCCTTCCAGGCTCAGAAGTACTGGGAGGTCTGCTCGTTCAACGAAGTGCTCGCCAGCAAGTACGCCAACGAGAATCCGGGGGACTTTGTCAACTACAACAAGCGCTTTCTCGCCCGGGTTTTCCCCAGCCCCATGAGGATTGACTCCAGCAACATGAACCCTCAAGATTTTTGGAAATGTGGTTGTCAGATCGTGGCCATGAACTTTCAGACGCCGGGCCTGATGATGGATCTGAACATCGGCTGGTTCAGTCAGAACGGGAACTGTGGCTACGTCCTCCGGCCAGCCATCATGAGGGAGGAGGTCTCCTTCTTCAGCGCCAACACGAAAGACTCGGTCCCTGGCGTCTCACCTCAGCTGCTTCACATCAAGATCATCAGCGGGCAGAACTTCCCCAAACCCAAGGGGTCCGGTGCCAAGGGTGACGTGGTGGATCCTTATGTCTACGTGGAAATTCACGGCATCCCTGCCGACTGTGCAGAACAGAGGACAAAAACCGTGCACCAGAACGGAGACACTCCCATCTTTGACGAAAGCTTTGAATTTCAAATCAACCTCCCGGAACTGGCCATGGTGCGCTTTGTGGTACTAGACGATGACTACATTGGGGACGAATTTATCGGCCAGTACACGATTCCCTTTGAATGTTTACAGACGGGCTACCGCCACGTGCCCCTGCAGTCGCTGACTGGGGAGGTCCTAGCACACGCCTCTTTGTTCGTCCACGTGGCGATTACTAACCGAAGAGGAGGAGGGAAACCTCACAAAAGGGGCCTTTCTGTGAGGAAAGGGAAGAAGTCCAGGGAATACGCATCTTTGAGAACACTGTGGATTAAAACTGTAGACGAGGTATTCAAGAATGCCCAGCCCCCTATACGGGATGCCACAGATCTGAGAGAGAACATGCAGGTACGTTCGTGTGTTTCAGCATTTACCCAGTGGTTTTCCTTCTTAGTGCATGCACGTAGTTCATGAATATATTGGAGAGCTTTTTTTTTTTTTTGCCATAGTATATTTGATTTTAAATTATTTGTAAATTCCAGTTGCTTATTAGAATTTTTACCACTAGTCTCATTTTTTTTTATCATTTAGATTTTCAAAACCATAGTTGGTATTGAGAATATTGATAACATGATCAAATCAACCAGCCCCCTTGTTGTCTCACACTCCACATGTTAGTCCCTTTTAATTAATGCTTAATAGCACCCCATATTTTTCTGGTAGTGTATATGGGAATCTCTGGGGTTTTTTTCTGGATATTCCTTAGCTGGGACACAAATTGATGACCTATTAGAATGAAAGGGATGTGTTCCAGTTCTTTTTTATGGAGCTGTTCTGTGAGGAAAATGGCAATAAATAAGCCAATGTGTTTGCCTTTTGAGCCTCCTCTGGATTGTAGGAGGACAGCTATTTAATTGTTTAAGTAAAAGGCGGGTGGTGTGTGTATCAATTATAAGCCTAATGATTGCCACTGAATTATATAATGGCTAAAAGCAATCAGGGATGATGTATATAATTAAGGATCGTCCACCTGTCTGGCAGTATCTAGGACCCATGAGTGACGCAGAAGTGGGCAGTGAGGGGATTTCACAGGGAGACCAGCCCTAACCCATCCCTGAGTGAAAAGTGCTGTGAGCATGACAGCTGCTCAGTATGTGTTTATTTAATAAATGTGTATTAGCTGATGATATGTGTGTGTGATTATACAGGGTGGGGCAAAAGTCAGTGTACAGCTGTGAGTACATGAAACACAGTTTCTTCTTGTATTATTATTTATTAATTATTGTATTAGTTTTTCATCCAAACGACTGCAAACCTACTTTTGCCCCACCCTATATATATATATCACTATTATAAGAAGAATGCCACCAGCAAGTAAAATATAACTCAAAAAATTCAATATATTTCACTCTCCTACCAATTCTATGGATACTTCATTAATAACAAGACCTTCCCTCAATAGAGAAATTTTATTCTCTTTCAAAATAAAAGCATACCAGCAATGTGAAGGGTTTTCTTCTACTTCTGAGGATGAGAATGGCTTGGTAAACTCTGAGCTCTGAGCCAGCCCCTCGGAAGGCTGTGGGGACCTGGCAGAGCTGGGGCGTCATCTTTCCAGAACCTGTGTCTGCACTGGGCCAGACAGAGCAGCTGGTGGTGATGTGCCGCGAACACCACGCGCAGCAGCCTAGGCCACAGGAGGCACAGTGAGCACACAGAGACTTTAGCTGGGGGCAGGCAAGGAAGGGAAGTGGACCCAGACTGTAAGCAGACGGATAAACAAGCAGGACAACTGCCCACACAGCAAGAGCCATGAGGAAAGTAAACGGCGGTGAGGGTGATGCAGAGACTCCCCTCAGACGTGACAGTTGTGATTTATTGCTGTAAGCAGTCAGCACTGAAGTGCTCTTGAGCCAGATGACATATAGTGTGATGTTCATGTTTAAAGCAATATTAATAAAAAGAAAATGTTTAAAAACATTTTTAAAAGATAAAACTAAAATGTGCTGCTCATTTTTAAGAACCAGAGAATTGGAAAGAGGAAGCACAGGGGTCGGCAGGCCCAGATCTCCCCCACCTTCTCGCCACTGGCCTCCCTGCCCAGTGTGCCTGGAGTAACAGCCTGGCTCATTTTTATTAGAATTTACCTGCTTTTAGAGCATACTGATTAAAATTACAGATTTTAAGTAAAATATTGACTCCTTCACTTCCCAGCTGTGTGGCCTTAGACAAATAACAGAGGCTATAGCAGAGGCTGTTTCGTCATCCACAATGGGCTTGTTGAGAGGAGTAAATGAGGTGATTTGTAGCAAATACTCCTGCTATCGCCTTGCACTGGATAAGTGCCCAGAGACTGCCAACTCAGGGCATTGGGCAGTGTTGCAGGGCTTTCTGTAACAGGTATTTTACTGGCCCGCCTCTGGTGAGTAGGAAAAAGAAGGGGCAGTGAGAGAAGCATTGAGGTCCCTGGAGGCACTAAGCGGGGAAGGCCGTGGGTAACCAAGGTCTCCCTCTGGGCAGACCTCACCAGACCCGCAGCATCCTCCAGGTTCCTGTAGCTTTGGAGCCAGCAGGCATTAACAGGTGAGAGACTCAGGCTCCTGCCTCACAAATATCCTTTCCTCCTTGAATGGCTGGCATGCTTGGTACTTATTTTAAGCCCGAAACTCTGAATGCAGAGGCCGATCATTTTTGTCTCCTCATAATTGCTTAACAGCCTCAGCACTGCTCTGAACTTTGATCAGAAAAGAGGCTTTGCCCTTGGGAAGAATTTAACTTGTTTGCAGTTTCTGTAATTTTGATAAATAGGTATTATAGACATCCATAACTGTATTTACTTTGGAAAACAGCCAGTTTTCCCAGGATGAAAAAATCGATAGCCCACTCTGTCATGGCACTGCTAACAACTGTCCTACTGGGCACTTCAGGTATAATCAAGTATAACCATGAGGAATTAAAATCTCGGATTAATTACAAAGTGCGTCCTTCCTTTCTGCCTCAGAATGCCGTGGTGTCCTTCAAGGAGCTGTGTGGCCTCTCCTCCGTGGCCAACCTCATGCAGTGCATGGTGGCCGTGTCCCCCCGCTTTCTGGGCCCGGATAACGCACCCCTGGTGGTCCTGAATCTCAGCGAGCAGTACCCCACGATGGAGCTGCAGGGGATCGTGCCTGAGGTGTTAAAGAAGATCGTAACAACTTACGACACGGTGAGTCGTTCTGTACGTAGACGTGGCCTGCGGGAGCGGGGTGTCAAGGTAAAACTCCAGATAATTAACAGCTCTTGCTGAGGTGTGCTCTCCTACTTCATGTCATTGACCTCTGCTGGGAAAACTACCCTCTGACCTGCGGGGTTGGAAGGAGTTTAGTCTTTCAGAGTTGTTTTAGAAAGCAGGATGCGGAGACTTTTGCCTCAATTGGATTCGAAAATAGATTGCTTTCTAATAACTATACCTGAATAGGTTTGTAAAGGATACACTATTTCCACATACATACAGTAAAGAGTATGTTTTATCTTCCTCTGCAACCAGCCATGGATTCACTCATGTTGTTTTGTTTTCATTTTCAAACTGGTAAAGGTGAGACATTGATGCTTAATTAAGTACATGTTAAGTGCCAAAGGGGCAGGTGCTTCCGTCACAAGCTCTGTCCGTGCAGTGGTTTTCTTTCGCACAGCAGGTGCTCCGAGACACCTATAGTCTGTGACCAGCGGAGCATTAATGCCATGTCCTCGGGGGACCTGGGATATCACAGATTTGCTCTTACTGGGGAATCTGCCATTTTCTTAGTCACATCCTGCTCTTAATGTATTTTGTGACTTATCGTAACTGAAAGGGAAAATTTAGTGGGTGAGCTACATCCATTTTAGCCTCACCATGTAGTTGAAGCTCTCCGAACTCATGAGTGCTGGCAGCTGCTCTCCAGCCTGTCAAGGTTAAGGTTGGTGTGGGACCCTCCTGCCCAGTTAGGCCAGGCCGCCACCCCTTGCTGTTCAGGGTGTGCTGGGGGGCAGGAGGCCTCCCCTCCTCCTCGTTGAATGCACAAACTAAGCCCACAGAGCACGAGGCTTCTGCCCTAGCCTGCCTCGGTCAAAACCTAAACAAGATTGCTATCGTGGACTTCAGCAAAAATGGTTTTAAGTGTTTTGTAAATTGATCTTAAAGCAGCAATTCAGAAGGATTTGTACAATTCAAGGGAAAGGAAGAAACACCTTAGGTCAGCGTTTCCCACAGTGTGTACTGAGGAACCTTGGCTTTTTAGGATGTTAGTAAATGTCACATGGGATCTAAGGTTCCACGGTGAAACAATCTGGGGAAATACTGGTTTGAACACATTAATCAGATGCCTTCATGGCAGGGCTTCTCGGGGCCTTTTATTTGCTGGCACAATGCATTCCCGAGAGGGCGATGGACATAGTATGCCCTATTTCACAGATTGACTGGACTGTGAGGTACTATATTCAAACACAAAATTTCCGAAGAACTTTTGTTCTTGATTTTCTTCACTTCTAGGAAGTAAAAGTCAGAAGAATGGAATGTTTTAAATAGCTTATCAGTTCATACCTTTAAAAAAGTGGTATTTGACCTCTTTCATTTGATCTTTTTCTTACACAATAGCCACACTTCGTAGCAGATGCTTTTTATCCCTGCTATTTCCAGCTTAGAGTTCATGGTTGTAAAAAGCTATAAAGGACTGAACACTGCACACTGCAGGCAAAATCCAGAGAGTCAGCTAACATCTGAGAGTCCACAGATGGAGGGCAGGCCAGGGCATGTACCTGATAAACGTTGGGGAGCAGTGTGCTGCCCTGTCCTCCGGGAACGTCCAGTCTACTGGAACGTAGTGGAGGCAGCTGGGAGTGAAATCAACACAGGAAGCTTATGCTAAGATTCCTTAGATCCCATGTGACATTCACTAACATCCTAAAAAACCAAGGTTCCTCAGAATGCACTGTGGGAAATGATGACCTGAGGTGTTTCTTCCTTACAATTGAATTGAAGATGCAGTTGTAGGGAGTTGGGGGCATGAGGGGCGGGGTGGGGGTAACAGGGAAAAGAGGTAAATGTGGAAAAGTTTAGACAGCTCTTTCATGCTATGACCCAGGCTCCCTAGTTGATTCCCAACTCTTTAAGTTTTGTATTTATAAATGCTTTTTAATCTTAAGCCGCTAGATATATTACAGAACTATAATATTTCACTGACCCAAATCTGACATGACTTACCCCCTTAGGGGTAAGTGGCAGTTTGTGGCAGTCACACAGTGACATTTCTTCATGGGGACCTTCCTGAGGAGAGCTTCCTGTGAGTGGGATGAGAGTTGCCCTATGCAGGTGATAACAGGGTAGACTGGAAAAGGGTCCGTCCCCAGGACTTGGTCCTGGGGCAGAGTGCCCGTCCAGCGCAGGAGGGTGGCACTAGGTTCTCGGCCTGGGTATTAGCCCTCGTCCAGTCTGTTCTGTTATCGTCTCCGTAGGGCACCAACCACAGTATTGGGCAGAGGAATCGCTCAGTGTTCCTTAGTTTCTCTTCCTGGTAGTTGATAACACTTATTAGGTAACTCTTATTTGCGTATAATGTTAACAATGTGCATTGTTGTAGAAGTGATAAGACAGAAGGTATTAGCTTGTTTACTTTTTTAAATTGTTAGATGATTCTTATGTGATCTCTAATCGAAATCGCTGTGCTCCTAGCTTTATTGATTTGCTCTGCTTTTAATTCCACCTGATAAGTTAAGCTATAAAATATTTACAATGAATTCAAATTATTGTGATTCCAACTTTAAAAATTGGAATTTTGATATAACTCTTGCAATATTTTGCAGTCCTTTGTTAGTGACTTACCAGTCTCTCACCTTGTGACAATGGTTGAATATTGATGGGAAATGAGCTATGGCCTGGCACAGCCTGTAACGTTAACTATAGATATTTATTTATTTATTTAAAATATATTTTATTTTTTACAGTGAGGAAGAGAGAGGGATAGAGAGTTAGAAACATCGTGATGAGAGAATCATCGATCAGCTGCCTCCTGCACACCCCTTACTGGGGATGTGCCCACAACCAAGGTACAAGCTCTTGACTGGAATCAAACCTGGGACCTCTCAGTCCGCAGGCCGACGCTCTATCCACTGAGCCAAACCGGTTTTGGCAGGCCTTTATTTTTGTATTATTGTGTTGAACTTAACCTAAAATTAACCCTAGAAATCAGATCTTATTTCAGCTTGTTGACTTCCCATCTGTAATTAGGAGATTGCAAATGAGAAGTGAGGGCAGCGTAGGAAATCCCCTGCAGAGCTTCTTGTCCCTGCCATCTGCACGCTGAAGCCTCGCCCCCCGAAGGGTGGCCCGGTGTCTCCTCGGGGCACAGAAGTGTGCTAATGCTGTTGAGATTGTGATGATTGTTCAGAGTCTAAACTCTTATTAAGAAGCTAGTTTATCGGGAATATGCCAGTGTCTGAGAGAAAAGAGACTGCGGATAAGGAATTGATGATGGAAATGCGAACGTGTAAGCCCGTGTGAAGACCAGAAAGTGCCACACATCCCAATTTTCCTGAGATGACTCTGTCAAAACACCTGCTGCCCCTGGGTCATTATTAACAACTCTCCTTCTAGCTCTTAAAAGTGTCACTATGCAGATTATTAGTTGTATGTACACCATTCCTGTGGCCCTCGATTGTTCTAAGCAGTGTTTCCCAAAGTGTGCTACGCGTACCCCCAGGGGTACGGGAAGAGTTTGGTGAGGGTACGCGTTGCACCGGAGTTTGGTGGGGATATGCACTGCACCGTGCTTAGCTGCACCTAATTCTACGTTCTCATGAGTACGAAGGGTACTCAGCGTTACGAAAATTATAGAAGGGGTACACATATGTCAAAAGTTTGGGAAACACTGTATTGCCATCAACAAACAGATCGTCACTGCTGCCCCAACGGTGGTCTTACCCTATTTGTGATACCTTCTTGGTCCTGGAAGTGGTGAGGTGCAGGCCTGGGACCTACCATATTTTTCGGACCATAAGACGCTCCGGACCATAAGACGCACCAGTTTTTAGAGAAGGGAAATGAAGAAAAAAAGATTCTGAAACAAATAGTGTCCTAAAATATTTTATGTGCATTAAAACCCAACATCACAGTCATAAACACATGTAATCAACCCTGTACAGTAAACAGCAGCATTTAGAACCATTTTAGAGCCGGGCAAGCACACAGAGACCACACAGAGCCGGGCAAGTAAAAAAACTTTTTTTTTAAAGTATATGTGTAGGCTATATTTGGACCATAAGACGCAGGGACTTTTCCCCCCCACTTCTGGGGGAAAAAAAGTGCGTCTTATGGTCCGAAAAATACCGTAGTTCAGGAAGGCAGGTGACAAAGCCGTTCAGTGTTGTACACTGAGAATTTGTTAAGAGGATAGAGCTCGTGTTGTATTCATATCTCTGTAAGGCTTTTTTTTAAAGGAAAAATGGTGGTTTCTTGATTTTCTATAATTTTCATATTGTACGATTTACTGATTATAATTGAATTGAAGATGCAGTTGTGGGGAGGGAAAAGGAGAGAGGGGAAAAGAAAATGATGCCCACCTCTGTTAGGCAGTCTGGTTGTGCTTCTACACAGCGGTGGACTCCCGGGCAGTGCCATCTGTTCAGAGATTATACATGAATTCATTCCTATGATTGCAGTTCCTTTGTTTGTTCTCTGGGGAATCTACTTATCCAACAGAACAGTATTTTTTTTTTAAATCTCAAAAGGAGCAAGATGCTTTGTCTAAGAGGATGTTATTTGCTCTTTGTGGATTTTTTGATATAAGTTACTGTCCCTTCTAACTCATAACTTTAAATATTACTTAAATAGAAGCAAGATTTTTTTTCAATCAAATATGCGAAATGAAGGATTTTTTCTTAGACCTGGTGGTAGTTTGCATACATCAAGGACACTGCTTTATGTTGTTGTTTGTGGTTTTGTGTGTTTTGTCTTGCTTAATACAGTGGAGAAATAAACCATACGTCAGAATTTATGGAGTTTGCCCATCTGGACCAAACCAGAGATGATATGTCACACGGTTACTGTTGCTCTCCATCTCCTTTGTGACGCTTCTTATCACTCTCCTGCCTCAGAACCTGACATTAAAGCTTTTTTTAATTGGAGGTGTCAACTTTCCCAACTTTTGTAACTATTAAAATGAAAGGCCAGATAGAGTATTATGCTGTAGAATAAGACTGAGCTAAAAAGGGGGGAGGGAGGGAGGAGTGACATTTCAAAATAGAAGTGTCACTGGCTGGACCTTCCCTTTCACTGAATTAAGCTACAGCCTTTGGGGTTCTGCTCTTCCCTCTATAGCAGAATAGGGCCTCCCCCCCCCTTTTTTATTTTAGCTCAATCTTATTCTAGCCATTGCTTTTTAAAGGAGTAGAATACCTCCAAGTTTGGCCATGGCCGCTACCAGGCAGTGATGGGGAGCAGAGCATTCATAGGACCACTTAGGAAAGACTGATTGCAAAGGAAGAAGGAGCCTAATGGCAGGAACAGATTGTGAAGCTGGTGAGGTCTCAATGAAAAATATTTTCCAGTGGAAACAAACAAAGAAAAAACAAAAGCAATTTCTCTGTAGTTATCAAAACCATGCAGTGGAGCCGCTCCAGAACAGCTGCCAAGCGGATGGAAAGGGAAAGGGAAAGGAATGCTCCAAGGAATGTGATGAGAGCATTGCGTGTGTCATCAGATCAGGCGTGGTCAGCCGCCTCTCAGGAATCAGATGTGGGATATGGGGACTTTTGGAAGATAGTCCTTCAGGGTGATTATCAGACTTTGTCTCTGATCCAGAATTCTAGGTGTACATGTCTCCACGGAAACCAATGAGAAACACATTTACATACACACACACGCACACACGCACACACACACACACACACACACACACACACACACACACACGCACAAAGTGCCCGTGTCAGTACTAAGCTATGAACACTTGGGGGAAAAGGAGCATCTAGGGCTGGCGGTTCTCTGGAAAGAGACGCCATCATAAAGCTGTTTTTCACATTGAAGTTGATACCCAAGTCTAAGACCTCTGGGAGGTCAGAGATGAAAACTCAGTGGGGATCAGCACATTGTCCGATGTTGTTTCCAGACAAGAGATGATAAGTGGTATGAAGCCAGCCACGTGCCATCTGTCATAGGAAGTCTGATTTGATGTTCTAAGTACTGGTAAGCCGGACGTACCAGCGAGGTGCTGGTAAATGAGAAGGGGGTGCCTCCTGGTGGCATCATGTCAGCTTGTGGGGGGACTTCATTTGAACGAAGGCCAAGTGGTTTGGGGCCAAGTGTTCGTTGGGGTCTCCAATGTTTTACTTTTCTGTTAAAGCTTTGCTATTGCTTTCTAAAGGGATAGAGCAAGCTTGCTTGTTTTTATTTTTTTATATATATTTTTAATTGATTTTTTACAGAGAGGAAGAGAGAGGGATAGACAGTTAGAAACATCGATGAGAGAGAATCATCGACAGCTGCCTCTTGCACACCTCCTTCTGGGGATGTGCCCGCAACCAAGGTACATGCCCTTGACCGGAATCGAACCTGGGACCTTTCAGTCTGCAGGCCGACGCTGTATCCATTGAGCCAAACCGGACTCAGCAGCTTGCTTGTTTTTAAAACACTCTATTTCCCTGTATCTGGTAGGAAATATGTATAAAGTATGTCTGAAACCTAAAGCTCCAGAAAAGTTAGGGAACTTCCTTCTGAATCTGTGTGTGAGGCAAAAGAACACTATTGCATCTTTGACAGAATAAGATCATTACAGAGCTGTAACCCTCTTTCTTCCTCTGTAAGAGCGGAGGAGTCACTTCCTGTGTTCCCACCAAATCCCACATTGGTTTTGCTCTTGTAAAATTCCTTCAAAGTTTATTTTTGATATATTCTCTTCTTGACTGCAAGTGCTTTGTTGTTGTTTCTGCAGAGGCTAAGGATACTTCCTGGAGTTGTTTGCTAAGTTCTTCTTTCTGTCAAGGACCCCTAGAGAAGACGAAAAAAAGGGACCAATTACATCTCTCAAATTCTGTGTTTTCTCTATTTTCTCTACAGTTCTTTTGGTCAGTCGCTATATACACTGGCAGCTTTTCAAAACTGTGAGGAAGCCTTTAGCTTCCTCATCCTAGTTTACTCACTAACTTTTTGTCCCTATTAGATTTTGAATAAATAAACTTTAATTGAGCGGACGAGGCAATGCTGGCTGGCTTTCCATTCTGTGGCCATCATCCTAATTCAGCTTCTCATCCCCTTAGGTCTGTGTGGCCGGGTTCGAGTTCAGAATTCACAGTTAACTCAGATGGCAAAGGAAATGTATCTTTTCCGTCTCTCTTAGTGGGAGATGGGTATTCCTAAATCTTCATTTAGTTTGGTAAATCTGATCTGTTGCGTTATTTTACAATGTCCACTTTGGACTGTAAATGCTCAGCTCTTCAGGGAAAATGCTCAGTCTTTCAGACTTTCTTTCCCTCTGCTCCTCTGCAAAGCAGCCTCTGGGTGCCTGGAGGGGAACAGGTGCAGATGTCTGTCTGTCTGTCTCCTTTCTGTGTCCTCACCTCTCACTCCCCATTCACCTTGAGTTTGGTCCATGTGGTGGCATAAGTTCCCAGCTCCATTTCCAATCACTCAGGATGCCAGAGGTGGCCTCCCCCGTAATTATCAGTAAGAGGTACAGGGTCGCCTAAGACCATGGGAAAACACAGATATTTACATTACGAGTCATAACAGTAGCAAAATTACAATTATTTCGATGTAGCAATGAAAATAATTTTATGGTTGGGGGTCACCACAACATGAGGAACTGTATTAAAGGGTCGAGGCATTAGAAAGGTTGAGAACCACTGTGGTAGAGGGTAAGAACCTGACTATGTGGTTCTATTTATTTTTATGACTTTTATACTGTATCCAAGTGGTGATTTGGGTGAGAGCAGGAGAGAGCCATATTACTCTGCATATAATTTGCATAATGTCTTTATCTTTTCATGGAGATTCACCTCAGCAATTGCAGGTTAATTAAACTTGAAATTTGCTCTGCTCCTTTCCCCTTTTCCTGCCCTGCTCCTTCCCCCTCCATCCGGGAGCTGCAAACCCGTAGAGCAGCCTGGGTAGCGGAAGGGGCGGTTCCTTTCTCCTTGACAGAGCCTCACTAGCACACCTGTCGTTTTGGTGGGAACCTGAATGAAAATCTAATTTGACCTTTAAATCTGAGAAGTGTCTTTGTTTTTACAAGGTAGCTGCTCCTCACCCAGGCTCTGAAACTCGCTGTTTGAATAGGTGGAAAGCCCCCAAGGCAAAATGATTTATAAAATATGGCGATGTATGTGGGAAAATAGCTTTACAGGATCCCCATACACCTTTGTTACTGCCGTGGCCACCAGAGTACAGCGTCCCCTCCCCTCTGCGTTTGTCCTGTGGACTGTAGGAAAAATAAACTCCCTGAAAGTCCCCCTAGAGAAATACCTGGCCGCCTCAGAGGGGAGCACGAGGTAGAGTTAGAGGTACAATGTGACAGCTTTCAGAACTAGACCAGCTAAAGGGATTCTATTGTGATCGTCAAAATAAATAGAGGCAGAGTACCTGGACTGTTGTTAGGTGAGCAATATTCTTGAAGCATTTTGGAACAGTGGCATTCCTTCAGTGGGTTTGGATAGATAAACAACGTATGTTAAGCCTAATAATTGTCAAGAAAGGGAAAACAGCCGAAACCAGTTTGGCTCAGTGGTAGAGCGTCGGTCTGCGGACTGAAAGGTCCCAGGCTCGATTCTGGTCAGGGGCATGTACGTTGGTTGAGGGCACATCCCCAGTAGGGGGTGTGCAAGAGACAGCTGGTCGGTGTTTCTCATCGACGTTTCTAGCTCTCTATCTCTCTCCCTTCTTCTCTGTAAAAAATCAATAAAAATATATTTAAAAAAAAAGAAAAGAAAAGAAAAAAAAAGGGAAAACAGGAGGGGGAGGGAATAACTTTAAGGACATGAACCTCATGCATGTATACCTCTAGCAATTCATATTTTCCAGAATCAGAATTGTTTTATTTGCTCTCAAAACATGCATCAAACACTATTAATACTATACTGCCTTTTACAAATACAAAGTTTTGACAGCATCCAGAATTGTTTGACGCTAATGGCTGAAATCATTTCTGTAGTGTCTGCAGAGTGGAATCATCTCTACATCTCATTTTGTGGATGTGATTGTCCTCCTTTGTGGAAATCCATTCCAGACAGAAAAGTGATGATCAGAGACACAAAGAGCCTAATTGGCTCTCAGTGTGTGATAACTTGTACCAGTATGTCTTGATGCAGCCAGAGCTCCAAATCATTTCAGTCCCCAAAATGAAGACTAGCTGACCTAGACCGTGCATTTCACAGCTCACCGATACGTGCAGCCGGCTTCTCCACTGTTTGCCCTCTGGCTCTCGCTCACCTTGGACCCCGGGGAGAGCAAGTCCCTCCTTGTTCCTACGTGCGGGCTGGCACAGAGCGGGCTGTGCCAGCATGTGGTGGCTACATTGAAAGAGAAAGCATTGTGTTTATCTCCGTTGCTGTGAGCTTGCAGAGACGGGTAAAACTTTGGAACCCCCCCAGTGCAGGGCTCCACTTGGGAGCCCAGGTTCTCTCTGGGAACATCCCATCAATGAATGCATCTTCATTGTTTAACTTCCTTTCCCTCAAGGTGGCAACTTCTGCCCAGATGGGGAGTTGGGGATGTGAAGCCTGTGGTGTTTCTACATTCCACCTGCAAAGGTGGCTGCTTCGCCATCTGAGCCTGCTGTTTGCCCTGGTGTCTGGCTCCGTGTGTGGTTCTGACTGCTCTCCAGCAAGTTAAATGGAGATAATTTGCCTAAGTGATTACTTTAACTGTGCTGGCTTTAAAGTGCTGGCCACAGTTAGCCAATAAGAATCACAAATGGGAATTTCTTTTCCCAAGTATTTTTTTGTTAAAGATTCATTAAAGGATGAATTGTTTGTTTATTATTTCATCCCTGTTCCATTGTTGCTTATATTGAAATTAGAGTTCAGAAAACATGTACATTGCAGTGATAATGTAATTTTTTTTGTTCAGGATTTTGATGTTCTCTACATCATTTTATACATGCAAGACCCATTCATCACAGATTAACTTCTTTCTTTCTTCCCTCCCTCCTTCCTTCCCTCCTCCCTTCCTCCCTTCCTCCCTCCCTCCCTCCCTCCCTCCTTCCCTCCCTTTTTTCCTTCCTTCCTCTTTATTTTTTTGTTGTTATTCCTCACCCGAGGATATTTTTCATATATATATATATATATATATATATATATATATATATATATATATATATATATATATATTAGAGAGAATGGAAGGGAGTGGGAGAGGCTGAGAGAAACATCAATGTGAGAGAGACACATCAGTTGGTTGCCTCCTGCACACACCCTGACCAGGGCTGGGGAAGCTGCAACCTAGCCCTTGACCAGAATTGAACCCGGGACTCTTCTGTCTGCGAGCGATGCTCTGTCCACTGAGCCAAACCGGCTAGGGCTAAACTCGATTTATTGCCACCCATTGTTGTCTGGTTTAGAACGGCATATGCTTTTCCATTTAGGAATTCAGTCTGCAAGTCCAATTTGGAGTTGTATTAAAAAGGTTGAAATTACATTAGATACATGTACAGAATTGTTAGTAATGGTATATAAATAGATCATTTTGTAAATGCAACGATGAGCTCTTCTATTCTCATGGATACATATTCTTTGGATGTACAATCACATTTTAGAAGACAAATCACTAGGAAATAGGATCATTTGGATGGAATCACCTTCATAAAATAAAGCTATTGAAATAACCAGTTTATATGAAAAATCATATATTTCAGAATTGTTTTTTGAGGAAATGTAATTAGAGGCACTTGAGCTACCTTCTGGCATTTTTTCATGAGCAGTAGGCTATACTGATTTCTGAGCTTTTTCCCCCCGCTCTTTTATGTCCCTAATTATGAATGGGGGAGTAAAGGTGTTTTGCCACAGCCTATTGAGCAACGAGGCAGTGATTTTTCTCTGCAGCTAGACATATTCCTATAAATAACATTTGGGGCGGCGTAAGCTTTGAAGCCTATTTTGTCGATATGTTACACTTGGCCTCACGTTCATAAGACTGAAAAAATCCAGCACTGCCCGCGGGTTCCTTATTTCTCATTGTCACATAGGTGGGAAGGCTCACCCTCACCAAGCCTTTAATCACTCCTGCCCGGGTGGTGCCTTCCCTCTGTGGGGGATGCAGGAACTGTCCCTTGGTTCTCTATTTTAACAGCTACTGTTTTTCATTCTCATCACTTATATTCCCCCAGACTGCTGTGACATAATTAATGCCACTCACCCCACTAAAATACACACCTTTAATACCAGAAATCCGATTTTACTGCCACCCGGATTTATCAGAAATAACAGTGCCACTTAATAATGGTTTTAAAGTGCATTCTAACTTAATTAGGGCGTTTTAAATTCTTAACCATAAAAAATTACTCTCACAGTAAACTGAGTGGGTGTACAATGGGATGTGTTAAGATTTAACTCTACAAGCTTAATTATCAGTTAACTTAAAGATCACATGCTAAGTAGTTAAAAATATTTATTTCCCTACTAGACTTAGTATTAGTCAGATCATTAGGGCTAAATGTTACAGATTTTTCTATGGAGATTTTACATGTGAGACCCTTTATCTACCTATAAAAATATTTAATTCAATTTTGGTTGATAATTAGATTTTGAAAACAGTGTTGATCATTCTAGTTTTCTTTGTAATCATTACCATTCTATATTGGAGAGTGCTCAGGTGGAGTTAAACCCTCAATTATATCATTATATGGCACAAAATAATTTTAATCTTTCAACCAGTTATCTGTGCCAAAAGCAGAACAACAAACAATCTTGTTAGTACAAATGGCTCTTTGAGTATTTAGCTAAATGCAACTGGGATGGGACATAATACTTTTTAGTTGGTTTCCTAAAACTGAGCCCCGTCTTTCTTGTGAGTCTGTGAAATCCAAACCTCCGTGTCCATAAACAAAGTTTCATCCATTTCATATTCTGTGACCACTTTCCCGCTGTAGCGGCAGATCTGAGCACTTGCAGCAGAAGCTAAGCCTGAGATATGTTACTGTCTGCTCCTTCGCAGAAGTTTGCCAGCCCCACAAGAAGGATCGGGAAAAAAGGGCCTTAAGATAGTTCATTCAATGCACTGATTTGCTTTTGCCAGCTTCGGTTATGATTTTAAATATTTCACCCCTAAAATTATACACTCAGTGCATTTTGAATTTTGATCCATATGAACACCTGCCTACCTGTTAGCCCAGTAGGCGGAGAGTTCTGTAAGCACTTGAGTGCTCCGGTCCTGGGCCAGGCAGCCAGCCCCTAAATCAGTTATATACTCTTAGCATTTTAATGGCCAGGATCCCAAAGACTCGGCAGGCGGAAACCAGAAGAGGAAGGCCATGAAGAGTAAAGGTTGCTCTGATTTCTGACCCTGTACCCAAGTGAGCACGCTGTGTCAGCAGAGTTGGGTTATAATGCAATACAGTTTGTAACTACCCTGTTTCCCCTAAAATAAGACAGTGTCTTATATTAATTTTTGCTCCCAAAGATGTGCTAGGTCTTATTTTCAGGGAATGTCTTATTTTTCCACGAAGAAGAATATAGTACACATTTATTGTTAAATGAAAATAAAGGAGATTTATTACCTGTATACGGTACGGTAGTACGGTAGTTGTCAGCACAAACCAGACAAACTGTGAATCCTACAGTATCAAGAATTTACTCATTTATTCAATGACAATCATGTCATCATCTTCTGGAACATCATCATAACAATCCAATTCCTGAATTTCCTGGTGAATTTCTTGTGATTCCATTTCTTTCAGAATCAGTGGACCAAATCTCTCATGTTTAGCAATAGCACTGTCTTTAAATGAGTACTTCTTGTCAAGGTAGCCTGCTCGCAGTGCATTTGCAATGCAACTGTCAGTGATTTTCTCCCATGAATTCTTCACCCAAGTCACAACTTCTTGCAGTTTAGGTTTCACAAATTTTCTGAGACAGAGCCTGGAGGGGGTGGGGGGAGATGCCTTATATTTCACTTAGAAGAAAACCTATAAGTAGGTCTTATTTTGGGAGGATGTTTTCTTTTTGGGGAAACACGGTAAATTCACTCCTATTTAGTGAGATGCATAACCACGCTTGGTAAGAAGGCTTTAAAAAACGAGCCAAAAAACCAAGTTTGAGTGGGGTTCCTTTTCTCCGTCACTTCAAGTGGTTCTTAGGGGAGAGTAAGGGCTGGGTGGAGAAAGGGGAATTGGGTGGAGGCTCTGCGTCTTCTCTAAAAACCTCGTTTCCTCTCACCCTCCCTCACTGGGAGGAGGGGGCTTTCTCAGATCATAGCATCCAGGCCTGCTAACCACATTCTATTTAAAGCTGTCTTGTGAGGGGGAGGGGTTAGAAAGGGTACTGGAGGCAGAGACAAAACCTGTGAGGCCCTCTCCCACCAGGAGCTGGAGAAGCTGCTCTGAGGCCCCTCTGAGGATTATTCCCACACCACCCTGCCCCTCTTCATACTGTTCATTTCCTTCTTACGCTCACTGCAACCTGTAACTATACATTCGTTGGTTTGATTCCTTTTAGTAAGGTGCCTCTCTCCCCCTCCCCCAAATCTGAGCTCCGAGACGGCAGGGACAATGTGTGTCCTGTTCACCACTGGGTTCTCACCACAGAGCAGGCACTCAGAATACATGTATGCATGAATGAGTGAAAGTGACCTTGATCTCAGCTGCTGGTGTCAGGTGTTCTTTCTACCGTCTTTCTCTGTCCCAGAGTGCCTGGAGGTCCCTGAACTGGACTGACTTGTGTCGTGGTTAGGTTTGGGGGCTGGTGAGGAGGTGGTTTGTGGAGTCTTAGCCTAGATGGTTGCACTCCTGTCCGAAGGCACTGAGTGGTGGCCTTGCCAGTCCAGGAAGAGGAGGGCACCCGAAAGTCGTGGACACCCCCAGACACCCGTAGGGACCCTCCAGAGGCAGAGGGGGCTGGGCTTGGAACAGGTGAGAGGAAGGGCAGGCGTGAGGGTCCCAGGTCCCCAGATCATTGACCTCTCCCCTCGATAACTCCCTGTCCTTTACCAGGGAATCCTTTGCCCTATCTGAAATTCCTACTGGAAGGTGAATGTGTGCTAGTGCACAATCAAAGCAGGTTGAGGAAGGGGCGGGGGGGGGGAGGAGGGAGGCAGAGGTGAGGCTCCTACTTGTTCACCTGGCCAGGAGAGGAGCCAGATTCAGTGCAGCCACCAGCAGATGGGAACATCCCTCACAGGTGTGCAGTGTTCTATGATTTCTAAGTCATGCTCATAAACTGATTGTCATGGGAGCTAATAGGTGGGCCCGGGCTCCTGCTGGGTTGAGCCAGACAGTGACCTTCTCTCAGTCATTATCTCCACGCCATCTCTGACTCTAAACCGGCCCTGCTAAGCAGGCCGGGCCACACTCCTGTGCTCCTGGGGGAAGAAACCTTGAGCCACACAGCATCCGCCAGGTCTAGCCTCACCTTGAGAAACCCTTGTCTTCGTTTCATGGTTCTTCTGAGTTGACTCCTCGGGCACCTAGTGCCCAACAGAAGCCATGTCTTAGTGTGTTTTGCCAAGGCCCATGCCAATAAGTCCAGTTGTGCATTCACACAGACCATCCATCCGGGCAGGTGTGGATGGATTGTGAATACATGTGTACAAGGTTGTTCTCATGCAAAGACACTGATTAGAAGTTGGGGGCTGAAGGAGGGACCCGCCTGTAACCCTAGGAAGGTTATTTTCAACCTTTCTCCTCTCATGGCACACCTAAACTGGTTGTTAAAATTTGGCAGCACACTGCCAGGACCGGTTTGGTTCAGTGGATAGAGCGTCTGTCTGCGGACTGAAAGGTACCAGGTTCGATTCCGGTCAAGGGCATGTACCTTGGTTTCAGGCACATCCCCGGTAGGTGGTGTTGTGCAAAAGGCAGCTGATCGATGATTCTCTCTCATCGATGTTTCTAACTGACTATCCCTCTCTCTTCCTCTCTGTAAAAAATCAATAAAATATATATTTTTAAAAAAATTGACAGCACACACAAAATATGTTTTTTACTGATCTGACAAAAAAAAAAATAGGCATAATTTCTATTCATTCACCCCGGACAGCTATTGTTGTTGCCATTTTCTTTTATTTGACAACCGAAGGGAAAAGAGGTCAGTGCCCCTGACCAAATAGCCAGTTATTGCATGTTGTAAATACTCTTGGGACACCCCGGTTGAAAATCGCTGCCCTCGGAAATCGGCAAGTAGGACTGTTCCGGGGGGTGGTGCTAGCAAAGAATTGAGCCCTGGTCACAAGCAAGTCCTTGCTTTGGTACTGACTCTGCACCGGTGGGCAGGTCCGTTTCTTCATCTGAAGGGCAGGCATAGTATCCTCACCTCAGAAGGTAAGAGAGTAAATAAATAGTTCAGAATATAACAATGTCTCAGTAAGTGGTATCATTATCATGTCATTATTACTTTACCCCCCTATCCCTAAACCCTAATCATTATTACTTTTCAAAAGCTAGAAACCTGTAGCTCTTGAATCTCTAAGACCTTTATTTGTGTGTATTTTAACGTCAGCAGCCTTGCCGTGGGGGGAGCATGGTCACTCCATTTCATAAAGGCAGTGAAAAGCAGAAGGTGGTTTCACACCACTGTGCTAAGCTCGCTACTCTGAAAAGGGAAGACAGAGGAACACGTGAGTAATGTGGTCAACGCTAGGAACAACGCCTGGGCTTAATACTGTAAATACTGTAGTGGCTGGTCTGTGCATTCTTGTCCTCCAGCTCTGTCATCCCCGGACTACTGTGGACACTTCGTTTTGCTAAAAAATAATTACTTTTCATTACAGAAAAATCTCAAATTGCTTTTCTCTCTTACCTAACATCTATACTTCGTTATCACAGACCCGAGAGAGGCTAATGATACCTTACAGTAACACTGTGATTGAATTACCTTCTGTTAATTAGGAGTTTCTAAATCACCTTGATCCCCTTGGAGAAAAGGCTTGATATAAATACACAGTAATAAAAGAGGTACTATGTTTAATTCAAATTGCATCTTTTGAAATCCAATTAATTTAGTAATAATCATTTTACACGAGCATGTCAGAACTCTAAATGGTCCTTGGTGACTTGGAAGAGTAAGTGTAGCATCCTGAAGTTCCTGATCTACTTCCCAGAAGTAGCTTGCTCTCTGTATAATTGGGGGCAACAAGTTCAAGTTCCCCTTTTTTTCCTGCACGGATGACTTGGGCCCGGTTTTCAGCCATTCTCATCAGTTCTTTGGAACTCGCAGTGTTTGCAGGCTCCAGCCTCACCTTGATGTAGCTGCTGCACTCACAGTCTCCAAACTTCTAAGACCTGGGAGTCACAGCAATGCCCTGGCCCTTCTTCCCTCCATTTCCAGGCATTTGCTGGAGGCAGGGGTGGCTGGCTGCCCAAAGGCCCCGTGTGAAAGTTCCTTTCCAAGTAGCTGAGTCTCTCACTTATCCCTCCCTGCCCGTCACCAGAGAGGATAGGTGAGCACAGGTGCCACCTGGGATGGTACAAGATGTGAGGTAGGCACATGGTCGTTACAGTTTAGAAAAGCAGAGAAGCATTTTACAATGTTAGGAGGTTGACATGGCCAAAGGCCCCAGGGAGGATGGGTGTGTGTGTGTGTGTGTGTGTGTCTCCACATCCACCTGGTAACCATGGAGCACGACTCATCACGTGCTACGAAGTCACCTGTAGAGTGTGGGGGGTCAGTGAGGCCTCCCGCAGTAATCATGTGGAAACTGACACATGACACCCCACGTGCTTCCCTAAGGAGATGCCCAATCCTATGAGGTTGGTCATAAAAAGGAGAAATAACAGGGTTATTATAATATAATTAACTACTGTATTCATGCTCCCAACACAGAAAAGCACAACATGATATAGATACCTGTCCAGGAGCTGATAGGAATTATCATATCATTTTTTCTGGATAGTTTTACAATTGCATTGGTGAGTTTCTTTTTAGGGTAGTTTGGGTTCTGTTTCATTTTTCAATTTTCACTGGAAACAAAAATGTTTTCTCTGAATATTGTATTGTACAGCTCTAGAAATAGTTCAGGAGAAACCACAATTCTGTTCGGCTTTTTTTTTTCTGTGTACTTGGTGAAACTAACACTGTTCAGAAGTTTTAACACCTTGCCAACAATTTACAGGAGGATGAATATTTTAAACCTGTGCACCGACTTCATGACTAATCTTTTGGTAACAGGAACCCCTGCTTTTTCCAGAGCACTTTTCTCTTTCCCTCCAGCTACGGTGCACAGAGTGGAGCTGCTCCAGCCCCTGGTCTGTTTAAGTATATTTGGGAACATATGGAGATGTCTAGTTATGCTAAATTCCAATTAACCTAGAAATGTGAGTGAATAAGGGTTGGTCACGGCCTTATAGCTTATCCAGTTGTCTGTAGGATATAAAAATGCCTTCTCTGGTTTAAAATGTATCTTTGGATAAGTCCATGGTGAATTCTAAGTTCTGCCTCTGATTTTGTCACTTGTTTTTTATTTTATTCCCCCACCTGGTGCTCTCTCCCACCTCCAATTTCCTCTTGGTGGTGTTTTCTCTCTTCTTTGCTCCTTTCTCCTCTCCTCCAGCCTAACAACTGTGTGTTGCTAAGGACTTCTAGTGGCTGACACTGGAAGTGCCTCTCAGAAGCACCCATAAGTGTAAACCTTCAGTCCATCCACATGCACTGAGCGCCAGTGCAGCTGTTAGAGGCAAGAACCTGACTACATGGTTCTATTTATTTTTATGACTTTTATACTGATTCCAAGTGGTGATTTGGGTGAGAACAGGGGAGAGCCATATTACTCTGCATATAATTTGCATAATGTCTTTATCTTTTCAGGGTGATTCACCTCAGAAATTGCAGTTTAATTAAACTTGAATTTGCTCTGTGAAATGCAGCCCTTTCCACATGTGTATATGGCAATATATTAACTTAGAGTGAGAAATTATAGATGGACGCATTGATTGTGGTAGAGGAGGTTTTTGGTCCTGTGAAAACTCAGCTAGACACCTGCAGATGAGATGGAACGTTGCTTTAAGGATTTTATCTGGAATGTAGTGCATAAGATTCAGATGACACCAGTGTTTAGATGAAAGTGATGTCCCAGGAGAACCACATGAATCCTGGAGGTACGAACCACCCTCGTCCTGAAGTGAGCTTTGTGAGAAGTTAGAGCATTTAGAAAAGCTAGAGAATTCTTGGCTTCCTGGATCTGGACCCGGGTCACTCAAAATTCATAATTCACTCCAGATTCATACAGCACTTGGCATCTATCCTTTGGCAAGAAATGATTGTTAAAATAGTTGAGACGGTGTTGAGGCTTATATGATGCCAAAATCATACTTAGGTGGAATATGATTGGAACTGAGAGTTTATACTTCCCAGTATAATTGCATAGGAGAATAAAATTTAAAAAATAATCCTCATAAATATTTTGAAATACTCTCCCTTTTATAGTCAGTTCTGCTACAGCCCTTGTTTTGAAAACGCAAATGTATTTGAATGACATGTTAGTGAATAATTTTAGCCTGAGGCAAATGTTGTGTGTGTGCCTCCGCACAGTTTTGACCACAAGAATCACTGGTGGACACAGAAAACAGCACCTTGGTGAACTGAATGTACTCATTCACACCTCAGACACCTACCAGCGACTCGGTTCACCAAGGGTGCCGGGGGCTACGCCCATCCGTGTCTTGTGTTACAACTTTTCATCAGATTTCAGATCTCACTCTCCGCCTCCCACTTCACAGCAACTCACAAGCTGCAGAGCTTCTGACACCCATTTCCACCAGCAGATTTCAGGTCTTCAAGGCCAAGTGCCACATTCATTGGAGTAATTGTTGCATTTCTCAACTATTTAACATATATGCAGCCCGTGTGCTCTCATTGTTCCTCAGTTCCTGTCTTTGTTTAATGTCACTGCAAAATTTTTAATGGTGTGCCCTAACCCCATTTCCCCCCCGCAAACCTTCTCGGTTCCCTTGCATATTTCTCTATAGCGCACTGATTTTTAGGAACCCGTATGCTCGTACATTATAGCAGAACTGCTGGGACTGCAGTTACGTTCTCCACAATCATCAAGTGGCCAGAGCCAGAGCTCCTCACCCTGCAGACCCACCCCCTTCAGAAACCCTGCTTGCCCATCAGTAAACGTTGCTACCCTTATTCTGTGCCTTCCCCTCGAACCACCTCCCTGTCTCTTCCACTAGTATTCTCATCTCACTTCTCTTTACAATTCCTCCCTCGGAGATGGAGACCTTTCATCTCAGCCGCAGCCCCGGTGCAGAAATTCCCAGTCTCCAAAGCCGGAACCAAGCAACCCCATGGGCCCTGGTCGCTGCCGCAGGTTTTTCTCAGGCTGCGCCATGGTAACCACCAGCTCAGCTCCTCTCAGGGGGAGCCCCACCGCCTGGAGCAGTGAACGTGCTCCAGACACGTTGTAAACTGTGAGATGCTTTGCAGCTGCTGGGAGGGCCCTGGTTTTCCTTATCTGCCCCTCTGACCCTCTGTGTCTCTGGCTCTTCCCTGTGCCCACAGCACACAAACCGCCCTGTCCTGTTCTGTCGCCCTTTCTTCCTGCACATTCCCCTTCCTACCCTTTATCCCCAGGCCCTCTCTGGGCCTCCCGGGTCTCAGAGAGCAGGGGCTCCCTTCCCACTCTCGGGCCCCACCTTTATTTCTTCCCTCACCCTGTCCATCCTTCTGAAATCCCACTTTGGTCACAGAGCATCTCTGCTTAAAACTGGGTGTCCGTTGACTTGGACGTGTTTTCCTACTTTCCTCCACTGGGGAGGAAAATGCCTAGAGAGCCTAAGGGTGCTTTTACATCGGTTCGTATCCCGCCTCTCCTCATCACGCCGCCGCGGGCTCCCATATGGGGCAGCACCCACATAAAATATGCTCCTCTCTTCGTGTTTGTTAGTAACTCCGCAGTGCTTTTTAATCTGTCAGGGCTGTGGGTTCTTTCTGTAATTTTTCCATTATGTAGGGTTTTGTTTTTTTTCTATAATTTTCTATAATTTGCATAGTGGGAAATGTGGAAGCAGAAGTGAGATAAGTAGGACAGGTTACTTGGGAAACGGTTTGTTATTTAAGCGTGTTTTCACAGTGACCTTGCTGGAAGGGATGGTGACCCCAACGATCAATGACTGGGCGTACCTCGGGCCCCAGAGGGCGGACACTCCCTGCCCTCCCCCTAAGCACCGTGCCGCTGCCTTGGATCGGGTGGGGCGGGAGGGGGGGCAAGGGGGGGCCAAGCTTAATTGTAGCATGCAGCTGGGCAAAGAGGCCCCACAGCCATTTGACTTTCGCACCCCAGTTCAAATGTGTAATTTTTATATTATTTTCAAGTATTCAAAGCTATGTTGTATTTTTCACCAATAACTTTAAATGGTTTTTCTTCCAGTTCAGCTTTGAGGGGTTTTTATGTACTCGGAAGGTTTAGTGAAAGAAAATGTCCCCTATGAATTTCAGTGTTTCTATATTTGATCCTAAAGTTCTTCACTCACATACTAATTATTATTACAAAGGGTTAAGAAAAAAGAAGTTCACCCTAACTGGTTTGGCTCAGTGGATAGAGCGTCAGCCTGCGGATTGAAGGGTCCCAGGTTCGATTCCAGTCAAGGGCATGTACCTTGGTTGAGGGCACATCCCTAGTAGAGGGTGGGCAGGAGGCAGCTGATTGATGATTCTCTCTAATTGATGTTTCTGACTCTCTATCCCTCTCCCTTCCTCTCTGTATAAATCAATAAAATATATTTTTAAAAAAGAAAAGAAAAAAGGTCAGATGATACTTTGAGGAGAACAGAAAAAAGCGGCCAAGCTTACAGTTTCCTGAGGGTATTTTGTTCTTATTTTCTGTCCTGTTCTCAGCATTAGGTAACCACCTCGCTTTGTAAGGTTGTGTAGCATAAGGGTGACAATCCCTCAGTGACATTGAGCTTTAGAGACTGCCTCTCGTTGGAGGTAGAATACTGCTTTAAATTCAATTAGTTCATCTTCTAAAGACCTCCATCCTTGGTTCACATTTGCTGTTTTGTTATTCATCCCCGGAGCCCTGAGAGGCAGGCCCAGCTTTGGTCTTCCCAGGGTCTTTCCTGAGCTCGGTGGTACCTGAGGCCATACTGCCAGCCTGCCGCCTGGTCATGCTCTGTCAGCCAAGCCTACATGCATCCCCAGGACTTGGCACTCAGGGGGTGTTCAGTGAGGACCCGGCGAATCTTTTTTATACATTTATTGGGAAGTTTGAGAATGATGCTCATGTACTTGAGTTGGGGAAGATATTTACCTGTTATGTGTCACGCAGGCCCAGAATCTGTATATAAGAACAAGCCCTTTTTGCTGTCTAGCTGTTCTCTTTTATCACAACTTTAGCACCTCTCAGACTTTGTAGCTTCTTTAGAAACAGCTGCACTGAGTAGCAGCCACGCCCGGGTGTGAAGATGGGGAAAGGCAAAGGGAGGTCTTAAGAGAGGCATTTTATATCTGAAAATGAGGGTCAAGGGGGGGAAATAATAGACTTTAGACTATATTATTCCTGTTATTATTAAATGTTTCACCCAAGGACTTAAAATTATTGAAAAATTACTTTTGTAGTTAACAAAATCTGTGTTCTTGGGATGAAAGGAGATTTAGTGTATTGTCCAAAATCAGACATAAGGTTCCTACATGGAACCATGGCCTTGCTGATTCAGAAAACAGAATTTTCCAAAATGATATGCAAATTTAAAAACAGAAAATAAAGATGCAGTTTATAGAAATCCAATAATATGAAATATATTAAATATAGTAATTGTCCTGCTCATAACATCTCTAAGCAGAAAAGTTTGCCTTACATTAACATGGAAAGTTATTTTCAAAACAGAGCATTCTTATAAAAGGCATTTTTGGTTTCTTTCCAACTTTAATAAAATATGAATTGGAATTTTTATTTGCGTTTACTTCCTGCTTTTGATTTGCTGAATCCTATATTAAAATCTTACATTAGAGTTTATTAAATCTATGTTAAATTTATAGATTTTTTTTTTCTAATGCGTTATTCCAGAAATTTGGGAGGTACAGTAACTAGACACTAATATAAACTCCATTAGCAACAGCTATATAAACGCATTATGTACTTCATAACAGTGTGAGTGTCCACATGGTGAGTTACTGGGCAAGCAGCAGGTTGCCTAATTGCGATGCCAAGGGTTATACCTGTGCATTTAATGGGGACTGTTGAAGTTAAGCCATTTGCAATTATGCAAATTATGCTGATAAAACCAACCACTCTAATGAACCTTGTGTGATATTGACATATTAATATAATATATGCTGAGAAAATACAATAACTTATAGCAGTTTCCCCTTTGACTCATCTTTTGATGTCCTTCTCTAAGTCTGTTTTTGACTAGTCTGAGATGATTATTCTAGTAGTTTTACATTAAATATAAATGATTTATATGCTATAATAATGAATTCTTGAGCCAAGTACATTGTTTATTTGTTTATTGATGTTTGGAGAGAGAGAGTGAGAGGGAGAAACATTGATGTGAGAGAAAAAACATCGATGGGTTGCCAAACTGGGATCAAACCTGCAACCTAGGTATGTGCCCTGACCAAGAATCAAACCTATGACCTGTCAAACTAACACCCTACATACCCACCTCCCAGGGATTTGGTGAGCATTCAGCGACATAGATGCAGCAAGTATGTACCTGACGCAGAGGAGGCATTGAATTACTTTCGTTTTGACTCACTCAGCCAACACTTGTACTATTTGTAATCACAACTTGTTATAAAGAAGCAGACCCAGACAGAGATTGGTCTCCACAAGAACTAACGGCACCCCATCATGTCCCTGCTGTCCTCAATACAGTGTGCTGCTCTACATTCATTCATACTGTCAGCTGAATGAAGCAAGACATAGTGGGTTGGCAGGCAGGAGAGCCCACTGCCCGGCCCTGCCCGCTCAGCATGCTGGACCCTTCACCTACCTAGCACATTTGCAGGAAGGAGCTCACAGTCCAGAGAACTCCCGTAAGAATAGGGGCTCTTTCACTCGGGAAGAACTTACAGAAATGATGCAAGAGTTGAGGCTTCGCGAACGCATGCAATGGACAAGAACTACAAACAGCCATACGTTCATTTAATTATAAGTGTGTACCCTAACTATAAATATATGCCCTAAAGTTATAAAAAGACAAAAATTGGCAGTACCTCCTCCCAAAGGAAGTGGTGTGGCAAAGGGAATCATTTAATAACGGGTGTGGCCAGGGGAATCATTTTTGCTAAGGTCTGGATGTTTCTTCCTGCCTGGTCCAAGCTTTGCCAACTTTGTGCCTACTTTCTGCTAGGCTGGTTCCCTCTGGAACTCTCCCCTAGACCTCTGCCCCCCCCCCCCCCCCCCCCCACACACACACACACATACACACACACTCTGCCAATATCTACTGCTGTTTACTCACAAACCTGAGGATTTTCACTATGCTTGCATTCTCCACCTGGTGTATTAGCCATCTTCAAATTTTATATGTTGCTCATAAGTAAGAACAGGGCAGGAGGGGATGTTTTTCACTCCCATTATTGGGAGAAGAACTTCTGTATTGAAGTCCAAGCCACAAAGGGAACATCACCGTGGACACCAGGACACCACCATGAAATATCCCACCACCCCGCCATGGCTGTCAGTGACAATGACAAGGCCACATGCTGTGTGACTGTTGTTTGCTCGTAGTCCTGGGCCAGCAGCTCTTTATTTATCCTCGGCACTTAGCTCAGCGTCCCACTTACAGGGCCTCAGGAGATATTTGTCCCAAGAACAAAGGACAGATCCTCCAAGTGTTACTTCCCTGTCCAGCCCCTTAAGCATCGCCTGTATTTTACAGCTAAAAGGTGCATAATTATTTAACCTTCGGTGGTAATTTAAACTGGAAGATGCTTCAAAAATAATAGTGCAGCCCAGGCCAGGTGGCTCAGTTGGTTGGAGCATTGTTTCATGAACCAAAAGGTTGTGGGTTTGATTTTTAATTGGGTCACATACCTAGATTTCGAGTTCAATCCCCAGTTGGAGTGAGAGCAGGAGACAGCTAAACAGGATTTCTCTCTGTGTCTGTCTCTCAAATCAATCAAAAATATTCACAGGGCCGAAACTGGTTTGGCTCAATGGATAGAGCGTTGGCTTGGGGACTGAAGGGTCCCGGGTTCGATTCTGGTCAAGGGCATGTACCCTGGTTGCGGGCATATCCCCAGTAAGGGGTGTGCAGGAGGCAGCTGATTGATGACTCTCTCTCATCAATGTTTCTAACTCTCTCTCTCTCTCCCTTCCACTCTGTAAAAAATCAATAAAATATATATATTTTTAAAAATATTCATGGGTGAGGATTATAAAAAGAAGAATGCACTTTGTTGTTTTTGTGGGGATTTTTTTTTTGAGCTTCGTCAACCAGGCTTTTTAAGTAAAACTAAAACGAGTGATGTGTGTTTGAAGCATTGCCAGTGAACATATGAAAGGAAGTCATACTCATCCAGCTCATGTTGGCTACCAGGAAATGCTCTGCCAGACCCCTGGGTAAATGAGGACTCAGTTGTGACATTAACCAGTCACAGTGTCTTCATTGTGCTGGTCCCTTCATTTAATTCTCACAACTTTACAAGTAGGAAGTTATGGCTCCATGATGTTTAATATCTTGTCCTAGATGACACAGCTGATGAATAGTAGAACCAGGATTTGAACCTGTATAAATCTTGACTCTCTCTGCCCCTGCTCCACCTGGGCAATAAATCTGTTTTGAACACCTTTGCCCACAGGTTGTGGGCCTGAGTCTGTGCTTAGTGCTACTGCTTGGTTTTCTTCCACTCCCCCTGTTTCCGCTCCTGTCCTGCCCATTTGTGCCATGTCCAGGTTCATTTCATCACTTGTATTTATTTTTTAATTTTCTTACAGTCGAATGAAGGAGGCACAGTTGCCAGTTCTTTGATACTGAGCTGTGACAGCCACCATCCTTGCTTGAATAAGTTCTTGCTTCTTTATATCTCTCATTTGGCTTGACATCAAAGCTGAGAAAGGTTACCAGTGACGAGATGAACCTTTTCAGTATGCGAATTATGTAATAGTACAAATGACTTGATATCAGTATAATTGAGTTCTTGACTATTCATTTTCATCACTGCCTGTTCAGTATGTCAAGCTGTAAAATAGACTATTTTAATTTACAGAAATGACTCAAATCTTGAAGAGTGAATGTGAAAGTGCTGAATTGCAAAGTGCAAGCCCCACCACTGGGCTATGAGATCCTTGAATATGGTCTATGTCCTGTAGGTCACTGTGTCTCTCCTTCCTCCTCTTGGGTTGCTGCTACGAAACCTTTGGGTGCTCACTGTAATTCTCTTGGAACAGTGGAAGTTGATAAATGCTGTGTGACTGACTTTAAGAATCTGGTGTACTTCCTGAGAGGCATATTGATTATATGCCTCTAGTTTAAATAAGTGCAATCAATCAAAATTTGGTGTTCTTTGAGTTATACAAATAGTCCAACCTATATTTTGTTTCTATGAAACAATTAACTGTGGCAGCCAGTGATAAATACTATAAAGAAGAACAACACAAAATTTAAAGGAATGAAGAATGATGGATTGGTATGTGGTATTTAGAATGTCATGAAATATAGATGAGTAATATTGTAATGCAAAATATTTAAGTACAAAAAGTTAGAATCTACTCTCAAGATAAGCATCAATAATTATACTCACTTGAGCCAGAAGAGCTGAATTTCCATAGTAACGTTAGAGCCAAAATGATTACTTTTCCCAATACTTTGGTGAGTAAAATGATTGATCAGCTGTACCCCAATCCCTTTTTTAATGAATTTTGGCTCTTAAAGCTAAAGCAAGCATATGCAATTTGGAACAAGAACTCAAGATTGGATATTTAAAAATCATTGATAGGAGCATTAAAAATAATCATCATTAGTGATGCATCAAATAGAAGTTGTTTTTGATCCTCGTAAATTTTATACTGATCTTCAGATGAAGGCATTTGGGCTGAAAAGAGTAAGGTGTGTAGGTGTTGAAACTGCCTATAAGATGGAGTGGAGGATTTGTTTCAATGAATGACTGAAAATATGATTTAAAACACTGTGTGCACATATTTATTTGTAGATTTTCACACTGAAACGATCTTAGAACAATACTAGCCCCAGTTTCAAATTCAGTGTTGTATAAGCCTAACTATACCTGAAACTTACGTACCTGAAATGGTTGCTTAAACCATTTCACAATGATGCGTGATTTTATCATTTTTCGCAAACACATTTGAACTTGAGTAGTGGGGAGTCAGAGGAAAGAGCTTTGGTCTGATTTTGGGGGAGGAGCCTCCTGCACGTGTGCAGACTGGTGTGTCGCTGTCAGGTGTAACTCCTGTCTGGATGTTCCCTTTGCAGATGCTGCAGTCCCTCAAGGCATTGCTTGAAAATGCAGATGCTGTGTATGAGAAGATCGTGCACTGTCAGAAGGCAGGTAAGTGAAAGCTTGTCTTCCCTTTAAAATGAAAACAGTAGCATCATATCTTTTGCCTCTGATTTACTGGTCCTCAAGCCTGGATAACCAAGTACCCAGTGGAGCAAGGGGAGGGCCTTTTAAAAAGCATTGACATTGGCCTGGAGTGTGGCTTAAGGTGTCACAGCTGTTCAGAGCTCCCAGGGTTTTCTAACGGACAGCCAAAATTGAGGACCTCCCCACTAATCTCTTCGCCTGTGTACCCATGCTGCCAGCCACTCCTGTCATTCCCAATGTCTAGCACATGGTAGGAAGGGCTAGGCTTATGCAGGGGTAGAACGGGTTCTTAGAAAGGAGACGAGGCACCAGTTACAACCTCTTAGCACTTTTTAATGCACTGACATTTTCAAATGCTGGTGAATTCATTAATTTAACATCCAAGTGTTAAGCTAGATTATAAAATCCTACTCACATAAACCATCTACCTTGAGCTGTGATAAAACCCCCAAATCAAGTGTTCTGCACTGTAATAAGAACAGACAAAATCAAGTTCTTTCAATTTTCAAATTTTGTTTGAGTGTCAGTTTGGTAGATTCTAATTTGGAGAATATTTATAATTCATAAATAAGAATATCTGTCCTTAATATCTAAGGTTTTTGGTTGCTGTTTGTTAAAATCAAGAAATATAACTATATTACCTAGCCTGAAAAATGTGTCTCTCATATCAGAATGAACTCATTTAAAATACATTAAAAATACATTTTTCTTTGTTGGTGTTTATATTGAAGGAATATACATATTAGTGACTAATGAGCAGACAAAAATCTCATCTCGTTTTACTCATTTTATAGCAAAACATTATTAGCAAAAATGATCTTTCTATTTCTGGGGTAATATTCCCTACAGCCACAACTCAAACAAGTTACTTCAAACAGTATTTTTATCATTCCACTCCCCTACAGAGAGCATTTAGAAGCTTGCTGGAGAGTCTGTTGAATCAGATCTAAACTTCTGACTTCCACTCAAGTCATTTACCCACCCATTTTGACAACGTTATAGAAAAGTCATTAATTAAATCATCTGCTCATTTGATAAATGTTTTGAACTTCTATGCATAAGGTACTTGTAAGAGCACTTGCTTATCAGGAAATAAGCAAGATTCATTTTTGCCTTCGAGAACCTGCCAGTTGGACAGGATGAAAGGAGTCACACACAGTTGAATGTGTTGAGAACTTTATTTCCTCGGGAGTCTGAGCTCGGTGTGTGAGGCAGTGGGAGCCTTTGGTTTTTGTCTGTCTGTTTTTCTAGCAGCGTGGGAGAGAGATTGAGCTGTAAGATGATGATCATCATAGCTGTGTGCAGAGCATTTTGTGGGCAGAGCCTGATTGGGGGGCGGTTGGGAGTAGAGAGGAAGAAAGGAAGTGATGGTGCCCATCAGCCTGGCCTTTGGCTGCCACTCCTTCTCCATTCCCTGTGTGTTTCTGTTTAGTTGGATGTTCATGAGCCATCCTTCTGGTAGGACATCCTCTCCCTCCTCTTTGCCAGGCAGTGCTTTGCTTCTTTTTGTCTCAACGGTCTTCCAGGAGACCTTTCATGTGTCCAGGATTATGTTACCTAACCATTCTGTTCAGCCCTTCAAACTTGAATACAGGGCTTTGTTCAGTCGATAGAGCTTCTTCAGTTACTGTGTATTCTACTCATGTATTCCACCTTCCAGATAGGATAGTAACCTCCTATGGCACCAGGTTTGCATATTGAATTATCCTCTGGATTTTACCCATGACACCTGTTCTCACATTCTGCTCCAATGTTAACGGACTGTGATAAAATACTTTTATTAAGTATTCCATTCTATTAAGTGCATGTATTTAATGCTATGAGAAGTGTGGACTATTAGAATTTGAAACTATATTTATCAGAAAAAATAACTTTACTTAACAATTTGTCAATTCTTTGCAACTTTATTGGTGTATGAAGTTTGATAATTTCTAATATAAAGCAGCTTTATGTTGTCTTTCTATTTGATTTCAGTAAGGGATATATTTGCTTGTACTTAAAAAACTGAAGTCTTGTCTATGAAAGATTTTTTTCTTGGTGGGCAGGGCAGAGAATCACCAGTGTGTAATAGTTTGTGCTGCTTTGGGTTTAAAGATCTTTAGAAGCATATAACAATTATTTTATTTTTTAATTAAATTTATTGGGGTCACATTGGTTAATAAGATTATATAGGTTTCAAGAGTACAATTCTAAGATACATAATCTTCGTATTTCATTGTGTTCCCACTACCCAAAGTCAAATCATCTATGACACAATATATTTGGCTCCCTTTTCCCTTTACTATGTCCCCTCGCCCCCTTCCCTCTGGTAACCACCATACTGTAGTCTGTGCCTATGAGTTCCAGTTTTATATCCGACAAATGAGTGAAATCATATGGTTCTTAGCTTTTTTTTGCATCCACATTGTCGCAAATGACAGTATTTCATCTTTTCTGATGGCTGAGCAATGTTCCCTTGTATACATGTATCACATCTTTAAAGAGGATCTTGTGGTTTCATAGTTGCTGCTGACCACCTACACACCCCTTGTACTCTCCCAGTGCTTATTTTAGAGGCCCCGATCTCTTATTTCTCACATTTACAGTTTTCATAGAGCATATAGTTATTAGTCATATGAAGAATTGCTCATTTGTGTTGGGCTTAGAACATTTGCATAAGATTTTACTTTTCGTAAGTAATTGCTGTTCTGCTTGCATAACTTTAATCTTGCAATGACAAAATGAAGATATGGGGTCACCAAAGTGCCGGAAGAGAGGATTATTTCAGAAGCATTTCAAACTTCGAAACACTAATTTACATTCTTCCTAGTTTAACCGTCATTTAAACAATTAAGTACAAATAAAGAGGTCCACTGTTAAAAAGTGTGTCCGGTTTGGACAGGTTCAGACTCCGGACTATGCATTTGATTTTTTTTTTTTTTTTGGAGATAGAGACGTGTGTGCTGATGTTACTGAGAAGAGGGAGTGAGGCAGGAGAGGAAGATAGAGAAGAGGTCTCCAGACCAGGCAGGCTAGGACCCTGCTGGCAGATGGCCCAAAGGGACAGACTGCAGGAGGACAGAGGGAACCTCGGCATCTCTCTCTTTTAAGAAGAGAGTATGGCAGCACAGAGGGTCAGAGGGCTCAAGTGAAATATTAATAAAGAGAACCATGCTCCCAGGAACAGGGAAGATCCAGTGCAGAGGTGAAGAGGAAGACATTAAAAGATGAGATGGGCTGAAACTGGTTTGGCTCAGTGGATAGAGCGGACTGAAAGGTCCCGTGTTCGATTCTGGTCAAGGGAATGCACAATGGTTGCGGGCACATCCTGGGTAGGGAGTGTGCAGGAGGCAGCTGGTCAGTGTTTCTCATTGATGTTTCTAGCTCTCTATCCCTCTTCCTTCCTCTCTGTAAAAAATCAATAAAATATATTTTTTAAAAATTAAAAAGATGAGATGGCATGAAGGTCGGAGGAAACGAGGAGGCAGGCATCAGGTACAGTCAGGACCTTAGGAAGAGGAAGGACCCTCCTCTCAGATAATGGGGAGAGCTGTAGTTCAGAGGGATTCCGAGGACGAGAGGACTGCTTTCCTTCGAGAAGGTGGACAAGGAAGGACTTGCTGCCCTAGAATACAGCCTCGGGCTGCAGAGGTGACCGAGGGAACCAGGGCAGGACGAGAGTGTGGGAGGGAGCAGGAGATTGGTGGTGCCAGTAAAGGGACTAGTTAGATGGGGAGAAGGTGATGCGGGATGAGTGAGACAGATAAGTAATAAGTGGCCTGGCTATGCGAGAGTGAGTGTGCACAGATTAACGAGCGCGTCAAATGCACTCCCACACTCACTCAAAACCCAGCAAATGCCTGTTCTTCCAGGGAACAGCAAAGCAGGTGACTAGAAGGGAGCATGTGCAGGGCAGCCGATAAGAAAGCTGCAGCGGGAGAAGCATCAGGAAAGTTCTTTTTTTTCAAAGGTTTATGTAAGATTAGCCAGATTCTCTCAGGAGAAAAGTCTTTTCCTCTCTCTCTCTCTCTCTTTCTCTCTCTCTCTCTCTCTCTCTCTCTCTCTCTCTCTCTCTCTCTCTCTCTCTCTCTCCTCTCTCCTCCTCCTCCTCCTCCTCCTCCTCCTCCTCCTCCCTCCCTCCCTCCCTCCCTCCCTCCCTCCCTCCCTCCCTCCAAAAAAAAAAAGTGGACTATCATTGAACTTTAATTTGCTTTTTAGTCACTTTATTGATCTGTTTCAGAAAGGGTAGGAAGATGATCGAGAAAGAGACTCACACTGGGGGGCTGGGGTTTGACCAGTGCTGTGAGTCACACTGCAGACACCCCCACCAGCCCAGAACCCCGCGGCACCAGGTGCCTCTGAGGGTACATGCGGGATACAAGAGCTGTCCCCGGGCCGGGTTAAGAAGAGACTGCCTGTGTCCTGCCAGTAGGGAGGTTAAAAATAGCGAGGTTCTCATCCTTCATATGGGAGTTTGATAGGTGACACTTGAAAAGAAAGCTAAACACTGTAAGCATGTTACTTAGAAATGCAGACTAAAGGAGGAAACAAACTCAGCCGAAGGGGTTGAATGTAACTGCTCCGGGAGATGGGGAATGAGGACAATTATTTGGCTCTTCAAACGATGTGCATGCAGAATTCTGATAAAAATTAAGTTACTAAATCTAACAAAGGATGGAAGGAATCAGGAAACAGAAGCTGCCACAGGAATCCCCGACTGAAGATGTCCCCAGAGAAGACCTGGGCCGCACTCACAGGGCTTGGGGACAGTGTTGGGTGTAAGGTGAGGTCACTGCCCAGGACCCCTGCTGGACTAGCCAGCTTTGTGAGCAGGCCCGGTGCCCAGGGGCCGTCTGTGTGCCATGAGGGCAAGAGCCTGGTTCCTCATCTGGCCAGAGAATTAGTTCTCATTCTTTCACAAATGATGGAGGGAAAGTCAAGGTCAAATGAAGGAAAACCCAGCTTTTCCCTCCCCTGACCCCCTTAAATAGAAGCTGTTTTTTTAGAAGTTCTAAGGCAGTCAGGCTCACGTGTGGCAGGGTTGCATCATTACGGAGGAGGAGGAAAGTGGGATATAAAGCAACTTTCCAAATAATGAGAGCTTTCATTACCCTCCATTTTAATCAGTTTAATGAGAACTTTTTCTATAATGGATTCCATACATCTCTGCTTTCTTCAATTTGCTTTGCCAAAACTAATTTGAGTTTTCGATGACTCTGGGTCATCTTGAGGGGCATATATTATTATTATGTGGCCAATTCCCCGAGAGCCTTTACATTGTGGGATACCCTTAACCTGCACAGCCAGTGAATTCCCAGAGTTAATAGCTAAATTCCATCTCCTTCAAATTTCACTTCCTACTGCTAATTGGTACTGCATTTCCGACTGTCTGTTGTACTCCACTTGTTTGTGTTTTTTTGTTTTGTTTTTGCCTTCTAATTTATTGCTTCTAGTCTGCAGAGCAGTTGGCATCTCCCCTGTGACCAGGCTTGATGGATTTATTTTACCTAAAGGCAGATGAGAGCTTGACACAGTCCCCTGTGGGGAGAAGAAGCAGGCTGTTGGGCAGACCTACGAGACTCAGATTTGATTGCTCAGAGACCTTTTTTATTTTGCAAACTCCTTGGATCTCGGTGTGTTTTTAGGAGCAGGGTTACCAGATAAGCAGCCTGTCACCATCTATCACTTGGTTTGCTCACATCATTATCTTGCCGACAGAGTAAACATAAATCATCTGGAAGATTTGTTCTGAGAGCGCTGCACAAGTGTTCCGTCTGAAAATGTTTACAAAAGGAGACCTGGGAGCCTGTAATTTTTGTTTCCATGTATGTCGGGATGTTTCTCAGCTCCATTTTACAGCCTGAGGAGGTTCTTCAAATGTTCTGGTGCCTTCTGTGCCGTCCATGTCCTGCTGTATGACACTAGGTTAGTCATTCAACTCCTCTCTTGCCCGATATTCCTCCTTCCAAGTGACATGGGATTGTGATTCCCTCCTGGCCCCTGGGCTTTAAAATGCAGTGATCTGAGATTGATGGCCTAATTTTGTAATGAGAGTTAAGAACAAAAAGCCTCAATTGCTTTCTTCATGAAGCTGAAATGTAGTTGTGGAAAATTAAAAAAAAAAAAGTGCAGAGAAGTGTATCGGACAGCGATGAGTGTTTTGAAAACAGTGAGGCAGATAAGGAGATAGGGTGCCAGAATGGGCCTCTTAAATGAAGTGCTCCACAGAGACCTCCGTGAAGCAGTGACATCTGTGTTGAGATGTGACTGGAGGTGGAGAGCACGCTTTTCAAACATCTGGAAAGGGCTTGTCCCGGGAAGAGGGAGGCCTTGAGGTGAGAGCGGTTGGTGTGCAGGAGGAACCTGCAGGCTGTGAGGCTGCGGTGCTGTGAGAGGGGAGGGCCAGGTGGCCAGGGGGCCTGACCCTGGTGAGGATGCTGGCCCTGTGCTCAGGAAGTGAGAGGTCATTCTGACATTCTGAGTAAGGAGTGGCTATGCCAGCATGGGGCGGAGGGGTCTGGGCAAATGCAGATGCTGGAAGATCCTCAGGTGTCTTTTACAGCACCCCCCACACCCCGAACAAGGAAGGTAGCTTGGGTGGTTGATCAGAAGTTGAATAAATGAAGTATTCCAAGGAGATGCCTTTTTTCAGCATTTTTTCAGGCATCAGTTCCAAACATTTGACTCAAGGACCCTAGAGCTCCAGCACACACGGGTCATGATGGATTGGTAAGAAAATGGGAGAAACCAAAACTGGCACAGTGCTGGGGGGTGTACTTGGGTTCACACCCAGGGAAGGCCATATGGCAGTAAGCTTCAGAATTGCACATGATAGACATTTTGAAATAGCAATTCCATTTTTTAGAGCTTATGCAGATATGATCATGTACTTGGGGAAAGACATGTACAGGATTCCCTGTAACACTTAGAGCAACCTAAATGTTCAGTAGGAGGGCCTTGTTAAATACATTGTGATAGATGCATAGAATGGAACATAACACTACCATAAAAAAAAAGAATGAAATACAGGGTAGGGCAAAAGTAGGTTTACAGTTGTTCATATGGAAAGTAATACAATAATAATAATAATAATTCAAGAATAAGCTCTGTGTTTCACATACTCACAATTACAAACCTATTTTGGCCCCACCCTGTATATATATTCACCTACACTCAACATATATACAGACATGTGGCAGATCTTTAGTATATATATAAGAAAAAGTATATAAGTATACAGTATACATGTATATCTTACTTGTGTGTATACGTAAGATGTAGTTTTAAAAGGCAAGGCACAGTGTGTGCTCTTTACTAGTTGTTGGTGTAAGAGGTGAGAGAGCAGAACCCAGTGTGCTTGCCTGTCAGTCTCTCCCTCTCTGAAAAGATATGTAAGAGGGAATAATGGTTGCCAGACCTGAGGGGAGCAAGGAGACGGAGAGATAGGGAAGAGAAAGATAATTAGAATAAAAGTATACCCATTTCTACTTTTCAGAGTATAGAGCCACATGATTATACTGTCTTCATAAAGTAAGGAGAGGTGTAGAAAGAAAGGAAGATGAGGAACAGTGAGGTCCTGAGTGTCTTGGTGATGGTGGCCATACCCCACTGGCAGAGGAAGAGTCGATTTAACAGTGTAACGGGGTAAATAAGCCTTTTTATTACTCAGTGAAGTGAGGAGGGTCCTGCAAAACACTCTTCCTCTGTGATCAGGTGAGTCTCGTGGCCATGTGTTTGGCCACAAAAGACCACAAGTCATGCAACTCGATCTCACCTAGACTTGCCCAGGTGGAACCTGCTGGCAGAGCAAGTAGAGCGTTCTCCATATAATCCATTCACAATCACTGCTGTGGCGGTGGATCCCAGGGAGCGTGCCTTCCATCTGGGTTTCGTGGGTAAATTTAAGAGACCTGGCTTATCTCTTCCACCTCACGTGGAACGGGATTTAACAGCTCAAGATCCATCTTAAAATAGTTTGGGTTTTGTTAATGCCAAGATTGTTTGGGAAGAAGACCAAGAAAAAGAGACTACCAACTGGAACTATATGCAAACTAATTAGGCATTTCCATGTTCATGGGATTATGGTATAAACACCCACGTTTCCGCGGCACCCCAGACTTCAACCGCTGGCATTCTGGGGCAAAGGATAATTTACAGAGGATGAATGCTTTAACAGGACTTATGTAAATTAGTAGGAAAAAAATGCTGAGATACCCATATTTTGTTTTCAAGATACTTTGATGTTGTGCCACAAGACACGTGCAGACCATGTTATGTTGCAGTACTTTTGATACTGTTGATAAACTGACCTCTTGAATGAGATCCCAAATAGACCTGTGTTATAGTCCATTTTCCAGGAACTAGCTCACTACACCTAATTTGGGACATTTGAAATAAATTTAAAATTTTAATATATATTATGAGTCTATTTAAAAATTATACTTCTAAAAATTTTTAGCCAAATGCTACATGGTATATTTTAGGTTCATATTATTTATATCGGTAGAGAAAATCCCAGCCAGAAGGTTTGAAAGGTTATCTGCTTTATGTTTGGCAAGAATCAACGGCATCCGTTTCAACTGAAGAGGAAATGATGCCATGTTTCTGACTGAAACCCCCTTCCCTTCAAAGCAAAAGCCTCTCTCATATCTTAGTATTATATAGGTCATATGTTTTTCAATTTGTTATTGTTGACAGTATTACAGATGTCTCCCATTTTCCCCCCTTTACTGCCCTCAACACAGCCCCACTCACCCAGGTCTGTACCACACTATTTCATAAGAGTTCTTTGGTTAATCTCTTCGTTCTCCTTACCCCCTCTCCTCTGAGATCTGTCGGTCTGTTCCATGCATATATGCGTCTTGACCTATTTTGTTTGTCAGTTTATTTTGTTCATTAGATTACCCATATAAGTGAGATCATATGATACTTGTTTTTTTCTAATTGGCTTATTTTGCTTAGCATAATAATCTCCAGGTCCATCCATGCTGTCCCAAAGGGTAAGAAGTTCTTCCTTTTTATATCTGTACTAGAGGCCTGATGCACAAAATTCATGCAAGGGTAGGCCTTCCCATGGTGGCCAGCACCAGCTTCCTCTGGCACCCGGGACCGGGCTTCCCCTGGCTGCTGGCAGCCGGCCTCACCCTCCGCCCACATCCACCTTGGCCTGGTGCTACCTGCGTCGGCTGCCACCCCGTTTCCCCCCCTAATTTATCCCCCTGCCAGCTGGTGGCCTGGCCCTCCCTCTGCAGGTTGATCATGGGGCAGTGGTGCCCCCCTCCCCTCACCAATCACATGGCACCCACCTTGGCTGGCCTGGCACCAGTGCATGTCATAGCATGATTGTACAGACAGTTGTTCTGCTGTTCAGCCTTTCCATCGGTTTGCATATTATACTTCTATTATTATATAGTATTCCACTGTGTAAATGTACCATAGCTTTTTTTATCCACTCATCTAGTAATGGGCACAGGCTGTCTGAACACAGGGATACATATATTGATCCTGATTGGTGTTCTGGGAGGCTTTGGATATATTTGCAGAAGTGGGATAACTGGGTCAAATTGCAGTTCCATTTTTAATTTTTTGAGGAAACTCCATACTGCTTTGCATAGTAGTTATATTGATTTCAGAGTGGAAGGGAGAAGGAGAGAGAAACATCAATGATGAGAGCAAATCATTGATCAGCTACCTCTTGCACACCCCACACTAGGGATTGAGCCTACAACCCAGGCATAGACCCTGACCAGGAAAGGAATTGTGACCTCCTAGTTCATAGGTCAATGTTCAACCAGTAAACCATGTTGGCCCGGCCCTCGTTATACTTTTTGTTACTGTTTTAAAATCTTTATTATTGAGAGTGTTACAGATGTCCCCTTTTCCCCCTGTTGTCCACCTCTACCTGGTTCCCTCCCCACCCCAGGCCTTCACCACCCTACTGTCTATCCGTAAGATTTTTGGGTGCCTCAAAGCCACCTGGTGCTGGAAGTCCAGGTAAATTCACATCCCAGCTCTTTAAGTGGAACACTGTGGTCTCCGGCAGCCTTGGAGTCTCTTAGCCACAACCCCTGCTGTCTTTTACTGCCAAAAATTACAGGAACTTCTCTCCCCAGCTCTGGAACCCTGGGCTGGGGATCTGGTGTGGGGCTGAGATCCCTTGCTCCTCCAGCCGGCCTCTGCAGTAACAATCTCCCTCCCAATTAAAAAATGGCACATGTGGGTGTCAGATCAGCCTGTTCCATGCCTCCCCCTTCCTACCAGTCTCAGTGTGTTTTCTTCTCTGCTTCTCTAGTTGTAGGGTTTCCATTCAGTCACCGTTCAGGCTGAATAATGGTTGTTCTGTATTTTGGTTGTAATTTTGAAGTGGTTGTGGGAGGCGGCGAGTACAGGTGTTTACCTAAGCCGCCATCTTGGTTCTCTTCCACCTCATTGTGGCTTTAATTTGCATTTCTGTGATGATCAGCGACTTTGAGCATTTTTTCATATGTCTCTTGGACATCTTTATGTCTTCTTTGGAGAAGTGTCCATACAGGTCTTTTGCCCATTTTTAAATTGGATTGTCTTCGAGTTCTTTATATATTTTAGAAATTAACCCTTTATCAGGTGTTTCATTGGCAAATATGTTCGCCCATGTAGTGGGCTCACTTTTCATTTTGATGATGGTTTATTTTGTTATATAGAAGCTTTTTAATTTGATGTAGTCCCATTTGTTTATTTTTTTCCTTGTTTCTTTTGCCCTAGGAGATGTATCAGTGAGATGTCTGAGTACACAGCATATATTTTCTTCAAGGATTTTTTATTGTTTTGTGACTAAAACTTAATTTTTTTACCGATTTTGAGTTTATTCTTGTGTATGGTGTAAGTTGGTGGTCTGGCTTTATTTTTTTGCATGTAACTGTCAAATTTTCTCAACACAATGAATTGAAGAGACTTTTTTTACTCCATGTATTCTCTGACCTCCTTTGTCAGATGTTAATTACTATAATGGTACGAGTCGATTTCTGGAGTCTCTGTTATTTCCCATTTATATAAATGCCCGTTCTTATGCTAGTAATATGTTTAGGGTTAGGATAGGATATGGCTGTCTGGCTTTCATCTAAGTTTATCTGTGATGGAAAGCAAGAAATTTGATGAGAAGTGGAAATTTCTCTTCACTACATCCCATTTTATGCAGTTGTACTGACATTAATTTTATCCTCTTAGAAAATTTACACTCATTTATTAATTTTTATAAAACATGTTACTTGTGTGAGCATTAAATTTCATTGTTTTGTCAATCCTCTCCAAGGAAAACCTTTACAATATTTAAGTTATAAAGTATTTTAAAATAATAATTGAAAAATTATGTGAAACCAACACCTACCAGTATAAGAAAATCTGAGCTGTTTAGATTTTTTGAGAGAGGACATAGAAAGAAGCAATAACTTTTTAAAATATACTTCTTTACATAAAAACGAAATAATAAACTTTTGTGAAGTTTGACATTATAACTAAACAAAAAGGTTAAATGATTGGTGCAGTCCCCACCGTGGACCCATTGCCAGGCCTCGTTCTTTGGTCCCATGGCCTGTGTCTTCCATTCCCTGTAGACCAGACTGAGCTAAACTCGTGTGGAAATCACATGAATATGGGTTTTCCGTTTGTCCTTTCCCTGCTGTTTCATGATTTGCTGTCTATCGTCTTAGTTCTCAAGTTTATTACCACAAAGGAATCTAAGCAGATTTTCTTCTTGACTAACATTCCAGAAGGAAAATAGCCCACAGCTTTTCACTAGGAACAGAGACTTGGGATCATGGGGTCATTGTAGGGTTTGGGCCCAGAACAGGAAAGGCTCAAAGAGAACCCTCTGGCAGAAGAGCAGCCTCAGTCAGGCCCAGCCAGGTCTGTGTGTAAGACATACCGTTCTCTGCTTTCTGGACATCACTCACCCCGAGCTTTAGGCCATGTTCCCATGTGCCCCGTTGGATATGGATGTCGGCTCACAGCCTTCAACTTTAATGCCCTTAAACACATTGTATATTTTGACTGTTAAAAATATGGCACATCACAGTTATAGAACATGTCACACTTTTCAAAGGACTATTTACCTAATATTATCATTGATTTTCAAATGAAGTTTACTAAAACTTAACAAAGATTTTCATTTTTTTGGTCAGAATTAACTGTTACCTCATGTCTTACTTTGATGCAATGATTTAGTAGAATCAAGGACTCCTGCTTCCCTCCCCTACCCTCATCTCTTAATACTGGTAATTGACCCAAAATGTTATGTTTCACCATTAAAAATCATGGCCAAGGCCATGCTTTATTTGAGGCTCTACTAATGCCATTTAGTTCAAGTCAGACTAGATTGGGCCATTAACTAATAGAAAAACACAGGTATTTATGTTAAACAACTAACTTTAAGATAATGTAACATCTACGCATGGCTCTAAAATATACACATTTATGATGAAGATCCTGGAAATATACAGGGAAATAGAACTTGTTCCTGAAAAAAAGAAAACAACCCCACTCATTCTCTCATTATTACTGTCCTGGTTTCTATTTCTGAACCTGAAGATTATTTTCACAGTGGGAATTCTTGTCACCAGCAGCAACTCAGTCAAGAACCTGCCTCCTCTCATCTGGCACCAGTGCCTGGCCATAGCTCTCCGTAAGCCCCCAGGCAGTGTCGGGCCATGCAAGCTCACAGCCACATTCTGTAACAACATTTCATCTTTTTTGGCTCCAATCTGTAATTTTTAAACTTTTAAATAATTGACTTTTGTAGATAATCATCACAAAAGAAATTTTCATTGAAGTCCTCACTATTTTCAAGATTGTAGATTTTTCTTATCTAGAATTCATCAATGAAAAGCAGTTGTGCTTTGACACCAGAAAGCCCCCTATTTCAGCACCTACTGCAGAGGTGGCGAACATCTGGCCTACCAGCTGTACAAGGCCCACAAAATCATTTGGCCTGGCCCTGCCAAGGCATTAGGGGTGAGTTAATTAAATGTTTGACCAAATGGATCAGGCTAATTTTTAAGTTGGTAATTTTGTGTGGCCTGAGAATGATGTTATAAATATCCACATGGCCCTCATCTTCTTTGTTATGTAACTTTCCAATATAATTGCTTACACTTTAATAACAGGTGCAAGGGTAGTCACTGCACCTTAGGAGTATTTACTACCTTCTCGTGTCCTAGCTAGTCATTTAAGTGAAAATGCAAGATGGGACTTCCTCAGGTTTTCTGAAATCTAAACTTGTCTGATTTATTCTTTTCAGTGTATTTTTTTTTTAGATTAAGCAATCTAACCCTACATTACCAGTTGTTTGTAATTTATTTTATAACCTTTTACATTATAGTATATAGTTCATACATGCCTACTAGATCTCCCATATATAGTTTCTTTTTCCTAGTACAGAAATCCTGGCTTGATATTGTACCCACACAATTTATTTTGACATTGATTTTTAAAAAACAGCAATTGTTATGTATCTCAATCATAATTTTAATGCTGTTGCCCTATTTGCTAAACAAATGCCTCTAAACACAGCCATTGTATTCCAGAACAAAACTGTAAAGATCTCTTTATGAAAGAATTGTCAGTGAGCTGATGATAGAAGTACCAATTCTCTTAACCTGCTTTGTTCCCCTGTTTCTAGAAATCAGTAGCTTTTTACAGATGGGACTCAATATAGCATATGGTCACATGGCCTACACATGGCGTGTGATCAATGAATGTTATTGGCTGACCAATTAGTGTTATTACTTCATGAGTCAATAATTCCTTTCATTACCCAAAATAATGCAACCTTTTGTATCTCAATATTACAGAGATTGACTACTAATTACAGAAATTGAGATCTATTCTGAAAAATCCACATATAAAGAAATTCTTGGGTAATTGTTCAGTTTTACCTCTTCAAGTAGATATTCCTGATTGTTTCACATTAGAGTTCTTTTTAATAAAAAAAAAAAGAAAGAAACTTAGAAAACAAAAATAGAAATCTTATTTAAAATAATTTTGAAATATTTGTACACATGAGCTGGGCCAGTTACTTAAAAAAGGAAGAGTCCTGACTTCCTCACCCCCCTTTCTGTCCTTCCCTTTTTCAGGATAGGCAGTTGCTGTGTCATAATTCTAAGGTTTCTGAAATGCTCCTGTACCTGTGGCCCTCTGATACCTACTGGGCTTGCTCCGCATTTTCATCACGACTTCCTGCCTCAGTCCCATCTCCCTGGCCTCCGGTTCTGGTTTTCCTCAGAGCGATCCCTAGCCCTCTGGCATGGAAATCTGGTGCTTGCTAGAAACGTGCGTCCGGGCATCAGAGTGCTGGGGAGAGGCAGAGAAACGGCCCTTTAAACAGGTACCTCCAGGGACTCCTTTGTACACTGAGGTTTGAGATCCCCTCTCTGAGAAGCCTGCCAACAGGATCCCCTTATAGGTTCTCTCCCCCAAATCCTTTGCTGAGTTACCCTTCTTCCAAGCTCTCTCAAACAATAGAGGCCTTCAAACTCTCTGGATTCTGGAGCAACCCTCTAACTCCCTGCCTCCCCCACTCTGGCTGTCCATCTGCAGTTGGATTCACACGTGCCCCCAGTCTACCCTGGGCTCCCCCAAGAGCTGATAATGTCCCATCCTGGTCCCCACAGTGGGAGCTCCAGATTCCTTCCCCTTCCACCAGCTCCTAACCCCACCACCTCAAACTGAAACTATAGAACCAGGAGTTTTAAAGCACAAACAAGTTGGGTTTTTTTGTGGGGGGTATGGGACGGTGGTAACTTGGTCTTAAAAGTTTTTCCAGCTACTCTTTCATCTGCTCTTTAGAAAGTATGGTAAGACTCACAGAAGGAGAAGAGAGATACTTTTAAGTTTCTTAATGAGATAAGGACTTTTTCATTGGGTTCATGTTTCTTTGCTGGAAATAATTTGGGAAATAGGGAGAAAGTTAACATCTACCCCAGACAAGTCCTTCATACCCACTGTTGATGTAAAGAACCAAAAAGACCCCCGTGGTGTTTCCTGGTAATTTAATATCAAGGGAATAATGCAGTTTGCATCTTTGATATATAATTAGATTTTCTTGTTATATAGGGACTGACCCAGTTCAAATGCATAATCTCACTCTGCTCCCTCTGTATTCCCTTGGAACTGGCTCCAAAAGCCCTAGTGTTCCTCCTCACAGCATAATTATGTGATGCACATAACTACAGCATAAGCTCCTGTAAGGGCAGGGACTCTCATTCAGAAATAATGCATGGTAGTTGGGAAGTCTTCATTCATGTGCGCAGGCAAACCAGTATCCAGTCCTTCACCATTTCCTTGGGAAGGTTCTGTGCCCTCTCCAAGTCTCCTCTGCCATGTATGTAAAGCGCCCCGAGAGCTGCCTCTTGCTCCCCGGCATTGTCTGCCTAAGGCCTTGCCCTCGACGTGGCATAGGACAGGGGAGGCGTGAGGGAGCAAGCATGCTGCATAGGCCCCGGTGAGAATCCTTTATTCCCATGAGAATAAAATCAGCATATGCTTCATTTCAGCAGATGAGCAACATGTTTGCACTGATCAGTCTATAAGTTAACAATATAAAAATATTTTTAAAGCAACACATCTGCTGTGCAGCATAATGAAATCAATGACAATGGTCACTTAAAAAATTGGGATTTTTAATCTTTTTAACATATCTTTTCCAGTTTTCAACTCATTGCCCTTTTTGCCCCATTTTTAAAGAACTTTGTTAATAATATATTTTGCACTTCCCTGTAGTCTTTTATTGGACTGCAGATATTTTAAGAGTGGGAATCTAAAGGGGAACTCTCCAGTTTTTTTTAATAAGCATGTCAAATATGAGCTTTTTAAAACAGCCATGCTTATTTCCCATTTCTTCCTTATCGGTATCATTTTCACCATCTTGACTGTTTCCCCCTCGAGTCCTCGGTCAGTCTCACAGCAGCCTGTCTTGTTACCGCCTCTGGCTGTGTTCTTCTGAACTTTCCGAAAGCTGCTTTCTTTAGATGTGGGATAGATGTTGGTCAAAGCCAGGGCTGCCTCCATCCGCTCTCCCATGCTTGTATTATCTGTGGGCTTTTCCTTGTTGGAATGAAGCCCAGCGAGCAGTTGGTGCCACTGCCTCATTACCTCACGGGTGATGTTATCAGACCAAAGGGGTCCATCTGCCTGTGTCATCAAAGCCCAAGAAGACACCGACAGGAGCTTACAGCAGAGTACGGGTTTATTTTTAGGATGTGGCCCACACCCAGAGACACGTTAGCTAATGCTGGCTCGCATGGCTTCCTAGGATGGCTATCAGGGGAAGATCCCCAGTCATGGTGACTAAGGGAGCTGGGGTTGTGGTCAGGGTGCAGGTTGCTGTTGATTGGTCAGCACTGGGGAAGAGGGTAGTTGATCATCTGGTCCTGATGTCAGCCGTGGCACCTCTCTGTCTGGTTTCACTGCTTTTCTGGGCCTGGAGGTGAAACATCACTGAGGCCTCAGTGTTATCTCTAGTCTCTGTGGTGCTGACTGGAGGCTTTGTTCTAACGATTATTGTCTGATGCAGATCAGAACCTCGTCCTGCAGGCTTGCTGCTTAAGGGAGTGGTTGTGCCAGGGAGAAGGAGGCAGGTGAGGCAGGGTCCTGGATGAGCCCAGCTTGAATCAAAGGAAAGAAAGGAGAAAGGCTATATTAAACGAAGGGAGTTTCTACCCAGTTACGGTGATGAACTTTAGACGGACAAACAGTCTGTCTCCAGTGGAGTGAGGCTTCCTCGCAGATAACTTTGTCGTTGAAAATTCCCCATATTGTTGTGTCACACCTTTGTGCCAGTTTTGAAATTTGTAATTTTTAAAAAAAAGCAACATTATACCCCACATCTGGTCAGGCAATTGTAGTCGTAACATCACCTTCATTCCCTCCCCTTGTCTCGTCCTGTGCACCTCGAAGACCATCTGGTGCATGTCTTCTTGTTTGCAGTTACACTCCTGCACACAGCTCTGTTGCTTCTCTTTTTCCTGTATTCCAGTCATGGATCTGTCTACCACACCTCTGTGATATGTGTGCCTCCCGACTGCCATAAACATAAACACTATGAGTATTAATGATTCAGATCCTGAAACCCACATCTTGCTGAAGTCCAGTATTAACTCTTAATTTACCCCCCTGCCCCAGCGTTAGGACCTCACCTGGCCATTTTTTTAAAAATACAGTACATGCCAGGGAGACTCCATCATGTAACATAGGAAAACATTGTGTGTGTGTGTGTGTGTGTGTGTGTGTGTTTTAATGCTCTAGCAAAGAAACTGGGTTTTAAAAGATTGCCACCTATCCACGGTTATTTTGTTGGCTTGGCTTTTGTCTGTTTGCTTTGCAGTGTGTTAAGCACATCCAGTGGAAGTCAGAACTAGACAGAGGGTATGTGGCCCACTGGGCCAGGTCACCAGCAGTGTAGTCACATGAGGAAAAAGCAAAGCCAAGGCACAGAACAGTGCACATAGCATGCTACGTTTGTACAAGAAAGGAGCATTATGAATATATGTACACATTTGCTTATATTTTTGAGGAGAAACAATATAATAAAGAGATAATAAAAACTAATAAAACTGTATAGGGGGAGGGAAGGGTCAGGGTAGTGGAGATCAGGATGGAAGCAAAACTCATCTGAATACACCTTGGTATATAATTTGACTTTGGAATAAAGTTTCGAGATAATTTTAACACAGATTACATCCAGAAAAAAAAAAAAGTGAAAAAAGAAAAAGAAACAAGTGAATCTAGTGGTACTTTGTGAGTGACATAACCAAGTAAAAAATTATTCTGACTAACCTTAGAATATAATATTTTTACCAAACATTCTCAGTAAGATACATTCTAAGGCCAAAATAAATAGTTTAAATTAGATTCAGCAATTTTATTAATAATAGTAAAATTGCTGAATCTGATCTCAGATTGACTATCCTGTGACAGGAAATACATTTTGCATTCATTTCATCCCCAGTTGTTGACACTGTGTCCTCTGGAGATTCCCAAAACCTGGGTTCTCATCCCAGCTCTTCCTCCTGCTCCCTCCACAGGCATCAAGCTCTGCACCATGCAGAGCCCAGATTCCTCACCTCTGAAACAGGGAGAATGAACTCAACCTGTGTCCTGTTCGCCCTTCAAAACCATGTGGAACAACCACAGATTTCTCACACGCATACCTTCCGGCTTGCTGATACCAGGAATTCTGAGTGTTTCCCCCATTATTACATTCTTAAATAGGCATGTTCACGAAATCCCATCGGACGCTGGAGAAGGAAATGCTGCTGCCTAGAGACAATACCTAGAGAAGGAAATGCTGCTGGCTCGTTAGCACAGACTGGAGGGAGAATGATCTGCTTTGTCTCTGTCTCTTTCAGCCATGGAGTTCCATGAGCACCTGCACAGCATCGGCACCAGGGAAGGCCTGAAGGAGCGGAAACTACAGAAGGCCGTGGAGAGCTTCACCTGGAACATCACCATCTTGAAGGTACCGAGAGCTGTTGCTGGTGCTAGTGGTTTTGCAGACTTTTTCAGTGTGTTTCTTTCTGTAGGGACATTTTGTGCACATCATCCACCACTGGAGGCTGTGCGTGCTCACAGGGATCCGGTGCCCTCTGCCCTCCGAGAGTCTGCAGGCACCGTGGCTGGGTGGTGTGGCTCAGAGGGAGAATGTGGGGACTTTGTTGGTTGGCACATTATGGATTCTGGTAGGAAGTGAAAGGACCTTGCATTTTATCCTTGAAGCATTGTGAACGTCATGAATGCCAGTGCTGTGTGTGAAATAGAAAATAGTGATTACAGAAGAGTGACTGGGACTTTAAAAATTATAGTTGCTCGAATTTCATGTAACACTTTCAGTAATGATGATAGCCTTCATATTAATATGATCGCAGAAAAATATAGGAGACACTTATATAGGACATAATCAAAAGAAATATGTAAAGGAATTGCTATTGGAAAGAAAATTTCCTTCAAGGGAAAAGCCATCTTCAGACTTTTCTTCCTCCTTCTTTCCTCCCTCCCTCCCTCCCTCCCTTCCCTTTTTCTCTCTCTCTCTCTCTCCCTCCTTTCCTTTCATCTATCTCAGCCTGTCCATTTTTTTAAAAGCATTTTTATTTTTTATTATAAAACTTTTTAGAAAATGTCAAAATATCATAACCAAAGGTAAACAAAGCCCTACTGTCCAGAAACGGTGCCATTGGCCCTGGGCTGAACTCTCTCCTGGTATTTTTTTCTAATAATATATAATATGACATGATTTTTAAAATAATGCTTTGTATGTACTTTGAAACTTTTTTTTTTTTTTTTTTTTTTTTAGTTTTATCTCAACGTGATCTTCACTTTTCTTCATCTGAATTTTTAGGAACTTCAATAATAACACAGAAAACATTATTTCACTCTGGATCTTGAACAGCAAAATGTAAAATTACTCAGTATTCACCTGCCAAACTTTCTGCTCAGCTGGGTTTAAAACTAAAAGCACTATCACACTGCCTCTTTTCATTTCATTTCCCCACCCCCTTCAAGTTAGAGGACCCATCTCTGCAGCTGATGACAGTTTTCTGAGTTGATTTAACAAAAGTCCTTCCAAAGCTAGCCAACTTGCGTTTTCTCACATTTAACTCGTTTTTAAAATTAAAATCATTTTCTTCTTCAAACACTCCCCTTCCTACACATGTACTTTTTAAATCTCTGTCTTCTGCTTAGTATTTAACTCTGATTGATTGCAGTTCAGTAAACAGCAGAGATAAGAACGTACAATGAAAAGGAATTTTACTTTACTACTTGCCAACTCACTCCCACCAGAGGTGGGGGTTACACTACAAATTTCCTGCAAATCTCAGGAAAAAAATAGCACAGTGGTTCATAGCCCTGTGATAAGAATAAATGCTCATTTGGCTTTTTATTATAAGTAAAAATAGACTTAGGGAGCTAGTTTCCCTCTGTCAGTTCTCCTTGCCACTCCTTTGTGGTCCAGGCACCAGCAATCGGGGTGTCATCCGGAGCCTGTTCAACCTGCAGATGCCCAGCCCCACCCCACACCCGCCAATCAGAAGCTCTGTTTTTACAAGATTCCAGGGCGTTCCTATATACATCAAAGTTTGAGAAGCACCAAAAAGGGATCCTGGCTCACATACTGATGAAAACCAGGTGACATAAGGATTGTACCGGGCTTTAGAAATAAGTACATGAACCAAATAGCTACCCTGAGGTAACAGATTTTCTTCTGACTTGTCTACATAGGAAATGTCCAAACTATAGAAATTTTTTTTGTAAGAGTTTATTTGAGCCAAACTGATGACACTGTTGGCAAGCAAGATCTCAGATGCTGTGGAGATGACGGTTTGCAGTTTCTTTTATGCCTTTAAAGAGGGAAAGTAAGGAAGATTAAATGAAGGTGGGAGAAAACCAGGTCCAGGATAGTGAACACACTATGTGCTCCCTTGAGGGTGGTTGCACCTTCCAGGGGTCTGTAAAGAAGATTGCTTCTGGCATTCCAAGGGTATGTTAACCTAGATGCACAAGAACAATGGACAGGTCTTGCTTAAACCTTTTAGGACAGAAGTTAATAGGACTGTAACTACCCATCATGCCTTTCCTGGTTAGAAATTTATGATCATATCACCCCACCCCCATGATGTTACTTTAGGTCACTGAACTCATACATACCACTTTAAAAAAAAATTTATTGTTGAGAGTATTACAGATGTCTCCCTTTTTCCCCACATTGCCCCCCTCTGCCTTGTTCCTGCCTCATTCCGGGCCTTCACCACTCTACTGTGTCCATAGGTAAGACCTTTGGTTAATCTCTTCCTGCCCTCCCTCCCCCTTCCCACTGAGATTCCTCATTTGGCACCTCCATAATGCAAATGTTGGTACACTTGAAGTTGCCCCAGAAGCTCCAGGATAGTTAACAAATTATATGCATCTCAGAGGGTGGAGCACATAATTTCTTCCGATTTTTGGATTTTTTCTTTTGGCTCTTCTGATAGGGTGTTTTTTTGCTTCCTCGTATTCCAAATAGTTGATTTGATTCTCGGAATCCCCTACTGTGGAATCCCAGTAAAATGTTCTTTATTTCAGTTAGTGTATGTTTAATTTCTGACTGGTACTTTTTCGTGTCTTTGACATTCTCACTAAAATCCTTGAGAGTCTCATGAAGATCCTTGAATAACTGTATATCAATGGTTTTGTACTCTGTATCTAGTAATTTGCTTGCTTCGATTTCTTTCATTTGTGACATGTTTCTTTGTATGTATTGGGTAGAGCTTCTATGTCTCCTCAGGTTGGTAGAGTGGCCTTGTGTAGTAGATGGTCCTGTAGAGCCCAGTGGCCCAGCCTCCCCAGTCATCTGAGCTAGGCCTCTAGATTCGCCCGTGTGGGCTGTGTGCACAGTCTTGTAGTTGAGCCTTGATTGCTGTTGGCGTGTCTGGGAGGAGTTGACCTCCAGGCCAATTGGCTGTGAGGACCAACTGGCACAGAGTGGACAGCTGCTGTGAAGCAAGGCAGGCTGGTGCTAGTGCCTACCTAGTCTTGGGCCTTTTATTGATATGTTTGGGGCACACTGACACCAGCTGCAGCTTATTTGAGAGATTTTACCAAAGTTTGAAGCCTGAGCCAGGACAGGCCATTTATACGGAGATACTGTTGCAAACAGGTTGGGTGGGGCTGCAGATTGGATGGGGTGGGACCTCAGGGAATCACCAGGGCAGAGCAAACAGTGTGGGCCAGGCTAATTGAGACCTGGATATGGCTGCCAGTCAGCTCTGCGACAGGGGAGGTCCTGGCACAGGAGCAGTGATTCCTGTGAACTCCCCCGTCTGGGAGAAAGCCACTCGAGTGAGTTCCTGATGCCAGACAATCCAGTTCCTCCCGTATGTGTCTGGGTCCCCTGGTGCTGGAGCCCAGAAAAAGCTGCCCTGTTTTCCCGAAAATAAGACAGTGTCTTATAGTAATTTTTTCTCCCAAAATTGCTCTAGGTCTTATTTTCAGGGGATGTCTTATCTTTCCATGCACTAGGTCTTATTTTTGAGGAAACACAGTATTTCCTATAGGTTTGTGCTTGGCCCTTTAAGAAGGACACCTGGGTCTCCAGCAGCCTTCTTGTCCATCAACCACAATCTGTACTGGTTTTTATAGCCTGTAGTTTACAGGGACTTCTCTTCCCAGCTCCAGAACCCTGGGCTGGGGGGCTGGTATGGGGCTGGGGCCCTTTGCTCCTCCTGAGTAGCCTCTGCAGAGACTATCTCCCTCCTGATTTAAAAACAAAACAAACAAACGTGGGTGCCAGATCAGCCCATTCTGTGCCTCCTCTCCCCTCCTAGTCTCAGCATGCTTTCTTTACTTCTTTAGTTGTAGGACTTGCATTCAGCGGGGGCTCTCCAGCGGTTCTGGGTGATGGTTCTGTATTTTAATTGTAATTTTGATACGGCTGTGGGAGGCAGCGAGTACTGGTGTTTACCTACACCGTCACCTTCAGATCTCCCCATACCATCCTTTTTGTCCACAGAATTATGCCCAGGAGCAAGAATTAACACCCCAGACTTATATTCATGTGGAAAGAAATGTACAGGATAGGGTAACAGATAGTTTTCGAATTTCCAGGACACTATTTGCTGTGGATGGTGTGGAGCACGGTAGAACCTAAGCGAGGAATGGAGGAGGATTGGAGAGATCTGTGTGTCACTCCTGTGCAATAGGACTTCCTGTGTCTTTCACGGCTTACGCCCTTTAGAAGAATCAGTGCTCCTGGACCCTTGTATGCGAGTCTGGATGTGAGCTGAGCTGCTGACCTCTTCCTGGCAGGAGCTCCTGTCATGGCTTGTTCTTCGTGGTGAACGGGGAGTGGCATTGCTCCGTGTGCTGTGCAGTTGGCACCAGGTGGCACAGGCTGGTTCAGAGGACACTGGATATGGAGAGAGGAGGAGGCGGCCCTGCTGAGCAAGCTTGAAGCCACATTTAGGAATTACCTGGGGTCCTTAAAAATGCAGCCTCCGGAGGCCCTCTCAGTCCTCCTGGTCCTGCCTCAGAATCTCCAGGGGTGGGACACGGGAATCTGCTTGGTTTCACAACTTCCTCTGGGGATTCTGAGGCAGGACCAGGAGGACCTAAAAAATACCAGGGATTAAGGTTCTGGTGTCAAATCAAGTGTCTTTCCCTCCAGTTGGAACAGTAGAGGGTGCAGGGTGACCAGTCATCCTGGGAGGTGGATTCCCAGTGTGAAAGCTGGGACAGGCCTGGGTACCCTGGACAGCGGATCCCTGAGACAAGGCACCTGCCACAAACTCCTCTCATCTAAGGATTGTCATCCCAGTTGTTATGAATCTTGACTGGCTTTGTTTAGTTTTGCTGTGTTAAGAATTGCTTTAAAATACGGAAATGAACAAAGAAGAAATGTCATGCATGATCACCACCCAGAATGACCCACTATTAACATCTCGGCATACTTACTCCCAGTTATTTTTTTCTTTGAATAGCAATCATTCATTTATGTCTTCATTAGAAGTTTTTAATGCCAGAAAAGATGAAAGGTTAAAAAATGACCTCAGAGCTTCCCTCTAAGAAATAACTAGTATTAAATGTAGGTGACATCACTCCAGGACACTTTTTATTGTGCATGTGGGTGGAGAGTCATTTTATTGATTCTTGACATCTTTGAAGTTATATTGGATTGGACTGTAGATACATGGCATGTATCTATAGTCTATGACATCTCTGCATTGTATCCTAGTTAAGTTGGGGGTGATTGCTCTTCCTTAGCAGTCTAAAACTGATAGGTCTCATAGGCACTGTGTCTCAGATATTATAAAATAAGGTATATCAACAAATAGAATCTGCCTTAATTGCTCTTTTTAAATTTATATAACAGAAGAAAAGTAAACCATAGAGAAGCTAAATGAATTGCTGAACAATGTCTAGAGTAAAGGGTATTTATTTCTTCTAAATCTGAGGTTAACAAAAGAGATGAAAAACATTGATAGGAGTCATCTTGTTGGGTTTTTTAAAGCTACACATTTCGATTCTAAGCTCTGTTGGTTGACCTGCTTTGAAAGATGAGAATGAGTACTCTCAAGAACAGCTAGGTTGGGAGTTGGGCATATTGCTCTTTTTACGTTGTCCCGTTTGATCCCAAGACTAATTCCATGTAGCGTGGTGCCTGGCTTCCTGCACTGAGCATCATGCTTCTGAGCTTCATCCCACCCTCGGTCCGTCATCGCTCCCACTCCATCCACAGCAGCAGAGGACACGGCCTCCCGTGGCTTCTCTCCAGTTTGGTCGGAGGTTAGAATTTTTAGGGTTTTTATGAATTGCCAGTATGAATTCTTGTGAGTTTTTAGAAGTTTATTACATCTTGGTATATCCTTTTCCTTGTTTGGTTGCTGTTTGTGGTTTTATGTTTGTCATTGTTTGCTCATTTCATCAGGAATGTGGGAAGTTAGCTCTGGAATGCACTTTGAACCCACCAGCTTAATCAAGACCTTCCTCTCCCTTTATTTTCCATTTGCTGAAATGTTCACTGCACTGGTGATCATTTTCCTATTTCTACTTATTACCATCTCTAAAATAGTAAAATCTCATAGATTTATAAAAATAAGGCCACCCCCTGGTGATAGTCATGCCCTGAGGCAGCACCGAAACCCTCTGTTCCCTCTTTGACAGATCCCATCTTCTCTCAGGCCCGCCTCACTCCGCTCAGACATGCTCAGTCCTCCCACAGACGTGTGGGCTGGGATGGCTGTGGTCCCTGGCCCTTCTGTGTCGGTGTTCATAAAGCGGGCGACCAGAATTATCCCCAGACTGCAGATGTGCTGGGCTCAGCGGCCCAGAGGGAGACTCAGTATGATTTTGCTCGGAGCCTGAAAATTATCTTAGTGTTAACAGAGGCCAAGGTTATGTTGGATTGGATTGCACTTGAATCCTAGACTTAAACGAACCTTTTGAAGCCCAAGATGTTTTCCAGGTGAATTGCTACCAAGCGACCTCCCCATCCTGTGCCATCCCACCCTCCCCATAAGACTAAAGCCTAGACCCTGCCTGTGATTAGAGGTTTGCTCTCTGCAGGAACAGAACACTTCTCCACAAAATAAATCATTAAACCAGGCAGATTTTGCACCTGGTAAGACATTAATCTTGATTTTATTTGCTTTTACTTGAGTTGCAGTGCTTACCTTGACAACCTGAAGCCTACATTTGTTTCCTTTCGGAAAATGACTTCCGTAGCCCACGTGTAGCTTATTTCCTTTATTGAGGCCAGTATCCTTTAATTACGTTTTTTATTATAGGCGATGTATTATGTTGCCTGTTTTCCTGAAAAGCTGTAATTGACTGGAAGTTATTTCTGTCAGTGTGTGAAGCCTGCTCAGATGGCTCAGAAACAAACTACAGTAGTACTTGTCATTAGACAGACTACTTTCTGATCCATCTGAGCACAGTAAAACCTCAGACCGTCGGACCCCACTAACGTGGAATTTTCGATCCTCGGCTACCATGTGACCACGCACAGGTGTGCTGAAAAGATTAACGGGGAGGAAGTCGTGTGCCTGCCTTGTGCTCACTGCGTTTGCAGGAGCTCACTCATGGTCCTGGCTCTGCCCCTCCACGGCCTGTGCCCTCCACTTCTCTCTGTGCACCTGAGCCGCACCCCCCTCCTACAGGCACTGGTCTCTGCCAGGAACCCAACCTCCTGCCCTCTGTGCTTGGGTTTTGAGGAAACACCATCTGGAGACTGCGAGGGCTGCTCCCGAGACTTCACCCCACTTTTGCCACCAGAGCAAGCTCCTCTGTCAGGAGAGGCCCCCTCTGCTGCTGCAGGGTGCACTCACCGCCACGGTGAACATTCGCCCTTCCTACGCCAGGTCTGTAACCGAGGGAGATGCCACCACAGGGGGGACTTACAAAGCTTTGTAGAATAAAAACTGCACTACTCAACAACGGAGCCCTAGAGGCGTCCCCTGTTGGAGCCACCTGTGAGGTCAGTGTCCCCTGCAGCCCTGTGGCCGGCTGACATCCTCTCCTCCTGCCCTCTGTCCCGGCCAGCTCAGCACCACCCTCCACCTTTGTTGGGTAAAACATGAAATTGTTTGAGGAGAAAGGCATTTATTCTGAATGAAATTGAATCTTATGTTCTAAAGTGTTACTTTTTAAATCTTTATTGTTGGAAGTATTACATATGTGTGCTTTCCCCCCCATTGACTTCTTCCAGCCTGCCCCAACCCCTATTGTCCTTGTCTGTGGGTTATGCATACAAGTTCATTGATTGATCTCCTTCCACCCAGCCTTCCCTCTGAGGTTTGACAGTGTGTCTGATGCTTCTGTCTCTGGATCTATTTTTGTTCGTGTGGTTTGTTATATGCTACAAATGAGTGAGGTGATACTCATCTTTCTCTGGCTTATGTTGTTTAGCACAGTGGTGGGCAACTGTGGCTCACGAGCCACAGTTTACCACTCTGATTACTAATGAGTTTGCCGACCACTGGCTTAGCATAATGCTCTCCAGGTCCATCCATGCTATTGCAAATGCTTTCTTTTTTTACAGCAGAGTAGTATTCCAGTGTGTAGATGTACCAGTTTTTTAATCCACTCATCTGCTCATGGACACTTAGGCTGTTTCCAGATCTTAGTTATTTTAAATTGTGCTGCTAAGAACATAGGTGTGCATATATCCTTTCTGATTGCTGTTTGATTTCTTGGGATATATTCCTAGAAGTGGGATCACTGGGTCAAATGGCAGTCCCACTTTTAACATTTTGAGGCAACTCCATAATGTTTTCCACAAAGGCTGCCCCCCTCCTTCCTTTTCTGTACCTCCTCGCCAACACTTGTTTGTTGATGATAGCCAGGTGTGAGATGGTACCTCGCTGTCATTTTGATTTGCATCTCTCAGGTGATTAGTGACTTTGAGCATGTTTTCATATGCTTCTTGGCCTTCTGTGTGTCCACTTTGGAGAAGTGTCTATTTAGCTCCTTTGCCAATTTTTAATTGGATTTGTCTTCCTGTTAAGTTGTATGAGTTCCTTTATATTTTGGAGATTAACCACTTACTGGATATCATTGGCAAATATGTTCTCCCATGCAGTGAGTTCTCTTGTTATTTTGTTGGTGGTTTCTTTTGCTGTGCAGCAGCTTTTTATTTTGATGTAGACTGATTTGTTAAAGTTGTGTGTAGTCTCTGCATTGCCCGAGGCCTTGAACCTCCTTAAACTCAGTTTCCTCATCTTTAAAGTTTGGTAGTAACTGAACCTCCCACGAGATAATCTTTGTGAAGAGCTTAGACAGTGCCTGGCATACAGTAGTCACTCAATAATTGATAACTATTGTTTCCAGAAGGCTTTGCTGATATACATTTCTGCATATCTGATTTTTGGCATATTGTAGGCTCTGTGGTCTCAGATTTAGGACTATAATTACATTTCTAGCCCTCTATGCCAATTTAAATTGTAGTTTTAAGGAATGCAACATAGTCTCCATAGCATTCTTAGGAGAGGTTTGTGCATTTGGCCTGTGATGCTGAAAACTTGAAATGTAGTCAGTTTCTAGATTAGTCATTGATTTGGGTGATGTGAGACTCATCACACACAGTTACTAAAGGGCACTATGTTTGTGGCACCTGTAACAGTCTAAAGGCTGTGTTTCTTGGTGTGAGACTGTTCATTCTCTGGTTTTGGTTGCAGAGGAACCATGTGCTGTCTTCTTAAAGTGACACTGAGGTTACCCCTGAGGCCTCTGGGAGAAGTGCAGTTAAACTAAATAATGGAGCACTAAAGAATGGAGCACCTATTTTTAGTAACTAACTAAAGATCTCCGTAAAGCAGGAAAATCATGAACTGTACGTGGTAAACAGCAAGCCATTCAGTGCAGTCCCACCTCATGGTGACCTAGCCATTTGGTCTCACTAGTGGCTGAGATTTGATTATATCCTGTTGTCTGCCAAAGTCAGCCCTTACCTGTCACCCTTTGCAGGATGCACATTGGGAGGCAGTTGAAAACAAAAAGCAGAAAGGGAGAAAGAAGGGATGGTACTAAGGATGTAAGCCTGCCAAGGAAAACTCAAACTATAGAGGCATCATAGAGTAATGGAATGAATTTAGAGCCCAAGAAAAGGGGGAAAATCATGAGCAGCAAAGAGACTCTTTAAGAAAAAGACAATAGTAAAAGTCAGTGATCGCAAACTGGCTCCACAGAGCCACATGCAGCTCGTTGGCCCCTTGAGTGTGGCTCTTCCACAGAATACCATGGCCTGGGTGAGTCTATCTTGAAGAAGTGGTGTTAGAAGTTCTAAGTTTTGCCGAAGCCGGTTTGGCTCAGTAGTAGAGCATTAGTCTGCGGACTGAAAGGTCCCAGGTTTGATTCAAGGGCATGTATCGATACATTGGTTGCGGGCACATCCCCGGTAGGGGGTGTGCAAGAGGCATCTGGTTGATGTTTCTCTCTCATTGGCATTTCTAGCTCTCTCTTTCTCTCCCCCTTCCTCTCTGTAAAAAAAACTTTTTAAAAAAAATATATTTTATTAAGTTTAAAAAATTGGGCTCTCAAATGAAATTTCAGTCATTGTACTATTGATATTTGGCTCTGTTGACTAACAAGTTTGCCGACCACTGGTATAAGTAGAATGCTGGTGGGAAGCAGATTAAATATAGGAAGGAAAAACAAAACATTAAAGTGGGAGTGTTGAAATTTATGACAATGGAGCAATTGGCACCACATCATCTTGAAATCATTAGATAATGCCTGCAGATATTTTGATTGTTGCTGCTACTCTCCAGGGATGCTGCTGAGTACCCTCAGAGGCACAGGCTAGCTCAACAAGATTAGTGGTTGTCGAGGGATGGGGATGGTGTGACTGTGGAGTCAGCACCAGGGAGATCTTTGTGGTGATGGGTTAGCCCTGTGTGTGTATTTCAGGGGTGGTTACATGAATCTATACGTGGGCTAAAGTGATGGACAACTATACACACACATTGTATTAGTGTCAGTCCTAGCTTGGATACTGTTGTACTACAGATGTAAGCATTGGGGAAAATATGGGTACACCAGACCTATCTGTACTATATTTGCATCCTTCTGTGAGTTTATATGTATTTCAGAATATAAAGGTTAAGAAAAACAAGATTGGCCAAATTACTAGATGTAATACACTTCTGTTCAAATTTATAAATGAAAAGGCAGCATACTCTTGGTAAACTCATTATTAAAATTGACCTATTCTAGTTGGTCCTAAGATTGTGGATTATTAAGCTCATAAAATTGACCTATTCTAATGCCATGTCAGTAGGAAATGAAAATATTACTATTGTAGCAAAAAACTTAAGTTGTCAAACCATGACAATAAACCAGGGCCTATCTAACATGTTTCACCACATATTTTGTTACAGGGACAAGCGGATCTTTTAAAATATGCTAAGAATGAGACTTTGGAGAACTTGAAACAAATCCATTATGCTGCTGTTTCGTGTGGACTGAATAAACCAGGGACAGGAAATGCCGACGTGCAGAAGCCACGCCGGAGTCTGGAAGTCATACCTGAAAAAGCCAGCGATGAGTCTGGAGAGTGAGGCACTTCATTGTCATCTGGAGGTTACAACTCTGGACCAACCGTAGTCAGGTGGAGCAGTCACTTTGCACTCAATGATGAAAATAATATTTGGGATTTTAAAGCACAACTGGAATAGCTAATTGCAGTCTCTTAAAACTGTGAATGTATGTAGCAATCCGGCGTGTGAAGGCAAATAAACTCTTTAACAAGAAATGATATTCCTGGCCAAAGTATGCTATATTTGTATACAAAGACACCATCACTCCGTTCCAGTGTGAACCACCGACTATTCACTCTAGTTCCATTGAGAAAGAAAACACTTTCTTAAGATGGAAATGGATTGTATTGTCAAATTAGTATTTATTGGAGAAAAATGTAATCTACGCATTTTACATGTGTCAGAATCTCTGGGTTAGAGATGATTTTGGTGGAATGCCTGCTGAGCCATAATTACTAAGGAGAATGTAAGTGGACAGATCCCCCGAGTCCCCAGGGACTTTGGAGCACCATCCAATACAAGGAGAATGTGCAATTGGACTGAAGCTCCCCGGCTGGAGACATGTGCTGGGTATAATATATACAATGTAAAAGCAACCAATCTGGAAGCAACACATTGTAAATAGTTTTTCATTGTATGAAGTAGTGTTCACATTAAAAAAGATGTTTTATGATATTTCTCCAATAGCAGTACTGAAATTCTAACTTAAAAATTGTGTTTCAAATATTCTGCTCTTAAGAGTAAGCCATTACTTGATAAACAGCTTTGTCAAAAAATGGGTTGCTTGTCTGGCTTGACACTAGCTTACAGTGAGGTGCTCATAACATCACACAGTGGCAGCTGCCTGACTGTAAAGTGGGCTGAGACACCCCCTTCCACTTCTTAATTCACACCAGAGAGTGTGCCCTGAAATAGTGCAAATGATAAGTTCAAGGCCAGAGAAGATGTTGCTTCCCTAAGGCCAGCTGAGTTGTTAACCCAAGCTTTCATTTTTCAAAAATCAGTGAAACTTGGTGCTATTTAAAAAAAAAAGTAACAAACCCTGCATCCTAATTACTACTTCTCCCAAATCAAAATGGGCTTTCGAATTTTGGAAGAGCAAAAGATGTGTCTAAATCTTCAACGACCCCATTTTCATTTCAGTGGTTCAGGTATGTGAACAGGTAAGTATTGAAACCTTTAACTTGGCTTCCCAGTCATTCCTCAATCAGGGGGATGCTTAGGCTGAACATATCTAAGTTATTTCTACCTAACTCCCAAATATCCTCCTAAAAAACCATTCCTTTGCTCAGTTATCCTTCGCATTCTAATGTGCTTGAGTTACGGTTGCAAACAGTTCTCTCTTGCAAAGAAAACAGTATAGACACACTCTGGATTGACCTGCAAAGGCCTTAAAACACCCCTACTTGGTCAAACAAATGAGACACCTACCTCTGAGTTCGTAAGTTGTGGTAACTGTGGGGCAGCATGCTGGCTTCCTGCCGTCATTACATTCTTCAAATGGGGAAACACTGTGTGAGTTACTGTAAATACAAACAATGCCCCCGTCATTAGTCACATCGTGCGCGCACATGGTGCATCATTCCTAATTAGGACCCGTGTCTAATGGGAAGTACATGAAAACCACTGGGTGAAAAGGTGAGAATTAAGCCAAAGCCCCACATGTACAGACACACACAGGAGTATGGTGATTACTAGAGGAAAAGGGGGTTGGGGGAAGCAGAAGAAGGTGAAGAGGAGATAAGTGATGATGGGAGGAGACTTGACTTTGGGTAGTAAACACACAATACATAGATAATGTAGTACAGAATTGTATACCCAAAACCTATATACTTTTAAGCAATGTCACCCCTGTAAATTCAAGAAAAAGATGGCTTTAAAAAAAGCAAACAAAAAACAAAAAAAAACACTGGGAAAGCTCTGCCGAGAACACAGGAAAACAGAGGTTAGCAAAATGCACGGAGACTACAGCGCAGAGCTGGTCAGTGCGGTGGAAAATGACATGGGCAGCGTGTGACTGGGGCCCTGGTCAGGTTCCAGCCGCCATGCCCAGGCCCCACATAGGGGGAGGTCCTGAGGCCTCTCCGACACACCAAGAACTTCCGCCCCCTCTGAAGCCATAGTTCAGGTGTTGGCTGGTTTCTGCTTTCAGCCACTATAACTTCTGAATGGAGGGGCAGAAAGCCTCCGACCCCCCAAATGCTCACCTCCTCCATGTCAGGGCTGTGTGGCCCAGGAGCCCCTGAGTTCCTCTCAGGCCGCATGTCCTACTGCCTCGAGAGGGTGCTGTCCATCGGGGTGGCATTGGAAGGTTGTCCAGCTCACAGTCTTCATGATGAGGTCCGATTTCATAAACTGAATACTTTTGAATTCGCTGAACCTTTAATCAAGGGTTTAAAAAACCATCAATGCAAATGTCAGTGTGGTCACCGCGTAGCTCCCCTGTACCACCCAGGGAACGAGGATGCCCGGGCCAGGCATCTCTCTGCCTTTTCAGTCTGAGCTAAGGTGTGATGTGAGCCTCCCTTGCACCATGACTTGGAAGAATTTTCTGTCTGCTGTGTGTGACAGTGGGACTCTGTTGGAATTGCATGCCAAGCCCTGTGTTCAAGGCATTCTGCCTGTTACTTTATTATCGCATCCTCTCTACACCCAGCACGGTATGTACTCAATGTTACAGGTGACGAGATGATGACTTTAGCCAAGGTCACAGAATGCTCAGGTCAGGATTTGAACCCAGATCTGTCTGCTCCAAAGCCTCTGTTCCCAAGCACTATATCCATACTCCTCTGCATTCCAAATACAAATTTCCCATCTAAGCTACAAGGTGGGTAGAGGTCATAAGGAATAATGAGGTAAGTAGCCTTTTATTCTTTTAAAATATATTTTCATTGACTTCATCGAGGAAGGGCAAGGGAGATAGAAACATCAATGATGAGAATCATTGATGGACTACCTTCTGCACACCCCCTAGTGGGGAATCGAGCATGTGCCCTTGATTGGAATCAAACCTGGGACTCTTCAGTCCACAGACCGATGCTCTAGCCCCTGAGCCAAACCAGCTAGGGTTGGCCTTTTATTCTTTTACCTTGAGCGTGAGCCCCCTGGAAGCCACTAAAAGTTATTCACTCTGGCTGTATTATGCGTATATTAGGCACCAAAGGTTCACCACACACAAAAATAGCATGCTTTCAACACCCACGGAGCTCACAATTTAGTTGGGAAGGGAGAGACATTAGTCCAAAGGATCCTAAAGATACGGGGACTGTGACAAACCATGGGAAGTGCTGCAAAGAGGCTACTTGGGTTCATGTCCTGGCTGAGCAGAGAGGAGAAGTGATCATAATGTTCCCACCTGCCTTGTCTCATTTAAGGACTGAAAAGTGCTCTTCCCCTCAGGGGGCCTTGGGAAGGACTGAACAAGAGTGTCTGTAAGGCACTAGGCCCAGTGCCTGGCTCACAGTGGACTCACCGCATTATTCCCATTAGTTATTCTCCAAAGGAGGGTCCATGAGAGTGTCACGGGGCCCCACCCCCCTGGGAAGATGGACTAGATCAGTGGTCGGCAAACTCATTACTCAAAAGAGCCAAATATCAACAGGACAACTATTGAAATTTCTTTTTGAGAGCCAAATTTTTAAAACTTAAACTTCTTCTAATGCCACTTCTTCAAAATAGATTCCCCCAGGCCGTGGTATTCTGTGGAAGAGCCACACTCAAGGGGCCAAAGAGCCGCATGTGGCTCACGAAACGCAGTTTGCCATCCGTGGGACTAGCTACCTATTGCTCCTAAACACAACCCCCAAAACTTAAACCAGTAACTTACTGCCTCTCAGGGTTCTATGGGGCTGGGCTCATCTCAGTGGTCTCCTTGGGTCTTTCGTGCAGTGCTGGCAGCAGGGACCACAGCCGTCCATTTGGGATGGACGCATGAGATGGCCCCCTGCCCTGGCTGGTGGGTCAGAGTGTCTGCATGTGGTCTCCATGTGGCTTGGCCTTCTTATAGCAGCACCGGGCTCCAAGAGGGAGTCAGCATTCCAGATGGCCCATAGGTCTTCCCCAGCCTCTCCTCGTGAGGAGTAAAGGAAGGACACTGAGCTGGGAATGCTGAGTGGAAGAGGGAGGTATGGAGTGAGATGGTGAGGGCGCTGGAGCCCATCGCGAAGGGGGCTCTCTAGGCTGCCTCCTCAAGGATTTGCTCTCATTTTTCTAAAAGTTTAGTGTCAAACATTTAGTTTTATTATATCTAATCCGCTTTTTATTGGGTTCACTTAATTACAAAAGGAATATATGCTCCTTGTTGCCCAAAAGGCCAAGTGCTGAAGAAGGTAAATTAAAAAGTGCCCATGGCCCTCACACTGCCCTTCCGACTCCCCTGGGAAGTGGCTTGGGCGGCCCCTCTGCACACCGACATGTTCAGGTGCCACCAACATGGCCCTCCTCTCTCTGAGAAGTTCCAGCTTTACTGTAAAAAAAGGCACAGCTCTCTTGAAGGATCACAGGAATAAAATAATTGAGTATTTAAGAAGTAGAGCTGTGGCCGGGAAGGTGACAAATAGCAATTCAATTTTATGAACTAGAATAATTTTGTGTTTTATGAGAGCCATAGATATTAGGCAAAAGAAAACAGGAATAAAAAATGACATTTAACTATGCTATTAGAATTTACAAAAACAAATATCTTTCCTTTAAAAATATTTTTTTAACTCAAAACAAAATAATTGTAAAACTCCTGTGGAAATGGGACTGCTGTGGCCACTGAGATGACAGGTTGAGATGAGCATTCTGAACATACATGAAAATAAATCGATGATAAATAAAGTGTAAAGGGGGTGTGATAGGAAGAGTAAAAGCCCCCTTCATTTTCCCCAGCCAAGAATTTATGCTGGATCATTTCTGGTTTTGATTCTTCTGATAATTATCACCCAAACTCTAAACCAAGGCTGTCCGGTGGAATTTCTTATGATGAAGGAAACATCTCTAACTGTGCTATTCAATGCAATAGCCACTAGGCACACTGACTATTACTTTGCATATCCTATATAATAAAAGGGTAATATGCAAATAAACTGAACGGCAGAATGACCGGTCGCTATGATGTGTATTGACCACCATGGGGCAAACACTCAACGCAGGAGCTGCCCACTGGTGATCAGTGTGCTTTCACAGCTGGAGCACTGCTCAGCCAGAAGCTGGGCTCACAGCTGGCAAGTGCAGCAGCAGTGGCAGGACCCTCTCCCACTTCCACAGCAGCATGAAGGATCCTCAAGCCAAACAGTAAGGTGTGAGCAGTCAGGCAGGTTAGAAGCAAGGGGCCCTGGATAGCAAAAGGGCACAGGCTGGGCTGAAGGACTTCCTCTCCTGCATTAATTGTGTGCATCAGGCCTCTAGCTAATTAATAAAATTTTAATTTAAAAATTTAGTTCCATAGTCACACTAGCCACATTTCAATAACTCAATAGCCACATGTGGCTAGTGGCCATCCTAATGGTCAGAGAAGCTACAGACAGACTGGTCCCTGCCTCTGCCTGACCCACCTTAGAAAGACCTGTGACTGCACACTGGAGAAAATGCAATCACAGCTCATTCCACTGCTCCTTCCCTTTGCCCTCCTTCCATTCCCAAGCCCTGCTTGGAGCATTTTCATTTTAGTTCTGTTGGTTTACCTTTATAGCTTTTACTAACCTATTTAAAACTGTTTCCTGATACATCAATTGTTGACTATAATACTTTGATCCACCACCACTTTTGATCAGCCAGTTAGTGTTCCCCATGTTCTCTCCACAATCTCCCTCTGGTCCCCCCACCCAGCTCCCAGTCACCACACCACTGCTTGTCACGTTGGCAAGGTCTCTGGGTAGCGTTAATATTCTGTCCTAAAGCTATAAGTTTTCAATCTTTGGTTCTACAATTAAAACCAATAGCCACCTTTATACCGATATTATTGCATAAAGATTATATGATATTATACATAGAAAAACCATAAAGATGCCACAAAAAAACTACTAGGTTTAATAAATGAATTTAGCAACGTAGCAGGATACAATATTAACATCCATAAATCAATGGCATGTTTATACACAAGTAATAAACTCTCAGAAAGAGAAACTAAAACACACACACACACACACACACACACACAAAACAATCCCATTTACCATTGCAACAACAACAACAAAAATTAAGATACTTAGGAATAAAGTTAACCAAGGAGGTAAAAAAGGCTTGTACTTGGAAAACTACAGGACATTGAATAAAGACAGAGGAAGACATAAACAGTAGAAGATTAAATCGTGGTCATGGATTGGTAGAATTAACATCATTAAAATGTCCACACTCCCCAAGGCAATCTACAGATTTAATGCAATTCCTATTAAAATACCAATAGCATATTTCACAGTTGTAGAACAAATACTCCAAAATGTATATGGAACAAAACAAAACAAAACAAAACAAAACAAAAGGCCTTGAATAGCCACAGGAATCTTGAGAAAGAAAAAAGTTGGAGGAATCACAATACCAGATATCAAGTTATACTACAAAGCCACTGTAATCAAAATAGCCTGATACTGGTACAAGAATAGGCATATAAATCAATGGAACAGAATAGAGAAATCAGCCCAAGCCATTATGCTCAATTAGTATCTGACAAAGGAGGTAAGAGCACACAATGGACTCAAAGCAATCTCTTCAATAAATGGTGCTGGGAAAATTGGACAAATATATGCAAAAAATGAAACTAGACTATAAACTTATACCATACATAAAAATAAACTCAAAATGGGTAAATGTAAGTTGTGAAATCATAAAAATCCTAGTAGAAACCATAAGCAACAAAATCTCAGACATCTCTCATAGGAATATATGGATACATCTCGAAGGGCAAAGTAAACTAAGGAGAAAATAAACACCTGGGACTACATCAAAATAAAAAGCTTCTGCACAACAAAAGAAACTATCAACAAAATGTATGGGAAAACATCTGATAAATATGTAACAAATTCATACAACTTAAAAGGAAGACAAACAATCCAATAAAAAAAAAAAATGGGCAAAGAATCTAAATAGACATTTCTCCAAAGAGGACATAGAGAAGGCCAAGAGATATATAAAAAAAAATGCTCAAAGTCATTAATCAACCAAGAGATGCAAATCAAAATGGCAATGAGGTACCATCTCGAACCTGTCAGAATGGCTATTATCAACAAATCAACAAATGACAATCACTGGCGAAGATGTGGAGAAAAAGGAACCTTTGTACACTGCTGATGGGAATGCAGACTGGTGCAGCCACTGTGGAGAACAGTATGGAGTTTCCTTAAAAAATTAAAAATGGAACTCCCATTTGACCTAGTAATCCCACTTCTAGGACTATATCCCAAGAAATCAGAAACATCAATCAGAAAGAATATACACACCCCTATGTTCATAGCAGCACAATTTATAATAGCTGAAATATGGAAATATCCTAAATGCCCATTAGCAGATGTGTGGATTAAAAAACTGTGGTGCATATACACAATGAATACTATCTTATCTAATAAAAGAGAAACATGCAAATTGACCACACCTACTCCATACCCACCAGCCAATCGGGGGTGAGTATGCAAATTAACCCAACCAATATAGGCACAGAGCAAAGACTGAAGACAGCATAGAAGGAAGCCAAGCGAGGCAGAAGGGAGTGAAGCTATGAAGAAGCAAGCAAGCAGGGCGGTGGAGAAGGGAAGGAAGTAGGCAGGGAGGGAAGTAGGTGGGGTGAGGAAGACTGCAGCAGGAAGACCTATTGCAGAAATCTTTCTGCACCAAGCCTCTAGTGCTGATATAAAAAAGGATTTCTTACTATTTGCAACAACATGGATAGATCTGGAGAGCACTATGCTAAGGGAAATAAGCCAGCCTGAGAAAGGAAAGTATCACATGATCTCACTCATTTGTGGAATACAATGAACAACATAAAAGTGATGAACAAATATAGAGCCAGTGACATAGAAGCATCAAACAGACTGTCAAACCTCAGAGGAGGGTAGAGGAAAGTGGGGATGGGGATAAGAGATGAACCAAAGGACTTGTATGTATGCATGCATATAAGCATAACCAATATAACCAATATGCACAGACATAGGGGGATGAGGGCTTATGCTGGGGGGTGGGAGTGGAAGGGGAAAGGTTAGTGGGGGGAAATGGAGACATATGTAATACTTCCAACAACAAAGAATTAAAAAATAAACATATACCTAACCTATGAACTAGCACTTCCAACCCTAAATTTTCTGAAGAGAAATGAAAATTTATATCCTCCATAAAGACTCACACAAGGATGTTGACAGTAGCTCTATTCCTAATATTCAAAAACTTTTTTCAAATGATTATCAAAAAGAAAATAGATAAACATAATCTAATTGAGTTATAGTCATGAAATTGAATATCTCTCAGCTATAAAAAGAACTGCTGTTACCAGCAACAAATGTGGGTGACCAGAAAAACGTCATGCTGAGTGATAAAGACAGACACGCAAGAGTGCCCACTGTGGGATTCCATTCATTAGGAGCTCTTCACTAGGTAAAGCTGAAATACAATGATAGAAAGGGCCATGGTGGGAGCTGACTGCAGAGGGAACTTCCTGCAGGGAGGTACATGTGGCACAGACCTCACTCTGTCTCTTGATTGATTGCAGTTACACTGGTTGTAGTTACAATGTCCTAGCCATTTGTCAAAATCACTGAATTGCATATGTGAAATCTTACAGTTCATTGTATGTAAATTATACTTCAACAAAGTTTCTTTCTTTTCCTTTCTTTCTTTCTTTCTTTCTTTCTTTCTTTCTTTCTTTCTTTCTTTTTTCTTTTCTTTCTTTTTTTTTTTTTTTTTTTACAAAGTTTATTTCATAGTAGAGGCCCGATGCATGAAATTTGTGCAAAACTAGGCCTTCCTTACCCCGGCTGCTGGCACCAGCTTCCCTCTAGCACCCCAGACCTGGGCTTCCCTCTGGTCACCCAGAATGACTTCCAGTGTAATTAGCATATTATGTTTTTATTATTATAGGTTAAAAGAGAAGACTAACTTAAACCCTAGGAGAAAAACAATTGGGAATAGGAATGGGGAGAAGGAACATGATATATTGTTATTATTTCATGCTTTTCCCTTATCAGTAAAATCTTTCTTGTTTCTTAATGATATAATTGGTTACAAACTATTTTGAAGAATTTTTTTTTCTCTGATCTCTCTGAGTTTTTTGTTCTTAATCTGGACTAACTGCTTCTCTGGTCTGCTGCTCAGATTTAATTCTGGGACCATGAGATCACAATGACGGATTGGTTTTACTATGTATTGCTTTCTTACGTTCTGTTTTTTGGTTTGGTTTTGTTGTTGATATTTTTGCTGAGGATCTCTGTAATTCTTTCAGAGAGTGTTTATGGGAGGCAAATTTTCAGAGTCTTTCCATGTTCAAAAATGCTTGACCTTGTTCTCGGGTTTGATTGAAAGTTTGGCTGGGTGTCTAATTCTAGGCTCCACCCATTTTCTCTGAGACATGGAAGCAGCACTGCATTTTGCTTCTATAGTATCACTACTGCTGATGGGAAGGCAGACTGTTCTGATCCTATCCCTTTGCAGGTAGCCTGTTTTCCTGGGAACTTTTTTGATTTATTCTCTTTTTCTGTTCTAACATGTTGTGGTGATATATAAGTTCATTCATTCATTCATTCATTCATTAATATTGATTGTAGGAAAGTCTAGCAGCTCTACTTCAGAGCAATAAGTTCCTTGTGCTGGTGGAGGTTACATTCAGGTGTGAGAAATAGGTAATATAATAAACAAGAAAATAGATGAGACCTCTTCAGATGCTGACAAGTACTAAGAATAAACAGAACAGGGACTGGGGTGATGATCAACTGAGGCAGGAAGAGGAGTGCTTGAGCTGAGGGTGTCAGGGGCCTCTCGGGGAAGGTGGCCTTGGAGCAGAGCCCTGAATCATGAGAAGGAGCCACATGGGGATCTGGGAAAGAGTGTTCAACCTGGCTCGAAAGGACAGAGGTGGTAACACACTCCATGGGGGACAGAGATGAGCCAGGGTGGCTGGAGAGCAAGTGAGTAAAGCCAAAATCAGAGGCGATGAGGCTGAGAGGGAGAGAGGCAGGGGAAGATGTGGGTGTCAATGAAATCAACACAATAAAATAAAGCCCAAAGCCATTCCTGGGGGACGCAACCCTGAGACGCTTCCTCACGCCCCTGGCTCGGGGCTGGAGGGAGGGAGGCTGGGCTCCATGAATGGAGCGCCTCCAGGTGACCCCATCTGCACGGAGGTCAGGGAGCTGGCACGGCTCAATGCTCCGCCGGGAACACCCCCCAAAAACAAGGCCGCCGCTGCCTGGCCTGTGACAACCTCGCCCAGAAGCCTGGAGCAGTGCTCCTGCATAATTCATTCCGTGAAGTAGTCACAGGCCCAGCCAGGTACAGGGGAGCGAGGCCGGGAGAGTGACATGGACCCAACTCTCCATGGGAGGAATGTCAAAGAATTAGTGGCCATATTTCAAAGCAGCCAGCCAGGGTTCAAGTCTATAAGAAGGGCAGCACTCTATGCCCTAGATTGGGCTCAATCCCACATGGACACGCCCTTGGCAAGGTGCCAGCTTAACCATAGCCTAAGAGAACATGGGTGGACTCCCAGAGCAGGTAAGGCCGGGAGCAAATATTCCACCTGCACCTGGGTCTCCCAGAGCATGTAGGGCAGAGGACAGCCTTCCCACCTGCACCTGGGTCTCCCAGAGCCACCAGCACTATTGGGACATCTCCACTTCCATGTCTGTTCTTGGCTGACATTCAGACCCACCAAAAATAAAGCTATCACCTGAACCTGGAATGCCTCCTACTTAACACCATTTTCAAACTTAATAGATGGCTGTTGAATGAATACATGAACACATGCATGATCCTATATAATAAAAGCCTAATATGCTAAGTGTCCAGTCATCTGTTCAACCAAAGTGTAATACCCTAACGATATGCTAAGACCATTAAGCTGCTCACTATGATGTGCACTGACCACCAGGGGGCAGACAGTCTACCTATTGACCAGTCGCTATGATATGCCAGGGGTCAGACGCTCCAACTAGCAAGTTAGCTTTCTGCTGGGTCCGGCCTAACTGGACTAAGCAAGGCAGGCTGGACATGCCCTGGAGCCCTCCCACAGTCCCTCCCTGACTGGTCAACCACCCACGTCCCTCCCCATCCCTGATTGTGCACTGGTGGGGTCTCTTGGCCTGGCTTGTGCCCTCTGCAATCTGGGACCCCTCAGGGGATGTTGGAGAGCCAGTTTGGTCCTAATCCTGCAAGCCAGGCCAGGAAACCCACTAGTACAGGAATTCGTGCACCAGAATTCGTGCACCAGAATTCGTGTACTAGTGGGTTTCCTTATCTGCTTAAAGCTAAGCAGATAAGGAAAGGTGTTTTATGCCACCACGACTCCATTTACTGCTCTGTTTTCCCCATACATCATTCCCACTGTCCGGGAACCCGGAAAACAATGCAGAGGACACACTGCATGTACTTTCTCCCCTTCCCCTTACGCTCTACATATTGGAGTCAGATTGCCTTGGTTTGAAGTCCAGCTTGGCCACTGACCAACTGTGAGGCCCTTGGCAACTTCATTGCCCTAAGTTTCTGTATCTGCGAAATAGCAATCTCTGAGGCACCTACCCAGAGCGATGTCAGTATCTCCTGAGCTCACACTTATTACATGCTTAGAACTGTGCCGGGAACATTGTTTGAGCTGAGTCAGTGTTGGATATCCTTGTCCTCCTCATTATCTTTATTACAATGACGTTTACTGTCGTTCACTGTAGCTCTTTCATCAAGGATCTAAGTTAGCCCTCAAAACAATTCTCATTCCAACTATCCAAGGCAGAAAATAGGTCTCAAGAGGCAGATGCAATAGTCCAAATGTTTAACAACTGACACAATGCACTGTGGGTACCGCAGTGATGCAAGACAGCCCCAACCTCGGGGGACTGGTGGGTGTCTGCAGGCCAGGGTGTGAGCCCTGTACCAGGTGCCCCTCCCTCCCAGCAGGGTCAGGCCTGCTTGGGCCAAGGGGCAGAGGCAGGGCACAGAAGCAATACAGGCTGGCAGGCTAGCGCACATCCAGGGAAGCCTCAGCTCTGGCCGGGGTGGTGGAACTCATATGGAAGCATGTTAACATTCTAGCACCAGGTATGATCATTCCTGTATGTGTCTGCTGCCCTCCCGCCCAATGGGGACAAAGGAGCCAAATGCTGAAGGTATCCCACCTCCGTCGCCACCTTCCCCGTGTACACTCCTTGAGCACAAATCCAAATTGTTGAGGCCCATTTATCTGAAGTCAATCCCCCAGGTTCCAAGAGTAGGTCCTAACAGATGTCCAGGCCTCTGCACATCTGTTAGGACCCACAGAACCATATGCTGACCCAGGGCTGCCTGTAGGAGCAGCTCTGAGTGCTGACAGCTGAATTAAACCTTTGAGACTTCCTACACACCCAGGTGCTCCTTGTTATGCAGCCAACCAGAGAACGAGTGAAAAAATCGCAATATATTCACACATCGGAATACTTTAGGGCAGTGTTTCCCAAACTTCTCTCATGATGACAGAGCACTAATTTTTAAGGTTAGAGCAGTAGTTAAGTATATAATTTTACCTATATGTTCCCAAAAATTCTAGTTTAGCACTTCTTAGTTGGGATTCAGGAATCTATAGTTTAACAACTCCACCAGGTGACTCTCATCATGAGAGAAGTTTGGGAAACACTGCTTTAGAGCAATGATAACAAACAAAAATCCCACAACTCACCACACTAGGTATCTCTCGGTGCACCCTGAAAGAGCCAGACCCAAAGACCACTCTTAGTAACACAGACATTACCCCTTCCCTCTCTCCCTCTTACTCTCCCCCTGCTCCTCCCTCTTCAGCCTTTACTTCCTCTCACTGGTGCCCTTGAGTCTGCACAGCACCTGGGCCTGGCTGTAACTTATCAGACAGTGTCTCCAGCCACATCATTTTGTTCCGTGTCATTTCATTATAACACCGATGAGAGAAAAAAATCAATTTCTTGCTAGGGCCACTGCCTGGAGTTTCCATGTTCTCCCCATGTCTGCATGAGTTTTCTTAAATGAATGTTTAGTTCACATTTATCTCCATGTTTACTCTTAGACAAGTTTGAAGTCTTCATTTTTTTTGTGAAGAGAAATATGCCAAACACAATGCTAAATTGTGTTTAAATCTATTAGCTGATGGTAAACTTGGTTTTGTTATATATCACTTTGCTTAAAGCCACAATTTCAAAAAAACAAAAACAAAAAAAACCAACACAAATCAAATGAAAATGTTAAATGAGAACTTACTGTATTATTGGTGTGACGCCAAGATCAAAGTTATAAACATGGGTCAAACCACATCAGACCCCTGCTTAACCCGTTCTAATGGCAGCCCATTCTGATTGGAATAAACTTCAAACTCCACCCTTACTTTAAACAAGGGTTGGAAAACCACAGCCTCTGACCAAATCCTGCTCATCCACTGGTTTTGTCTATAAAGTTTTATTGGAACACAGCCACGCCCAATATTTACATACTGTCTCTGCCTGCTTTCTGCTGCAACCATTGCTGTGACAGAAGTCATACAGAGCCTGCGATTTGTGACCTACCCCTTTACAGGAAAGTTTGCTAACCCCTAACCAGGAGGTCCCACATATACTGGCCCCTGTCCAGCTCAGCTTCCTCTCCGGATTCTGTCTCCCTTTCAGGTGCTGCAGCCACATGCCCTGCATCCATCCACACACACACACACACAATCTCTATGACTAGAATGCTCCCCACTGCACTAGACAGAACTGGCCCTTTCTCACCATTCCCGACTCAACACTGACATCATCCCCCAGGCCTTCCCTGCCCACGAGATCTCATTCCTCACCCTTCAGCTCATCGATTTGATTGGTTTCTTCCAAACAATGGATGCTTTGTTTACTTGTCTATCAGTTCTCTCTCCCATAGAGAAAGTAAACACCATCACGTCTGGAACTCCCCCATCGGGTCCACTGGTACATCCCCAGCACTCGATGCCACGACCCATTGGAGGTGCTCAGTAAATGTTGGTTAAACAAACGAATGAAAGAATGAACCTTTTCTAATAGACCACACTGCACAAAGAAGACTTGGTGCAGTGGGATGGCATGTATGCAATGCTCTCTCTCACTATCTGATAATGACCCGCTATGCCAGTGGTAGGCAAACTCATTAGTCAACAGAGCCAAATACCAACAGTACAACAATTGAAATTTCTTTGGAGAGCCACATTTTTTAAACTTAAACTTCTTCTAACACCACTTCTTCAAAATAGACTTGCCCAGGCCGTGGTATTTTGTGGAAGAGCCACATTCAAGGGGCCAAAGAGCCGCATGTGGCTCGTGAGCCGCAGTTTGCTGACCACTGCACTATGCAATTGAATTCCCTTTCACAGCCTGTGCAGCAGGTAGTATTATATCCTGCTACAGAGGAAACAGAAGATCAGCATGGTACATCAACGTGCCCACAGTCACACAGCGAGTGAGGAAGCAAAACCAGACCGGTCTCAATTCAGTGCTCAGACTCTCCCAATCTGTCTTGCTCTAGAACCCTGCCCCAATGGCTTTGGCTCTTGCTAATATCTGAAAGGCTCCATCCTCCCAGAAAGTTCAGAAGGGCACCAAACTCAACCAGCAGAGAACATCTCAGAATGTGAGCCTAGGCTGCACATATGCTATTGATCTGCTACCCCCATTCGTTTTTTTAAAGTCCAAATAAAAACGAATCCCAGCAGTCAATCTGAATTAATTAGCTTTTCTGGCAGCTGCCATCTGAGAATTAGGAATTATCCTGAGCCAGTAAATTCTAACTGATTCTTTTTTCTCAGTGTCAGATTGAATTAAAGGAAATATTGTGGGTAAAATTAAGTGCTACGCCTTTCTTATTGCTTTAGTTGTCCAAAGATAAATGCTTTTCATGATGATAAATAAACCATAAATTCTTGTAACAACAACTGAAATTCAAATAACTAGGCTGTATAACCCCATGCGACTGTAATTTTCTTTTTAGCATCAGCTTGTTTACTGTTTATTGAAGAGAGTGTCTGGTCCTTGCCTTTGAGGGATTTTAAATCGTGGGACAGCCCAGATTTTTGTAAGCAAAGCCTCAAGCCAGGCACCTGTCTATATCTTTGATTGCATTCTCTTGATTAAGACAGTACAAAGTCACAAAGTCCATGTCCAGAAAGTTGGAATGGGATGAAATGAAAGGGAAGCAAGAAACAATTTGGCTAGAAGTCAGGAGCCACAGACTTAGGCCCTACACTTTAACCTTGGCCAACTGGATTCATTCCTTTAATGCCCCTGTTTTCTTATCTGTTAAGAATAGCTTCCCTGCATACATTTCACACAGGCCTGGTATTAGGTATGAAATACTTTGAAAGGGACAAAACTTGCTTCATAGGTTGATTTTTGGCAATCCAATAAGTGAGTAACTTTGCTGGCTTCTAATGGTCATTCTAGACACCTGATTCATAAATTACATGAACAGTAATGAGGCAGAAACTGTCAGGCACTGGCAGTCATAAGTTAAGTGAAAGCAAAAGTTAAGCCAGCGAACACATTTCTAGATATAAGACAATACAGGTTGTTTTGATCAAGGTATCATTCTATATAATAAAAGCCTAATTTGCAAATCGACCAAACAGTGGACAACCAGTCTCTATGATGTGCACTGACCACCAAGGGACAGACGCTCAATGCGGAGTTGCCCCCAGCCCGCAGGCCTCAAGGCAGGTGCCAGTGAGGGGCCCCCTCTTTACTCCCCCCACCCCAATCATCCCGCCTGTCGCCCCACAGAGGGAACTGACTGGGTGGCAGGGCGATCTGGGGGGGTGGGGGCAGCTGGCAGGCAGTGCCAGGCCAGCCAAGGCAGGTGTCCAAGGGGGCCCTCTGATTGTCCTGCTGGTTGCCCCACAGATCGGCCTTGATTGCCAGCCAGGCCTAGGGACCCTACCCGTGCATGAATTTCGTGCACCAGGCCTCTAGTAATTTAATAACCATAAAATCATAAAGATTCAATCTACAGATTCAATGCAATCACTATCAAAATTTCAATGGCATTTTTCATAGAAAATAAAACATAACATTCATATAGACCCACAAAAGACTCCATATAGCCAAAATCTTGAGAAAGAAAAACAAAGTGAAGGCATGACACTTCCTGATTTTTAAATATATTCTAAAACTATCATAATCAAAACAGTATGGTATTGGCATAAAAATAAACACATAGATCAATATAACAGAATAGGGAGCCCAGAAATAAATTCACACATTTACTGTCAACTAATGTTTGACAAGGCTACCAAGTACATATAATCTCTTCAATAAATGGTGTTGGGAAAACCGGATATCTACTTGCAGAAGAAGTTGGACCACTAGCTCATACCACATACAAAAATCAACCCACATGTGAGACCTGAAATTGTAAAACTACTGAAAGAAAATATGTGGGGAAAGCTTCTTGACTCTGGTCTGGGCAATGATTTTTTTTTTTTTTAAATGACCCAGGAGCACAGTCAACAACAACAAAGATGACAAATGGAGGTGCATCGAACTAAAAACCTCTATACAGCAAAGGAAATAACCAACAGAGCGAAACAACAATCTCTGGAATAGGAAAAGTATTTGCAAACTATACATCTCATAAGGGGTTAGTATCCAAAATATATAAGGCACTCAAATGATTCAACAGCCACGCACACACACAACAGCAGCAACAGCAGCAGCAACTGGATTTTAAAAATGGGCAAAGGACCAGAATAGACATTTCTCTAAAGAAAACATACCAATGGGTACATGAAAATGTGCTCAACACCACTAATCACCAAGAAAATGCAAATCAAAACCACAAGGAGATAATGCCTCAAGCCTGTCATAGTCTATCATCAAAAAGACAAGAGATAGCCCAAACCGGTTTGGCTCAGTGGAAAGAGTATCGGCCTGCGGACTGAAAGGTCCTGGGTTCGAGTGTGGTCAAGGGCATGTATACCCTGGTTGCGGGCACATCCCCAGTAGGGGGTGTGCAAGAGGCAGCTGATTGATGATTCTCTCTCATCGATGTTTCTAACTCTCTATCCCTCTTTCTTCCTCTCTGTAAAAAAATCAATAAAATATATATATTTTTAAAAAGACAAGAGACAGAAAGTGTTGGTGAGGATGTGGGGAGAAGGGAACTCTGGGGCACTGTTGGTAGGAAGGTAAATTGGTGCAGCCTCTATGGACACTGCATGGCAGCTCCTCAGAAAGTTAACAAATTCACATGCAGGTTGGCTGGGGATCAGCTCGTCTAGGATGATGCTCCTAAGGCATGTGTAGTCAACTGTTGGGTCAGTGAATCGGTTCTGCTGATCTTGTCTGAGCTCCCTCATGAGTCTGGGGTGAATTGGTAGACTCGGTTTTGACTCATGTTGTCTCTCTTCCCCCAGCAGACCAGACCAGGTTCACAAGACAATAGCAGGGGTAAAAGCGAGCACAGGGGACCAGGTCTCTTCAAGGAGGTCTGGGCTTGGGAACGCTCACTCTTGTTTCTACTGCATCGTATTGGCCAAATCAAGTTACTAGATCAGCCCAGATTCAAGGAAGGAAAAATAATCTCCACTTCTTGATGGGAGAATCACCAGAGTCACTTTGGAAAGTCATGTGGCCATAGGGAGGGGGTGGAGCAGGCGTCTTCAAACTGCGGCCCACAGAGGAGTCTGATCCGGCCTGCCAGGTTTTTTGGGCAGTGAGCGCAGCTGAGGTGTTACAGTAGGAATTAGTAGTTCATATAGTCCGGCCCTCCAGCTCTCTGAGGGACTGTGATCTGGCCCCCACTTTAAAAAGTTTGAGGACCCCTGGGGTGGAGAATCGTGGTCAATTTTACAAGAGTCTTCAGGGGAGCTTAAAATGGTGTGGTTATGGGGGAACATTGGATTTAATTTCTTACACATGACTAAGAAACTTTAAGATGAGCAGGTAGGGGTCCCAAACAGTCACCAAGGAGGGAAGGAGGGAGAGAGGGACAAAGGGAGGGAGGGACAAAGGGAGGGAGGGAGGGAGGGAGGGAGGGAGGGAGGAGAGAGAGAGAGAGAGAGAGAGAGAGAGAGAGAGAGAGAGAGAGAGAACACGAACCACCAAGAACAGGTGAAGAATTTACATTATGAGCTACAGGTGGGCCATCTAAGAGAGCGGGGCTCTCCGAGCTGTCCAAGAGGGCAGCCAGGACCACTGGATGGGCAGGCATAGGAGCAGAGCAGCAGCAATCAGAGGAACATGACACCCCTTCTCTCTGGTGTGGCTTCATGCTACAAGGCAGAGATCAGCACATGCCAATGGGAACCATTCTATAAAGTGTCTGTTTGGGCCACAGCCATGCCTGTTCATGTATGTGCGGTTTCTGGTTCCTTTTTTGCCGACAGGAGAGTTGAGCAGTGGGAGCGGACAGAGCCCCTGTGCACTGCAAAGCCTAACACATAACACCTGTGCCCTTTTCAGGAAAAGACCGCGGGTCCTACTGGAAAGGTTCGTTTCTCCCTCCTGTCACACCCATTGGGGTCCACAGGCAGCCCTTCCTGGGTGAGGTGAAAGGAATTTCTTTCTGTATCCCGTTGGGATGTAGGTTACATTTCCCAGAACCAGATCCTGAAGGACCCCAGGAAGCCCTGTGGGAGGCGGGGAGCGGGGGGAGGAGTGAAGCAGAGCAAAGAGGCACATCCAGGAGGGGTGAATGAGCTATGGGCAATTGGGCTCCATCCCACTGGGGGCCTAGAACAGGCCTGAGTCATCCACCACCTCCTACCCACCAGCAGTGGAGGGCCTGCCCCATGAAATATCCCTGTGGCTGGTGAGAGCCCTCAGGCCTGGGGTAAGGAGCCGAGAGCAGTCTATACAGGGGCAATGAGTGCCTACGGCACACAGAGGGGCCAACAGAGCAAGCTACATGGGTCCACAATCGGCAAACTCATTAGTCAACAGAGCCAAATATCAACAGTACAACGATTGAAATTTCTTTGGAGAGCCACATTTTTTAAACGTAAACTTCTTCTAACACCACTTCTTCAAAATAGACTCGCAGAGGCCATGGTATTTTGTGGAAAAGCCACACTCAAGGGGCCAAAGAGCCGCATGTGGCTCGTGTGATATGGTTTGCCGACCACGGCCCTACGGCCTTTGGACTTCTCGGCTGCAGCCTCCACACTCCACCAGCCACAAAACAGGAGTGGGTGACTAGCCCTCCCAGACAGGGCAGGAAAGCGCCCCCTTCCCTTCCCCTGGTGGAGCCTCCGCCAGGGCTGCCTCGCCTGCAGGGAGGCTGGGAAGTGCACTCAGCTTGCTGGGGACTCGGAACCAGGGCTGGCACCTACTAAGGACTCTTTGCTTTGTAGTAACCTTTATTTAGACCTTAGTTTCAAAGACACTATCAGAGTTACCCTCCAACCCTGTATCTCTGAAATGGTCAAGTAACTTAGAGATGAAACACTCTCTAAGTGTTCTAAGTTACTTGACCATTTCAGAGATACGGCTGCCTTGGGTTGAAGAAGCTGAGTATGGAGTAGCTCTCTTCCAGGTGTCTCGGGCCAGGCTGCTGGGCATTCTCTCTGTGAGCTCAGATGGCTGGACCATACTTTGGGGCATGGCTGAGTGAGGTAGAGAACTCGCTGGCAGGAAGCCGGGGCCCCTGGGTCTGGCACACTGACATCAAGATGAGCTGGCATTTAGGGGAGCATGTCAGAGTAAAAAGCCCATCTTCCCCATTGCTGTTCCCTTTGGGCCTGGAAGCCTAGGGGCTGAGGCAGGTCATCCATCCACCCGACTGCCCAGCTCCCCGTTTCAGCGACCAGAGCAACCTGGGACCTCCTGGCACCTCCTCCAAATGCTTGCTCTGACAGGCAGTTGAGCCTATTTCTCTGGCCTCTCAATGCCCTATGACTTGTTTTTATTTTTAAAATGTATTTTTATTTCAGAGAGGGAGAGATAGAAATATCAATGAAGATAGAGAATCATTGATCAGCTGCCTCCTGCACACCCCACATTGGGGATCGAGGTCACAACTGGGGCCAATGCCCTGACTGGGAATTGAACCGTGACCTCCTGGTTCGTAGGTTGACAATCAATCACTGAGCCATGCCAGCTGGGCTAGTTTTCAACACTACAAACAGACTCATGGAGAGAAACATCCGCCAATGATTGCTATGTGCTCCTATATTAACTCACTTAATGCTCAGGTTACTTAAGCTCCTTGCCTTAGATTTCCCTTTCCGTGAAAATGCGGGTGAGATTCCCAACATCCGATCTGCATTTCTTCCTTTCTGATCAGCCTTCCCCCCGCACCCACCACCCCCATCACCCATTTTTAGCTGTACACATGCTGCCTGGGATAACAAGTACAATCCCCAGGCTTCCTGAAGGCATATGACCAAGTTCTGGGCAATGGGATAATGTCATGTGCAACTTTTGGGGAGTGTCCCAAGGAAGCAAGGGTGTCCTTCTTCAATGATTCCTCCCTCCTGCTGGCTGAAATAGGGCTGTGACAGCTGGTTCGTGGGCAGCCACCTTATGCTAGGAGGGAGACACTCTACTGATGGCAGAGCAAAGCGACACCATGGAAACATATGCCAGCCTAGAGCGCCTTCCCTCTGGCTATCAGGTAGGTGCTTCACCTGATACCCGCCTTTATTCCCCCCAGGTGAGCGGTGCGTGAAATTAACCACAGTCGCCTCTAAGCTTCTGGTGCTCGGTGGGGGGCATTGGTGTCACCTGGGAGTTGGTTGGAAATGAGATCTCCGAGCCCACCTCACATCTGCTAAGTCAGCGCCTGCGTTCCAGTGAGACCCCCAGGTAATGTGTGTGCAAAATGAAGTTTGAGAAGCACAGGGTGGAGCTGCTGCTATTGGAGAGGAGCCTGCCACTCACAGCTGAATCCACTCCTAACCAGAGCAGCACTCACCGCACACCAGGCGGGAATAAACGGGTCAGCAGGTGAAGCACCTACCGCAGGGCGCCGCGGGGGAGCTAGTTACGGGGTTACACCGCCTTGGGGTGGGGTGGGGAGTGCTGTGGTAGAGCATAGATTGAGGGCAACATTGCCACCAACCCCTATAGGCTCCAGGACAACCCGTAACGGTAAAATCTTGGAGACAGAGCAGAGAGAGCGAGTGCAGTGCTTGCCCAGGAACTACTTGGGATGTTTTGCATAAGCCAACTTTTTGAAATCAGGGGAAGGGAGAGGTCCTTGGGGTGGACCTCACAGGTCCTGCCTTAAACCTCCACCCCAAATGATGCAGCCTCAGGGGCAAAGGGGAAAGGAGGTGTTAGAATGCTTTGGCCAAACCCTTATGGGGTGCAGAATGTGAGGGGCCCAGAAGACCCCTTCGTACTGTGCGCTCCTGTGGAAACAGCGGGCCCTGGTCAACCATGGGTGTGTGGGGGGGGCGGAGGGGAGGGAGCTGTGGGTGGTGACTGGCTCTGAGGCCTCACTTACCTGGTTTTCCAGCAGGTCCATCTCCATCTCTCCTGGGATGCGACTGCCGAGCTCTGTGCACTGCCCCCTCGGTGCCCATCAGGGCCTAGTCCTCCTGGGGCTGTAGGGAGCAGGCCTGCGGCGGGCTATGCGGTGCTGCTGGGAAGGCTGGTCTTCTCTGGCCGGAAGTGATGATTGGGCCGGAAGTGACGATGGGCCTGAGGTGAGGGGCGGGGCAGAGTGCCTGTCCTCAGCTGATGCAGAGCAAGTCCCAACTAGGAGGGAGGCCCGTCAGTGTGCCAGGCTGGCCTCGTGTCCCCAGGGTCTGCTGCCCGTTGGCCCCTCTCGGGCAGAACCACCGGAGGTCCCTTCAAATGGCTGGACCTAGCGTGGGGTGCTGTGGGCGTGGGCGTGTGCCTCTATCTGTATGTCTCTACCATCCCTACCTCCATCTCAGCAACTTCCGGGATGCCCGAAAGCAGAATCCTGCAGCAATTAAGGGGTCACTGGAGCTAGATCACCTGGGCTGTTCAAATCCCAGCTCTACCATTTACAGCTGTTGGGTCCTGGGCAAATTCTTTGCTGTGCCAGTTTCTCCATCTGTGAAATGGGGTCATGGGCTTGCTGTGAGACTGACAGTGAACCCTCAATAAATCAGAGTGGCTTGTATTGACACCCTGGAGCCTGCCCGGTCCTACTCTCCTCGCCCAGAGCAGCAGGGTTCTACCCTGAGGGTTCGACATTGCGGGTGCTGAGCCTGTGGGCAGAAGGCTCAGCGCAGGGGCCTGCAGAGCAGACCATCCCAGTCCTCCGTGCTCCGAATGAGTCATCAGGAATCCCCTTAAATCCTTACAGTTACAAAAAAAAAAAAAAAAAAAAAAGGGAGAGAGATAGAGAGAGAGAGAGAGAGAGAGAGAGAGAGAGAGAGAGAGAGAGAGGATATTCCATTTCCCCAGAGCCACTGATCCCTTAATTCGCCTTCCCTGGTACCTGGGCTCATAGTAAAGGTGACTTAAGGCTGAGGGTCTGGAGGGACAGGTCCACTTCGAGGAAACAATTTGCAGAGTGGCTGCCCTTTGCGCTCCCCCAAGGCCCTCCCTGCACCAGTGCGGCTGCCCCTAATCGCTGCTTGATCGTTATTTTCTGCTTCCGTCCACTGTGGCCGTGTGGGTGACTCTGTGTTTAGCACTGCTAAATGTCTACCCGGAGGCCCCCTCCTGTTTTTAAAGCAGGAACTCTCCCTGCGGACCTTACCCCAGGGCACAGGTGGCTAGTTGGGAGGAGGGAGAATCACAGGACAGGGACTGGGGTTGGTTCCCCTGCCCCCCAGCCATATTCCAGCCCTGAGTGGAGCCCGTCTGGGGGGGAGCAGGGAAGTGAGGTCTGCCTCCCAAGATCCACTGCCCTCTCTCTCCCAGCAGCCCTGGAGCTCGGTCTGGTTTGAGTTCCCCGAAAGCCCACTCAGAGACAAGGATTCAAGGGCAAGGAGTTCACTTAGAAGGTGAGGCCGGAAACACTGTAGGGGTGGAGGGGTGGAAGGTGGGACGGGACAGGGCGGGCTGTTATGGGCGAACCTCCCCAGCTGCTGCTGGTTTGCCTACCCCCCCCTTCCCGTGACTGCAGGGCTGCTGTGCAGACAGGATTCCCCAGGACGTCAGCGGGCAGGAGCAGTCATCTGCGGGAGGATGGACATCAGGGCGGTTTGAGCCAAACTTGGCCCATCACTGCGTCCAGGCCACTGGCTACAGGACAGGGTCCTGGGCAGCACGTGGCCTAAGGCGGCTGAAGATTTGGCTGGTGGTGGGTGGGAGCAATCCACCGGTGTGCTCACTGCTGGGCTCAACCAAGTGCCCCGCCTTTTCCCCTCCGGGTGGGAGAGACTGCTCTCCAGTGAAGCCCACGGTGCAGGTCCTGGTGGTGGTGTTTAAAACCCTCATTTAAAAAACTGTTGTTACCTGGTGGCGTGGCTCGGTGGTCGAGCATTGACCTATGAACCAGAAGGTCACAGTTCGACTCCTGGTCAGGGCACGTGCCCGGGTTGTAGGCTCTAGCCCCAGTGCGGGGTGTGCAGGAGGCAGCCGATCAATGATTCTCTGTCCTCATGGATGTTTCTCTCTCTCTCTCTCTCCCTCTCCTACCTTTCTGAAATCAAGAAAAAAAAATATATTTTTTTAAAAATTGTCAAAATTTGTAAATATTTTTATTGTAAAATATACATAACAAAATTTTTAACGTCCCTCATTTTTAAAGGTTCAGCTCTGTGGCATTAAGTGCATTCACGTGGCTGGGCAGCATTCTGTAACGTTTTTGATGATTTCTTCTTGCGAAGGCACAGCAACTGGGATCTATTTTCAGGGGCTGTTGGCATGGCTGGTCAGCCAACCACAAAAGTGTCCCCTTGCTGAGGAGGTGGAAGTATCTGCAGGCCCACAGCCCTCTGGACCGCAGTGTCACTTGGTTAAGGTGACCAAGGCGTCTGTGGGTCCTGCCTGTGCCAGCACAGCCCGCTTTGGCTGGCCTTGGACCTGGAGAAAAACACTTAATCCCCGGCTGTAGGGACTTGCTGGTGCCGGTGGCGGAATTTCTCTTGCCTGGGGGGCCAGATTTTGTTCTAATCCTGAAATAGCTCCCTCCTGCCTCTCCCGGCTTGAACCCGTGGTTTATTTATACCCACCCTTTGGAGGAGTGTCCCTTTCTTCCCTCCTCCCAGGGACTGCTGAGGACAGACCGACCCAGCACAGCCATGCCCCTGTTGTCCCTCTCGGTGTCTTTGCCTTGGCGATGGAGCCTGGGGTTGGGCTGCAGGCAGGGACCATCAGGGGCAGAGGTGGCAGGCACAGCTCAAGGGTCTTGGCATTCCTTGTGGCCCAGACATGCCCTCCCCACAACCAGGGGCGGTTTCTGGGGCATCAGATTGTTTCCCTGGAGACTCAGCGTGTGGTGTCTGTGGGCAGCTTTTACCGTGTTTCCCCGAAAATAAGACCTAGCTCATGGAAAGATAAGACATCCCCTGAAAATAAGACCTAGCGCAACTTTGGGAGAAAAAATTAATAGAAGACACTGTCTTATTTTCGGGGAAACAGGGTAGTTGTCGCTACACGTGGCCTCAAACGTGTTACCTTACGGGAGGCGGCAGGGGACCAGCCATGTGGCCTCCTTCTGCCTGGGGTGGGGCGGGAACACCCTCATAGTCAGACCTTTAACTGAGTTTCTCAAAGCGCTTTCCCAGCAAGCACTCTGGGGCCGGCCAGGCTCCATGGTGGGGTGAAAAGGTCATTGGTCTCAGGAAGGGCTGCTTGCCTTTGATCTTGCAGCAATTCGAGGTCGCCAGACAGAAAGGCCAGATGAGCCCTGGTGATTAGCTCTTTGTGCAAAGCCAAGGACTGACTGTCTTATTTTCACCCCTTTGTAGATTTCAAGTGTCTTACCCTCTCTTTCTCCTTTTAGCTCTCCTCACCCCTCCATCTCTGTATCGGCCTCTGTGGCTCATTATGTTTTTTTTTTTCTGTGTTTCTTTGAGAGGCAGAGAGAGAAAATAAAGACATGGGTTGGTTGTCCCGCTTCTCTGTGCATTCACTGCTTGCTTCTTGTATGTGCCCTGAACCCAAACCTTGGTGTATGGGGCAGCAACACTCTAACCAACTGAGCACCCGGGCCGCTTTCTCTTGTGGTCTGGCTGTCTCCGGGTGAGTTTCTGCTTATCTCTGTCTCTCTGTCTTTGTCCCTCTCTGCTCCTGTCTTCCACTCTCGCTCTGGCCCAGTCTAGAGACCTTGGCAGGGGACATGGGTGAGTCAAGGTGGCTGCAACCGGAGACCAGAGGGGCAGCAGCCAGGGCTGGTCTATCTGAAGGGAACCGATCAGTTTACGTTTTGGGGAGAAACCTGGGCACACATGCTGTCCAGGGCCTGGCCTCACCCGCCCTTTGGGCCCCTCTGGGGAACTTCTGTCCCAGCTGCCACAGCACTACCCTCTGCCCTCACGGGGCTGCCCTGGGACACAAAGCAGCCGACTCCCAAGGCTGAGCCAGACGTCACAGGGAAGAAAGGGGCACAAGCCATTCCAGTTTCGGGAGATGCTCATATTCATATGCAACCAATTAATAACCCAGTTATTATGCAGGACACCTGAGCAGGTTAGCTCTATCCTGGAACTACTTCAGCGGAGAGTTGCTTGAAGTTATACAGAACCATCCAGAGAGAGAGAGAGAGAGAGAGGACAGAGAAAGGGGTAAGCCCGAGTAGGGCCTGCAGTTGAGTTGATAATAATGTACAGACATCAACTTCCTGGTCTCGATAACGGTCCTCTGAGTAAGTCAGATGCTATCATTGGAGGAAGCCGGGAGAGGGTAGGAAGGAACTCTGTTCACTGTTTTTGCAACTTCCATGTGAATGTAAAATTACTTCAAAATAAAAAGTTAAATTTCCTTTTTTTTTTAAAAGTCTATGTAAGAAATCCACTTGAAACCATTTCTGACTTACCTTGTGTTCTCAAGATCTCTGCCATCTTTCCCTCCAATTGCCAGTTTTCTGTTTATGTGTAACGTTGCAATATGATTTCATATGCCTTTAACATCATTCCCCCCCCCCAAGTTCTCCTTTCTCCTTTTTCCCATTATTGTTTTAATTATAAAAATAATTGTTATTCATCATGACTTTATCTGAAGTCTTTCATTTACTTAAACCGGGGACCCAGATTTACAGCATCTCAGGAGAGGCCAGGATGGGGAGGGAGAGGGGAAAGGCGGGGGGGGGGGGGGGGGGAGGGGGGGAGGGGGGGGGGGAGGAGTTGGGGAGGGCTGGCAGGAAGGCAGACACTGGCCTGTGCTGTCCAAAGGCAGTTCTGCGCTGTTTTTCCCCGCCGCTTCCCCAGGGCCTAGAACAGTGTCTGAAATGCTCAGTACACATTTGTTGCGCGCATGTCTGCGGGCCCAGAGGGGTGTGTCCACGGACCGTAAGATATACAAGTGTCCTTTTCCTGGGTCCTACCAACTACATGTGAACAGTTTTGTGAAAAGAGAAAGAGGGAAAGATAGGGAGGAGGGAGGAGAGGAGGGTATTTATTGTAATGCAGATGCTTCCATAGGCCTCTCTCCAGACAACCCCAATTCCATTCTTGGGACATGCTGCACGCTCCCCCCACCCCCTTTCCCCCCCACCTCTGCCTGCCATCAACTCCAAGTTTCAGTTGAAGACTTCACCTTCCTCCTAGTCTAGGGCGGATCATGTCTCTCCTCCATTCCTGAGCCCACCTTTCTCAGACTCACAAATCCTCTCAGACTTCTCAGGGGCTCCACGGTGGGCAGCTCCTCTGGGACAGTCCCTTGGCTGGGCTGCTCTTGGGACACACCGCAGTCACCGCCTGCGGACTCCCGGCCTGGCCTGTCACCATGTGTTGGAGAGCGGTGATGTCTACAGCCTCAGTAGAAATGTTTATGCAGCCCCTCCTCATGTGGGGGGTGGTGGCAGGTGGGGACACTTCCCATGAGTCAGACCCTTTGCTTTCTTTAACGCATCTGCTCCTCACGTGTGTCCCAAGAGGCAGGCAATGTAACTGTTTCCAGGTAAGAAAATGGAGGTTCAGAGAGGTTGTGCAAGTTCTCAAGGACACACAGCTTGTGTGGAGAGGCCCTTCTTGAACCCAGATCACTGGCTGCGCAGTCCCACCTTCCTGTTGTCACCGACCTTCCCCAGGAGAGCTCCTTGCTCTGGGTGCATCACAGAGTTGCACAAATTGCGGCACATGGAGCAAAACCAGGTGGAACATATAAGTCAGATCTATACCGGGAGCTCTGAGTCACTCATTGAAGTCTGATCTATCTGTTCCAAGAAAAGGCCTGTGCCACAGTGGGTCATGCGTCATGAACTGAGTCCGGGGCAGATGTGGGGCACGTTCCCCGGTGTTTCCGAGAGAAGAGCACCATCTTTTAGGGTGTGCTGTTGCAGACCTGGCAGATCTGAGGGAACATCAGCAGTGAGGTGGGCAGACCAGACCTTTCCGGGGTGAGGGCAGCAGGGGGGCATGGGGTGATCTGTGGGAACACCAGGAAGCTTCATGGCAGGTGCTAATGGTCACTCACCATTGCCACCTACTTGGAATTTTGTCCAAAGTCATTGCATTCTGGGAAAAGCTTAACCACATCTCTCTCAGCAGGAGGCTTAGAGCCAGCATGTCCCTCCTCCAAACCTGGTTATTTGCTTCAGAAACCATCCTCCTGGCCCCCAGGGCCACCTCCCAGCCCGGACACCTCACCAGGCCTGACTTCTTCGCATGGACTAGGAGGACATCCGAATCTACTGTGGGCTAAAAGCCACTTTGCCTGCACTGCATCTGCCTCTGAGTGACAGCTATGGCTTCAAGTAACTCTCCTTCTTGACGGAAAAAGTCCCTCAAGACATGGCCACTGAACTTCACACACTACAGAGTTGAATAATATTATGGTCACTTCTCTAAGGAATCCAGTGTTAATAAAATAAGGTAGAAGGAATTAGAACCAGAAGACATCCCACATACTATGAGCAAGTTTGTTTCATGAAACCTCTTCCTCCCTCCCTCTCTCTCCTCTCTCTCTCTCTCTCTCTCTCTCTCTCTCTCTCTCTCTCTCTCTCTCTCTCTCTCTCTCTCTGTGTGTGTGTGTGTGTGTGTGTGTCTAGGGTCTCTCTCTGTGTGTGTGTGTGTGTGTGTCTAGGGTCTCGTGTGTGTGTGTGTGTGTGTGTGTGTGTGTGTGTCTAGGGTGTGGCACAGGTAGCTGGCTCCCTCCTATTGCAGAGCTGTGTGGTCTGCCTTTTGCTAATGTGGTTGAAAGTGACATCTATTGTATTTTTGGGTCAAGGTGGCTGGGTCCTTGATCACCCCATGGAGGAGAGCTACCCACACACCAGGAGACCTCGCATTGCAGGTGTGTGAGAAATGAACTTTCCTTGTTAAGCCACTAAGTCTTGGGCCTGTGAATTATAGCACTGAGAAATTTCTTAATGTGGGTATGGTCAAAGTTTGAAAAAAGCACCTGGTCTAACCTAACCATCCTGTTTTTCAGATGAAGAGACCAAGTGTCAGAGAGGGTGAGGGGCTCCCCAAAGTCTCCGGAATGAGCTGGGGCCAAAGCCTGCCTGAGCAGGAGGGTCCAGGCTGTGAGGTCTCGGCAGGCTTTGTGCACAGACAGGGCGCAGATGACCGTTGGGCTGTGGGTGCGTGGAACCATGCTTCTCCGACCTCCACACGCACCTCGGGCACAGATCTGACACCTGCTCTGCGGGGGGACCTCCGCCCACGGCCGGGACAGGAAGGGTGACCTCCTGGCCCTGCTGAACTAGCTCTCACCTGCCCTGCTCGCCTCTGTGGTTAACATCTCTGCAGCACACCTTCAGACTTTCTCTGAAAGTCTGGGTTTCTCTGAATTCTCGGAGGCCTCGGGTTCTGAGAAGCCAGCAGCGGCCCTGCCCATGCCACAGGAGCCCTCGGTGAGCCACACGCCCACAGGCACACACACCCCGGACCCGGCCTCCGTGCTTTGCTGCAGTGGGTTTAGCCCTTGTGTGTTCCAGCTGAGGCCCTGGAGACCGGAGGCCCTGTGACAGACCATCCCAACCGTGTTCTCTGTGTTCCCGACCCACACAGCCCCTGGGCACAGCGATTGTTGATGCCACCACGCTGTGGGTAACTGGAAGTGCAGCCCCAGGAACATGAAACCTAACATTAGGTCCTCCGAAAGTGGAGCCGTGGCCGAGGGGGCAGGGGGAACCTCCCCAGAGCAGTAGTTGGGGTGGGTGCCACTGAGTGAGGCCAGGCCAGCACCCTCTGCCCCCACCCCCCGCCTGGAACAAGTCAAGCTGCGTTCTCATTCTACATTAGCCTTTTATTAGAACCGTAGTGAATGGGATCGCTCTGCCAACAGGATAAGTCATTTCTTCAGTCAGTCTGAGTTATAGCGTAAAGATGAATGAGAAAAAAGCAATAGATATAAATGGCATGACTGAGTACCCATAAATCAAACGAATTGTGCCATTGTGAGAAAATTATTATGACAACTTTTACATCAAAGTGGTTCAAGCCTGTTTATAGGAACCTTATATTTCACGTTAGCACATAAAAAGAGGGCCTCTGAGAGGAATACTGAGGACCGGGTTTGGCCTGAGAGAAGGAAGCCTGGCTCGCCGGCTGCAGCCCCAATGCACCCGCCGCCTCTCCGCCCCACGGACCCCGCCTGTGCGGGGTGGGCAGATGCACATCTGCGGGAGGAGGATGAGGGCTGCGTGGTGGGCTCCACGGGACAGCCACTCCACGTGGGCGACTAAGTCCTCCATCCGCGCTTGTTCTGTAATGACCCCTGGGGGGGCTTTTTAAAGAAACAATAGAAACAAAAAGAATAAATTTGGGTCAACTCTGGCAGGTTATCATTAGGAGACAACAGAACTGCCACAGGATTTTATGACGGTTTGCCATCTAGTTCTTGTTAATGGCGAACAATCACTCCCCCTGCCCCGCCCCGGAGATCCTACTAGCTGTGTGCAGGGTAGGCTGGGTTTACTGTCAGTCACATTCAGCCTCACCGACTGCCCTGCCGTAGAGTCTAGAAGGCCGCCTCCGGGAGGATCCAGTATGACTAAGGGTTCGGAGCGCTGTATGACCCCTTGGCAGCCACACAAGGTGAGGCAAGGTCATCACGACTTCCTTTCTCTGAGCTGAAACCCCACAGGTAAGGTACACGTGTAATCTCACTCAGATTTCCACACTGATCAGAGAGGAATGCATGAACACGGGGAGGGGCAAGTATAAAAAAGGCAGATGACGATGAGAATGAATCTAAGCTTTACGTATATAAAATGTAACTGCTGATAATCAAAACACTAGAGGGTTCCAATGATTATCACATTTGTTAAAGAAAAAAAATATATATAGATATTCGGGATTTTAAAATTGTGCCATTACATGTAAGTACCTGATAAAATAATAAAAAGGAACATAAATTCTTTAAGGGCACTGTAACTAATAAAAAAGCAAACAATGTTCAATTATGAAGAATAAAAACAAGTCACTTAAAAAAGATAAGAGTAATTTGAGTCTCAGACCCCAAAAACTACGGGAGTTGGAGGGTGGCTGTTGTCTGCACCGCACCGCCCCTCCCCGTGGGTTTCCCTTCTCTGAGGTGTGAGCAGGTTATTGGGGCCACAGGAGCAAAGCCTCTGAGGGACCCCAATGGCTCTCATGTGGCACCGACATGGAAGCCCAGAGTGAGGACCCGCCTGCATGCTGCAGGGCTGAGGTCTCAGGGACCCTGACGCAGGACCCAGCCCAGAGCCCCGCGGAGGGTTGTCTGGTGGCCACTGTGGGGCCGGTGACACTCTGCTCCAGGACTCCGGCTCCCAGGCAAAGAAAGGCTGGAAGTAAGCAGACGACCCTGCTCTGCCGCCAGGAGACAGCCAGCTCCATGGGACCAGCGAGGACAGCGCTGTAGAACCTTCCCTAGCCAGGCCCTGCACAGCGGCCAGGCCCCTCACCGGGGGGCCTCGGAGCTCAGGGGACGCATGGCAGCGGCTGCTCAGCGAGGCCTCCACGGGAGTTAGCAGGCCTCGCAGGCTGGCCGCGTCCCTCAGTGCCTCTCAGGAAGCTGAGCACCGTTCACCCCGCAGGCTGTGTTAGGAGGCGCCCCGGCTGGAGCGGAAGGACTAACGGCAGAGCCAGGCAGGAGCCCCTCTGACCCCAAGACCCCACAGTGCTCTGGAGCAGGAGGGGGGCCTGCATCACACTGTGTAGAGGAACCACGGTCGCAGTGGCGGGATGGAACGGTGTCTGTTCGTTCGTACGCAGCTCTCACCTGCTGCCAGGAAAGCACCCACGGCCAGGGGCCTCGCCCCTCAGAGGCGGCGGCTCCCAAAGAGCCAGTGCCCGGGCAGGCTGCTCGGCGGCCTCCACAGGGGAAGCATGATTGCTGGAGGAGGGGCAGGGATGGCCACGGGGATCTGGAAGTGCATCCTTTAGCAAACAAAAAATCTAAACTCACTGTAATGAGCCCGAAGTCCAGACCCGTTTCTAAAGGTCGCCGGAACTACTGAGAGGCCATAATGTCCTTCCAGCCCCGGAGCCGGTCCTTCCTGCTGCACTGGGCTCTGCTGTGTGACTGCCCCAAGGAGAAAGGAACTCGACCGAGACAGCTTTCCAGAGAGAGCGTGTCCTTGCTATCAGCCACTTCCTCTCCCGGATGCTCTGAGGGAGGAGGACTGGAAACCAGCTCTTCTTGCTTCCAGATGTAACAGGTGGAGTGGCCACACCATAGTTGGGGAGCATAGACAGTGTGGGACTGGACCCTTCACCCAGCTCTACCTCAGAGGGGCGGGGGGGGGGGGGGGGCGCGGGAGGGGCGGACAGGGGTTAGGGAAGAGCCAAAGCCCTGTCTGCATCTTAGTCTGTATGCTCTGTGGCACATTTGCTTTTCTCTGAAGGTTCTGGCGGGTGGCTCCGGTGCCACATCGCATGCTGGGGAAGAAGCGCTGGTCTCAGAGGGAAAAGAAACACTGGTTTCAGGGCGGTCTCCACTGGGGGGCTCAGCTGGGCCCGGAGCTGCTGAGGGGGGCGGCGGGCTCTGTGTCAGATGTCCAGGGGGCTCACGATGGTGAAGCCGGAGTCCTTGCTGTTGCTGCTGCTGTCGTCGTCTGGGCTGGAGCTGGGGTTACTGGAGGAGGCCGAGGCCGGGCCCATCAGGGGGTCGGAGAAGACCAGCGGGAAGCGGGCCAGGCCCTCGCCCTTCCCAGACGTGCTTCTGAGGGTGCGGAGCGGCTGGGCCTGGCTGGAGGGGGGCGCCTTGGCGCTGCCTCCCCCGTCCTCTTTGGAAACCAGGATGAAGTCCTCCGCGCTGCCTTCATCCGCGGGCCCGGACACTTCCGAAGCGGCCTGGGGAGCACAGTCAGGAGCACAGGGGTGAGAGAGCTGAGTGGGGCCCAGAAGCTGGGGTGCACTCCATAGGAAACTGCCCCCCTCGCCCTGCCCTGTGCTATTCCTTGGAAAAACACCCGGTGCTCCCCCTTGGAAGCTGAATGCTGCCTCCCGGGGGAAGGGAGTGGACCTGCTGACTCAGAGGCTGTTGGGAGGGGCAGTTCAGGAAGCAGCCAGCAGGCTACAGGCAGATCCCTATCAGCTTCTCATGGCACCTGCCATGCAGTCACTCATCCGCCTCAGCTTCAACCCCTCACCTGGGAGTGGGGGTCACAGAGCTGTGAGACGGCGTGCGGGATATGAACCGCACAGGACTGGATCCTAACTAAGCCCAGGTCCGGAGGACGGCTACCTGCCTGAGGGAGGACAGGCCTAGGAGGGCCCTGGCACTTGGTCTCAGCCAGCGCCTCCTGGGAATGCACCTGGGGCCTGGGCAGTGTGGTAACTGGTAGGTTCTGCGAACAGGTAAAACAGGCGGGGAATTGCAAAGCATACACCCCAAAGCACAGAGATGGGATTGCTTTGCAACTGTTTTCCTTTCTTTCTAAGCAGTTATGACTAGCGTTTAGCTTTTCAGCCTAAGGTGACATTCATGAACATCAGTGAATGTTTTGAGCTAAGAGCAGAGGTGGAAGGAGAGCCATAGTCCAATCACACATGTTCCAAAGCCGACCTGGCAGAAAGCGCACCTGCCCCGGCGCTGATGGGAGCTCGTGTGGTGCCCACACCTGCCCTCCCACCGCCTGCCCCTGCCCCCCGGGGTGGAGGGACTGCCCGGGGGGCTAGAAGGGCTCCTCTGGCCTCAAGGCTGGCATGACCAAGACCACCTGTGAGCTGTGGGCAGAGACCGGACGGGCAGCCAGCCACGCTTCTAAGGGAAATCTGGGCTAACTGACATGCTCCTCTCTGAATCTCCTGTTCTCCTTGGTGACATGGTGAGTGCAGGGTGAGTGGCTAAATAAAGGTTTGGGTAGCTCCCCTGACATTTGCTACCTTTAAGATACTGAATTGGAGGACAGAAACAGGATTTGCCTTTAAAATTACAGCGTTGGAAGAACAGGCCTTGAGGTTCTTGAAGCTGTTTCTATTCCATCAACATATTAATTATTTCAAAATGGAAGAGGGACAGCACCCGGCATTCTCTGGTAGACGCACTAGGGCAGTCGGTAGAGAGAGACTGTCCTTTCATTCCATCCCTGTCCATCTGCAAGGTGCCCTGCTCAGGGCTGGGTCGCTCAGGGGATGTCTGAGGGGCTTGTCCTCCCACCTGTGTGCACATGGACCTGAACCTTGACCTCCCGGCTCCCACGTGGGGACACTGTTCGTATGACCATTGTCCTGCACTGTAAACTGAAAACGTGTGCTGGTAACAGGTAGGTTCTTACAAATATGAAAGCCAGGAATGACAACTGCAAAGTACAATGAAGTTTTCAATGTAGCAAATTCTGTGTTTGAAAGGTCTTTTTCTATAGTGTTTTTACATATTCAACTAAAGTACCACACTGAATTTTTCAATAAAATGGCCAATTAAAATTGGTTGGGACTCAAAAGAATTTGAATAAATAAATTATTATTGAAAAGTTAAACATCTGTGCAGGGAAAGAGAATTAGGAGTAACTAATCAAGTTAAACTTGCAATTTTAATGTATCAATGTGGCTACAGTGCAGACTCAAAATGCTCCATAAAAACTTCCCATAGAGCTGGTGAAATTAACCACACAGATTCTCTCTTCTTGAAGAGTACTCTTAAAACTAAAAAACTCCCGTTCTAACATATCATTTTGCTTTTTTAAAATCATAAAAATAAATAATTTACAAGCATCTCGATGCTAGTTTTTGAGAAAGTAACTTAGATGAGATTTTGCTAATGTTCATTTTTAAAGCTGAAACTTTGTAAGCCATTTGAAAAGAGTATTACTAGGGATTTCAGTCCTGTCGGATGATGACAGTGAGGCAGCATGGTGGAATAGGAAGCTTACTGCATTGGGACAAGTTCTGCAAACATAATGTCTGCTGAGCCATGGGCCTCCTAAGCCTCATTTTCTCACTGAAAAACAAGCAGGCAGTACTAAGTGCATGAGGAATCTCTTCCATCTCTTCTGACTGGAAAATTCTGTGACTTTATGTTAGAATTCTGTGACATTATGTTATACACAATGCAGACACCTGAGAGCACGTTATAGCCCACAGGCCAAATGCCTCCTGCAACCTGTTTTTGTGCAGCTCAAGCTGCGAATGGCTCATACATTTTTAAAGGGTTGTAGAAACAAACAAACAAACAAACAAACACACTCAATACAAAACCAAACATATGACAGAGACCCTATGTGGCCTGCAATCCTAAAATACTTATTATCTGGTCCTTTACAGAAAAAGTTTACTGATCTCTCTTTTTCTGGGGGTGGACATTAATGCAAAGTCCTTCCCCATGAAGGCAAAAAACACACCAGGACAGCATCAGGAAGGCAGGGGCAGCACGTCCTGAGGCATCAGCTGGAGACAGCTGGCCAGTGACTGAGGCAGAGACCTGGCCTTCCAGGCCCACACCATGGGATCGGTAGGCGGCCAGGCCAAGGCTGCTGCGTAAAGGTGTGTGGGGTGCACTGCCCAGCTCCGGGAGGCACTAACCTAACTGCTATCACTGTGACTGGCACCGCCCGAGGGCACCTTACAGGCTGTACACAGCAACCTGGGCCCAGGCCATCTGTGGTAGTGCACAGGTGAACTTCGCACATGGGGACCTAAAGGGACGTCAGTAGGGATTTTGAAGAACTTAGGTGACTGTGCCCCCTCAATGTGACACCATTTGTCAGAGCTCTGTACCTGCTTGGTGGCCCCGGGCAGCTGGCCACTCTGGCCCTGGCCTTGGCCTTGGCCCTGACCGCTGTAGTGGTCGTCTGAGATGGTGATCTGCTCATTCTCTTCGGCTTCCAGCTGGCTCTGGTTGAAACGCAGGGAACCTTTGAGAATGTCTTTGATCTATTTTCAAAGAAGAAGAAAATAAATGAGAAAGACAGTTTGTTTTTAAATGCTTGCTAAACCTCTGATACATTGTCACCGACAATTTTTTATAGTATGGATATCACTGTATTACCATCAGAAAGAAGTAGCAGAGAAAAATCCAATTCTATCACTGCCCTCGACTTATTAATGACCAAGGAAAATGGAAGCGTCTCAATGGCCAGGTTCTCACAGGGTCAGGCATGGGTGTCACCTCCTTGGCGGTTAACTCAAGGCAGGAAGCACCAGTGGCCTGCACACCGAGCCCCACTGAACAGCCCTCAGCTCCTCACGGGCTCCACTCCAGCTGACATTTGAGAGCAGCACAGTTTTTGTCGACATTTACATTCCCTGTATGGGTCCTAAGGGTCATTGAACTGTAGCCCCTAGCGGTCTGAGGCCTGTTGCAGGGAAAGAGTAAGACTTGTGCTCCAAGGGCATTGGTATTTTCGGATGTGACTGAATGTGATGCTGGACCACAGGACACAGATCTGGTGAGGAAGGGGCAGGGATGGGAAATGGAACGTCAGTTTGAGCTTCAGGCTAGTCAGACAGGATCACCAGGAGGAGTGAGAGGCGCAGGAGGTGGAGATCCAGGAGGGGCTCTGTCTGGGAGGACATGAGGGGCTGGGGTGACATGGCTCTAATGTCCTGGCACTCCATGCCCAAGGGTGCCCTCCTCAACAGAAATGAAAACGGACGCCTGTGGGACACAAAGTCACATCTGTGGACATACCTGTTTTAATCCTGCCAGGGAAACCAGAATTTGATCTTCTTTTTCCAAATTTTCTTGTAATATCACATCTTGAATATTTACTGAAAATAGAAGAATGACATTTTATAACTAATGCTCTGAGGGTAACTTATCTGCTGCCATACTCTAAATTCAGACAAGTTTGAGAGCTTTTTTTTGGCAAATTTTGCAGCAACGATTCACACCCAGGATGTTCTGCCAAACTGCTCTCTTAGTGTCTGTGGCCTTACATGCCACATGCTCAGCCACTCACTCTGAAGTTGTCCCATCCTCTGCTCTGGCCTCCTTAGTTCCGTGAGTGCCCTGACAGTCAAGGGAGCTGTGTATCGAGCCAGCACACCGCTCCCTGGCCTGGAGGTCCTGTCCCCAAATCCAATGACCGGCCTCTCCTCCTGGCTCAGTTCTCTGCTCCAGCATCGCCTCCTTGGCGCAGTGTTCCTGCCCATCCAACTAACGTAGCCCAGGCCCCCTCTGCTCTCTACAGAATCACCTCTTTCACTACACTGATAGTAAGCACTTGTCACCATCTGATTGCTGGCGTATTTGTTGTCTGTCTCCCCCAATAGAACATAAACTCCCGGCCTTTAGAATAATGCTGGTGTGTTCAAGTACACAATGAGTATTTACTGACTGACTGACTGAATGAACAAACATGCAGAAAAACTCCTGGAACGTGCATTTCAAAACACTGCTATTCTAACTATCTCCCCAAAGCATTTCCAGTAAGGGCCAAGGCAAGGACTGATATCAACAGAAGTCCAGGCTGACAATTTACTAGAATCTTTAATAAAAATAAGTCTGAACCATGCTGACAAGCCCTCTCACACACTGAGGCAGAAAATCAGAAGCTTTTCTTTATTCAGAAAACGTGACTGTACTTTCTAAAGAAAGGCCTGCTCCCAAACAAGAAAGCATGATGAATGGGAATGGAATAATAGATATAATTAGAGAGCAAATGTTTTTGGTTTCCTTAAAAGCCTGTAACAATTTGTTCTCTCTCAATAAAAAAACACACAAAATGCACTCAACAGGACATTAATGACAACCAACTGCAGAAAATTAACAAGAAACAGTTCTGTGGGCTTTGAGAGGGCTGCAAAGGTTACTTTTGTTTTTGTGGCTGCTCTGGTGTTTAAGGCAGAGCTTGGAGGCCAAGGGTAGCAGTGGGCTCTGCCCCACTGAGCTGAAGGTGGGACAGATTTCCCAGCTCCCAGCCTGAGAGGAAGCTCAACCAAAGGATGCAGGAATACTAGCACATATGCAGGCAGCATGGGGGCTTCCTGGATCCAGGGAACTAATGGAGGGAGGCCCCGGAGGCTAGACCCAGCAAACTGGGGGAGGGGAGTAGGAAAGGAGGAAATCTGACAAACAAAAATAAAAACAAAACAAGTGTGATGTCTCTGCCTGCCACATGGATAGTCTGCTGTGGAAGCCAAAGCATTTGGCCACACTGCCTGGTGTCTGCCCTCCAAAGCAGTGATGGGGCTCCTGGTCAGCGGCAAGGTCCACAGGCATTGAGGGTCACAGGCTACAGGCCAGTCGGGCAGTCAGCAGCTCCAGTAGGGACAGAGGCCCAGAAATATATAGGAGCTGAGCTCTCCTTAGAGGCCAGCAGGACCCAGAGCACTCAGAGGCCTTCCTCAAACACCAAACACATGCCAGCCATCCCCGGAACTTGACCCTGACACCATCTGGCAAGGAGAAGAGACAGAGTGGAGAAACTCTGGGCAGGGTGCACCTGTAAGAAAAAGAGCTGCCTTTAACTGGCAAGTTTAAGCCTTGGAAGGGAACTTCAGAACAAGATTTGCACACACCTGCGTGGAGGTGTATAGATTTACCACCCCATTGCAGAAGTCTCAGTGTCCACCTGAGATCTTACACCACCATACTAGCCATGTTGCCTAGAAGTTCCTTGAGCCAAGCTGCCCCAGCCATCCTCTCTGGGACGCCCTGTTTAGCTGCGAGCTGGCCAACAGATCCGTGCTGATGTTTGAAGGAGGAGGTTGAAAGGCGGGGAAGGCAGAAGGTCTGAGTGTGCTGGGAAACGGAACGGACTGTCTTACACTACAGGCCTAAGCAGGAATAAAGCCCCATGTTCTGAAGGCCACTCTCCGTGTGCTCTCTCCGGATAAGAGCATGAGCAGCCAAAAAGCTCAGATCCTCACGGCTGTCCTATCTTTGGTTTTAAAGAGGTGGCAGAACTGCTGGTGGGCTACCCTGACTCCACCTCCACCCCTTTGTCACCAACGTGTCCCAGATTTCATTCATGGAAGTGCTGCGCCCACTTATCCTTTCAGTCAAGGTCGGTCATGTGACACAGCTCTGGCCAATGAGGTGTAAGATAAGGCCCTCAACAGAGCTACTGGACCAGTCCTCATGGGGGACTGACTGGGTTTGCTCCTTTGGGGCCTGTGCACTCCTCACTTTTTTTTCTTTTTTTAAAAAAAAATATATTTTATTGATTTTTTTACAGAGAGGAAGAGAGATAGAGAGAAACATCGATGAGAGAGAATCATTGATCAGCTGCCTCCCGCACACACCCCACTGGGGATGTGCCCACAACCAAGGTACATGCCTTTGGCCGGAATCGAACCTGGGACCTTTCAGTTTGCAGGCTGACGCTCTATCCACTGAGCCAAACCGGTTTCGACACTCCTCACTTTTGCTGCTGAAGTACTGGCAGGGGCTTGCAAACATGCAGAGGAAGATGGCAGCCTCAGGACTGGGGTTGGAAATGGGGGGGAGCCACAGGAGCCTGGGGCCCTGGGTAAATCTTGGAGCTGCTATATCTGCTCAGACTGCCCACCTCTGGCTTCTTTTATTTTAGAAAGCAATAACCTACTGATTTTATTCATTTTACTTTTTTAAAAAAAATTCTGTTATTAGCATCTATGTTAGTTTTAAGATACTACAAACCAAATAGTTTAAAACAACAAAAAATTATTCACAGGTTTATTTGTTGAGGCTGTAAGTCCAAATTCAAGTTATTGGTCGGGAAGCATTCTTTGTGGGCCCGTCAGTTTTGGGAGGTTCCACAACCCTTGCTGCTCTTGGCTTCATCTTTATCCACATGCATCCTCCCTGCGTCTGTGCCCAAATTTCCCTCTTTTCATAAGGAAATCAGTCATCGTTAGGGCCTACCCAGTATGACCTCATCTCAATTGGTATACCTCTAAAATAGGGGTGTCGAACTCAATCAGAGAAGGGGCCAAAATCTAAAATCCAGCCTAAATCGCGGGCCGAATGGTTTACTGAACAGTCATAAACTGTCATTGTGATGGAAACGCAGCGGAGTGCAGTGATGACAGCGCGGTGCGGGCCACATTGCAAGGCCTGGTGGGACGGATTTGGCCCGCGGGCCTTGTGTTTGACACATGTGCTCTAAAAGATTCTACTTCCAAACAGGGTCCCACTTATAGGTTCCAGGTAGACCCAAATTTGGTGGGAACACCACTGGACACAGACAGCAGCCAAACCGCCCATTACACAGAAGAACATCACCCACTTCCTCTGATGCAAGGGGTCCGAGGCGCCCCCCCCCCCTCCCCCAGTCCTCTCTTGCAGACAGAATGTGACTCCGGTCCAGACTGGCTCTGCCATGCACCATGTGGCTGGCCAAGGGCACACCTGAGGCAGGAGAAGAGCCCAGAGCCTGGTATCATCAGCCATGTACCCTCACCCTGGAATCTCAGGCCTTATTTTTTGGATGGGGTCAAAGATCACCTTTTAGAGTCCCATGAAAACCAGGACTGTCTCCCTGAAAAACCACACACATATAAAATGTTCACTTAATTTTAAGGGAGAAAACCTCATCTATGACCAACTAAGCTGTCTAGTTTTATTTCAAGAAATGCGGGGTATAGAAATCCAAATGAAAACAAAAGGGCATCTTCGGAGGCTGCTAAACGCTTTGATTGCAAGAATTTTCATTTTACTAAGTACTGTCCATGTAAATCCTTTGCCTAACCAGTTCCACTACATGGTGATTTAAGGTAGCATTTATGAACATTCCATCAAGATAGAACCTCTCAGCAACAAATCTCCTTTAAGTAAGTTGCAGCTGCATGTAAAAATAGAACATAATGATGTCTTTTCATGCTTTAAAATATTACAGGCAGAAATCTGAAATGTTTAAATTTCCAATGTAATGCACATTTTTCTTTATTGGAAAAAGCAGAATAAATTGTGATGCAAAGACTTTTCATTTTACCTCTGTGTAGCAGGAAGATTACCTTCTTTATAATCTCATTCTAGTTAAGTGCTATATATTATACATGTTGGCACATTGGAACTGAAGGGAAAATCTCACTTGACTAACCACTTCTGTGGAAATTACACAAAAGTCTATGATGATTCCACTGATCTTGAAGAAATGTCGACATCACAAGACTAGCTCTCTACCTCTGAGGGTAGTGGAAATGGCACACAGGCTACTGTTTCACTTCCTTAAGTCCTCATGTTCTTCAATGCTAGAATAAAAGAGTTCTCATTTTTTTTTATTGGAATGGCTGGCACAGAAGGTTAACATAAGCCTGTATTTCTTATGAGGGGTAGTGGAATGGTAACAAAAATAGAACTATCATTTATTATAGTGGAGGTGGAATTGGGCAAGTTATTTAACCTTGTGGTGCCTGATGGGTAATATCAGAACCTCCCTCATAGGATGGCTGGGAGGAGTACACACAGGAGCATAGCACCTGCCCCACTGCAGTAGCTTTCGTTTCCACATGAACACATTATGTCATCTGAGTACCCCAACAACCACTCTGGATTAGTGCCACCATCCCAGACTGGAAAAGGCAGCCCGGCTCAGACACGCCATGTCTGTCACCTGAGGTCTCAACACTGGAAGTGGTGAAGCTCGGATTCCATTCCCGGTCCCCAGGATCCCAGACCTCCTTCCACAATGGCATGACAGCAGTGATGGAGGGCCCCAGGTCTGAAGAGGCACAGGATGGGGACTTGACACTGATGTGATTGCCTGGGGATGTTAGTGACCTTTATTTGGTGGTGGGCTGACCTAAATGAGGGGCATGGGCACTGCATCCATCAGCTCAGGCTCTTGTGCTGCGATGTGTGTGCAGGAAGATGTGGAGTGCCTGTATCAGAGGGCTGTTTTGGAGGATCAGACAAGATAATCAAAGTGGCCCTCTTCTAACATCCTGCCTCACTATTACTATCACTGCTTACTATGTGTTTTCTTTTTTCTTCTCCAATATCTCAAATACCCAGAAAGTGGATTCTGCTCTCTGACGCCCTCTCATCTCTGGTAAAGATTTAGTTATCCTGACCTCTGACAACCTCACATAAGGAATGTCCCAGACTAAACAAGAAATTTGCAGGCTGTTCAAACAGTGGGCTCACATGTGGCTGACCCAGGGCCACATGCATGCCCAGGGTGGTGGTGGCTGCAGAGGCCATTAGACAGGGAGTGGGGGGCAGACCTGCCATTTGTCACTACTAACTTTGGCTGTGCCATTGGGATTTCTGTTCACAGAGTGTGTCCGTACTTGTCTAGAGTTTGGGAGAAGGCAGGCTTAGGAGAAGACTGTAGGCATCAAGTTCACGTTTTAACACAAGGTGTGTACTTCTGTGTGTCCCTGCAAATGCCAGCCTCTAGAAGGCCTTCCTCTTCTCCTAGCACCACAACCCTCCTTGTTTTGAACACTGTATCCAAGCATCAGCTTCCTATGAACAGTCTTCCCTCTGAAAGCATCTATTGCTGAACTCTCATCTTTTACTCTTGGAATTATAATTCGCAGATGAGGCTCAAAGACTAAAGTTTCCTAAAACTGCATAGTTCTACATGGCGAATCCTGGACCCAAGGGCATCTGGATCCCCAATGTGGTGCTCTGCTCACTAAATCTCTATTACTTTAGAGGCCCCCCTAGCCCCACCCCACCCCTGTCCCCGCTAGTGTTTCTGAGATCACTGACTAGTGCTCTGGGAGACCTGGGTTTGCTCCCTATGAAGATACGTGTCACTTTCAGTATTTCTGATGAGGTATGTATATTCTCTTTCGCTCTCTCTCCCTACTTTGAAGTTTTACTCACTCTTCTAAACACTGAGCCCAACTGTAGATCACCACTCTTCCTCTTCACCGCCCCCCTCCTCCCAGAACCTATTTTTATATCAGAGAGCAGATACTCAATAAGTATTAGCTGAATGGCCAATGGGAGGCTTTCCCAGCAGCATCAGGGCTGATTTTTATCTCCTGAGAAACAGATGTAGGTGAGATATTTCTCAGATAAAGAATTAAGTGACATCAACAACTAACATCAACAACCAGATCCTAAACTGAGAAGGGGGAGGGGAAGGGAAACAGCATTCATTAGTGGTCTATTAAGAGCCGAGTACTGAGTCAGGCACTTCATGCTCAGTATTTTTCTTAAAAAGCAAAAAGCAGATTACACAGAACATCTAATCAAGGGTCCTATTTTGTATCCAGCTGCCAGAATGGCTGAAAACCCTAAACTCAGCACGGGAAAGCTCGGCTCTGGGAAAGAAGCATCGCTTGGGAGAATCCAGGGGAGACGAGGCAGGTGTGTGCACCACTCTGAAGAATAGTTTTCAGGCTACAAACAGTTCTCTTAAGCAAACTGAGTATGCTTAGCATAGAGCTTGTAATCTTCAAGGTGTATTATTCTCGCAGGGCTTACCATCCTGCCAGCCAGAGGGACAGAAGAATCACTCCTCACAGGAAAAAAAAAAAAAAAAATCTCTCACATTTAGGACATGGCTGGCACTTTAGGGTCAACCAGAAGAAGAGACTTTAAGTATACTTTTAAATTTAAAAAGTTCTAAGCTCCAGTAACAGTGAGGTGCCTTTGCCAGAATATGTACTTATAAAATCAAAGAAGAAACATAGTGGGAGTCTTATAATAGGAAAATCCTGGGGTTTTCCCATCACTCCCTTTCACTTGGGAACAATGAGATAGGAGAGCTGTTTGGATAAGTTGTAAAGTTACATCATTTAGACAAGTGAGGCCCTTTGAGTTGGGTTTAAGATGGATATGTTTCTGTGAATTTCAGGCCATACTTGTTTTGCTGATATGAGGATTTAGTGAGAGTTGAGTGCCACTCCTCAACTGGGATTTACTTATCTTGGCTTCTCCTCTGCCTCCTCACAAGATGTGAAGCTCAGCCTGAGATGCGTGGGGTGGCCACAAAAGTCCTTGAGCTTTCACATAATTGACAGCAAACCTGTTTCCACAAAGATGGGGTGGACACATTTTTTGTTTATTGAGTCATTAACTGGAAAGAACAGGGACTGGAAGAGATGGGGAGACGGCCTAGTATAGAGCAGTAAAAACAGGCCATGTGGTCAGACAGTTTAGAAAGTTGGAAAACCTGGGTTCTTCCTGGGGAAAAGCCTGTGAGGAAATGAGAGCCAGAAAATGAAAGTGCAATGATGAAAGGTGGACAGTCTGCACTGAGGTCATGTGGTCAGAGTTGTGATGTCTTAGCCTGGAAAGGGAGCCGACAGTGCTTGGTTTGCTAAGTTTTTTTTTGTTTTTTGTTTTTTTTTAAACAGGCACAGGGTGGGCACTTGGAAGATGCTGACCAATAGTTCCAAGTCTTCTGATGATAAAACCGGAGCGGGGGGAGGGGATTTCACCTAGAATAGAACAATTTCAGAAAGCCTGGAAAAAGAACTGAATTTCTGATGGCTGAAGGCTACAACCATTGTCAGGGAGGCTGTGAGCCCCCTGCCCACAGATGTTAGCTGCACACGTGCTGGAAGTGTGGGGTTCGGAACACACCATTAAATTGAGCCCAAATAATTCTAAGCTCTCTTGCTCCTAGCTGCTTCTGCTCTGTCAGGGGCTGGTGACATCAGGTCACCTGGGGCTGTTAGAAAGGTAGAACTTCGGGCCCCACACCAGACCCAATGAGTCAGAATCTGCAAAGTGTCTATTTCCTTCTTTGGAGGAAATGCAGTACCACACAATTAAACACAGGACTTCAAGTTCTTAAAATGGTTGTGGAAAGCTTTTATCACAGCGTGGCTGACAGGGAGAGAGCTGTCTGGTGATCACATCTTCTTTCTGTTCTTCAAAAGTCATTAGTTAATTGCCCCATTGAACATTTTCAAAGACACCCATTGAAAGTGGTTTTATAAACATTAGAAAATCAGATTTATAAAGTTCTTGCAGAGGCACATAAACTAATTTTCAAAACTGGCCTCCTCTTACAGCTAATTCTTGCATAAATATTATGACAAGTGTAAAATCAGTAATGACATGTGCAAGAAAATAGCGGGAGGTCTGAAATCCAGCAACTGATTCAAGCGTGGCCTCGGCAGAAGCATCAGTGATTAAGAAGCCAGGGACTGGATTCGGGTCTGGACTCCTGGTGCCAGCTAGCTGCATGTCACTCATCCTTCCCTGCCTCGGTTTCCTCGTCTGGGGAATGAAGAGTAGCTGAGATGGCTTTTAGCGTTCCTACAACTTTACTAGTCTAAGGTCCTATTCCAGGGCCTTCAACAAGAGCCTAGGAAACCTAATTTCTCTGAATTCTCTGCATTTAACCCTCCAATTGTTTATATGAATAACCATTGAAAGGGCCAAGCTGCCAGAACCCAGTGTCTAACTACCAAACGATGGAAACACCTCCACCAAACATCTGGGAGCAGGCAGGTGTGGGCATGAGAGGCCAGCAGGGTGAGCGGCTCAGACTCCCTGTAAACAGCTGGCCACTCAGCCCAGCTGCTCACAGATCAGAGAAGTGCAGGCTGCTCGCCCACGTGCAATTACATGTGAAGTATGGCAAGCCTAAAAATAGCCTGAGCTCAGCCACGGGGGTTATACCACGCTGTCAATGGCTTTCAACTCAACTGTCAGGAAGACAAGAAGGGGAGTAACTATAGCAACAGAAAAATGAACACATAAAGCAAGTCTTCTGAGGTTGTCAGGAAAACTCTAGATTTAATAAAACACTTATTTTTAATTCCTGTCCCTAAATCTTTGAATTCAAATAGTTCAATTCTGTGGCGGTAATAGAATTAGAATTTTGATAAGACAAATACTCTTTCAGTTTTGGGTTCCAGATTCATAAGGAAATACTGCCAACCTGTCAATTTGATTGCCTCTGTAATTAAAGGACTATCTGAACAAATGCTTTTTTTTTTTTTATAACTTTTAATGGAGAGGCTTCTTTCTATATTTGTTCTATCAGCTAAATAACAGCCTTGAGCCATACCTGACATTTTAAGATATTACTGCATGTCCGATGAAAACATAGGGTGATACAGAACTCCCTTGAAATGGAAGGAATGCAGTGCAGACCACTATCGTTAGAAGAAGTTTCTGAGGCAGTGCTCACAGCTTGCACTGTGGCCCCGCACGGCTGGACCACATCAATGCGTGCACATCCATCATTCAGCTCTAAGAAAGCGTTCTCATCACAGAGCTCACACACACAATCTCAAAATCAGCACATCCACAATCCCACCATCTTCCCGCACCATTTGGAAAGCAGTGTTCAGTCAGTTAGGTGCTGGGCAATGTGCCACTGGTCCCAGCTCTTCCCTAAACTAGACTGTCACTCAGCTTCTGGTCACGAGCTGGATGGGTCTCTCAGGGTCTTCCCTGAGAAGGAGCAGTTAGGAGTTAAGAGGAACAAGAAGAGGATTTGTGTTGATACCCACTCTGGGCCATGCTTTGTCTGAACTTTAAAAATATATTATCTTGGCAGCAAACTGGCAAGATATAGACTTTTATCTCCATTTCATATAAGAGCTGAGAAGGGACAGAGCCTGTATAACCGGTGACTGCCTGATGCCAGGAGGCCGTCTCTGCTTCTCAGATACACTCAGCCGCTCTGACAGCTGCCTCTTGCCTCAGTACAAAGACTGATCTCCCCTGCTAGGTGTTAGTTACATGCACTTAAACTGTCTATAGATTTTCAGTGACTGCCTTGCATTTTCCAAGCATAGAAGATTGTCTCTTAGAAAATTCCTCTATAATCTTCCCTCACCTAGGCAACCATTGTTACCAGTTATTTTCATATCAAATACACACTAGTCTGCCACCTGCCCTTTTCACTTAATAATAGGAACATTTCCTTATGTTAATAAATACAATTTATTACAATTTTTAATTTTTATAGAGATGGCATATCTAAATTACTATCCTCAGTCACTTTCTTTTTTTTTTTTTTTTTTTTTTTTTTTTTTTTTTAAACTGGAAATAAATATAACTTTATTTTGTGGTATTACAGGATGATAATCAAAATATTTCAGATTCCAAAAATATTTCAATTGATTATTGTTCTTTTATAACATAAACTCTCTCCTACTTCTAATAATGAGTTCTCACCACTCACAGCTAAGGTTACAGGTTTCCTTGTTTTCCCCCTTCAGTAATGCAGAGAGTCTATTTCCTATCGTAACCCCATCTTGGCTGCAGTGTGCGTCATTCTGTGCCTCATTTCCTCTAATGCAGCAATTTTTAACTGGTGTGCCATAGCAAGAACTTACAAACATACAATACCCAACTATTTAGTCAGAGGCACTGACCTTTTTTCCCTTGGATTGCCAAATTTCCTCAGTCACTTTCTAATGGATATTTCAGTTGTTCCAATTTTAGCATACTTTGACAATCAGGAAAAAGAGAAAACATTATATGGAAAAAAACACAAGGGTGTTAAAGCCATTTTTAAAGTAACTATAGTAAACCAAGTAAATCAAGAGCTTTGCCTTAATTAATGATGTTTTCCCAAAATTTCTGCTTAGAATCAAAATTGCCTACAACACAGAAAAACCCTCTAATAAACGAATGTTATAACATGCAGATAAAAAGGAAATTTATCTGTGGGTCCTGGGGACAGGAATTCTCTGTAGCATCCCTGAAACCCCCTTTAACAGCATGGCCAAGACATTTATATGGTGAGCAGACGTCATGGCTGTGTGCAGAATTCTGGCTGAAAGTAAAACACAAAAACAGATCTAGTTTTGTGGTTAGTTGAAAACTCACAGCTGGTATGGGCTTTCTTTTATAATTAAAGTGTTTCCCCCTCTCATGGAAAATTCTGAGGCTCAAGTCAAGCTGCTTTAATAGCTGCTATGTGGACCAAACAGCTTGGAAATTTCCTAGCAGGATTTTCTCTAGAGTTTTAGTAAATCTTTCTCTCAGTTACTTCTCTCTTCTCCTACTTTGGTCAAAAGCAAAATCAGGTAGTGAAAAGGTCACCCATGTAGCCAGAGAAGCAAAAACCCCAAAACAAAGCAACAATAAAAAAAACACATGTATGCATATACATATATGTACACACTTTAGAATTAAGATGAATTAATTAGCTAAAATTAGTCATATAATACATATCAGTCATTTATATACAAACTATCTCTTCATTATTTCTTTTGGATATACTTGTGTGATGCTATGATATTCGTATAAACTTAGTTCTATATGAAAATGGTCATAAAGAAACACATGAATAAACAGAGTTTTAAAGGGTGGAATCAGATGTGACGGGGTCTCTCCTGCTGTTTCCTCCTCTTGAACTCTTTCTCTGAAGGAGTGGTCAAGAGAGTAGAAATAAGACAGAGGCTAAAATAGGGCTCATCCTGCCACCTAATCAGATACTGCCACCTAAGGAAGCAGCTCTCCGAATCCCTAAGAGTACGTGCCAGAGGCAAGGATGGTTCAGACAACACCCAAGTGACAGCCTTCCAGCCACATGCAATGAACTCGTGACCTAATAGGCTGAGAGACCAGTGAAGTCTGAGGTAGAGAGTCCACCCTCAATGATGGCCCCAGGGTTGGAGGGAAGGAGCCTCAAAGGTGGGATGCATCCTGATTCCTACAATACTTGGTGTTGCCACTCTCCATACTCACAGAGAAGCACACAGGCCACTCCCCTTAGAGTGCATGTCTCATTTTCCTAATTTGTTCCCAAACTACAGATGCTAAACACTGCAGAGTGGAGAAAGAAAGAATGTCCATAAGTGGGCTGATAAACACTATGCATTATAAAAGCTTTTGCAAGCAACGTGGAGTTGCTCATGTTAATACATACATGAGACCGTACAAAACACAGACCTCTACAAATGGAGACAGAGGAGTGGCCAAAGACTTTCTGATGTGACATACATATGACTCATGTATACTCTAGGACATTTCTTAGACTCTAAGCACAGTCAGAGTTAGAGAAGGTCACATGTATTTCAGGCAGCTGGTTAAAACATGTATTTTAAAAAATAAAGAAAGCATTGTCCAAAAAAATCACATTAGTGATTACAGCCAGGTTAGCACAAAAAAATAAATAAAAAATAAATAAATGACGGTTTGATCTTGAAAGCACATTTTATTTTGGCTTGAGGTAGACAGATACTTACAAAGGGCAGTGTAGCAGTGAAAAGTTGAAAACTATAGTCAGCCTATTTGATTTTGAGTTTCTATTCCACTTACTAGAGATAAACGCTTGGGAAATTTTATTAATCTCTCTGTACTTCAGTTTCCTTAACTGTATAATGGGGACAGTAACAGTATATCTGCCACAGGCTGGTGTGAGGTTTACATGAGATAATTCGTGTGAAGAGCTTAACAAAGGGCCTAGTGGCTCTGTTTCCATGACTATCACCATTCCCAGGGCCAAAGTAGTTCACTCACCAAGATGGGTGTCCATCACCTTTGCACAGTATTTGCACATGGCATCCAGGTCATTCAACTGTCCTTGAAGGAAGGAAATTTGGGCTTCTAATTCTTCTTCCTAAAATGAAGCAAGTACAGATATGGAAAATTTGTAAAAAATCAAATAAAATCCTCAAAGTTCTCTAATGATCTGGACTATTTTAAAGAAGTATAATGTCTTTTCAATCCTAGACAAGGCATAAGAAAATAGCAAATAAACATGAACAAATGAACTACTGCCACTACCGATAAGATGGAAAAAGGGTAAAGTAGAGGCTGAAGAAATCTGGACTTTTCCTAATTGAATGCTAGATTTGTGCCATGCATAAATGTTTACCCATATAGAAAAGTACATAAAAAAATATATATTTTTAACTACTGAGTCCTACAAATCGGAAGAGTAAATTGGATTTCAGTGAGCCATACTCCCCAGACAGCTGGTACAAAAAAATTACATTTTCTCTCACACACATTTGGGAAACTGAAGATTTCCATTTATATAAGACACATCTCATCACTTTCCAGACAATGATAATCTCTTAAAAAGTGAGATTTCCCCAAAGCACTTGGAAAAGTTTTGTCCCTGCAGCCCATAAATAGCTGCTCTTACATTTCCTCTCTTGATATGACACCAGAGCATTTTATTTATTTGATTGTTTCTAGGAAAAATACTCTGGGTTGAGTAATTATCTAAATGGTAAAAGACAATCTAACTATAACAAAAGGAAAAGTCTGTTAATTTTTTTTTTAAAGAAAACTGATACATGTAAAAATTTTCCCCAGGATATTTAGAAGATTAAAGGATTTTTTTTTTCAGAGAAAGAGAATTATCCTCATTAGGTAGGCTACTTTAAACCAAGTGAGCTAGAATACAAAGAAAATATTTTGCTGGAGCTGGAACAGGCTAGAAAATTGGTTTTTCAGTTTTAGATGCTTGTCCTGTCACATAAAAATCCTGTGTCATTAAAACGAAGGAAGAAGAAATCTTCTGAGCTTTGCTTTCCCTTAGTGACTGCGTATAATTTGACTTATAGATGGAAATTAACAGTTGAAAAGGTTACTTGTAGGTGTATTCCATTTTAGCAACACACATATACAGCACTGCAAAGTACCGTTTCTAACTGCTGCCTGGAGAATAAGCCCTTAGGAATATGCATTTGAAAGCTTGACACAGAAAATAGAGCAGTAAAAACTGCTTAAAAACAAATTATTGAGAAGAGTCCATTGTTGGATAACACCAGCACTAACCATGTCCCACCAAGTGAAGACAAATGCCACCAGAAGAAGCTCAGCCAAGGGGGGATGACAGGGGCCTTCATTTGGGCTTTAGGTGGAAAAGGATGAGTGTTTCAGGGTATTGTTCTTTTTTCCCTTTGCTTTGGCTGAGTTTCCCTGTCCTATCAGGACACTGCAGGAGAGAGAACACTGCATGTCGGTTAATGGTGGCTGTGGTTAGCTCCTGAAGATGGTCACCATGCAGTTTTCTCATTGTACACCTTGTTCCCTCCCCTTGAGCCTGGCTGACCTTGTGACTTGCCTTAACCCAGAGAATACAGCAGAAGTCAAATGGGGCCAGTTTGGCGCTAGTGTAAGAAGTCAGCTACCATGTTGTAAGGAAGTTCAGGCTATACTGAGACAGGCGAGGAAATGTGGAGAGAAAGAGGCCACAAGAGAAGCTCTGAGTTCCAGACATGGGGATGAGGTCTTACTGGACCTTTCTGCTGAACCCATGTGAAGTAAGCCAATGAGTGACCCAGTCAATGCAGTCAACATCCTGTGAAACTGAACAGTCCACCCGAGCCTTATCCAAACTGTGTAAGCGTGTGGAAGTACGAAAACACAGTTTCTACATCTGCTCATGCTGCTTAGGGCCCTGGTGGCAATGAAGAGCATCCTGCTGGCCTAAAGCCCAAGCCAACCTCAGTGCAAATGGAATCTGTACTGTAGAAAATGGCAACTTTCACTCATTCAAACCTTTTTCCCAAAGGAAAGCTCATACCAACACCCAGTTTATGAGCTAAGAAGAGCATTCTGGTTGAAAGGGGTTGACGGGCCGGGAGTCTTCTATTTGAATGTTAGAAATCAGTGTCTTAATCTTCTAGAGTTTGCCTCATCTAAAACATTTCTAAACCCTTCAACTATCACTCAGAATTTATAAATAGGAATGGGATCACTTGGAGGCAAAAAGGTGACTTGTCATTTGTTCTTCACTATATAATTACAGATAAAAGAAAGAGCCAAGAATCAGGCTTCTAAAATTGTGGAACTGATTTCATGCTGCTTTCTTAGTTTTGCATGCTGCATTCTCTTCCCAACTAACATGCTTTAAACACTGGCAGCTTCAGTCACTTGTTTTCAGTAAACTGGCTCTCTGTGATAAAAAACAATGCTTGGCTAATTGCCTTAGGTTTTATGAGAACAGTAGTGTAATTTTTAGGTATAAATAAGACACTAAAAAAAAATCTTTATTTTATAGCAGGTCCTCAAATAACATCTTTCCACTCAATGTCATCCTATCTAATAAAAGAGTAAAAAGCCAATTGACCATCACTCTAATACACAAGGTGGCTGCCTCCATGTGGATACAAGATGACCAGCAGGGGAAGGAGGTTGGGAGGGGCCAGACCTGCAAGGGAGGGCAGTTGGGGGTGATCATGCCTTCAGGGGAAGGCAATTAGGGGCGACCAGGCTGGCAGAGGAGGGAAGTTGGGGGCGGCCAGACCTTCAGGGAAGGGCATTTTTTGGGGGGAGGGGGGAGGTTTCACAGGAAGTGGTGTTAGAACACTCAAGAAGCCAAAGAACCACATGTGGCTCAAGAGCCACAGTTTACCAACCACTGCATTAGGGGGTGATCAGGTTGGCAGGCAGAAGCGGTTAGGGGCAATCAGGAAGGCAGGCAGGCAAGCAGTTGGGATCTAGCAGTCTTGGATTGTGAGAGGGAAGTCCAACTGCCTGTTTAGTCCTGATCCTATTAGGACATCCCTCAAGGGTCCCAGATTGGAGAGGGTGCAGGCTAGATTGAGGGACCTTTCCCCCCCCCCCCCCCCACCGCCCCATACGAATTTCGTGCACTGGGCCTCTAGTTTTGTTATAATGTTGATGAGATGCCATAAGAACTAGATTAACTCTTGTTTATATCAATTAGCCTACAGTACAATTGGCTTTTTGTAGGTCATTTCACTTAAAGTCACAGAACCTGTCAATGATGCTAAGTGAGGACTTACAGATTTACCTCTGCACGTTTCCTTTGTCTGCCACTACAGAAGGGAGGATGAGGGCCACTCCATTGCAAGAGGAAAAACCTAGCATCTAACCTTTCTATAGTGATTACAGTATCACAGACACTAAGCTTTTCATGCATTAACTCATTTACTCCTCACCACAAACATATAAGGTGGATTCTCTCATTCTCTCCTACATGAAACATGGTATCCTCCTCTGTAAACACAGTCTTAGAAGTATATGCAAGGTTTACACAGCTAATTGAGGACCCAAGTCCCCTGGCTTACTAATTCCACTGAATAATCTCATATCTCAGTTTCCTTGAAAAGAGATTCAGTAATTACCATGTTAAGTCCTAACCCCCAAATTACTTACTAAATTGTTTTCCTTCCAAAAAATTAGGCCTACTTGGTTGTGTTCTGTTTTGTTGTTTGCTGAGTGATTTTTGTTTTCACTGTATCTGAAGAAATGATTATTTAGAATTTGCTTTTTAAAAAGTGGTGTTTCCTTTACCCAAATAGCTTATGTGTTGTTATACTTCTACTCAAATATTTTATATCTCAGTTCTTAAATTATTTTATAATATATGAATTTGATATATCAATTTTGTTAAATGATTTTGTTTTTCTACTATTGTATATAATAGGACAAGCTTCTCTAGTTTATTATTTATTCACTTATTCGTTAATTTACTCAATGAATACATTTGTGTTAGGCCTTGTGGAAAACACAGTAATAAATGAGACATGAATTCTGGCTTCTGACTTTAAGGGTAAGACCGAAGACTTGTACATAATGATAAGAGATGAGTAAGGAACTTGAGTAATAGCTCTGAGAAGAGCAGATGACTTCCAATGTATAGAGATGGAAATGAAAGCAGATGTTCTGGAAGAGGCAGCATTATTAATGGGTCTTAAAGACGAAGGGGGACTTGACCCAGAAGAAATGATGGATAGAGACGTTGTAGGAGGCAGGGACCCAGTAAACAAAGGAGTCGGAAAGTGGGACCTGTGCAGAGCCAGAGCTTGGAGAAGAGCAGAAGCTGAGGTCTGGCAGAAAGTCTTCCCTTCCTTTTCCATTCATCCCGAATACCTTTTTACTTCAGATGATGATGTTTTCGGGGATGCGGCTTGACATGCAGACTGTCGTGGCTGCTGCCCCTCCCATGCGCCCTGCTCATAGAAATGCCAGGCTGAGCAGTATCCTGGTCCATGGACTAATGAAAACCCTGGGGTCCTTGGTTCAGGAGAAAAGTGAGCCAGGAAGAGCACTAGGGGGAGATCTGCTTAGCTTCCATGTAGTACTTCAGATCACAAGAAAAGCAGACGAGAGAATCCACCCTTACTGCGGGCAACAGGAAGAGGCTAAATACAGAAACCAGGAGACAGGAAAGGTGCCCAGTCTTTTTTGAACAGATGGTGAACAAGAAGTGGGAAATGAAGGAAATGGCAAGTCTTGAGGAGAAAAAGTGGGGAGGCCATGGATGTTCTGAGGAAGCTGTGGTGCACACAAGGGCAAAATACTCACACATGGTGTGGATGAAAACCAAGACAGAGCATATGGTATTGTCAGAGGAAGACACCACCAAGGGGAAAAATACACGAAAAAGGAGCACAAAGAAGACTTAAGAGTATAAAAGTCACTGGTAAGACTTAAGAATATAAAAACCACGCTGGAGAGCAAGCGGAATATGATCACAAGCCCTGGAATCAGCATGAACCATGTCTGTAATCCTGACTCGACAGCCTCAGTTTCCTATCTATAAAATAAGGATAACAATAATTCCTACTTAAGATGATTGTTGGAGGATGTACTTTGCACAGTGCTTGGCACATGGTAAACACTTATTAATGTTCATGTTGTTGTTGTCTCTAGATTATTAATACAATTCTAGAAAGTTACTTGAAGGAACTATGGATATATGCCAAAAAATGACTCCCAGGATATTCATCACACATGAACACACACACACACACACACACACACACACACACACACACTCCGCACAAATCCTATATGTCTGATAGATGACTTCTGTAATGTGTAGCATCATTCATAAACAGATTAGGCAATTTTTTAAGATGTTCTCCTAGAGAACATTTAACAGTAACATATTATACACTAATAGGGAAGACAAGTCACAAAGTTCTAGGTAGAGAATGACTGTCAAAGTGATGGTTGCCAGATGGGAAAGGGGTTGTGGACTGGGTGAAAAGATCAGCGTGATTAAAAAGTACAAATTCACAGTTATAAAAATAGTCATGGAGATGTAAAGTACAGCCTGGAATTAATAATACTGCAATAACTATGCAACGTGTCATATGGGTACTAGGCTTATTGGGGTAATGATTTGGTAAGGTATATAAATGTCTTTTCACTATGGTGAAAACTAATATAATATTTTAGTATGTCAAATTTTTTTGAAAAAATATTTAAGTGATTTTGTTTAGAAAAAATAAAAGATATCCACCAAAGTGTTTTTATCAGTTATTCTCTGAACAGTAGAATTACAGGTAATTTTTCCTCCTTTTTCGGGGTGTGTGTGTATGGATTTTTTACAATGAAATTGGACCATATTTTTGTAATAAGAAACTCAAATTATTATTCAAATAACATAATACAAAGTAAATTTTTAAAAATATAAGTGGCATTTACCAAGGAGAAAAAAGAGGTGCTAATATTTTTAAATGACCAAAACGGATTCTAAGTTAAACTCTACACAGTATTACATTCCAGCAATTTTCAACTGGTGTGCCGCAAAAACTTTTTAGGACACGAAATACATGACTATTTCATCAGGGGCACTGGTCTCTTTTCCCTTAGTTTGCCAAATTAAAAAAAAATGACAACAGTCAACACAACAATAGCCATGAATGAACCAGGTGGGTCAGGGCTTTGCCAGGCGGGCTCCCCTTTGACCCTGCTGCCCGGGGCAGCCAGACTCCCCGCCCGCCCCTGCAGCAGCCCAGGGAGAGCTGTAGTGCGGGGATACCAGGTGAAATACAGGGAGAAAATTATTTTTCCAAGCAAAACTTTGCTCCACAGATTGCAACTTGGCTTTTAGCATATCTCTAGAGTTGACCAATTACATATCAAGTCCACATTCACTCCATTGATTTCCATGAGAAAGAGTTTCAGACATCTTTTTGAAGTCAGGTATTGGCAGGTTAAGATAACTGACTCAGATTACATATTTGTTATAGTTGGGACATATGGGATATGGATTATAAGTGATATTTAAAAAATAGAACATGGAAGGTTCACAAGATTAAAAGAAATAAATTTCTTCTTATTCGGCTGCCTCTCATCATTTTTATTGAGGAACTAAAAATGACCTTAGTTTCTTACCCCGTTTTATTTTTTTTGGCTCTACCTAATAGGCAGAAATTTCCCTTTGTCCAGTCATGAGTATATTTTGTTGTTTTTTGCAGAAGGCACTAACCACAGCCTCTCTATGCCTCGGTTCTCTTATCTATAAAATAGGAGGTAATTTCAGCACCTCATAGCAGACAGACCTTGTAGTCTGTTGAGGACTGAAGGAGCTAATGCATGTGGACTGCCGAGAACAGAGGCACACATGGAAAGCTTTCTATAACTACAGTTACCATCACCCACTAGAATATGCTCACACTAGGCTATATTTGAAACTGGCTTTATCTATAGAGAACCCCATTTCTGATTTGATATTCAATTAATTTTACATAGACTCATTCTTTTTATTTTCTGATGGGTACAGACATCACCTGGGGAACACCATTAGGCCTGGGTGGGGCCTGAGGTCTGCATTGTTGACAAGCTCCCAGGGGATGGCTGTGCAACTGCCTATGGACCCCACTTTGAATGGCAAGGACTCAGATGACCCATCTCCAGCCGCATATTCACTTCTGAATACAGCGTTCAACCCCCTGGGAAGGTTGTGAAACCCTTGCCTATTCCCTTACTCTAAGACAGTGTTAACAGACGGCTGCATGATCACATGCTTACTTGGTAACAGTCCAAAGGACCACTCTCAACACGCAGTAGGGTGGAGGGAGGAAGGACTGGATACAGGCATCTAAGACAGTTTTCCAACCTCCCTCAACTGCTTCATTCTTTAGAACTAATTCTTAGACTATTAGGTATCTAATCTGTTCTACTGTAGACACAAGCACTTATTTTAAAGCAAAATGCAAATTAATTTTGTTGAACTATGCATGCTCTCTTCTGTAATGTGGATAAACAAAGGCTTTTTGTGTAAGTATCAGAGAATAAAAGATGCCTTTTGAATATGAATACAATAAAAAGAAAATGGTAGAATATTTCCATTCATCTCTCATTTCCTGAAGATATTTTTATAATAATGAATAACATTTGTTAAATACTTTTAGCCGTTAGAAGCATGCTTTTATATGCTTACTTCCATTTCAACACCACAAGCTATTTTAATCTAACTTTTCCTTTCTAGACTTTGTTTACAAAACACAATAAATAGAATAAACAGAAAAGTTAAAAATGGTGCCAAAAAACCCGGGATCATGTGCTACAAATTCTAAAGTAAACTGAATAAACTTACAATCCTGACATAAATATAGTGGAAATTAAAACAAAATATTTGAACAGAAAACCTCACATATGTGTAACCTGACGAAGAATAAAACCGTATTTGCATAGTTACAAACTTTATTATTTGTAAAAACTCTAAACCGCTTTTTAAAATAAGTAACTATATATTGGGTCGGCAACTACGTAATTGCGGATTTTTTAAAGAAAATCAAAGACAATTTTTTCATGGAACTAAATAACTGTATTCTGTAATGTATTGCCCATTTTGATCAATGACCTTTTGCCATCTTTCAGGCAGCATCATAATCCCACGTTCAAAAAACTTCTGGTTTTTATTAGCAAAAAACTGAATCAGGTACGATTTGACATCATCATCATTATTGAAATTTTTACCATTCAAGGAGTTTTGTAAAGATCGAAACAAAAAGTAATCAGATGGTGCAAGGTCAGGACTATATGGTGGATGTGGCAAAACATCCCAACCAAGCTCCATTAATTTTTGCCGAGTGACCAAAGATGTGTGTGGCCTTGCATTGTCATGATGGAATACAACACCTTTTCGGTTTGTCAATTCGGGCCGCTTTTCTTCAACTGCATTGTTTAATTTCGTTAGTTGTTCAATGTAGACATCAGAATTGATCGTTCGGTTGGGTGGTAAGAGTTCAAAATAGACAATTCCTTTGTAATCCCACCAAACTGATAACAAAACCTTCTTTTGATGAATATCAGCTTTTGATGTTGTTTGAGTTGGTTCACCTGGCCTGCTCCACGATCTTTTCCGCTTGATATTGTTGTAAACAACCCATTTTTCATCGCCAGTTATCAGTCGTTTTAAAAATGGATCATTTTCATTACGTTTCTTTATCAAATCGCAGCTGCTAATGCGTTGCGTTAACTGTGATTCTTTCAGTTCGTGAGGAACCCATGTATCGAGTTTTTGAACATAGCCAAGTTGTTTTAAGTGATTTTCAATGCATGTATGTGATACATGAAGCTTCTCTGCAATCTCACGTGTTGTACTGTGACAGTCCGAATTGATTATTGCTTTGATTAGGGCGTCATCAACTTCAACTGGACGACCAGAGCGTTTTTCATCTTTGAGTGAAAAATCACCAGAACTGAAATTTGGCAAACCAATTTTGACACTGCCGTTCTTTTAAGGCTTCGTCACCATAAACAGCACATAACTTTTTATGAGCTTGCGATGCGTTTTTCCCTTTGCAGAAATAAAAAAGCAAAATATGACGAAAATGTTCCTTTTGATTTTCCATTTTTCAACGAACGCCAAACGAAAACTACAAAATAGATCAAAAAACTTTTTTTACTGATTAACAGCTGAATAGTCAACTATCAAATAACAAAATGTGTTTTACATTTGTACTACGTCTGCAAACCTAAAAATTCAACTGAAGCCATATATGTGTGAAACCCGCAATTACGTAGTTGCCGACCCAATACATATGTATATCTTAGAAATTTTCAAGCCTTTAAAGATTCAAAAGGTATAAAAATGTTGAGCATAATTGTTCAGGCAACTGCCTGTCTTTTGAACATTCTACCTGGGAAAGGAAGCCTGTCCAGAAGGGACTGTGTTTGGGAGGTGGATTAGACCTCTGTGTGGAGAAATGTCTCATCTTTTGGACCTCCGAGCTGTACTTTTATCATTAAGCAACCTGACCGACCTTTTGTAAACCAGAATAGTTCTCTCCTCCACCAGGCCGATTGGCACAGATGTAGCTTTATTTAACCAGGGTTTTTCCCTCTCCACGCACATGTGATCAGACCAACTGATGCAACCATCCAGCCAGCACCGGGGACTCCAGCTGAGTTTCTCACTCTGTTCCTGGCCAGGTTGAACCATCTGTGTGCTTTCCCTTGTTGCTCCCTGGCACGGGCATGATGGCTGACCCAGAGAAAAGTGGCTCAGTCAAGGTTGTTTTTCTTATAACAAAGCTAATTGCCCCACGTGAGGATAAAATGTGCACCCCTGTACCACTATTCTCTGGACTAACTGACCCCCACAAAGTCCAATTAGAGATAAACAAAAACAATGGCATCCACGCTGAGGATCATGCACGGTTGAGGACATAGTTTCAGTTACAATCCATAAAAGAAACCAAGTGCTGGGAAACAGCGTTGTTTAACACAGACACTATTGATTTTGAGACTTCTGGAAAGAAAAAGAAAAGGTGAGAAGGAAGTAATTCTCTGAATTACCTGGTTTATTCACATGCCTATCACACTTTTGTTAATTCACTCCTTAAACTGATAGAAACCTAGTTTTCTACACGTACCAACAAGTCCTACTAGCTTTTATATGTGCTTGGTGAATGCCACTGGGGAATGAGGTGACTTTTGAGGCCCCTGAGGCCAGAATAAAGCCTAATACACCTAAATCCTTGCATAGCATCCAGATCCCTTAACCACATTCATTCATTCCTAAACATTTACTGAGTGCCAGGTACAACATCTGCCACAGCGGAGACTGTGATAGTGACAAGTGACTATAAAGGCCTTTTAACTCAATACAAGTAGTTCTCTGACAGTCAAAGCAAAGGGCGAACTAACAAATAACTAGGGCATCCCTCACCTCAATGGTGATGCTACTAATGTAGTGTTGGGATGAGGCTCTGGAATCTGCAGCTTAACCAGGGCCATAGCTGCCCAGCGAAAGTGCTTAAAGCTTCCAGAGAGTGGCTGGGAAGGCTTCATGGGTGTCAAAATAGGAATTTGGTCATAGAGACTGAGGATGGGTGTCTTCAACTATGGACACTGCTGGCCTGCTCACTCCAACCCCCCCCCCCCCCCCCGTCCTGATCACCTCCAACTGACCCTCACTGATGGCCCCATTGGCCTCCTTCCCTCCCCATTGGCCTGCTCACCCCCAACAGCCTTCCTACTGGCCTGCTCATTCCAAACTGCCCCCCACCCCGTCCTGATCACCTCCAACGAACCCCCACTGATGGCCTGCTCAACCCCAACTGGCCCCCCTGTTTGTCTGCTTACTCCCAACAACCTCTGCCATCCCATCCTGGCCTGATCACCCCCTGGCGACCCAAGCTCCCTGTCCCTCCATTTTTTTTCTTTTTTCAATGCCTCCTTGAGTGGAGGGCAGAACTGGCTGGAAGCAAGTATCTAGAGATTATTTAATCTTTTATAATTAAAACTTTGTATCCTTGAGCGGAGGCCAAGGTCACCCAGGGTGGGAAGTTTGGCTTCCTCCATCGCTGTGGGCAACCCAAGCCTCCTGCTCAGCTCCAGCTCCGTGGCCACTGCCATTTTTGTTGGGATTTATTTATCTTCTATAATTAAAACTTTGTAGCCTTGAGTGGAGGCCAGGGCAGGCCAGGGTAGGCCAGGGCAGGTCAGGGCAGGCGGGAAGCCAGGGCAACCCAAACTTCCTGGTTTCTCCAGTTCCGTGACCGACCACCATCTTGGTTGGTTTAATTTGCATACTCACTCCTGATTGGCTGGTGGATGTGACTTGTGGGTATAGCAGAGTGATGGTTAATTTGCATGTTTCTCTTTTATTAGTGTAGATATTTATGAATTGAAAAACTCCTATAACTAGATAAACTCTAGATGCTAGATTTCAATTCCATATAAAAGCCCATAAATAAATTGATTATAATCAATACTTTGCAATACCATGTGTTCTTAGGAAGAAATGAAGAGGAAATTTGATAACTAGAAAAATTTTGGTCTTCTGGAAATGCCACTTGCTCAATTTATTTTTTCCACTTACCAATCTAAATCAAGTAGCCTAAAAATTCACAGCTAATACATCATTGGTGCAACAGAACTGGTTCTTTAAAATGCAAATACTTTAGGGAATGATTAGATAAACCATTTTGACAATTAATAACTTAGGATAATTAACCTATCAGATTATCTAGTCACTCCTCCCTCACCACCTTTCCATAGTGTCATAGGCTTCTCTAATCTTTTGTCTTACCAAAGATTGGTTGGGGAGGGGGCAAAGGATTTAATTTTGGTCTGTCAATGAGATTGGAGGGAAAGCCTGCTGGTGAATGTCCAGATAGACCTCTCTAGAAGATGTGCATGTGTGAGGAGGGTGATAGGAGGGATGACAGGATAGAGACCTGCCTATCCCAGGACTCTTATTAAAATAATAAGCAACACATTTCCTCACTGAGATAATAATTTCTTGTATTTGTACTAAAAACAAGTTGATATAATCCCAACTATTTTACATTTGCCAGAGGATGTGAGGGAGAAGGGAACACCAGCAATAGACATTGTGACTGACTACTTGATATCCACCACTATTCTATTCTAGGAAGCTGTTGGATATTTGTAAGGAAACCAATGGTTGCATTTAATGAAAGAAGAAGTATGTTTGTGGTTAAAGTCTGATTTCTCACATGGAGCTTATCTAGACCAATGCAGCTCATGGTGATCAATCTTTTGAATCTATATTATTTATTGCCTTTACTACTTTTATGGTATTTAACCATAAACTACCTTTTATGTTGATGAGTTATATTTTTATTTAGTTTAATTATTACTTAACTTTTGATGTGTTTCCCCCTCCTTCAGTTTAATTGTCAGCATCCTCATTTAGACTACTTTCTCATAGTTCTTATCCAGATATGTCTTAAATTCCAATTTCTAGAACATGACCTGAAGTAGATTAGATCATGTTCAGGTTGTCTATACTTCCACAAATAAATATGAGTCTGCATTCAAATTTGTTTTCATTCATCTGACACTTTTTGTTATCTTGTCATGACAAAGAATAGATATATGAATATTACAAAAACAAATTCTATTAGCATGACCATAGTATAGGCAATGATGAGTGCATGCAGGGGACACAAAGACACAGAATGAGTAGCCCCAGTAGTGATTTGGACCAGCAGGTGGTTTTTACCTCACTACACATCCTCTTTTATGCAGGGATTTTCAGCTCAGGCAATTTTTATTTCCTGTGGTTTAGAGAATGGATATGTTTATATCTTTAAAGATTGGTGTATAATTATCACAAAGCATAGCAAAATGTCTTGCAGTTCATCAGGAATATAAAAAAAATCCGTTAATTAGCCGATGTGCTTAAATATTAGAACTTATCTACACAGACAAATCAACTTGAGTTTTTCTTATGTTCAGTATGTTTCTTTTTCTTAACAAAGATATTCTTGGAAAATGATTTGGCAATAATTGTAGAACATTCAACAGTGCCAAAAATAAGTAAAAAATTATTTAACAATCAAATGAATGACCAAAGAAAATAGATTTCTAGAACACTAAGTATAGAATGTCATTTACATTATGCAAAATAAAGCATGAAAAATAAAAATTATAAACATTTTTAATTTTGTTTGCAAGACTAAAAAGTCAGGGCTTGATTAAAACCTGGGTTTGAATTAGGTGAGCCCAACAGACTATTTTGGGAAACAAAGCAAAGGAAAAATTGTCTTCAAATCAATTCTCAAAACAATACTACTACTAATCATGAAGTAAGGTCATTTTTAAAACTTCCTACTAATTTGTTCACATTTCAGAGAATTATAATCATGTCTTTTGTAAACACACTAGAGGCCCATAGCATGAAGATTTGTGCAAGAATAGGCCTTCCTTCCCCTGGCTTCATTCCTGGCCACTTGGGAGCCAGCAAGTACCCGCTCCGGGCTGGAGCACCACTCCTGGCTGGAGCACAGCTCCTATAGCTCTTTCCACCGCCTCCCCTCCCTCTCTCCTTCTCTGCCTGACATCTCCAGACTTGCATATGCAAATTAACCCACCATATTTGTCAGGTTAATTTGAATACTCACTCCTGATTGGCTGTGGGTGTAGCTGAGGTATGGTCAACTTATATCTTTGTCTATTATTAGGTAAGATGGCACAGGACTTAACTAATTACCTTTTTAAAGACTGAGTTGTACACTCTTTTATTATAAGGCCAAATAAGGGGCATTAACAGGAATGAACATGTACAACTTCATCTAAAGATAGCCTGTGGTTTACAAAAAGGCAATACTGAGAGGAAATAAGTTTTGAGACTTACTATATGACCTTGTCCAGAATATGTTACACCTATACTGATTTTGGAAATTATTTCTCAATGATTGGATTAGAAACACATGCAGATTTAGTCAAACTTAGGTTAAGAACTAGTACTAGAGTATCTTTGTTTTGATGTCTCTTTTCAACTGCTATTTCATCTTTTTATTAACTGACACCAAACATTTATTGACCCTGGGCCACTATAAAAGATCAATTTGAATTTTGAAATCTGAAAAATATATAGTTTAAGACACTGGGTCCCAAAGAAGAGATATATTTGCTTCAATTTGGGCCACTTGCTTGTATGAAAAATTTGATAATGATTATGTTAATGAGAAACTATCTTGAACTTTTTTTAGGACATGGAATACCCCTGTAACATGGTGACTGGGCTGGAAATGAAAGCAAAGTGGGCCCAGGAATGATAATGCCCAATCATAGGCTCTAATGCTACTAGGACCATTCTGGGTTGGTATGTGGTTCCCATCAGAGTTATGTGCATTGTTATGCTGTGATAAGCAACTCTCATCTTAAAATAACAAAGGTTCATTTACCATTCACAGTCCATATCTATCATGGCTGGCAGGTGGGTGCCAGAGGAGAAAACAGAGCTGGGAGGATCCTGTAGTGACAATACGTACATATCACTTCCACTCAACTCACTGAGCAGAACCAGTCACATGGCTCTGACAGACTATAGGAGACACAGAGGTACAATACTATCATGTGCCTAGAACGGGGGAAAATTAAAATTATTTGGCAAAGGGCACTGACTACAATACATTATTTCATAAAATAATAAGCTAACCATTATGTGGACAACCATGAGAAATTTTTTTTCTCTTGAAAATTTCTGCTACGTACTTCCCACAAGTCAGGAAATATATTAAATTTTGGATAGTAATTTGGCATTCTGTTTCTTGGTTCACAGCAGGTCTACATGGAGGATTAGACTCACTCTGTTTCTATTTTTGCTCCACTTCTCAGTTTTAAGTGACTGCATTACCATAAATAAAAGTAATTAATTGGTGTTGTAGTCTAATTCATATGTCACCAAAATATGATGATGCAAATGACACATCTCTCCATATGCTTTTCTCACTTGTTATTCTTTACTCCGATTCTTCATAGATATGGTTTTCTTTTTGCACAGACAGGTATCTCCTCTTATAATTTATTATGTCATATTCTCATTGTAACTTGAAGTTACTATTTTTAATCTAAGTTATACATGTAACACTATGAAGAGTCAAATGGTTCTACAAGGCTTGTTATGAAAAACAGTTTACACAGCCCCACCCTCCACTTCCTGTTCTCCAGAAGTTACCACTTTTCATTCTTTTACCCACTTTTTTTCATCTCTATACTCTAGCTCATATTGCTACTTCTGGTTTTTTTCTATAGCAACATTTTTTAATGGTGTTCTGGAAGAATTTTGAAAACATGCAATACCTGACCTCTTTTCCCTTAGATTGTAAAAAAAAAAAAAAAAAAAAAAAAAAAAGACAATCAACACAACAAGAGCCATCCAGTGCAAATACCCTATCTTGAATCATAAATATGTAGGTCATATACAGAGATGCATCTTATTGGTCACAATGCATAATAAGGTTGTGTATGATAGATACAAGTATAGGCACCTGATTTTTTAAAAAGTCACTTTGGAGCAAAAAGGGTATAGGTAATTACTATTCTTCTTATTTTTTTTGTAAATCAAAAAACAATTACAACTTTCTTTTGGTGTTTGAGATCGGCAAGAAATATAATTTTGGGTGTGCCACAGAATTTTAGTAACTAGTTTATGTGTGCCACGAGATGAAAAAGGTTGAAATCGCTGTTCTAGAACAGTGGTCGGCAAATTCATTAGTCAACAGAGCCAAATATCAATAGTACAATAATTGAAATTTCTTTTGAGAGCCAAAAACCGACTTCTGCTCATGGGCCACGAAGTTTCAATCGCACTGTATGTGTGCGCCCACACGTGATATTATGTGGAAGAGCCACACACAAGGGGCCAAAGAGCCGTATGTGACTCTTGAGCCACGGTTTTCCGACCATTGTTCTAGAATATTATACACTAATTTTCCACTATGGAGTATGAGCATTTAGCTCTAATGACCACCACCACCTGCTCCCTCACCTCTGCATGCAAAGAAACAGTTCCTACACCCCATCTTCTCAAGTGAATTTCATCATGGCTTTAATTAGGTTAATAGTCAACAGGCTTACATTATAATGTCTATACAAATTATAGTCTTAGCTCACTTAAAAGGTTTTTCATAACGTTTCTTTTCTTGTAGCTACTTTTTGTTTTTCTTTGGGGTTACTGATTATTTTGTGCTTTACTGGCTTGTTTTTTTTGTCTCTAGTTATCACTAATTTAAACCTAAGCTCATCTCTAGTTGTAAAAATTACTCAATTTGTTCAAACATATTCGTTATTCTTACAATTTCATAATTTTGGAGAAAACTTTCTGGAACCTTCTAATTTGCTGCAATGTGGGTTGGCTGCTGTTCATTGGTCCTGCTGAATAGCTGTGTGGTACATAAGTTTTGGGATCTCCCTGCATTATCATTCTGGGGAATATTGTTGTCTGAGTCTGGATAATCTATTTTTTTGTTCTTAGGTATTCCTCATCCTCAGTGTATGTCCTCATTTTTGTAGAGCATGTCCTCCAGTGGAGTTTGAGGTGCATGGGCATAAATTTTTTGAATCCTGAATGTCTGAAAGTGGCTTTATCCTATCCTCACATTTAATTACTTTGGCTCAGTATAGAATCTAGGTTGGAAGTAATTTTCTTTAGAGTTCTGAAGGCATTCCTCCATTGTCTTGTTTCTGTGTTGCTAAGATAAATTTGTAGCTATGCAATTCTTGATCTTTTGTTGGAAATCTTTCTTTTAATCTAATTCTACAAGTTTGTAGGATATCACTTTGTTCCCAGAGTTCTGAACCTTTTCAGTAATGTATTAGTGTGTGGGTTTCTATTTACTTGTGTGGGGCAAGTAAATAGACCTTTTCAATGGACCTTTTCAGTCTGAAAACTCAGGTCTTTCTTTCACTAGCGGAAAACTTCATTGAATTGTATTTTTGACTATTTCCTTCACTTTATCTGTTCTCTGTCTGGAACTTATGTTTTTTAGATTTTGAACCTCTGGGGTTGGCTCTCTAATTTTCCTATATTTTTTCTTTCTGACCTTCCATTTCTGCCTGTATTCTATTTTCCGGAGAAATTTCCTCAATTTTATCTTCCAACTCTTCTATTAAGTTTTACATTGTTGATATTGTAGATTCTAATAGTGGCTGTTTTCTGAATATTATTTTTGAGGCATTCTACTTCTACATAGACTTGCTTCCTCCCAGTTGCTTTTTTTCTTTAATAGCATTTTATTATTTTGATGTCAAAATCATTTTTACCTAATGAGTCACTCAGAAAATGAAATTCAAAAGAATGATATTTAAAAGTGAGGTACTTCATGCTACTATCATTATTTTGCTATTTTCTAACCACAGGTAAATAGCATGTCCAGAGCTCAACTTGAGTTATTTTTGCTTAATTACTGTGTACCAGGTACTCACGTGAAAACATCAGGACATACATATAAATGATACTTTTTAAATTTTGTTTTTTGTCTGTCTTTTACTCTCAGATGCTCTCCTCCAGTACCTGGCAATCCTTGACTGTGCTGCTCATATAAAACAGTGTAAACTGAAAGTCAAGAGCAAGGTCTGTTTCGAAGGGACAGTGATGGGTAGGTTCACTGTAAATAAGCTGGCTATTTCCCTGAAGAACCACTGAGGTCAAAATGTCTGCATGGTTTTTCATTTGTAACTTCTGCTTAGAGAAAACTCTTCCTGCCTGGAGGGATATACATACTGGAATTTGAGAGGGAAGGGCAAGAGGGGTGAAGCCAAATTCTGAAGCTAAATATATTCATCACTAGAGCCCCGGTGCTTGAATTTCGATGCATGAAAGTAGGCCTTCCTTCCTCTGGCACCCGAGACCCAGGCTTTCCTGCAGCCCAGCTTCGTCTAGAAGGTCGAAGACTAATTGGCATATTATGCTTTTATTATTACAGACTCATTTTCCAGTAAGGTAGTGCTGTATTTGAACATGCCTGATCTCACTCAGTTCAGAGAATTAAATTTCTAGTCTTCTGTCAGCCCAGGGAAGGGAATCCAATTGCTTTCTGAAGAGAGAGATCTCTGACCAATTCTCATGTCTACAGTTCCATCTTTACCCCATTTCCAGTTCCCGAGCTTCCAGAGATTAAATCTAAATCACATTGCTTCTTGGTTTATACCTACTGCTGACTTGGTGTTCAGCTTTCTTAGGCGGCCAAGTTAGTTAGCACTTAACATCTGCTTTCCAAGGAACAAAAAATGTTGCTGTTGTCTTCTCTCCTCGTTTCTTATGCCTTGAGGGTTTATTTTTAACTATTCTAACTGTCCCTGGAGTGGAATCTAAGAGGGAGCAGAGCTAACTGCCTGCACTAAAGCCGCCATTTTTAAATGAAGGTTCCATTCTGCTCTTCCACAAATTAAAGAATCACAGTTCCTACGCACAGAAAGGGACCCCAAGAGAGTGTGTGAGCCCTTCCTTTCAGAGAGCACTGAGTGTTGTCTAATTTGTAGATGAGGGGATTGAAGCACCATAAAGCTATATTGCCCAAGATCATACACAGTCAGACAGACAGATACCATGTCATTATCCATTCTGTGTACCGTGAATGATTATACCTCAGAAGTTTTATGTTTGTTTGTTTTTTTCTTCTAATTTAGAACTACTTCAGCAACAGCTACTAGCAGATTCTTTTCTGTAATACCTTGAATTTGCACTCTCTTCCAGTCGGCAGATGAATTCTTCATAGTAGAATATTCTGTTAAATGAGCTATAAAAAGTGGCTAATGTTTTATTTCTTGTTCTTTGGCTTAACATTTTCAGACACATCCAGGTTGTGTGTTTTTTAAGTAGTTGATATGCTTTAGACATGTTCTTTTGAGTAATGTATATAAAAGCTCTTAGAGAGCAACTATCAATATACCGTAACTGAAAGTAATCTGTATAACCTTTAAAAACAAGTGGTAAAATAATTTTGAAATTTCAAGAAATGCTTTAAACTGAAACACACACACACACACACACACACACACACACACAAAACAACCAACCAAACAAACAAAAAACTCCACATACAACAACAAAACAGCTCGGTTTTAGTGTTTTAACCTATTATTTGGTATAATGCTATTTGCTACATTTTAGAAGAAAAACAAAACAAAACAAAACAAAACAAAACAAAACAAAAACCCACACAGGCTTTGACAAAAAGTCATTTTTCAGGGGAAAAAAGGACCTGAGATTTGGGATTTAACTTATTGTAAGTTGATGCTACCTTCCTCCCAGCTCTATTGTAATATAAACAAACTATAGCCTTAAAATATTTCTTAAAATTTTAACAAAGTTGTTTTTGATGGAAAATTCATTTTAGTCTATAAAAATTTTAAGAGCATTATAAGAAGCTTTAACAAATGCATCCCTCTCGAAGAAATGAAGAATAAAAAACAAAACAAAAACCACTGCTAAATACTTACAGACTCTTTTCTGCCCATGGTTTTGCTGTGTGAGCGGGAACGGGAGATGTTGCTGAAGAAGGAATCCTTTTTGGTAGCAGACAAAGGTGGGGAGCCAGTGAATTCTCTTCCTCCAGGCAGACTCTCAATGCTTGGAGATGAACTGATGTTTTTAGAACTCTGTCCTGTGAGAAACATTAAATGGTAATAATGAAACACCACTCTTTCACTAGGTGACTGAACTTTCTGCTTTTAATAAATGACCCATTATGATACTTCTTTGTTTACACTGTCAACACAATGGCACTATGGAGCATTAAAGGGTATGCATTTTTATGCACCAGAGTAGCTGTCGATGTTTTAAAACAATGAAGTACGCTATAGTTTTCTACATGTAATTTATACTACAACAGTCCAAATGTTACACACATATAAAAAATACAGTTTTTAGAAATCCCAGGTTTAAAAACTGAACCTTCAGTAATGGAATCATCCTTAATAATAGAAAGTGGAAACTATTATGCTATACATTATATTATTAATATAAAAATTTTGAAAAAAATTTGAAATCCTTCACAGTTTTTCAAAAGGGTCCCTTCCCTTTTCATTAATTGCAGAACAGATGTATTGGCTACCCCAGCCTGTGGTAGAAGTATCTAGAAATGGGGACAAAGTGCTGGCTCACGTGGCCTCTGACTAGATTGGTTCCTGGATTAGAGTGGGTGCATCTGTGACACCCAGCAACGCTCTTCATTGAGAGGTTATGCGAAAAAAGCTCCCTCAGACAGGGGTCAAGCTGCAATGGGTGATATTGTTGCTGACCTGGAAGGACAGTAACCCTGAGATAGGAGAGGAGAGGGGAGAACAGGTCCCAGCACCTAGGAGATCTCAAGGGCACAGGGTCCTAGAATGTCAGAGTTAAAAAAGACCTCCAGGCCCTAGCTGGTTTGGCTCAATGGACAGAACACTCACTTGTGGACCAAAGGGTACTGGATTCGATTCTGGTCAAGGGCACATAACCTTGGTTGCAGGCTCCTCCCCGGTCTGAGCCCTGGTCATGCAGAAGGCAACCAATTGATGTGTTTCCTTACATTGATGTTTCTCTCTGCCTTTCCCTCTTTCTTTCACCCTCCCTAAAAATCAATGGAAAAATATCCTCTAGTGAGGATTAACAACAAAAATAAATAAATAACCCCGGAACCACCTAATTTATTTTTTCTTTTAAAAATGTATAATTAATAAGTGAATATAGTCTCACTGTAAATAGATTAAATGTGAAAATTGCCTTTATAAAATAACACCAGCTTTACTGAGATATCATATACCATAAAATTCACCCTTTTGAAATGTATAAGTCAGTGGTTTGATGAAGTCCCATTTACCTATATTTTCTTTGGTTGCTTGTGCTGTTGGTATGTCTAAGAAGCCATTGCCTAAACCAAGGTCACCAAGATTTACTCCTATGCTTTCTTTTAAGAGTGTTATAGTTTTAGTTCTTGTATTTAAAGCTATTGTCCATTTTGAGTTAATTTTTGTATATAGCATGAGGAAGTAGTTTAACTTTATTCTTTTGCATATGGATATCCAGTTTCCCCAATACTATTTGTATAATAGACTATTCTTTCCACATTGAATGGTCTTGGCACCCTTGTTTAAAATTAATTTACTATAAATTTACAGATTTATTTCTATGTTCTCAACTCTATTCAATTTATACACAGCTATCTTTATGTCTGTGTCATGTAGCATTTGATTATTGTAGCTATAGTAAGCTTTGCAATCAAAGAGTGTGAGTTCTCCTTCAACATTGCTTTGGATATTAGAGGTGGGCTGCATTTCCACTTGAGTCTTAAGATTTAGTTTGTTAATTTCTCCCAAAATTACACCTGAGATTCTGATAGGGATTGTTATGAATGTGTAGGTCAATTTGGGTAGCATTGCCATCTTAACAATATAAGATATAAGCAAAATACATTTATACTGTCTTTTATATTTACTTACATAGTTATTTCTATCATTACTCATTTTCGTTGTATAGATTTGAATTAATTTCTAGTGTCCTTTCATTTCAGCCTGAATGACTCCCTTTACTGTGTCTTGTAGGACAGATTTGCTAGCAATTAATTGTTTTTAGCTGTAACTGCCTTAATTTTCCTTCCTTTTTGAAAGAGTTTCATTAGATATAGAATTTCTGGTTTACAGTCTTCTTTAAAAAAATCACTTTGACTGCTTCATCCTACTGCCTTCTAGCCTACATGGTTTTGATGAAAAATCAGCTGTTATGTTATTGAGGTTCCCTTGGAGACCATGAATTGTTTTTCTCTTGCTGCTTTCATGAATTTTTGTTGTTGGCTTTTAACACATAGTGCACGGATCACGAGAATTCTCCCTTCCTATTACACAGTGTTTTACAAAGTATTATACATTAAAAAGATATTAGCTTGTAAGAACATATAACAAATAACTTCAAAATGCAATGGGTATTTAATTTTAAAGCGTGCCTTTAACATTTATGTAAAATGTGTTTTTTTTTTTATATTCACTCAATAGAAACTTATCTGGCTACTGGATAAAACTACTGGTCCACAATGTGTTAAGTTTGATTATGATGTGTCGAAGTGTGGATGTCATTTGAGTTTATCCTGCTTGGAGTTAATTGAGCTTCTTGGATATATAATTTTTTTTCATAAAACTGGAATATTTCATAAGCATTTCTACAAATATCCTTTTGCCCTTTTCTCCCTTCTCTTCTTCTTGACTCTCATCATCTGCATAAAGGTATGAGACTTCATTTTTCTTTATTCTATTTTTCAGACTTCATAATTTCAATTGACATATCTTCAAGTTCTGATTCTATCAGCTCAAATTTGTTGTTCTGTAGTGAATTTCTTATTTATCTTAGTATACTTTTCAATTCCAGAATATCTGTTTGGTTCTTTAATAATATTCTTTATTTGGTGAGATACTGGTCTCATACATTCCTTTAGAGCTTTAGACAGTTTCCTTCAGCATTTTGAAGATATTTATAACAGCCCATTTAAAGTCTTTAGTAGGTCCAGTGTCTCAGCTTCCTCAGGGCAGTTTGTATTGACAGCTTTTTTCCCCTGTGTATGAGCCATACTTTCTATTTTCCTGTTTCTTTGTATGTCTCAAAATTTTTATTGAAAAGTGGGCATTTAAATAAAATAATATGGCGGCTCTGGAAATTAGATGCCATCCTATCCCTTGTACTTGTTTTTCGTTGTTTTTAGCAACTTTGCTAAACTAATTCTGCTAAATCCATATTCTCTGTGGTTTCTGGCCATTGAAGTGGTTAGCTTAGTGGTCAGTAAGGAGACAGAGATTTCCTTTCCTTTACTACCTTGAACCACTAAGCCTTGGCTGGGCATGACCTCAGTGCTCCAGCAGAGATTTACAATTCTGCATTAGCCTTCATTCCTGCCAATGTAGAGCCTCCAGTTCATCTAGAGCTGAGAGATGGAGCCATTCTCAATTCTTTCCTGCCTGTGTGGCCTTCCAGAATACCAGAAATATATTGGAGCTTTTCAAAGACCCTAATGGGTCTTTGATTTCTCCTCCTAAGTTTTTGCTAGCCTCTGATTTTCCCATTAAGTTTTTGGTTAGCATCTTGTTTGCTCCACTTCTGTACTGGGCAGCTGTGATGTTAAGCAATTTCCACTGACGATTTTTGATAGATGCCCTATGGACAGGGTTTCTCCCTTAGTGAGTTCTGAATAAGGTCAAATAAAGACAAGTCCTATGAATGAGGCTTTTCCCCAAGCTGCTGGACAAGTCAAACAGCTACCATTTACTGGGGATGGGACTTTTAGGGTGCTCCCAGTCCTTCCTTCTCCTCCCGTGGTTGCAAGGCTTATGGTCATCAAAGACTATGGCAGATACGGGAGGAGTGGGCAGGGATAAGGCAGGTTAAAAAGCAACAAAGCATGCTGCTCTTACTGAGATCCAGCTCTTTTTTCTTAAATACAATAGATGCTTTTCAAATTATTGCAATTCTTTATTAATTTTCAGAGTTTTGGTAAAGCTTTGACATTTATAATCTTGTTGCTTTTATGGAGCAACATTTTTAGAGGTCCTGTCATTCCAAAAACACTTCCCTTCCTGACTTGCTTTTTGTGTTCCTCTTATATACAAGCCTGCCTTACTCTTTTTAATGGCTGTGAATAAAAAAAGGAAAAAAAAAAGTAGCTTTCCTAAATAGACATTTAAGATTTTTCTCTATTATTATTATTATTATTATTTTTCTTGCCTGTTCAAACTAAATGACCATTCAAAGTCTAAAGAGATAAGTTTTTAGGTACAAACTGTTGTCTATTTCTATTAGGTAAAGTTACATAAATGGGACTGCTATGTCTAATTGTATGTGCATTTTCAGTTTACATTAATAATTCTAAATTGCTTTCTCCTAGGATTTTAACCTACATATGTGTGTATGTATATTTATACATGTATAAATATAATATGATATATATTTACCTATTCATCTAATTTTTTATTTGATTATTCGATGGAAGCAGAATTTCATTATGCTACTTTGAAGTTTCTTATAACCATTGAGGCTGAATATCTTTCAATTTATTCATATCAGTCATCTGAAGGCCCTGTGTGAATCATCTCTGCTCATTTATTTAAAAAAGCTGATTTAGGGGAGTTCCTCCTAAGTTCTGGAACTCAGCCATTTGTATATAAGTGTGTGTGTGTGTCTATATTTTCCTCTATAGCTCTTGTTTTTATGGTTCTGCTTAGGAAGGCATTTCTTACTCCAAGATGATGTAGTGGGAAAAAATTTAAGTATTTATTATAAACCTAGGTTTTTCTTTTTTCCCTTTATAAATATTTTTTCATTGCTCCGTGGAACTCTACTCATTAAGCAGCTTTTTATTGCTTTGGGGTGGTGGAAGATATAGCTAAAACAAAAGGAATGTTTGCTTAGCTCTGAGTTCCAAATTGCTTTTAAAAGTCCATAGAAAAAAAGATAAATCTAAGAAGCCAAAGCATTTTGATTTGCAAGAAAATAAAATGAAAAAAACATTTAGCTTTTTCTAAAATTACACAACTGAATTTATCTGTCCCTTCAAAATTTGAACCATCTAGCTATAAAATTATCTGGTGCTGGTGACATTTTAAAGACATCACAATGATGGCTTTTTGGATTTTTTTTCTAAGTTCATTCCACTATTAAGGTTTTCTACTTCTGCTTGGGTTGATTTTGATCTTTCATATCTTCTCCCTAAAAATCATATATGAGGCAGGCAGAATTCATGTCAAACTCATGGCTGGCGGGCCACATGCCTCATTTACATGTGGCTCGCTGGCCGTGAGTTCAATTGACAGAGTTGGCCTAGACCCTGAATCGTCAGAGCTTGTGAGTATGTTACCTTACATGGCAAAAAAACAAACAAACAAACAAAAAACAACTTTGCAGGTGTGTTAAGGTTAAGAACCTTGAGATTGGAAGAATACCCCAGATTATTATGGTGGGCCAATGTATACACAGAAGTCCTTCAAGTGGAACAGGAAAGTAGAAGAATGAGTCAGAGATCTGACTAAAGATCATAAAGGAGGTGGCTAACCATGAGAAGCACTGGCTTTATGGGCTGTGAGGATGGAGAAAGGGCCCGGGGTCAATGTGGCATCCTCTAGAACAGTGTTTCCCAAACTTTTGACATATGTGTACCCCTTCTATAATTTTCGTAACGCTGAGTACCCCTCGTACTCATGAGAACGTAGAATTAGGCGCAGCTAAGCACGGTGCAGTGCATATCCCCACCAAACTCCAGTGCAATGCGTACCCCCCACCAAACTCTTCCCGTACCCCCGGGGGTACACGTACCACACTTTGGGAAACACTGCTCTAGAAGATGAGAATGGTAGCCAGCTAAGAAATGGGGACATTGGTTCTACAGTCTCAAGAAACTGAATTCTGCCAATAGTGCAAATGATTCTCTCCTAGAACCTCCTGACATGTTGGTTCAGCTTGGTGAGATCTATGCCAGACCTCCAACCCCACAGAGTTGTTAAATAAATGGGAAATTCTCCTTTTATTATTATACTCTATGTGTGATCTCCAGACTCTCATTATTGGCATTATTGTTCAAATTCTCAGTTAATCTAAAATGCTAGGTAGAATCACTTATATTTGATTATACTCCTGGGAAAAGCATTTTGTGTACTATTACAACTTTTTTTTTCCATATCTTCCAAAATGAATTCATAGTTGTGAGCAGGCCCTAGCTGGTTTGGCTCAGTGGACAGAGTATCAGCCTGTGGACTGAAGAGTCTGGGTTTGATTCCAGTCAAGGGCACATGCCTGGGTTGCAGGCTCAATCCCCAGTAGTGGGTGGGTGGGAGGCAGCTGATTGATGAGTCTCTCTCATCATTGATGTTTCTATCTCTCTCTTCCTCTCCCTTCCTCTCTGAAATCAATAAAAAATATTTTAAAAAGTAGTTGTGAGCAGTGACATATATCAAATCTTATAAAATCTTAGTTGCCTTGAATACTTCTGAAATGAGGTAGAAGTACCTATTATATCTATCTACCTGATATTTACAATATATAAGTAAAGCTCTATAAAACTTGGGAAAATTTTCCATTTAAAAGGATTTGTAACATTATCAAAGAAAAACATATTAAGAAGCTATCCCAGTTTTTATAAATCATGTGTTCCATAATGATATGGTAATAAGACCAGGAATTGATTCTAGATTTTATCTATATATATAGCTGTGTACTATTCATCTTTTCTCTAACCTTCCTGATATACATACTTCCCTAGTCTGCCTACTCAAGAATACATCAGAAAATTAAAATCAGTAATGTGATGTTTGTAAAATGTTAGCCCATGGACATACATGGACCTTTATACATATTATCTCATTTAATCTTAATGACATTGTGAGGTAGTTACATAAAAGAAAATGAAGGCTTGAAGAGTTTAATAGACTTGCCCAAGGACATAGACTTTTATATTTGTAGCTAGCAACACCGTAAGATTTGTCCAAACTTAAAGACTGTGCCAACACATATTATTTCATTTCTGTATCACAGACATTGACACCAAGCAGCTATTAATTCAAAACAGCAAAGAAACAAACAAATCATTTTTTGGGAATAGGTCCATCTACCCAATTTTTAGGACTTATAGGTGCGTTTTGGGATGGCTTTTTCTAAAAAAAGAAAGCTGATGGGGAGCCTCCTGTATTCAATTCCAGTGTTGTATCACAAAGGCCTGGCCTCACTGAATGCAGGGGTGTGGTCATTACCAGCCTCACCTGGTGGGGAAGTTAGTATACTGGAGGATGTAGTGGGGTTACAGTAAAGTCCTTGGCCTTTATGTCACATTTAAACCCTGCACAAAATGTATTTCCCCTTAATTACAGAAATTAGGTTACTAATTTTGTTGTGCCCTTGGGAACTAACATTTACACCAAAGAAAATGGAGTCCCTGACATATTACCAAGGGGCTGAGGGAACACTTCATGTGGAGAGGGTGGGAAAGGCCGGGCACCAGAAGCAGCCTTGCCCAAAGCCAGGAGAAGGCTTCTCAGAGTTCCCTGCCTTTCATACCTGGATGGGACATTCCACCCCAGGCCCTGCACACGTCCGAGCTGAGGAGCCGATATTCTCAGCTACCTGTAGCCCATCTGCACAGGAAACCTTTTAATGTCTTTAACTGACAGGGACAACGCGAGTCGTTTCTTTGGCTGCACTCAAACTAAGGCCTGTCCTTAGAGGCACACCCTTACGTACATTACTGTGTGCCCTGCCCGGATGCCCCTTCTGAACTGAGGCATGTGTTCCGGAAACTGGGTGAGCTGATGAGAATGGCTCTCAGGAGTCCCTTCCAGGAGGTCCCTGAGCTCTGGAGAGCTGCTTGCCCAAGGTCCTGTCCCTCTCTGGGGATCAGCTCTAGTTAGTCACTAGTTGGGCTGATAGAGGGTACAGGCTACCCCCTTGCCTCAAGGCAGACACGGCTGAAGGGCCATCCCAGGCTCAGGGGTTCAGCAGCAACAGCAAGGCAGGTCAGCTCACCCCTTATCTCAACCCCTTTCCCTCCCCAGGTGCTGAGCTTGAGGGCACACCCCCAAAAGCCTTCACTCACTTTCATTTATCAGGAATTCTGACCCAAGGCAATTCTTTAAAAGTTATTTCACATCGCAAGGCATCCTTAACTAACTATAGAACACTTCTCAAGCTGCATCTTTCATTCATAACCAAACAGCAGGGCATGAGCTTATGACGAGCCTATAGAAACTCTGTCCAGCCCTGAGAAGGGGGGACAAGACAAGCTCATTAAAGCTCCCAAAATAACAGTACGAGGGAAACGGTTAGTACATTCACTAACCTAAAACCCCAGGTGATCAAAGCAAACAGAAGTATAGACAACAGTGCCCCGGGAGCACTAAGGAGGCCGTATCTAATTCTGTCCCAGGCAATCAGAGGTGTAAGGGAAACCTTAGAACTTAGGGAATGACTCAAGGAGGGTCATTTCTGGCAGAGAACAAGTATTGCCAAGGCAGGTGGACTCCCGGGGACATCTAGCCTGACGAAATTCTTTGGAGCTTCCTATGTAACTGAGAAAGACACCGAGACCAGTGCACCAAAGGATAAAGCCCCGAAGCACAGTGTGTGGGAGGCTAGGAAATCTGAAGGTGGGTGGTGGGAGGCACAGCTCAGGAGAGCAGAAAGCCCAGGGCTGCAGTCACAGAAAGGGGATCGCCACAACTTCACGCAGGGACCCGGGAGGAAGTGAGGCAGCTGGCCCATCTGGTCACATTCTGTTGCCTCAGACTCGAGTGACAGAGAGCAAGAGGGCTGATGTTGGCTCATTTAAAAACATGCACGTTGGTGCCACCAGAGAGCCAACGGGAGCAGGCCGTACCTGAAGGCCCAGAAAGAGCTGCTCTGGCCGAACACAGCGGTCAAGCACTAATAGAGCCAGGGCTGGTCTGCAAACATGTGGCTGTAGGATATTGAAAGTTGCTATTAAGAAAATATAGAGGTGCTCAGCGGGCTCCTTCATCATTTGATTCTGAAAACTAAAAGGTATGTAATGAAAACACACAAGGGCTCTGGAGGCATCACTATGGGATGATGGGGTCACTTCTTACACCCCTGAAGCAGCTGTTCTCTTCTCTCTTTACAGGTAAGGTCAGTGATCCTGGCCTCACCCGGAGCCCCTGCTGGGCAAAGCTGCCCCCCCTGCCCCCTAGCCAGGGCTGTGTCAGGTAGGCTGTAGTAAGCATGACCTGAAGTTAAAAACAAGAATGAGGTATTTTAAAAGTAAGGGCAAACGCTGATCTTATTCTCAGTCCAAAAACAACTCATTTATTCAATGTCTTTTGGAGTGTTCTACAAAAATGCAACTTCCAGCTGATAGATGCTACCGAAAACTTGTTTTATATACTATGTGTTTCTCTGCCTTCTTCAGGTGATTATACAGGACACAGTGGAACTGTCTGCTGCTTCGGGGCTCTCATTTCTCAGCAACAACCAGTGACCAGTGTTGGGTCACGCACAAGCATAGCATTTTAGTTTTCAGTCCCTCCCCTCATGCTGCGAGTAGAAGGGATGCCTGTGGTCAGTGCTATGTCCGACTCTAGTTGACTTGACTCCCGTTTCTTTACCTCCCAGTCTGCTGCCTGTCACCTGCACTGGGCCATCTCTGTTATACTTTATTCCTGAAGGTCCAGGGACGAAGTCACGTTCATGCGACTCCCACTTTACTCCTCGGTTTAAAATCTATTGTGTGGGGGTTTTTTTCCTACAAGGAATCATAAGAAACTTAACAATGATTCTCCTTAGGGAAATAGGCTGCCTGAAAAAAAGACATTTGGGACAGTATGAATGATAGCTTTAGTTCCATGAAATGAAAAGCTTATCTGCTCTTAAAATATGAGATTCAAGGGGAATAGAATGGGTTTGGCACATTTGATTAAGTTCTCTAACTTCTAATATGACTAATCCTGTTAAGCATAGATTGTTAGAAAGTTTTTTGTTGCCACCACTGACTATTTTGGTTTACTTCTCCTTCCCTCTGCTCTCTGAGCCTCTGCAGGAAGTGTGTTGAAGAAAACACAGACTGACTTCTTCAAACCAGGGAGATATGGTCACAGTGCCTCATCATCATCATCACAGACTGAAAGCTGTTTGTTTGCCCTCATGTCACATAAAGGGGCGGGAACCTCCCTTGGTGGACTGGAGCCTCCCCTAGCAGACTGATAGACTCTCTGAGAGGGCATGGCAGGCAGGGGGAATTTTGAACGTGTCTCCAGAAAAATAAGCCTGTCTGGACCATTTAAAGCACCGGCTGATGCCCACCCAGTCCACCTGGTAAAGCTGTAGGGAAAGCAAGGGATCAATGAAAACAGAGGTTGGCACATGGTAGGCATTCAATAAATACTTGTGGAGTAAATGAATGACATGATTCGGTTATTTGAATAAAATGATATAACCTCTCTCTTCAAGACTCTATTAAAAAGGCAACATGGTTCAGGGGGCTCTGATCTGAGGCTAAAGGGAATGAGCAGTGACAGCATAGAGCAGAAGTCACAATGAGCAAGGCAGCCTCTGGCCTCTCTCCCCACTGCCAAATGAACTTCAGATAACAAAACACTTGTTAAAGGGTTGTCTAGAGGGCTCAGATTTTAATTTTAGGAAACAGATTTAAGCCTTATGAATTCTCATCTTATCAGATAATGACATTAGTATTTGCTTAAGTGCAGTAGTTGACAAGGCTAAAGACTAATTATTTGGAGATTATCTGCCTTTTCTATTTCCATTTTACTGCATCTGTTTATATCATATAACAGACACCATGAAGAGTCAACAGCAGCTCCTCATGGAATCCCCTGGCTGACCAAACCCTTAAAGGTCAGATGGTTCAATTACCAGAACACAGCCGAAACTACACCTGTGAAACCCAGACTATATATAGACGCGAGGTCACATTCCTCTAAGTGCAACAGTTTTGTTTTTTAATAGCTTAAGCCACATGCCACTCACTTCCTAATCACAATATATTTTTTTCTGTTAATTTATCATAAAGCACAGGTATTTTGAAGACATATCATTATTAGAACAATATGTTAATACTACTAGCATGACTAAATTATGTGTATATATTAAAATTAAAGAAAACATTATATGAATTTTAATTCTGAATTTGAATCTACTTTTCAGTTTGAATAGTCTAGGCTCCCACTTGGTACAGAATTCCTCTCTAGCATATTTTATCTAAAATATTACATAGTGAAAGATTAATGCAACAACTTTAAATATTTGTTTTTAAGTTCCACAGGGAGGGCTGAATATGAATTACTATATTTTGTATGTCTTAAATAAACCTTTTTCTAGATTAAGAACAAACGATTATGATTTTAAATGTTATTGTTTATTTTAAGTCATTGCTAGTTATGTCTGGAGATTTGTCATACTGAACTTTCTGTTAATATGATTCATAATACAAAGCCTGTACTTAAAACCTATTTCAAACTCAAGTTATGATTCTTTTAGGTAAAATATATCTAGTACTCTGGTTAATACATACAATAATATGCATACAAACAGCACATAAATAATCAAATCTGAGAACTAATTTGTTAGTTACTGTCAGAGAGCACCTATGCAACAAAAAGGACACCTTGGAGTGAGCTGCTCAATAAAACAGTGTTAAAATCACCACAAAGTATAGAGCGCCCATGTTTTGCAAGGAAAGAGGCCTGTGTAAACTTAGAAGACCCACAGCACAGCTAGATTTGGCATCACCATTATGACATGAGAAGGGACTTTTGTTCTAAACAACAGTGCCACTCAGTGGCTGGATAATGGTAGTGAACCAATAAACAGTATGAATTGGAGGGTGGGCAGAAAGAACAATGGAATTTTGGAACAGGCAATGATAATACGGAAGTCAAAAAGGCATACTATGTTGCCATGGTAACTGTACCTTGGAGGTCAGTTAGGGTCTGGACGGGAACAGAAACCTGAGCATTGCTTCCTGTAACTACATCACCTAGATTTCATAAGAAAAAATAATTAGATTTCATAAAAATGAAAAATAATCAACTTTTTTTCATACTTAATGTTGTACATTTATCAATCAAACTACTAAAAGTAAAATAAAACAGAAAATACAGTACATTCTTATGAAAATAAATATAAAATATTTTTAAAAGGAACTTTTTTTTTTTTTTTTTAAAGTACTACCTAAAACACATTTGGGCATGCTTTTCTTAAAAAAAACAAACAAATTTCCTCTAGTCTAAAGTACAAAACAAATTTCTACCAGTTGAAAGTATAGGAAACTCTAGCAATCAAAAGATTTTGACGAACATACTTCATTATGCTATAATGTGTGATTTTATATTTTCTTTCAAAAGTTTTTAACCAAAAAATTATGATACATACATTTATTAAGTAACATTTCTTTTGAAATTAATTCTCCTCTCTAACAGACAAAATTTATTTTTAGCTAAACTTGAAATCAGTTTCTTCAATCATCAGATCAAGACTTAAACAAGTTCTAGCCGAAACCGGTTTGGCTCAGTGGTAGAGTGTCGGTCTGCGGACTGAAAGGTCCCAGGTTCGATTCCGGCCAGAGGCATGTACATTGGTTGCGAGCACATCCCCAATAGGGGGTGTGCAAGAGACAGCTGGTGGATGTTTCTCTCTCATCGATGTTTCTAGCTCTCTATCTCTCTCCCTTCCTCTCTGTAAGAAAATCAATAAAATATATTTAAAAAAAAAAGACTTAAACAAGTTCTAATTTCATATAAGTATTGAAAAGATTTCAAAAGTTCCTACATGTACTTAGAAATGTCAACATGTAAAAATAAATCTGTGAATGGCACACCCCTTAAACTTGAAATTATAGGCACAATTTCATTTACAAATTAGACCTGTAGTAAATGCTTAAAATAAAGAAGTGTTCAAATTTGAAAAACAGACAAAGGAAATGGGAAAAAGGAGTGCATTATAAGAACACAGAAAGGAAAGGAAAAGGAACATCATGGGAAATTCTATGAAGAGCTGAGGTACACAATTTAGAAGGAAGATTTTTTTGCCTCTTTGATTTCCTTCCTGGGTGACAAAGTTCAACATTAAGCAATCACTGTCGACAGTATTTGAAGGCCTATGTTATTTTGAGCTTAACAAGGTCAAAGCACAAGACTTCTTAAAAGGCACCATATTTTGTGTGTGTGATAATGTATGATTAATAGACTTGCTTCCCCTATAGTTTTTATACAATAGTAAAAAAATCTATTTTTGAATTAAATAACATACTCTCAGTGCCTTGACCACTTGCTACAATTATGATTTATATAGCATGGCCAGCTCAGACGGAGATTACTGGGCTGTAATTATATCATCACTATCAATTAACAATACATACATTTATATTCTCCTACTAGAGGCCTGATGCACAAGATCTGTGCACTTGGGGGAGGAGGGTCCCTCAGCCTGGCCTGAGCCCTCTCGCAGTCCAGGAGCTCAGGGGATGTCCAGGAGCCCGGGGGAGCAATCCTGAGCCATCAATCAGACAGGCAGAGGCAGGAGAGGCTCCCACCACCGCTGCTGCACTCACCAGCCATGAGCCTGGCTGAGTGGCGCTCCCCCTGTGGGAGTGCACTGACTACCAGGGAGCAGCTGCTGCCTTGAACGTCTGCCCCTCGGTGGTCAGTGTGCGTCATAGTGACCAGTTGTTCCGACGTTCAGTCAATTTGCATATTAGCCTTTTATTATGTAGGGTAACTATAATACAATTTATAGGTAAGTACAATACATACTTCAAACAAGTGATAAACAGCTTTAGGCAGAACTTTCAGGTCCTGAATTTTCATAGCAGAGTTAACTTTCTATTCATGGATAAATGACATGCTTCTTTTCTATATTTTTTAAGGAGATTTTTTAATTTTATGCTTGCTATCCAGTTTATTCTGCTGCTTCTGGATCACCTATCTATAATAATAAAAGGGTAATACACTAATTAGACTGGATGTCCTTCAGGACAACCTTCCAGTTGAAGCCAGGACTGCAGCAGAAGCCCAGGTCCCAGGTGCCAGAGGGAAGCCAGTGCCAGCAGCTAGGGGAAGCAAGGCCTACTTTTGCATGAATTTCGTGCACTGGGCCTCTAGTTAGTGTATATTTAGAGACTAAAAACTAATTTTAATATTATATATCACCAGGAAAATTATGAAGGAACATCTGTGCTCCCTTTTCCTTATTTTAAGACCCCACCCCCAAACACATACACAAATGACAGGATGTATTTCAAGCAACGTTTATGTGAATTTTCTATCTTCCATACAACTGCTCCCCTGTACAAGCACAAATGACTGACAGTTAACTAACCTAGGAAAACCATAAGCATTTTCATCTTTATAAATAACTATTTTTCAAAACAACTTTCAAATTTTCCAGCAGAGGACACTAAAAAGACTAATACATTATCTTTCCTCAGAGGCAGTGTAGATGGCTCCATTCTGAGAGAGTCAGAAGTCATATTTCAATGCAAGCCTCCTGACAGGCTACGTACTGTGCTCACTCTACCGTCCAAACATGTGACCCACCTGTGGATCGCTCGGTGCCACCGCTCAGCAGGACACCTGCGGGAAATGCCAGCTTAAAGAACCAGTGTTGGAGAAGTGTTTCCACCATCGTGTTAACAAGTCATCTTTCACCAAAGGAACCATAGATTTTTGGACCTGGAAGACTCCCAAAGATTAGTCCAAACCTCTGACTTCAGGGTTGGAAACAAAGGATCAGAGAGCTCCAGGGTTCTGCTTACAGTTCACTGGTGAGTGAATGAAAAGCATCCTCACACTAGGTTCTACTTGTATAAATTGTTCTCTTTGCCCTTTCCTGTTTTATTCAAGTCTTTATGCAGGAATAATTATCTCTAATGTGAAGATAGACTAGCTTTCTGTAGTTTGACATGAGTAGAACAAACCAGAAATAAAAAGACGGAAGAGTTGCCAAACAAGGCCACCGTCTTCCTTCCAGCACGGGGCCAGTTACGAAGTGCCTCAGTGATGATGCGCATGTTCCAAACACTTTGCTTAAGTGCTCTGTTGTCTTCTTCTAACTGGGGACTTAGTTTTCATCAATTGTTCCATCCTCATGCACTTCCTTTCTCACTTACTGTAATATTAATACTTGACATTTCCTAAGAGACACAACTTTATATTTCTATAGTCATTTGGCTTGGTTCCTCAGAAAATTTAAGCTACAGCATTAAGAGATTCTCTGACTCATTTGCCTGCCATCAGTTAGAATTACTACTGACTACAGCTTGTTATCAAAGCAATATTGAAATCATATTTGTTTAGAACAATAAAAGAGTACAATTAAGAAATATATAAAATAACATTCATTTCCATTCTGTAAGTGGGCATGTCTCCTGGCATTAAAATAGGTTTATAACATGTTAATGATTTGAAGTCTCCTTTTCGTTAAATCATGTATGATAGCTCTATATTAAAAAGAGAAGAATGTCATTTTAAATGATATAGTCTTATATAGGTAAACAATACTCTAATAGAAATTTAAATATGAATATGTAAAGTTTAATATTTCATATAGGCAATAATAGATAACATGATATAATGGAAACATATACATACTCATTATTGAATAATACTCATTATTTTATAACATTGGGGAATAAAGCCTATTTAACTTAAGTTTATCATTTTAAATGCCAGTAGCTTAAAATTTTTCATAATTTTGAGTGCAGACTTCTCAAACAGAGTATATGGAACATGGCTTAAGGTCTTCACACTGACTCAGTATTACTATTGTTACTGTCAACACCAGTTATGGAATATGGCTATTCATTCCACAGGGATCTCTTTAAGACGTGAATGAGGCATGTGTCAGTATATTTGCCTTGAAACAAAATGGCCACAGATCTTTTTTTTAATGCATTTTAGGAATGGCTTAAAAAATACATTTTCTGCCATCATGTTATTTCTTGTTCCTACAGTACAGATAGCAGAGTCCCCCCACTAAAAAATAAATGCGGTTCTTTTTAATGGGCTTTGAATAGGGACACTAAATACATATGTCTCTGAACATAAGTAGAAAGTAAAAGTGTAAAGTATAAAGTAAAGGAATAAAATGCGTGTGGGAGGTGAAGGCCTGGAGAGGCCCAGAAACAGAAATGAGCTCATCTGGGTCCCAGCAGCGAGAGTGCCCCCAACAGCAGCTCTCACAGCGGGGCCCTCAGGCATCGAGTGAGCGTTGGATGGGGTCACCTTGCAGGCTTCATCCGCTCTGACATTCTACTGTTCAGTGTTTGGTGCATGGACTCAGATACTTACTTTGGAGCTTGATATTCTGTTTAGCTTCCCTCCCCCCCCTCCCCCCCCCTTTACGGTTCTAGTTTGTTAACTCAGAGGTGAAACAGCTAGAGTGAAGGCTTAAGGGCATGCTTCCTCCAACCCAACTGCCCAGGGGAGTGCTGTGACTAGCAAAGCCCATGGTGTCTGCAACTTCCCATTTCAGATTATCTTCTAGTCAGAAGCATTACCATCCAAGTGAGCGACACCACAGCCAACTGACCTCGAGTTCTGTGTTGTGACAGTTCGTGTCATACTCTAGGAGGCTCCACAGGACGCAAACGCAAGTATACCAGCATATAAACGTCAAATAATACCTTAGCAAATTACCTCATCAGGTGTTTGTAATTAAGAACAGCCTAGTATCTGATAATGTAATTTAAAAGGACCTAATGCAATGAATTTATTAAAAATTAACAGAAGTTGGTTTCTTACAAGCAGGCTATGCTGCGAGTGTTTTCTTTAGATTGATTAGTACTTTTCCTTACCTTTGTTCAATTGCACTGGCATGCTTTCCGATTTCATCAGCCTCTGCTGCTGCTGCTGCTGCTGCTGCTGCTGCTGCAAATGATGCCGGGGGATCTCTGCCAGGGTCCTGGGGGAACCCACAGCAGTGGAGGAACTGCCACCACTGCCTCCAGAACCAGGGCCACTGGTACTGCCTGGGGCTGTTGCAGGAGAAATCAACTTCCTTCCAAAATTAATCAGGCTATTGGAAACCTTATTTATATTTAGGGGAGCACCTCTGGCATTGGTCCTGGAAAAAAAAAAAAAAAAAAGGTAGAGAGATTATTTAAATTAGAGGACAACTATAATATATTTCATGCTATTTCACATACTCCATTGGTATAAAAACATACCTTACCTACTTCAAAAATGGCCATTTAATTTACTAGACCAGCAACATCAAGTGAGAGGTAAAAACTTAAAAACTTCTAGTCTAGTAGGGAAGAAACATATTAATCAAATAATTACATAAATAACTATATGATTAAACCTATGACGAGGGCTATAAAAAAGAGACACAGGCTGGACAAGTCTTGGGCTAGCCACAGAAGGGGCACAATGAAATAAGGCTGGTAGTGGGTGTCCCACTAGCCCTCACATGTGGGTGGTAGGCCACATTTAACCTAATTTTGAAAAATAAATGCGTCGAAGGGTCAAGAAGTAAGTTCACAGAAATTACGTAAGTTTATAGAAATTACAACAGGTGCCCAGTTCATGAGAATTGCAATTCACCCTCAACACACCCACCCCGCTATCCTGCTACTCACTCAGCGTTCCATGATTCCCTTCTCACTTCTCTGCTTTTCTTGATAGCACTCTGCATCATCTGACATACTATATATTTTACTTATTTGGTTATTATTTGTCCCCTTCCTCCCATTCCCACTAGAAAAAAGTTTCATGAACACAAGGTTTTCATCTCTGCTATATTGCCATTGTCCAGCACAAATATTTTTTGTAAATATTTGTTAAATGGCAGCTGAGTCTACCTATAGTTTAAGTCTTCTCCCCTGCTGCGGTGGAAGAAGAGTCCTGCTCCTAGCCATGGCCAGCCTCTGCATCCAGGCTCTGGACCCCATCTCCTCTGACCTACTCCTGCACCTCCCTCCCCTGCATCATTTCGCCTTCTTTACTGTATGATTCCATTAGCATACACTGTGTGTGTGTGTGTGTGTGTGTGTGTGTGTGTACACTAACCTCCTTTGAACCCTCTCTCCTTTCTAGTTACAATCCCTTTCTCCCCACACCCACACATAAGTTTTTTTTTGTTTTGTTTTGTTTTGTTTTTTTCTCCCCTTAAGAGAGTATCTTAATGTGCTACTGCTGCTTCTTCAGTCCCTGACTCACTAAATGTCTGATTGTGGCCTTGCCATTGCTTTGAATCCATGCCTCAAGGTCACCAATAACTCCTGCACTGCCAAGCCAAAGTTCCATTCTTATCTTACTCTACTCTCAGCAGCACTTCATCCCATAAGCACTCCCTACACTTCCTCTCCAGGCTTCCAAGGTTGCTAGCACCTGTGCTTTAACTGTCTGGCAGACAGAGGACACCAAGGAAACATTGTTGAATAAATGATTACTTCCCAAATGACTCATGGTCTTGAAGTATTTCAGAGCTAGTGTCTTCTTGAAGTTATGACTATCAATTATTATAGTTGTAGGAGATAGTCCCACTCATGTCAACACCAAAGTTTGTTCTTTTATTGCAAAAACTGGAGGCCCAGTACATAAAATTCATGCATGGGGTGTGTGACCCTCAGACCAGCCTGAACCCTTTCCAATATGGGAGTCCTTGAGGGATGTCAGACTGCCCATTTAGGTGGGATCGGGCTTAAATGGGCAGTCTGACATCCCTCTCACAATCCAGGACTGCTGGCTCCTAACCGCTCACCTGCCTGCCTTCCTGATTGCCCCTAACTGCTTCTGCCTGCCAGTCTAATCACCCCCTAACCACTCCCATGCCAGCCTGATTGATGCCTAACTGCCCTGCTGCCAGCCTGTTTGCCCCTAACTTCCCTCCCCTGCAGACCTGGTCCCTTCCAACTGCTCTCCCCTGCAGGCCTTGGTCCCTCCCAACTTCCCTCCTCTACCGGCCTGGTCACCTCTAACTACCCTCCACCTGTAGGCTTGATCACCCCCAACTACCCTCCCTTGAAGGCCTGGTCCCTCCCAACTGCTCTCCCCTGCTGGCCATCTTGTGGTGGCCATCTTGTGTTCACATGGGGGCAGCCATCTTTGACCACATGGGGGCAGCCATCTTGTGTGTTGGCTGATGGTCAATTTGCATATTACTCTTTTATTAGATAAGATAATTTATAGTAGCTTATTTTCTCCCATTTTGCTCTTTCTTCACTAAAGTGGGAAACTGAAAATCAAGTTTGAGGGATTCGATAACTTGATTTTAGTTAATGACTTTTACTATAATTTCCTTCTTTCAGATCTACCTGGCAGCACTTACCTAGTAACTCTCCCACTCCTGGGCATTACTACATGTAGCTCTAGCCAGACTGATCTATAGTTCTAGCACAACAAGGAAAGGACATGATGCTTTGTCCTCCCATAAACTCTTCCCCAGTGGTACTAGCTAATATTATGGGCTAGGTGTTGGAGACTTAAACATTCCTTTGGAGATAGGAAAAATCAAATTTAAAACCTGGATTTCAGCTTGATAAAAAATATTTATTCATTTATAACTTCATGAAATGGGGAAAATCATTTTCCAAAGGGTTCTTTTTGGATCACGTTTAATCTTTAAAGAACTGAGCTATTATATTTAAAGTCCTTCCAAAAATTATTGAAAATAATGTTTCCTAACAGAGATAAGGATATATGGTGATTATGCACCATCTACTTCGTTCTCAGCTATTTCTTTATGAAGAAGAGCATTTTCAATGTACAGATAGAGAAGGCCCTGAATACAATGTTTATTGAGAAAATGAAAATAACTCACACATTCTGGATTAAGAAGGCATACCTCTGGCACTGTATTCCACTTAACAGCCTACATGCACTGCCATTGCTTGTGAGGTGGTGGAAAAAAGAGCTATCATGATATTGAAGCTCTGTTGCAGTTTAGTTATGCTTCTTTGCAAGTCAAGATTCATAATTCATAGATATGAAGAAGTTATAATGTTATCCTTCCTTATAAACAAAAATGTACCAGTCAAATTCCCACATTGCCAGTTGTAAAATTTATACGCTGATAAAAGTACTAAGCAACTGCTGGAGCATTATCAAGAGAATATGGTTAATGCAACTTCATTACTACTAATAACCACGAAAAACATATAGATCAAGCTCATGCAGAAGAATTTTTCATCTGCATAGTTCTTAAAAGGGAATGAACACTGTTTCCCTTCTTTAAACATTTTTTGTTTTTAACCAATTAATTTCCCCCTCATCCACTACCTTAGAAGAATATTTTCTTTTCAAAACAACTACTGATGGAAACTGCTTATTTTCAGGTATGAACAATCCATCTCTTCTAGGAAAAGCATGCTGTCTCTCCACAGGTTCTTTTTTAGATATGACAATTTTTATGCCAAAGTTAGCTAATATAGATCTTAAATGTTAGTAGCTGTATTCTTCACAAAAAATGTTAAACAATTTGCAACATTATTGCCTGTGATGTATACTATTAAGTCATGTGTGCTAAATTAATGATGATTAACACAGTTATTAGAGATCTGAATGACAGTGAGGATAGGGTTGGATTAAAGATGGAGTGTAACGTGTAAAGGTGTTGAATAGGAAGATCTTTATAATTAAGATATCAGATATTAAGTCTTATGAGTAACAAATTCTGTGTAATCAGTCTTCCATTACTATTTTCTACTACATACTATTATTAAATAAACTAAAAGCCAAGTGCATGAAATTCATGTACTCAGGGGGGAGGGGGTCCCTCAGCCAGTCTGAAGCCCTTGGGGGATGTCCATCAGTCGGACATTCTTTGTGCTGCTGTGGAGGCGGGAGAGACTCCTGCCACCACCACTGCGCTCACCAGCCATGAGCCTGGCTCAGGGCTTCTGGCTGAGCAGCGCTCCCCTTGTGGGAGTGCACTGACCACCTGGGGGCAGCTCCTGCATTGAGCATCTGCCCCCCTGATGGTCACACATGTCATAGCAACTGGTGGTTATGCCATTCGGTCGATTTGCATATTAGTCTTTTATTATATAGGACTAGATGCACAAAATTCATGCAAAAGTAAGCCTTCCTTCCCCTGGCTGCAGGCACCAGCTTCCCTTTGGCACCTGGGACCTGGACTTCCCTCTTGCTGCCTGCAGGCACCCAGAATCGAGCTTCCCTCACAGCCCTGGCTTTGTCTGGAAGGTCGTCCAGTCTAATTAGCATATTGTGCTTTTATTAATTATAGATAGTACCATCTAGGAGAGATTATTTTGAAATTGTGCCAACCACTTACTTTTGGCATAACTCCATTTAGCAATTTAAATCAGTAGCAAAAGGGTATTTTTTTTTCTTGGAAAATCTATGAATTCTCCAAAACACCTGTATCAGAGCCCAATCTGGCTTCACTATTGGGTTCAGAGGCTCCTTTGGTTCAGTTTTAGAAATTCTAAAGAAAACTGAAACCCTTGCAGCCTCTCAATGCCCTTTAACGACTCAGTCTCCTAGTCTAGCTTTATAAAAAATAAGATAAGAGAAGGCGGGAAGGGGAGGGGGAAGGAGGCAGGGATGAAGCGGAAGGAAGTAGGAGGTAGAAGGAAGGACGTAGTAGTGGGGGCGAGGGATGGGAAGGGACGGAAGGAGGGAGGGATGGCGGGAGGAGAGGAGGAGAAGGAAGGAGAAAGGGTCGGATGGAGTGCTGATGTCGCGAGGGATGGAGGGAGTGAGGGAGGTGGGATGGAGGAGGATGGAGGATGGAGTGAGGAGGACGGGGAAGGGAGGAATTACGCGAACTCGTGAGGGGGCTGTAAGGAGAAGGGTGGACGGGACGTAGTCAGTTTCAGTCGCATGGTTTTCGGGGATCCATCCGGCCAGTAACGTACGGCGGCAGGGATACACTTAAACGAAATCCCCTCCAACACCTCACCTCCCTCCGACCCCCTCCACCTCCCCTCCCCTCCCCTCCCCTCCCCTCCCCTCCTTCCTTCCTTCCTTCCTTCCTTCCTTCCTTCCTTCCTTCCTTTCTTTTTTTACTAGTCCTCATATGAGGATATTTCCCTCCACCCATCACTGCCACTGGTTTTTAGAGAGGGTGGAAGGGAGGAGAAGAGACACGCAGAGAGAAACATCTATGAGAGAGAGACAACAATTGGTTGCCTCATATACACACCCTCCAGATCGAGCCTGAGGTATGTGCCCTTGACTGGAAGTGAACTCAGACCCTTTAGTCTGTGGGCCAATGCTCTAGCCACTTAGCAAACCAGCTAGGGCTCCAACACCTTAATAGTCAGAGTCTTCAACTTCCAAACATTCCTAAAGCTCAAAAAAACAAACAAACACATTATCACCTCTGTAAAAATTCTCCACAACCTTTCCTCTCTTGATATTCAAATCTTTATAACACCATAATTTATTTCCTTTCTATCTATAGATTTATTTTTTAGGATATTAAATATCTAATATTTCTTTATTTCACTCTTTTTACAAAAAAATTTGTTAGATACTTGTTATATTTTTGTCAATTCTCAATTTATTGTTAATAATTTCTCTATATATTCTAATTTATATTTTTATCCTTCTTTTTTTCTTTTGATCCCAAAGGTTGAATGCTAGAATTGATCTAGAACCGCAGATCCAGGAAACTCAGAAAACACCAGGCAGGATAAACATAAAAATTACTATACTTAGTCATATCTTTTTTTTTTTTTTTTTTTAATCCTCAACCAAGGATATTTTTTTATTGATTTTTAGAAAGAGTGAAAGGAGAGGAGGAGGGAGGGAGGGAGGGAGGGAAGGAGGAGAAGAGAGGAGAGAGAGAGAGAGAGAGAGAGGAGAGAAGAGGAGAGGGAGAGGAGAGAGGGAGGGAGGGAGGGAGAGGGAGAGGAAGAGAGAGAGAGAGAGAGAGAGAGGAGAGAGGAGAGAGAGAGAGAGAGAGAGAGAGAGGAGAGGAAGAGAGGAGAGAAGAGAGAGAGAGGGAGGGAGAGGAGAGAGAAGAGAGAGGAGGAGAGAGAGAGGAGAGAGAGAGAGAGAGAGAGAGAGAGAGAGAGAGAGAGAGAGAGAGAGAGAGGGAGAGAGAGATGGGTGCAGAGAAACACACTAATTGGTTGTCTCTTGCACTCACCCCCATCAGGGCCGGGAACCTGCAACCGAGGTATGTGCCCTTGACTGGAATTGAACCTGGGACCCTTCAGTACACAGCTGATACTCTACCCACTGAGCCAAAATGACTAGAGCATACAGTTTTTACAGAAAGTCACAGATAAAGAAAAAAAGTCCTGAAAGAAGTTAGAGGGGAAAAAACAAACGCCTTGCCAATAGATGAGTAAAAGATAACAATCACAACCAACTTTTCAGCAAACCATGCCAGTGGGAAGAGAATGGAGTGAATTAAGTGTTGGGGGGGGGGGCGGGGAAACAAACCCACCAGCTGAGTTCTATACCCTATGACATTATCCTTCAAAAGCAAATATAATACCAACATATAGTAAATACATATTATTCTTTAATAGTAAATATAAATGTGACCAAAGTGCCTACATTGCAGGAGATATTTGTACAAATATCATAGATAGATCTTGGTGAGGTTAATTTCTGTCAGGACTGAATTTTGTGTTTATAAAATGAAGGGAAATAGAGGAGAGATATGAAAATTATGCTGGAAAAAGAGTGGCTACAAAAGCTGGGAGCAAGTATAACCTGCTGTGCCCAATGTCTTCTTACCATCACATCCTTTATACTGATGGGAAGACAGGACCAAATCGGCAGCCTCTAGGCCTCGCTGACCCTTCTTCAGATGTAGGGGCCTGTTTGCCCTGCCTTTCTATTTCCACTCTCAGTTTCTATTCTGTTCCTCTTGCCCCTCCTCCCTCTTCTGTGATTTTTCTTCTGAGACTTTTCTATTTTTCCCTATTTCCTTTGTATCATAAGTCTCCTTTTCTTTTTATAATTTTCTCACTTCAATCTACCTATACTTTATTTCATCATAAAAACAGTTAACTCACTTAAAAATGAGTTTCCCAAGTAGAAAGGTAGTGTACAAAGGTAGTTGGAAAAGTAAATATATACATATAATAGAAATATGTGACATTGGCTTTTGGATAAAATTTCTCTTTGCATTCCTGTATTTTTCTAGTCTATCGTTATTGGACTACCCTGAATTGATGCTGGTTCATATTTATTTCTTTTATGCTTATAGACATCAGTCTTTCACTTAGAAATTTAAAACAGTTGTCAGAGTTGCAACATAATATTTTTCAAGATGATTCTAACATCTGAGCTAACATTCATGATGTATTTCTATTAACAAATTCCCTAAGTTGAAGGCTTCAAATAATATAAAATGAATTTTCCAACTGCCTTTAGTTCTTCAACTTTAAAGTTGAGTGTATCAAATTTGCTTCAATGAAAAACATTTATATCTAATCCTAATCTGTTTGCCATATTGTGAAGTTTCTGTCACCTCAGACAATAAACTCACACCATATCTCAAGGACTTCTAGATTTTATAGGTTTTTATTAAAACAAAATAATGACAATCATTTTGCTGTTACTTATTCCTTAGGAGTTTGACTTTCAAGTGAAATAGACTAGGATTATTTTCCATGTGGCAAGTAAATTTTTGTCAATGTGATGTGAAGCAAAAGCAGCCATGCTTGTTAGGGATAAAAAGATTGGCCCTGACGAGTGGGTGGATATAAGCTAGTCTGTGGGGTTTACCTAATTGGGTCTGAACACAATTTATTACACTAGTTACTAATATAACAAATGATAATGATGCATTAATCATGGTATATAAAATCATTGAATAAACTCTCCAAGATATATCTATAGAAATAAATATTGAGGTTTCTAGTTCTACACTGGTAGTTTTCAACTAATTTATTTCTGACCCAATGTATCTAAGCTTTTACTCTCTCCGATCAGTAACTGTGGTTCATCATAGCAGAGTGTTTAGGGGGTTAGGGATTCTCTAACCTAGGGGAGCACATCAGAATGGAAGAGGATATCATTCAGAGATGTCCACCTGTTGGGTAGTTTTGCTCTCTTCATCTCTCTTTGTTCACTTTGAGAATCATTATACAGGGTAACCCCCAAAATGTATACTATATACTCTTTTTCTGATAGCTCCATCGATTTTTCTTTTCAGATTTAACCCACTGGAATTAATAATTATTCAAACTGTATATACATTTTTGGGAATACCATGTATATCTTAACAGTTAGTTGGAGAGGACAACTAACCTGTTCCAGAATGTTCATAGCAGCCTTTTTTATAGTATCCCAAATCTGGAAATAACCCAATATCTAACAGCAAGAGACTAGATAAACAACTTGTGGTATATTCATATAATGAACTGCAACTCTACAATCTAAAGAAAGGAACTAGTAATATAAACAACAATATGGATGAACTATAAAAACATTATGCTGAGAAAAAAAGAAAAGAAAAAAAAAAGGTAAGACATGAAAGGGTGCATGCATATTGTATGGCTTCATTTATGTGAAGCTCAAGAAAAGGCAAAACTAATACATGGTAATAGAAATCAGAAAGTGGTTGCCTCAGATGGCGGGATGGAATCTACTGTAAAAGAACACAAAAGAACTCTTGGCTGAAAGAAACACTCACCCCTGATATATTGTTTGGTTGTGGTTCCATGGGTATACACAACTGTCAAAATCAATCAGACTGAACACTTAGGATCTATGTATTGTATACAAATTATATATTTATAAGAAAGGGAAAGATCTCTTTACTCTGGACTGGATAGGAGATAGTGTTACCAACTCTCTTTAATAAAACAGAGAGAGCACTTCAGCCATAGATATGTTTATAGTACAAACTCTTAGTTATTTGATAAAAATATTACAAAATTACATTTATATAAAAAAGCAGTGTTCTTTGAAATTCTGGTTAGCTAATTAACTACTAATAATTAATATTAATACTGGTAACTACTAATACTGATAACCATAAACTTCCTGGCTTGATGGCTTTGGGAATATTATTAGCATATTACTTCTTTACCGTATTTTAGCAATACAATATTCCTGAAAAAAAAAAAGGCAGTCATTATGTAAGTAAATATAATAGAACTTAATTTAAAAAATCTTGTTGACCATATAAAATGGTCAGACCATATAAAATGGAAATTGTCCAAGAAAATTTTAGAATGCCTTTTAGATTTTCAAAACTATATTTATACAGTCATTCAACTAAGTATTTACTGAATACTATAAACAATGCCAGGTATTGTGCTACGCCTAGACTCTGACATTAATATAAGTTATTCTACATGTGAAGCTAAAATGTGTTGATTCATTTCATGATGAGTGGCTTTGTTGTGTGTGCTAGGAACTGAGGAAATATCAATGAAGCAGTGTGGTTCCTGCTCTCACAGAGCTCATATTTTAGAATGAGATAGTAATTGTTGGAAGAGTCCTTGTGTTTCTGGGATCCTGCACTTTCTCCAGACATTCTCCTTAGGCCAGGCCCTGAGAAGAGAACTCCAAAGCTGAGCAGATGGAGAAGTACTAGTAGCCACAGGAGTTCAGGGCTGGATGCCACCAGTCCTGAGTCACGTGGAGCCCGGCTGAGGAAAGTGAGGTACATCTCCAGAGCCCAGGGAACACTCCTTGTTAGAATCTTCCTTCCCTGGAGCCTCGCTTCCTCTCAGATCCCATGCAGAGGCCAACAAGGAAAACACCGGCTGTCGTGGAGCCGGTTAAAAGGCACAGCCAGAGAAAGTGGCACATACTTGTGAGGCACTACCAATAGCTCAGGTGCCATTCCTTCATCACCCCTGCCGAGCAGAAAGAATTACGTATTTTGACAAATTGTGTTTTGTCATTTTCAAAACAGAAAATCCATGAATGTTCTGGAATAAAGAAGGTATGGGATTCTAATCTTAATTTGAGATTGCAGTATTTAAAAGCTATCAAATTCTGTTCTATAACTATTTAATTGGGCATTTTAGTAGTCACAGACTCCTAAAAAATTACATGAGTCTTTCTGAAAGACTGGTCACAAGTTAAATGCACTTACATTTTTATAGCAGCACTTCCTGGTTATTTAAGGACAAAATTGGAACAAGACTTTGAGTATTAAATTGTGATTCTAAGATCTAAAGTTGAATGAATAGGAAAATGCCAATTCCAATTTTTAAAAGAAATTTGCAAGTAAGTAAAATCAGAGCACAGCGAATATTACCCACATATGTAATGGAGAATCTACCAGTAAAATACCTATGCACTTGCTTTCAAAGACGTAATTACATCAGTCCATGGTAAAGCAGAGAAATCAAGCTTCTTGATTTCTAGGGATATTCTTATCCATGAAATCACATGTCATCTTTGCCTCCTCCTCCCTTATTTGGATAAACAACAGCAATAGAAATCCCATCGCCATAGTCGGAGTAGGTATTAGCTCCCTATTTTCCAGGTGTCTTCCTTCTCTCTTGTCTACTCTCTATTTACAGATCACTGAGGGCAATACCCCATGAGTAGATATTTCTCCTCTAGACCATTCCCACTCCCATCTTGCTACTCAGTGACAACCCCTCACTACTTTTTATGAGATTCTAAACAATTAAGAAAATAGTTGCAAGGTTAATTATGGTTAAAGGACCTCTGATAAACTTCCAGGGAATAAAGGCTACATATAGAATTGAAAGATTTCTTGGGCAAGATTATCAAGTAGGTCTCAATTTACACTCTCTCAAGTGGTGACTAAGGGTATCCCTGCATATTCATCAATGTTAACTTGCTAATTCGTTTATTCATTCATTCATTCATTCATTCACTCCACTTTATTGAGTAAGCTTGACATCTGCAAAACCATCACCACAATCTATACCACAAACATATCAGTTACACCTAGAAATTCTTCCCACCCTCTTTATTTCATCTTTAAAATTTTTTTTTTTTTTGTGTGTGTGTGATAACACTTAAAATAAGATCCATCCTCTCAGGGAATTTTAGGTATATAATATAGTATTATTAAATATTTCTACACAGTAGGTCTCTAGGACTTAATCATCTCTGGCTTAACTATTTTTAATTTGCTAATTTGAAAGGTGGAAGTGGTACTTTATTAGTATTTTAATTTTCATTTATTTGACTAATTTTGAGTTTGGACAGCCTTTTACATGTTTATTTGCTGTTTGTAATTCTATTTTTATAGAGTGCCTACAATATTCTAGAAACTATTTTAGGTACTATAACAGTTAATAAGATAAACAGAGTTTATATTTTAGTGCAAAAAAAAAGAATAATAATAAAAAAAACCTAAAACCCAATACTCTTTTTAAAAGCTAAAAATACCATTTTGTGCTATAAAAATATAAAAACAAGAATAGTAAGAAAGCAAAGGGACAGAGGAAAGAGGGCCATTATCTTAGAGTAGTCAAAGGGAGGTTTTGTGCAGAGATGACATTTGAACAGAGACTGAGTGCATGTGCCATGTGGATTCTTGAAGGAGATAGGGTGATGGTAGTGGTGGAGGACAGGGTGGGAAGGGGAATCCAAACACAGGGAAAAGCAAGCTCAAAGCTCCCAAAGTGGGAGATGTTTGCCTGCTTGAGGAATAGTAAGTGGGCCTGTGTGGCTGCAGGCAATGAGCAACAGGGAAGAGCGGTGGTAGCAAATGGGGTTGGAGAGAAGGTAGGAGGTTGGATCATTAGGGCTTGTCTCATTGAAAATTGGGGGGGAGCCTTTTTCATCAGGAGGAGATGCTCTTGGCAGACAAAAATACATAATCCCTATATCTGGACTGATAGAAAGCCATATGCACTATACTGCCAAACCGGTCATTAAAAAATTGAACCACTTCCTTACACCTTATACCAAACAGCTGTTGCCCTTAAAACCTCTCCTCAGACGCCACCTTAGGTTCTGCCTTCGCAGTTAACCCAGATTAGGTTCTGATTGGTTGGTTTCTATGCTAGTCAGTGTCAAAAGCTCCGCCTCCTAGGCAGCCATTGGCTCCTTGCACTTCACGCAGATTTGGTTCTGATTGGTCTGTTTCTATGCCAGTCAGCATCTCTGGGCCTAAAAACAGGCCTGATCAGCAGCTCCAGCAGAGGCTAGAGAGAGAGATGAGGCTGCTGGCCAGGCCCAGAGCTAAAGAGAGAGGCAAGTGCTGATCAACAGCTGCCATAAAGGCAATGGATCAGACCCTGCTTCTCTCTCCCCAGGCTTCTCTCTGGGCCTGATCTGCAGCCCCCTCAGCAGTCAGTGCTGGGTCCAGGCTCCTGGCACTGACTTCCCATTGGTTGAGCCTCTGGTTGTTGTGGATGTTACAGACCTGGGTTTTTATACATTAGGATATAGATGATATTATAGTTTGCCAGTTACTTCCAATACAAATATTTTCCCAATTTTCTGTTTGCATTGGACTCAGTTTATTTGTCACATATTTACTTAAAACTAATTGTACGTAAAGTCCACTAGTCATTCCCTTTGTGGCTTCTATTACTTTTAAGGTTGTATTTTGAGTGCATATTGACTTATTTGTTATTTACTTTAGTATGTGGTAAGGTTACAAGTTGATACCTTCTTAAAAGACTTATCAGGTTTACCAGCACCTCTCATGAACTCTTCCCTTGCTCACTGGTCTGTGATGTCTTCTTCACATAGTATGCTTTATTTGGTTCAATTTCAATTTTAAGCTTTGAAATTATAACAGAGATAATGAAAAACCTTCCTTCCAATTGTCATAATAATATGCTCTGTATAAGAATCTCAATGTGCTCACAAGGAAATAAATCAAACAAAACCAACATTCTTCAGAAGAAAAATGCAGGGACAAAAAGCTAATAAAAGAAAGATAAAACATGAAAGAAAGAAAAGAAAGGGCACAATCCATTTCCTTTTTGAAAAGAAAAGTACCTGTTGAAAAATGTAAAACGAGAATACATGTATACATACAACAAATACGTTAAGTACCTTCCCAATTTTAGGCAGTGCCCTAGGTGCCATTAAGTGGTAAGAAGGGGCTTATATTTCAGTAGGGAAGTTGGGGATCGAACCCACAACCTGGGCATGTGCCCTGACAGGGAATCGAACTGTGACTTCCTGGTTCATAGGTTGATGTCAACCATTGAGCCACACCAGTGGAGCTATATAGTTCTTTTAAACATAATAAAACTAAATACTGGACATAACATAACAAAAGGGAATACAAGTGACCAGACTATAAGATACTTGAGGACAGAGGTTTTTGACAGGTTTGCTCACTGCATATCTCCAATGCCTACCATAATGAGAGTGTGGAACTCATTAAACATTTGTTAAATAAAAGAAACAAAGCCTTTTATTGGCAAAATAAGAGTCAGATGAAATGAACATTCAGAAAAGGGCTTCAGAGAAGCCTCATGGGCTATAAAACTGGTCTCATAATTACATTGTACGTCAAAATCAAGCATGGGTAATTTAAAAGTAGCATTACACTAACACAGGGTTCAAAATACAATGTTAAATTTAGCCACTTCCTTGTAAACTTCTTGTCATCACCTCATGAGTTTATATGTGGCAGGAATTATGTCTTCTTTTCAACTTTCCCAGTAAGAGGAGAACACGCTGTGTGTGTGTCCTACATGGTGTATATTTACGCTGTTGGAGGCCTTCTGAAGAAATGCTAGCACACAGGCAAAGTGCTCCAGGAAGAAAATGGGGACAACTTGGCAGCATTTATCATTACTAACACTTCAGTCTCCTAGAGTAAACTTTGAAATTATATTCTAATTTGAGATGTTTCTGGTTTGACAAGTTAACCCTTGAGACATCTGAGTACAGTATTATGAAAGAACAAAACTGTTCATCAACCCTTTATGCCAATGTTAATTTCTTTTAAAAGTAGGATTTTAATGTTTTTTAATTCCTACAGTGACCCTTAAAATTTCTATGTATGTAATCACGAATGCACACACAAGATGCATTTATAAGCTTATTGTGTAGTTCCAAAGACAGTTGGGAAAATCAATTTTAATTTTGTTACTGAAATAATTTAAAAATATATTATAGAACTGCCTCTTTTCAATCAACAGCAAGGATCTAGAAAAAGATTATGCAAGTAGGCACACTTTATTTAGGTTTATTAGTGTTAGAAAAATGAAGTTGCCTTATACCGTCAAACTGAAACAAGCACTCTCATATTTAATTTTTCATCTCACCACTGATATCAATGTATATTATTTTCTTATGCCTTTAAAGAAACTCGGATTAAAAACTTGGATCATTTATTTAACAAGATTCATTATATGCATTAACCATTGAGATGCCCCAAACTGGAAAATTATTTTCAGCAAATGTGCAATATTTCTTGATGATCTCTGAGAATACCTTTGTGACTTAAGACTTTAATCAGAGAAAGAGGGCTTACCGGCTTTTATTCATAAGGTCTGCTCCCCGTGCTTTGTAATAATCTAAATTTGGATGGAACTGGTAAGTTACTGGTCTTGGATTTCTCTATAGGAAAAAAAAAAGAATAAATTAAAATGTATCGATATATAGCTGCTTAAATTGTACATTAGCATATAAAAGGATAAAGTTGTTGTTTTTATATTCTTTCTGGAAAAAATACATACAATAGTGAAGTTTAATAATTAGTATACTTGGGTCTTGCTTTTATTGTTGAACTTTTGCCTTAACTGATCTTAGTTCTGACTAAAGACTAAAATTGTTTTAATATATTTTTCTTTTAAAAGCCTTTTTAATTAATTTTTTTTAGAGAGAAGAAGGGGGAGAGAAAGAGAGGTGAAAGAAACATCCATCAGCTGCTTCTCCCATGCGCCCTGACCAGGGATTGAACCCACACCTTTTGGTGTATGGGACAACACTCCAATCAATTTAGCCACACCGACCAAGGCTGATATATTTTTCTTTACTTGTCTCATAGTTCACATAAATTTATTCCTGTCAGATTTTTTATGACTTTCCAAAACACAATAAGACAAAATTACAACAAAACTGAAAAATTATATGAAATTTAACATGAACACAATCTATGCTAATGAACCAAGAGATACAAAGTGTCAAGAAAGCTGCATTTTAGAGGAAGATCTTCATTTTTTGATGCCCAGAATACTAAATTTGCCCACTAGATGGCACACCGAGTCTTTCTTCTCCTAAAATGAATAAACTATTTCAAGAATCCAGCAATTCTTTTAAAGTTAGCAATTTCTATGTCATCTATTCTTATATACGAGTTTAATAAGTACCCACATAGTGGAAATATTAGCAGAGTATCATCACAATACAAAGGCAAATTGACCAAAAAGCATACAATTATATAAAAGAAGCAATACACTGTCCTTTCTGATATTTAATATTATTTATAATCACTATAGAAATGTCCCTCAATCATAAATAGGATATGACTAAATATTTTGCTATTAATTTAATATGTTTATTATTTAAGTGTATCCAGTTCCTCATAGGCACAAAATTAAAGAAGTTTAATTTTTATTAAAAATTCATCTAATTTATAAAAATGTAACTTGTTAATGAAGTATTACTTAAATAAATACCATCTCTAAAATGTTAAATCACATATTTTTTTATTTAAAATTAAAAAAAAAAACCTTATAAATAAATGTTTTCCAATGTTCACGAGCATATAATTCAAGTCAATACTTAGGATTTGAACCAGAACATGCCTTGTCCTTTAAGATATTTATCTAGGCATAAAAAGATTGCATTTTATCTTAATAAAAAATTACCAGTATGTTTTGGTACCAATCCTTGGAGACAAAATCCTGAGGCACTGATACTTGCATGTAGGTGGGGGTATGTAATTGCTAAGGTTAAACAGTTTGAAATTCATCAAGCTAACAAGCTGCATCTTAATGGCCATGATGGACCTTTTCTTTTTCTGCTGAAAAGAGAATATTTGCACAGCTCAACCCTTTCATAGCTCCTCCAAGTCAGCCCTAATCATCTAACAAAAACGACAATCCCTTGATTTAGCTCCAGCTCCTACGCCACTGGTTTGGTATTCAGCTCACAGTTCTAAAATAATCAAATCTGAATTGCCTTGATGAAGATAACGGATGCTTCCATGGCTACCATACCATTACTAAGTCTAACACTGCAACTTCTCTCTCTCAAGGAATCACATAGGTTTCCTTGCCGTAGCTTTTGATGACAACCTGGACCCAACATAATGGGAAAATAAAATAGAGGCTGAAGTTACCGGCAGATTGTTAGTGCATTCACGACTTATTTCAAAAATTAACTTCTGCAGGACCATCACTCATGACTAATTTTGTTCTTTATGCTCAGTACCTGGAAATACATTTTGTTATGACTAATATAAAAGACTTTTCTTCTCTGACTTCCAATAAACCAACAAAGGATTGTGTTACTTTTTGCTAGAAAACAATGAAAGGGGGGACTGCACAGAGCAATTTCTTGAAACATCTTTATAAGAAATGACAAGCAATTCAAGACCGAAGTGCTGATCTATCTAAGCACTTAAAGCCATTATTAGGAATAATGATCTAACTTGAACACATGAGTGAGGCTCAAGTATTGCTTTCACAGAGGCCTATTTAAATTCCTGGGAGAATTACGAGTATCAAAGGAAGAGGCAGTTTAAAGTACCACTATATTGGGACTTAAAAAAAAAAAAGAAATCAAAAGAGGATGTTGAAAAACAGCATCTGAAATGTAAGAAAATAAAATCAGAGGTTCCAGTTAAGTACTCAATAGGGTTTACTGTCTGAGATGAGCTGATGATGCCGTTACTAAGGCATTGCGAATGCAGACAGATAGATGGTCTAGGCGAGCACTGCCCAACAGAAAGACAATTCAGGTCAGAACACAAACTTCATACTTAAAATTTCCTAGCAACCACATTAAAAAGAGAAAAAAGAAACGAGTTAATTTAAATATAACAATATGTTTTATTTAATTGAGTATATCTAAAATATTGTCATTTTAACATGTGATCATTATAAAAATTATTGAGCCATTTCAGATTTTTTTTTTGCAGTCTTTGAAATTCATTGTATATTTTATACTTATAGCACATTTCAACTTGAACTCGTCACGCTTCAAGAGCTCATTTTACATGTGGTTTGTGGCTTATGATGGACAAGACAGACTAAATGACTGACATGTGTAAACCAATGTGTGACTATCAAAATCAATATATGTATAGAGACACAAATAAAAAATGCACAAATAGTTTTGACATTAATATTCAGTACTGACAGTACTTCAGCATACCTATAGTTCTTCTCTTTTAATTAAATTAGCTTAATCTCTTCTAAATAAGGTCTTAGAAAGTCAGAAAACTTTTTAAAAATATATTTTATTGTTTTTTTACTGAGAGGAAGGGAGGAGGATAGAGAGCCAGAAATATTGATGAGAGAGAAACATCGACCAGCTGCCTCCTGCACTCCCCCTGGGATGTGCCCGTAACCAGGATACATGCCCTTGACTGGAATTGAACCCTGGACCCTTCAGTCCCCGGCCGACGCTCTAGCCACTGAGCCAAACTGGTTAGGGCAGAAAATCTTAGAACAATATATTCTCACACAGCTCCTATGTACCAAAATAAAATGGTTTCCTTAGCAGTGGTCCACAAACTCATTATTCAACAGAGCCAAATATCAACAGTACAATGATTGAAATTTCTTTGGAGAGCCAAATTTTTTAAACTTAAACTTCTAACTCCACTTCTTCAAAATGGACTCGCCCTGGCCGTGGTATTTTGTGGAAGAGCCATACTCAAGGGGCCAAAGAGCCACAGTTTGCCGACCACAGCCTTAGGGGAATGAGATTAAATAAGCAGAATTCTAACTTTATGCAGCTGAAACTATTACAAAAGTAAAGAGAAATCTGTTTTTCTTATTTTGAAGGATATTTTCCAAAGAGGATTTTATAGAACTACAACAGTTCTGGCTTTTAATTTTTAAAGACCTAGAATCTCCTCTAAAATATAGGAGCTACTGCTCTACTCTGCACTGGAAGTCTGCTGATCAGCTTGCAACCCTCCTCCCCTGGCCCACCTTACCCCCCTGGTGCAACTCTGTATGTAAGAGCAGACTGCAGAACTTCTCACTGTGCAGAACATGTGATATCGAGAACTTTAATATTATGCCTTTGCCTGAATTGGAACAATCCATACTTAATTAAAACCCGTTTTCACACAGTCATGATTTCAACTATTATAAGCTTTTTCAAACCAATGTACATTTAAAAAATCCTTTTGTTTCAGTGAATTTTTCTTTGATAGGAAGATGGCAAAATGGTAATCCTATCTTAGGCCTGTGCACAGAGGAATACAAATTATGCCTCATGATCTGGGAAGTCTTCATGTAACCATACATGAAGAATGAAATCACAAACCCAGTCTACCTTGGCTTACCATGCCTTTCTTACAAGATTGACTGGAAATGAATCTACAAGATTGCAGCTGGTTAACTTCCCAAGTACCATTCCATTCTTCTCTGTTAACAAGCTGGTGGAGGAGCTCTCCTTGAAGCTGTGTTTTCAGCATTTTATTTTAACGTAATATAATAAGAATGCTGAAATTTCCACTCATAGCATAGACAGGCTGCATTTTTAGGAAGCATCTTAAAGCTTTGTGGACAAAATGACTTATAGAGAGTGCTGGAAACAAGTGTCCTAGAGGGAACTATATGGAAAAACAAAACAAAGCTCATGCTGTACTTCCGAATTTCTAAAACACTTTTGTTAATTTGGCAGGATCACAAAATCAATTTACAAGTAGTACTGAAATGACAGCATTCAATGTAAGGGATAAAACTAATTGACAGCTATCTAGTCTCGCTGATACAGTTAACGTTCTTCACTTCTAGTCTATACTATGATAGTAAGCTTGCACCTTACTGTCATTTCAGGTAAAACACACACTCTGTTCCTTGCTGGGTGTGACTTTTGATGGTGGATAACTCCTCTCTGCTCTACGCTGCACTGTAAGTCTGTAGAGAGCACATAATCCCCTCCCCTTGCAAATCTCCTCCCCGTCTCCTCTGGTTCTATTTCAGTATTTTAAGCTCAAACTCAGTTTGTTGTAGTAGCACACAAATATTTAAATGCTAACCCACACTAACTACACAATTCTACTAGTACAATTAACTATCAATACAAGATGGTGCGTGCAATTTTCCTTGTTCTAAGCCTGGTGAAACCAAACACATGCAACAAAGGGCATTACAAACAATACTTTCCAGATTGATCCCCTAACTCCTCACCCTCCCTTGTAGATGACTGCCTCCTTTTGAATCGTCATATGGAACCACAGAAGGAAGTTAATCTAAAGTATTCATTCTCTTCTGAACAGCATGGACCCATTCAAGGGCTGGCTATGTATACACGTAGGTAGAACGGAAAAGAGCCAAAGAAAAGCAATTCCAGTGATCCCGGTTCTGATTTATGAATGTGCCAGAAGGAGTTAAAGGAGAGTTAAAGTTATATGTTAAACAAAGAGATTAGGTAAACATAGCTAGCCCATCTGCTTTAAAGGCCCATGATGCCTGGGGCCTCCGGGAGGCAGGGGATCCAGAGTCTGTGAGCCTCCAGCTCAGATCTCTGCTCCACCCACTACTAGCTGATGAGCCACTGAGAGGAGCCAGTCATTCTCTCATCTCCAGTTTCCTCATATGCAAAACCGCAGTGAGGATGAAATGAGACAATGAACGCTAAGTGTACAGCACAGTGCTGGGCACTGGATGCAAATGAATAAGATGGAAGCTACGATTACCTTCTGATACCACCAAGCACTGAAAAACAGACTTTTATTTTGAGAGCAGATTTGACAGTTTAATTACTTAAAACCTATAACAGGAAGAGAAAATGATATTTCATATCTCTGATAATCATTCTTAAATTTAGGATAGACTCTTCTAAACAATACATTTAAAAAGCAAAACACACAGGAAAATATATCATATTTTCAAATGTATATACTCAAAAATATATCATATTTTCCTGTGTGTTTTGCTTTTTAAATGTATATCATATACACTGGATCTCATATGGAAGAAAGGCTGTGTTATTTTTGAGTATATACATTTAGAAATTTTTAAGAAATTGTAAAGCCATACTATGCCGTTACTGCACATTTGCTTGCCAGCTCATGTGATTACAATAATTAAAGTGATTTTCTGCAATATGTCCAAATTATTATCATTTTTATAGTTTATTGGTCACGATTCTTACATTAAATTAAAATGATACAGTTCCTGTAGCACTTAATAGAAAATATTGATTTAGATTTACAACATTTTGTATGTTTGGCATGAAGGAAAGAAAATATTTGACAAATGAAGAATTACTCAGTTTTCTTTCCCCTAATATTTTGCTACCAACCCTTAATTTTTAGCATGCCAGATTAGGAAAGAGGAAAAAATATGGCTCAGAAGGCGAAACGGCAGGGTAAAAACACGTCAAACGTTTCTCTCTGATGAAAAATGAGACTCTTATTTTAGTGAATATGTTATTGCCTCAACGCTGGGGGAAAGCAACCGTCATTAGAAAAACGAATTGCTCAGCTGTTTATAAGCAAAAAGCTCTGGGGGAATTTCTCAGGACCCCAAAGGCAAAGCATTGCAGGGTTATGCAAACATATGTTGCAGGTGTTTTAGGGGAGACAGGTGGGCAAGCCTCCGCCATGGAAGAGGAGTTAGTTTAATACGCTGTAACGGGAACGAGATAGTAACCTGAATGCATCCAAGTGCAGAAATGCCGCGGCACCAGTGCGCTGAGCGGGAGAGCAAAACTCTCCCGAAAATAATTACCTTGTTAGTGCCAAGCTAACGAAAATTTTCCCAACTTATAGTTTTATAGAAAGCAAACACTGCCAATTACTTAAAAAAAAAAAACACACACACAAAACAAAACACTAAAACAAACACAAAACACCAAAAACTAAAGGTATTTTAAACCTGGAACAAAGAACAGCCGGAAATAGCGATAATTATCCAGAAAAGATAAGGATGAAGTATTGTTGCCTTTATTTAAACAAATATTCCTAAGGAGACAGTTTGTTGTAATATCCCCTCTTTGGTTCACTAGGCAACATTAGATTTATCATAATTCTCCTAAAGCCTAGGATATTTCTATATTAAAATGCTAATTTTGTCTTTTCTTTTGCCTGTAATTAAAGCTGGGGAAATTTGTGATCTGATATTCACTGATTGCTAGAGGGCCCACAAAGGTCTCACCATCGTGTTTCTTATTGCCACACACTGCCCTCTTCATTAAAATTAGATACAGGGACACAGTGGATCAAAAGGCAGACATTATCATCCTAAATGCCCCCATTTTAAAATATACATAAAATAACTGGTATTATCTGGATATTGCTGTCAAACCTAGTCTTGTATTTTATTTCCTTCCTCACTGATCTGAGTTTATTTTCTTTTTATATTATGCCTGTTATTGAGAAAATACTTATTATACATATTTATGTATAACAGTATATTGATCCATACCTTCCTTATCTAAACCACTTTTTTTTTAAATAACCCATACCATAATTCAATGCCAAAATTTAGTATTTAAAAAGCTCAGAAAACATCAGATGTGGAAAACTAAAACCTAGCTTGATTTTTTTATAATATTCCAAAATCCAAAATGTGGATACAAATCATTCATCAAGTGAACATAGATCTTCGTTAAAAAAAAAAAATCTCCGTAGCAAAGTTGTAAATTAGAATAGTTATTTCAATACCAGGTTTAAAATGACCTTCAGTTAATATAATAATAATTCCCATTTTGACAGGAAGTATATAACAATTGGCAGGAAAATTCAAGTATTTAGATTTTTGCATCTACAGATTAAAAAAAAAACCCACATTTTAAAGGCCTTCAAGAAGTTTTTTAAAAAGCAAAAAAATTGTTAATTGGGTAAAGACCCAGACAAACCTCTGAAGCCACGCCAGCCTCATTTTACATAGCGAATAAGCCCAATTCCCTGAAGTGACATCTCCCTCTCTACCCTGGCAAGCCAAGATCTCAGATGGCAGAGAAGCATTTTAAACCACCTGTGCGTTATGCTCGACTGTAGCTTCACACAATAAATAGACACCAACAGAGAAATAAAATTCTTTTCCTTTCCTAATGTATTTATATTATTGAACTTAGCATGCATGAGGATGCCAGATGAACATGCCCCTCAATATATGGGAAGTAATTTAGGCCAGTGCATTTTCTTTGTTACTAATACTGGTCCTAGAATACTCCTTTTAGGTAGTTGGCTAGCTCTTTTCAGCACTACTGAACTCTTCACCCTTTCCCTTCCTGGAATGTAAGCAGATGGGAAGGGGAAGCCTTACTTTATGGAAACCTAGGAAACCCATTTGTCTTTTCCTAGGACTGGTTCCCCACTCTCAATAATGTAAAGGGAAAAGGAAAGAGGTGATTGCAAAAACTGTGCATAAATACTCCAATTTGATATACAAGTTATATTGTAAATTTTTATCACTGGAAATGTTAAAAATAAGTTTAAACAAAATGTCACCAAAATAGAAGCAATTGAAAAAATAGTGTTAGGATATCTAAATCAGCAAGAATAAGTCCTATGGGACCCAGAACCCTGGTTTGAAGAATTTAGTCCTGCCTTCTTTCCTTTCATTACCTGCTTTTGTAATTGCCAAGACAACAAAGAGTAAGCTGCTGCACGCTGAAGCCTGGTAAAAGGAAACCATGCACAGTCACACTTCCAATGCAGTTTTCAGAGTAATTCCAGTAAAACGTTTTGGAATTAAAAATTCATTCATTATATAAATCCACTCTTACTAAGGTCATACACTTCTGCTGTGTGTTATTTTGTGTGTGTGGTCCTTTCTAGCATAACAATGAAGTATCAGTACTGAACTTTGAAAGATCAAAGTGAAGAGAGAAATGAGAAAATAATCATAAGTAACACACAGATCAGAGTTACATTTTCTTGATTGAGCACACTGAGAAGAGTCCACGAAGATGGATGCTGCCTTTCTTGATTTTTTAATTCTAGATTTCATATATCATTGTTAAAAACAACACTGATATTAGGTGTTTTATTTCTCTAAAGCTTGGGTAGTGCTATAAAATTTTTTTTTTTTGATCAATAACTCTTAAAAATTGATTTTCATCAGAGAAAGAGAGAGAGAGAGAGAGAGAAGGGGGGAGGGAGGGAGGGAGGGAGGGAGGGAGGGAGGGAGGGAGAGAGAGAGAGAGAAAGGGAGAGAGAGAGAGAGAGAGAGAGAGAGAGAGAGAGAAATATTAATGTTAGAGAGAAATTTGATTGATTACCTCCTGTACATGCTCTGATCAGGGATGGAACCTGCAACTGGGCCATGCATTCATAATTCTGATTTCAAAATTTAGTACAAAGCTACAGTAATCATGACAGAGTGGTACTAGCATTAAAGACAGACATTAGATCAATGGAAAAGAACTGAGAGTCCAGAAATAAATCCTCATATTTATGGTTAATTAATTTTTGACAAATGGGCAAGAAAATTCAATGGGGGAAGGGACAGTCTCTTCAACAAACACAATTGGATAATCCACATGCAAAAGAATGACTTGGACCCTTACCTCACACCGCACACAAAATAAACTCAAAGTGGATCACAGCCCTAAATGCAAGAGCTAAAACTATCAAAAACTACTAGAAGAAAACTGGAATGAATCTTTGTAATCTTGGATTACAACGATTTTTTAGATATGACAGCAAAAGTGATTAAGGAGGAGACTGATTAGTTACATTTCATAGGAATTAAAAACATTTTGTGCTTCAAAGTACACGGTTAAGAAAGTGAAAAGATGATCTACATAGGATTGAAAATATTTACAAATCATGCTTCAGATTAGAGTCTTGCATTCAGAAATGTAAAAAAAAAACTTTTATAATGCAATAATAAAATGACAAATAACTAAATTAAACATGAGCACAGGATCCGAGGAGGCATTTCTCCAAAGAACATGTATAAATAGCCCATAAGCACATGAAAAGATGTTCAACATAATTAGTCATCCGGGAAATCCAAATCCAAACCACAATGAGATACCACTGCACATCCATTAGAATTGCTACAATAAAAATGACAGATATATATAACAAGTTTTGGCAAAAACGTGGAGAAATCTGAGTCCTCATACATTGCTGGTGGGAATGTAAAATGGTGCACTTTGCAGAACTGTTTGACAGTTCCTTAAGTGTTGAACGTGGAGTTATAATATAACTAAGTGATTCCACTGCTATCTACAGACATAACTCCAGACTTTGGGTAAGCTGTTCACTCATGTTACAGGTGCTTACTCACTATTCTCTGCTGACCAAAATGCTTCTCATTTGTAGTTCAAATGCAACCTTTGACGTGAAGCCTTTTGTGAATTTCTAGTTACTCTACAAACTCTACTCTGACAGCATGCTCATTTCAACAGAAGTTTGCCTTTTCCAACTGGCCTTACATTGTAGTCAGTTGTATACACGTCTGTCTTGCACACAGAATGGAAGCTCACTAAGGGCGAAGCCCTGTCCAGATCAAGTGTATCCTCTCTGTTTCTAGCAAAATGCCTGGCACAGGATATGTGCTCAGTGATTGTCTCCGAACTAGATAAACTGAAGAGCTCGCCAGAATCTGGCTCTTAAAGAGTAGCTGTAGGGAAGTAGAGTGAAAATAATCTGATCTGCAGATACACATGACAAATGGAAGGCTCAGAGAGAAGGCATTTTTTAAATGCCCATACAGTCCCTTCCTCGTCTGGAGATGGGCCTAAGTCAAATAGGCTACCATTATGCCCATTTCAGAAAGAAGCTCCAAAAAGGCTAACTGGCAATATGTGTGATCTCATACTGCTCTCAGAGTTTTTCTCAATAAACAGAATCCTAACTCCTGCATCCAGTCACGTCTGATTGTGGTCACAATTCGGGTAACGGAAATGGAAAGAAGAGCAGTGAGCGGTGACATAGGCAGCCTGTTCCAGCAGGGAAATCAGTGAGCAGAGAGCAGGAGGGTTGACTGTGACTATCTGACCACCCCTGCTTGATGGGTTATCTCACAAAGGAGCAGCTGGTTAAGTGGATGTGGATGGCACCCTGCTTTATAAAGTAAACACAGGCAATGTAATTAACGTTTCTTAATTGAGTTGAACTCCTTGTAGGCAGTATGTTGTCTGAACTTATTTTGTTCTGTTTTTGTGCTGTCATACTGTTTCTGTTTGTCTGGCTCTTCATAGGAGTTTTGCTAAGAAACTGAGAGAAGCTGGATGTCATTTTAAAACCAATCAGTGCTATTTAAGTTGGATGGGAAGGATGGTTGTGAAGATGAGAGGGGCAGAAAGAGCAATCCAAGCCGAGGGAGAGCACAGAACTGGGGTGAAGATGATATGGAAAGAAACTTCCTTCTGCTTCCCTACCGCCCTTCCTCTCCCTCTCCTCCCTTTCCATGAATCCTTCCATCCAAATATTTCCTATGTGTCAGGCACTGTGCTTAGGTACCAATGGTACAATGTTAACACAACAGTCTTACCCTACCTTCGAGGATGAGATAAGCAAATAATCACATCCATGTAAGACTGCTTAGGAAAGGAGATGCTATGAAAGTGCATAATAGGGTCATTTTATTTCATCAGGGAGAATTTCCCAGAGGAAGTGACATGAAATAGCAATTTGAGTGAGGAGCAGTTTTTAATTATGTTTGCGTTTTGGGGAGAGGGTTATAAAGAGAAGCAGAGCAGCATAGAGAGAAGAGAATGAACTTACTCATTTTGTTGTTCTTAGAATTCTCATTAGCTATTAAAGTGTGATTTCTTTTTCTAGACTGTACTATTTAATGATTAATGATATCTAGAACCTTCAGACTTTATCTGTTTATACAGTTACATAAAAAGCAACAAATATTATGTTCATTGGAAAATATATGCACAATAAAAATATTTAAATGAGATAGAGATGAAACAAACTATATTCAAATTAATTTTTAAAATAATTTATTTATAATGTTTTTTTTGTGTGCTTCCTAATAAATGTTGAAGATGCCACATTAGTGAGTACCCATCTTCCTTTACTTAGTTTACTGATTCAAATGCTAACCCCTTGAGGAAACAACCTCACGAACACACTCAGAAATAATGTTTTACCAGCTATCTGGGCATTCTTTAGCCCAGTTAGTTGACACATAAAATTAACCATCATATGGTTCTTCTTAAAATTTAATTGGAAGATGTTACATTTCTATATTTTAAAAAATGGGCTCAAACCTGATTTGATTTCTTCATTTGGAAGATGAGTAACCAAGTTAGAAAATTCTGTTTCCATAAATTTTAGTGTATTTTGAGAGTTTTAAATAAGTGAAACACTTAAATTGTCTTTGGCAAGAACATCACAAATGGATGAAACATTTCCAACTATTCAATTTAAAAATGTTCTTTCCATAGCATGAATTTCTTTCAAAAATCTCTTATTTTCTCTTATTATTAAAATGTTACCATTAGCCTGGACAAATTAAGTGCTTATTTTTTTCAGCAATATTTGTATGGTAATATATTATCGGAAACTACTTGTCATCAAAACAGAGGTAAGCAAATTTGAAATATATATATATATATATTTTAAAATAAAATTTATTTGGCAATTATTTTCAGTACATTAGCAGCAGATATCTAGTGAACCTACAATAGATGTTCACAGCTCCTGGCATCTCTTTGGGATGGTAAACATGCAATCATTTAAGATAATATAACAATATAAGCCATAAATCTACTTAACTGGGCACAGGGAAATGTCAATGAGGCACCATTGGTGGACGCAAAGGGCTACTCTCAATGCTTTGCTATGGGGAAGGCTCCTCTTCCTTTAGGAGACCTTAGACCGGCTCTCTGAAGGCACCAGTGTTAACATGCACATTAAAAGGTAAAGCTCAGTTTTTCTTTCTTTTCTTTTTGGGAAGTTTCATTATTTTCTTCCAATGTTCCATTGCATTATCTTTGTGAAGTCACTGTGCATGCACACATTCCACACATTCTATTTCAGAAATCACAGTTTGAAGCCAGGCTTCTGTTTTCAGGTATTTACCTTTCAGTTTGTGCAGCACTTTTTTCCTCAACCTAGTGTCTGGTTTTTAAAGTGCTGTCCATAGCCCACCAGTTGAAGAACCAGTAAAATCACAGATCCTATCGCAGAACTAGACTGTCTGGGAGTTTGCATTTGTAACGAGCTCCTTCAGGGGCTTCTTTGGCTCACCACCGTTTAGGCCTCCTGCACTGCACTGCAAGCACTGGGAAGAGGAACCAAATCCCTAGTCCATTTTATCACTAGGACCTGCAATAAGCACTGGTTGAACTAAATTGTAATGATCAGGTTAATTTCTCCTCTGGCAGAGAAAATGAGGGTTTAGTTAGAGTAACTAGTTATCCTCTTTCCCTTTCTCCCTCCTTCTCTCCCTTCTTCCTCTCCCCTGAGAGCTCCTGGACTGTGAGAGGGGGTAGGCAGCTGAGGAATCCCCCCTCCAGTGTGTGAATTTTCATGCACCGGGCCTCTAGTCTACTGTGATAGAAGGTGGCAGTTGCTATGGGGAAAAAAAAGTAGAGCAAGATAAAGGAAAAGGAGTGCTGGGCAGTGGGAAGTGGGGGCAGGACAGTCTGCAGGGTTATAGGGGTGCTCACTAAGATCAGATCTAAGAGAAGACTTAAAGGAGATGAGGGAATTAGCCAAGGGGATATTCCTTTTACTTGTCACAAATCCTGCTCAACAGGTTTCAACCAAGACTTTTGAGAAATTTTAGATGCTGTGGAGACATAGCAGGAGCTCAGTAAATTTTGGCTGAATGAATAAAAATAGCATTTTGGAGAGAGAAACAATGTGGAGAAATGAAACTATAAAGTTCCTCTTCAAAACAAGAAAAACAACCAAATAAATAAACAACTATTTCAAATCAATGAAGACACCTGAAAAATGTCCCTAGTGGCATTTGAGGACATTACTCATCAAATACTGGAGCAAAAGCCCCCTCGCAGAGCCCCTGGGCCAGCCTCACCCATGCAGAAGCTCCAGGTTCATCTGAATGGTCCAGCCACTACCTTGCAGTATGAAAAACCGAGCTTACATTTCCCTACATGCTAATCATAACAGTACTTGGATGGGGTAAAGTGTACTTAAAGATTCTCTACAATAAAATATTTGGTGGTTTGGTTTTGCTTTTGTATTTTTTGGAACATATATAAAACTTCTTGTCTAAAGTATTTAAATAAAAGTTAATTGATTATGTCTAATTGGTTATGATTAAGTTTACTGCTTAAATGTATTGAGATTTTTATTCCTACGAAATCAATATATTTAAAGTTGTTAATTAGCAATTCTGGATTTACTGAACTAATATATTTAATGTGGACATGACGCAGTAAAAATAATTAAGCTTTTCCCCCTCTTTCATCAGTTTTAAGTTTACAATCTTTTGGTCATAATCTGTGAGCTATAACTTTTAATCAAAGTAAGATGACCAGAAATTACTTAAAATAGTGCCTCTTCTTTTCAAACATGCTACTACCTCATACGTAATAAGGACAATAAGTGATCAACTAGGTTCTCACAGAATGGTGAGCTACGAATTACTTTTAGAGGTTACAGGCTAATTAAGGCCTTACTAGCCACCTATCCCTTTTAAAAAAACAATTAATAAGCCTGAGTCAAGGCAGCAAAGGTTAAACGATTTCTCTGGGGTAAAAGAGCCAGTCAACGTGAAACAGGGCAGCCACTTCCTTTTTGACCTCAAGGACAGATGACATACATTTCACTGGACTGGAGTGTAATACTTTAATACTTTCATATTTTGGGTCTCACGTGGTTTTCTAAACACACCCACATAGAATCAATAGCTCTATAAACTTAAGTAATCTGTTTAAAATAAATATTTCTCCATAAGAATCTAGATTGCTTTTACCTAAAAAAAAAAATCAGATAAAAAGCAGGGGATTGGTTTGCAGATTTCATTTTACTTGTTGTTAACCAGAACAGAATTACCATAGATTCTGGTCTCTTCTATAGTTAAATTGAGATAAAAGAGAATGACATATACTCATGTGCCTCAGATACAAGCAAAAAAACAACCTTTTTCGGTGACAAAAAAGGAAAGCACAAAACAAAGGATTCTTAAAGAATAGTAGTTTTCAGATAAATGTTCCAGCTTTTTAGGGGAAAAAATAGGAAGACAAAAGTAACACTTTCTTTCTGTAACAGAAAGTCAGATTAGAAACATATTAAAAAATGTGAATAGAACCTCCAATGGGAACATCACAGAAGTAAACAAATGAGCACTGTGCATTTTCCTTAAAGAGTCTGTCTGTGTGGTTCTTAGTTCCTTATTGCTCAGAGAAGAGAGAAGTACAATGGCATTATTGGCACAGAGCTTTTTTCTACTTCTATCACCTGCCTGGTAGTAGGTTTGAGTCCATTCACCACTTTTCAATTCTGATATATGACATTTTACCAAAGCCATGTGACTTTTAAAAAGTTGCATTAACAATCGGGATTGTTTTTTTAGAATTAAAAGAGTAAAAATTACATATAATATGAAATCTACATATAATCTGAAATCTGACTATTCAGACTTTTTACCCTTTAAAAAGGCAATATTTAATATAACTCCAAACAAAAGCCAAATCAGAATTGGCTAAGCATAAGAACATTATATAAACTATTTTCATAGTGTAGTTCTGTGTACAAGAATGACTGAGAAATTAAATTGTCTTATTTCTAGCCATTTTCTTCCATAAACAATAACAGTCACAGATAAAAGAATTGCTTGAAACCTTACCAGAAATTTCTTGGGGGAACATTCTAGTCTTCAAAACAAATGGTATCTGTCAAATTCTTACTGCAAAATCTAAAATGTTAATCCATGTACTGTATTTCATTTGTAATAAGTCTTTGTGATAAGGTTAACACTTCTGCACATAACACAAATAGGGGAGTACCAAACAATGAAAATTACTCTGCTTATGTTTCTGTATTAGAATTTTATTTGCTAAAGGGTAAAAACAGATTTGCAAAATTCACAGTTAACTTAAAACAATAGTTTTAAACCTTTATTCCTAGCCCTTACTGCCTTCAGGAAGGAAAGAACATCTGGTTATTTAAGGAACACAATATGTTCACATTTTCTATGACTTTTGTTTCTAATTGGGTTTTTAAATTTTTTTGAATTTGAACAACTAAGTTAGAACAATGTTTTTTAATCACTTCATATTTTTCAGACTGTCCTCCTTCTATCCCTCTACTTATTCAGTGGATTGCTTTTGAAAATCTGCTCAGTGGTTCTAATATGATAAAGACAAAGAAATAAGAATTAGGATGTGGCATAGATCTCAGTACAGAAATCATATTTATGGTGAACAGAGTATAGGATGCTACAAACAGATATCTGACATCCAGTCTCTATATACAGCATATATTTTAAAATTTTTCATATGGTTCTTGGGTCACTTACATACCTGGCAGTTTCATTTATTACAGATACAAATAAATGTCTAATACAAACGAAGAATTAGGTGAGCAATAGAAGTAACTAGGATTCCACTATTTTTAAAATTAAGGAAGCGATGGCTCTTATTTGGAAAGCTGGGCAGAAGACCTGGGTTCAATTGTTGGCTCTGCCATTGAGCTGTGTGATCTTGAATAAGTTTTTAAAAATATATATATTTTATTGATTTTTTACAGAGAGGAAGGAAAAGAGAGAGAGAGTTAGAAACATCGCTGAGAGAAAACATTGATCAGCTGCCTTCTGCACATTCCCTACTGGGAATGTGGCCTGCAACCAAAGTACATGTCCTTGACCGGAATTGAACCTGGGACCCTTCAGTCCACAGGCTGATGCTCTATCCACTGAGCCAAACCGGTTTCAGTTTGAATAGGTTTTTAAATGCACCTTGATCCTCTGTGTTCATATGCAGAAAGAGGGGCTGGATTAGACTCTCTAGGTTTTCTACAGTTTCAAACTTTGACAGTTTACATAAAGTAGGTTAACTACATTCTTTATTATGTCTTCCTTGTTCCATAATATTTGAAAGTGGTAACAAGTTTTCAAATAATTAACACAGTAAATTAAGGAACCAGATATTCTTTAAGTTCAAGTTGTAGGGTTAGCTCGCCATCTTGATAAAAATGGAAGCTGACAAATATATAATTGGCTACAACTTCTGTGGAATGTTGATATGGATTCCAGAAAAATGTCAGGTGAATGGGATACATCTAGATTAGAGTCAGTATTGGATGAGGCTTAGCATTTTAGTCAGAATTCAATTCTATCCTTATTTTCTTAACACCAAGCAGTGCAGAAAACAAAACTAAATAAAAATAAAATAAAAAGAGCAGCAGCATAAGGAGAAATAATTGAAAAAGAGTCAATAAGCAAATAGCCCTACAATACAAGGTGGTGTGAGGACGCATGTCCTATTTGAGCCTGAGAATGGCTTTCTAGAGAAGGTAGATGGATACAGGAATCTCAGGAGAAGATGAGTAGATGCAAGGTCATGGAGCCACTATAGCTAGCTTGGAAGCTTACAAATTGTTTTGGCCTTGGGAAAGCCATCTAACCTTAACTTCTCTGCACTGAGAAACAATGAGGGAAGAGAATCTGCTCTGCCTACCTCATCAGCATGCTTGAAAAGTGTGAAAGAACATGGCCCTATTATTACAGTTTACAGGCCCATTATTTCCAAATGTCTCTTCAAATAAGCAATCTTTTCATTGTAAAGCCGGAATCACAGCTGATATAAAACAACTAAAGCCCAGTGTCTCAAGCTCTACTTGCAGAGTCTTTTCTCAACTCAGCAACTCCACTGGGATTCAGGGACAGCAGCATGACCAAGTGCTTTTCCGAGGGTGAGAATGAACCCCTAAGCTCAGAGTTCCTAGTTTATTTTCATATGATTGAGTCGGTCAGCAGCACTCAACACGACAGTGACATGAAGCTGGGATATGAAAAGTGTACTCTCATGACTCAAATCTCATCTTTCTATTAATTGACTTCATAGAGATTTGTGTGTTTATATACTTACTCTGATCAACTTGTATCAGAAATGATTCACTTGAATCATTTTGTTGTTGCTAATAATAGAAAACATTCAAAACACTCTGATGTTCAGATTTTTATAGGATATGGGTGGGGTATGATACCTTTCCCTCTATTTCCCACTCTCAGTAGAAATGGCTTCCTTTATGACTTTATAAAAGACATTAACAATACTCTAAACTCTGAAGTCACTTGTGAATTTTTGTAATATATATCAACTTCTTTTTTATTGTATCTTTGTAGCACTGGACTAAATCCTGTTAGAATGTTAGAAGTCAGTTCTTATGGACAAAGGATGCTCTAGCTTTTTAGACACAATTGATTTCAACCACAAAAGAGAAGACCAGCCGAAACCGGTTTGGCTCAATAGATAGAGCATCGGCTTGGGGACTGAAAAGTCCCGGGTTCGATTCCGGTCAAGGGCATGTACCTTGGTTGTGGGCATATCCCCAGTAGGGGGTGTGCAAGAGGCAGCTGATCGGTGACTCTCATCGATGTTTCTAACTCTATCTCCCTCCCTTCCTCTCTGTACAAAATCAATAAAATATATTAAAAAAAAAAAAAAAGAGAAGACCACTTCCTGCCTAATTTATTATGTCTCATGAATATCTGTTTAAGATCCTACATTTTGGACCATTATCTTAATCATGTTTTTACTTGGTAAGAATGTAAAAGTAGGGGTTACCTTTTTTTTTTTTTTTTTTTAGATATTTATGCTATTATTTTTTTCTCTTAAACCTTAAAAAAAATATATTTGTTAATCCTTTTAGAATGGCTTTGTTATACTTGTATATTAAGTATACTACATTATTGAGATATAAGTACTCTATTAGATTATACTAATAAAATTGATATATTTATTATATACAATTCTGCAATTAGAAGAGTGAATGATTCATAGTAAGGACAACCATAATTAGCTGGAAAAATGATCAATATCAATAGATTTAGGTAACATATTCATTTCTACCTTCAAGTAAACCAAGCAAATTACACAAGTAGATAATTCAAATAGTTATTTTTGAACTTTTTTCCACTCTGTATAACTCAAAGAATTCCTAATGCTGAACAGATAGAATTTACCTTAAGTTTGTAGAGCAAAACTTATTGACCAGAAACCTCATTAATTTTTATAGATATTTTGTAATCTTGGTTATTTTTTATAAAAAATATATACTTACACAATTTACACATAACACATATATGTAAAAATATAAAATATGGGACTTTTGATTTTCATAGTCAGACTCTTAAACCTTACCAAAAATATTGCTATCTTATGTATCAGAGAAACAATGGATTCTATTTCTGATACTTAATAAAGTTTTGTATAAGGGAAATGATAAAATTATGTATTTCTGCAGAAAATTGATATAGAAACAAGGAAATAAATTATTTTAAATCAATCAATGAATAAATAGAGAATATACTCCAATGTTGAAGTCTACAACCAAAGAAAGGGCAGAAATTCCTTTGAATCAAAATGTATGTTGAGCATGTTGAACATGGAGGCCCAAGTTGATCAGACAGAGCTTTGGCAATGGATCCACAGACAGACTGACTCAAAGACAGCTTGACAACTGCCAACAAGCCTGTTGGTAATTCTGCCAAAGAACCAAAGGCTGGGAATACCACCCAACGTCTGGCATTCTCCTATTCCTGTTTGAAACTTTCTCTCTTACATTTCGTCCAATATTTTTGTTTGGCTCAAACGCATCAAAAATTCACAGATTTTTTTTTAGATCATTAAATGTTCTTATTTTCAAGAAATATAACATTAGTTGTAAAAGAGCACACTTTATCTCCGAAGTGTAAAGACAATTTTGGTAACTTGCTTTAAAGTTCAACTAGAGAAATCAACAGTATAGTCTGTTGAAGTCTTTATCTTATTAGGCTAGTCTTCACCCCATAAATAAGAAATATATATTCATAATATGAAATAATTTAGTATTTCATGATGTCATAAATTGCTGTAGAACTGGTCCTTTTTCATAACTCTGATGGCCCCTGAGGCTTTACTTGGATAGGCTAGCCCTCTGAGGGGTTCAAAGATATTAAGGGTGGTGATAAAGAGAAGCAATGCTCACTACTTTCTTGCATTGTGAGGAGCGCAGGAAGGCAAGACAATCTTTTAAGTGACGAGATGTGTGCTCCATTTAATTTGCTGCACAGTTACTAGGCCATTAAGTGTATGAGTTTTGGCCTATAACTCCAGGCAAATTCTTTCATTAGTTAATTCATCTGCCATTAGACAAATTCCACATGAGGAATTCTTGGTGTCATCCAATTTTTCTGGAAACTGTGTCTATACTACTTGGGAAGCTTACCTTTGGATCTCGAAGGAACAGAGCCTTAAGGATCAGTGAGTGTACATCCCCAATCACTGGGTAATGCATCAGAAGGCCGAGACAGGTCTGGTAGTTACTAGAGATCACTAAATAAGAAAAAAAAAATATTTCAAAAGCAATATTTCTTCAGATGTTTGCATTATTGAGTAAAAATATAACAACACAGAGTCAAAGTAAACCAATAACCGCTTTGATAAACAAAAACAGGAAGAAGGGACCTTTATCCAATGGCCTCTGAGGCAACAAGCTGTACTGTTAACTGCATTCTAATAACTAGCATGTAGCCTCGGGGGGTGCTGGAAGGAAAAACCTCAGACATAAATATGTGTGTGTGTTTGCAATATAAATAATCTCTTGAAGCATGCATATTTACTGCCATTTACATGGCTATGTTTAAATGTCTCCAGTTTTGTTGCTTAGGAGTTACAAAAATATCATGAATGGGAAAGAACCAGTTTAACATTTTCATAAAATAATAATCCTGATTTTATGCTTCATAACTTACATGTTACATATATTCCTTTTTATATATACACACTAGTGGCCCAGTGCATGAAATTCGTGCATGGGGGGAGGGAGGGTGTCCCTCAGCCCAGCCTACACACTTTCCAATCTGGGACCCATAGGGATCTGGCCTAAACCTGCAGTTGGACATCCCTCTCACAATCCGGGACTGCTTGACTGCCTGATCACCTCTAACCATTCTACCTGCCGGCCTGATCACCCCCAACTGCCCTCCCCTGCCGGCCTCATGGTCCCCAACTGCCCTCTCAAGCCAGTCTCCTGGAAGATCTCCCAATCTAATTAGTATACTACTCTTTTATTAGTATAGATATTAAAAAATTAAAAAATTTTAAAAATGTATTTGCTTTCAATTACTTGTTTTCCTAAAGGTAATAAAAAATTTAGGGAAAATATCTAATCAGTATTTCTTGGAGGAAAAATGTCAAAATCTTCATAGATAAGCCTAACTGTGTGCCTTAGATTGACATTTAATATTTTTTCAAATCAACCTAATTATAGGCACAATTATTAAACACATCTTTCAAGCAGGTCTATGATGTAAACTACCTCATTTCTTGGCCACCAACCCGCCACACTGTCACAGCTGGGCCCAGTATGGATGCTTGTTTTGTGAGCCACATTAACTTCCTCTGTGAAGAAACTTTAGTTACAACTTTCTGTGGCTGCAACCAAACCCCTTTTATTAATCAGAGTAGTTAGTTGATTCCACAGGAAAACTGTGATTCAACAGAAACAACACAGCTCACAAAATAAATGTTTGTGATCAGAAATACCAGTGATTCTTAGGACCCCCCCCCCCCACCCCCCTTCTATTGGTAACAGCTCTTCTTCCTATAGCTTCCCATCCCTCCCTCTGCCCATGAACATTGTGGGGAAAGGAGACAGGACTGGGCAAGATGAATAATTATAATCTATGTAAGGAACCACTTTATCATCTTCATTTCCGCCTCTGATCTGACAGCTTGTAATTTCATACATCTGCTTTCATTTGTAAAGCACTCACTTATTCTACCCTTTCTATATTTGTACAGACTCTCCTTTTCTTATTTGTTTATTTTGTCATATTTGAATTCAGTTACCTATTGTCCTTTTTCCTCTAGAATTCAAAAAGCTTAGATATTAAGAACAGTATAATTTTTTCACATACAGTCTTCTTGGAGAGCTATCAAATAAATAAAACTTAGATAATCAATTCATTTTATAATTCATAAAGTTATTCTCCAAAATGTTATAATGATCATATATTAGTAACTGACCCAGTATATGTATCTTTTGGAAATGGTTATGGCCTTGGGATTCAAAGATGTGGGTTTGAATCCCAGGACACCATTTGAATCTTTCATAACAGTTTCCTCAAAATTAAATGATATAATCTATGTGACTGATTTATAGCAGCCACTTAAAACCTGTTAAAAGTAACCTCTCTGAGCTTAAGTTTAGCCATTTGGAAAACAACTTTCTCATTTAAATAAAACTATATGCCTACTTCATTCAATTCAATGATTATCTGTTGAATAACTAATCCATTGCAGGCCCTATGTTAGGAAGGGATGCAGAGATGAACCAAGCACATCCTTGCCCTGCAGAAATGTAAACTACAGGAGGGCAGATGTGCAACAACAAGAATTATTACTACTATCATCACAAGATGATAATGAATTATTGAAGGCTTTCTAAGACCAGGCCCATTGCCAAGAACTTTATCTGCATTATCTCATTTAGTTTCTATGATAATCTTGTTATAAGGGTACAAGTATTATCTTTGTTTTACAGGTGAGAAAAGTGATACTTGGAAAGGTTATGTCATGTGCCCAAAATTGCACCACCTTTTGGTGTATAAGGCCAGGATTAGTAAATATTTAGAAACAGGCACAAATTCTCATATGTAGGTATAAAATAGCACACAATACAAATAATCATGGATTAAATATAATCAAATTATATTTATATAAAACAAAAATTAAGAGCTAACAACAAAAACCTTAAATTAAAGCTTTAACAATTTATTGTGATCTCCACTGAAGATAAAGGTAAATGTGATATAATTGGCAGTTAGACAGACATGAGCAGGGTAGGAATGATGAGCCAGGTACAGAAAGTCACCAGGGTGAAAAGCCTTGCATGCTGAGCAATGGATAATTGTAAGGTAGGAGCTGACCCCCATGGTGACCTTTCCTCTTCTAGCATATCTCTGGTCATGTGGTTCAGACCCTTCCCTGACCTTTCCTCCCCTGGCATGTTGCTAGTCATGTGGTAGACACCCGTAGAGGAGGAACAAGCCCTTGCATAACCCCATACAAGCCCTTGCACAAGCACTCCCTTAAGCATTAAGTCCTTAGGACAAATGAGGTAGTGGCTGAAGAGTAAATGGAGATTTAAAATGAAATAAAAAGGAACAATGTTTAAACCACTAAGAGGACACAATTGCCACACCAGGCTAGGCCAACAAATGACTGAAGACTCCCCTACAGAAAAATGAGAAAATCTGAAGTTTTGTAACATGCTTATTCTGGCTGAAAAAACAAAAACAAAAAAAACAACAACAAGGCAAGAGTGGGTAGAAGTGCCAAGAAGGAAACTTATCCATTTCCAAAGTGTTCAGGGAGGTGGTAAATTAAACAAGACAACAAACATTTATTTGAGAGATACACTCTGGTTAGAAAAATCTACAATGAAATGAATCTGAATACAGTGCTTAGGCTACTAATATAATTGACAAGACAAATAAATAGTAAGTTACATTGTAAATTAGAAAAAAATGTTTTTCTTTGACACTAATCAAAAACAAAAATTTAAACCAATAAAAAGATGTGAAAAAATGTACACTTAATTTAAAAAGCAGACAATGCTTTAACAAAGCTATGTTGAATTGTATTAAACAATTACTGTTTAGTTGAGTTGATATTCTAAGAGTGTTTGGGCATCTGTTCCCTCAGTAATCACTACACCCGAATTCATGACCCCCACCTCCAGGTGTCTAGAATACTCGTCTGTCTGAGAGCGCCCCAAATACATGAAGAACTTCAGAGGCTCTGAGGGACGGGAAGAATTATAACAGGTGTCTGGTCTTAGGGACTTGCAATCTAGTTGAGAAGATGGGACTAATATGCACAATAAGGATCAAGGTAAGATGAGTTAATGAAATGCTACCTTGAGTGGAATTGATTAAAATCTTATAGAACTGCAAAAGTGAGAGATCAATGAAGGCTAGATTAATTGGGAATGGTTTTGGGGAAAAGCTACCTTGCCTTAGTCCTGTATAGGAGCAATACTTAGGGCCAGGGGAAGCAGGGACTCACATGTGTAATTTCAGTATGAAATAAATCAATAAAAAAAGTATGATGAGAGTATGGCTATTAATAAATCTTTATAAGACTGATGGCTCATAATAACCTTTCTGTATTTCCTAATCTTTATTTTTTTATATATATATAACCTTAATCCATATAATCTGGCAAGAAATGTGAAAAGCACTTCTTATTACAAGAAATTAAAAATGTTTATGGTTTAAAATGTTTGGGGATAATTCTATTTAGAAATGGATACTATGTACCTAAGTAAAGCAAGAGTTTTTCATAGAACAGCCATTTGACCATCATTTCCAAGGTCAAATTTTAAAATATGTGTAGTAGATATAATGTTCACATTGTTATGTTTTCCAATGCAAAATTTTATTTTTACTTCATAAAATCAAGGTAGGGCTATAGGCATGGAAAAGGCATGTGAGAACCAGTCCCTCTGTCACTAGCCCTGTGGCCTTGAGCTTGTTTCCTAACCTCTAACCTTGGAGGTTGGGTTCAGTTTCTGAGCCCTCACACAGAACACGGTGTTTGTAAGAATTCTGTTAAGTGGTTGAATATTACATGTCCCTGAATGAACTACTTTCAAACAGAATAAAAGCTTTGTTAAAGGGATATAAAAAAAATTATAAGAATACTTTTGTTAAAAATTAAATATAAGTTGTGGAGATCAGTGATAAAAGGCATAGTAAGAACTAAACAGGGTACTGGGCTCTAACACCAAACACTGAGTGTGATTGTTTCAAATTACTTTACTGCACTGTACTATTGTAGTTTGTTAGAGCAGCTGTAACAAAGAACCCCAAACTGGAAGGTTTTAAACAACAGAAATTTGTTGTCATAACAGTTCTGGAGGCCAGATGTACAAAAGCAAGCTGTTAGGGCCATCCTCCCTCTGAAACCTGCAGGGAAGAATCCTTTCTTGTCTTTACTGGCAGAGCTGTTCCTTCCAAGGGCTCCAAAGGAGGATGTGTTCTATGCCATTTTCCTAGCTTTCGGTGACAGCTAGAATCCTTGTCATTTCTTGGCTTGCAGATGCATCACTCCAATCTCCGCCTGTGTTTTCATATGGCATTATTTTCCTATGTGTCTTCACATCTTCCTTTCTCTGTGCATATGTGTCCGCATTCTTTTCTTCTTATATGGACACCAGTCATAGTGTAGTAGAAGTCCATCCTACTCCAACAAGATTCATTTTAATTAATTACATCTGCAACCACCTATTTCCAAATAAGGTTATATCCTGAGGCACTAGGGGTTAGAACTTCAACATATACCTTGGGGGATATAATTAAACTCTCATAATAGGTCTAATTATCTCTCCTTATAAAATAAAGATTTGGGGGGAGATATAGTAAATCTTAACCATTTTTTTTTTAGGTTACATATTCCTTTGAGAAGATGATGAGTTATATATTCTTGGCCCAGGGAAATGCACACCTACACAATGTATTGCACAGTGTCAGGATGATCATGGCACTTTGAAGCCCTCTATTGTACTCCTGGGACAGTGGTTGGAAAACCGCAGCTTGCGAACCACATGCGGCTCTTTGGTCCCTTGAGTGTGGCTCTTCCACAAAATACCACGTGTGAACATGCACGTGCAGTGCGATTGAAACTTCGTGGCCCATGCACAGAAGTCGGTTTTTGGCTCTCAAAAGAAATTTCAATCTTTGTACTGTTGACATTTGGCTCTGTTGACTAATGAGTTTGCCGACCACTGTCCTAGGAGGTACAGATCCAAAGTAAGGAATGCCAACTTTGAGGGAAGGCTCTTTTATTATAGTTTCACCAAGTGTATCATTGTTTGAGCTACAAACAAATCACCAACATCTGCAAAAGAACATCTGCAGCGCCCAAGATCATCACCACCCTTGATGCCCCAGGCAGGGCTTCATGAGTCAGAATGGAGCAAGATGGAATAAAAACTTGACAACAATGTTCCATGTGAAATGTTGAGGCTGGCAAGTTGTCCGCCTTCCTCTTGTTCTTGGTCCTGGGTTAAAATTTAAGCTCATTTAATTAGCACTGCCCTCCCCGTGCCTTCTATTCAGTCCTGTTCAGTGTCTGCTTCCAGCTACTCCCCACCCTCAATCTTTTGCTCTAAAGAACAATGCCTTTCCCTCTGAGCCTAATCTTCCTTCCTGGAGCCATTGCTGCCCTGGCAACCTCCAGTGGTGGGGTGGGGACACCAACTCGCTCCCTGATTCTATTTCTAAACCATTGCTTCCCATCTTTCCATAAAAACGCTTTTCTTCTGAAGTCTGTGCCACACATCTATACCTCTATCAAGTCTCTTCCATAATTGTCAGCTATACGCTATGATGGCTGACAGGTAGTAGGCACTGAATAAACACTGGCTGAATGAATGGTTAATTCTTTGAGTAAATGATTGATTGAATAAAAGCTGTGGAGGACCAAATAAGAATCCCAGTTCCCTCACAATTTCTTGATCTCCTCAGTGATACTTTCTCCTTTAATAACTAACCATTCTGCTCATACCCAGAACTGCTCCATGTCCTCTTATTTGACCATGACCTCTGATTTTAGCTCTCATACCTGGCCTCTAATCCCTTGATACTCTTGATTTCCCCATAGTCTTTTCCTAGCCAAGTTTCTCTCCCCTAAACAGCTTAAGTCACTCTCTTAAAATGCAACCTGCACCCTCCACTCTCCTTCCTCCCTTCAGATCTACCTAATTCATTTGGATGAGGCCTTAACTTGAAGTCTGAATTATGATCTCCCTCTTTTGAATCTTGCTGGGAGTGCTGAGCATGATTGAGAAGAAACATAATTTGAGTCCTGGTTCTAGTGTCCACTGCTTTTCTCTGTAGGATCTTTGACAGCTAGACCAGGCTTGTTCTAGTTCTTGATCAGTCATCTCTAGCACACTTCCCAGTCATTCTTCTCAAACCCCTCCACTACCCTGCCTCATTCACAGTGGACAACCTGGTTCTTCTTCTATCAGACACTAGAGGCCCAGTGCACAAATTTGTGCAACAGTGGAAATTGGGCCGAAATCAGTTCTCTGACATACCCCAAGGGGTCTCAGATTGAGAGAGGGCACAGGCCAGGCCCAGGGACCCCACCAGTGCACAATAGAGGCTGGGGAGGGACTCTGGAGGTTGGTCAGCTGTTGAGGGACCATGGGAGGACTCCAGGGCATGTCCGGCCCATCATCTCACTCAGACCCTATCAGACCCCAGCAGCAAGCTAATCTACTAGCTGGAGCATCTGTCCCTTGGCGGTCAGTGCACGTCATAGCAAGCAGTTGAGTGACCTTAGCATATCATTAGCATATTATGCGTTGATTAATAGTTGAATGGCTGACTGGTCAACAGGACACTTAGTTATTAGGCTTTTATTATATAGGATGGACTTCCTCCACTTCCCATCTTCTCCACCTGTGAAGTGGGCTATTTCCGAAACCTGCCTACTGCCGTCTTCCAGGATTAGCACCTGTTTTTTTTATTCCAGTTCTATAGCCAGTGTTCCATTGGACTCCTAACCTCAACCACAGCTCTGGGTATGTTAGTCTGAAATTGATTATATCAATCTTTCCTATGAACTGATAAGCTTTTTGAGGACAGAGGCAATGCCCCTTAAATATGTAATAAATAGTCACTCTATTTTAGAAGATATGCACTGGATTTAACCAAGCAAATAAAAAGAAGTTGAACTAAACACTGAAATGAATAAACAACTTCATTACCCCTGTATTTTTCCACATGTGCCCATATGTTTTATAACATTATCAGCAGAGGGATTAAAAAAATAAAAAACTTCAGCTGCCAAAAATTTAACTGTTTCATGAAATTAATTTTAAAATGTAGATCTTAGTATAGGAGACAGGAGAATTAAATTAAAAATATAGTTGTAATATGTCAAATTTAAGGAAAAAAAGCATTAATTAAGCCCATAGAAAACCAGTATAAATTTTAATAGTTCTTTACTATAAAAAATTTGTGAAAATAAAAGGTGAGGCAAAGTAAGTTTAGAGTTCATGAAATACAGAAATAATTCTTGTATTATTATTTATTTATTATTGTATTATTTTCCATATGAACAACTATGTACCTATGTTTTAAATAAAAGAAGTTTATCATTCCTCTGTTTTTTTTTAAGTACTTACATTAAAAAAAGGCAAACAACTTTAAAATGGGAGACAGTATTGAATATCCAAAAACCTAGAATCCATCAAATCCAGCAAACATCTTTTTCTACTTTCCAGATGTTTCCTTTATGATTTCCATGTTCTTATGTGATTAGCTCTGACTCAGAAAAAAAAAAAAGGAGCTTTTCACTTTGTCAAAACCAAAAGTGTTTGACCTTCAAGGCACAAAAACAACCCCCACAATTTTTGGATAAAAATGTGGTTCTCCTGTCATTTATTCACTCAAGTAATTTGGGGGGAATTAAAAAAGTATAATCTAAAATTTTAAAGAATATTATTAGTGTTACCAGAGGCGTAACAAGAGCATCTGGCACAAATGGTATTCAATGAATAAATAAAAGAGAACCACATAGCAATTTAACAGTCAAGATTATGAATGGCTCAAAACAGTTTATATTCTTCTGACAGAGTCCTACTCTTATGACAGTTTTTTATTTCCTACTTAATCATCACTTTATGCAATCTTTCTTAATTATATTTTGACTTACAAATCTTATTTAGTGAACTGTGATTATTTTTCTGAGAAGGAAAATAATTTGAGATATTTTGAAATTTAAAACAAGCTCTGATATTTTCTTCATCTAACTATTCAAAAGGGATGCACTGTTTTTCCAACTAGGGCAGGCACCTTTGGGTAGATCTGATAAGATGCAATATAGCTACCACTTGGCACTCTATTGAGAAACACATTTGCCTAAAATATAACCGAGAAGTTAAGAGATTTTTAAAATGCAATATTTATTTTTTTATTGGCAAGTTGTTGATACTATAAAAAGAAAACTACTCTCTCGATAAATATCCTTGAATACTACCTACCTGTCAGAAGGTGGAGCTCTAAACATAGCTGAAATACTGGCTTTTTATATGTGCACTTCACAAATGAGTGTACTAGCAATGAGGAGAATAAAGCATGAGTAAAGTCTTCAGAAAAAGGGTTCTGAAAAAATAATCCAATTCTCTCAGGAAAAATCACCCACATCTCCCAATATGTACATAGTTAACTCACACAAAAAAATTTTAGTTCAATGTATTGCCTACGATAAAAATCTAAGTATGGTAATTCAGAATAAAAGGTAAAGTATATTTAAAAGGTAAAACATATTTAAATTCAGGATCACCTACTTGAACGTAGGCAAGGTTAGTAACACTTACAAGCATCTCGGATGTAGAGTAACATGGCTATGAAGATGTAATCCACTAAGCCCAGGCCGAGGCCATCAGCGAACAAGGCATCCCAGACCACCAGAAGGTCCTGCAGGGGGAACTCTCGCCCAAACAGCAGCCGTACCCACCGCCTAGAGAAAACAAAACCAAAATTCAGAAAGCAGTTCGTTTGAGAGAAATATAAAGAGGAATCATTTTCTCCTACAACTGTGACGAAACTATAATCTTTAATCACTTTAAGCAAATATTATACATCAAGAGTACAATGAAGTAAAATACAATTTTTTTCAAATGAATTTTTTAATTTTATAACTAGATCACAGTCATTAAACTTTATTCCTACTATATGTATAAAACGAAAGTACATTTAAAAGGGTAGAAATATTTCTTATTTAATACAAATCCCATAAAAAAGGCAGAGAGAAAAATTAAATGTATAGTGGTCTGATAAATACCTTATTTGTAAGGTTATGAGTTAAAAATTACAATTTTCAAAAATTTCATGCTCACTACTAATTTTTTGTTAGATTTTTGCAAATGGGTATATGACAAATTACTATTTTTGCAAATGGGTATATGACAAATTACTATAACCAAACAGAAAATTTCATTGTCATATTTCATTCATTTAAAAATATTCATTTTAAAATAAAATGTGAGGGAAAAGAGCAGATATCTGTTTTTGTCAAGCCCAGACAGTTATTTCAAATGAAACAACATGATACTTAATTTTTAACTTTAGAAGAGATATGACTTATCAGTGAGGCTATCTTTCCAGGCATGGTTTTCAAAACACAGTTACCTCTATGGCCAGGAAAATGAATATGTAGGTATAAGCAGCCAATAAGAATACTGAACAAGGTCTGTATATAATTATGTATCATAAACAGTTACACTTCAGACTGTCAATAAATGCTACCTAAGCTCTTTATATCTAATTCTTATAATAAAAATAATTTACTTTGATATGTTTGTATCAATTTACTTCTAATTTTACATAACACAGCTACAATTTCCTTACACAGCCTTTCTTTAGGAATCTAGAATTCTATGTGATTCTAGACATAGCAAAGAATGAGAAATTCCAAATTTCTGGTACCACCACATAGTACAGAATAGAGGAAATTGTTTAAAAATCAACTAATATATGTTACTATTTCGCAAAATTTGAAACCCATCTGTGGGGTTAAAGTGAGGCCAAAAAAATTCAAATACTTTCTTCAGGAATAATTACATTTAAGAAGGAATCATGGCTGTGATAATACAGGTACAATCACTCATAAATATAACTTTATGAGGAATCATAATAATCAAATACTTAAGTTATTTTATTTATACTGTTAAATTAATCAACAGAATAATTAAATTATATTTTCAACTACATCTTAAATTATGTTACTCTATTTTTCAGGAAAAAAGTTTAATGTCTAATAGCATTTATCTTTTTTAAAATGTTATAGGCGGTTTAAAATTTTTATCTACCTTTCAATTCTTATTCCACTAATATGAAAAATAAAATATACTTTTTTATCTAATGTATTTATATTTATGCAGTTTAGAAAAAAAAGCATGTTATTTCTCTACACCTTTCTAATTCTTTCAAATTACAAATGCTAATGTTTACCATTTTAAGAAATATACAAATATCTCTAAGCTAGCTAGGTGCTCTTCTTAATTACAATGAATTAACTGGTCTTGCAAAAAGCATCAGGGGAACCAGGAGAATGGACAAAGCAAAAAGTAGCTGGACTGAATTATTTGGGGCACCTGTTTAACCAGCTAACTGCCATGATATTTTGAATTTAATTAAAAAAGGTCCGCTGCTTGCATCTATAGACGCTTATGGTGTACAAATGGTTAAAGGATCTTCAAACTGATAACCATATCTGCATTATTAAATGACTAAACACTTAGAATGTGATCATTCAAAGTTATTCAACTGAGATGACTGGAAGAAAAAATCACCAATATAAAATACTGGTGAGGATCTAATGTATAACATAGGGACTATAGTTGATGATGCTGTATTGTATAACTGAAATTTGCTAAGAGAGTAGCAAATGTTCTCACAAAAAAGAACCAAAACAAAAACACACAACCGAATAAATACATGAGGTCACGGATGTCTTCATTCATTAGATGGGAGGAATCCTCTCAATGTGCAAGTGCATCAAATCACGATGATGTACACTTTAAATATCTTACAATTTTATTTGACATTTATGATACAAGAAAGCTAAAAAATATAAATAAATAAGGAATTACCTGGTTCAATGAACAGGCAATTATGGCTATTTCAAAATTTAAAATTCTGATATTTAAATGATTCCTTCTGGTTCAAATCTAGATGTTAGTATAAAATTCAAGCATCAGACCAGTAAAATAGTACTATGCCCCAAACTTGCCCCTTTCATTCTTGAAGGGTATTTCAATGTTTTCTTTATTTGAATAACCCCATTTAGAAACCACCACTGCTGTTCCTTGAAAGGCAATGCTTTTGCTTGGCTTTCTTATGTGTAGGGGGACATTTTTTCTTTATTTTCCCTACTTTCATTGAAACAAAAATCACTTTTGAAAAAGTTGACGTCATACTATCATAGACATCATTTAGCAAACAAACAAACAAACAAAAAGGATGAAATTAAAACACACCACAAATAAGAATGCAATGCTATATTTTCTCCCCTTTCTCAAAGCTCAAACTCTTCCCATTTTCTTGTGGACAACCACAACTTTAGTTTCATCACATACAGTGCAAGAAAAAAAGTATTTTAAAGAAATAATTGATATTCCTATTATTTCTATAATAAAATGCCTGGATATTTCTCCAACTTCTCTTGCAACCTTTCTGCTGGTTGGGGTTGTATTAGGTTAGCCTCAAAAATGACACCCTCACTCCCCCCACCCAGGTCATACAAGCAGTAATCTCTACTGCAGCATTGTCAGGAGGGGAACTGAAAACATCTATGATATAATATACCTTAAATAAAACACATCCTCCAAACTACACAGAATGTAAGTCTTCCATACTTTTATGTTTAATGTTGTATTCTATGCTGTGCTGCTTTATAAATGTTTCACATTGCTTTATTTTTGAAATTTCACTTTGCCAAGAACATTGCTGAATAATTCTAGGGTAAGGATTAAATTCTGTGTGTGTGTGTGTGTGTGTGTGTGTGTGTGTGTGTGTGTGACAGAGAGAGAGAGAGAGAGAGAGAGAGAGAGAGAGAGAGAGAGAGAGAGAGAGAGGAAATCCAAAATCTATTATAATAAAAAATTGTGTCTTATTTACCACTTTCCCCTCTAGCACTCAGAGCCAAGTGGCTATAGACTGAATGTTTGTGCCCCCCACAATTCATGTATTGAAATCCTAACTCCCAAGGTGACGGTATTAGGAGGTGGGGGCATTCGAGAGATGATTAGGTCATGAGGATGGATCCCTCATCAGTGGGATTTGTGCCCTTATAAAAGGGACCCAGAGGACTTCCCTGCCCCTTCCACCATATGAGAACACATGGAACACCAGTCTGCAATACTGAAGAGGGTCCCTCCCCAGCACCTGACCATGCTGGCACCCTGATGTCAGACTTCAGCCTTCCCAGAGCTGTGAGAAATAAATCTGTTTATAAACCACAAGTCAACCATTGTAAGTAGGTATAATTGCTGTTGAAGTAAATAATTAAAGATAAATGAGGATAAAGGGCAAAAAAAAAAAAAAAAAAGTGTAATATGCTAATTAGACCAGACAGCCTAACAACTTTCTAGATAATCTTCCAAACAAAGTTGCAGTGATGGGGTATGAGGCAGAGGCGATTAGTAGCGGTGAGGCAAGCAGGCAGATAGGTGAGTGGTTAGGAACCAGCTGTCCTGGATTGAGAGAGGGTAAATACTGGGCTGAGCCCTCATTCCCACAGTACACAAATTTTGTGCACTGAGCCTCTAGTGCTCTTTGTAAAGAGCTCTGTACATTTTGCTAAGTGCTCTATGTATTTACCAAGGTCTTGTTAAATTCACTGCAAAGCCAGCTGTCATGCTGCAGAGAAGCAGTTGTGTAGTTCAATTGCAAACACAGGCATTGATCTTGTTAGTGGTGGCATGACAATAATTCAGTGAGTGCAAAAGATCCAGAAACACATAAGAAAAAAAAACTATTAATTATTTGATACCTAGCATGTTTCTTTTATACAAGGCTGTTTGTAAGTTGTACATATAAGTATATTAAGTTAAAGCAAAATACAGTTCCTTCTTTTTTATATGCATTTATTATAGAAAAATTAAGGATAAATTATCAAAATATTTAAAAAGTATCATATAACTAATGGAATACTTTGGGACCAACAATGACCTTATTAGTAATTTAATCATTTTTGTCCCAACTGGATTTAGTTCATACATATATTTGCCACACACAAAATTTCCTGTGCTATTTTTGGCTTTTTTCATTGAGCTTAAAAAGCCAAGGAAAAATTCAGTTCTTTATGGAATGAGTTACCAACAGAAATTATTTCAGTAAGCTTTTCTATTCTTAGAAAGAAAAACTTACTTTATGAAATTAGGTCTTATAAGGAAGTTGCTCCTAAAATTAACATGCTTATATCGAATTTAAAAATAATTAGCAAGAGTTTAAGTTACAGTTACGGGTAGCATTAAACTTTTTTCCTTTTAAGGATAGATTCAATTTACTTGCTTGATACTATTATCTTGCTTTATGTATGTTGCACCTACAGACTGCAATGCTTATTAATGTATACATTTTATCACTTGTGATCATACAATAATTCATAATTTACCAGATCTACTTAGAATTAAAATCTACACAAACAGAAAATACCTTCTGAAATATTAAATTTAATTATAAACCACTCAAAGTCAGGAAAAATTCCATCTTTGCGCTTATATCACTATTTTCAATGTTAAACTTCTGTGTAATTAAGCTGCTGTCCCAGGGTATCAGTAGGCTCCTAGTGATATTATTGCTTGGTGAATGACCCATGGAAACTTCAAGAGAAATCTATTTTTTAAATAAAAAATGTATGAAAATGACCGATTTGACTGAGGTTTAAATAAACACAGCCTTAATCCAACACGGTTGTAGTAGGATTATACCTGCAGGAAAAAAAATTACATATTAGATCTTCATGTCCTTTTTATTTTATTTTAATGACCCTTTAATAAATTTAGTTATTGCCACCTTAGGAGAAACAAAGTTGTAAAGGTGTATTTAATTTAACAAGCAGTGTAAGGCACCTTAAGTAACCTGTGATCATGAAATGATAACACTGGATAAGCATACTGGGATACAAAAGAACAATGTTGGATTTTTGCTTAATTACATTAATTTTTCTATTGCTTTCTGTTCACTTATATTTTTTAATGGAATATATTGGGTGACATTGGTTCACAAAACCATACAGGTATCAAGTGCACAACTGAACAAAATATCTGCAACATGTTCCCATTTTCTTCCCCAAGCAAAGTCTTTCTCTCTCCTCATTTCCCCTGACACTGCCCACCTCCTCCAGCCTCCAATCCACTCTCCCTGTGGGTATTGCCACACTGTTCACACTGTTGCCTGTGTCTATGTAATGTATACACTGAGTGGCCAGATTATTATGATCTCTGAATGCTTTCGGAAGAACTTATTTCAATGAATCATGATCTGCTCATTCATAAGTGCCCCCCTTACAATACAGTGGTAATTATAGTCATAGGACCCTACAAGATTTAGAGAGCTTCCTTTGGAGGAAACTCATTAAGGCAACTATAGAGAACTAAGAACTTACAAAGAAAAATTACTTGCCACTTTTGGTTAGCTGATTTTAGGAAGACATATGAGGTCTAGAATTGTATATTGGGCTAAGGGAGAAAAGAGAAATTCAGTGAAATCTAGCTTACTGAGGGCATCATGGTATATAATATGTTCATAAATTAATCTGCTCATAAACCAACTCAAATATGAAGCACAAAACATCGCATAAAATACTTTAAATTTATTTTCATCAACAGCACTCATTTACTTTCCACATCAGCTAGCAATTTCTGTGACTGGCTTCTGGTGCCTAGAAGCTACAAATCCTGGATTGTAAAGTCTGAAGAACTTCTGAGTACAGCCTATCTCACCGTCTTTCTCACATCCTAAAAACTATGTGGGGTTATTGTTTTATTAGATTAGAGTACTTTTTTTTTTTTCCAAGTGTCCCCCCCCCCCCAAAAAAAAAAAAAAAAAAAGAACTTCATAGTCTAACAGGGCATACATTAGATAAAATGTCCCTTCCTATCCCAGACCCTCTCCCTCCAAATCCACCTTGGTAAGGCAGCCAATGTTTTCATAACATAAAGCCTTTTTGAGGCATGCATACACCTAATTTTATGCATATAATGCAGATAACTGGTTATCTTTATACAGGTCTTTGGGCATGTAAGAATATGATGGGAAGAAGCTAAATGCTTACTTAATTCATGTTACCTCAATACTTTAGTGTGGTTTACTGCAAAGAGTAATACTGAGTAATCTTAGGAAAAAAGAGGGAGTTAGGAACATGGTGAAACAGTAATTTTCAAAGTATGGTTTGTGGATCAGTAGCATCAGCATTACCTGGAAATTAGTTCAAACTGCAAATTCTTGGACATTACCCACTTAATACCTACTAAACTATAAATTCTGGGCAGGGCCAAGTAATTTGTATTTGAACAAGCCTGTACATTCAAGTTGTATTGATAAAACTTTCCCAACTCAAAAATCTCAAAACATGACATCCAGTCAATAAAATTCTTTAGGTTCAAAATGTGGACCCCAGCCGAAACTGGTTTGGCTCAATGGATAGAGCGTTGGCCTGCGGATTGAAAGGACCCAGGTTCGATTCCGGTCAGGGGCATGTACCTTGGTTGGGGGCACATCCCCAGTGGGGGGGGGGGGTGTGTGCAGGAGGCAGCTGATGGATGATTCTCTCTCATCAATGTTTCTAACTCTCTATCCCTCTCTCTTCTTCTCTGTGAAAAATCAATAAAATATATATATATTTTTAAATGTGGACCCCAAAGTCCTGAAATTATGCTTATCAGCCATTTGGTACAAATGTTTTAGTTTGAATTGTTTATAAATATTAAGTTCAATATTAAGGTATGAGGAGACAGCAAATTTAATAGAAGTGGGGGGAAAGTTGGAGGCAGGTGCCAAAGAAATGCTTCCTGACTCTGAAGGTCTGCCCTGTGCCCAGAATGGACACAAACCCCTCCAAGCGTCAGTCCTGCCACTGGAAGGCACTCTCCTGCAGGGCTATAGGCTAGCATACGTTAGAACCACAGCAAATTTATTACGGGAGACATCTTGCTTAGGGCCTGTATAACGTCTGTAAAGATAACTTGATGATTGTTTCAGAATCACTGTTCTAAGTCTCCACTAAGCCATCCATGAACATAATGGACTTATATAACAAGTACATTTTACACAGCACTACACTGGATGTAAATAATAAGGGGATAGTCAGCATTGACGCCCAGGATTAAATAAGCTATATTTAACAGATGTTATACCTTAATAGGCTTGATCTAAAAGTGATCCTTTTTAAATAAGTGATTTTTTTTTATTGCCTTAATTTATGAGAGTTAGTTGCTTTTACTTTTCATCAATACTTAATGTAGAAGCACAAACATGAAAATAGAAAATGTGATCCTTGACCTCATGAAGGATAAAAAACAACTAAAAAAACACACAAGTTAACTTGAAAAATATCAGAAAGTGATTGTAAACTCAGTTTTAGAAAATGTATCACAAAAGTAGACCTTAGACTTCCAAACATAAAAATGGATAGTTCGATTCCCTAATGTGGCTCCAGAAAGTAGGCCTCCAGATGCCTATGTCCAGTGAGTGTCCTGTGTTAGCTCTTGCCTGCACCTTTTCTATGTCTCACAGTCCCCAGATCCTAGACTAAATAGACACTAGGAATAAACATTTCAAAGGTAAAAACTATAACCCTTCATCCTCCCACCTAGTCAATTTCCACTCTTTAATGTCTCTATTTTTGATCATAGGCCATAGACAGGAGATACAATAGGGTTGTTAGTGCTGAGGGTTCCCTTGAAGCTAGAGAAAGTGAGTTCAGTAAACATGGTTGTTTTATTCCTGCCACTTTCAGCTCCTCACCTACAAGCAGGAATAGGGTTTGTGTTGTGCTGGTCAAATAACACAGGATGGAAGCACAGAGTAATTAATTTGAGGGGATAAATAATGAGTGGGGGTGTTGAGGACAATTGGGGCTAAATGACAATGGAAAGCCAGTGGGGTAAATGGACTGGAAGTCAAACTGGAGATGGAGAGATAATAAGGAAAGGAATGGAGTCAGTCAGAGAGTAGCATGTTTGAGGTGGAAGTTTTTGAGGTGGTACAATTACTGGAAATAAAAAAGACTCCAGATGTGACCAGAAGAGTAGGAAGCTGGAGGTGAGGATGCAGAGAATAACTGGCAAGTGCAGGCAGATACTACCTGTTTCATAAAGCATAGTGACTTTATGAGCCACCTGGAGGTTAGCGGGAATATTTCCTACTTATCATCTAAATCAGCTTTACAAATTCAAATTAATGCTAATTCTTGGAGTATGTATAGACTTTGGTGATTCACAGCAGAAGCAACATTTATCAAAGACACTTGTTTTGAATACTTTATATGTCTCCATTTTACAGATGAAGCAGTTGCAACTTGAAGATGGTTAAGTAACTTGCCCAAGTTTAAAAAACGATGAAAATGCTGGGGTCAGAATTAAAACTGCCTGCTCATGAAACCAAAGACTTCCTATTTTGTAAATGGCACCTTTAAAGAAAGCCTAAGTCTTCTTAAATATAACCTCAGTGACAAGAGGAAGTATACCTTTCTCATTCCAAGGATTGTGGGATATGGACTTTAAGATCTAGCCAAATCCAAACACTGAGTAAGTCACCTTTTGATATAAATCTTCAACATGAATGATTTTCGTGGTTCTAAAGAATTACAAAGAAAAGAGTCAGATACACGGACAATTGCCTTTCTTTTATTTCCCTCAAACTCTTCTGAGACTCATATTAAATTGGGTAATTGAGGTTGGTAATTTTAAATTTTTAATTCTGTCCAAACTAATCTGACTTTGTGATTTTAAAGCAAACTTTTTTAGGGGGTGGGGGTCTACAGATAAAGCACAGATAAACCAGTCAGCTTAGAAATAATACTAAAACCTTTAATTATCCATGTATCCTTTTAATCAAAATGAGATGACAAAGATTTAAATTTAGTCTAAGCCTTAAAATCTGAGTGTATATATCCAAAGATAAGATAAGCAATTATTTCTTACATGATCATTTAAAAAAATAGTAAATATTAATTTTGTTAATTATTTTAATGGTTATATTACTAAAGACATCTTGGTAAGTTATGATCTAATCTGACATGGACCCTTAGAAAGTGTTTTTCTGTCAAAAAGTGAAAGGTAATAATCAAATATGGCTGTTACTAAAGTACAGATAACTATTAACTGGAGATATAAGGTTTAAAGATTACAACATGTATATTTTATAGACAATATCCATGAATTGATATTTCCATAATGCTGGGAACTTGCGCTGATCCATTCACTATCTCATTGGCTCTTTCTAGTGGCCAGGACAGCAGTGTAACAAATGACTCCAAATTACAGCGAGAAGGGCGTCCCTAGGACTCCACCTAGCAGAGCCATGACTTTCAAATGGAGGAAACATGAAACCATTCCTAGGTGATAATTGTTCTACCTTACCAGCAAAAGATATTTGTAATGCCTACTTGCACATGTAATTGTTTCAAAGACAAAGACTGAAGAAAACAAATTAAGTAGGCATGGGTCCTGCCTACTGTAGTTAAGAATACAATGACCTATGCGCTAAGAAGTCTACACAGAATTCAGTGTGAATTTTAAAGAGCATCAAGTTGTGCAGATGGATTTCAGCTATTATGTTGGAGAATTTAAGTGATGATTTTCCCCAAAGACAAAGAGCTGAAGTGTTACCTAGACAGAAGAAACAAAATGCATATTCATATTTCCTGGAGGTCTTATTTTGGCATAATCAACTTCTAAGAAGAGTCTTACAAGCTGGTAATAAAATGCTCAAATAAGTATTACAACAAAATAAAGTTCATGCTGAGTTCTAGTTTCCTATGCCCTTAGTCCTGTGCTGCTGATCATTATATTTTACAGATATAAATCACCTTCATCTTCACTGAGCTTCAGCAACACACAGCCACCATTTTTCAAAGCTTGCAATGTTGTCAGGCTTGTGGCTCATAGTGTATGCACATTAACATATTTAATCCCCTTAACAGAGAATGAAGGGTTATTATTCTCATTTTACATTTGAGGAAACTATGGCTCAGAGAAGTTATAATACTTGCCAAATAGAGCTAGTAAGATATAGAGAGAGGAGATTCAAGCCTAATGTATGTGTATGGGCTTAGCCACTAAGCCAAGTGCTTTGTAATTACTTATTTGATGAGCAGAAAGTAAGGTCTGTAAAACAGAGGAAAGAATTTAGAAACAGGAAAGCTATATGCTTCTCCATTTATGAAAATAATTATACTATGTTACTTTTTCAGTTTGAACTGCATTTGGTTGCAAGTAAGAAGAAAAAAAAACACACACACCTAAACAGTGTCTTAAATATGAGGTTTATTTTTGTCTTGCACAACCAGAAGCTTTGTTTCTGCAGATTAAAGATGTCAGGGCTGAAGCTTCTAAAATTCTCTGGCATTCTTTCATAGATGCAAAATGGCTCTGCATCTACAGTGATAAGAAGAAAGGCTGGGGGCCTAAATGAGGGAATCAAAATTTTGGCATAGCCCCCCAGCAGCTGACTGGAGATTAAATATGATTTATTAATGGTTAGAACTGTGTCACAATGTACAACTGAAAGTGGTATAGTATCACTCCAAAAACAACAACAAAAAAACCCAATGAACTCTAAATCAGAGTTATTTTAGTAAGAAAGAAAGGGCAAATGGATATTAGGTGGGTATATTTAACAGGAAAATATTTGGGAATAGTTGAGTTTCATTACAAGTGATGTAAGAGGCATCACATATAAATAACTTTGCAAGAGAGAAGGTATATTTAATTATTTTAGTCTTATAGTACAGGGAGGGTAATTGCCTACCAAGAACCTATCCCGGTTTTATTCCTTCCTAAACAAACTTGATGTAATTCAGTCCTGCTTGTTTCCCCAACATTATTCAAAAGGAAGTTGATAGCTAGAGGTCAGTGTTTCTCAAAAGCAGAATTATCTGGAGTGTTTTTAAAAACATAGATGGCTGGCCCCACCCTTAGAGTTTCAGACTCCGTGGATCTGAGGTGTGGCCCAAGAACTTCCATTTCTAACAAGTGCTGGTCCAAAAGCCACCATTAGGAACCACTACTCTAATGAAGACCCCAATTAGTCTAAGGTATATAGGAGACGATGGTCTCCTTGAGAGCTGTTCTTGGTCTGGGGTGGGCACATGATCTAATTTGGCCTATTGGATTGAAAAAAACTATTGTTTTGTATTTGATAAAAGGTTTCATTCTCTTTCTCCATCTGGAATAGTACAAATATTTTGTGATTATAAAGATATAAGCCCCAAGAAGCCAACGATGAAGTTAATACAGAAAAGATACAGAAAAAACGTATCCTTAGTTGAGGTCCTTGAGTTGCAGTCCCTCTAGACTTCAGCTATGTGAACTAACTAAGTTCCTTAATGCTTGAGGCAGACAAGGTAGGGTTTCCTGTAGTATGTATCCAAAAACATCCTAATGACACAAAGGATAAACTGAAAGTTTAAATGAAAAATATAATTATACTTTATTTAATGAGGAAAGTAAATAAATAAAATCTACATATAACCCAAACTTCATTCTAGACATTGGTTTAAAATTTTCCTCTACACCTTTTTTTTATAATTGGTAATGAGTACCAAAACAGTTTCATTTTTTTCCCAACCAGCCTCTAGGTAATGAGCAGAAAAAAGACAAAATAGAATAAAGTAAAAGGTCTAAGTCATTTCATCCACAAAGTGAATAAATAACCATCAATTAAGTTGATTACAAGATAAAAATTTCATTTTCCTGCTTTCTAACTTCTAACTTCCAAATTCCCTAATATGTCTCTACTCTGTGCCTCTCACTCCATCCCTACAGAGGCAAAGGAAGAGAGGAAAAGAGACAACTCATTTTAATATAAAAAACTGAGTAACACGGTGGTTTTAAATTTTATGGAGTTCAGGGATCAATAAAGCAACCATTTCTGGCTGAGGTAATTTTAAAGTTATAATAAAATACTATTTTTATTAGTTATTTTTATTTGGGGAATTTTTTGAAATACTTTTTAACCAAAGACACCAGTGAATCTAAAAATTTAAAGAAATATTGATCTCTAGTTGAAAAATGCAATGGATTAAAAAAGCAAGGGTAACAAAATTTAAGTTGGCACAGAGTTCAAAACTATGAATACTTATATATCACTTAGAACAGGGGTGGGGAACGTCCGGCCCACAGGCCATATAAAGCCCAGGAAATCATTTGGTCTGGCCCTGTCAAGGCATTAAGGGTGAGTTAATTAAATGTTTGACCAAATGTAGCAGGCTCATTTTTAAGTACATAATCTTGATGGTATTTGAATAATGTTATAAATATCCAAATGGCCCTTGGCAGAATAAAGGTTCCCTACCCCTAACTTAGATATGAAAATAATCAGACAAGCTGTTTAACAACAGACTCCTACAACAGCCATTCCCATCATCTATTTGCCTAAATGCTTCTGCATCACCAAGTTGCTGATTACCATTCATCTCCTATCTTTCCTGTTAGGTCACTTCCTCACAGAGCAAAGCAAGCAGGAAGCCCTCTTATTAGAGCACTGTGCCAAACACAAATGAATTCTTGTTTCGCCATAAAGATGAAGAAAAGGATATTAGCTTATAAAGGACTGAAGTGAGTATATTTCAATATTAGCAACATGAAAATATAAGTTTCAATTGAGATATTAAAAATTGTAATATTTACTTCATCCATAATTGAAAGATATGTTCATAATAATTCATTTTGGGAGCACTACTATATAGTATTTGCCTGAAACAAATTATGCAAATACTTACATCTTATAATTTATTCAATTGCTTTCTAATTCCTCATTTTCTTAACTAAATTAGCTAAAACGGGAAATATATGACCAAAAAATTAATGTCCATCATTCAAATTAGTGTACAATGAATACATTTTTCAAACTAAGAGATCCAAGATGGGCAGATCTCTATTCTTGCCTTAAAGGAATACTGCCTCTTTAAATAGATACACGGGGGCTTTGGTGATTTCTTTTAGATACTTATGTCCCTACAGAAGCTCACACAGTACACCAATGGCAAGCAGTTAATTCATTAATTAACCAAAATATTTTTGAGGAGAAGATAGCACTAAGCAGTACAGTATTGAATGTGCAGTTGTGGTTGTTTGAGGTCCCTCTCTGCAAACTGTGTGGTGGAGACAAGCAATGCCTATGCTGTTTCTAATTATTCCAATTATCATGGCACACTATGAAAACTTGATTAATAACACTGAAGATATTGTTGTGGCAATTAGCCATATGGTAGTGGGACTTTATTCTGTCACGATTTAGCCATTAGCATCTACTTATGTTTGTCAGAACAGTGCATCCGTGACAAGTTGAAGTTCTGCTCACCTTGCTGAGTCCCCTGTGAGCAACACTAGAGAACTGTTTATTCCTAGGAGCCTCTTGCCTGAGTGAATTTTTCATGTGACATCCGGTCTAACTGGGGACAAATGTCAAATGGCTTATGTGACGACCCATCAAGCTAAGCTTTCTCTGAAAAACCATTTAGTGACTTGTGTGTCAAAACAAACTACTTGATGGAAAGAATCTGACCAGTAATAACTGGTCATCTATGCTGCACCACATTTTTCCATGGTGTGTAATTCAGAGAAATGAATCTTTATGTATTGACATGTAGAAATCTGTAAATGTTATTTCAAAAGATATATGTATACACACACCATGTAGCAGAATATTTCCACCTACAATATTTTGCATGACATTTGCATTGAAGTTAAGAGAACTGAGGAAAGCACATGCATGGCCAAATGCGAAGTACAGGCTAAGTCCGTCACTGACACCTCCTGGAGACTTAGGAGCACTGTCCTTTGGAGTCTCCACACTGCCCAGAAGAGCTGAAGGAGCAGTGGGATTAGAAAGAGGGGACGGATGAAGTCTGGAGCGAGTGACAGAGAGGAACCAGCTACCATTCTCAGTGATCTAAAGCATTTCATCTAATTCTCAAGTATTTGTAAAGTACAGCTGTATGTCAATAACCCATAACTATAGCGCATGCTCTGCTGTTTCTTTGCCATCACCCACCACTGGGTCAACTCCTTGTAAATAAACTCCTGAACTGCAGGCACTGGCCTCTGCCATTTGTAAGTTTCAGAAAAATGTCACATTAGTATTTACAGACTTCCATTGTTTTGCATAGTGCATATATTAAATTTAATTTTAGAAAAATTTTATTTGCGCATTTTCTAAAATTTAATTTTAGAAAATGCGCAAATAAATATTTTCTCTTAGAAAACTATTTTCCTAGAAAACATTTTGTCTTAAGTCATAATAATTCCGGCTCACATTTGTATGAGTGATGACTATGTTAAGGGCTTTACGTGTAGCATTTCATGTAATTCTGAGCTCTTTAAAGGTATGTGCCCATTTGACAGGTGAGAAGCTGCAGGTTAGAGATGCTAGTTATTTTTCTAAAGCACACAGAGTAAGTGGTGGAATTGGGTTCAATTTCAGGCAAGCTGACTCGTATTCTTAATCAGTTTTATAGTGCCTTCTTATAAAAGGTATATAAATGTAGTAAACCTTGTCTGGCCAGTGTGGCTCAGTGATTGAGTGTTGAACCATGAATCAAGAGGTCAGGGCATATGCCCAGTTATATGAGCTTGGTTCCCAGTAGGAGGCATGTAGGAGGTAGCCAATCGATGATGTTTCTCTCTTATCATTAATATTTCTATCTCTCCCTTCATCTCTCTAAAATTCAATAAAAATATATTTTTAAAATCTTTAAATCTGTAAAGTATTGGGAAAGTTATTAGTAGAATATTACAAATAATTCTAAAATAAATACTCAAGCTGAAAATTATAGTAAAAAATCAAAATAGACTACTGTAACAGTACAGAGATCTGAACAGGCAACTCCAACTTAGTTCACCTGACACATAACTCATCATTGTATTCCTCTCCCTCCTCAACCTCTGTCTTCTCCTTCATCTGGGAGTGAAGTTAAAGGCTCTTAGCCCTTACACCCTCCCTCTCCTGTCTCCAATCCTTGAATGTCAAGATATATCACTGTCTGAGTTGTAAGTTATCCTTCCCTCTGAAACTCTACCACCAAAGACCTTATCTTACCCGCCTCTCACTCCACCAGTTTTCTAACCTGCCTCCGGGCTGCTATCCTATACAGGCCCATTCTGCTGCCAGACAGATCTTTCTAAAAGGTAAATTTGGCAATTCTGTCCTGCGTTGCTCATATGATGAACACTTTAGAATGGCATCTAAAATCCTGTCTGGTGTGACTCATTTATGGATACTTCCCCATATGCAGTTCTAGTTTTAGTCTTTCCTAACTGCACCCTATGAAGTCATGTTCTCCTCACAAGACAAAAATGCTCAGCCTCTTCCTGGGTATGGGGAACTCCTTCAAAAACCTCTATCAAGTATCTCTTCTTGCTGGACCCCCATCCTGTCTGCCATGAAGCACAGATAGCCATTCTTCTGAACTCCCAGTAAAACTACCTTCATGACCTTCATACCTTCCTCTGCAAATCATTCAGATTCACATGCCTTTTATTTACAGGACTAAGTTCTATATGACACGATGAGTTCCTTGAGGTATATTTCAAGTTAGCACCAGCACCACACAATAAGTGCTAAATTAAATGGAAATGTTTCCCATAAACTTAAAATAATTGGTTTTATGTATTTTTCTACATATTGTAATTAATGTCAAGATTGACAACATAAAATTAATTTTTTCTTATTACAAAAGTAATCTGAATTTGTCTTTGAAAAGCTAGAAAATAAAAACATAGCAAAATGAAGAAAATAATGATACCCATAATTTCATAGCCCCGGAACAATTGAATTACAGCTTTCCAATTTTATTTCCATGCACATATAAAATATAAGCACATTCATTTTATAATAAGAATATTTTCATATGTGTATTCTGCTATAACCTTTTTTCTATGTCAATAAATACCATATGTATCTCTAAAGAGTGATTTAAAGTGGCTGTTGTATCATTCCATTGTATGGACATATTGTACAATTATCCATTGAATTATTTTTAAGCATTTAAACTTACAGAGTTTGTCAGTATCATAAATAAATATTGCAAAAAAAAGCTTTACAGCAATATCTATGTATATCTTTAATTACTCTCTATTTGTGACGACATAAATAGACCTAGAAGATATTATGCTAAGTGAAATAAGTATGACAGAGAAAGACAAATACTGTAATGATTTCACTTATATGTGGAATATAAAAAAATAAAACAAATGACCAAAAAAGATAACAGAAACAACACACAGACACAGAGAAAAAACTGATGGTTACAAATGGGAGGGGGCTGAGGTCTGGGGGGAAAAGGCAAAGGGGGTTAAGTACAAACTGTCAGTTATAGAATAAATCACGGGGATGTAATGTACAGCACAGGGACTATAGTCCATAAGATCACAGTAACTATGTCTGGTGTTAGATGGTTACTAGATTTACTCTGCAATATGATGTTAGTTTCACGTGTACAACATGGTGATTAGACAATTATATACCTGCAAACTAATGTAATATTGTATGTTAACTATAAATTTAATTTTTTTTTAAAATGTCACAATCCAAATCCTTCTTACCATTTTTAAAAAACCATATTAAGAAAGTCTAAGCTCATGCCGAGACCAGTTTGGCTCAGTGGTAGAGCGTCGGTCTGCGAACTGAAAGGTCCCAGGTTCGATTCTGGTCAGGGGCATGTATGTTGGTTGCGGGCACATCCCCGGTAGGGGGTGTGCAAGAGGCAGCTGGTCGGTGTTTCTCTCTCATCGACGTTTCTATATAGCTCTCTATCTCTCTCCCTTCCTCTCGGTAAAAAATCAATAAAATATATTTAAAAAAAAAAAAAGAAAGTCTAAGGTCAGAATTCTTTTTAGACTTTAGATTTAAACCTTAATTATCCCTCAGTTGTAGCCCCTTTCACACTTGTAATATCACTTTGAACTCTAACTTCTCCTCAGGGGAAGAGATAAATAAAATTTAAATTTAAAAATCATTAATCAATTTTCATATTTCCATATTGGATTTATTCCAAAATCAAGTAAGTCAGGCCAATAAAATAATTCCTCCTATAACTGCTATAGCATTGTGCATTTGTTGAAAACCCCCTTGGAACTATCACAGCCCCATAGAATTCATCTCCATATAAAAGAGTGACACTGCTTAACTATATGCCTTCACCATCAATCTTTCACCCAATCCCCTGCCTGCTAATATACTGAGCAAGTGAATCTCTATTTTTAATGTGCATGAAAGTCTCCAGAGAATGCTGTTAAAGAATGGATTCTTAGTCAGTGGGCTAGCAGGCGTGGGACCTGAGGTTCTGCACTGCCACCAAGCTTCCAGGGGAGGCAGTGCTGTTGGTCTATGGACCACACTTTGAGTAGCAAGGGACACAGAAATGCCTTTTAAACAAAACTGCCTACAATTACCATTGTTTCTCGTTCTCCTTTAGTAAAACTCTGCCTCGTTGCTTTCTGATTTTACTTGCCACTCTTCACTTTAGACTCGGTGTCATTTTGCAGGTCAAGCTACAGCTACTGGCAACCACAGCTAATCATTTCAGCTGCAGGTGTAAAGTAACAAGTCCTAGTGATCCCTCATCATACATTGGGGTACATGACTCATTCCAGAGATTCTGCCTGTTATTCCTTCCTGGATTCACCAGGCTGACAATGAAAGATACCTCCTCTCTTCATCCTAAGTGAACTGTGCATTAATAGCTTTGAAATAAGTTTAAAATTAAAAGGTGAAATAAAATACTAAATCATCAAATACTAGGGTTCCCAAATTATAGACCGAAACATTTGGTTATTAGAAATATGATAGTGGCAGGCCCAGCAACATGGAATTTGCCTGAAAACTCTATCATTACCTTGCAAAATGGGTAGAAAAAGAAAGCATATTAAAACAGAGAAAGGAAAAAAAAGAGGAAGTAAAAGTAGTGGTGGACCAACCAAGAAGCGTTGGAAACAAGATGAGCTGGATCTCCTGGAAATCATTTGAAGCTGAAAGTTGACTACTTTCTTTTGGGTTTTGTATAAACATCAGGGATTCATTAACATGTGTTTATTTTTGCTTCAATTACTTTATCGTTATATATCAGTGGCTCACAGAATCGCTTGCAGAGCTTATGAAAACAGATTCCTGGACCTGCTTACAGTTTCTGATTCAGTAGGGGCCAAGGAATCTGCATTTCTAACCACAACCTTCAATATGCTGCTAGTCCAGAAGCTGTACTCAAGGACCACAGTATATGCCATTTTGAAGAACAACTTCTGTGTATTTTTCTTTTACTTAAAATAAGCAATTGTTATTTTTAAAATATCTGTGCTTTAATTTCAATGATACTGCACATTTTCCATGTGAATTTTTTTTAATCCAACGTTATTTTTTCCATTGATTTTAGAGAGAGTGGGAGGGAGGTGGGGAGGAAAAAGAGAAAGAGAGAGAGAGAGAGAGAGAGAGAGAGAGAGAGAGAGAGAGAGAGAGAAAGTAAAAGGGCTACATCAATTAGTTTCCTACACATACCCCCGATGGAGCCAGGAACCTGCAACCCAAGTGCATGCCCTTGACAGGGAATTGAACCCAAGACCATTTGCTGTACAGGTTGATGCTCTAACTACTGAGGCACACCAGCCAGGGCTTTAATGTAAATTTTCAAGTCACATTTTTACAGTATGGCGATTATAACTTTTAAGCTAGTACAAAATACAAGTGAAAAAAGCTTACAGTGTGGTTTTGTTTAAGTGATACACAGTGGTGGTGAAAAACTTTCGAGAGATTGGGGTTCCTAAAAATAAATGAGGGCAGGAAGATAATCAGCAGAGAGCTGAGAGGTTCCCCAATGAAAATTATTGTTTTGTCCTTTCCCGTAAATTCTTAATGTCTTCAGCTGCAGAACAGCTCATTTCTGAGGTTCTTTTTGGCCTCATGAGTTAATCACACCAGGAGGAGTCACTTTAACTCACATGCCTTTAGGAGTAATGATACGTTTAAATGATTAAACAATCAGAAAAAAAATGCATATCTCTCTAATGAAAGCAGTTAGCACACAGACCCATGGTTTATATGAGTATCACAAGTCATTTGTAAATAACATGTTCATTCCAGATATGTATAGAGTTCTGTCATGCCCTGTGAAATAAATTATATTTTATTGGTGCCCGGGTGTTTCATAACTTTTATTTATTTGCTGCAAGAGTGGAGAATTAAGATAGAGTAGTTTATTTCACCAAAAGACTGACAAATGGCTCATTAGACACTTATGGAGCTGGAGCTAATTGTTCGATTTTTTTTGTTGTTGTTGTATTAATTGTCACTGCTTGCTTATCGTGCCTGGTGGTCATCGGTGCCCATTTCTCACACTATCCCTCAGACTACCCTTGAAAATAACACTTTTTTAAAAAAAAGATTAGGAAACAGAACTTAAAATGTAATTTGGGTTGGAGGAGTGCATGGGGGAGGGATGACAAAGGATTAAAGTGATGGCCTTTCCCCACTGGGCCCCCAATAACCATCAATCCCAAACAGCAGTCACTTCACATCACCTAACAGCTTGAGTCACAGAGAGTCAAAGAGCTGCTTTTTGTTATTCAGATTAAATATCATTTACATTGATACTTTTTTTTTATTTTGCCAGAGACATAAGGTCAGAATTGATTGAATATGTACTACCTGCATATAATGATTTCTCGTTTTTTACAATCATGTGCTAACGCTGCACAGTAATGGCCTATGGATGAAGAGACAGATGTACTACCATCATTCGCTACACATTTGCATTAACAAATCATCATTTAATTGAAGCCCATCCAACAAGTTTATGCTACTTAAATAAAGTTCCTTTCAATAAAAGATGCCACGATGACACATGGTTGCTAACTACGAGGAATAATTTTTTTCAAAAAATTATATTTATGTCAAAGGCTTAGGTGTGCATCACACAACCATTTATTAATTTTAATTTTGCTTGGAATAAACAACCTGACAAATGGCATTTCAATCCAGGCTACTATGGAGCAGGATCATTCCCTTTTAAAGAGAACAGTAACACCACAGTCTCTGCACGGTGGGTTTCACCTCCTATCCTCTTCCCAAACGTATTAAAGAGCTGACTTACATAAAAGCTATGTAATAGGCATATATTATTAATTATGTCAAAGCTTTAACATTAATATAAACCTAAAATCCTGCACCTATCAGGGAGAACTATTATCTTTAAAATATTTAGTTTCCTGTGTGAATAGTTAGAAAATTACAGAATAGACTCAAAATTTCTATGCTTCTTTTAAAAAAGCAGGGGAGGGTTGCTGTGCAAATACTGATTCTCATCTTGGTTTCACAAACATGTTTGTCACTTATGCCTCTTTTAGGAACATTCTGATTGCATTTACAACATTACCTAGTGCTTATCTTTAGTAGGGAGAAAACAAAAGGAGAATGGGGTGGGGGGTGAGGGGGAAGGACACACAACCCATAACTAGCATTACCTCTCACTTACAAAATGTCTCACTGTCTTAAAATCAGGAGTGCTTAAATAGGGTAAGGACATTTTCTCCCACTCCTTTCCAAGTCCTTATGTGCAAGTGGTGTTTCTTTGTTTATGCTAAAGGTAAGGACACGCACTTAAAGTCAAGTTCTACCTATTGACAGCCTAAATGCAGAGTGTACTTTGTGGACAGATAAAGTATACACACATCTATTCACATATATGTACAGACCTACAGGAGAGAGTGAAAGGTGTTATGAGGGCATTATTCTGACAGCTTTTAAGCTGACAAAACATTGTCCTTAATGCATGTTTTATTTTCTCCAAATAAAAATTACCTTTTATTTCCCCTGGGTTTATGTACCTTAACGATATGTAAAATGTTTTATTTAAACTGGCAACTGAAATCTCTGAATTGTTCAAATAAACCTTCTAATTGTTTTCTTAATTGCATTATTTTAAAATGAGAGCAAGACTAGAGAAAAATAGGAAGAAAAATTTTAATCTATACCTCAGTAGGTTGCTTAGGGTTCCTTTTACAGTTTCTTTTACTGTAGAGACAGGTGAAATTTCACCTTAGTATAGGATTCCAACTAAATTATGGCATACAGAAATGTGTCATAAATCAACTTCAAATGCTGGACAAAAGATAAATAACAGAAGATTTATATTCTGACATACAGAACACTCTCTAACTACAATACAATGAAAAGAAAAAAAACCCTACTGTGCTACTCCGGCGCTGCTGCTTCTTGCCCTTTTTTATATGCTAACTCAGAATGGTAATTATGAATCCTGCAAGTTGACTTCTGTTTTCCAGAACTATGAGTTGTACGTAAAAGGTGCTTTTTCATGGAAACAATTACCATTAATCAAAACACTGAGTGCTAATACCACTCAAGTCCAACCCACCGCTGTGCCCAGCAATATATCAACCTGTCTGTTGTCAAACACACTAAACAAACTTAAACAGACTGTTTTCACTACAAATAACAGGAAAAAAATGCTTGCTAAGTAATTTCTAAATTCAAATTGCTATCTCCGTAATCCATTCTGTCACTGGGTTTTAATTTTAAGTATCAATCACCGTCCAACACAGACAGATCACTATTCGGCTCTGAAAGAAAGAGAAGCAGTGGCACTGATGAATGGAGCTGCCTGCAGAAGACGTGGTGGGACAACGGATTCTGCTAACCTCTGATAATTTAGTACAGGAGAACACGCAACATGTAATACATTTCACTTTTTTAGGGGTTTGTAATGCTTCACTTTCCAGGATGGACTATTAGCATAAGAAAAGAACGTCTGATTGTACATTTCACTTTTTTAGGGGTTTGTAATGCTTCATTTCCCAGCAGGGATGATTAGCATAAGAAAAGAACATTTGATGGCTCTACAGGAGTCAGAAATAACAAAACTATTTCATATACCAAGTATGCAAGGCCCATAACTCTATTATTTTCTATTTACTTTAATTTTGAAATCAGTCTTCGAGAAAATTACATGAGAAGTTTTCTATGAAGATGAAAACCACTTCACCTCTGTTCACATAAGCATCAGACATGTATATCACTAGCAAGTTCAATACACAACTATCTGTATGCAAAGCTGTCATTCATAACTGTAGTAATTAAGTAACTGCCTTGAAAAACCTTTGCTTTTATCACTATACCTTATACTTTCCCTATTTTACTCTAATTCTCCTCCTTTGGTCATTCAACCAAAAGGTAAGACCCTCATCCCAGAGACAAAGGCCAACTATTTTATAAATCAGGAAGTCAGCTCTCTTTACTAATTTCTAATCAGTGGAGATGTCAAAGTATTTGCTAAAAGACGACGAGAAAGGGGTTGGGAACAGGGGAGTTTAGCAAACAGATCAGGCATTTACTACCAGCAAGCTCCATTATGGATTTCTGAGCTTTGTAAGCCAAGCTCCCCCAAGTGTAATTACATTTTTATTTATAATGGGTTTGTGACTGCTAACTTCATGTTGTCGATGCCTGTTTCCCCCACACATGCTCATACACACGATGTGAAATAGCATTCTGTATTTACTACTAGACAGAACACACTGATGATGATTCCTTTCACTTACAAATCAAATTGAACATTAATGAAAATATATTCATAACACAAAAAAAGCCAAGGCATGCAGGGGCTGAGACAGACCATGTGCATAATTAACAGATCACTCTTTCACATAATCAAATTATTTTTCACAGCTTTATGTAGCAGGAAGGCCACTACAAATCCTGTATAGAAGGATATAAGGATGCTACACATAGCAGACTACAATTTCAGTGCTAGCGATAGCCACGATTAGTGCAAATGTAACTAGGAAAAAGGTCTGAAGTCCACCCAAAGACCAATGTGTTCTTATTCAGTTGAGCAGTTTGTTCATTCACAAACCTGTCCTCCTGATAGAATTTATCACCTTTGTTTTATCATTAATCACTCTTCTTCTCATTTAGGTAGAAACCTCTGTATACTTTACACCTACTTTTAAATGCTTAATACCAGTAACCACAGGAGAATCTCTTCTCCCCTTGAAAAACTGCAAATAAAGATGTCAGCTATTGAGTATATTTGTGGCAACTCCAGCAGCTGCTGTTAAATACCAGCTGGTCTAGCTGATTAAAATTACCTCCGAGTTGGTATTATAAAGATGCCTGGGCAACGTTGCTGTATTAATGGATTATTGAGTGAGCGATGAAAACCTTGGCCAGCTGATGCGTTTTATTACAGATAGGCTTTATGATGTGTAATCACTGTAATTTTTACAACTAGAGAAAATATGAAAAAAAAGGAGTCAAAAAATTCCCATAGAAACGGATTTAACTAGATTATTCCTACCATTCTGTTTCCTAGAAGGAATCAAAGTACATAATTACTGTGTTAAATATCCAGGTACAGACCTATATACACAATTTATCCCTCTATCTATGTGGGTATGTTACCATCAATACAGACAAGCAGAGCATGCACATGGACATATGCAGCATGCATACAATTTGTGTGAATAGATATTTACTATGTCATTGCCTGCCAAGCCATGCAATTGGCTACAATGAGATCACATGACCTAAAGTAGTGTTGAGCTGTTCACCAGCTGGGCAATAGCTGAAAATCCGAATCTGGCCAACTGGACTGTGGTTTGCAGTCCAAAGGACAGGATCATTTCTCTCCCTTTACCACTTCCCTTTGGCTGTTTTCTGATAAGCCAAGGTTTTTATAGAACTCTACCAAATTGTCCCCAGACCCTGTAACCTCCAGCTTATGTTCGAAAGAAGGCATGGCAGTTCATAGCCTCAGCTGGTTCCGTGGCTGCTGCAGAGGCCAGGACCCTAATCTATCAGCTTCCAAGGTCCTTTAAATGCACTGTCCATTAATGGTGCTGAAGGCTCCTGAATGCTCCGAACTGTTTTAAGAATAAGCACGAACTTGCTGCAGGTTGTGGCCAATTACAATGGATCAAGTAGAGGATAAAATTCATTCAGATATGTCTCTGGGTGAATTAGGATCTTGTAGGAAAAGACAGCCATCTCATACTGGATTCTCTTTTAGATAATCCTCAGTTTACAGTTGCATTTAAGAACATAATGTTTATCATCAAGTAATATCAAGTGTGTTGTTTGGGTTTTGCTGTATAATACTTAGCATCCATTTTTTACACACACAGAGTAAAATACATCCACCTTGTGACTGGAAAGCAATGAAACTTATTTTTATTTAACAAAGGTACCAAAATGTCTCTGTGAAATTATTCTTTCAGAGCCAGAGGCTTGGTCGGCTTTTTGTATACCTCTCATAGAAGCCCAGAGGTGTGCTCTGAGTATGAGTTTTATTCATGTAAGTAACTAACACTTCTAATTAGAGCCACATGTGATGAACAACCTGAGAAATGAGGTTAGGCAATACTTTGAGATCAAACGTGTTTTTTTTTTTTTAATTATTTTATTATACCATCATGACATAGGTTGCTAATGAAGATAATTTCAAAAAGGAAATAAATTCCAGAAGTATTTTGAGTAATAATGTTTCATTAAAATAGATGTCTAACTTATTAAAGTGACCATGCTTTTGAAGAACCACAATCATTTTCAAGATAAAAACACTTGTATATTGGCTTAAAGAACTAATCATTGTTGGTTAAAGCATTTGGTTTGATCATGTTTTCATGGAAATGAATGTAGTCATTTGTGTGCAAATTTGATATGGCTTTTATTTGCCATTTTGTCCAATCTCTCATTCATAAGGCAACCATCCATAAAATTTCTGATAGCTAGTTTGCAGTCCAAGGGACAGGACCATTTCTCTCCCTTTACCATTTCCCTTTAGTTGATTTCTGATAAACTAAGCTGGGGACTGCTGAGCCTCTGTTGAAACATTGGGGTGAAGGTAGAGGATTTTTCCACTTGCTGATTCAAAATCTGCATTCCCACAAAAATTATTTCGACTGGTTCTTCTCTAGCCTTCTATGGATGCTACTCCATGTTCTATTAATACTACTCAAATACCCAAGTGATGTAACATAGAGCACACTGCTTGACATCAGTAGGTGTTTAATAAAGCAAATGCTGAAGGAATGATGGCTTAAAGCAGTTCTATTTTTAAAACTATTAAACTGAAAAATTCAATCATCCTACATTAATGAAATCAAGTAAAGGATATAAACTTTAAAAGCTAAGAGAAAATGACATACACAGCTTAATCAAATTTCCTTAATGTGAAAATTTATAAATCTAATAGCTAGGCAAAGAGACAAACTTCTGACCAAGAACTGATCAAACCACCTCACATTTACTACTGTTTTAAAACTGAATTTTCCACAGAAACATAGGAGAGAAAACTCATATTAGGATCTGGTTTACCCTGATTTGTCACTGTTGTTCTAAATACTAAAAAATAGGACACCCTCCTGTTTAGAGCTGATCAAGGTACAGAAAGACAGCTACATATTGATGGGCTACACCAAAGCAAAAGGCAATTGGTATATGGGGGTTCAGGACTCGAGAAAGAACCATTTCCCATTAATTTATAGTGGAGAGGTATATGAAATATGCCATGGAATTAGCTGCCTGTGATGGTATCAAACTCACCAACATGAGATTTGCTAAGTTGAAATATTCAATTATTTAATGTGGATATTAAAGAAATCAGATTGAAGCATTTCAGAAGTAGGTAAAAGAGTGACCTTCCAGATCCTAAAAAGCTGGGTTTCTGTGCAGGGCGAATGACAAAGCCCTATAGCCTGGTGTCAGATACCTCACTCCACCTGGTCACAATATATTCATCCATATCATTGAACATGGCAGTTACATAAAACTAAAATTCAAGCCTAAATGTAATATCATTCAGTCTACAAATTTTTCATTTTGAGAAAAACAATATAATAGGAAAATGGTGAAGTAAAAATATTCAGTCAAAAGTTTTTATCGAATCTGGTAATTTGATAGGAGAGAAAATGCAGCTCCATCTTGTCCAAACTGTTCGGGTAAGTACATGATAGTTCCACATAAAAAACCTCCCTTCCTAAGGACTTATCTATTTTTTTAAAGTTCTAATATATTGTCAGATATTAAGGTAAATACATTTGATAATACTGCAGATGTTAAAAAAAAAGTTATTTCATAATAAGTATTCTTGCCATGTCCTTCATTTTCCGTAATTTTTCAAAGATTACTGACAATAGTTCAAATATATCTTTAAGGTGTTTCAGTTTTGTGGTGAAGTGTCATATGTAAAAGCTATGAGCACAGAGCCTGGCACATAGAATAGAATGGAGATATGAAATGAAATAGAGCTGAACCAGTTAGTTCTTGCTCTTAACTCTTATAAATCTACACATTGGGAAATGATAGTAATTCATAATTAGGTAGAGCTGCAATGTAAACTTTTAATACTTACAACCCATATATTTGTGGTGCAATTTCTAGTCTGTTCAAGTGCATGTAGAGCTCAATATCATGCTTCTTCAGTAGATGATCCTGGATTTGGTTGACTTTAGAAACAATAGCAATTGTTGGCCCTAAGTCCTGTGGTCTAGCAAAGGGGATGGGGGTCAACAGTGTTTCTTTCCCCTAAAAACAAGAAAAATACAACAAGTATTATATTTCAATTTGAAATTAACAAATATGTGGACATCATTCTTGAATACATTTATCTATTGGAGTTTAAATAAGAACCAATAACTAGTCTAAATAGAATCAATAATCATCTAATGACAAATGCTTATAATGAGGAGTCATATGCTGATTATCATATAGACTGAAGATTGTGAACATAAAGGCCGAAAATGTCTTCTAAAATACTTTCTACCTGTATTCTCTTGACCAATTTATCTTGTGATGTTATGCACTACAAGATAATTCTGGCTAGAGGTAGTGGTGGTCAGTAGTCTATCTGTCCACAGGCAGTTTATCTAATCAGTAATAGTACCTAAAAGACACTCTAATGAAAACTTATTTCTTGTGGCATAAAACTGGAATATGAAAAAAAGCAAATGAAAACTTTTAATTTGAGCTCTCAAAGCTATAAAAAAGTCAGAAAATAAAGGAAACTAAAACTAGAAAATAAGATGTTCTTTAACTGTACTTTATCAATTTAAATATGTAAGTAGACAACATTTAAAAACTCTCTAGACTAAAATATAGCTGACTTAAAAAAACACACAAGACAAGTTATATGGACCAACTATATCTTCTCCCATGTTCTACAGTAAGAAAGATACAACTAACTCCTTGTAATGCTTTCTTGAAAATTTCAACTACCCTCTCAAATCTGATATTGTCCTTGATTTTACCCCTCTCTAAAATGGGATTTATAGCAGCACCCATGACTGTCTGCCTATCATTCATCCTTAGTCTACTGCTGTAGCTCAAATTTATGTTTCTGCTTCACAAATACTGCTTTTTCACATAGTTCTTGTCTTAGTTTTATTCTCTATTTTACACACAATTCCCTGGACAATCTCAGTCATTCACAGTGTTTCAACCAAAACCCTTTCTAAAGATTTTCTAATATGTATTCATAACCTAGAACTCTCGAGTGTTTCCCCCATACATTCAAATCTTGGCAAGAAATCTTGGCAAGTAGGCCCACAACTAAGTTTATTATCTTCTGCTCAAACACACGTTTATCCTTTCCCCATGTATACCTCAACCCATCACCCAATAAGAACACCCACTTTACCAATTTTAGTTCTCAGAACTACTGTCTCCTCTTCCTTAGCTGTACTGTTGTATCCTGATTTGGAGCCCTAATTATTTTTCTCATCCTAACTGGTCCCACTGTCCCTAATTTAATCTGCTTTCAAATCCATCTATTGCCCTCCTTAAAATATTTTTACTCAAGAAGAAAAAAACCCACCAAATTATTTAGCCTGATTTCTAAGGCTTTTCATTCATTCGTGAGGCTACAGAATTCTCACTTCTACAGATCCTGGGGATGGCATTCTTTTACCTGAATATCCCCTCCCCAGAGCTCCCAAGTGTATTTAAAAATGAGGGTAAAGTCCTATTTCATTATTGTCTTCTCTACTTCCACAGTCTCCTTTACTACTTCTAGGCTTCGGGAACTGTTGAGATCTCTAAGATTAACATCATCTTTTCATCATTGGACCAGATTCAGGGGCACAAAAATAAGGTAAAAGCTCTTGCCTTTGTAGCTGGGAAGGGAGGACTACAGAGAAAATAACTGAGAATTCTACATGAGAGCATGGCTAATCAGGCTGGTAGAAACCACAGAGGAGAGGAGGAGCCTGTGTCAGTACAACGAAACATTTCCTGGGAGGGGTTCCATCTGTCTCTCCAGGATCATTTCTGGTCTTAAAATGTGTTCCTGTCCGACTGGTGTGGCTAAGCTGGTTGAGCACTGTCCCACGTACCAGAAGGCGACTATTCCAGGCCAGGGCACATGCCAGGGTGGGAGGCCTAATCTCCAGTAGGGGACACGCAGGAGGCAGTCGATCAATGTTTCTCCCTCATGGATGTTCCTCTCTCTCTATATATATATCCCTCTCTCTAAAATCAATAAAAACATATATATTTTTTAAAAAATAAATGCATCCTTTGTACTTCCTGCATGTCTGCCTTAGTGTCTTTAGGTCTGAAGGATATAAATCTGTATCAATTTTTATAATTCAATTGGTTTTTATTCACTTATTTAAACAGGAGAAGAGGAAATCTTTATATTGTGGTCATTTATTATAAAAATAATACATCCAAGACACCTTTTTCTGATTTTGTAATATCTAACATTCTCTTCAAATAATAAGTATTTTAATGCTTAAAATTTTTAATTAAAGATTTAATTTAGAAATTTAATTCTTGTTAAATTTTTTCCTACTGATATTAAATTGAAATAAGTGTTTGGGTTTTCTTGAATGGGTGTTAATTGTAAGATACTATTCACATTCAAAAAGCAGTGGTTATTTTGAAGCCAAATTTTCTTTAAAAACAAGTGATTTAACATTTTATGTATTTTGGTCATGCAGTTTTCCTTTCTTGGAAACCCTGTGCAGCTGAGTTCCATACAGTGTAGGTGGAGGCACTGACCTCACAGGGTTGCTAACAATCCCATGGAAGATCACTGTATCCAGTCTTCTTCTGAGGGTTTTGAATACACATACTACCACAAATATAGTCACTAGCTTTGGAGAGAAGTGATCCTAAATTAAGCTATTTAAAAATATTTAACTTAATGAAATCATATAATCAATTTCTAGTTTTTATAGAATGAGTTATCATTAAATCAATAGCATATGTAGTCTATTTTTCAAATGCTTAGTATAAAGTTTATATAAACTACCAGGGGCCCAGTGCATGAATTTGTGTACCTTGAAAGGAACTGTGGGCCTCAAGGCTATGGTGGGCATAGGGGTGGGTCTCCGCTCATCTTCCACATCCCCCCACAGCTCCTCTCGCTGTGGCCCCCAGTCTCCTCTCTGCCGGCAGCCCTGCACCCGCCACTCCTACATGCTGATGGCACTGGCACCACTTGCATCTGCTGACAGAGTGGAGCGATTGGGACTGGCGCCAGCAGCAGGTGTGAGCAGGGCTAGCACCATCAGCAGATACGAGTGCAGATGTGGGCCCTGCTCACCCCTCAGGAGCAGGGGGAGGTGGAGAAGTCCTTAGGGGTGATCAGAGCCGGCAGCTGCCACTCACACCTGCTGATGCCGAGTGATTGGGACTGGTGCCAGGTGCCAACAATGGGTGCAAGTGGCATATCTGGTGCCAGCTACAGATGTGAGTTTGGCTGGCACCGCCAGCGGATATGAGCAGTGGCTCCAGTGCCAGCAGCAGGTACAAGAGGCAGCTGTCAACCCTGATCACCCCTCAGGGTCAGGGAGAGGAGGAGAAGCCCTGAGGGGCAACTGGGGCCGGCGTGGGGTGATGCGAGTGCCAGGTGGGAACACAGTGCACGGGAGCAAAGAATTTTCAATAACCACCAGAAGCTCACCCTGATGACAGTGACTGGTGCCCCACCTTGGTCTGGTGCCTCCGCTCACCTGCTCCACCATCCCACCGTGGCCAATGCCCGCCACCATGTTCCATGCACAACCCCTGGTGGTCAGTGCATGTCATAGCGACTGGTTGTTCAGTTGTTTGTTTGTTCTGCCATATGGTCTATTTGCATATTAGGGTTTTATATAGATAGATAGCTTGAAAGATTTCCCCTGTGCTCAGAATACTTATAACAAAATCTCTTACATTTTAAAAAACTCAAAAGTAATATTCCAGATCACTAAGTGCTAAATAGTGAAATCAAAAGAGAAGCTGGAGTTATTATAAAATACTTCCTTATCATCAGGATTTCTTATAATAAAGAATGCTATTTGCATTTAACAAATATGATCAAATGGGACAGCCACAACTACCAATAAAACTAGAAAAATTTTCTAACCATTTATTAAGCAGTCAATGTGTTCTGCAGAGTAGAGCCAGTCCACAAACTGCAATGGGATAATGATTTTATGCCTTTATGTAAACCAATGTACTGATTTTTTCATCAAGCAAGTCTAAGAAAAAACAAGTCTGCTAAAATAAGCAGCAAATAATATAACTGAATTTTCAAAGGAACTAGAAGAACTGAATATGGGAGTAATATATTATCTTTTCGAACTTCTTTGTAAAAAGATGAGAGAATCAGAAAACAATAAAAAGGGATTCTTTAGAACTGCTTTTAAGGAATATTTTACTCAATGACATATGAAAGTAATTAATATAAATATTCAGAGGCCATAGCATCTAAGTGTTCACTGATAAAATGAATGCCTTTCTTTGCATTATCTTAGTCATTTTCATGAACTTGACTCAGTAATATCAACATAAGTAGGTAAAACTAAGAAAAATGGTAACTCACATGTTTATCACTCAGTTTTTTAGATATAGTAAATAAGTTATAAAATACAAAATGACCACTGTATAAAATAATCATGATGCCTGTATTAAATGTATTCAAATACTCTCTGCTCAAAATTCTGATGCTCATATAAGTTTACAAGTTTATCAAATCACTTGCCAAGAATATAAGGTTATTGTTCCACAACATGTGTAGTTCATCACATACAGTGACAGCAAGTTTCTGCTCTGATCACCCTTACAGAGGTAACAAGTTCTGCTGAAGGGAGACTTTATCACTGAGGCCAGGGGTTGGCAAATTTTCCCTGTAAAGAGCCAGACAGTAAATGTTTCAGGCTTGACAGGCCATACAGTCTGTGCTGCAACAATTCACTTCTGCTGTTGTAACATGCAAGCAGCCACTGACAACAAGTAAACAGACAGGCATGGCTGTATTGCAATAAAACTTCTTTTATGGGCATGGAAATTGAATTCCATATTATTTTCATCTGACACAAATTATTATTCTTCTTTTCATATTTTTTCAACCATTTAATAATGTAAAACCCATTTTAAGGCACAAGCTGTACAAAAACAGATGGCAGGCCAAACTGGCTTGCAGGCAGTAGTTTGCCTTGACCTAAACCAAAGGCATAAAAAGCATTAGTTATCCATTTCATTTTTTAAGAGATGGAATGAAGTGACTGACTAATACATGGTTTCTAACCAGAATGCAATCAATTATACCAATATAAAATAAATTAATCATATAAAATATAGTGTGCCCAAAACTCTTAATATACCTTGCCAGAATAATTTGCAATGTTTCCAATATTGTATAATAAAAATGAAAATACCATAATGATCTCTAGGTTAGCATATATGTTTGTTTATAGTAACAGATCATTCAGAAATGTCATGCCTAGAGACAGGCCAGAAGAACAAAAAACAGATGTTCACACAAAAGTTTGTACACAATGTTCATAGCAAGAAAAAAGTGAAACAAAACCAAATGTCCATCAACAGATTTATGGTTAAACAAAATGTGGTATATCCACACAATGAAATATTATTCGGCCATTAAAAGGAATGAAGTGCTGATTCATGGTACACCATGAATGAACACTGAAAACATTATGCTAAAGGAAAGGAGTCAGTCATAAAAGGCCACATATTATATAATTCTACTTCTATGAAACGCCCAGAAGAGGCAAGTATAAATACAAAGTAGATTAGTAACAGCAGAGGCTCTGGGAAGAGGGAATGGGGAGTGACTGCTATTGGGTATAGGATTTCCTCTTGAGGTGAGGAAAATGTTTTGAAATTAGATGTGAGGATATTTCACAATCTTGTGAATATACTAAAATTCACTGATGTACACTTTTAAAAGGTGAATGTTACAGTATATTAATTATATCATAATAAAACTTATAATTAAAAACTTTATATTATCTTTGCATAGATCTGCCAATATTATAGTTATGGCTTAAATCCCAGTTCAATCTTATTCCACAGGTATTTTCAAATTTTCTTTTATATAGTAATAACTAGAGGCCCGATGCATGAATTCGAGCATGGGTGGGGTCCAGCCGATCCACGCTGACTGGGCTGGGCCGGCTGGGGGGAGGGGCTCAGGCAGTTGGCCACTGGCCCCAGGCCCTGGTCCAACTCTCAGTCAAACTCCCTGTCAAGGGGACAATTTGCCTATTAGCCTTTTATTATATAGGATAATGGCTTTTATAATCTGATTATATGTCATTACTTACTGAAATTATTTGTTCCTTCAAACATTCCGAAAAGATCTGTACTATATGAATTACCTTTTGACTATCATGCTCGAAAGTAGAAAACCAAGGTTCAGCAGTTTCCATAAGTTGTGAGAACATCGCACTAAAATGTAAAAAAATAATATACTGTTGTTAAACCTTCACTAAAGTAAATATGGTATAAAAAATAAAAATATCAGAAGAAAGTATCTGTACTTACTAGGCATCATGTTCCAGATATTCAGGATTCAATAGCGTTTTCATTTCCTCACTTAAAAAAGTAATACATACAAATCAAAATGTGTCATTTTGTAACAGAAGGTGATTCAGAGGTTACCTTACTCTATACTTACATATAATGTGCAAATGAAAAAAATTATTCTTTTTAAATAAAAAAGAACAATTCCATTAACAAATGAAATCCTTCCTTTCTCTAAATATAAAAAACAAATTAGCTGCCTTGTCTGTACCACAATGAGATAACTATTTAATTATTCCAAATAAAAAATAATAAATAACAAATACAAATGTGACAACATATTCATTGAATGTGCCTGATCTAGAAAACATTGATTACTCCAAAATCTATTACTTATTTCTAAAATAACGCCCAAAAATATGTTTACTCATCAAATATATCATATCAAAACATTAACTTACTTTCTTTAATTACTTCCATTTTTACTACATTTCAATATAAATTAATCAGTGACAGCACCTCTTCCAAATCTACTGTAGTGTTGGTTTTACATTTTAGTGGATTGAAATAGCTAAAGCATGTTTAACTCATTTAAAAGCAAATTTTTCAATCATCTATACCTTCCTAGTAAGTATATTCCACTTACATGTTTTAAAAATGGTAAAACTGACATAAAAACAGAATCTCATACTAACTTTACCCTTATTATTTTTTAAAATAACTAAACAAAAGTAATTAAGACATGATTACTATAGTCAGATCTTGTAAACTCAGTATAATTTAAAAAAACCAAAAAACACCTCAATAGGAACTAGACATAGTAATGTGTAATATAGTAAATAAAAGTTAATTTAACAAAGGTCCTAGTCTATGTTCAGCAAAATGGATGGCTACATTTGATTAATAAAAATAATGTGTGTTTTCTTTATCTTTCCTGCATATAACTGGACTAGTCTGTGAAATATCCCTGACAAAGTTTTATAATCCTTTGCTATTTCTAAAATGCTTCCTAGCTGCCTTTCTTCAGCTCATCGGTTAAGGTATCTTAAGTTAGAAAATAAATTCTTACTACTAGCTTAAGGTAAATACAATTACTAAAGTTATTGGCTGGAAAGATTAAGTTTAATGTATCTCAAAAACTAGACTAGAAGTTTCCATAATAATAATAAAAAAAAGCATAAAAGTGAAAAGCTACAAGATGAGATTTTTATTTCATTTTAGATTTCAGTATCTTTCTCTTATGAACTGAACTGAGTCAAACTTGGAGAAAGTATCTCACAGACAAGGTTCCCACACAGCTTACAGTAAAAGAATAGAGCATTAGAAGATAGTATATATGAACACAATCAATCTAGCACTTTGCCATTACAACAAAAATTTCTTCTTCTTGACCCATTCATTATGTCTTTCTTTGGTATACGTATAAGATTTGCAAAGATATTTATGTTTCCAAATTTGCCCTAGCTGAACTAAGATTACAACTATTAACTATGTTAATACAACTAAGTGGGATTAACAATCAGCCACATGAAACACAACCAAATGTTTATAATTTACAAAAGTATCTTCAAGTTAAAAGATTTTGAGGCAAGAAAAGATTACAGCAGGGCTTGTAAAACAGATGGAGCTCATATAAAAACTTGCCTTGGTTGAGCAGACTCGCTGGCATGAAGAAAGGCTTGGTGGTCACAGTGGAGGATAAAGACTATAGGCGCTAAGAGCTCATGCATGCCCTGAAACACAAGAGCAAGAGAAATGAAAGGGTGGGATGTTTGTAGTCCACTAGTGGACAGAATAAGCCCAGATAAATGCTTTTTCAACCAGTCCCTGCTACCATTTCCATAATAGAAAAACATAAAAATGAAAAGCTACAAGATGAGACTTTTATTTCATTTTAGTTTTGGTTCCAATTCAACCACAGCATGGTATTCTGCTTTAAAACATGGAAAGTAGTTCTCTTTTAAATGACACAACAAACAATAAATTGGCATGGTAGACAACCTTGCACCTGTCAGTTGCTTCAAGATCTGTACTCATAAATATGAATTTCATTTATGCAAATTACAATCATGAGCTACAGTGTAAAGATCTGCAGTAAGAAGGGCAACTAAGAACTGTAGACCTAAGGAAATTACACCCAATGTTTTCATTATATAATGGCTCAAAATTAGGATGTCTGTAGATTTGGAAAGAGCTGAAGTCAGTTAGCTGGAAATGTTGGATAATAAAAGAAAGAACCTTTAGCTGGTATAACAGGAAACAAAGTTTTGAAAATTTGATTTTCAAATTGTTTAATCTGATGTGTACCTAAATTTTTTCAACTATAAGATTACTTAGAAACATATTTAGTGATTTCACCAATATGATTCTTGTTCCTTGTATTGATGTTCACCTGTGAATTATATGAATAGGCAGACACAAAAAGTTATATTTTCTACTTAGTTGCCTTTAAAAAGTATTATAAAATCTATTATTGTGGAGAAATGAGGTATTCCAAATTAGTAACCTGCCTTGCTAATTGAGGTTTTTTTCTTCCTCTTAAGGGTTAAAAAACACAGATGTTTTAGCAAGTTAAAAATAGATTGCACTTTTATGCCTCTGAAAGTGAGTAAATTACCATTTCCCTTTTGCTTAATAACTATGGGTTATCTTTTATAAAGACAAGACAAAAAAAAACTACCTTTACAGGAAACAAGAATAAAATATACAAGCAGAGAGAAGAAACGTTTTTGCTGGTGAAATCAGAGATAACTGCCTATGACAGGATAGTCACACAGCCTTCTGCACAATCTAGTGGTACTGTGTTATTCTTAGGAACTTAGTGGTTATCACAAAATAATGTGAAAGTAAGAAGAACTTGATGATATTCTTACAAAATAATTTATGTTCCACTGACAACTTACTTGTTATAGAGGAAAAATTACCATAAGCAATCTTTTTTAGATAACCATGTCTACAAAGCAGGGCAGAGGGAACTAATTGTGCTTAGCAGATATCTTGTAGAAAGACCTGGATGTGCAGCCTTCAGCACAGCATAGCCTACTACTGGACATCTGGTGCCGGGAGGAGCCAAGGACAGGGAATGCCAGTCAAGCTCTGTACATCGGCAGAACTGCTAGCAGCCAGCAGAAGCTAATAAAAACCTGCCTCTCCCTTCAGTCACCGCTAATTCCTTTTTTGGACTCAGCCCACCTGCAGACATATGCTTGAAATAAAAGTTCTTTTGATACATTATGGCCTCATGTCCTAGGTGTGCAACCCCAGCCAACCTACGAACCTTTCACTAATTTATTAAGTGAGCACCGTTTATTGAATAACACTTCTTCTCCTAAGAGTTTTGAAATGTCATCTTTACCATAAACTGAATGTTTAGCTCATATTTTTTCCCCAGACTTTTACCAGTATTCTATTTGTTTGAATATCCTATCTAATAAAGAAGGAATATGCTAATCATGCCCTCACATAGATGGCAGCGCCCACAGCCAGTAAAGAGGGAACATGCTAATTGACTGTCATACCCTCAAAGATGGCGGCACCCACAGCCACAAGATGGCAGTGCCCAGTCCCCTCAGTCCCCAGGCGCTCAGGGCCAGCCCGAGGCCCAGACAAGCCTCGGAGGTTGGCTGCCCAGCCACCCAGGGCTGGCCCTAGGGATGACCAAATGACTAAACAAGCAGGCTGTGTGGGGTGACCAGGCCTGCAGGAGGTTAGTGAGGGATGACCAAACAACTGAACAAGCAGGCTGCATGGGGCGACATGGCCAGCAGGGAGCTTAGTAAAGGATGACCAAATGCCTGAACAGCAGGCTGCATGGGGCGATTAGGCCAGTGGAGGGGTCGGGAGGGGGGGCCAGGCTGGCAGAAGGGTAGATGGTGGCAACCTGGCTAGGAGCGGGGCAGTTAGGGACCACCAGGCCGGCAGAGGAGGTTGCAGTTATGGGCAACCAGGCAGGCAAGCAGGTGAGCAATTTGGAGCCAGTGGTCCAGGATTGTGAGAGGTTTAGACCAGCAGTAGGATATCCCCCAAGGGTCCCAAATAGAAGAGGGTGCAGGCTGTGCTGAGGGGACACCCTGCCCCCTCTGTGCATGAATTTTATGCACTGGGACTCTAGTTCTTAATAAGAACTTCAGTGTACACACACACACACACACACACACACACACACAAAAATAAAAAATAAATGCTATCTCAGAGGAGATGGTGAGTCTTCTCCATTTTGCTTCTTGGGCTGTTTATTAAGGTCTGGAGAGCAAAGTAAAAGGTGTGCTTGAAAAAAAATCAAATACTGTACTTTTTAATTTTAAAAATAATTTTACTATTATAGAGAAAACCTATACTTTATTCTATTTTTCCATACTATCTATCCTTTTTTTCTCAAAATTATCTTGCCTATTCTAAGTTTTTTCATCCAAGGAAACTTCAAAACATAAATTATAAACAAAATACTGCAATTTTTATTGGCACTGCATTAAAATGAACTTGAAATTGATATTTTTAGAACACCAGATTTTCCAATCCAAAAATTTGTAGACCTGCATATTTTTTACTGGGTTTGTTACTAGATTTTTATTGTTGTTATTAGTGGTAGTGATTCTAAATGAGTCTTTTTCCCTCGATATATCTTCTAACTAATTATGGCTAATTTAATCAGAAATATTTATTGTTTAAATACATCTCTCACCTATGTTTAAATGTTCTCTTCCCTCTAATTTTTGTGATACTACTCTCTCCACATTCTCTATTTGTTCAGGCATCATTTGTCTTTGTTTACTTCAAAAATTATTTATTAACTACCTATGATGTGTTGAAAATACAAAAGTGAATAAAGTAGCAAGCTCCTAACTATTATGAAGCTTTAGTCTAGAGAACAAGATACACACAAACCCTGATCCTATTATAGGCTCAGCACATAAAAAGCACTCACTATACAGTGACTGAATAAATGAAATATCTACCCTCAACATAGCAACAAATTGGTGAAATTTGGCCTACAATATAAAAAATGGAAAAGAAAAACACTAAACCATATTCCAGTATTTCACATCAATAAATAGGGTGCTCTTTATAATAAAAATTAATAACATTGAAGACAACTTTTTACCAATTAATTGTTACATTCCAACTAAACTATGGATATTTTCTTAAATAGACTTGGAAGAGAATGTTGGCTTTACTCTCAATTCTAGACTAGTAAAACCCAGAAAATAATTGCAAGTGGCAAGTATTCAGACATCTTTAAAGGAAAAGAGAATTATCTAGACAGAATCATCATAAATTCAATATGCTGTAAATTTGACAAAACATAATACAAAATAATGTAGTGTCAGTATACTTCTTGGTTCCCAAAATGTGTATTTTGCTGCCATCGACAATGTCAGCATTTGTGCTTGCTTCAAGCCTTTATCCCTGCTGGATTGTTAGCAGTCACTGCACTCTGAACTCATGCCATTGGAAAATAAAGGTAACGAAGTTTTCTTCATCAACAGCCTGTAGGCTCACAAAATTGAACCTGTTCTTTTATCTGCCTGTGTTCATTTAGCCCACCAAGCAGTCTTTATTAAAGTTGAGGCATCAGGCAGTCAAAGTTCATTAATACCATTTATATAATCTCTGCAGTTTCAATTAACTCAGCAAGACATTCTACTTCATGATAACAGTCTCATTAATTCAATAAAACCCCATAACTATTAACAATATGGTCGATGTTAAACGGGGTGTCACCTAGTACAAAATAATAGCTTTAACAGCTTGTGATAAAACTCAAGGTTTTTTCTTAAATTTGATCTGGCTAAATGTTCAGTCCTTCTACAGAAGGTTTTTTCTTTGTAAAAAAATCAATGAGATTTTATACATGTACAGGGAGTAATTAAGTCTTATTAATTGATACCCAGGAGTAAGCTAATACTTTCTAATTTAATAATTGATAGACTTTGTCTAAATTATCAAAAATTTGATCTTCTTTATTCCTCTTTAGTCTTCCTTAAAAATGCAGATGGCTACACACATCACAAATGATGGCGTGTGCAGTTATGTTTTTGCTCTGTCAGTGGAAATTGTTTCCATTATTTTAAGACTTCTTCAATCTAGATGTTTCTTTCTCTAAAGGAAAAAGGAAAACAAATCTGTATTTTAGGATAATTTTATTCTGACTTGATTTGCTATCAAATCTTTTACTGTGAAGTATTTTCAAGTATTCGGAAGAGGAGAGGAGGAGGCAATGAGGGGATAGGCTTCATTATAAAAGCCAACACAATGAGAAGAGAAGAATGGGAAAATAGAAATAAACCTGGGTCATTGTTGAAAGGCCTGGAACTAATGCTGCAAAACCATTCTGCCCCCAGACTTCTTGCAAAGTGTGATTCTAACATCCTTAGAGTTTAAGTCATTTCAAATGGTGTTTTCTTTTATTTGCTTCCAAAAAAATGCTATACTGATAGAGATTTAATTTCTCCCAGTCTCCCTTTTTGGTGTTTGTTTGTTTGTTTTTAGTATTGTAACTTTGTGCATATAACTTCCAGTTATCTTGCTTGAGAAAGTCTTTCCTACACAGATTGTAAAAATATTCTCCTAAAATTTTTCTGGTATACTTGTCTAATTCTTGTTTTTACATTTATATCTTTACTTCATCTGGAATTTGTTCTTCAATAAAAGTATAATTTAATCTTTTTTCTAGATAGAAAGCCAAATATAGAAAGTCAATAAAAATGTCCTATTTTATCATATTACCATTGCATACATAACTAGACCCATCTTAGTTTGTTCCAGTGATCTACTGCTGATTTCCACACTACCGTCATAGTGCTTTGATCACAGAATATTTATAGAAATTTTCATATCTCCCTTTGTCACTCTTCTTTTCCCCTAAATTCTCTGGCAACTTCGATACATTTAATAATAATAATCCTATATAATAAAAGGCTAATATGCAAACTAGTGGATGAGCAGTCACTAAAAAACACACTGACCACTAGGAGGCAGACACTCAATGCAGGAGCTGCCCCTTGGTGGTCAGTGGAGCACCACTCAGCCAGAAGCCAGGTTCACAACTGGCAAGCACAGCAGTGGTGGCAGAAGCCTCTCCCACCTCCGTGGCGGCGCTAAGGATTTCCAACTGATGATTGATTAGGCCCACTCCCTATGGTCTCCCAGACTGCAAGAGGGCACAGGCCAAGCTGAGGGACCACCCCCTCAAGTGCACAAATTTCATGCACTGGGCCTCTAGTAATACTAACACCACAACTACCAACATGAACCCTTAGTGAGAACTAGATGTTTTTAACTCTACAAAGTTAATACTATTATTGCCCTCCTGTAATAGATAAGGAAACTAAGGATTAGAAAAGTTAAGTGAGTAAATTGCCTATGCAGCTAGTAACTGATGGAGCTGGATTCAAATAAAAGAATATGCACCTAGACAAGTTAGCTTGTCTTAATTAGCTAAGCTACATAATGTACATTAAAATTAATGTAAAGCTTTTTGGCACTAAATTTAAAATAAATGTGTCCAGTTTTTTAAAAATTACATCTCTCACTTAGATTATCACTATAATGATACTATATTTATACATCAATCTGGTAAGAAGTTATATTTTCTTTAATGTCTTCTCATCTAAAAACATGTATCACTTTTCTGTTTATTCAAGTCTGGCTTTATATACTTTAATACATTTATAGTTTTCTTCATATAGCTTTTGTGCCTATATTAAATTTATTTCTAGGTTATTTTGTAGTTTGTTTGGCATTGTGAATGGGATGGATATTTTTTTTTCCATTTCCCATTCTAAACAGTGATTTGCATAATGTAATTGTATTTCAAAGAATTACCATGTAATTAATATAAAGATATATTACTAATATTAAAACTAAGATAAAATTAGTTCCTTTGGGTATTCTATGCACTAAATAACAAATGTATTATTTAGGACAAGTGTAATATGACTTGGTTTATTATCTTTAAACTGATCAAGTTTTCTTCAAATTAAATACATTGCTTTTACCATATGAATATTTTGTTATATTACACTGAAATTAGGTGGCTGTCGATTGTACATGTCATAATTTTTGATTGTTAGAAAATTTATTAATTCAGTTTGAATTCCCTCTTGATGTACATTTTGAGAAAGACAAAAAATATTCAACTTGATGTATTCTTTTTTAAATTTTCACCCGAGAATATGTTTTTATTGATATTAGAGAGAGGGGAAGGGAGGGAAGGAAGGAGTGGGGGGGAGAGAGAGAGAAATATCAGTGTGAGAGGGAAACATCCATCAGTTTGCTCCCGTATGTGCTCCAACTCAGATATGTGCCCTGATCAGGAATAGAACTGCAGCATTCTGATGTACAGGACAATGCTTCAACCCACTGAGCCACATGGCCAGGGCTCAAGTTGCTGTTATTTTTATTGGATCACAATAAGTTCAAGAGAAACCTAAATATTTCCTTTTATATTAAGTAAGCAATTTACATTTCAATAAAAAAAAATAATCCAACCATTTTCTTTACTTTAGTAATGAGAATGAGTCAAATATAAGGATCAGAAAGAATATCATATAGATTTCAAAAAATTTAAAGGAACTTTCTGAAGTTATATTACTGGTAAGTTTTAAAGAGTAAAAGGATACTTTATTTTTTTTACACAGCATGTCACATATTTATAAATGCTGTACATAGAAACAATATTTATGCATACAACTCTGAAAAGTTTTATTACTAGATTGGCTTCAAAGATGTTGTTTATAAACAAACTCCCAAAAGTTGAAAGAAAAGATTGAATGCCTTATAGAAGACAATTTGGTGAAATGTCTTATAATAAGGAAGAAGCATATGTGCCTCAATGAGCTTACTTTTCTCACCGTGCAGCTGACAAGCAGCCCTTTGATTGCTGTACTATTATGATACAACTTTGGATACAATAAAGGCTACATTATTGCTCTATCATTTGTCAAGCTGTATAGGAAATTTTGAGTCAATGGATGCCACCTGTACGATATTTTCATTACCTGTTTATAAAGCAACTGCTCGTTTTCTCTAGCATAACAGAAAAGAACATCTGTAAGAATTTTTCTCACATTTTCTTGTCGGAAAAACTGCATTTCAGGAAACCTGGAAAAAGAAAACACAGAATTGCAATGACTAGCACAATTCTAAGAATTACCCTCAAACTCTCATCCCTGAGAGGTGCGAGGGCTGCTTTGGGTTTTAGTGCACGTCTGCATTTGCCATGCAACTTATGGCATTGATGGGACTTACATGTTCAGGAAAAAAGGATGAGAAAAGGGAAATTATGATATCACAGAGGGAAGCAATAACCTTCAACATCTAAATATTTCAAATGTTTTCCATATGCTTAATGTCACCACATGGTGAATACAACAATCTTTAAGCAAAATGAATTATAATCTATGTATTTATGGTGGGGAAGTGTTCTGTTTTCGTCCATTTGGTTTATAGGACAAGAATGTGACGTTATTACCAAGTTTTTGGAAAAAAAAATTATCTTTTTAATGCAAATATTTAAATTATTTTACATGACCACATTGCTAATTTTATCTAATTATAATGTAGACTTCAAAGGAAACAAGTTAGTCAGTATTGCTTACATGGTCTGAATCAAAATGTCTACCAGGTTCTTTGAGGTCATGTAAAATAGAAAAGGGCAGACTATGAGCTTGAAAGGAACTTAAATAGTTGTTTAAGAGACAAAATATACAATGACAATAAGCTACAGATCAAATATATAGCAATGAAATGCACAATGAATAAATAATGGAAGATGGGGTGTTGTTTAGAAGTAAACAGTCCAATGGATTCAATCACAAAAGGTCTGAACAAGAATTTTTAGAACAGGAGGAACATGCAACATCAATGGAAAAGGTAACCAAATCAGAAGAAAAGATATGAAGGCATAGAAGGCTCAGAGTATTCCAGGTGTATAGCTCAGTATGGTAATTAGTCATTAGAAAGAAAAGTACACAAAGCATTGCCAATTGGGAACAGGAAAACAGGATAGAAAGAAAAGTGGGGCAGGTCTGAAAAGAGCTTTTAATGCTTGAATTTACAACTGAGGAAGTGCAACAAAGTGATTTTATATTTTTTTGAATAGGGAAATAACAAAGAAAATAGTATTTGAGTAACTCTAAGTGGGAATAAGCTTTAAGGAAGAAAGATTACAGGAAAGAGAAAAGCACATCATAATGAAGTGACATGGGAAAATCTCAAAACTGAAAGGAAAAGCTTGTTGCACAATTGCTAGCTATGTGATCTTGACAAGTGAGTGCCTCCTCCGTTAAGTAGGGACAATAACACGGACCTTGGGATCAAGATGAGATATGTGAAAGAACCAAAAACAGCGCCACAAGTAGCAGGTGTTAAGAAACAGAGGTCTTTACTAGTCTGAGTACGGGTGCTGTGGGTGATGAAGATGGATGTGGCTAAGAGAATGCATGAGAGACTGGAGAGGAAGAGTACCGCAAGCATGGAGGCACAGGACATGGAAACAGAAAAATACCCTGGTGAGCCTTTTTAAGAGCATGAACGGTTGTCTGACTTCAGATTAGAATGGTTCACTGCCTCTGTTTTTGGAGACTTTAGCTGTTTAATGCTTCGATCTAATCCTCTTTTGGAGTTATCACTTCCCTTATGTCTAGGCTGGGTTCCTGTGTGAACAATGTTAGTGGTTCATGAAGCATCTCTTTTCTGATCCTAATTTTTATAATAAATTAAAGCCTATTTTATCTTTATCTGTTCATTTGACTATTTATTGCCTAATGTGCAACCGCCCCAAGAAACAGATATTTGATATTTTCTCTAGCAGCAAGGAGGCCTCCATTTTGGGGGCCAGTAAAGAACAACACATAAACCTGAGCAAAATTACTTCACATCTCTGCATGAACCTTAATGTCACGCCCTCCAGACAGTCCCTACGCAGGATGGGAGTTCAACTGGGACAAGTGCCCATAGCTGCTAAAGAAGGAAGAACTAACCGGAACATAGATTCAGAGAAGAATATGGATCACAGAAGTCAAAGAAGTTCCAGAAAGATGTCAAATGCACCCAAGTAGAAAAGAAACACAAAAACTTTTAATATGGTTTATATGGGACAAAAGAAAGTTGCTAAACCCCTTAGAAAGTCAAATATTCCAAAAATAATCAGGAAAGGTAAGTAATTATAAAATAAACTGTCAAGAAATTTCTTGGAAAAACTTAGTCACTAAGTTAAAACTAGAATAATCCTTCTGAGAAGCTCCATGCCCCATGATTAAGATCATGTGGTCAAATGATTTTGTGTGTCCTTTCCTTAATTATTATTTGCAAATTATCTATGTACACTGTTAAAACTAAATCCTGTGTAGCTGCTACAATCTGAATGAATTATGGGGAAAAGTGCTAAAAACTACAACATTTACTTTGTAACAAATATGTGTAAGTTATATAGTAAGAGTTTAATACCTAATTGCTAAAAATGTAAATTACATACCAATTATTAGTTTCATTTAAATACCTACTATCCACTTGCAAGATTAAAAACCAGAGATCTACAAGAATTAAATTGCAGGTAGGTAATTTAAATTACCCACTTTTAAAAAATAACCAATAAACTGAAAATGTGTATTAGTCAGACATAGCATCCCTATGCAATAACACACCATCTACAATTCTACTCAACAATGCTAAAGTGTCCATTTATGAAGTTTCATGATACCCTCATTATTTAGAAAGCATGATTGTTTTCTAAATCATGATAAAGAACCCATAGCATTAAATAAGTAAGGTAGAAAGATATAGAAAATTTTTTAAAAAAATTAAAAGTTTCTAGTATTTCAGAATTTGGAAAAAGAACTTACATTCAGACAAGTTTTAAAATTCAAACAGTCTCTGAAGATAATCCAGCTGAACTCAGAAGTTAATAATTAAGTGCACTAAAGCAGAGAAATTAATACCTGCCCCAATGCATCTGGGTAGATAACAGAGTAGCTTATATATATATTTGGCTAAGCAATTGAATGACTGGAATGACTGGTCACTATGGCACACACTGACCATAAGGGGGCAGGAACTCAATGCAGAAGCTTCCCCCCTGGTGGTCACTGTACTCCCACAGGGGGAGCGATGCTTAGCCAGAAGACCTGAGCTGGGCTCATGGCTGGCAGTGGTGGGAGCAGGCGTAAGCCATCAGTCAGACATCTCCTGAGGGCACCCAGACAGCGAAAGGGCACAGGTCAGGCTGAGGGACAGCCCCCCGCCCCACACACACACCAGAGTGCACATATTTTGTGCACCAGGCCTCTAGTATTTCCTATAAACTGGTAGTTAGGTCTAGAGTTCTAATCAGATTCAGGCTCAACTGTCAACAAAGTTCTTTATAGGCAGCATGATGTTTTTAGTACATGTCTACAAATTCTTTGGCATGGTTTCCATAAAAAAGGTGAGTCAAACTCCACTCCATTTGAATATGTGTTGGCCTTCATGATGGCTTCTTCCAGAGAATGCAGCATAAGAGATGCCGTGACATAGTTCTGCTTGGTTCTCCATCAGGACACATCCTTGGAACCCAGGCACCATGCTGCTAGGAAGAGAAGCAGCTGCATGGAAGGGCTGTGTAGGGGTGTTGTAGCCATAGCTCAAGAGAATGTCTTTGCTGAGAGTCAGCTTCAACAGCCAGCCATGTACGTGAGCAAGTGTTCAGAAATTCTAGCCCCTGACCAACACCACGTGGAACAAAGACAAACTGTCCTGCTCACATCTACCCAAGTTATAGATTCATCAACAAAATAAATTATGTTGTTGTTTTAAGCTTTGGGGTGACTTACAATGCAGCAATATATAACTGGTATAGTCGGTGTTTTGCAATTCTATCAGGAGGCATGTACTGTTAACTTATCTCTTCTTTTATGATGCTAGCAACCACGGATGAGCATTGCCTAGGTCCATTACTTCACTAAAGGTTATAAAATGGTAAGACTATAATTTTATCATTTTTTCCTTTATTGTCTAATATACATATATAAATAAAAATTCCCCTTCATCAATGTTTGGTTACCCTGAAGTACAGATCATCATAAATTTGGAAAAATCTTATTGGTTTCCAATAATTACTCATGAATACTGGTGGACATAACAGAGCTATAATTGACAGAATGGCTGCTAATTCTGTCACGAAAGTTGTTTATGACAACCAGACTTTTTGATTTCTCCTTTGGATATCTTCTCCAGTGACTGCAGTGAATAGGAGTGAATCAGGAAGTGAGAGATGGAGGATGACTAAACACCAACTCTAGAGCCCAATAACCAGGGTCCTAGGTACCTGATGTGAGTTAACTAGAAAGACATTCAATAAAGCAATTGTCTTCATAAAATAGAAAGACAATAAAGGGAAGCCAGGCAAATATCTGGGCTGTCTATAATGAAGAGTTTCTCAGACAACAAAGAGACAAAAAGAGTATTTCCTAAGCAAGAAAAGGGTTAAGAAAAGAGTGAAATGATAAAGGGTTTTGTCACTGCATTATAGTACATAATTAGGTAATTAGAAGTATTAAAACAGACAAAGCATTGGGCCCAGATGAATTACTGAAGATGCAAGTATTCAATAAGATGCCCCAAGGGAGAAAGTAAAGCCCTTGGTGAAGGTTTATAATCATGCAGTAGGACAGAGATGCACAGAAGGACTTGGAGGAACAATAACCGATCTTATGCCCATACTTCAAAAATAGAATTCCAAAGCAAGCATTCATCCAAAATTTAAAATGAGTGGATGAAAACTCCCCAGAATACTATTAAACACCAAAATAACTACAATACATTACTCTGGTTTATTGCTTTATTATAGAAAAACTGAAAAATCAAGCAAAAACCATACAGGAACAGTTTGATATGGAAGGAACACAGACACTCCGGATACTTTTTCTTTCCATGCTCCCTCTACTTTGTTGATGATTTCACCATTTTCCTTATTCAACCAAATCTGCTTTTTCCTCTTCCCAGGCACAGAGCTGGACCTAATTCCCCAGTGTCCTTTTCAGGTAGTTGTGGCCCTGCCTGGGAGGGCCCATGGGCCTTTTCCTTTACAGCTGGATAGAATGGAAAAGGGTCATCATCGTGGCCTGGGAAGCTACATGTGAACTGTGGTTATTTTAAAAATATATCTGAAAATTCTTGGATCACTTGGTCTGGGGAAAGTATCCCTCGAAGATAGATAATCAGCCCCATGGAGAGACCCACAAGGAGAGGAAGCCATACTGGTCCTCCAGCCTGGTCAGGCCTTTCAGATGACTGCAGCTCCCGCTGAAACATGACTGTATTTTCTTGAGACTCCTAAGCCAGGGGCTTCCAGCTAAGCTGCTCCCAAACTCCTGACAGCAAGTATGAAATAAATAATTATTGTTTCGAGTTAACTAAGTTTTGGTTAACTTGCATAGTAGCAATAGATAACTAACACAGGTTTTGATACCTGAAATTGGGGTATTTATAAAAAGCATAAGATATGTGATAGCTTTGTCTATGGGACTGAACAGAAGCTCCAAGGACCTTGCATAAAGCATCAGTGAAAGACAAAAGGGTGTGAATGAGATTATGAACAAAAGACAGACACAGCCCAGGAGGAGCTGGCTGCCAGAGAAGGCTTAACTAAAAGTGAGGTGTGGATGAAAAGGGGCCACATGCTAACCTGACAAGCTCAGGGAAGGCCTGTATTGTGGTCTTGCAAACTCAAAGACCCAAAGTAATCACAAAGGATGGTCTGAAATTAAACTTTAAAAGCAGTTATGGTGGGTAGTTATGTCCTAGGCCAATATCTTCATTGACAGGTCAATTTTTACCTTAACTGAGCCTATCTGTCTTTTTGCATCTATGATAACATGCCCTTGAAATGTCTGTGTAACTTGTAATTCCCTTTTCAGGACCCCTTGGGGCACAACCTAATGTGCTTGGGTGCCAGGACAGATAGCACAGATTCCTTCATTGTTATGTTAATTGTTGACTATTAACTATCCTGCACCCCCCTAAGTATGTGTCCATCATTTTACTTTTTACCCAATCCCAGAGGTTTCCCCCTTTGCTTTCTCCGGCCTCTCTAGTCTATCACCAATGAATTTCATGTAACCCACCTAAGTCCTCTCCTTTGATTGCAATGAATAAAAATAGATGGAAAAAAACACCATTCTCTGGAGCATTATCCCAATTTTTTGAGATACTGTTACCCAGCAATTGTCGACAGTTTGGATTAAAAAAAAAACAAAAAAAAACAAAAAACAAAAAAAAACCTCACAAAAATTCTTTACAGGTTTGAATGTTTTTATGTTAACATGGGAAAACATACAGGGAAAATGTCCCTTATTATGTAGTGGCAACATGGCAATCCTTAGTTATAAAGAAAATAGAAAACATACCTATTAAAACTGGGGATCTGACTAAGGAGCAATCCAGCTGAAGTGTTGAAGGTGCTGCCTCGTTTATACCTATGACTTACAGTAGAATGAAAGAAGCAAAGGAAGAACACCACAACAAAAAGGAGCTAGGACTTGCGGGGTTTAAAATAAAACATTTTCTCATTCTCAGCCTCTCTATCAGCAATTTGTGCTAATACTAAGACATTGCTTTTGGGAAAATATTAAATCTGAAAACAAAACTGAGGATGTAAATGTAAAATCCTTTGTAAGGATCTCAGAAAAGGGATGCCTCAGAGCAGGGTCGCCAACCTTTTGGACCTCTGCGGACCACCAGTTGGTGACTGCTGCCTTGGAGAGCCTTTCTGTCTGACAGATGCCCTGATGCTCTGAAAAGATTTAAAAAGCATGCCTCTCAGAGCTTTCCGCACTTAGATGTCAGGGATTTTACTGAACATCCAACACCGCACCCACAGCTGCTCACAACAAAGAATTAATTGGCCCATTATGTCAAGAATCCCAAGACTCAGAAACTTTGCAGTAGAGTACATGAATCCAGAGGGCAGAAACAGCACCTATTTATTTAGTATTCAATCGCCACCTCCTTCTGAATGAGATTTGAGGTAAGTCACTCAGGTTTCTATCTCCTGTGTTTTGTTATTTTTTTCTCAGAGTGCTTTGCATACAGAAGGTATCTGATAAATTAAAAAAGTGCTAAATCCAAGTAAACAAGGTTGACATAAAATATGATAGAGTAGTGAGTAGTAAGACCTAGAATGTGAGGTGTTACTTCTGTTTTGGCCATTAACAAGTTATATTTTCCCCAGTCATATGCTTTCTGAACTTTAACTTCCCACATTTGTAAAATAAAAGGATTTACCACTAGATGACTACCAGAGACACAAATGCCTATTATGGGTGCCAGACACTCGGGGAAATGAAGATACAAAACATAAGCACTAAGTACTCAAGAAATTTAGGAGAGAAATTTGACATTTTACAGATATTTCTAAGGGAAGAAAATTAAAATAAAATGTGCATGATCTATAAAAGAAGAGACATAATTTCTTTATGAAAATCTTTAAGTTACAGCACAGTAGCTCGTATAGTAATTTCTCAAGTAGTATTTGTTGAAAGATTAAATAAATTGACAAACCTACCAACATATAAACCATGAAAAATAAAAATTAAAACTATGGACTAAGTTAAGGAGCTGAAGAATAAGAAAGGTCAGGTCAGAGCACTGCAGTCTGTTTCTGTAAAGACAAGAGAAACATATAGCTTTCAAAGGCCAAAAACTGGGAGCAAACACTGATTTTAAATAGGCAAAGGGAAGAAAGTCAGAATCTATTGTGATGATAAGTGGTAGAATATAGCTGAGGAGGATTGCAGAAGAATCTCCAAAAGTCCAATGGAAGGTAGGAGTTTGAAATCACCAGGCAGGTGAGAAGATGAAGCCGAAGGGTTGGCATAGCAGGAGACATCAGTGCAGGAGAAAGGGCACGTGGGTCTGGGAAATAGAGGCTTCCACCAAACATTCTTTCTAGTTCTCCAATGCCCTGAGTTACAGAGCAAGCCCTCTATTCCACTGACTGCCTTCTCAAAAACAACCCACTTTCAATTCATAAAGGTGAAAAATCAGAAAAATATATAATATACAGAGTGTTCCAAAAAACATATACACAATGTCTATAGATTCTATTACATTTTGAAAATGAAATGTATTTTAAACACTGCCTTTACAATAATTCAAAGTGTGTATCCATTTTGGGACAGCCTGTATGTATGTATATGTATGTGTATCTACATATTCGATACATATGTATTTTAAGTGAAACACTTACTTACTCTTGAAGTAATAAAGTTGTTTCAATTCCAAATCTGCATCAAGTTCTCAGAAGGCTGTCATACTGCGAACTGGCTATGCCTGTCAGGACTATTTCAGGATGGGGCACTACTTTACCGCCTAGCACACTTTACTTTTTAACATTGGCATCATCAATAACGAGCCTACAATTATAAACAGTGCTAAAAGCATGGCTTAATCTAAAGTAGGGGGATCTCAACAGCCAACACTCTTCCGGTCAGCAGCTCGGGCTGACAGACTATGCCGCTGCTACTCGTGCCACTGCTCCCGAGTTCCAAAGACGTGGAGCATCAGGATGCTAATTCAGCACTACAACTGCACAGTCTGCAGCAAATATACCTATGTTTTCACTCAAATACCGATTTCCCCCCCAAAATATTGAATATTCCATAAATTGGAATAAATGTGCAGCATGAATGTGCTTGCTTAAGTGGAACAGAAGTGGGGAAAAATACACATTAAAAACAGAAGCAGTACAGTAAAATATATATTTCTAAATAAATACATGCAGCCATAATAATCAATATTTTGTTGATACCTTAAGTGCTGTCAAATGAGGAAGGACTATAGGCCATTTGACAGAAGAATCGTTTCTTATATTCCTGAAAATCTGTTTCCCCCCTCTTTAATATTTAAGAAACACACACACAGGTTGCCGACAGCTCTCAGAGAGCGGCTTGTGTTGTAGTTTTCACTTTCTCGGCTGTGAACAAGTGCATATGCGAGGGCTGGTTGTGCATGCACAAGCGTGTACTCTGCCTGCGTTAAATAAAACCACAACACAGCACCAAGTGCAGCCACTCATTCGTGTGTGCCTGCAGTCCACCTCGAGGAGACTGAAAATATAAATACAAGCTGCTATTTTGGTGCGATCACACGAAGATGGCAGCTTGTGTGTTTTTTTCTCTCTAACATTTTAACACTGGGCAGATTGTCTGCATTAACACACACCCAAATCAATTCTGCTCTGAAACTGTTTATAAAAATCTCCCTTCCCAGAGGATTTTCTTCTTTATTTAAGTAAAAATTGGGCTTGGAGGAAGCTGTATAGAGATACCAACACTGAGGACATCTTACATTATAAAGTGTGAAAATCTCGTCACTTTACAGAGTACTAACAGTATTCCTCCCAACGTGGGAATTGTGCAGAAGATGTACTTTAAACAAGAAAAAAAAAAAAATCAACAAGTTCACTTTCTAAAAGCACTTTTGTATACCAGTAATATAAAAGAAATTTTCGAAGTAGTCTAATTTTAAGCTGCTTACTATTAATATAACATAATACCTAAATTTGACCAAAATCTCAGACAAATCTTGTATACTATTTTATAATTTTTAATTCATGGTTTCTTAAGGGCAGAGAAAGAAAATAAAAGCAAATATTTAGCATAGGCCATATCTAAAAGTTCACTATCAATAAAAAGAAATGCAGATATTCATATCATTTACTGTACAAAAACATAATAATGAGTTCGCCACAGTGCTGTCCAGCAGAACTGTCTATAATAAAATGTTCTATATCTATACTGTCCCATACAATAGCTATTAGCACTTGAAATATAGCTACTATCAATGATGAAGACTTCATAAAAAATGTTTTAATCTTAATTTAAATTTAAATAGTCGCATGAGCCTGGTGGGTACCAAATTGGACAGCACACATCTATAGTTTTAAAGGAGTTTCAGTGATTACTAATGAAACCACAAAATATCAAATGAAGAGCTAAAAATAACTGAGGAGACACAGTTACTTAAATAGATCATGAGAAGCTTTATGAAAACTATAAACAAAAGGAAACACTAATTTAAGAAAGTTGGATCTTTTTAAAAAAATATATTTTATTGATTTTTTATAGAGAGGAAGGGAGATGGACAGAGAGTTAGAAACATCAATGAAAGAGAAACATCGATCAGCTGCCTCCTGTACAGCCCCTGCTAGAGATGTGCCCACAACCCAAGATACATGCCCTTGACCAGAATCAAACCTGAGATCCTTCAGTCTACAGGCTGACACTCTATCCACTGAGCCAAACCAGTTAGGGTGAGAAATTTGATCTTTACAGATCTGACCATAATATGGAGATTAAGTAGGAAGGAATGGATTTAACTGATAAATGAGCTGCCTGAAGTGCTAACTGCAATAACCCTACAATAACCAGAAACAAAAGACCAAACAATTAAGGTGAGGACTAGCACATCCAACAGGCAATCAGATAAACTTTTAAATAGAGTCAAAGTTACAACGTAAAAGTAAGTTAAATAACTTTAATCATTTAATTGAGAGAAAAAGGAGAACATATCTGAAGAAGATACTATTTGGCAATAGCTTATAAATATGTTAATTTGCAAATGATGTTTTAGACACTGTAAACATACTTTTAGAATAGACCTTAATAGACCAAATAACAGACTTCTATGGCATCTAATATGGAAATGATATTTCATTTCAAACTCATTACTTCCCATCATCTTAAATATTACTGAGTTTCATTTAATGTTTCAGCCTTTGAAGCATGGCAAATTGGATTGGAATGGGCGATTCAGGTTCTGAATCAGAAACACTGTACAATGGAACTCCTGGATTTACCTTTTTATCAGTATTTTCAGAAATAAAAATGAGAAGAGTAACAACCTCATTAGGTTGAGATAAAGTACAAATGAATATAAAACCCTTTGAGGCAAAAAAGAGTTTGTAGAATAAAAATGTTAAAATTAGTTGAAAGAAGAGATAATATTTAATATAGTGACACATTCAATAATGATGCAACAATGCAGCTTGTGAGATGAAATTATCTTATTGAAACTCAGAATAGCAGGCTGATAGTACTTTTTTAAGTGTGCTTATTTATATCTCTCATAAACATCAACTTGACTCTATACAGTGAGACAAAACAGCATTAGGTTCATGCCCTCCAAGGGCTTACTGTTAGGTTTCAAAGAGGAGATGTGCTAACGCCAGAGCTCTTGTACATACTGTTTCTATCACAGCACCAGTTAATTTGGGCTGTAACTTTTTTGGCTGCTTTCTCTACTAGATAGATTCTGAGCTTCTTAAGGGTCCTTGCCATATTTATCTTGGCATCTCCAGTGCCTGGCTCCCAGAGGAGATTAGAATAAATGCATTGAATATATTGGCAGATTGGATACCTTGGCAGGTCTAAATAAATATAAAAGTCTCAACAAAATTAAGTAGATCATCAGAAATTTATTAAGAAATTTCTACTAGAACACAGAATAGGCACAAGTTACTTCCAATTGTAAAGAATGGAAAATGCTCCATTAACAGGTTGGTGATGAGCTCAGACTTTGAAGAAATGAGCTGTCAGGAATCCAACAGGGAGGAGTGGGGTTAGTAGCATTCCCAAGGACAAGTAATGCAGAACACGGAGAGCACAAACCTGTTCAGGGAATCATACCAGGGACTGGCCAAAAAGGGAATTGTGGAGGGACTTTCAGTTTCCGCTTCTCCATATAAGGAGTCAGGACATTTACATCCTAATAAGTAAAAAGCTGAGAATACTAAGAACCAATAACTCTTCTTGGATCCATAAGAATGGGGAAGACACAGGGCAAACTGCTGTCCCTAAGACTGGAGAGACAGACAGGCAAATACAGGGAGTCACAGCTTGTTACAGAGACTTGCAAGTGGGAACCAGTGTGGGTAGGAAAATCTGAACTGCAACTGATGAATTACTGAGCTCAGTGTGAACTACTCTGAGAGTCAAAATCTCCAGGTGGACCTGTCACAGAGGGGCCTCACAATATCGAGAGATCTATTTTCGGGAGCTGGATCAAGTCCCCAGAGTAGTATAAGAGGAAAACCACCCCAGTTTTCATTAAGGGGAAAGGAAAAGGAGCCAATGTGAACAGAGCACCATTCTTCTGAGCAAGGCCAATTAAAAGACAAAGATTGTCAGCATGAATAATAATAATAATAAAGACCCAAATATATGTTACCTACAAGAAATCCATTTTAAACATAAAGACAAGTGTAGATTAAAAGTAAATGGATGGAGAAAAACATACCATACCAACACTAATTACAAAATAAAAAAAAGCGTAACATAATAACAAAGGGGTCAGTTTTCCAAGAAGGCAAAAACAATCCTTATTATGTATGAACCTAAAAAAATAGCATCAAACTATGTAAGGAAAGAACTACTAAAATTACTAAGAGAACCCACTTTCCAAGGTTGGCAATTTTAACACTCTACAATCAGATGGACTGTTCTGGCAGGCCAAGGATCATTAAGGACATAGTTGAACTCAACATTATCAATTAACTGAATATAACTGACATCTACACTGTGGCCAGATTATTATGATCTCTGAATGCATAATAATCTGGCCACTCAGTGTATGTGTATTAGAGGCCTGGTGCATGAATTCGTGTATGGGTGAGGTCAAGCCAGCCTGGCCAGCAGGAGGAGACATGGGTGGTTGGCTGGCCTACCTGCTAGTAGAACTCCTGGTCGAGGGGACAATTTGCATATTAGCCTTTTATTATATAGGGTTTACACTGAGTGGCCAGATTATGATGAGCTCAGAGATCATCATAATCTGGCCACAGTGTAGAAGTCAGTTATATTCAGTTAATATACTCAGTGTATACACTACTTCATCAAATAACATCAGAATACACATTCTTCTCAAGCTCATGTAGAACATTCATAAGAGAGACCACATTCTGGACCATAAAACACACCTTAACATATGTGACAGAATAGAAGTCATACAATGTCTGATCTCAGACCAGAGATCACAGAAAGACAAGTAAAATCTTAAAGGGAGCTGTATGTGTGTTAGTCCATTCTTCTGCAGACCACAGGGAGAGTCATAGGAACTTTAAGATGAAGCAAGTATCATGACTAGAAATGTGCTTTGAGGAGACAGGGCTGTAACACATGATTAATACTGGAGAAGAATAAGTAACAGATTCAAGAGAACAATAAACAAGAGACTCGAGGTGGGAGGTAAAAAGAACCTGAAACGGAGCAGTAAAAATGAAAGAGAACCGATGTGAGAAAACTAGATATAATGACTCCCTACTCTGTATTTAAAAATATAAAATGTATACCCTCAACCCATCTACTCTTCACCACCTTTAATAGTGCATCTTTAGTCTAAGTCACTAACATTACTCAACTTAGAATACTGCAATAGATTCATTCCTACCTCCACCTTCACCCCAGTATCACAGCAGTCAGAATTATCTTTTCAAATATCACACCCCTGCTCAAAATCCTCTAATGGCTTCTCATTGCAATTGGAATAAATTCCAAACTCCTATCTGTGGTCTGTAGAACTGTTCTGGAATTTGAGTTTGTCTCAATGTCCCTGTTTAAAGCACTTGCTTCCAACCACACCTGCCTTCCCTTTGTTCCTCTAAATATTGAGCTTATTTTAATTGAGGGACTTTGCACCAGCTGTTCCTCTGCCTGGAATGTTCTTCCCCTAGATATTCACATAACTGGTTTTTAAAATTTGTTCACATCTCACCTCAAATGTCATTTTCTCAAGGATGCCTTTTCTGATCACTGTTCCTAATGCCTTTTCTGATCACTGTTTCTAGCTCTCCTATTACCCTTCTTCATTTCTTCACAGCAATTACCTCCCTCTGCAATTACCCTCTGTATCTATACATGCTTATTATCTCACCCTCTATCCGCCTACAATAAAATGTACATCCTGTGATAGCAGGACCTTGTCTGTCTTTTGCACTACTATGCTTCTCCCCCACCCGCCTGCCCCCAGCCTCCTCCAAAGGATAAGCCTGGAATAGTGTAGACATTCAATAAATAGACATTAAAAAAAAACAAATTTCTTATCACAGATGCCAGTGACTGAGTAGCATCGTATAACGTTCACTGAGCTGTACTTCCTTTTGTCTCCTATTGCATTATGAGCTGTCTTGCAGACTGAATTAAAAAACATGGATTTTAGATCACATAGTGCCTTCTAGAGAGAATGTATTACCTAAAGTAGTAAAATTACTCAACCTATTTAGCTTCTTTGATTAGGCAACTTGGTGGCTTTACAATAAGATTGACAATCTTACCTTACAAACAAAGTTACTTGCCACAAGATACAGAGATGACAAGGAGGATGTGAAGGCGATCTGGCTGCGACATCTGTCACCCCATTGATCGCCAGGGTTGATTCGGCTGATCTGGCTGGCTAGGCTGGTGTCCCCCTCCTCCCTCACCGATCCATGTGCGTCCCTCCCGAAGCTGCGCGCTCGGTCGAAGAGGACGACTTTCCCCCAAGAGGAGAGGACCGGTCTTTGGTCAAGGGTATACGAGTAGCTGCGCTCCCCTGCTAGAACCTCCAAACAAGCTCTCAGAGATGACAAGGAAACTTACTCTAAATATGAAGAGAGCCTTCTGGGAGAGAAGGTATGCTATCTCCCCTCTGTGCTATGGACTACAGGGCTTCCTAGCTGCTTTCCCTGAATCTCGAGTTTGCCAACTTAATTAAAATGTACCAGTGGAGATTAATTGCATAACAAAAGGCTAATATGCAAATCGACTGAACAGCAGAATGACCAGTTGTTATGATGCACACTGACCACAAGGGAGTAGCCGCTCAATGCAGGAGCTACCCCCTGGTGGTCAGTGTGCACACACGGGGAGCGCAGCTCAGCCAGAAGCCGGGCTCACAGCTGGCAAAGGCAGCAGCAGTGGTGGGAGCCTTTCCCACCCTGTCGCAACACTAAAGACCCCTCAGGGGATGTCTACCTGCTAGTTTAGGCCTGCCCTGGCAGGCAGACATCCCCCAAAGGTTCTCTGACTGCGAGAGGGTACAGGCCAGCCTGAAGGACTCCCCTGACCCCCACTAAATGAATGTTGTGCATGGGGCCTCTACTATGTGTGTGAATGTGTGTGTGTGTGTGTATACTGAGGCCAATTGCATGAAATTTGTGCATGGGGGAGAGGGGTGTCCCTCAGCCCAGCCTGCACCCTTTTCAATCAGGGACCCCTTGAGGAACATCCCTCTCACAATCCAAGACTGCTGGCTCCCAACTGCTTGCCTGCCTGCCTTCCTGATTGCTCCTAACTGCTTCTGCCTTCCAGCCTAATCACTCCCTAACCACTCCCCTGCCAGTCTGATTGCCCATAACTGCCCTCCCCTGCAGGCCTGATCCCTCCCAACTTCCCTCCCCTGCTGGCCATCTTGTGGAGGCCATCTTTGACCACATGGGAGCAGCCACCTTGTGTGTTGGAGTGATGGTCAATTTGCATATTATTAGATAGGATAGAGGCCTGGTGCACAGGTTGAGGCCAGATGGTTTGCCCTGAAGGGTGTCCAGATCAGGATGGGGGTTCCCTTGGGGCATGGGGTAGCATGGGCAAGGGGTCTGTGATGGTTTGCAGGCTGGCCATGCACCCTGGTGATCCAAGGGGAGGTCCTGGTATCTGCGATTTTTTATCTTCTATAATTGAAACTTTGTAGCCTTGAGTGGAGGCCAGGGCCGGCCAGGAAGCTTGGCTTCCTCCATTGCTGGGGGCAACCCAAGCCTTCTGCTCTCTCAAGCTCTGTGGCTACCTCCATTTTTGTTGGGATTTATTTATCTTCTATAATTGAAACTTTGTAGCCTTGAGTGGAGGCCAGGGCCAGCTAGAGCAGGCTGGAAGCGTGGCTTCCTCAATTGCTAGGGAAACCCAAGCCTCCTGGAAGCGTGGCTTCCTCAATTGCTAGGGAAACCCAAGCCTCCTGCTCGGTCCCTGGCTGCAGCCATCTTGGCTGGGTTAATTTGCATACTCACTCCTGATTGGCTGGTGGGTATGGCTGGTGGGCGTAGTAGATGTATGGTCAATTTGCATGTTTCTCTTTTATTAGTGTATATGTGTGTGTGTGTACATTTTATATATATATATATATATATATATATATATATATATATATATACACACACACACACACACATACACATACATGCTTATATACATGCCATAAGAAAAATGCATAGAAAATATGAAACTAAATAGTTATAAAAACATAGCTTTCAAGAAATAACACTTTCTAATAGCAAAGCAAAAATGTTTGACCTAAGTAACCAAAATGATGAACTGACTCCAAAGCCACTTCCTATTAGGTTTGGCTATGGACATTTTATTTCCCCCTCTGCTTGCTGTTTTGTTTTTTTGTTCTTGTTTTTGTTTTTTTAAATCAATCTGGCCCACCTGGCCTATCATCCTTATTAGCCACTTCAAGCTGAAGTGGTTAATTTTTCTAAGATAACTGCCTAGCATCTGAAAGAAAGAGGTACCTTTATCATGGAGTTAGGATTATATACCTTGGATTTTGTTTTTAGAGACCTGTTTTACTGCCACCAATTACCTAGTTATTTAAATGACTGATGAGGAAACTTAATTCTTTTTGTTATATTCACAGATGTTAATTGAGTGGCTCCTGTGCATCAACACAATGGTCTTCTACTTTCCAAGATGATTATGTGGGCATTGCACATAGTCACCCCACACCTCTGAGTGGAGCTTCCCTGTAAGTAGTTATTCTGGTAACTGGATAACTCAAGCTCATCAAAATGAACCCAAACCTTTATTCCCAAACCAATATTATTGCCAGCTTTCTACGATTTTGTTGTGTTCTGAACTCAAGAATCCTCTGAATTTTGAGAAGCAAATTTCATTTGTTAAATATATAGAAGAACCTTAAAAGTAGTCCATGCCATTTGAGTATTCTGTTTGGATCTGGAAAGAGAGGAATAGCAGAGAGCCAGAGGCCTTGACACTGTGACAAATCTAGGAGGAGTTGAACTAAGAATGGGCAGACAGGCAAAACTGCGGAAGGACTTGAAGAAGGCCCCAGAGATACTCACGAATCTATATACCTGGCTCATCCTAGACCCCAATGATTAAATCAAATTTAATAGCATGTATGTGCATTTTTATAGTTTAAATTATAAACATATGTCATTTGCTTCTATTACAAATATACTCATATAACAACACTATGAGGTGATTGCTATTTTCCCCATTTTATAGAAAAGGACACTCAGGAGAAAGACATTCTTTGAAAATAATTTGCTCAAGATTACAGCATATGTTCCTATAACTTACCCTACAATCTTCTTACACAAATGCCATGTACTTCTTACTAGTTGACCCAGAAAAATGAGGTCAATGTATAAAAGGTATGGATATTGACTATGTGCTAAATAAGAAACTGCTTTTTCACATGGTAAATACTGAGTAGACTGAGAGAAGGAATTGTTTGCAAATCTCAATGGCTTCAAGAGGAAGGGAAATAAATAGGGTAAAAGTAATAGTAGTCATTCAAAAAGTAATTTGGTTAGAAAGGAATTCAAAAGTGTAAAGAAAGAGATAAATGTTTCTAGCAATATCCGTATTATGAATACATAATGCAACCTTAATCAGAAGCACATGACTTAAAATAATTGTTGAAAATTAAAAAAATGATTAAATATTATTTAAGAGTGTCAACATCATAAATATAATTTATTTTGAAAAATGGAACACAGAAGTCTGTATTTTAAGAATAGAAAATTATAGTTATAATCAAAACTAGGCCAAAATAACTTTGTTATTAACATAAAGCTCCTCAATAGATTGTGGATTTTGCTAAAACACAAAGAGGTAATACTGATTTTAATTAATTAAAGTAATTTATAAATAGTTCTACATACGTTCTTGTGACATCTTGTTCAATCATTGATCGGAGTTCTTTATCCTGGAAGAACTTGTTCCAAAGACTCTGAAATAAAAAGAAGCTATTTAAATAATTTCACACCTTTGCTTGATTTTGATTATCTCAATTTAATAATTTAAATGATTAAATTTATCTTTCTTTGAGTTATCATTTCACGTTGCAGATAGGAAACCTGAATATAAAGCAATTTTATTAAATTCTAGTTTATTCTCCAGCACATCCTTATTCTAACATCAATTTTTCCAGAGATATTACTATATATATTTAAATTATTTTCTGTTATCTATATAAAATGAATAATACTTTTACTACTATGTACCCAGTACTACCTCTAAATAACAAAAAAGTCTGCTTGGATTAGAGTAGGCCATAGCCCAACTGCTTAGACATGTACCTAACCTGAATTCCCAATGTTTTCTACAAAGTTTGGTTGTCCAATTCAATAGTTTTTTGTTATTGTTAATCCTCACCTGAGGATATTTTTTCCATTGATTTTTAAAGAGAGATTGGGAAGGAGGAAAGTAGGGAAGAGGAGAGAGGAAGAGGGGAACATCAATGAGAGAGACATTGACTGGTTACCTCCCACATGTCTCCTGACTGGGGCTGGAAATAAACCCACAATCCTTCAGTGCAAGGGCCAATGCTCTAACTACTTAGCCCCACCAGACAGGGCCCAATTGAATAGGTATTTCTTAAAATGTAAATTTAAGTAAAGTTTTAAAATTTACTTAACAGTATTTTATGCTGCTGTGCCATAAACTATATTATAATTATGAGAGACCTGGTGCACGAAATTCATGCACAGATAGGTTCCCTAGGCCTAGCCTCAATCAGGGCGGATCGGGGCCTTCCTTCATTCTGCACTGACCCCTGGTGGACAGCGCACTTCATAGTGAGCAATTGAACTCCTGAGTGGACAATTTGCATATTAGCCTTTTATATATATAGATATGTCTCAGGGGAAAATGCTAATGTTACATATTAACTAAAAAAAAAAAATGTCTATTAGGAGGAAACTAGGAATTACAACAGTAATTTAAAAAGTTATACAACACTTACGAAGAAGTAATTATTCCTAGTCTTCACAAGAATATGAGTGGAGGTAGGTCTAACCGTTTTCCTATCTTTAAAAACTTCTTCATGGAATCACTAAAAATAGTTAGATTCCTTTCTTCCTCTAAATTAGTCCTACAAAATGAACCTTTTTCTATTTCTATCATACAGGGAGGCTTTCCTACTGCTCCCTTCAGCACCCTTGATAAAATAGTTCCATCCTTATCTTTTTGCTCTTCTAGTTTGTCCTTAGTTCTTAAAGACCCCCTTGGGACTTCTCCTTTGTAGTGCCCTTCCACAGAAATGGATCATATACTTGCTCCAACATGGTATCTACACTAATAAAAGAGAAACATGCAAATTGACTGTCACTTTGTGACACCCAAAAGCCAATCAGGAGAATGCAAATTAACCCAACAAAGATGGCGGCGGCCCCACCCCCCCATGCTCCAGGCCTCTGGGAAGCATGCATGCAGGCATGGAGCAGTCAGGCGGGTGCGACTCCTGTTATGAGGAGGGCAGGGGGCGGAGGGAGCTACAGTAGCGGTGCTCTGGCTGGAGTGAAGATTGAAGGTTCCTGCCAGAGCAAAGATGGAAGGGGGTGGCCAGAGAGAAGGCCTGGGTCCCGGGTGCCAGAGGAAAACCAGTGCCGGCAGCCAGGGGAAGGAAGGCCTATTGTCCGAATCTTCATGCAATGGGCTTTTAGTATGCGTATAGATGAGAAAGTTTCCATGAGGTTTTAGGTAGTATGTGGGGGTTAAAATATAGTTGGTATGAAATAACACTGCTTTTGTGGTAACTGATAACCAGTCTGATAAACATGTGCTTATGGGTAAAAGAAGTTATGATATGAATAAATTCGAAATTTACCCCTTCATCCTGTGAAAGGGGATTATTGATCATCAGGTCCTGCTGGCCAACGACTTTCCTCGGGTTGGTGATGTGCTGGGGAAGAAAGAAAGAAAATGAGAGATTAGAGGCCACTGGACTTAAAAGCACACATCTGAAAACACATTTTAATTAAAGTGCAACTTACTATTTCTTTGATGTTGCTATACCATGCTCTTAATTCTTTAATTTTACTTATCCACTGACTTTTATCTTGAGGAAGAACACAAAGAAATAGCTGTCAAAAAGAAAAAAACCCTCATAAAAATCATAAGAAGTAAAGTGTGAAACTATGCCAAAGAGAATCACCTGAAAATTCGGAGATATTTAAGAAATATGTATTTTCATAATCCAAATATGAACAAAGACCACTCTCCCCCCAAGATCTCAAAAGCTACACCACAAAATGGAAGCAATCTTCTCTCTCTCTCTCTCTCTCTCTATATATATATATATATGTATGTATATATATGTATGTATATGAAATGAACAAAAAAATGCACTGAGGTTCAAGTATGATTCCAATTTTACAGTCCTAAATTACTATGCCAGTGAAATTGAGAAGTTTGGGGGAAGAGAGGACATTAACAGGCATAAGGTCCAGTTAGTAATTTCAAGGTTTAAGATTTGTTCTGAATGAAGCAGGTAGAGGACATACTAGAGCAATCTGAGGACACAGCCTGAGAAGTGAAGTTATTCCTTTCATAGCAGACAATTCAATTTATAACAGGCAATCAGCTTATGAAAATAACAAGCATTCTTAAAAAAACAAATTTGATTTAATTTAGCTTAATACATTAAAATATTATAAATCTGGATTTGAGTTTATTTTCCACAAATGAAGGATACTAAAAGTTAAACAAAAAAGAATGGAGGGGGGTGAGGCACGAATATTTATATACAAATATTTCATCAGCAGGTCTCCTGCCTTAACTGCCTGCATCTATCAGAAGAAAAATGTTTTTTCATTATTAAATCTAAATTATTAAATCTAAAACTGTCTAATACATCATGTTTCCTTACTGTCTGTACTTGCAGGCTCCGGATGCTCAATTCATGCAGACTTACCCTAAAAAAAAAAACTTCCAGTAAAAGTCATTTTAGAAATGTGACTAAACCTAAATTAATTCATTTTGAGTAGAAAAAGGGACAATATTTCCAATCAAGTAAAATGATAACTGGATTCTTATTACCAGTTTTGGTAGCCAATGACCCTTTCTTTTAGAAAGAGATTGACTGAATTTCCTTCACTTCTTGCTGCCCTACACTTTGTGTTTCTAGTAAAAGAAATATTAAAAAAAATCTTTCCTATCTGCTATTTATGAAGAGAAAAGGAAGGATGGATAAATGATGGCATTAGATATAACAGGAAACTGAAAGTGAATCCCCTCTGCCCCTGCCCCACTTCAACAGTTTCTGTAGCGGCTGGGGCATGTTAGGGTGTTGCTTTGAATTCTGCACCATCAAGTGAAATGAAAAAAACTGTTATTTCAAAGGACTTATTACCATCACCGGTTACTCAGAACTAAGGTAGTTCAACCTTATTAGTAAATGTTCTATGAAAGATAAGCATGGATGGCAAAAAAAAGTCTAGAGTGCAGCTCCTGGAAAATTCAGTGATCCCCCGAATGGGTAATCTTCCAGGGCATCAGGTAATGTGTTGATATACTGTAAATAAATATTTTCTTCTTACCTTCCAGCAAATGCTGCGGAACCTGCTGCTTCTCAGCTGCCCATTAATCCCCTTCTGCCTTATTGTTGCCAAGTAATTGTTGTTTACAAAGAGGTCCTCCCATTCTTTCCTATATGCAAGACACCAAAGCATGGAGATCCTTTTGTTAAAATTCTTCTGCTTGGAGAGGAGTGCTACAGGAAATTAATTTTAAATAAGTCTAAGAAATGCAACTTTTAAGACGTATATATTTAGTTGTGCACTGCTTCTGAATGCATGGCTGTCTTTTTGGACGGAGTTCTTCTGTAGATTTAATGAATATGTAGATAGCTATAATTATGCCAGCTACTGAAATTCATAATGTCTATGGAGGCTATTCCATTTCCTCTAAAATGTTGGTAGTGCAGTTCACTGAATAGACAAGACAAAAAATGAATATTAGCATAAGCTTATGACTGCTTTAGCCATTGACAAAGATATACATGCTCCAAAAACACACAATAAAAAGGTGCATTGTTGATTGCATTGGCTTCTCACATGAAATATCTGTTGAAATGAACCCATTTCTCTTCAGTGTCAGGCTGGCAGGTAGATATACCAGAAGAATGCTTTCTTTTACTTTTTTAGTGCTATTTGCTATTGAAATCTCTGCAACTTCTTTCTACATGATCTGTTTTAAAATTTTAACAGGTGCAGGCAAACTTGGAAAAAATAAACATCAAAAAATTAAAAAGCCTCACTATAAAAACTGTTAAAGGCAAGCTTGAGTACCTTGCAGTACCTATGGCTGAGTAGATAAACAACTGAAATATGCCTCCCAGGCACGCAGACACCAGGGGCCTAACACCTGTGCCTCATTAATATACAAGTAAATCTGCTCTACTGGGAAACAATTGGAAATTAATTGTCCCAAACCACTTACTGAGTTTGAATAAAGGAAGTAGACTTATATTCCCAGCATCTTATACCAAACTAAACATCAAGAAACATTCATCAACAGTTGAGGCAACCAAGTACAGCTTTATGAAATTTCTCTCAGATATAATAATGCCACAAGAAATGTGTAATTTGAAATTTTTTAATCAAAGCTAAAGCCTGGCAATCTCTTCAGAGACTTACTCAAAAGAAAGCCTTTGTAATTCTCAATCATCCTTCCCCACACACATGCAGCTGCCATTGACCAAACCCCACTTATTTTGAGAAAGGCCAGTCTTGCAGGCTATGCTATCTGACACCCAGGAATGTAACCGACTGAATACGTGGAGTTAAAAAACCAGACTATGGAGCAAGCACATCTTCTCCAGTTTTCTAGAAGAGTTTCCAGGGCAATGGCACATTTCCACTGCCTGGAGCAGCAGAATCTCCAGCCTCAGCCCTGTCGCACTGCCTCCTGACCCACCAAGCCTTCTGCCTTGTGACTAAGTATCCTGAGTGGGACACACACCCCAGAAATGCATTTCTACCACCACTCCATGTAAACTTCCTATTCTCATCACTATATTCGTAAGAAAAATGATGTTTCATTTTTATTTTAATTTGATTTTATATCATTAATGAAAATGAAAATTTATCATGCTTTAGGTCATTTTATATCTCTTTTTACAACTTCCTTTTCTGTCTTTTGCCTATGTTAAGATGTATAGGATAGTGGTTAAGAAAACAGACATCAGAACTACACTCCTGGAATCGAAAAACAGTCAATGTACAAGCTACTTAACCAGCTATGCAATCATGAGCAAGCTACTTAACCTCCTTATATCTCTGTTTTATCATCTATAAAATGGAACAATAATTATATCATCTCCCTCAAAGAATTACTATGAGGATTTAACTATATGACAGACCCTCAGAAGGACACACTGTATATCATAACATTCAATAAATAAGATCCTATCTATAATAATAAAGATGTAATATGCAAATTGAACACACAATATGTGATCAAAGATGGCCACCACAATATGGCCAGCAGGGGAGGGTAGTTGGGAGGGACCAGGCCTGCAAGGGAAGGCAGTTGTGGGCAATCAGACCTGCAGGTGAGGGCAATTAGGGGTGAATGGGCTGGCAGAGAAGGGAAGTTAGGGGGGACCCAGTCCTGCATGGAGGGCAGCTGGGAGGGACCAGCTGGCAGGGGAGGACAGTTAGGGGCAATTGGTTGGCAGGGAACACTTAGGCATTAATCAGGCTGTCAGAGGAGTGGTTAGGGGGTTATCAGGCTGGCAGGCAGAAGTGGTTAGGTGCAATCAGGCAGGCAGGAAGGCGAGCAGTTTGGAGCCAGCATCCTGGATTATGAGAGGGATCCCAGATTGTAGAGGGTGCAGGCTGGGCTGAGGAACACCACCCCCGTGCATGAGTTTCATGCACCGCGCCTCTAGTTGTTAATAATGTTATAATAATGCTATTATTATAGTAGGCCTTATCACAGGCCTAAGAGAGTTTTTCATACATTAAAGACATTACACCTTTCCAGCCTATATGTATTTTTAACCTAATCCTCTTGATTGTTATATACCCTGCAGCTTTTTAACTTGTATGTAATATAAACCTAACATTATATGTAATATAAACCTAACATTAATTTATCTTGATGATCTTTCCATTGTATTTATGCTGAAGTATTTCTTAGCCACTCCAAGTTCAAAGAAATAATCACTGAAATCTTATGGTTTTAAAAATCACTTAGGTCCCATTTGTGTTCCTATAGTATTTTAAATTCATTATCTAATTTCCAACAATATCACATACATTACCCATCTCTTATTGTTCAAGTTTTGTTTTTATCAAGGTTTTAATGATACTCAAAGATGAGATTGGCAATGAGTACAAAGAGTATTACAGGAGTATATCTCAGAAACTGCACATTCATATAGCTTGTGGTCTATAAACAACAAGTGTAGATTTCAAATGTATTTTAAACCCCAGAGGAATCAGAACTCGTGAGAGACGATGCAGTTCCATGGCCTGAAAACACCGATGCATTCTAGATCAGAGACGGAAGTGTTGAGGCAATGACTCCCTAGCTCTTGAAAAATCAGCTTCTATTCAAAGGTACCAAGATATTATGAAAGTAGACACAGCTGGTGGCTAGATTCACTGCCATCTTGTGAAGTAAGCAGCCTTTTAAGGTCAAGTTACATACTACTTATGTAATGAAGGATAATCATTTGTTAGCTTAAATAAGATCCTGTGCCTTGATTACAGGGTTGGCAAAGAGAAAAGGAGACTGAGGCATGTGAAATGGAAACACTATCTCTGAAATTCACAATCATTTAAATTTATTCCTGGGTACTTATAGTTCCAATTAAGCTTTAACATCTCAAACTGATGAAGAGCGCTAACAACAGAGCAACATAAAGCAACAAGATAGCTTATTAATTGTCTTTCTCTCCTCTAGAATAGTGTTTTGTTAATAAACTGTGATACAGAGTATACATAATAAACATTTAGTGCCTACCATGTGCTTAACAATATATATATATATATATATATATATATATATATATATATATATATTTTAGCATAAAGTTAAGAGAATAGATATGATTAAGACAAAGTACTCTGGTAATACAAAGGAGGGGAGAATAGTTTTGTATCTAAAAATTAATACTCAGTATAGAAAATAATAAATAGTAGCACCAGGAGCATGTAGCACCATGTTGGATGAGATGCTACATCCAACAACTGAGCTGTCAGAGGTTTGACAGACCTTCAAAGGCAAAATGTTGAAAAGTTTAGCCCTTTGAGGGGAGCTGGACTACTGGACGTGGGAAGAAAATAGTAAGTACTGAGGAGCCAGTGGTGGAATTTTCAGTTTAATTAACAAAAAATAAAAGATAGTTGCTAACTTTGTCATACATTTAAAGCATATATATATATAGTGTTCCTATAATAGTAAAAATCTGGCAATGATGCTATTAATTTGCTTAAATTCCACCTATGTCACAATTTGTAAGGTTTTGGATATGTTACCGTTTTAAAAATCATTATCTGAGGATATGTTTTTATTGATTTTTAGAGAGGAAGAAAGAGAGAAACAATCAGTTGCCTCCCATAGATGCCCTAATGAGGGATCAAACCCGAGATCTTTTTGTGTATGGAACAATACTCCAACCAACTTAGCCATCCAGCCAGGGCTAGATATTATCACTTTTAACCTCTAAAACAACCCTCCTAGGGTAACTACATTTAATCCTCTTTATAAATGAGAAAACCAAGACTCAAAAAAAAAAAAAATTAAATAGGCTGTCAATAAAGGGTGGTGGTGGGGAATGAGAATTAGCTTGAGCATCTTCCTGGAATAACATGGAAGACACTACTACAGGGAATATGATACTCCAGATATCCAAGACAAAAATTGTCCCTGGTAACAGGCAAGATATTAGTGTGCCCTTATACTTTCTTCCTTAGATTTTTAGTTATTGAACATCAAATCTAAGGATTTAGAGAAAAGTTGTCACCAGTGGACTGAGCAGGTAGGTCAACAACTGCTGTGAGTGGTTATGGACTTCCAGGAACATTTAGGTTTATAAAAGCCTCAAATGGAACAGATTAGAGACTTGGGCTTTGAAGACGCTCTTGACATAGCACTAGTGCCATCTAGTGACAATTACTATGCCTTGTAGGCCCTGGGTCCCTGAAAACAACAAGCATCTCACCAGAGAGAGGCAGGGGGGATAAGCTGGCTGAATTTCTCATTGCCAATGTTAATGAAATAGTAGTGGCTGCCTTGGAAGCATTGTGTTGAGAAGGATTCTGAGTCTACCCCCGTCCTCCTCAAGAATGTTGCTACTAATTAAAAATGTTGGCCATGAGCGTCGCAATGATTTCTAAGTAAATGAAATCAACTGCAGCAGCAATTGCCGCCTTCCCTCTAAGACCAACTTAGGTAGTTAAGCCCTTCTGCAATAGCTTTTTTAAACATGGAGACCAACTAGAGTATGCAGAGAATAAAAACACAATGATGATCATTGTGTCTATTTCTAATTATGTATTTTAAGGTAGTAGTATTCCCAAGCTTTGAACATAAAATTAATATGGAACTAGTTAAAGCTTTTAAATATAATTATTTAAATACTTTTATAACCTAAATAATGCATAAGTGACTTTATGTGGCAATTCTGGACTAGAACATTTCTGAATTGTTCCAAATGCTGATACACTCGAGCAGTGATTGGCAAACCACGGCTCGCGAGCCACATGCAACTCTCTGGCCTCTTGAGTGTGGCTCTTCCACAAAATACCATGTGCAAGGCATGCACTTACAGTGCGAATGAAACTTCATTGCCCATACGCAGAAGTCAGTTTTTGGCCTGGATGAGTCTATTTTGAAGAAGTGGCATTAGAATACTCAAGGGGCCTAAGAGCCACATGTGGCTCGCGAGCCACGGTTTGCTGACCACTGCACTAGAGAATACACTTTATAATGTATATTTTATATGATGGCTTCTACTCCATTTTCGGGCATTAGTTGGACAAGGGAGAATGTCTCTATGGAACTCAAATGACTACAATAATTGAAAGAGCTCAGAGAATACATAGTCTAGCTGTTAGAATCTTTAATACTTGGTTTAGAGAAGCTACTTGGATTTTTACTGATGATGAAAGCTGCTGAGAGCAGAGAAGGGATTATCTCTATGGAATAGTAAGGAGGGTGGATACATGTTTCTTGGGAGTGTCCTAAGGAGTTAGTGTGCTAGAGGAGTCCTCAAAGATGACTCCTAGATAATTGATATGTTTTTTATAGCCTATAAGGTTGGCCAGTCAACCATGACCATCATTTTTGATATTTGACTAAAATAATAGTAAAACTCAAGACTAGGGCAGGATGAAGATGATCTTGAAACAGGATAAACACAGATTTAGATGAGTAGAAAATATTTGAAGGTAAAAAAAAAAAAAGTGAACCTGATGCAAAAAGATTCATACAATGTTTTTAATCCTAAAGTGCATGCCAATATTTGAAAAATCACCCTATTATTATCATATTTGCTTTATCAAATGCATAGAAAAAAGCAAACAATAAACTTGTAATCTGTTTCTAATCTGTCTAGAAACATAAGGGAAGATTTCTATTAATGAAGGGCTGTGCTCTAATTCCAATACTCCATTAAGAGTATGTAACTTTAGAACATCTTTAAGGTATGATTTAAAAAATACTATTTAAATAGAACAAGGAACATCTAAAGTAAAATCAATGGGAATGTGAGAAGCGTAAATTAGGTATGTCGGCATCAGACTGCAGTGTGGCACCAGATCTGGTTAAGCTATAACATTAGGACTGCAGGTGCCAAGATCAACCAGATAAACACTGATGTTATCTATAATTACCTCATTTTTAGCTTAAATCACAGGTAATGAGGGAACTCAGATTTTAAAAGGCAATTAGAAAGTCTACTGGCTTTTTTGCTTCCTGTATCAGGGATTTTTTTTTAAACTTACTTTTATTTAAAGCTTTTTACCTCTATAATGAAACATCAGAACATAGCACTTATATGTAAAAAAACAGAATGCACAATTGCTCATAAGCTTAAAATGAATTTCTTCTGTGTCTAGGTGAAATGTGTTCTCATGTGACAAGGCTACCTTGAAACAAAGGCAATCATAGCTCAGTTGTTAAAAGTAATTCATGATAATGTTTTGATTCAGGTTTGAACTTAACATTAAATTGAGAAATCTTGAGCCTCCACTCTATATCCACAAGGACATAAAGGACTGAGTAGCAACAGTTTTGGACTGTCAGATAGAATAGTCTTTTTTTTTTTTTTTTTTTTAAATAAAACATGTCTTATTTTCTTCAAAATGTTTTAAAAGTTTCTAAATTCAAGGTCATGTTAAAGTAAGTAAATTCAACAATCATATTATTTAGAAAATAAATCAAATAAAGCTATGTCATAAGATTATAAAAATTAAATACATACTAAAGACACATAATCAAAGGATCAGCATTTAGAAATGGGGTGAGAAAGGGATCTTATACCAGACAATGTCTACGAAGTTGTCTGGAATGAATATCTTTTATATTCTATGGCTTACTGATGTTTCTTATATAATTAATAAGGAAAAACCCCCTTCTCCAGCCACCTCCCTGCAGACCTTCCCTCCCTCTTCCCATTCCCCACCCACCACACTTAGCTTGAGATTTGTGGGAATTAGCAAGAGCTTGATATCTAACTTTTTGTATGATACACATTAGAACAAATTATTTTCCAGTAATTTAGAGACAGGCATTTATTTAGCAAAATCACACCTCTTATTAAAACTCAGTTTTACCTCTTAAAGCATGTATTACAAGACTGTGTTAACTTACAGAGTTTTGCACCTATAGAAATAAATATATGCTTGAAATAATTTATCTTAAAAAGGTTAAAAAATATACTTTAACTGAATCCCCCATTTATTTGATATCCTCTAGATCAGCACTATCCAAGAGAACTTTTTGAGATGACAGAAATGTTCTATGTCTGACTGTCCAATGTGACTAGTGCAACTGAAGAACCACATATTTTATTTCATTTAAACATACATTTATATAGCCTCATGTGGCTAGTGGTTCTCATATTAGGCAGCAAATCTCAAAGTATTTTAAGGATGGTGAACGATTCATATATATATTCAATCTTTAAAATAACAACTATAAAGGTTCAAAGGATATAAACAGTAAAGGTATATACTCACACATAGTGCTATTGGGTTAAAAAGACATATGATAGAAGTTAAATAATATAAGTGGTTGAAAATAGAGAATTCCATAAAAGATGTAACATAATACATACTTAATTATAAGTGTAACGTGCTACTAGTAAGATCAGATATAGATGTAATAAGTTATTTTTGTCAAAAATTCTCTATCTCATTGCCTCTCCCTGCCTGTGTTTCTGTCTCTCCCACCACTTCCTTGCTTAATCCCACTTCCCTCTTCTTCCATTCACATACATGTAGAAGTTGGGAAAGTACATCTTTAATAATGACAGTGATACATCTATAAGTTATCAAAAAGTATCAATAGTGAATCACGAGCCTAATATAACCATACTCAACAATAGACTGGTTCAAAGATCCAGGAAAGGGTCATTTTAGGAGGCCAATGCCTTATCCATTAGGCTACTGGGGCTTCTGAAAGGGTCATTTTAAATGAAGATAAATGGGTAATAAAATAAACTTTAGTTTAAGGTCAGTATGTAGTTTATAATTTGTTTGGGTTAATGTGGGCTGGGGAAAACACTGAAACAAGGAAACCAGGGCTTTGGAGACCTACTGAGTCTGCACTGTTTCCCATGAAGGCTAGAACAGTAGGAGAACTGTTTTAAAAAATTACTGATTTTTTAAAACAGTTGCTCTGCATCATAGGGAAAGATGAAACATTTTCTCATGACCTCTTAGCCCAAATTAAATTGTGTGTCATAAAAATTCCTGTGTTAGGCAGAAGTATTCTCTATTGCTGAATTTTTTTATTATTTGGAAGTTCACCTACTTCAAAAGAACCCAAATCTTGTCCTGACTTCACAAAAAGGCCTTTTGTTATTTGCTATTCTATTATCCATACACTCAGTAATTCAGATTCCAAATGCATGCCACAAAAATTTAATTATATGACCACAGATATCTCTATGAACCAAAGAGAAGTTTCCATAAAGTAACAACTTTATATTATGGGATGCTATTATAAAACTTAAAGTTGGAACCATTAAGAAAATTCTCATTTTGCTATGGAGTCTTTAAAGACTAGGATTAGCAATGGCATCTAGAAATGGACAGGCAGGGGTTCCAAGCAAACAACAGTAGTTCAATGGGAGATTATAAACTTATTATTGGGGATGGAACAAAATCCAAATAATGAGTGGTCTGTGCCTGGTTCAATGATAGAGCTTTCATGTTCAAGAGAACTTTAAGATCTAGAAGCACTCTAAAAACCTGTAAAGAGAATTAGGAGATACTGTTCAACTATCCTGATTTAGTTCCAATTGATTGAGAGACCTGGTATGTCATCACAATTACTTTCCTGATCTGAGCAAGTAGCTTGAAACACAATCTTTGAAACTCCAGTGAGAGTATTCAAGAATATGTCAACCAGACTGAACTACTTCTATATCTTTCTCAGAATATTGCATTTATATTATGTAATGAAAACTAGGTCCATATGTTCAGATGATACCAGGACATCTTTTAAATTTCAAATACTCCTTCATTAGCAGGATATTTCTTATTCTACCCCATAGCTGCTTTGTAGAGTTTCTCCATATTTCTAGGCATATATTTTTAATCCTCAGTTTTATCATTATCAAGTTATTCATTTAATTGTGTGGGATTTAAAGATATTGTACATTATTAACACCTAGTTACATTTATTATATTTGATTCAAATATATCAAACATCTATGATATACTGAAACCTAAAACTTGAATATTGTAAAAAGAGCAGTTCATGCAAAGTAACAATGGAACAAATATGTGTAAATACCCATGTTGTGGGTTATTTTAGCTGTCTTTACAGATAAGGACATAATTTTGTCATTGAAGAAATGTAAGGCAAATCAAATCCACCCATTCTAATAGTGCAAAAAATTGCATTGCTAAAGAGTAAAAAATGAAGATTGTCTTTTTTCATATTGTTCAACTCAGAAAACCGCTGTCCTAGAATGTCCAGTAAACATATTCTCCTGCCCCCAGCCTCCACCTCTCAGTTCTAATTATCCCAACTGACATCTCCCTGCTCTTGGTAAAATTCTCCCTTTGCAACACGTCATTATCTATGTTAGTTGGTTCCATGTTTGTCTCCCTCATAGAAGAGGACACTAGGGGCCGGGTCTATGTTTTATTCCTCTTTTGGTCTTGGTATTGGAGGTTTAGCACACTGCTGGCCTATGATGAGTGTAAAATAAAGATTTGCACAGAATGATTGAGATATGTTGCCTTTCTTGAATAAAACAAACAAATAAAGATATAAACATGTCGGAGAAACAAAAGCTCTGGATTAAAAATAAAATGAAAAAATTGGATTACTAACCACTGCTATTTACCCCAAAAGGCAAGGTAATCTGACATAAAAAATAGACAAATATTGAATATCCATTTCTAGTAAAATAGCTAATGAAAAGTTCATCCTTAAAACTATATCTTTAAAAGTTACAAATAAAAATCAGATATGAAGCTTTACATAAAGCTAACAATATAAAGTGGACCAACATAAAGATAGTAAGCATTTGTAAAATGTTTCAAAAGATTTATAACTTTCCAAGTTTCAACCCTAATCCCATGTATTATTTTCTCAAATTATAGATCCAGCAACACATTTCAACATCATGAACCAAATATTTAATTGACTTTTTTGTTTCACTACTATACCTAAAAAGTGCACATCTAACATATATAACAAATTCACTACAAAAGTAGACAGTGGCCCATTCCCACTGGGAACACCAGGGGAAGACAAAAGGATGTCCAGGGGAAGGAACCTTGGTGCTGACTGACAGAAGCGTATCCTCATGTCTCAAATGTATGCCTGTCTTTTCAAAGATAAACATTTACACAGTCTTTAGGTAAGTGCAGCTTGCAGCTGACAATGTAAATAAACAAATATGAAAAAATTTCCCTTAAAGCCTGGCTACAGGTACTACGGCTTGAAGAGGTTTCTGAAGGAAAGGAACTCAAACTGGAATATGAATACTCAAGTCAGTTTGGGTGATGTTAATTTAAGGCTATACAGTCATGCATCACTTAGTGATGGGGCTATGGTCTGAAAAATGCATCCTCAGGCAATTTTCTCATTGTGCAAACATCATAGAGTGCACTTACACAAACCAAGATGGTTGAGGTTACTACACACCTATTGATAGAATAGATGGCACAGCCATTGCTCGTAGGCTACAAACTTGTGCAGCATGTTATTATACCAAAAATACTGAGATAATTTTAACACAACAAAATTTGTGTATTTAAACATATCTAAACATTGAAAAAGTACCGTAAAAATACAGTATAAAAGATAAAAAATGGTGCACCTGCATAGGGTACTTACAATGAATGGAGCTTGCACTAACTCTGGGTGATTCAGGGAGTGGGTGTGGAGTGAATGTGAAAGCCATAACTGTAGACTTTGTAAGCATCACACACTTAAGATGCACCACGTTTCTAAATATATCTATTTCTTTATTCAATAATAAGCTTAGCTTTCTGTTAACATTTTTACTTCATAAACTTTTAATTTTTTAACCCTTTGACTCTTTTTTAATAATATTTAGCTTAAAACACATATTGCACTTTTGTACAAAAATATTTTTCTTTGTTCTTGTTTTTAATCCTCACCTAAGGATATGCTTATTGGTTTTAGAGAGAAGAAGGGAGAGAAAGAGAGGACTTCAATGTGAGAGAGAAACAGTGATAAGTTGCCTTCCCTTTGTGCCCCGACCAGGGATGGAACCCACAACCTTTTTGGTGTGCAGGATGATGCTCCTATCAGCTTAGCCATCAGGCAAGGCTCTTCTTTCTTTATATCCTTCTTTTTCTTTTCTTTTCTTTTTTTTTTTTTAATATGTTTTATTGAATTTTTACAGAGAGGAAGGGAGAGGGATAGAGACCTAGAAATATTGATGAGAGAGAATCATCGACCAGCTGCATCCTGTACACCCCCTACCGGGGATGTGCCCGCAACCAATGTACATGCCCTTGACCGGAATCGAACCCTGGACCTTTCAGTCCGCAGGCCTACGCTCTATCCACTGAGCCAAACCGGTTTTGGCTATATCCTTCTTTCTTTATATCTTCTTTCTTTATATCCTTTTCCATTGAAAAAAAATTTTTTTTTTTTTTTTACTTTTTAAAAATTTTTTTTAAAAACTAAGACAATCACACACAGCAGCCTAGGCCTACATAGGGTCAGGACCAATATCATGGTCTTCCAGCTCCATATCTTGTCCTACTAGAAGGTCTCAGGAACAATCACATGCATGGAGTTTTCATCTCCTGATAGCAATGCCTTCTTCTGGAATACTTCCTGAAGGACCAGCCTGAGGCACTTCTTGAGGAGATATTACTTTTTCAGAAATATGTACATAGTGGTTTAATTGGCTTGTCTCTCTTTGTGATTACAGATATACTTATAAACAGATAACCCACTATAAACATTCCGCCCTAATAATGAAAACCTTTCAGTGTTCGAGATCATATTTTAAAACTTTTTAAGGAGCCTGCTGAGGTTTGAAAAAGCTTCTGCTAAACTCTTTACTGTGAATTTTCTTGGGAGTTCTTTTTCTTCTCTTGCAGTTTCCTTTTCTCTTACATCTTCTTGAGCTATGAGTTTCCATTCTAGTTCCAATAACTTATTAGTCAATTCCTCAGGAACCATCTCTAGGAGCTCCTCAACGTCAGCCATGACGTTATTTGCCTTGTTGATTTTTCAACCTACTTATCCTTGGCAAATCCTCTGAAGTCATAGACGAACTTCTTGAGTATCTTCTTCCAGGCACCATTCATACATGCCTTGGAAACATCACTTCAAGCCCAAGCAAGGTTCTTGCTGCAGTCATAGATACTGTAATCCTTCCAAATCCTTCAGCATTGCATCGGTGTCTTCTCATAGTCTTTCTCGGTTGCAGTAATAGTCTGGACAAAGGTCCTCCTCTCAGGTAGGAGGCCTCAAAAGCTGCTATAACTCCTTGATCCATTGGTTGGATCACAGAGGTGGTGTTTGGAGGAAGAAATACCATTTTGACATTGGGACAAAGAGTACCAATAAAGAGAGGAAATGCAGGAGCATTATCAACAATCAGCAAACTCTTGAAAGGTATGCCATTCCCTAAACAGTATTTCTAAATTTCATTGGCACAGCAAATCAGGATGGCATTTTGGAAGAGAAGTTGGGTCATCCATGACTTCTCACTGCTCCTGTTGGGCACTGGCAGTGTGTGTATTGATATTCTTGAAAGCCCTGGATTCTCACTGTACCAGAGAGCTTGCAACATTGCCCCCAAGCAAGATTGTTATCCTGTCCCCTAAAGCTCTGAAACTTGGCATTGACTTGGCCTTCTTATGAAAGTCCTCTCAGGCCTCCAGTTTCCAGAATAGGGAGATTTCATCCATATTGAATATTTGCTCTGGCAAGTGATTTTGCTCCTCAATCAGCATTTCTAGGATTTCCAAAAATTCTTCATCTGCCTTCACATCAGCACCCACAGACTCAACACTCATTTCATGTTATGTAATGAATATGAATTCTTGAATTGTTTAAAACATCCAGAACTAGCAGTAAATTCAACATCCTAGCCAGGTTCAGCCTTTTCTTTCAACATTGCAAACGAACCTTTTGCTTTAGCCATGATCACCATGGTCCTGAAAGATACTCTTCTGTATCTAGTCATCCATATAGGTTGTTAGAGGTTTCTCCATGTCTGATATGGGCCCTTCTTGAATTTTTGTTAGTCCCATTGCCTTCAATGGAGCAGATCTTTAACAGATTCCAGCCCTTCGTTCTTGTTCTTCAAGATCATAGCTATGACCAAATGAGGATTACTGACTGACGAGCAATAAACATCACTAATTTTTCACCTTCCCAGTACTTAGACACTTTTAAATTTGTTGCCAGGTAAATCACTAACTGTGGCTTCTTATTGACAACGATAGCAGTGAGTTTTGTATGCTTGGGGGGGTCACAATGAATAAACAAAATGAGATTAAATCAAGCACCAGAGAAAATGATGCAATGAAGAAATGCAATAAATGAGATCTTTGAGGTTGCTGCTAGAGTAACACAGTATACTGATTTATAGCAAACTTTGTTTTATGAGCAAAAAGAGTATACTTTCAAAAGTGATAAAAAGCATAGCAGAGTTAATGCATAAACCAATAACACAGTCACTTATGATCATTATCAGATATTATGTTGTGTACATAACTATATGTGTTATACTTTTATACAACTGGCAGCTCAGTAGGTTTGTTGACAATAGCATCACCACAAACACGTGAGTAATGCTTATACTATGATGGCTGAAGTGTCACAAGGCAATATAAATTTTTTATCTCTATTATTATCTATATGTAGCTTGTCATTTACTGAAACATCGTTATTCAATGCATGACTGTACATGAAAACAAACCAGTTAATTATTTAAATAAAAGGTGACATATTTCCAGAGCCTTAAGTGATCAATAATGAGTTCAGGCAGATTGAATATTATACAGATGCATAGATATTGATGAATTCCACTATCATAAAAAATAATGAAGTTACTTCAAGAAGATATATTCATCACTCAAATGCGATTTTCATGTCTTCTCTCAAATGCAGCTGCGTTATGGAGATAAAAATAAAAGGTAATATCCTGATTTTGGTTTCTTGATAATGTTAAGGTTACACATTTTGTGTTCTTTGAAATTATAACTTAACTATAAAGGTTGTGGTGCTACTTAAGCAAATATGGAAATAAGAAAAAAGAAATAATGAGATTGTCAGGCTAAATGACAGTATCTATAATAATAAAAGTATAATATGCAAATCGACTGAATGACTAAACAGCAGAACGACCATCCAGATGACCACATTATGACATGCCCTGATGCCAAGCCAGCCAAGGCGGGTGCAATGCAATTGGTTGGGGGACCCCACCATCACCCCAGGATCGCCCTGCAGAGGGAGGCCCTGGCCACTGGCTAGTAGGGCAATAGACTGGGGCGGGGGGGGGGTCCTTGGATTACCCCAAAGAGGGAGGCCCAGGCCACCCTCTGTGCAACCCTGGCCGGGAGGGCAGGGCCTCCTTCTCCTGGGTGATTAATCGTGGAGCCTCGTGATCAACTACCCCAAGGCGTACTTGGCCACTGGCACTGAGGCGTGGGCAGGGCCTCCCTCTAGGAGCCATTGATCACCCCACAGAGTCAGGCCTAGGCCACCCAGTCAGCAGCCACACAGGTAGGCCCAGGCCACCCAGCTGGTGGCACTGAGGCGGGTGGGTGGGGCCTCCCTCTGTAGGGCAATCCATCTGGGGGACCCAGGATTGATGCCCCACAGAGGGGGAGGACCAAGCCACTGGCTAGCAATGCTGTGGCGGATGTGAGGGGCTGACTAGCAATCGCCCAGCTGAGGGAGGCCCAGGCCAGTCAAGCAATCTCACCCCACACCTGTCGCCCACAGAGAGAGGCTACCGGTGGTGAGAAAGGGGGCAGCGCTGCCCAGATGGCAAGCAGTGGCAGAGGCGAGGGCGGAGCCAGCTGACAGTAGCAGGAAGAAGGAAAGCCCGGATAGGCCTGATTGCCAGCCAGACATAGGGATCCTACCTGAGGGGTCCTGGATTGCCAGAAGGTGCAGGCTAGGCTGAGGGACACTCCACCGCCCCCGTACTTTGTGCACGGGGCCTCTAGTGGATTTTATAAAAATTCCTCTTATCTAACCTGTAGATTACTGTAGCTATCTGTATATCTGATTTTTTATAGATAAGTGTAGATTTTATTTTTAAGTATCATTTACTGCCACTTTAGAACTGAACAAAATTTTAACAATACTTTTCTAAAAACAAACAAACAAACAAAAATACTTTTCTGAGACAAAAGACAACTCTGTTGAAAAGTTGATTAAAATTAAAATTTTAGAAAAGACAGAAAGAAAGGAAAAGTGATGAAACTAGTATTTGTTACCTTTTATGTATTAAGTGACTGGGCCTGGTGTTCTACACATTTCTAGGTATGTGCCCTATAATTCTATGGCAGGGATTTTTAACCGCTGTGCTGTGGTACCCTGGTGTGTGGCAAGAGGCACACCAATTTGCCACAAGAATTTTTTAAACATGCAATACCTGAATAGTCAGAGGCAAGGACCTCTCTTCCCTTAGACTGTCAACAAAAACTGACAACAGCTAACATAACAATAGCTGTCTGATGTGAGTGATCAAAATTATACCTCCTCTTTTTGTCAGATCAGCAAAAAAATATTTTTGGTGTGTCACAGAATTTCAGTAATTAGTTTATTGTGCCATGAGATGAAAAAGGTTGAAAACTGCTACTCTGTGATATAGGAACTGTTAACATTACTACTTTACCAATGAGGTTACTAGGTATCAGAGAAGTTAATTACCTTGCTTAAGGTCCCACAGGCAATAAATGGTGAAGTCAGTAAGTGGTGGTCAGTACTGGTGAAGCTTTATATCTGTGTGCTTTTTCCAAATTGTTTCCCTAAATGTATTTATTCTTATGAACTTGAAAGAGTTTGTGTCATATAATTATATAGATTCTCAAGCAAATAAAGGCAGCACATTAACATGAGAAAAGCAATGCTCTAAAAATCAGAAAAGAAATCTTTAAAAAAAAATAGATTTTATTGATTTTGTACAGAGAGGAAGGGAGAGAGATAGAGAGTTAGAAACATCGATGAGAGAGAGAAATCGATCAGCTGCCTCTTGCACACCCCCTACAGGGGATATGCCCGCAACCAAGGTACATGCCCTTGACAGGAATCGAACCCGGGTCCCTTCAGTCCCCAAGCCGACGCTCTATCCATTGAGCCAAACCGGTTTTGGCCAGAAAAGAAATTTTAAGTTCAGGCCCTCCTTTCTCATCTACTTACTAAGCTATGAGGCCCTGGAAAAAATAAAATACATAAATAATAATAAAATAAATAAATAAAAAGCAAAAATAAATGTAAGTGATGGAAGGATGTTTCCCACTTCCTCCCAAATCACTTATTACATGTAAAGATGATACATAAAAATCATCATGATACAACATGAAGACTAATTTTTAAAACTTACTCAATGACTAAAATGAGTTCAAATGAACATATTTTTCCTTATTTAGTAAGAGATTTAACTATTAGATTATGAAAAATAACCCAAGTAAATTTTTAAAAACTTTTTACCTACTTAAACAGCTTTGACTCTGTGGGATATGGAACATACTCTATTGAGAAAGGGAGGCAACTCTGGGAGCTCCGCTCACTATTAAAAATTACATCCCCACCACTTTAGACAAAGTTAAGAAAGGGGGAAAATGCCCTTTATTTCTTCAACAAAAGCTCTTTTGAAATATGAAGTATAGTATTTCTTTAGAAAGAAAGATTAGAATCCAAAAAGTATGAATATTACTTAAATTAAGGACATAAATAATGTATTGTTTATGTTTTTAAGGTGTTTATAATTTTTCAAATCTCGTCATCTTACTATCCCAGTTGTAGGATTTATTAATTCAAAAGAAACACATATGAAATCCTTTTGTATCCAAATACCATTGTTTTTTAATTCAATACCAGGGTTTCTAACTAAATTATCCCAGCCTTTGTTTATTGGCTCTGACATAACTGAACAACCATTAGTTGTTATTATTTTAAACTATGTCTCATGGAATCAACATTGCATTTACAAAGTATTGTTGGAAAATTTTCTAACTGTAAAAATCCAAAAGATAGTGCATTTTTCCTAATAGCACAGCGTGGGAAAATATACTCAGAAATGGCACCATGTGAAATTAAAATTTGAAAATAATTAGGTTAGGCTAGATGATTTACTAGTGTGTATACAGCCTTCAGAAAATAAGAATTAAATATACAAATTTATTTTAAAATAATCAACAATGGTTTATAGTCTAACTTATGCTACTTATAGAATGCCAAGACAATGTCTGAAAATGAAGCATTATTTTGAATTTCCCAGAAAATACCAATAATTGGACTGAGTTTTCTCTAACAAACTGACAATTAAGCTAATGAATTTTAACAAATATTTGTGGATATATAAATACCATCTAATAAGACAAAAATGAAGTTATTTTCTATATCAGAATTATGACATACTTTTAAAAAGCATTACAATGCCTCAAAAACCATACAGATTTCCCATGAACTTCCATAGAAAGTTATAACTTGATCAATAAAGATATTTAGAACATAACATAAAAAAAGAAAATTTTTAAATTTTCACCTTCAGTTTATTTCATTGATCACTGTTATACCACCTAATATGATAATTAAAAACATGCAAGCAGCTGGTACTACAGCTGAACAGATTAATGTAATAGTCTGTAGTTATATATGCTAGCAAGGGGCTTGCCTCTTTGCAGAAGAGAAGGTCAGCTGCCCTTGGGAAAAGGGGGCAGGGTGGTAGTGAGAGAATATTCCTTCTACCATGTGGCCTTGTGCAACAGTCATCTATTGCAAACTGTTAATCCATGAACGACTTTTCTTTCATACCCAGCAAAGGGGTCTCTCAGTTTTAATTGTTATATAAGGAATATGGAAAGCTCATATCATCTGATAGAAAAATTAAAACAGGTCTCCTCCCAAAATTACAAGATCTAATGCATAAAGCAATAATATTTTCTCAATTCTTACTGATTTTCCATTTTATTCAGCTATCTGCAAATTACTTAGGACATATGCAATCAAATTTTAACAAAAACTTCCAAAACAAGATCTAGTCTATTACCCAGGCATCAGTCCTACAACAATGACACTGGTGCCTTAGGAGTTAAATGCAGCTGTACTCTATCTTGAATCAATGAAGGAAAACCACAAAAGATACAAACACCAAGTAAAACTCCTAGCCTATGAAAAACAAATCTATGAACATTTAGGCACAAAGCTATAGATTAGGGCCCATCCATTTTAAACTTCAAAATCTTTTATCAAATTCCAAAAAATCCATCTCTGAACTTACACTATGTTCCTTTCATCTTTTCTAGGTGTACAATTTTGCTATACAAAGGCAATCTGTATCAGAGATCGAGAGTTTCAAGCCTCAGGGTAAGCTTGTTCTTAGCTTTCTTTCTGCTAACAGACAAAAGTTATTTTCCTGTAAGATAAATCTTTTTAAGTTTTCCTTTTGCTATCTTTATATGAGAGCACTATAAAAAATGTCTCCATTACCAAAATGATGACAAACTAAAATCAGCTAATATTTTGAAATTTAGCATTTACCATGTGACATTATCCCACTGACTCCTCATAATGGTGCTTATTATTCCCATTTTAAAGATGAGGAAAGTGAGGCTAAAATTTGTTCAAAGTCTCCAAAGTATTTGGAGTCAGGATTTGAACCAACTCACAGTGTTTAGGTATTACTAACAAAAACAAAACGACAGCTCTGGCCAATGTGACTTGAACATCAGCCCATGCACCAAGAGGTGGCCAGTTTGATTTCCAGCACATGATCAGGTTTCTAGGCTCAGTCCCCAGTAAGGGACATGTAGGAGGCAGCTAATTGAGGTTTCTCTCTCTCCCTCTTTCTTCCTCTCTCTCTCTAAAAATCAATAAAAATATATTTTTAAAAAACAACAACAATAAGAAAATGGCGACTGTGTCCTCTTGAATCTGAAAATTTAGGACCAAAATAACAAAAATAAAAAATATAGATTTAGGTAACCAATTCAAAAGTTAATAAAACCTCAGCATATGCAATAAAAGGGTCCAGGTGTTGAAGGTTTAAATGAGGACTAAGACAATTTCCATGAGGTAAAGCATAATAATGATGCCATGCTTTGCCTTTAGATTTTCCAAAAGCTTTATCTTATACATTTTATCTCAGTCTTTTAAAACAGCTGTGAGAAGGCAGAATCCATTTAACAGATGACAAACTAAGGCTGATCATTATCCTGAGCACAAGTACATGCAGCTTGAGTGTGTTCATACCAGGCTGACAGCCAGAACTACCTAGCTGTGAAGGAAGATCAGGATTTCTGAGGCATTTTAAGTAATACACAAAGGTAGAATTGTTAAGACGTTTGAGGATGTTGGAATATTAACATTTTTCCAATGACCTATTTCTAGTTAGTTTAAAAGAGCTATGATGGCAGGAAAAAAATCATTTTCATTTTCAAAAGTAAATTTTACTGACAATTCTGTAGCTATTGTAGTGTGATTTTGCAAAATTCCTTGGTTTTATCAGTTAGACTTAATATGAAAATATACCCCAGAGCTGTGCTTCTATGAATTCTGCATTTAACCCAAGTGTCAAATTCACAAGTAAGCTCATTATATTGTAAGAACTATTGCCTAGTGAATAGAAAAATATTCATTTCACACCTTAAATACTATAATACTATTTAATAACAGTACTGGCCTGCAAACTATTAAAAGCTTGTTTTTATATACTGTACCACCTGAGCTTTTTATCTTGTCTTTTTAATTACAATAATAAATTAATATCTTAACATTATAACACTGACAGGCATTGATTAAAAATATATTAGTTAACAACATAGTATTTATTGTGCAAAGTTGCATTAGAAGTTCATTTTCAAAATATAATTATCATTCAACTAGAGGCCCAATGCATGAAATTTATGCATGGGGAGGGGGTCTCCTCAGCCAGCCTGCATCCTCTCCAATCTGGGAACCCTTGGGGAATGTCCAACTGCTAGTTTAGGACCAATTCCCTCTCACAGTTCTGGACTGCTGGCTCATAATCGCTCACCTGCCTGCCTGCCTGGTCACCCCTAACTGCCCCCATGCCAGCCTGGTCACCCCTTACTACCTCCACTGCCAGCCTGGTTGCTCCAACCTGCCTCCCCTGCCGGCCTGTTGTCCCCAACTGTCCCCCAACTGGCCTAGTTGCCCCTCACTGCCCCACTGACAACTTAATTATCCCCAACTGCCCCCCTCTCCCTCCAGCCAGCCTGGTTTCCCCCAACTGCACCCCCCTGCTTGCCTGGTCACCTCTAACTGCCCCCCTCCCTTCCGGGCCTGGTCGCCCCACAAGGCTGCTTGTTCAGTCATTTGGTTGTCCCTCACTAACACCCCTGCTGGCCTGGTCGCCCCACCCAGCCTTCTTGTTCAGTCATTTGGTCATCCCTCAGTAACCCCCCTTCCAAACTGGTCATGACCAGTCATCTTGTGAGGGCATGAGGGTTAATTTGCATATTACCTCTTTATTATATAGAACAAAACTAAGATTCTTTAATCTTCAAATCATTCAAGAAGAAAACAAATTAAAAATACTGTACATTCATATTAACACATATCTCTTAATTTTACACTATGTCCATTATGTACAATAATTAGTTCAACTATAAATGTAATGTAAAATATATTTCACCAACAAAAATTATATATAATACATACAGATTTTCCTTCCTTTGAAATACATCTTTACTTCCATTTTGTCTTGGTTATTTTTTATTGTATTTATATCTACTATCACCACCATAGATTTCACATGAATTATCATATTAACATTCCTCAGTTACATGCCAACTCATGAATCTTTACTTAATTATCATTTATATTTTCCTTTTCATTTGGAGTGATCAGCTACAACATGTTCAGATAGAGGATTCTACCTATTATTTAATATGTCAAATTTCAAGTTTATATTACACTTCAGCACTAAAAGAAGGATTTGGAGAATTCGAACATTTATGAGCTAGGAAGATACAGTGAAAATATAATGACAACGTATGAGCTTGACTGCTGTGATAATACCTTTTAGAACACTGTGGGAACACCAGCATTTTGTAGTATCCATGACATTAGAGCAACTGGTTATCTATACAGACCCCAACTGGTACAAAATAAAGATGTCAAGTGTTTCAATTATCAGCTCGTTTTTTTGAAATCCATAAACCAATTGTAAAAACTTTCACATTTATTACATTCTTTTTAAGTGCTTCCTGTATACAAGTCCCTACTCTAGATGTTAAAAGCTTGCCTGGGATCTGAGGAAACAAATAAAACAGTTCCAATTAGGGATATAGAGTATGTATGCAAATAAAAATATATAGATTCTAAGCATAACTTCCATATTTATTATATAAAAAGAATGACAGCTTAACATTCAAATGAGTTTCCAAGTGTACAATGGTTCTTGCATATACTTTATAGTGTCATTACACAAGTATCAGAACCAATTAACCATAAGGACAGTGTACTCCAATTATTTATTCAACAATCTGCTTTGCTATCTATAATGCCAAAATGTGTCATTATTGAATCTGCACTCTTTCCCCAAAAAGTAAAAACCTAGTTCTTATATCATTTTGGTTCACTATATAAATTTTCCAATTTTGCTGAAAATGCTTTACTCTTTCTTCTTTCTAGGTTTCTCTGTTATAAAGGTACAAATTCCATAGACTCCAGCAAAGTCAAGTTAAAAGGAGAATATGTATTAACAAAAGACTAGATAAAATACATTATTTTCTTAACTAGTGTATCCTTTTAAAAAATTAACTAATTGAGACCATAACTACCCTGTCTGCTGACGAGCCAAACAGGATATTAACAAACAGCACTTATTATAACCACAGAGTACATTTCATACTCTATACATTTTATATTGCTTATAAACAGTACTCTCCATTTTAGCAGGAAACTTCAACATACAAACAAACAAACAAAAGCCTTTAGTACTATCGCAGATATACTGGGGGAAAAAAGGATTATAAAGAAGCTTAATACTATACATATATTCATTTCAATTATCCTAACATAGGTTAACAACAGATATCTACAATAAGATCACTCATTCAAGAACTGAGATTGCTGCATTTCCATTGCTCAATAAATCTGCATAACAATCACATATCTTAATAGTCTTTACATTTGTCATAGTGTTAAAGTAAAGGTAGCAGTTCCTTACTACACTAAGGTTAGAGTTCCATAAGATTAGGTATTTTGTACATTATCTTGTAATATTACGTATCTATGTATTCATCACCTACCTATAGGAATTAAAAGTCCCATCAGAATCTAAAGTAGAACTTGTTCTTCTTCCATTTTTATTTGAGTTGCCTGGAAAAAAAATTTAAAAACACTGAAATAATGGATATTAGAAAACTGAATATTTCAGTTGAAAAGCAACTATGTGAGAGTCCTATACAGTATGTTGGGTCAAAAGGCAGATATCCCCTTATCCGTCCCCCAAATGTATTTTATAATCAGAGCCCATTAGGCCAAATATTTATATTGATGCTAAGAAATAACCAACACCACTGTTTCTAACTTGAATAGGTATATTGCCAAAGTGACTGATAACAGGAATAAATGAAGTACAGTACAGATATTTTCTTTTTATGCATCACAGGCAAGCCAATATTTAAAAACCACTTAATCATACACTAATGTTTATAAACAAAGGGCAACTTTTTGTTTGTGACCAAGTCACCCTCCCTGACCACTGGACACAGTCAAAAGAGAACAAAACTGGAATGTTTCCAGCCTCCAGTTCACCCTATATAAAAATTTGTAAACACAGAAGTAAAACAGAAAGCAGAATTGGGAGGTGGTGAATAATAATGTATTCTAGTGAGCTTTAAATACATCTTAATATTCTTCCCAAAGCTTTGGGCAAAAGTTCAGCAGTTTAAATAAGGAAAAAAATAACATGGAAAAATATTTCTGTCTCACGTGATAATATCAACCATTTAGGGGGGAAAACACATTTTCACTCAAGAAACTGGCATACTCATAAAATTAGATTTAGAACAAATTCATACCTATGAGTTTAAAATTATAGAATAACAATAAATTTGCTAAAGGTGTTTAAAAATGCTCACCAATGCTATAATATAATTTGCTATATAATATACATATTCTTATTGACAATTTTAATAGTTTAAAGTTTTAAATACATACTGCAAAGTATAGTTTTATGAAACCACACTATACTACTATAAAACATTCATTTTTAGAAAACATTTATTTTTAAAAACAAATTAAGAAGACTAGAATCTGATTACATTTTATACTCCTAATTTCTGTAATGTAACTTTCAAACATCAGGTTATATTCATTTTATGATATTTAAAGCTTAATAATTTACTGATACACCCAATTTTAATTTATAATTTTAATCCACTTTGAACAACCTAAGGTGCCACTAGAGATCATCACAGTGGTCCTGGTTAAGTCAAATAGCAATTACAGAGCTTTCACTTTAAAGATGAGATTATTTTTAATTATTGAGAATAGTACTTAAGGTACCATACTTATATAATTATGGTACTCATTAAATGGTTATTGAAAGCTGAAATGTAATTTTAATGACAGCTACCTATTTTTATTTGCACATTTTATAGTTGACAGGTTAGTCAAGAATGCTGGTTCTCTTCACAATCTTTGCAGCTGCACCCAAGTTTTAGGAAAATGAGAACTGGACAGAGCCCACTTACTCTTCTTTTAACTCTATATTTTCAAAATGTACTTTCAGATTTCTTTGATTAAACAAAACTCCTAAAATGGATCATAGGGCTCAAATATTTTGATAATTATTTAAAAAGAAAATAAATCAAAGAACAGTTAAGATCATTCTAGCTGGGTATACTTTGTTAAATCTTTGAAAATATGGGTACCATAAATTGACTCACTCAATATACTTCATTTCCTTTAAAAAATCAATAGTTTTACAATAAATAAAAAATGTTAAGGAAAATTAGTCTCTGTCTTGCTAAATGAAAATTTCCTATAACACATGTTATTTAACAGCTTGCAGACATTTCCTGTGAAACACTCTATAATCAGCATAGAATAAGTACATCATATATTGAAATATATGAGCCTTCTTTCTCTTTAAAATTAAAGATAATGATTACTTAAATATGTAAACTCTCACCAATGGAACATTTCTTGCCTTTTGCTGATATTTACAGATCAAATATAAAATCCTTCAAATAGTTAAGACTTACAGGCTTTTAAAAAACACACACCTAGGTTTTATCATAATACATTACAAAAGTGTTCTCTATTTTATACCTGTTTTGAAATTAATATATCATATTATATGTAATGTCAAAGCATGGTAATAAGAGGAAAAGGCAGTTTTTCTTTCTCAAAAACATACTAAATAAGGAGTACAATTGTTTCTCTAAACAATATTTGAGAAAAGATTTCAGAGTTTGCTATACGAGAAAAAGGCAATCAAGTTTTGAAGCAGGAAAAACTGCTTTGTTCCTTCAATCCTCTAGTTGAAATTAATTATAGCAAATGTTTATGAAAACATCTGTTCCTGACAGTTATAAATTCTTAATTTTAGTATGGACAAATCCAGACTCTTATTTTGGAAGGATATTGTCTGACAACTGAAAGGTTTACAAAAACACAGACAGAATTTGTAATTCTGGAAAATTGTATATAGAGTGTGCTATATCCTATGGAGACTTTCATTTGTTTGAAACATTTGGAGGGTTTAGTAGGAAAAATCAGACACACAGAAAGGCGCATCTTTCATGTTTAACCTGCTTTACAATAAAAACATATCTATAACACAAGAAATAACAAACAAAAATTGAAAACAAATATTACTTTACTATCAACCCAATTTTGAGGTAAATCTAATAAACTAAGTATTAATTTTGTCAGGGATTTTAATAAGTCTAATGCTAATAATCATAGGAAGGTATGTGTAGTGTTCCCTAAAAATAACAACAGAGGGTGCAAGAGAGTTTAATATAATGTTTTTAGTTGTTCTTGATTCTAGAACTAACTTACAGGTAGCAGCAGTACTGTTTATAAGGATGCGTAGGTTGTTTTTAGAACATTCTCTCTCTCTCTCTCTCTCTCTCTCTCTCTCTCTCTCTACACTCTCTCATACACACACACACACACACACACACACACAAATACATTATTAAAGTAATATTACACAAATACCTTTACTAGTAAATGATCAAAGAACACAAATAGTTAAATGTTGAGATAACAGGCTTCCTTTCACTTAAAAATAAATTTAACAATAAAGTAAATTTTTAAAGCACAATTGTGATTTTAAAGGTATTTCAATATTTAACATAAACTAATCAATAAAATAATCTGGATTTATTAACAGTAAATTTTTCTAAATGTATAAATCATATACAATATGTAACATAAATATTGTGTTACTATATAAGTAATATAACATTATTCAACATTATATATTTATTGAGACAGTTCATTAATTATTTGGGAGCATTACAGTTTGAAATTTATATAACACATTTATTTCTTGTTAGTGGTAAGTTTGTAAAATGAGTTCATAATATTCACAATTAGAATGCTTGTTTCATATAAGGACACAGAGAGCATAGTTTTTTCACTAGTAATTTCTAATATATCTGTATCTAACTTATTAAGCCAAAAATACATATAGTGGTGACATATTTCAAAACATGAAAATCTAATTTCTTTCTTAATTTTAGCACTTACTGCAGTCATGTTTAGTGAAGGGCATATATAGATAGCATCTATCTGTGTACTGTTGAAATCACACTAAATGAAAGTTTATAAGGATTTTATAGTGCTTTTTATGCACAAATATCTAATTTATGAAAAGAGAACCAGAGGTTTTAAGTTAGGTTAGGTTAGGTTAAAAAGAACCAACATATTGCTGTGAATGAGCACATGAACTCAATCGTGTCTTTCTACATCTAAAAGACATCAAATTTTAGGTATCACATCACACTAGTTATGAATTCTGATGAATATTACATAATAAAAAGGGTTTATTTCTCAATTGTAAGAGAAATGTCACCAAGTATATGGGATGAATATTTAATAGAAAGAGGGGGGAAATATCTGGTTCATACTGAAAATAAAGCTATGGGTACCACATTTCAATTGTGATAGGAAAAGATGGTATAAATGTTAGTATAAAGACCTGTAAGACCTTTCATGTCTTTTAAATGAACTGGTATTCCTACTGAAAAGTTTGTTACATTTACAGCCCCATTTTAAGTAATGATTTTCTAAAAATCTATGAATTAAGTATATTCATATGTTGACACATCGCCAAGGCAAAGCATTAGACTTAGCATCATGAAGACAGTAGCCATACTGATTCATTTCAGGAATCAGTTAAACAACAGTTTCTCTATGCTAATTATTTATGCTAAAATCCAGGACCACTCATTAGATCTAAGAACCAGCACTCAAGTAAATACAGAAAATCTATGTATTTAATAATTTTTCATTTTCTGTATTATTGTCAATTTATCTACACTGTAATGATTTAATGGTCTTATTTAACTCTCTATGTAGTATTTCCAAATTATTTTTTAGATAACAAAAACTCAAATATAAAACAGAAATGCATAGAAACTATTTTAAATAATTAATTTTTGAGGGGCAATTTTAACTTAAGAAAATTTTTGTTATTCCTATTAAATCATTAATAGAATTCTTTTTTTTTTTTTTTTTTTTAAAGAAAGCAGTTACATCAACAGAGTGGTGGGATATACAACCCGAAATTATCCTCCCTCAGAAACATTGAAAACAAGCACTAAAAAACAACTTTGGAACAACTCTGGAAAATAGTGAAAGATTTATAAAAAAAACATATGAACAAGGAATCAAGAAAGGCAGATTGAAAGCTTTGTGGCAGTTTTACTTGCTCTTGCCCTAGCCCCTCCCTGGTCCAGTAGCAGTTCTGAAGTGAAAAACCAGTTCCCAGCATAGGAACCTAGTACCAAGAGGTTCGAGGGGTAGAAGAACAAATCATATTTGCAAAAAATTGTGCAAATCTGTTCTATTTTGAAGGACTTAAGATACTCATCTCTTTTGCATCTAATTAAAAAATAAAATAAAAATAAGGTGGTGGGCATTGCTTATCAAAACACTGTAAGCCAAACAAACTGAAAACCAACAAATGCAGAAGACTGGGGCAAAGATTACAAAGACTCATAAAATAGACCACATAAGGCCTGTGAGCAAAAGCTTATGAAAGTTTCTTGGGGAAATTAGGACATTCAAAAGGACCAATATAGCCAAAACCGGTTTGGCTCAGTGGATAGAGCATAGGTCTGCAGACTGAAAGGTCCCAGGTTCGATTCTGGTCAGGGGCATGTGTTATACATTGGTTGCGGGTGCATCCCCGGTGGGGATTGTGCAGGAGGCAGCTGGTCGATATTTCTCTCTCATTGATGTATCTAACTCTCTGTCCCTCTCCCTTCCTCTCTGTAAAAAGATCAATAAAATATATTTCATGAATTATAGAAGGATGGCATGAAAAATTTGTGGTATCCTTTTAATATTATTCCTGATCGTGATTATACCAAATAGTGAATATAATATAAAGGATGGGGCAAAAGTAGGTTTATAGTTGCCCATATGGAAAATAATATAATACCGTATTTTCCGGCATATAAGATGACTTTTGAAACGAAAAAAAGCCTGCTCAGATTGGCCAGAGTCAGAGACGCGGTCTATTAAAAAAAGAAACTGGTGTTGCCTAGGAAGTGGGGGGTAGTCTTGTACAGCGAATATAGGCCTAAACATATGTTTTAACTGTAAAATTAGTGGGTCATCTTGTACGCCGGAAAATACAGTAATTAATAAATAATAGAAGAATAAACTGTGTTTTTGTGTACTCACAAGTGTAACCTACTTTTGGCCCACCCTGTAAACAAAGAGAGTGGAAAAATAGAAAATTTTTATTGATTTCAGAGAAGAAGAGAGGTGGAAAAAGAGAGAGTAAAAGACATCAATGATGAGAGAGAATCACTGATTGGCTGCCTCCTGCATACCCCCTACTTGGGTTCAAGCCTGTAACTCCAGCATGTGCCCTGATTGGGAATCGAACTGTAAAGTTGCCTGGTTCATAGGTCAATGCTTAACCACTGAGCCACAGCTTCTGGGAGGAAAAATAGTAAACTTAAATAATATTACAGTCTTGAAATATAAAGATGTCCAATGTATGGAGCTTAATATATGTATATATAACTGTTATCAAAACTGATAAAATGTAGATAACAAACTAAAATGTAGATAGTCAATCTAGTAATAAACTATCACATGCATAAGGATAAAACAAGCTTTAAAAAATTCATTATTATGCAACTGAATGGAACCAAGGTCCAATTTCAAGGCCTATATAATCACAAGTATAATACCCAATTTAAGTTAACATGTAACAATATGTAAATGCAAATATTTCTATTATTATGATTGTCATTTTCTGGCATATTGTTATTTCTCTAGGCAGTCCATTGATTTCAGAGTCCTACCATTTACAGATTATAAAATAGGAACAGATCAGATAATGCTCATAAACATAATGATAGCAGGTATATGTATGTGTGTACACTCATGGGTACAAATGTAAAAGTGAGAGATGAGGAGAAGGAAGAAGATGGGGGGGGGGAGAGAGAGAGAGAGAGACAGAGAGAGAGAGAGAGAGAGAGAGAGAGAGAGAGAGAGAGAGAGAGAGAGATTGGAAGAGATGAGATAATCATAGGTGAGGTTCAGGATTCCCTACTTTTAAAAATCTTCCCAGATTATTCTGATAAACCATGTGTCTTTCCTAGTCCAAAATAATAAGATTCTATTATGCTAAAAGAGACAGTTTCTTTTTGTAGAAGGCAAATTATTTTTCTCTGAATAAGAAAATTACTGGGTATCACATATGCCATCATTTACTACGAAGTATCAATGAGGCAGAAACTTTGACCTCATTTTTTTAGCAGTAGTAATGAACTGTGCCAACTCTGTTAACTTCCCTAATATGACCACTAGCATGCACAGACTATTGGGAAGGGAGGGTCTTTAAAAATGTATATACACTTTAACAGATGATAGCTCACTTTTGAAAATGAAATGTATTTTAATAAACACTGCCTTATAATTATTCAAAGTGTATATATACATTTTTGGGAGACCCTATATAATTTGCCCTTTGCTATATATGTTTTCTTACTAAAAAAAAAAAAATGTAATGGTAGGGGGTAAACTTTGACATATTTAGTTTTGCTACTAGTCTTAGAAAAGTTTCAATGAACTCCCTCTCACAACCCTACCACACAAATAATAGCTTTTGAAAGAGAATCTAATTGATACTTAGGGAATTCTAACAGGATGTGAAATCATCTGTTCAGGGCCTAAATAAATATATATGACAAAAGTAATACACAAATTTGTTAAATGAAATAAAAATATATCTTGGTATTATAGCCCTATTTCACTTTCTATATATCTTTCAAATAGTAACTAAAAGTATTTATATAAATTGTTCTTTTTCTTCAATGTACAAAAAGGGAAATAACTTTTTCTACAAAATAGATTCCTTTGGACACTTTCCATTTTTACTATTACATTCAGTGATAGATCTTTTAAGATTGGTTTATTATCTAGTGGACAAGACCTCATAAAATTAATGCCACCTAATAACCCCCAGTACTTAACTTTAGATAGTTGATATTGAAAAACTCTCTTTTAGGTATCAGAAATAAAATGGAAACTATTTGAGAGAAATAAATTACCATTGATGAACCAGGATAAGCAACCCTATTAATCAATAAGTCAATAAAAACATAAAGAACTTCAGGGTTGAGCAATCTGAGGGTGGATGAGGGAGGAGAGTGGATGGAAGGGAAATGGAGAAGCTCTGTACTCAAAGGTAAAAAATGATGATACAATAGCTATATTGGTGATACTATCACCATACCATCTTAAGTATGACAATTTACCATTTTTGTAGGTTGTTTACATTATTTGAAAGTCTACTATGTGCCAGGCACTGTTCTAGGACCTGGAAATACTATAGTAAACAAAACAGAATAAAATCAAGGTCAGGAGGGGTTAGGAAAAGAAACACAAGAAAATAAATATAGAATATATAAGTTCAGATAACTATAAAGAAATACAGCAGAAAAACAGTGATTGAGGGAGGTTCTACCTAAAGGAGAAGTAATATAGGATTTGTAATTCTAGTAACAAGAAAAAAGATAGCCATTTAAACGTCTATAGCAAAGGGCACAACATGAAAAGGCCCTACAGCAGAAGTTGGTCTTAGAAAACAACAAAAGGCCAAGGTGGCTAGAAAGCTAGAAGTAGAATAGTATGAGACAAGGTCTGTGGGACAAAGAGGGGCCACAGGATTTAGGCTTAGAGGGGGAAATTTAGACTTTACAAGTACAATGTGAAATCACCATACAGTTTTAAAATGATGATAAAGATTATCGACTTCAGGTTTGGGAAAGATCACTCTAGCTGCTTTGTGAAGGCTGAGTTGGAGGGTAGCAAGATGAAAGTTAAGAGATCAGTTAAGATCTGGATCACAGGATAAATTGAGGGCACTGACAACTGAATACTTAATTCCAAGACAGTCTAAAGAAGATCTGAAATGTGAAAGTCTAAAGAAGATGTGAAATGTGAAATAGTCTAAAGAAGATCATACACATTTCCTAAAATTTTTAACAAATGCAAATGCTTTTGATCAGGTTTTTCTCACTTGGACAATTATATGTAGGATATTCTTAAAGTGAATAGCAGTATGAATATATTTATTTATTGGTGGTATTTAATTGTTAAAATAATTTTAATTACTTTAGCTTTTGTTTTAAAATCCATGAAGTCGCTGAAACCAGTTTGGCTCAGTGGTTAGAGCATCAGTCTGCGAACTGAAAGGTCCCAGGTTTGATTCCAGTCAAGGGCATGTACATTGGTTGCAGGCACATCCCTGGTGGGGGGTATGCAAGAGGCAGCTGGTCAATGTTTCTCTCTCATCAATGTTTCTAGCTCTCTTTCCTTCTTCCTTCCTCTCTTAAAAAATCAATAAAATATATTTTTTTAAAAATAAAATAAAACCTATGAAGTCATTCAAAGTTGTTTTACATTAGTGTTAAACCATATGTTATATGTAAATTATAGAATAAAGTATGTGTATTCTGCCAAAGTTAAAGAGCGTCTGTAATATCAAACTACCCACTAAGACAAGCGGACCCAATATCTAACCATAGGGGTGAGTACTCAGGTCAGGAAAAATGTTTCATGACTACATTTATTTGTTGTTAGGTTTAAATATACATTATAGTTTAATTCAAACAACTTAAAACACTTTGAATATAGATATGAATAAGATAAGGACTTTAAAATACTTACTTATAGAAATTTGTGCACAGGGTGAGGAATGAGAGGGGCTCAGCAATCTGGGATCCCTCAGGAGATGTTCGACTGCCAGTTTAGGCCCTATCCTGCAGACATCCCTCTCGCAACCTGGGACCACTGGCTCCTAACCACTTGCTTGCATGCCTCATTGCTCCTTACCCCTCTGCCTGCCTGCCTTTATTTCCCCTAACTGCTCACCTGCCTGTCTGATCACCCCTAACCACTCACCTGCCTGCCAGATCGTTCCTAACCACCCAGGTTGCCTACCTGATCACCCCTAACTGCTTGCCTGCCTCTTCATCCCTAACCACTTTTCATACCTGCCTGATAGCCCCTAACTGACTCTTCCTCAACCCCTGCAGCAGCAGTTTCATCCAGAAGGATATCTGGAAGGTCGTTCAGCCGTCTAGTTTAATTAGCATATTATGCTATTATTATAGACAATTCAAACTTATAAAAATAATACTTGAGCCCAGCCGGTGTGAGTCAATGGTTGAGTATCTACCTATGAACAGGAGGTCACTGTTCGATCTGGTTGGGGCACATGCTTGATCCCTAGTGTTGGGCAGGCAAGAGGCAGCCGATCAATGATCCTCTCTCATCATTGATGTTTCTCTCTTTCTCTCTCTCTCCTCCTCCCTTAATAAATAAAAATCCTCTCTGACATAAATAAAAATATAAAAAAATAATAGTACTTGAGAGCACATTTTATCAATAACTCATAGTTTTATGTGTTGAAGGGCAATGTAAAGTCATGGATAAATAAGTAAGAACTGCTGCTCGCAGGTAACAGCTGAATGAAGGCACAGTGTATTGGGGGGGGGGGGGGGGGAGGGAATTTTCCTTGCCAAATCAACCTATAAGTTTATAGCAAACAGCAGAAATGTATAGGATTTTTAAAAATCCAGCTGAATATATCAAATATTATACTAGTGGCCCAATGCATGAATTCATGCACACTGAAAGGAAATAAAATAGAATATTTTAATATCACTATTCACCCTTTCTCTATAATATAAGTGTCAACCAAATTCACAATTGACAATGACAGATCGAAACATACACATGTGATTGGCACTAGTGAGAGCTTTACATATATAAATTTGGGTAATCAGACCTGCTTTCTGATTTAGCTAAACTTTTTCCAGCCCAGTGAAGTACCTCAACTTCTCTTTCAGGTAATTGTCAGCAACATAGCAGTAAATATCAACATGAAGCAGATTATTATTATAGATCATGCAGGGAGAACAAAGGGTAAGATATTTAACTGTAGCAGTGTTTGACTATATTTTATGCAGTGAGAAAACCTGAAGTCATTTTCATGGTCCATCATTTCTTACTTCTTTTCAGTTAGGTCAAGTTTCTAAGTTTTCTAAATCTCCACTTTCCAGCTAATGAAAAGAAAATAGGATTCCACAGAGTCGCCTATCTACCTACTCCAGGACTTCTATGAGGATCAAATGAGATGAGGCATGGGAAAACACTTCACAGATATTTGGTTGAAATGTAAAATGTTTCCACCTTACTATAAAGCAAGTCATGTTCCTGGGCTGAAGAAACTTTAAGGAGGCTAGTTGCTAGGGAGAGTAAGCCGACGTTGCTATGTGATATCATTACCTGGTGCCCACTGCCACCGTTTCTGGGCTGAGCTGGGCTGTGGGCTGTATTTTATGCCATGGGGTCTCGGCAGCATCGGCTGCGATTTGGTGGGTGTCACTCCAGGGTGGTGGCGGGGCCTGTGTCCCATTGGGGGAAGTCAAGTGTTGCTTTGTGGGTACCAGGTCCATGGTGCCATTTCTCTGTAAATGGTCAGTCCGTGTCATGGTAGCTCCTGTGTTGAGTGTCTGTGCCCTGGTGGTCAGTGCGCAACATAACAACCGGTTGGATAGACACTTAGCACTATTAGCCATATATATTGTATATAGCCACTACATATATATATATATATATATATATATATATATATATATATATATATGTAGTGAGAATATATTACATGGAGTTGAGGTTAGCTTTCATGGAAACAGCTAGAGGTACACGTATAAAATAGATCACAACCTTCTATTTCATACCTGTATCTCTAGCACTCTGGTGGTGTCAATCTTAAATTCTAAAAGATAAATTTTTCAATGCATCAGATTTTACTGGAGTCAGGTACTTCAAGCCAGTTCTGTTCATATAAGAAATTAAAGTATATATGCCAGTTAATAGATATTTGTGAGAGTCTATTCACTACTGTCTCTACATATTAAAAACCTACCTAAGGTTTCATAAAGTAAATCAATAAGGAAAATACCATAGTAAAAGGGGATTAGAAAATTAATTTTAATGGCTTTAGTTTTTTTCTAACTTGATGATTTCATCCTTCCACACACCTTTGGAGATAACTTCTGCGAACATTATGATTTTCTGAAACAAATGCTCCTTCTGTAGCTAATGTTCAAATAGTTATTATCAATGCCTACTTTTTTTCCATTTCCAGCTAACGCTTCTCACAGATTAAGTTATTCTCTAGGTATGTTATATTAAAACCAAGTTCCTGAGCATGTCTCTCAGTCATTTTGCCTCTCTAATATGACTATTTCTACTGCTATCTATTTTTTGTTTTGTTTTGTTTGTAATGTTTTCCAAATTTTCAGTGCTTCATATGTGTGCCCCGCTATTGTTCATTTTAATGTATATTCTGAAAGGATGAAATATGATAGATTGTTCAAATATCACTTGAATATCACTCATAGGGCTACAAATGTTTTTTAAATAAAACATAGAAATGTTGGTGATCAAACAATAATATTAGCTTTAATATAATAATGGGTTAGGGAGATTATTATACCAGCACATGCATGATTCAATCTTTTGATTAAAAAGCACTATACTTAAGCAAGTTATAAAAAGCTCAAAAAACTGGAAACATAAATGCAGCCTAGGATAGATTATTCAGACTAATATACAAGTCTTGGCATGAATAATAAGAGAATTGTGGTTGATCCACAGAACAGTTGGATTATGAACCAGAATATGCAAATCAGGTAACTATTTATGATAATTATTAAAATGTTAACTTGCAAATAAAGCACAGAAAATAACATTCTATAGTAGGTTGATTCAAGCACAGTATAGGACAAAGCTGTATAATTAGAAATATATGTAGTTTATGGTATGTATTACTTTCAGGCATGTTAATACCAAAGCAATAATGTAAGCACAATTTCTTTTAAAGTTAGGATAATGGTATGTTCTCTTTACATGCATGCACACACTCATGCACACGCACACACTCAAGTGCATGCACACACACACACACACACACACACACAAATACTGTCTATTTATTTACTTACTATGGGCTTCTCTCAAGTCTCAGACTTAGAAGCTTCCACTTTTTCATCTAGACATGATAGTGAGTTGTGCTGATTTATTGTCCATAATACTTTAAAGCTGCCTACATTATCTTCATTTGCAAAGCCACAAGACTCCTTTCCTAGGTTTCCAAACCTAACATTTGAACTGCTACTTTGCAAAAGATTCAGTATCTGCTTTCACTTTCTCCTTCAATAGTTCTAAAAATAACTACCAGAATAATCTTCACATAAATAATCATGCTTATAAGGGCTTGCAGAGCTGTGCATGTGTGCATGTATATGTTCTTTTTGACCTGATTACAAATCCAAGTCTAAACTCCCATCTGAAGACTCAAAGGTCCTTGTGAAGTGGTCTCCTGTCTTCTCCAAACCAATGAGACTTAGGTTCTCATCACATCCATCACTTCATTTATACAGTCCTTTCAATCTTTCCTACCAATGATTAAATTTCTGCTTTATTGATTCTGTTCCTTACTGCTCCTAACAGATATTTCAATCCTTATAATTTATCCAGCTCTCTCTTCATCTTTTCCTATATTTTAATAAAATTTACTTCCCTTTATAGATTTAAATCTTTTCTATGAATACATCTTTACTCAGTCCCATAAGAGCAATGCTCCCTTGATTTTTTCTATGGCATCTTTTGGTCTTTGCCTATTTACTCATTTTGAAGTCAACTCTGTACTTTATAAGTATGAAGAAGGATATGGTAGTGAATGACTTTCTTTGGTTTTCTTCATTATCCACATATTGATACAGTATTTAAATATTCCAGGTCTTAACAACATTGGCCAAATCTCTAACTTTGGTTTCCATTTGCTTACTATGGCTCTGTAGAACAGAGCTCACCTGGGCTCCACTACTTCCTGTCTATAGAAAATAATAATAAATCCTGGATAAACTGAAGCATTACTTTTTCTCTAAAGATACATCAATAAAAATGCAACACCTGACTGCATAGATCCCACACTTTCATGGCATTAATTTTCCTATTGGCAATTGCGATATGCCGTGACCTATCTTCTTCCTTGGCCACATTACATTATCAGGAACTTCGCTGCTGAATAAAGCAAGGCAATAATGAGTCAATAATTGGTAGGAAGAGGTCAGCATGGTCATGAAATGATCTTGTCACAAAGTAACTCCTTCAGAGCAGAAAAGGACTTTTTTGCTCGAAGACCTGGTATCTCAAAGGTGTAAGCATACAATAGAATTTTTAAACACCTCAAAAAATAAAATAAAAAACTACCTACCACCATTCTGCTTCTGAAACCATTTGCATTTTGGTTGGTAGAAATTCTTCCTGTTGTCTGGCAGATTACAACCCAGAATATTTATGAGTACTCCCTATATTTTGAATGTTCCTCCCATCCCTTCCTAAGTTAAACCCTAGCCATGTAAAAGTATATTTTAAATGAAATCTTTATTTTTCTCACTAGATTATAAATTTCTTGAACCCAGGGGTACTTTCATTCATCTTAGTATTCCCAGTACTTAATAAACAAACAATGAACCACCTTAACAAAAGGAACAGAGGGGACATTACCCTATAGTGCAACTACTTCCCTTAGAAAATCTATACTATATGGTAATTTGGTTTTCTATAATATATCAATATATATTATCCAAAATTATAACATTGAGAAGAAAAGAAATTTTCAAGCAAACAAATTGCTCCTAAACAAGACTAGATAAGGAGTCGAGAAATGTTAGATTTGTATATGGCGTATGGGTTAAGAATGGTTGCCATATTTCAAAATGTTTCTTTAAAAAAAGATCAAAAGGAAACTATCTTGTGACACATGAAAACTAAGTGAAATTCAAATGTTAGTTATCATAAATCACATTTTATAATACTAGAACATAGCCATTCCCATCTATTTACATGTTTTCTATGGCTCTTTTGTGTTATAAGGACAGAATTCAGTAGTTACTACAGACCATACACCTACCATGCCTAAAATATTTACTATCTGGCTCTTTACCAAAAAAAATGTGTCTACTCCTGGTCTCAATCAGCAAAGCTGACCAGCAGAAACCTGACCAACAAAGAGCAAGGGTGCTGCACAAGGCAGAAAGGCTGTATCTCACAAGAGCAAAGAACACTCCTCTGACATCAAACAGGGAGTATTCTCTCAGGGAAAAATGCTTAAAAGGAATCATCCTACTGGTTGACAGAAAGCAACCAGCTGAGGAGTATAATTTGATTGTTCACTTTTAAATCATATCCTCAGAAACAGACACTGACTCACTCCACTCTCCACCCCTCAAATACACACTTACTTTCAATTTACGCACTTCATAAACATGAATAAACTGATAACCAGCCTCCTGCGGTGACAAACAAGAATATATATGTTGCCCTCCAAATATATCATGTGGTAACATTATCATAAACTGAAAAATATTTCAAGAAGCAATGGCTCCTATGGTGTAAGAAGAACATGATGTTAAATATACCCAACCTCAGATCTTTGTTTTTGGCAGCTACTTTCAAGTGCACACATGGTAAATGCCAAACAAAGTCCAGAAAGCCAGGTAATTCCTGGAGGAACATATTTTTAGCCAATTCCTTCTGATCAGTCCATTAGGAGGTAATGATATTTCAATTCAGATGTTATACAGACCTGAGTTGCTTCACACCTGATATAGATAACTAACTGCAGGTTCTTTTCATATTTCCCAAATTCCTGCCATGTTTGTGACGCAAAATTCTGTGGTATCAACACAGTATTTTCTCACATGAATTGCTTCTTGAAAAACATTTTGGCTCTGCATATAAGCATCTATATAATCCACATCAATGGGAGAGCCAGGCCCCAATGAGAATACAAGTCAATATTCTTCTATCATGATGAGATGCTACTGCTTTGCCGTAAGCTTGTTTGCTAGCTAAAAAATCTGAGTCAGTTCATTTAGTAAAAATTTAGTGAGCTTCTGCTATGTGCCTACTGGAATTCATGGATGAAACACACAACCTCTGCTTTCAAAGAACAAATAGTTTAGTTGGGAAAACAGATGAATAAACCAAATATAAAGTGTAAGAAAACTCATCTAAGACAATGTGCAGGTAAACTTTTTAAAAAAATTATCTTATTTCCATTTCTCTCCTCTAGTTGCTTACTTCCTCTCTTCCCCCAACTACAGGAAACAGTGGGATTTTAGAAACTTACTTTATTGGCTTTCAGTATAATTTGGGTTAGGCTAGCCATCATTTCATTTAAGAATTATTTTTTCTCTCTTTGGACCTAGACAGACCTATAGACAAGAGATTTCTATAGAAATAAAGGTTCCTAGATTCCATTGGCTTTGGGCCCTTTTCTTAGAATTATAATTTTCTTTAGGAATTAAGTCCTTAGTTTTGCTTTGTGTTTTCATCAAAAGTGACTAAAATAGTTCATCTTCAACAGGAATACTTAAGTTATTGAATAATACCAGGTTTGGAAATTTTATCACATAGAAATTTTAAAGTTTATAATGAAAACAGGATCTGAGGAAGACTGAATTTTGGAAGTGAGCATTGAAAGTGAATTTTTTAATTACCCAATAAATAGTTTGTCTAAAAATAGAGCAATAATACTAATAAAAGAAATATTTTTTATTCATATTAAGTATTAATAATGGGTATGACACAATTAATTGCCGTATATCCACTCTTATTTTTTTAAAACCCAACAGGGTTTTTTAAGTGAATGAGATCATTATAAATACTTTGCTTGCTATAGAGAAAATGCACACTAAGAAGTATGTTTTATTGTTACTCTGAGTTTGACCCTTCATCCAACTGTTTAGTGCCTTACTGATTTTAGTGAGTTGGATGTGGACCACCTAGTTAGGGCCTAGCCTTTGCCAGCCTTTAGTCAATCCTTGGCTCCCTCCCTCCTGACACTAATGGAGCAGTTACAGGGTCCAGTTTCAATCTGGGTTTCATTACAAACACCTTATATGTCTCTTGCTCTTCCTCATTCTTCGGGATACAGAGACTAAGCATTATATTACTAAAAACTCTTAAATAAATAATTAGCAAAACGTTAGGAATATTTATCATTTTATTTTTTTTAAATCTTAAATTGTTGGAAGTATTACATAAGTCCCCTTTTCCCCCCATTGTCCTCTCCCTGCTCTCCCCCAGGCCTTCATTACCCTATTGTCTGTGTCTATGGGTTATGCATATGCACATATGAGTTCACTGGTTGACCTCTGCCCCACCTTACCCTCCCCCCTTCCTTTCCTCAGGGGTTATTTATCAATAACCTTTATCTAACATCAATGATTATTACAGGAGCCAATATGATTAACTCCTTTTGAAGTTAATACCAAAAAAAAAAGTCTTTTCTTAGAAATGGTGTGCTTTCTTTCCTTAAAGGAGGAGAATTATGTAACCCACAGTGTTAAACCTTTGTCCTGGCCAGGAGCCTAAGGCTGTATTTCTGGTGTTTCATTCTTCTAATGACACTTGGTGCTATATGCCTGGTGCTCGGGATCCAGTGTGCACAAAACAAATAAGGGATCTGCTACTTTTTAAAAATTACCTTTTTAAAAGCTTTTCAAAATACAATTTCTTCCCTTTCTATAAAATCTTAGTTCTAAGTAATCAGACATTTTAAAAAATATATATTTTTATTTATTTCAGAGGGAGATACAGAAACATCAACGATGAGAGAGAATCATTGATTACTGTGCCCTGCACATCCCCTACTAGGGATCAAGCCCGCAACCCAGGAATGAGCCCTGACCAGAATCGATCCTGGAATTTGTCTGTAGGACAATGATCTATCCACTGAGCAAAACTGGCCAGGGCAAGACATTTTAATATGTAGGACTGTTTGATTCCTTACAGCCAACATTCACTTCTGTGAGTTATCTTAGACTAGAGGCCCGATGCACAAAATGCGTACATGGGGGGAGGGAGTGTCCCTCAGCCCAGCCTGGGACTCCTTGAGGGATCGGGCTTAAACGGGCGGTCAGACATCCCTCTCACAATCCAGGACTGCTGGCTCCCAACGCTTGCCTGACTGCCTGATTGCCCCTAACGCTTCTGCCTGCCAGCCTGATCACCCTCTAACCACTCCACTTCCAACCTGATTGACACCAAACTGCTCCCCAGCAAGCCCGATTGCCCCTAACTGCCCTCCCCTGCAGGCCTGATCACCCTCAACTGCTCTCCCTCGCAGGCCTGGTACCTCCGAACAGCCCTCCTCTGCTGGCCGGGTCGCCCCTAACTGCCCTCCCTGATGGCCTGATCACCCATAACTGCCCTCCCCTGCTGACCTGGTTCCCCCTCAACTGCTCTCCCCTACAGGCCTGGTCCTCCCAACTGCCCTCCTCTGCTGGCCTGGTCACCCCTAACTGCCATCCCCTGCTGGCCTGGTCCCTTCCAACTGACTTCTCATTCAGACCTGGGTCCCCCTGCAACTGCCCTCCACTGCAGGCCTGGTCATGTCCCCCTCCCCCAACTGCTCTCCCCTGCAGGCCTGGGTCTCCCCCAACTGCACTCCTTTGCTAACCTAGTCTCCCCCAACTGTCCTTCTCTGCCCCCCCTGGTCATAACCAACTGCCTTCCCCTGCCAGCCATCTTGTGGTGGCCATCTTGTGTCCATATGGGACAACCATCTTTGGCCACATAGGGGTGGCCATCTTGTGTTTTGGAGTGATGGCCAATTTGCCTATTTCTCTTTTATTAGGTAAGATAAAATCCCATTTCTAATAGAATTTGTATAGGGATATATGCTAAGAAGTCATTTAAAATAAGTTAGCAACATTAAAAACAAAACTCTCAACTTGTAATGATCAGAATTCCTTACCCCCGTCAATCTTGTATTTAAACTGGTATTCCTGAAGATGGTTTCGTTAACTACACCAGATCACTGTCTTCATATAAGCATTGAGATTAACAAGGTCCTAGGAGCACCTGCAGGGCTCTGCCTTTACCTGAATGTGCAGACACAAACACCTTTATCTAGAAACCATGGCTTCCCCATAGCAGCAAGTAACATAAATTCAGCCCAGAGTTCCAGCTCATTTGGGGTAGGAAATTCCCCTCACTGCCCTTGTTGATCACATAGTCTTTACTCTCCCAGGCAACTGCATTCCCACGCTCTATAGGACTCCTGCTTGGGCTAGGTTGGTCCTTAATATATTTGCTGCCGTGTTTCTCAATAGTACAGCTGTGGGTTTTTGAGCAAGATACTTCTTCACTATGTGGAACTGTTTAGTGCATTGCAAAGTCTTTAACAGTTACCTACTAAATGCTAGTGGGGTTTCCTAATTACTATGGCAAACCCTCTAATACACCACACACACACACACACACACACACACACACACACACACACACACCTGCTCTATGTACATCCAAATGCTTGGAAGATAGGAGGGGGAAGAGGTAAAGGAAGAAATGAATAAAGAATGTAAGCTCCATGGGGCAAGGATCTTTCCTTTGTTCATTATTTAAACCATGCACCTAGAACACAGGTGCAGAACTCAGAAGGCCTAATACTCAACAACCCCGATCTTTAAAATGATGGGCGCTGCTGTTGAGAATTAAGTCCTGCCTCAGCACACCTAAAACATGATTCCTTTGAAACCACAGGTTCTTTCGTGGTTTTAAGTTAATGCTGCTTCTTATTCATTAGTTTATTATAAGAGGATACAGGGAAGCTCTTTTCTTACAGATGTGGCACTGCCTGATCCCATAATGCCTTTAGCTAGCAAATCTCTGAATTCTTTAGACCAAAACACTTAAGACTCTGCACCAAAAAACTCAAAGCCATATTTCTCCTTCCATTTACCTGGAATGGTTTGAGCCTTAAAGAGGGGATTAATAGTCCCCAAAGTTATCCAGTGGCTGAGAGGCATCAGCACATGACTGGAGACCCCAATATCCAATTAGTGTTTAAGTATGTGTTTGTCTTCTAATATAGTTACACAGTAGCTTATGAATATTATTGACTTGGAAGGACCAGACAAGTATATGTATCAAGAATTGAAAAATATATTTAAAAATACATTAGAATCAAAGCAGTTAGCATGAAATGAAGAAATAGAAATTTCATTATTAGAAGCTAAATATAAAAAGAGAGTGTGAAGTATACATAGAGTAGTTATTAGGACATTAACTACTATGTCACATTTTTATTTCCTGAAGAAATGTCCTATAACCACACATTAGTTTACAATGTAAAAAATGAGATTTCCTAAAGTCTCTTAGCCCATGCCTAGCCCCAGATGCATAGCCATTCATTCACACATTTCACCATTTATTGTATGTGAGGGCCATCCAGCCTGTAGACAATTCAATTAATCTTATAACTGATGCACACAAAAAAAACCAACAACAACAACAACAACCAAAAAAACAGATGTGGCATTAAGATTTACAAAGTTATTGAAACTTTTTAACAAGTAAAACGCATCTTTACTTAGCTACACCAGAATGAGGAATAAAGGGGTTTACATATGTTCCAATTCTAAACCTATCAATCAAACCCATGTTATTCCTTTGGGAGCTTATTTACATGCATATTTATCAGCCTCACATGCTAATTCCCTGCTGTTTTATGCCTGTGAGGCATGTTTATGAGTCATAATTGTTGATCTCATTTGATGTATTTCACTGAAGGAAGACATTTTTCAGTTATGTGGCCTAATGTCAATGAGTTACGATGACCTGATCTTCCCAATGCAACTTGCTCTTTAATTTTTATTAGGACATAACTTATTGTACAGGAAAAGCAGTGTACTAGAATAAAAGAATAAATGTTTTATATGAAGGATTTAGTTAAGCATCTCATTTTTGATCCACCTCACCCTCATATTCACTCTGAAATGTGGCTGTAAACACCGTGTCATTCATTCACTTTTTTCTACACTTGTGTTCTGAAGCTGAGCTTTATAACCTGCACTTGAGTCTAACTCTCAGTTCATCCTAACACATGCTTTTATTCATTTAATCTACTAATATTCCTTTACTATCTTTTTTCCCCTCAATCATGATTCAGTGACTTTTTAAGTCTGTACTACAAACTTGACTAGCAAAACTATTTTCTCCAATTCACTTAAAATGTTACTTAAGGCAGGAGGGTCTAAAATAGATAAATTGGGTAATGAATAACTATTTCTGCATTCGTTAATCCCTTAGAAATTATTAAGTATCCTGTTTATATCACAAAATCACTAATTTTTTTTAAAAGTACAAATATATGCAACATATAGCAGACTACAATTTAGTGGTGGCATAAGGGAGAGTATGCACTAAGACCTTTTATTATTATGAAAGAGAAATGGGATATATGTAGTGTACACTTGAAGAATAAAAATTACAAAGAGCCTAAACCGGTTTGGCTCAATGGATAGAGCGTCGGCTTAGGGACTGAAAGGTCCCAGGTTCGATTCTGGTCAAGGGCATGTACCTTGGTTGCGAGCATATCCCCAGTAGGGGGTGTGCAGGAGGCAGCTGATCAATGACTCTCTCTCATCGATGTTTCTAACTATCTCTCTCCCTTCCTCTCTGTACAAAATCAATAAAATATATATATTTTTTTAAATTACAAAGAATTTAAATTTTGGAGTGCATGAGAAGATGTTTTAATGGAAGGATTAAAAGTTTACACTGCAATGAAATATTAAAAGTATTAATATTCTTATACTCAAATATTTTTTTTTAAGTTTGGTTAAGCAACCGGCTGGAGTGGCTCAGTGGTTGAGTGTCCACCTATGAACCAGCCAGGAGATCACAGTTTGATTCCTGGTCAGAGAACCTGCAGGGGTTTCGGGCTCAATCCCTAATAGGGGGAATGCAGGAGGCAGCTGGTCAATGATTATCTCACATCATTATTGATTCTTTCTCCCTCCCTCCCTCCCTCCTTCTCTCCCTCCCTCCCTCCTTTTCTCTCTAATATCAATTATATATATATATATATATATATATATATATATATATAAAGTTTGGCTAGTTTTTCTCATTTCCTAGCATTTGCAAAAGATCTAGAGCAGTTTGATAAATAACAGTACTATCAATATATAAACAGCATTTTATAATCTCCAGAACAAGTTGGTATCTAGTACATATATTCACAATGCCATGGAATTTAAAATGTACTATAGTGCATTAGAACTGACATGTGTTAATAAAATTTAATTGATTTGCTTCTTCTACAGAGATAAACAAATCACATTACACATTTATTGCAGTAGGTCAGAAAGTAAGTAAAATTATCACATAAAGGAATAAATTTATCCTTTAAAAATACTATAAATAAATGATAAACTACACTAATAGGATACACGAAAAATGGTGAATGCCAGTTGCAGAATATTATGGTTTTCCAACATTCTTATCATTGTGATGTAATTAGAATAATATTAAAATTCAACACTAATCTAGTGTGCTATTTTAATAAATTGAGGTTTTATAAAGGATATTTTTAAAAAATTAAACACTTACTTCAGGTTTTTACACAAATGAAGGAGGCCTTTTTGCTTTCCTGATGCCTTAATTAAAATTGTAACACCACCCTTCATTTACTTTCTACCCCTCTTCCATGCTTCATTTTCTCCTTTGCCCGTATTACCACCAAAAGTAATATCTGTTACATACTGACCTTGTTTACTGTCTGTCTTCCACTAATAAACTTCTAGTTAAGTTTACTGTGTGAAAATTATTGTGTGTTTTGTTCACTCCTATATCCCCAGCATCTATAACAGAGCTGAGCATAGAGTAGGCACTCAATTAGTAGCTACTGAGTGAAGAACTCAATGAATATTAAACCTTAAATGAATATATTAAGGTAAGTTAAGTAAAATGAAAAAGTTTTACATTAACAATCAAACCAGAATATGTAGGAGAGTTGGTACTGAATGTCTGATAGCTCTATAAAATTCTAAATAATAACATTTTATTAATATCATAGTACATTTTGCTAAGTTACCAGAGCACTTTAACCTATGCACTCAATCATGTCTCTTGAGCTATTCAATCCCTCACATACAATGAAAATAAAAAAATCACAGTGTTAATCCTATAAAAAGCTACAATTATGACCTCCCCACCCCCCCAAAAAAAACACCTCAATTAATATGTACAGAATAAAAACTGATTAACAAATTGGTTAAAAGTCTTAGGTGTCAATATCTTGAAAGCATATTTGAATCATGAGAGATTAAATAAAAGAATAATTACTGAACGTGAGCAATCTAATGTCTCCAACATACTATTTAAATATGATTTTGATAGAGGATTAAATAACTTAGCACATTAATGTAAACACGTGAACTCATATAAAATAAATTTATAACATGGAAGATTCCGTTAATATTCTAACATTCATTCAAAAGAAAACAAATTTAGAGATAAACGTAGAGTACAAGACACTAAACTCTTACGAATGGTAGGAAAGAGGTTTGGGGGATTTTCTTGTACTTCAACAAAGACTAAAATGTGGAGGTGGTTCTGTGGCTCAACATACTGAATTTTCTTCTTCTCTCTTCCATTAAAATAACATCTGTCCTGGTTATGAGTAAGTAAATCAAATTCAATGAGAATTTAACTGAACACAAGGTGGACATACCTACTGATAGACAGATTTGTGTGTTTTTTCTACTTAATAAAAATTTTTTTTTATTTAGAAAGTAAATAAAAGTACAGTTTTTGTAAATAATATGAAGTGAATGTGCTGGCTTATAATTAAATTGTTTAATTAAAATTTACTTCACTCTCTTAAAAAGAGTTTTACTTTTTAGCTGTTTATGATACATCTTGGAACAAGCATGCAGATATCCCATGAGGAAAAAGTTCATAAACCTCACTTTTATACCACCGGTAACTTTCAAAATGACATGTTCCTCTTAAAGAACTTCGTTACCAATGGTGAAGTGACTTAAATTAAGAGATAAGATTCTTTAAAACAGAATCTACCTTATCATCTATTAAAGGCATACAAAGCCAAAGTCAGTGATCATTTGATAAAATTACTCCTTTTCTTTAATTTACAATTTGGTAATACAGGACAGACAGACAGAATAGGTTGAAAATATTTTTTCTGGAATATTACTACCTATTCATCAAAACAGATTTCTGACTTATTCAAATAAACACACACACACACACACACACACACACACACACACACACAGACAAAACCTATCATAATCTGAGTTTGTATTTGTCCTGTGAGAAGTTTTGTATTTTTCTTTGGACAAAATGGGGAAACCATATCTGATTTAATTCATTTAGAAAATGAATGTTTTAGTCCATTTGACTGATATAATAACAATACTATAAGAACAGATAGCTTAAAAAAATAAATATTTATTTCTCACAGTCCAAGAGGCTAAGAACTCCAAGATCAAGTAGCTGTCAGATCCAGTGTCTGGTAAGTCAGCTAGCTTCATGATTCACAGGTGGTTATCTTCTTGATATGTACTTTCATGGTGAAAAGAGTGGGAAAGAGTTCTTTTTAAAGGGTGCTAATCCCAATTATGAGGGGGTCTACCTTCATGACGTAATCAGCTCACAACAGTCCCACCCTCCTAACACCATCACATTGGGGGCTGGGATTTCAACCCCAAGCTCCCAATGTGATGGTGTAGGATGAATTTTGGAGGAACAAAAAATTCAATCCATTAAACATGACATAAGTGATTATGAATAAGGTCCTCTGTGCTAGGCATGGACAATATTAGCAATATTTAAAAGGGAATAAATTTACCCATACGGATAAAAACAAGCTGGAAGGTATGTGAAAGTAAGAAAAAAAGAAGAGTAACATACTGTAATAGTAGAAATATAAACAACTACTCTAATCTTCACCAGACATATTTGGACATAGTTTCAGAAAATTAAGAACTTTCCCGTCAACCAATTAATCTATTTTGATGTATGACTCACAGTAAAAGTAAAATATAACAAAGGTCAGGAAAATCACATAATTTCAGAAAGTGAAAATAAATTAAACTGAAGTTTAATGAGCAAGGGACACATTGAGACTTAGGATAGATATTGCCAAACTGATTGCCAAAAGGATTATACCAATTTATATTCCCACTAAAAGCATAGGAAAATGTCCATCTCACTGGATCTCAGACAACACCCAGTTTATTTTTTTAATCTTGGACAATTGGGTAAAAAAGTTATCTTGCTTTCATGTTATTTCATAGATGGAAAATGAGGTCATCCCATATAATTATTAAGCATCTAAAATACTTTTTGGAGATTGCTTATATTCTATGACCATTTTTCTATTTTGTTTATCTTTCCTTCTAATTTGTCTGAATTCTCAAATATGAAAGATATCAAACTCTTATTAACCAACTCTAAAGATTAGAATATTTTAGGATTCCATCTTGACCCCATAAATAAATGGTCTCAAATCCAGCACCACTCTTATGTTGACACATCCTAAATCCATATCTGAAATTGTTTTTTTTGTGTTTGTGTGTGTGTGTTTCTTTTTTTCTTTTTTATTATTTTTTTATTAAGGTATTATATGTGTACATATCTTTCAATTGCGCCCTTCCCCCCCAATATCTGAGATTGTTACTGGAGAATTCAATGAGTAGAAGATGTGCCCTTAAAATTTATCTACAGATTCTTATATCTTTTTCCTAATATTAAAGAGAGCATTTTAAATATTCCACCACTGAAAATATTGCTATAGCTTTTTATACATGTCCTTTTGCATATCATGAAACTTATCTTCTATTCACAGTTTAATAAGAGTTTCATTTATCATAAAGTTATTTTAATTTTTCTAATGTTTTCCTTACATCTACTGAAATGACTTTTTACTGTGTTAATAAGGTGAATTATGTTAAATATTTTTCTAATGAACAAGCCTTGCATTCCCAGGACAAATAAAATTTGGTAAGATGTGTTGTTATCTATGTACACATTGATACATTCAGTTTACTAATATTTTATTTGTACCTACATTCATAAACAAGAATGGCCTGTACTTTCTCATAATGCCCTTGTCTGATACTGTTATAAAGGTTTTATTAGCCATTTGAGAACATTCTCTAGATCTCAATTATATAAAGTAATTTTATTAAAATAAAATTATCTCTTTTTTGTTTGTTAAAAATCATCTGTCCCCAGTGTTTACTCTGTGGGATATGATTAATATTTATTACATCAATGGTTACAGAAGCACACAGAATTTTTGTATTTGTTACTTTATATTTTAATGTTTATTATCCAGCTGTATATAGTGTGTGTGTCCTTTATAAAAATCACTTTAACAAGTAACTTTTACCATTTTAAAATAAATTCTTTGTACATACTCTAAGAGTTAACCTAGCCATAGTTTTAGATGTGCAACATACAACTCAGAAAGCAACACAAATACTTTAGCCTTATAGAGCACTTATTATTTTACATACAATGCATTGAAATACCTTTATTTCAGTCAGCATTAATAATTTTAATATATTTTTCCATTTTATCTTAGTTTTCAAATTTGTTTCCAGAATATGTTATCTTTTTAACTAGCTTATGATTCTGAATGTATTTTAGAAAGATGTTTTTCATATTCAAATATTCTCTCTAGAAATTTGACTAAAATTATGTTACACTTGTTTTAAAGATCTTATGTAAAGACCTTAACATACTTTTAATCTGGTAATTCCAGAAATATAAGAAAACTATTGTTTTTGTTAATTATTTCCCAGTGGTCAACACATTGTTAAGTTCTATTTCTTCTTTTATTTTTCAGTCAATTGTCTTAGGTTTTCAGTTGATTCCTGTTTTTCATCATGTCATCCTCTTCTTTTTTAAAAAAAAATATTTTATTGATTTTTTTACAGAGAGAAAGAGAGAGGGATAGAGTTAGAAACATCCATGAGAGAGAAACATGGATCAGCTGCCTCTTGCACACGCCCTACTGGGGATGTGCCCGCAACCAAGGTACATGCCCTTGACCGGAATTGAACCTGGGACCTTTCAGTCCGCAGGCTGATGCTCTATCCACTGAGCCAAACCGGTTTCGGCCATGTCATCCTCTTCTGAATGATTCTTGCTAACATAAAATACTTCATAACTGCTCATTTACATTTCTGCTTCAGTATTATTGCAAACTGATGGTATTAAACGTCCTATTTATTTCCCTTTTTGAATACACGCTTTTTACAATGTGGCTTTCCAGTTCCTTCTATATAGAGGCAGTGGCATCATAACAATGAGTTTTCCGCCGGGACCGGTTTGGCTCAATGGATAGAGCGTCGGCTTGGGGACTGAGGGGCCCCGGGTTCGATTCTGGTCAGGGGCATGTACCTTGGTTGCGGGCATATCCCCGGAGGGGGGTGTGCAGGAGGAGGCAGCTGATCGATGACTCTCTCTCATTGATGTTTCTAACTTTCTGTCTCTCTCCCTTCCTCTCTGTACAAAAATCAATAAAATATATTTAAAAAAAAAAAACAACAATGAGTTTTCCAATCCATACTATCTAATAAAGAGGAAATATGTAATTGACCATCATGCCTTCACAAGATAGCAGCACCTATAGCCAATAAAGAAGGAATATGCTAATTGACTGTCAGACCCTCACAAGATGACGGTGCCCACAGCCACAAGATGGTGGCACCCAGTCCCCTCAGCCCTGCCTCATCCAGCCTCAGTCCCCCTATCCCCTCAGCCCTGCAGAGGAAGGCAGTTAGGGGTGATCAGGCTGGCAGGGGAGGGCAGTTGGAGGCGATCAGACTGGCAGGGGAGCAGTCAGGCATCAATCAGGTCAGCAGAGGAGCAGTTAGGGGGCTATCAGGCTGTGGGATCGGGTCTAAACCAGTAGTCGGATATCTCCCAAAGGGTCCCAGATTGGAGAGGGTGCAGGCTGGGCTGAGGGACACACCACTTCCCCCTGGCCCCTGTGCAAGAATTTTGTGCATCAAGCCTCTAGTTTATTTAAATTTTCCTTACAGTAATGTTTTGAACTTTGCAAAATACTTCCTATACTTTTGTCACTGTGTCCCTAAGTATTTAATTATTTTTAATGTTACTGTGAATTGTTGGGTTTATAATTTTTTAATGTTACTGTGAATTGTTGAAAATATAATTTTGCCACCGCTAAACTGTCACTTGCTTTGGAAAAGAAAATTTGGTGGATGTTACAAAGTACCAATACAAACCCTACTTCTTATGAAACACTGCAGCTTCTGTTTGTCCTTCTGGAATGCTTACACTACTATGTAAACAAGTGAAGGCTAGCCTGCTAAAGGAAGAAACATTGAACTTAGCTACTCCCATCACTTCACTCAATAGTCAGCCAATCAGTATGGCCACACATATAAAGCAGGCCCATCTTAGACCTGCTATCACCAAACATATAAGCAAGCTCGGCCCAGAACAAGAGTATTACCCAGCATACCCATTTTCTCATTAGCAATAATTATACTTATTGTTTTCGTAATTGAGTTTAGGTTATACAGTAAAAGCTAACTACCAGACTACTTATAAATAGCATGAAATATTATTGTTTGACATATACCAAATATGTAATTGACCAATACAGCTCATTTTAGCTATTGAGCTCAGATAAATACCATTCATTTGGAAACATCTTTAATTTGTAAATTCAATACATCAAAGTGTAGTTCTTAGAGCTTTTAGAAAATAATTCTAAACTTTCAAAAGTTTTGCTGTATGGTTTTACTAAAAAGTAGTTTGTAATTGAAATAGAAAAAAATGTGCCTCAAACCTTTTCAAAATTATACATACATACATAAATTTTTAAATCAAAATTACTAAGAAACATTTATTTTAGAAAAATTGACAATGCCATTCTTCATAACACTGACTATATAGAATAAATACTGTGATGCTTAAAAAAGTATTATATTAAAATACTTCAATACTGCTTTTATTGCAAATGGCTCATCTTTTTATCACTTAAATAAGTGTTTTTGGTACACAATTGTTTAGTGTAGTTTATTTTGGAGAGTCATCCAAAACATAAATATAAATAATATATTTTGATGTTTAATCATGTACATTCAAGGCAATGTTTACATGTTCCCTAAAATGTGTACCTTTAAGTCGCGTGTAAAAGAAAACATAACATTTTTGTTTAAAAAAAATTTAAAGTGATAAAATAATAAGACACTTTCTAAAAATGTAAAAACAAAGACATTTATTAGCAAAGAAATAGGGAAAATGTAAAATAACCCTGCAACACTTTTGTGTACGCAATTTATCAAGAAACGTTGTAAAAGAACAAAACAAATGGCTCATTCTGGAGCTTCTTTGTCATCATTAATGTATTCAGGTTTTCACAGCCAAACTGCTATACTTTGAAAAGATTTTCATGAAAGGAAACTCATGTTCAATGTTTAAACAAAGCTGTCCGATTTACCAAGACAAGATTAAAATTTCCTTGAGTGACCAGAAAAATCTTTTCTGAACAAAATAAAAACTATGTTGGTCTTTATTTGCAAACAAAATAAAAGAAGCTTTTGTTTAACTGTGTATCTATTTTTGGAAATAGTATTGAAAAATAACAATTTTAAAGTAAAAGTGAGACTATCTTATACGACTATTTGTTTCATTACTACCAGAAGTTCTATTTCTCAAATTGATACAAATGATGCCCTCCTGTTTCTGTCTATCTGCTTCTTTGTCAGTACAACTAATTGTCAGGGTTGGGGAGATCTCTTATATCTAAACAGAAGATGTGCAGTTTGTAACCTGCTTAATTCGCCTTATGTCCTACATGCCCTCAGTATGGTGTTCATTAAAGTCTCAGCTGTTTTGTTCGTGGCAGTGGCAGCCTAAACATTGGCTTATTTTTCTTTGTTAAAAGGCCAGATTGTGCATAAATATACCCCTAATTTCTATCTCTTTCTCTCTTTGTGTGTGTGTGTGTGTGTGTGTGTGTGTGTGGATGGCAAAAAATTACCAAGCATGTAAATGCTCACTGGTACTTTCATTACTCTAGCCAGGTACTGAACTCAGTCTCTTGTGCCTAAATGTTTATAAGAACAGCACCCATCAACCTTTAGAGAGAGGTTTAACATTAACAATCATCTCTGAAATTAGATAAACTATATTAAAAACAGCAAGTTGGTATAAATGAATTCAATAAATTGCCACTAAAACCCATTTTTAAGAGCCCTTCCCCTCCCCAAGAAGTTCCTAGTAAGTTCTATTTTTTCCAATCCTAATTCTTTTCGTACATTTGACTATTTAGAAGGTTTATATTTGTTTTGGAAATAATATACAATGGCTCAAATAAATAACTTTTTCTGGCTTGAATAGAAATTTCAAAACTGTACATCTAGCTGGTTAATCTACACCTAGAATTTCTGTTCAATTCTTATGATTTAGTAAGCAGATGTTACTATTACCCTGAGGTTTTAAATATAATATAAAAACAAACCTCATTTATGTGTATATAAATAATTTCAAATCTCCTGTTTCAATTGCATAGTTAATAGTGTTCATGAACATGTCTGAAATGAATCACATTCTAAAATCATTAAAAGTAGAGGGTAAAAAAATGTGTCAAATATTTACTGCATTTTTGTGTCAAGTTTGATTAACAAGATAAAAGTTTTATTTTTAACTTGTTACTAAGTTACTTGACATGTTAATATTAACAGCAACTAATTAAATGCACATACAGAACTATTAAAATATGCCTGGAATCTGCAAAAAATAATTTAACCTCTGAAGGTATAAAAAATATATACTGTCTATAGGTCATTTGGGTCCATACAATTATATTGTTAGGATAAAAATTATATTAACTATTAAATATAGCTGCTTGAATATGATGACTTTAAAAAAAACAATCATAATTAGTATACCTTCAAAAGTTTTTCTCAAGAACTATCAGAAACTGAATGTAGCAATGGCCTTATTAAACAAAGATATTGATACTAATAAAAGAGTAATATACAAATGGTTGGGACACCCTCATGTGTAATGACCAATCAGCAGGCTGTGTGCACAGCAGGTGCAAGTGGGGAGGGACTTGCGGCATTGGGGACTTGCGTCACACCATCACAATCCATCACCAGGAGGTCTGGTGCACCTGCGCTGAGGGTCCAGAGGCCTATGCCCAGCCTAGCCCGGGGGTGGGGCTAGGTTGAGGCCTCAGCTCAGCGAGGCCTGGGGGAGAGGGGTGTCTCTGGGCTTCGCACTATGAGGAGATGGGACCCCTAGCTCCAGCCTACCTTTTTGGACCAATCCATCGAGGAGTCCCAGATATACCCACACTGTGACAGGGCAAAGGACAGGCTAGGGGACCCCCCCGCCTCAGAGTGCACAAACTTTGTGCACTGGGCCACTAGTTACAGATAACTGGCAAAGTATCAAAAGAATCCCATGACAAGTCTCCTTTTCATTCCTAATGTTAACTTGTGAATCATTCATAGTTTATTTAAAAAGTTGCTCTCAGACAGGTAAAGAATGATGATTTTTTTAATCCTGATGTTAATTTTTTAATCAATACTTAAGGAAAAAAGACATCCCCATACTAAAACACCAGGTAGAAGAGAAACTGAACAGGAGAAAATTACAGAATGGAAATCAAGTACAGCAATAAAAAGCCAGTTATGGTTAATACCACTGTCTTGAAAGGAATTAAGGTTGTGATGATTTCAGGTCTCATCCTTAAAGATGTGAACGGGAGGGTTTTCAACGCACTGTGGTGTGCAATTCTATTTCTCAGTATGAAACCTGTCACACTCCTGATGTCATAATTGGGACAAACTTCATCATAAGCCCTTATGATGAAACTTACAGTTTACTATGTTGTGGGAAGAACTAAAACTTCAGGAACAAATTAATCTGAAAACCATACAGCTAAGAGAAGTCTCCCACTTCTGGTTAAGGTAACAACCATTGTTACTCTAAGAACTCTTAATGGATAACAAGTACACCAAGTATATAACCTACCAGAGGCTAAACAAACCCCTAAGAGTGAATTCACAGGACCCACGAGGATGAGGGAGAGGAATGAGGCACCCATTAGCCCAACTTCAATCTTCTTTAACAAAATCGAAGAGAATAACATATTAAATTCTGTACATTTGCAAAGTGAATCTGGACAACAAAGTTAAATTACTTAATAGAAATACAATTTACCTAATATTTTGAAAATTATATTAGAATATATAACATCAAAACTTTAATTTTAAAGTTTTTAATTTAAAGAGAAATTTTAAAGTATAATACTATCATTCCCACTACTTTCTAATAATAAAGACATATAAAATAAATGGAAGAACTTACTAAGTACTTCTGGTATTGAAATAAGAAACACTTTTTTTTTTTAAAGTATTATGAGATTTGTGATTCTTCTGTACATGTCTAAAAACATTATTGCCAATTTTTCTGCTTTTTCTATATATTCATTATTTTAAAAGATAGATTTTTAGCCGAAACCGGTTTGGCTCAGTGGTAGAGCGTCGGTCTGTGGATTGAGAGGTCCCAGGTTCGATTCCGGTCAAGGGCCTGTACATTGGTTGAGCGCACATCCCTGGTAGGGGGTGTGCAGGAGGCAGCTGGTTGATGTTTCTCTCTCATCGACGTTTCTAGCTCTCTACCTCTCTCCCTTCCTCCTCCTCTGTAAAATATCAATAAAATATATTTAAAAAAAAAAAAAGATTTGTCATTGTAAATGACTCTTCATAATACAGCTGTAGAAGTGACTGAGAAAATGGCAGAGCAGGGAACTCCAGAGCTCTAACCACAAAAATAACTAAAAGTTGGCAAAGAAAACACACACACACACACACACAAAAAAAAACAACAACAACAACAACAACAAAACAAAACACTGTTAATAATCAACTTTTGCATAACTCTGAAATCTAGTCAAAAGCTTACAACAAAGGAAGGAAAGATTAATAAAGAAAGAGGCTGCTGCATTGTGGTAACCTGGTAGTTGCTAAAGTCAAAGTGAGCTACATAGACCTTGTTGTGAAGGAAAAAAAATATAATACAAGTTTCAACCTGTCTGGTAACCCATTAAGAACCAACAAACCCCAAGGACATGGGGTTGGGGGACAGGAGTAATATGATATCTAGAGTTGCTAAAATGGTCAAAATTAACCAGTTTGCAACAAATAAATTAAGAGAAATGCAAAGAAACAAAAAAGTATGGCTCATTGACAAGGGGGAAAAAAGAAATGAACAGAAAATGTCCCAAAGGAAGCCCAGGCATTATACTTACTAGACAAAGACTTTAAATCAATTGACATAAATATGTTTAAACAGCTAAAGAAAAGCTTTCTCCCATGAATCACAAATAAGACACCATTTATATTCAGCATTATACTAGAAGTTCTAGCCAGAGTGACTAGGCAAGTAAAAGAAAAGGCATCTGAGTTGAAAAGGAAGAAATGAAATGATCTCTATTAAAAGCTGACATGATCTTTATATAGAGGAAATACTAAAGAACACACACACATACATTTAACATACACAAACTAATAAATGAAGTCAGCAAAGTTGCAGAATACAGGATCAATATACAAAAATAAGTATATTTCTTTATACTAATTAGCACAGTTGCAATTCAAATAAATTAGTGAGTACTTAAGAAATCATAATAAAAGAGTCCTTTTGACAAGATGCCTCTAAATTCATGTAAAGCAACCTTTTGGTTTAGTAGTCCCAAGCCTAGTTTTTAAGATATTATAATTTAAAGAAAACTTTGGAAAGTTTTCTTTAAGTTTTCTTTAAATACCATTATTCTCTGTCACACTTCCATTATATATATTTACTTTAATAACATAGTAATGGTTATTCTAAAATATGGGTCAACAAACTACAACCAATGGGCCAAATGGGCTGACCTATTTTGGTAATGTTTAACTGAAACACATCCATAGGTATTTGTTTCAATATTGTCTATGACTGCTTTCAGACTAAAATGGCACTGTCTACAAACCTAAAACATTTACTATCTGGCAATTTAAGAAAAAAATACCAATCTCAATTCTAAAAAAGTATAAAATTTGACCTCAGATTGGCTTCTGAAATATACTAAAGACTTTTCCTTTACAAGCCTATATAATAAAAAGCTAATATGTAAATTGACCGAATGGTAGAACAACAGGTCGCTATGATGTACACTGACCACCAGAGGGCAGACTCAACACAGGAGCTGCCCACTGGTTGCCAGTGTTCTCCCACAGGAGGAGTGCAGCAGAGAGAAAAGCCAGGCTTACAGCTGGTGAGTGCAGCGGTGGTGACCAGAGCCTCTTCTGCCTCCACGCAGCACTAAGGATGTCTGACTGATGGCTTAGTTGGACATCCTCCGAGGGCTCCCAGACTATGAGAGGGTGCAAGTTGGGATAAGGCCCCCACAGTGCACACAATTTCATGCACCAGGCCTCTAGACTATTATAAGTAACCAGGAGAATCAAAGAAAAAAATAAGTATGAGAATATTTCCAATCTAAATCAAAGGTTTTACAAAAAAAAAAAAAGCGTTTTATACAATAATTAAAAACAGAATGATTTAAAAACACTGTTAAATGAAGGATTAGATTGGTAATAAGTATTGTTATAGGAAAGACTACACACAGGATTAAATTGTAAGAGAATTCAGGCTATATCAGGAGTGAAACAGAGAATTATTATAAACTAAAAAGGTCTGAGTTAAGTTAATCGAGAGATTTCATCATGAGCAGTGAGTGTAGCACACTTTTTTCTTTTTATAATTTGTCATTTCCTAGTCCTGAGTATTCTTTATATTTCAAATAAACTACACATGTGCTCTACATTAAAGCGTCATAATGAATGAGAGGAAAAGGTACGGCACCACTTACTTGGAGAAGTAAAAATCAATGGAAGAGAAACTCTGAGGTCTTTTTAAAAAAGGAACAAACTAATTTTTAGAGATGTTTTAGGATTTTAAAAAATTGAGCAGCCCTAACTAGTTTGGCTCAGTGCATAGAATATCAGCCTATAGGCTGAGAGGTCCCAGGTTCGATTCCAGTGAAGGGTATGTACCTTGGTTGCGGGGCACATCCCCAGTAGGGGGTGTGAGGGAGGCAACTGATCGATGTTTCTCATTGATATTTCTAACTCTCTATACCATGACAATATCATAAAGAATAAAGACCTTCTAAAGACCCCCTGTGCCCCACCTAGTCACTTTTCCCTTCTTCCCTTCCCTACCCCTAGGGACCACCACTAATCTTTTCAGTGTCTCCCTTTTGCAGAATATTATAGGATTTTGTTACGTAATCTTTTCAATTGTTTTTTTTTCCCTTAGCATGTGTATATTAGGTTCCACCTTGTCTTTCTGTGGCTTAATAGCTTATTTTTATCACTGAATAATAACTCCATTGTATACATGTACCACAGATTGTTTATCCATTCATCTGCTAAAGAACACCTTGGTTGTTCCATGTTTTGTCAATTATGAACATAGCTGATACAAACCCTGTGAGAAGGTTTATGCATGGACATACGCTTTCAATTCATTTGGATAAATACCAAAGAGTGCAATTGCTGGATCACACAGTAAGAGTATGCTCTGTTTTGTAAAAATAAATAAGTGAATAAATGTCAAACTGTCTTCCAAATAAACTGTGACATTCTGCATTCCTAGTAGCAGTGAATGAGAGTTACTGTTGCTCCACATCCTCACTGGCATTTAGTATTGTCAGGGTTTTGGATTTTAGTCATTCTAACATGTGTGTAGCAGTACTTCATTTTAATTTGTGATTCCCTGATGCCCTACGATGCTGAACATCTTTTCCCATGCTTATCTGCCATCTGTATATCTTCCTTGGTGAAGTTTCCGTTCAGATATGTTGCCAATAGGTTGTCTATTTCTTATTATTATTATTATGAAAGTTCTTTGCTTGTTTCAGATACCAGAGTCCTTTATCAGGTATGTTTTACAAAGATTTTTCTCCTAGTCTATGGTTTATCGTTCATCATCCTAACAATGTCTTTCAAAGAAAAAAAGGTTTTAATGAAGTCCATCTCATCAAAAGTTTCTTTCATAAATCATGGTTTTGAAACTAAAACTAAAATGTCATCACCAAATACAAGGTCACCAAGATTCTCTCTTATGTCATCTTCTAGGAATTTTATAGTTTTGTACTTTACATTTAGGTCTATGATCTATTTTGAGTTAATTTTTGTGAAAAGTATAAAATCTATATCTAGATTTTTCTTTACATATGGATATTCAGTTGCGCCAGCATTGTTTGTTGAAAATACTATCCATTCTCCACCGAATTGCATTTGCTTCTTTATCTAGGTCACTTAACTATAATTACACTAGAGGCCCAGTGCACAAAATTTGTACATGGAGGGGGGTTCCTCAGCCTGGCCTGCACCCTCTCCAATCTGGGACCCGTTGGGGAATGTCTGACTGCCTGTTTGAATGTCTAAATTGGCAGTCAGACATCCCTCTAGCAATCTGGGACCATTGGCTCCTAACCGCTTGCCTGCCTGCCTGATCGCCCCTAACCCCTTTGCCTGCCTGCCTGATCGCCCCTCCCTTGCCCCTCCCTGCCAGCCTGATTGACTCTAACTGCTTCTGCCTTGGCCCCCAGTCTGACCTCCCTCTGTGGGAGGCGACCTGGCAGATCAGGGGAAGGCACCACCCCTATAACCCTGCTGTTGCTGCCACTACTGTCCTGAGCTTCAACCCTTCACAGGGGCCCATGGCTGCCTGAGCCTCGCCCTCAAAGCCGCTGTGGTTGAACTGGAAGGACATCCATTCTAATTAGCATCTTACCCTTTTATTAGTATAGATGCATCTATTTTTAGGCTCTTTAAGTCAGGTGGTGCTTGTCTCCCAAAGACTGTTTTCCCTCAATGTTGTATTGACTATTCTGAGTAGCTCTTAAATTTTAATAGTGAAATCCTGTCTAGTTCACTGGAAAGTGAGTAAAAAAATGCTTAGAACCAGGCTGTGAAAGCCTTTTAGAGTTTACTCTAAGACTTCTCTTAATCCAAGAAAACAGAGGCTACTCTATAGTGTTGGGAAGGTGCTTCTGGAACACTATAAAACTGACATGCAGTTGAATCAATCTTCAGGCCTGACATAGATTAAACACTTTAAGGTCATATTATGTTCTTTCAAAAAGTTTTCAGCAATTTCTTACTCTCCAGATAGAAAGAGAACTAAGAATGAAGACCACATATATGTAAGATTTGGAAGAAAGTTTACTTCTTACATTTAACTTTTTTCTGATATAACAAATCAATGCCATTTAAAAATCTATTACATTTTAAAAATCAAGGTTTTAAATAATCAGATTCTGGTTGTTGTTCCAAATTTCTCTAAGATAGGTTAAGGAGTCTATAGTAAAATCACCTTAAAATTCAAGATAGGACTGAGAGATCAGATATAATGAAAATCAAATCAGGGCCAAATGAGAACTGATTAGTACAGTACTAGAGGCCTGGTGCATGAATTCATGCACCAGTGGGGGTCCCTCGGTCTGGTCTGTGGGATCATGTTAAAACCAGCTCTCTGACATCCCCTGAGGTGTCCTAGATTGCAAGAGGGTGCAGACTAGGCCTAGGGGCCCCACCTGTGCATGATTGGGGCCAGGGAGGACTCTAAGGCATGTCCTACCTGATTCTCTCAGTCTCGATTGGCCATTCCCTAGCAGCAAGCTAACGGTTGAAGTATTTGCCCTCTGATGGTCAGTGCATGTCATGGCAACTGGTTAACTGGTCAACTGTCTGCCCCCTGATGGACAGTGCACATCATAGCAAGCAGTAGAGCATATCATTAGCATATTACACTTTGATTGGTTGAATGGCTGACTGGATGGCCAGACACTTAGCATACTAGGCTCTTATTATATAGGATTAGAGGCCTGGTGCATGAAATTTGTGCACGGAGGTGTGCATCTCTCAGCCCAGCCTGCATCCTCTCCAATCTGGGACCCTTTGAGGGATGTCCGACTGCCTATTTAGGCCTGATCCTACATCTCTCTCACAATCCAGGACTGCTGGCTCCCAACTGCTCCTCTGCCTGCCTTCCTGATTGCCCCTACCCACTTCTGCCTACCAGCCTGATCACCTCCTAACCACTCCCTTGCCAGCCTGATTGATGCCTAACTGCCCTCCCCTGCAGGCCTGGTACCCCCAACTGCTCTCCCATGCAGTCCTGGGTCCCCCCAACTACCCTTACCTGCAGGCCCAGTCACCCCCAACTGCCCTACTTTGCCGGCCTGGTCACCCCTAACTGTCCTCCCTTGCAGGCCTGATCGTCCCCAACTGCCCTTCCTTGCAGGCCTGGTCCCTCCCAACTACCCTCACCTGCTGGCCATCTTGTGATGGCCATCTTGTGTTCACATGGGGATAGGATCTTTGACCACAAGGGGGCAGCCATTGTGTGTGTTGGAGTGATGGTTAATTTGCATGTTATTCTTTTATTAGATAGGATAGGTATTAACTACCTCAAGTAGTAATTGATATCTTTAAACATTCAAAATGCTATTTAAATAATTACCTCAACTACTTTTCTACCATTACAAAATAAATTGTTCTTTAAGTAAATTATCCAATTCTGACTCAGCTGATCTATGAACAACCTGGTAGAATGAACTCAGAATTTGGGATACACAATAAAAGCTGGTTGAAGAGTTGTTGAAAAACATATAGAAGTATTGAAAAAATTAAATACACTCCTATGAACTTTTCTAGAAATGAGAGATATGGTTAATATTTCAAAGTCTGTGGATTCTCTAAGTTTCTTCTATTTTATGTTTAAATATTTATTACCTAATTATTCTTGTGCCTGTTTTTATTTACTTGTAACTTTATGAATTTTTATCATTAGCCAAAGGTGAAAAAAGAGAAAAGGATGCAAGCAATATAAACTGAAATCAATCAATCAAATTAAGCCAAAAATTATCAAAATAATTTTTAAAGTAGAGTATTGAATTATTTAGATTGCATTTATCTCTCTTCCACATAAATCTCCACTTGATTACATGATAGTAAATTTGCTCTCATGTTTATAGAGAACAGCAGATCTTATTATAGTTTTGTGGACAAGTCATCTCTTTCCTCTTTTACTGCTTATATAGAAACAGAAATGTAATCATTTATTTCTCCCTGGGTCTTCTGATCTCAACAGAGGGTAAAAGAGCTCTTTCACTGGCTATTAGCGTGAATTCTTAGTTAAGATCTATACATATTAAAATATTTTTTAAAAACCAGTGTAAGAATCCAAATATTTTTGTTTCCTTTCTTTTTTATATTCCACACCATTCAGTTCCCCTTCATTAGGATTATTTTTAAAAATTAAAATACTATTGCATTATTAAGTAAAAATAAATAAATAAATAAAATAAAGCAGATAAAATTGGACACTAAAAATTTTTGAGAATTTATGTTCCCTTCCCTATTTACCATTAAAAGTTTCCAATACTCACTATACAATGATAACCAGGACATGTATTGCTAAGTATCAAGTGAAGTATTTGTTTTATTTACATTCTTACAGCCTTAGCTTTCTGGCTTTGTACTTTCTGTTCTATCACTTTATATCTAGCAGCTCTTTCACAAAATCACTTAGTCCATTAAAAGTTTCTCTCTTTCTGTTATAAGGAGCCAAGAATGCATTATTACATTTTTCTATATGAAGTATGCCATTAAATAATAGCTTGTACACTCATTAAGTAAATGTAATTGTGAGAACACATTGACATTGTTAAAGTAAATTACTCAATTTGTTAATAGTTTCATTTCAAGTGACCTTAATTGTATTAATTGTGATACTAGCAAATTAAATTGAAGAGCATTAAATACATTGTTCTAATATGTCCCAGAGAAACAAATTTTCCATTACATCAGCAAAGAGAAAATGATTATATGTCCCCCACCAAAAGTCTCACACATATGCACACACAGTGTTTCTAAGATAGGTTAAGGAATCTATAGTAAAATCATCTTAAAATTCAAGATAGGACTGAGAGACCAGATATAACGAAAATCAAATCAGGGCCAAATGAGAACTGTGTAGTACAGTACTAGAGGCCTGACAATAGGTCAAACAGAAAAGGTCTCACTATTTACTATTACTATGAGTTGCATGGTATGACACAGAACCTTAAATAAATGGATAATTTTAGGGCATCTTTTTATCTCAAACAAAAACTACTTCACCATTATAAAGAGTTAAAACATTGAGAATGTTAAAATCTTGAGAATGAGGAAACAAAGACTGGTGTAGAGAAATGCAACATGAAATAAATTTTTTAAATACTACAACTCAGAGTAAACCAGGCATTATTTATTAGATGCCTGGTATCAATATATAATAGTATATTATAGTATATATAATATATACTATAATATATAATATATAATAATAGTATATATAATAGTATATTTAAAAGTTATGGCCCTCATTCTGAGAAGAAACTATAAATTCAATGGAGATTAATAATACAAACTATTAAGCCTGTCTTTATAATAAAAGCTATACTCCTCAGCCTGATTTTCAAAACCTCATAATCTGGCCTTGGCCTACCAGGATCATTCTGTGCCAAGTCCTGTCACTCATAATGCCTCACCCACAATGACTTCCTTCAGTTCTTCAAATATGACAAGCCTAGGTGTTTCCTTTGTATAAACTCTTTCCTTTTGTGTTTCCTTCTTTCCATCTCTCTGTCTCTGTCTGCCTGTCTCTCTTTCTCCCTCTCAACATCTGTGCATGCTTTGCTCCTTCTCCAGTATCATTCATATCTAGCTGGCATAGCACCTTCACAGAGAGATTTTACCCAGTCACTCAGGGTAATATTACCCTATGTCAATTCTTTGCCTATTATTTATCACTCTCTCATAGTTTTTCTTATTTGATACTTTTTCATTTTTTACTATCTCATGCTAAAAAATGAGTTCCACTGAAAGAAAGCACTTGGTGTATTTGTTTAATAGTGTAACCCAGATACTATATGATCAATAAATACTTTTGAATGAATGAATGAACATCTGCTCTTGTCGCCTGAGGCCTTATCAAGTGTGACAAAATATATATGTTTCTATAATCTCTATTCATTTATTGAGTATCACTGAAATTTCTTAACTATCAAGCCAAGATTGAAAATTTTTAAGTTCAATAAAACAAATCTATTCACAATTCTGATTAAAGATTTACATTGATAGTATTATTTGTTCTAACCTTGGTCAAAATCAGTCATAGTCTATTAAAATTGTCACTAAGCAAATATGCTAGGATGCCAATTGCATTAAATTTTTCTATATTTGGGAGAAGAAAGGGGAAAATAAAGTAGAAGAATTATTATTTATGTACACATATTCCTATAATATAAATGATTATTTGGCTTACACATTGCCTTATACATGACTTGAATAAGTAAAAGCAAATTCTCACTATTTGTTGATAAATCAAGGCTGGTGAGTGTTTTTTTTTCTTACTAAAACCAAATAGATTTGTAAGTTGAAAAAAGACAAATAATCACTATAATTTATAGGAATACAATAATTACCAAATGGTAGAATATCAGATCATTTCCAATGACTCAAGAAAATTATATTTTTAATATTGGAGATATAATAAAAGAAAAGGACAATTTAAAGTAAATAACTTAAGATATTATAATTTTTGTGATTTACTTGCTTCTTAATTTCTTCAATTTAAAACATTCAGATTTTCCTAAAATGTGAAACTAAAACAGCTTGTTGCTAACATAATGTTTTTTCCCTTGTGTTTTCCTGTATTGCTCATATGGGTCTCACAGAACAGTATAGTTAAGCTCCAGAGTAAAGTACAAGTATTATATGAAAAAAAAAATTCTTATTTCAAAACATCTATTTGATTATTAAGTAAACCCTTCTTATAGGAAATGTATAGTGATGGCAAACTAAGGTAACTTATTTTCAATTTTCATAGAATACAGTTAAGAATGAAAAATACTGCCAATGCATATTAATCATGAGCTCAGATTAATGATGAGCTTAGATTAATATATCATTGGGCAAAATGCATTCTCAAAGCTTCATCTAAGTCTTATATTAAAGAGTAAATTACCTTCCTCATCAGTTAAATATTTATCATGGATATTTATCCACTATCTTTTTCTGTTAACTCTGAATCAGATTTTGAGTTCATTTCAAGCCACGTAAGTGAGTTAGAAGTATTTTGAAAATGGCTTACCCACCTTATAGAATTCAAGCGTCTTCAAACTACGGCCGCAGAGGAGTCTGATTCGGCCCGCCAGGTTTTTTGGGCAGTGAGCGCAGCCGAGGTGTTACAGTAGGAATTAGTAGTTCATATAGTCCGGCCCTCCAGCTCTCTGAGGGACCGTGATCTGGCCCCCACTTTAAAAAGTTTGAGGACCCCTGCTAGATCATCAATATTCTTCCAATCACCAAATCACATATTTTCTCCTTTTATACTCATTAACTTGTGCAATACTTGAAGCACTGATCACTTTGGACCTTCTGGAAGCTCTCATATATGTAGCTTCTATAACTTTGGCCTCCTACATCTTTCCCCTATTTTCACTATTCCTACAATATTATCAAAATACTGCTCCATCTATTCAATTTCTAATCATGGAAAATTCCTACAAATCAACCCTCAGCACTCTCCTGCCTCTCTCTTTGGATTTCTTAACTGTCTTATACTTTGAATTGACATCTGGAGAATGACTCAGATCTCTAATTCATGACCTTTCAAATTAAGCCTCTCATTTCCAACTTTCTTTTGAACAGTTTAATTTAGAGGAATTGGGCATGGCTTATTGATTGCTCTCTGATTTCACTTCTACTTACTGTCATACCACTTAAAATCTGTTTTTAAGGAGTTATTTTAAAAACCATCCTTTTTAAAATCCTTGCTACTGTTATTTAAGAACTCAGTTACTCTCATTTATTTTACCATCTTTATTTTCAACAAAGCTACTTTTTACCTTAGTGGTTTTATACCCTTGCTTAGAATTTTTCATCAATTTAAACTACGTTTTTCTTGATATATAAGGAGATTATTTATTTAAAAATTATTCTTGCAAAACTATGCAGATAGTAAAAAGACCAGTGGTTACCAGGGATAGAAGGATGAGGAGAGGGGAGAGAATACAAATAGAGCACAGAGAATTTATGAAAATACCATATAGGATATTTTTAATAATCATTTTAAGAGTAAACCCTAATGTAAACTATGGACTTTTGAGTGATTATGATGTGTCAATGTAAGTTCATCAATTCTAACAATTGAACCACTCTGGTGGGGGAAATTGATAATGGACAAGGCTATGCATATGTGAGGACAGATGTTATATGGGAAATCTGTACCTTCTTTTTAATCTGGTTATGAACCTAAATCTGCTCTCAAAAAATAAAGCATTTAAAATAAAAAGACTTCAAACCTACCAAATCAAAGTAGATGAAAATCATTATTCAGAACTAATGAAGGTACTGAGCTGGTTTATTGGCTAATACTAAACAATATTCCATTGAATTGATGTACTTATCAAATAATTATATACTGTTCCCATATCCCCGTCATAACTCCCATCACTATACTACTCTACACTTCATCTTCTCTGACTTCATCCCTTCCAAAACTTTCTTCTCTGCCCTCTTAGAATGCCATTGCTTTACAATAAACTGTACTGTATTCTCAAAACATCAATGAATTCTTTCACCATCAACTCCCTTGCCTTTTGGTCTCCTTATTAGTATTACAGTCTCCTGACAAAACCCCTGCCTTCTTCACTTTGTGGCTAAATCCTAGGTGCTGAATTCTGCTGGAAGATAATCATCCAAGTTTATAAGGTTGTATCACCTATAAATGAGGGTGTCTAATCTAAACTTGGATCCCAAGGTGATGTATTCTTTATCAACTCAATCTAACCTTTGTCAATCTTTACAAATCACTTCCAGCAAATTAGCTTCCCCTAATTTATCAAAAAAGAGATGAAAGCATCAGTGATATTTAACTGAACTCAGTGATATGCCACTGAATGAACGAATTCACTATACGTAAACACCTTTTTCCCTTCCCTCCTATTATTACAATAAAAATAATGACACTCTTTCTATCTACAAATAGCTCCATCTTGGCTCTAGACTGTGTCTCCTCTGAATTTCCAAGACCCAAGACTCCTCTTCCATTGATTTTAATTTTTTCCAGTACTACCATAACTTTTGTATAGACAACACAATTCATTTATTTTAAACTAGAAACTCGGTGCATGAAATTTGTACATGGGGGGGAAGGGGGGAGTCTCCTCAGGCAAGCCTGAACTCTCTCCAATCCGGGACCCCTCCGGGTATTGTCTGAGTACTGGTTTAGGCCTGATCCCAGGGATGCAGCTTAAACCATCAGATGGACATCCCTCTCACAATATGGGACCACTGGCTTCTAACTGCTTACCTGCCTGATTGCCCCTAACTGCCCTCCCTGCCAGCCAGATCACCCCTAATTGCCTCTGCCTACTGGTCTGGTTGCCCCCAACTACCTCCCACCCCGCAGGCCTGGTTGCCCCTAACTGTCCCCTGCTCACCCACAACTGCCTCCCACTATCAGCCTGGTCACAGCCTGCTCCCCCCCTCCCCCCCAGCCGGCCTGGTCACCCTCAACTGCCCCCTACTGGCCTGGCCAACCCCAATTGACATCTGCCAACCTGGTTGCCCCCAACTTCCCACCTCTGTTGGCCTGGTCGCCCCTAACTGCTCCACACTGCCAGTCTGGTTGCCCCATATAGCCCACTGTTCAGTAATTTGGTTGTCCCTCACTAAGCCCCCTGCCAGCCTGGTCATCCCACACAGCCCGTTGTTCACTCGTTTGGTCATCCTCCCTAGTCCCCCTGCCGGCCTGGTTGCCCCATGCAGCCTGCTGTTCAGTCATCTGTCCGGTTGTTTCAGTCGTGATTGCCTCTGGCTTTTTATATATTAGGATATGGAATATATACTGAAGACAATGGATTCTTGGGAGATTACAGAAAGCACCATTTTGGTCATAGTCACAATGACTGTTCAGTAGAAGCATCTTCTTTCATGAATCTTCAGCAAGATAGCCATAAATGTCATGATAAAGAGTATGAATTTTATTATTAGTCAATGGAAAACTACTGAATAGCTATAGAGGAAAGAGACATTGCTCCCATCCTCCCGCCCACCCTCAAGATAATTCCAGCCAATTAGACCAAGGACAGAGTTTAATTTGAGTAAAGTGATTCAGGTAGCATCCAATACTTTGACCGGGTATCTTCAGAAGAACAAATATATCTTTTACTCAAATCTAAATCCACTCCTACTTATGTGGAAAGCAATACTAAAGATCATAACAGAAGAGTTTTAATATATCAACTTCAATGAACTATTTTAATTATTGCTGGTTTATTCAGCAATAAAGCCAAGCATTCTCTTAGAGTTCTAAAACTCTATAATATTATAGCAAAAAAAAAAAGAAAGATTTGGGACAAAAACAAAATTATCAGAGGCAAAAATGGAGTAGGCAGGATATTCAGAACAACTTAGATTTTTTTAAAGTAGGTTGCTAAATATTTTATACATAAAGATAGAAAGCTTTGAAACAGATATTATATAAAAAGGCATTACATTAAGTAGTAATTATGTAAATACTATAAAAGTTGTAAGGCATATATAATTGAAGCTAAAAATACTGGCAATATGTAACAAAATGCTATTCTCAAAAGAGATCTAATAGAGGAAAATATTTTTTCATCATGAGCAACAATCTCTGCATGTGAAAGCAACTAGTCATTCCAGGTTTTCCCTAAATCTTGATACTGTTTTTTTTTTTTTTTTTTTTCAGTTTAAAATAAAATTATTTCTTTTTTTTAATTTAATTGGTCTCTATAAGTTAGATGCTAAGAATGAATAATCATTACTAGTTAAACAAATAATTTGCTTTTTTATGGTTTCAAAAGAATTACAGGTAACTTATCAATTACTAATTAATACCCTTTGTTCAAAGACCTGGGAATTTAATTCATGTATATAAACAATTTTATTAGGCCACAGATAAAATGTCATACTTGCTATGCTATTCTCCATTTGAAAAGGCAATTCAAGCAGTTAAAAATTTAATTCACGTGAAATATATGCCCTAATATTTTGCCTGTGTATATCAATTTTTTTTCCCTCACCGACTTTCTTCAACCACTCATGAAATAAAACAATGAAATGCAGTTTTCTCTCTATCATTCCTATTATGTGCCTATTTTTTAAAAATACTTTCCAGAAAACTAAAAATCATTTAATTCAGTAATGTACTGCTTCTTTATAAATGTTTAAATTCAGATTTGAGAAATTAAAGACTTATTTGTTTACTTGTGGAACCAATAACAGGAATTAAGGAAAAAAAACATCAATTCTCTACAGGAAAACCAATTATTAAAATCCAATGTTTGACTACTTAGAAAATGAATCATCCACAAATTCACTTGTGGGAAAAATGTACAAAAGGCTTCAAATATATGAAGAAGACCATGAAAGGCATATATTAAAATAAACAAACGTACTACAAAGGTGATGATATTTAAACGTGACAACCCCATTAAAATGCTACACACGTTTTCTGCAAAAGGGAAATCTAAAAAGATGAAATAGATGCTTTATATAAAATATTTACATATACAATGTGCAAAACCCACTATGGTTAGTAACCTTTATGGCTTTGAAGAACTAGATATTTACATATCTTTCTTTCTGCATGTGTGTGTGTGCGTATGTGTGTTTTGTATATATTTTTAACAGTTGACAGCTGTTTTAGAGCATACAGAGATGCCAAGTTGAATGAGGGTCTTGATTACTTCAAGATTAGCTATCTAAAGTTTCTATTCATTTTAAGTGTTGTTAGTTGGAAGAGTCATTAGTCACTTCCTTGTCTCATAGAACATCAGCATACATTTACATTGTTAATGAACATTTGGGGTAAATGAATTAATGGCACTTTTAAACATCAATTCAGTCCTAATAACTCTGTATGTCATAGAAATGTTAGGCTAGGATATAAACGAAAAGCCTTTTCAGAAAAGGTAACTACTCATTCCTGCAACAATAAGGGATAAAATTAATTTAAAATGTTTTTTAACTACTTTTTTAAAGACAAGCCTCCATATTTAATAAACTAGATCAGAGAAAAATATGCACTTAAAAAACACAACACAAAATTCAATGCTCTAAAATAAACATTTTAGCCAGAAAATTTTGGTGAAACTATTTTAAATATGTCTAACCCAAAAACATATTCACTTTCATAATATCCACTGATATAAGGGTTTGCAAAATAATTGGACTTATTTCATTATAAGTGATTTTTGCAGGTATTGCATTTGGGAAAAAGAAAAAAAAAAAACATTACGAGGGAAGGCAGTATTTTTACCACTGAAATATTTAAAATGCTGAAACTGAAATGGCACAATAATTATTTCATATTTTTTTTTATACTTCAAAACCTTAAACAGCAGCCTTTTTGAGTCCTTTTAAATAAAAGCAAATATAAAATAAAATACATTGTATGGCAAATTATACTTTTTCCAAAAACATACTCCATAAAGCCAGGAGTTTGAAATAGCCAATTTAAGGTATCAATTATTTTTAAAATTCCCAAAATATGAGTTAACGGCAGATCTTTATACCGATATAGAAAAAAAATAATGTATTTGAAGTATATAAAACACATGTAAATTAACTAATTACGATTTTTAAAATAGATTTCACAATCCTGATATGTGTATTTCATAAGTGAAATATTACAAGGAGTTTTCTCAGTCAATAGGTCAACTTTCTCACCTAGTGAATCACTCAAAATAAGGATAAGTTTTCAAAAGTTCTCACATATTCATTTCCTTCTAATACACCATATTATTATTAATATTAAAAAAAATACAGAGTTCTAATATATACACATTCAACAAATTTTTATGGGGTTAGCCCTAGTATAGTTTACTTTTTAATAATCTAACTTTTAACAATTTAAATGCATAGATCTGTAAAAGTACATTTTTTTTAAAGGAGAATAAGGCAAGTCTTTTAATTCTGGAGTAATCTCATCTTGCTGGAGTGAAAAAAAATCCTGCTTAAGTCAACACCAAAATGCTTAGACTCCTCTAAAAGAAGTTTGACAAAGTAATTTTCCATTTCAACATCCTTATTCTATATAATAAAGAGATAATGTGCAAATTGACCCTCTCACTTTCACAAGAGGGCTGCCTACCAGGCCGGCAGAGGGGTTAGTGGGGGATGACCAAATGACTGAACAAGCAGACTGCATGGGGCAACCAGGCTGGCAGGGGGATTAGTGAGGGACAACCAAACAAACTGAACAGCAGGCTGAGTAGAGCAACCAGGCCTGCAGTGGGGTTAGTGAGGAATGACCAAACAACTGAACAGCAAGCTGCATGGGGCGACCAAGCCAGTGGGGGGCAAAAGAGCAGTTGGGGGCAGCCAAGCCGGCAGGAGGGGGGGGGCTTAAGTGCAACCAGGCTGGCAGAGCAGGGCAGTTGGGGCCAACCAGGCAGTGTGGGGAGCAGTAAGAGGCGACCAGGCCAGTGGTGGGGGGGATAGTTGGGGGCGATCAGGGCAGTAGTGGGGGGCAGTTAGGGGAGACCAGGCAGGCAGGTGAGCGATTATGAGCCAGTAGTCCAGGATTGTAAGAGGGATATCAGACTCTTACAATCCTGGGGATCGGGCCTAAACCGGCAGACATCCCCCAAGGGGTCCTGGATTGGAGACTGTGTAGGCTGGGCTGAGAGAACCCGCCCCCCTCTCCATGCACAAATTTGTGCATCGGGCCTGTAGTCTATAAAAATAAAAGCATAATATGATAATTAGATTGGACATTCTTCTGGACCACCTTCTGGACGAAGCCAGGGCTGCATGGGAAGCCTGGGTCCCAGGTGCCTGCCAGCGGCCAGAGGGAAGCCCAGGTCCCAGGTGCCAGAGGGGGTGCCGGTAGCCAGGGGAAGGAAGGTCTACTCTTGCACAAATTTTGTGCATTAGGCCTTTAGTAATAAAGTAATAGTTTAAGTTTATGGTTTTAAAAAAAACAAATGGCAGTGCATTAAACGTTTGTCTGTTTTTACCTATAATTGAAAGTAGATGTTTTGTGGTATTCATTCCTGTTAATGCTCTAGCAGAGTTGCCCTGCTTGGTTTCTTCCACAGAATTACACACATAAGGCGGGCAGAGCTAACTGAAGGCCCTCTGCTAGGTTTCCCAGTAACCACAGAATGTATCTGTATACAGAACTTACCTCCAGTTCTGTTTGAGTAGCTAGACAAGGGGTCAATGCCCACTTCTTGTTCTTCCGGCTGCAGAGGATGTCTAGTTTCAGACAAGGAATGATACATTGTGAAAACTGGATGGTGTCAGCAAAAGTGACTACCTGGGAGATGAAAAATATAGGGGGAAAATGATTAATATGTTTTCTCTCTGCTATGACTGGGAATAAATACAAGACTAAATGGATTAAATGAGCATTACAGACATTAACAAGTTTTCTATAGGCTCCGGGTATTGTTACCACTCATTGGCAGTGTATGCAAAGAGTTGAAAAAGCGGCACTAAATTTCCATGTCAATAATTTCTCCCCAAATCTGATCTTCATTGGTAACCTTTGTCTCAATACTTAATCACATTGTCAATGAACTGCACAAAAAGTTAAACTGTAAGTTAAATTATCACCACATTTGTAACATTCTTTTGTTTCACTGGCAAAATAATACATATTTACAATAGAAATTTTCAAAATATAGAAAATATAGCAAACTGAAATCATTCATAATTGTATTGTACTTCTGTTACCGTTTCATTTTACATATCCTTCCTGCCTTTCTTCTGGACAAAATACACACACACACACACACACACACACACACATACATATATATGTATCCTATATAATAAAAGTTTAATATACCAAGTGTCCAGTCATCTAATGACGGGTCAACTGTTCAACCAAACAAAACTTAATATGCCAATGATAATACTAAGGCCACTCAATTGCTTGCTATGACATGCACTAACCACCAGGGGGCAGATAGTCTACCAATCAACCAGTTGCTATGATGTGCACTGACCACCAGGGTCCAGACGCTCTTACCAGTAGGTTAGCCCTTGCTGGGGTCCAGCTGATCGGGACTGAGCAAGATGGGCCAGACATGCCCTTGAGCCCTCCTGCAGTCCCTCCCTGGGCTGGCCAACATCCCATGTCCCTTCCTGGTCAGCCGACCCTGATTTGCCCAGATCGGGATTGGAGGAGACGGGGCTGGACATGTCCTGGAACCCTCCTGTGGTTCCTCCCTGGCCCTGATCATGCACCAGTGGGGTCCCTCAGCCTGGCCTGTGCCCTCTTGCAATCTGAGACCCCTCAGGGGATGTCGGAGAGCTGGCTTTGATCCAATTCCGCAGGACACTCCCCTTGGGAAGGCGCCAGATGCAGGGCTCATGGCTGGCGAGCACTGTTGTGGCAGGGGGTGCAAATGTGCAACAGGCACAGTGGGGCCAGGATGAGTAGGAGTGGCAGGGAGGAGCTATAGGCTGCGTTGGTCTGTGGGTTTCAGCCCAATCCCCGCAGGCTACCTGGTGGGACCCCACCATACACCATACACACACACCACACACACACACACACCTACATATATGTATACTTTTAATATGATCATGCTAAACATACTGATTATATGAATTATTATGTTTTCCTTTCCATTAAAAATCTGTATTATTCAATATCATTTGTAATGCATCCCTACTATCCATTATACAGCAATAACAATTTAAAGTTACCAATACCTTATTAGTAAACAATTAGAGTACTATCAGTTATTCAACATTATAAACCTCATGATAAATACCTTTTAGCAATATCTCTGTATCATATTCATCATTATTGTCTTAGTATAAATTCTTATAAGTGTAACTGTTGAGCCAAAACATATGTATTTTAAAAATAAGATTTTGTGGTAAGTTTTTGCCCAATTTTGCTCTAGAAATATTTGTGCACAACAATTCATTTCCCGTAGATCTTATTTTTAAAATACATAACAATGGGAATGGGTAATTCCTATGTTTTTTGTGTGTGCATGCGTGTGGTGTTTTTGTAGTTTGTTTTTTCGGGGGCGGTGGGGGGTTGTGAATCAGTGCAACAATCAAATTTCGTATTACATTTTTTTGGTAACTAGTGAGATTACTGAAGACTTCATATGTTTTCTCTGACATTTGTTCATTGCCATGTAGATGGATTTTATTATTATAATTGGCTTCATGATTTGTAAGCAAGCTTTAAGTATTAAGGATATTAAGCCTTTTTCATAGGATACACATATTTTTCTCAATGTTTGTCTTCAAATTATGAAGCATTTTTATGACATAAGTAATTATTTTTATTTTTATGTTCCCAAAATAACCTATATCTCCTTTAAGGTTTCTGTCTCTAGTAATATGCTTACAAAGGTAAGATTATATAAATAATCACCTATATTTTCTTTTTTATAGTTTTGAACATCTCCCTCCTAAATTCTTATGTCAGTAATAATTCTCATCTACACAAGATTTTTTAAATTAAATTATTTTTGAACTTTCAAGCCATACTAACAGAAGGAGAGGATTAGGTAAAACCAATACTGGGAAAAGCAGAAAACTTTTGCTTCTAACATTTAGTAAGGATTTCTAAAGCTATAAATCCTACACCCAGAAATAAGATAGTTGTCAGTATTTGCTTGTATGCAATTCAATTAGCACTAATGGAATACTTATTATTGTTAAAAAGAAACAGTAGGCCCAGAATGGAGTCACTAAATCCCACATCAGCAAAGCAAGACTTAATATTTAACATAATTGTGGTTTTGGCTTCCCCCAGGAATGTAATCTTTAACCAATCAACCTGGAATTACCTGGTCAGCACTAGTGAGGTGATCCCCTTCCATCCACATAAGTAGGTTAATATTGTAAAATATGAAACAATCTACTCTTTTCCCCATTCTGCCTATAGAATCCTTACATCTTGTATACCAACTTGGAGCTCCTCTCCATTTGCTCAATGGGATGCTGCCCAACTCATGAATCACTGAATAAAACTGATTTTCAAATTTACTCAGTTGCATTTTTTATATTTAATACTATATAGAATGAATCTGGGGAATATAATCTAGCGCACAATACCAAAATATAGACGACTAGTTATATTATAAAACAGAATCTGAGAAATTTTGCTGAAATCGTTTATTAGAAAGTGAGGATCACCAACACAAATGCATAAGGGGGGTCAGGCAAAAAGCATTATTAATTACTAGAGGCCCAGTGCATGAAATTCGTGCACGGGAGGGTGAGTGTTTCTCAGCCCAGCCTGCACCCTCTCCAATAGGGGACCCCTTGAGGGATGTCCATTTAGGCTCGATCCCACTGCAGGCCTAAATGGACATCCCCTAACTGCCCTTCCCTGCAGGGCTTGTCCCTCAAAACTACTCTCCTCTCCAGTCCTGGCCCCTTCCCAATTGTCCTATCCTGCAGGCCTTGTCCCCCCCAACTGCCCTCCCCTGTTGGCCTGGTCCCTCCCAAATGCCCTCTCCTGCAGGCCTGGTCCCACCCAACTGCCCTCCCCTACTGGTCTGGTCTCCCAACTCCCTCCTCTGCTGGCCCAGTCACCCCTAATTGCTCTCCCTGCTGTCCTGATAGCCCACAACTGCCCTTCCCTGCAGGCATGGTCCCCAGCAACTGCCCTTCTCTGCAGGCCTTATCCCCCCCCAACTGTCCTCCTCTGCTGGCCTGGTCACCCCAACTGCCCTTCTCTGCTGGCCTGGTCACTGATAATACCACAACTGCCCCCCTACAGGCCTTTTTCTGGTGGCCATCTTGTGGTGGCCATCTTGCATCCACATGGGGCAGCCATCTTTGATCACATGAGGGTGGCCATCTTGTGTCTTGGTGTAACAGTCAATTTGCATATTACTCTTTTATTAGATAGAATAGCTACCATATACTAAATAATGAACATGTGCCAACAAAAACTACTCTTCATTCCAAAGCTGGTTTGGCTCAGTGGTAGAGTGTCCGTCTGTGGACTGAAGGGTCCCAGGTTCAATTCCGGTCAAGGGCATGTACATTGGTTGCGGGCACATCCCCAGTAGGGGTGAGCAAGAGGCAGCTGGTTGATGTTTCTCTCTCATCGACATTTCTAGCGCTCTATCTCTCTCCCTTCCTCTTCTCTGTGAAATATCAATAATATATATATTTATTTTTTTTTTTAAAAACACAAAAAACTACTCTTCATGCTTCACGTATACTCAATCATTTTATCCTCCCAACAATACTATCTTCATCTTCATTTTCATTTTACCAAAGAGAACAGTGAGTTTGAGAGAGATTAGTCTACAGCCACACAATTAGTAGCTGTTGAAGCCAGATATGAACCCATCCTCTTTAACTCTGGAGTTCACAATCTTTACTCCTACACTATATTTGGCTCCCATTAGTCAATGAAATAGACAATTTATAAAATAAGGGGGTATAAGAGGATAGGGTTTCTGAATAATTGGAACATCCTTTATTCTGATTCAATCTTTTCAAGATAAGCTAGAAATCCAGAATTTTCTGTGAGATATCTTTACTTGTAAGGATTGGAAAGTAATGAATATTCTAAAAAAAAAAAAGAACTTTATAAAACAAATAAACACATTTCAAAATTGTATCTGGCCCATGGACTATTTTAATGTAAGATTCATATTCTCTATATATTATTATACTCTTAGAAAGCAAAAATAAACACTTGAAAGTGCTTATTCCATGTTAACTATCAGATTTAACATTTCTTTAATCTCCTATAGCATGTTTTCACATTATATCCTTAATTTCTTATCTTTATAATATAGTATTCTTTCATTATTACAAACTTCACACGCATAAAATATACAAAAAAGGAGGACTTTATATATTCTATGATAAATAGACAAATACTGATGTCAAAGTATATTTTTGAAAGAATATAAAAATCTTTCTATAATTATAATAAAATACTCCACACAATGATGTTTGTACATTCATGTAAGATGCTCATAGGTTCTTAAATTTTTTTATCCTTAGAGAAAATTAGTTCAAAAAATCATTTGTTTTTAACTTGAATAAAAATTCTTTATAAACTGACAAGTCTATGGTAATAGCCAATAACCACAATACAAAATTTACCAAACGCACAAGTCTACAATAATTCTATTCAGTTAGACATCCACTAGATTCTAAATTTCTAGGCCTATGGATTAAAACAGAATCACTGAAATGCTTTTATAATTAAATAAAGACAACCTGCTGAATAGTAATAATGAGTTAATATGAAGAAGTGTATTGAAAAAGTAAATAATGTTTTTTCTTTTAATTATGGATTTAAATAATAATCTAGTTTAAAAGTAACTTATTAAGCAGGTGCTGCTTTGTTTTTTTGTTGTTTTGTTTTAAATATAAAGGGCCATTTTAGCTTTCTAGAATAAAAAAAATATTTAAGTGTGTTAGTTGCTGTTATTGTGGTTATCTTATAAAATCACAAAATACTGTTTGTTGCTTTTCAATGTGAAGAATTTTCTATCTGTGTTTTGACAATACCAAATGAAAATATTTGACTACAAAGTAGAATATCAAGGATTTTTAAACAAGTGAATCTATATTTATTTTAATCACTGTTATAAAGAAAATTTAACCTATAAATATCAGATAATAAGATAGTATTTGACAAAAATTAAAATAAATTTAAAAATTGTTGGTATAAAATTTTGAGATAATCACTGTAAAAGTCAAAATGGCATAAACATTTTGAAACTTACAATAGATCATTACATTTCATATTTATTTATATTATAAACTTGGATTTCTATACTGTATATGCTTGAATCTTATCTCCAGATAATCTAGATTTATAGAGAGAAAAATATATAATGACCAAAATGTAAATGCTACTCAAATTTGTTAATTGATGACTTTTAGTTTCTTAAGTAATACCAAGATGTCTCTAGAATTTCCCTAATTGACACAAAATGATCCTCAAAATATTTTATAAATAGAGGCAACCTTATTTTTTCCAATTGAGAAAGCATGACAATGTACCTTGTAATTGCTGAGAAAGGAGATATCACTTTCTCTGATATATTTCTCATAAATAGCAGTTCCTACTTCACATGAAATCAAAATTCTAAAGAACTCAAAACTGGTTGTGCAATATGGTCTTACTGCTCTCCTAGTTACAAGAAATGGCACATGAGGCTAAAACTGCCATTTAAAATCCAAGGCTAATCCTAAAGACAGTTGTATTGGCTTCACCAATTTGGTTCCTACAGTATTAAATCTTAAGATAAAAGCAATCTGATTGAAAATAAGGAAGTCTTATGAAATAGTTAATATTTAAAGAAAGAGTAAGAGCACTAAAATTCAGAAAACAGTTTTAACATACATTAAATAAAATTTCAAAACAATATTATTTTTCATGAAAACTGAAGCAATACAAGTGTCTTAAGTGAAAATTTCAAATTATTAGCATTGTACAGACAAAACAGGTTAGTTTAATAAAATTTTCGCTTTTGAAATAGTATCATATAATCAAAGCCTCTGGGGGTGGAAAATGTATTCCTCCTAAAGTGGAAGTTCTATGTACAATATTTCAGCTTGCATTCATTCTTTCACTGTTTCTAATACACAGGCATAGAATTAGCATTCTGAATTGTTTCTTCTAAAGACATCCATATTCAGAGCTCATAAAGCATACTTCATTCATTTAAATTCTTGACTGATGGTAAACTTAAAGTCTAACACAAATGACAGAGTAATATTACTTTACATAAAGATACCTCTTATAAAAAAAACATATCAAAGAGCTTAAATGAACCATTTTCAAAGCACAATTATAAAAGGGAGAAAGGATATAGCATGAATAAGTATCTGTTACAGGTAGCATACATTTACCATGATGGCTATATAACCTAAAATATGACATCTTAGCTCTAAAAGCTAGAAACTTTGATAGAAATTATATTTTCACAATTAAGAGACAGAATAATTGAGCATCATAGAATTGACAAAACTCTTTATTTAGAAATGTTGGTAATTAGAGGTAAATTTGATTGTAGAAATTATTATATTTTCAAGTCTTAATTATAAGAGAGAAAAAGAGGAAGCAAAGGAGAACGGAAGAAAAGGAAATAAATGAAGGGAGAGAAAGGAAAAAAGGAATGAAGAGAGAGGGCAGATGGAGGAAAGTGGGAAAGAAGACAAAGGAGGAGAAAAAATTAAGTTCTATTTTTTTAACTCTGCCAATCTTTAATGCAAGAGGGTTATATTGGACTTTAAATAAGTTAATTAAGTATTAAAATCAATCATCTGAAAGTCTTAATATTTAATATTGGTTAAATTGTATATCAAAGTAGTTTTATTATTTATTTACTCCAAACCTTTTCAGAATACTTCATCTGACAATAGGGGGTCTGTTTCTCACAAGATAAATGCATTTACAATGCCAAATAAATTATATATAAAAGCATTTGTCTTCATACATGTCATTCAATATTAAATATCACCCATTGGTAAAATCCTGAAACACTAATTCATTTTTACCAACCACACAATTGTATTACTCAAGAGTTGTCTATTAAAGAAGTATAGAACTACAATAAGGGTCTACATACTAAACGTAATTATTTTAAGAATATTAGAACAAATTTAGTCCTTATAATTTCCAGGCTATCAGGAAAAGATGTTTAAGGTAAACAATCTACTATAAAAATGCTAGATTCATAAACAATATACCTAATCAGAAATATATAAATTATAATATATGACAAATTTACAGGTGGGCTTAAATATTTTATATCATAAAATAAAAATATATTTGGCCTTTCAATATTCAAGTGCTATAAAGTCATACTAAGTGGCAGTTAGGACCATATAAACAAGAGAAATTTGAGCATTATAACGTGTTAAAGTGGACTAACAGAAACTCTCCACAGTGTAGTCTCATATAGTTTCAGATTTCTCATGAACAAATACTAAGTAGCTCAGCCTAGTGACCAAACCTTTTATTATACAGCTACAAAAATACTCTTACAAATTGTACTATCCCTGTTTTATATACACTGACTGGCCAGATTATTATGATCTCTGAATGCATAATAATCTGGCCACTCAGTGTAGACTGACCACAAAGTTGGGGTTTTAAAATAAGGTTTTTCCATGTATAAGAACTGCATTGTGGGTAGTTAGAAAGAAGCAGATGACTTACTATCCAGAGGCTCGGGGCCACTATCTCCTGATCCCTTGATCTATCAAGATATGCAAGCTTTCCCTTCTACATAAGCACACTGAGTGGCCAGATTATTGTGCGTTCAGAGATCATACTAATCTGGTCACTCAGTGTAGATATCACCTCTAGCTATTAAACTATGCAGTCAGGTTTTCATAAACTCAAAATAACTATAATAAGCAGTTAGGAATTCAAGAATGAGTAATATTTGAAAAGAGAAACAATAATTATAACTTGGCCATTTATATTAATGAAGATGCCACTAAGAATAAGGAAAATAAACAAATGGCCACTTTTTGTATAATTATCAATCAAATCAAACATTTTGTCAAAAATCTTCCCTTTGGTGTAAACTCAGAGAGGCCGGAGGTGTTTTCAGAAGCATAGGACATAAAGTGGGGAGATCCTTCTAAAAGCCCATGTGAATATGACATTTATCCCTGGGATATCAGTAAGTGGTAGGGCTAGAAAACACAGAGACATTTTACTAAAGATAGCACTTTCAGCCCAACCAGCGTCGCTCAGTGGTTGAGCATTGAGTTATGAACCAGGAGGTCATAGTTCCATGCACTTTTACATATAAATGCATTTCATACTTAATTAACTTATTTAAAGGCCAATGTAACTCTCTTGCATTAACTCTCTAAATTTGCTGGGGTTACTGGCTCGATCCACAATGTGAAGCATGCAGGAAGCAGGCAATCAATTATTCTCTCTCATCATTGATATTCTATCTCTCTCTCCCTCTCTGAAATCAATGAGTGTTGCCAAAACCGGTTTGGCTCAGTGGATAGAGGGTCAGCCTGCAGACTGAAGGGTCCCGGGTTTGATTCCGGTCAAGGGCATGTACCTTGGTTGCGGGCATGTCCACAGAGGGGGGTGTGCAAGAGGCAGCTGATCGATGATTCTCTCTCATTGATGTTTCTAACTCTCTATCCCTCTCTCTTCCTCTCTGTAAAAAAATCAATAAAATATATTTTTTTTAAAAACTGAAATCAATGAGTGTGTGTATATATATGTATGTATGTATGTATATATATATTTTTTTTTAAAGATAGTACTTTTAATTTGATAGTAACAGCAAAAACATAGCATTTTAAAAGAAGTAGGCACTGTGTAGGTACTTTTACATATAAATGCATTTAAACAGCACAACTCTACATGGTAGGTGCTGTTACCTGCTTTAATGGTAATGAAACTAGAGAAGTTAAGGTCACACAATTATTAGCGGCAAAATCACCTCAGATGACATAACAATGACTTAATAAATGTCCTGAGATAAATTAAACTGGGATTTATAGGATAAAGCTTTTATTGTTATGTTAACTATAATGTAATGCAAAGCATTCTCATTTATTTTTCCCCAGGCAATCTTTATCAAAATCTGGAATTATAATTTTAATAGACCCTTTATAGTTGCAAGGTATATGTTCCTTCTCAAATCACCATCTGAGAATAAATGCATGTTTAGTCGGAAAAGAAAATATCAAGTAAGCTAGTTGGTATGGCTCAGTTGCTCATATACACCAAAAGGTGATAGGTTCAATTCCTGATCAGGGCACATACCCAGCTTGCAGGTTCAAAGCCTAATTGAGATGAGACAACTGATCAATGTTTCTCTATCTTTCCTTCTCCCCCCTTTCCATTCCTTCCTCTATCTAAAAAAGGAGAGTTTGTTGCCATTCTAGGTTTATGCACATCCCATAAACTTTGCTGAGAATACTCTGCCAATTAATATCATTCAGATATCTCCTCAAAATCAGGTCAGTGCAGAAAGCTTTTCCTGGAGCATATCTAATCCAGCAGCAAATCTTGCCAAGCCTACCTTCAAAATAAAATCAAGAATTACACCATTGTACACCACAGTCACCCTGATTCAGGTCACTGCCAACCCTGGCATGGACAATTTAAGTCTTCTTGTTTTCAACCTAGCCTTCTACCCTCTATTTACTCACAGCAGCTTGAGTGATCCATTTAAAATTTAACTCAGATCGTACCTCACTGCTGCTCAAAACTTTCCAGTGGCTCCTCATTTCACTCAGAATAAAATACAAAATCTTCATAAAACTCTACATGATCTTGCCACAGCTACTGCTTTGATCTTTTATCCTACAACTTTCCCCCATGCCACTCAAGCTCTTTATTGCTCCTCAAATGTGACCAGCAAGTTCTCCCACAGGGGGCCTTTTACTTTTCTGGGTTCCAAAGCACTTCCCTCAGAGCTCACTCCTCCATTGCCGTTAAGTCCAAGCTCAAACGTCACCTTATTTGTGAGGTTGCCCATGACCAAAGGACCTCACTCAGCAAATACCCTCTCTTACTCTTCATCCTATTACCCAGCCTTACTTTTTTTTTTTATAACATTTATCATCACCTAACATACTACCACATATTACATATTATATCACCTCCTATTATCAGTTCTGTGAATTCAAAGGCTGTATCTATTTTATGCATCCCCTATATCTCCTATATCCAGAAGGTACCCTAATTCTTTCATTGAGGTCTTCCCGATAACAATTTGAAAGAGTCCAATAAAGTACAATGAGAGAAGAGTTAATTGAATTCAAATTAGATTATTAACTTAAATCAGTTTTTCAAGAATTCCTAGGTACATGCTAGGGATGTATATTAGCATAAAATAAATGTTAAAGGGATTACAATTAAAGATATTTGATAAGACAGATCCCATAAAACAGACTAGAAATTAGGTAATTAAGATCTTCTAATAATTGCTTTAAAGAAGCAAGGACAGGTTCCTCTCCGTAACAGCAGCACACCCAGGGCCCTCTCCTGGGAGAGCCTGTGGCAGCTGAACAAACACCTGGTGTGGGCTGCTGCTCCGTATATGCTTAGGAATGCAGGATGGGAAAAGAGAGCGCAATCCCCTGTGGACCAACAGGCTCTTGGACACCCCTATCCACCCATCCCCATCCACACTCCTGACTTCTGCCATCTTCACTCACCACATCAATAACAGGGGAAGCCATTATATTTAATCTTGCCCTTTGGCTAGAAATCCTCCGCTTTCCCACTGAAACCAGGTAAGACCAAAGACAGCAAGAAATATGTGTACCTCACCTGTCATCTGTGCTCTGTGAATCAAGCCCATACCCTTACTGGAAAAAATAACTCACTTCTTCACAGCTGGAACTAGAGATTCTCTCTTAAGCACACTAGTACAGTGGGTGAGACTGTCATAAGCCCTTGCATTTCAAAGTGCAAGTAAATGTTTAGATTTTGATAAATTTCAGAGAAACTAGTAACATATTAATTTGTATGCAATATGCAACCTTTATAAAGTTAACCACCCATAAATAAGTAATAAAAGGACCATTTGCAGGCCAATGATGAGAACATGTCATAAACCAATGACTGAAATTAATCAAATTAATAAAGTTCATGAAAAAAAGGTTAATCATTAAAATTTCTAAGTAGCCCTGTATATAGTATCCTCCAAAAAAAAAAAAAAAAAAGTAATGAAATTTCAAAGATAAAAGTAGAGACTGAAAGTATTTTAGTGTAACATCTGGTTTATATTTGACATCAAGTAGGTGATATCTTGCAGCTAATCTTTTAAGTCAATTTTATTAAAAATACACAAACACAAAGAAGGTATGCTATATAACCAACTCTATGTCTACTGTTTTGAAAGATGTTTTTACTTTTATTTCAATTATCTACTGTCTCTTCGGAAGAAATTAAATTCCAAATAAAGGATGGCATTTTGTAATTAAAGACAAATTTTATCTATTTGTTAATTTCATATAATACCTATCTCATGACTAACGTGAGGATTAAATAAAATCATCTGTGGGAATACATACTAAAAACAGCAGTGGAACAAAGATTCATTGTTATAGTTTACTGACAGTAATAATCAATATTTAAAATTTTCATAAGACAGCAGATGTCTGACCAACTACCTCCTTTTAATTCATATTGGTAACTAAAAGGTGGTGCAGACTGTAAATAGTAAGAATGGACTAGAAGAGGGAGGAAGGGCCACCTGGGCAGAGGAAGCATCATGTGCACGGGCTCAGAGGGCAGACAGCTCATGCACATTCCATTCAAAGTTGCCAGGAGCTGGGCTCAGCTTAGTTGATCATTGGGCTCAGGAAGCAGACAAAGGCCTCATAAGGCATGGCTTATAGAGCACACTTAAGATCCTGAGCTGTTTCCTAGGGAAAATAGAAGCCTCATAAAGATGAAGGAATACCTGCAGCTTCTCCCATGTTTAATCTTTCTTCAGTTATAACAAACTCATTACCTCAGAACTTCCATATATGTGTCTTCTTTGCCTGGCACTGCTTTCCTAGCCTTCTTTGCCTAATCAACTGATACTTGTTCTTAAGATTTAGCTCAAAATTCACCTTCTCTCAACATTTCTTCATCCAATTTGATTCAGATGCACTTTTATCTCATGTTTAATTCCACAGCAACATTAACCATTATTTAGTATAATGGTTGGTTTTCCACTAACCTCCACTCTTACTAATAATATAGGATGTGTTTTACTTATCTATACTCCAAGATACTAGCATATAAAAACTTACAAAAATCAGTTATTCAATGAATCAATAAAACTCAAAAGAAAAAATATAGTGTAATTCTCAGGTATGAGAATTGAGTTATACTTGGTTCCTATACACAAGCATACAAATTAAAAGGTTTAACAAATATCACCTTTGTTTGTGAGTCTGAACTATCTTCAACACAGTATAATATGACCTAAAAAACTCACTTAAATACATACTTACTATGGGTTAAGTGGTATAGCATTGATCCTCCTATCAAATTCAGTAAGCAGTGACCTTAATTCTTTAAACTACTTCGTGAAATTTACCACCATGATACTTCATGTTACAACATTGAAATGTAGTATTTGCTTTTAACCATAATTTTGGACACTCACATCAGATAACAAACTAGATTACTCTGAATGTTTTCTTTTCCACAAAATCAAAAACCTTTTGAAATGTCAGCCTTGAACATCATAACATTATACAGAATGATGAGGAACCAGACTTATAGTGCATATAAATACGAGAGCATATTAGGCTGCATTTAATTACCAGTTCAAACAACAACCTGATCTAACCTTTGACAAGTAAAATAAATGTTCTGAATAATTTAACTAAAGCAAACATTTGCTGTTAATGCGAGCTAATTATAGTTAAGAGCTGGAAAGAGAAGCGGAAGATGACGAAGGGAAGAGAAAGGGAGATAAAAGGTTGAGAACTGCAACTACTCATTGAAACATGATTTTTTTTCAATGAATTTAATTCATATAAAAGGGCAAATTCAGCAGAACAAAGTTGTTTTACACATATGCAGATAAAAAACATTATAGATAATTATTGAGCTCATTCTTTCAATCAATAAAAATCACCAGATTATTAAGGAGACTGGAAAATTAGATATAGATGAATTAGGGTACAGTCACCCACTTCACTTAAGGGGCTCAAAATTTAGTGAGGAAAAGCCCAGGAAATGAGTTGCCAGACTGAGAATTAATAATTAACTGAAATAATCAACTAATTGATATAAAATAACAATAGCGCTGCCCAGTTAAATTTGAATTTCAGAAAAACAAGAAAAGTAATATTTGGAATATACTTATACTAAAAAATATTCATCATTTATCTAAAGTCCAAATTTAAAGGCATATCCTATACTTTATTTCACAACACTACTGGTAGATAAATAGAAATGTCTATGAAAAAATGTGTCATATGTCCACTGTTCAAGCTCCTGGGTCAATTAAATGAGATCAAAACTGGAAAAGGATGAGATCCCAAAAGAATACACCCAAGCGAGGAAAGAGTTGTTTTCCAGAGCTGGTATCTAATTGCTAATTGGAAAGACCAAAATGTACTAACCCAGCCCCACAATAATTTGTTTTTCAAGAACCCTAAGAAAAGGAGCTGGAACTTCTTAATGAAAATCAAATGGCAGAAAAATGAAACATTCTGGCAAAATCCAAGAGCCACTGAGGACTCTGTTAAGGAGAAACAGAGTAAATCACAATTTTTATGTTGAGATTATCTTTAGCCCTGAAAAACACAGATTTATTTTGAAGGGGGGTAGGGGGGAGAGAGCCAAAAAAATTAAACTTTGTTAATTTTTTGCGACTATTCTTATTCAAATATATAACATTTTCATTCTCATGTTGTAAATAGTTAATATGCATACTGCTAAGAAGCTAAATTATGATAAGCTCTGTGAACTTAAATTTTAAAAAATCAATAATGCATAAAGACTGTTATATTCCATATGAAAACTGATGATTTAATTGATTAGTGACATCTGAAATGACTAGCTTATTTGCTCATGAAGTAGAAGCTTCTATACATTTAGGCATTAAGAACCAAAAGCTTCAGTATGAATGTGAAAATATTTCAAGTATAATAGAAGATCATCATTATTAATAGAGAAAAGAAAAACTCTAATTTCCCAACTTGATGACATATATATATATATATATTATATAATAACAGAAAATGAAAATCATTTAAAATATTAAAACTTACTATAAAATAATGAATTTGAGTTTCACTGAAAAATGATATGACTGAGGGTTTCTCTTAGAATCTTTGATATCCATGTTGATTGTAATGGTTCCACCTTCACCCCAAAGAGGCTTGTGTGCATATAACTTCTAACTACATGTTTTTAACACCAAAACCGCTTCGATGTATCCATGTAAGAAAACTGAGAGGTACCTATACATATCTTTTGCTCAATTTTCAACTGGGCGGTCTTTGCTTAATAATTATAGGATTTTAACAAAACAAATCATGGGTACATAATTTTAATACAGTACTAAAATATCAAAAGTACACTTTATATTAATCATCGTTCATATACTGAAATGGAATCCATACTGTTATTTATATTGCAGAATGCATTTTGAAAAAAATGATTTAAAAAAAGCCAAATTTTCCCTTTGTAAATATGATACAATGAACAATACATTATGATCCTGAACCAGAAAGATAAATTATTATTATAATTTGTTCAATGTCTTCCTCTGCACTTAAGAAATGTTTGCAAGATTGATGATTACTAATGCTTTACTGAGTGCTTACCAAATGCCAGGCACTGTGCGTTATGTTATGATCACATTCAATGTCCTCAGCAATCTTATCAGTAAAGCATCATCATTATCCCTATTTTACAGGTATACAAGAGGATTTTTGAGGCCAGTAGGTCAAGGTTCTCATCCCGAGGTCACACACTAAGTGACTGGAACATGAACTCAGACTTCTTTAGAAATTCATGTAAGCCAGCCTATTATGTACAATGGCACTGGGAAAGAAACACAAGGGGACAAAGAATGAGGAGGGCAACATCCTTGCTACCTTGACACTTACAATCTGTCAGGAGGTGGAATATGGAAAATACACAGACCACATAATGAAAGACAGAATGTCACAGCAAAGGATAATACAGCTTTAACTCTAAGAGGTCAAGGGACAATTATGGGGGACTAGCAAGACTTCATGAGAAAAGGAAACGTCTAGGACAGGCTTTGAAAAAAGAGTGACATTTTGACAGGCACAGATGTGCAGAGGCAGCTGATCAGAGGTCAACTCAAGAAAGATTGTTCCAAATGCAGCAAAATGAACAACAAAATAGTAAATCCCTATATTTGCAAAAGTGAATTCTACAATGAGAAAAAGGCAGCTGCAAAATAGATATGTAATATCATATGAAATGCAAATTATTAACAATGAAGCTTTACATTTAAATAGTACTTTGAAATTTATGAAAACTTTCACATGTACCATGCATTCTCAAAGAAGTGCCATTGTTCTTGAGGGAAGAAAAATTATTATTGCGGTTGGAGTGGGGAATCTTACATATTACAAAGGTGCAAGGCCCTCCAGGCGGACACAGTACATAAATAGATACATGGTATATCTCTGTATATCTGTTATATTTAAATTTCATGGGGAAGGGAAATGACTAAGGTAAAAAAAGAAAAAAAAAAGCTTTTAAGGGAATAACAATGAAAAAGAGGCGGAAAAACACGGATTAATACTACCTTATTTGATCAACCCTATAATCTAGTGGGTAAGAAAATTATCAGTCCCTTTTTTTTGAAAAGCATATGAGACAAAGAAAACTGAAAGAGTTAAGTGAATAAGAGAAATACAGCTTACTGAAAAATGAAATGTTATTGTTTATATACATGTGTGTATAATATCATATGCAACCTCACTCATAATTAAAAAAATATCAACTAAAACAATTAGAAGTAATTTATCAATCTTCAAATTTGCAAAACAAAAAAAAGTGAGTAATAGCTAGTGGAGAAATACTAATTTTGATATTAACTTGATTATGTAAGTATAAAATTTTTAAAAAGAAATCTGGCAATAACTATCAAAATTAGAAATTCAAATATACCCTTTATTCTGCAATACTACTGCTAGGAATTTATCCTATCAAACTATCTTCTAGCCAAATTTATGCAGAAAGAGGTTGGCTGTAATAGTCAAATACTATAAACAATGCAGGTATCCATGAATAAGAAATTGGTTTTATAATTGTAATCCAGAAATGAAATACTTCATGGATCACTGCTAAAAACTCCCAACAAGATCTCCCAGCATTCCTCTCATATTCCCCTCAATCAAAATCCTTACAGTGAGTGATCTTTAAAACAATAAATCTAATCATATCCCTCTCCCTATTTAAAACATTTCAGAAAGCTACCACTTGAGAGTTAAAATTTCCAGTAAATCTGCAATGTCTTATGTGGCCACTGACCCACTGTCTGGCTCCTTTTCTCACCTTTGTCTCTGGGCCCTTTGGACTCCCACCACACTATCTATATAAACTCCCCAACCATCAGTTCACTCCAGCCTCAGAGCTTTAATACAGGCTTTGCCCTCAGCCTGCAACATCTGTCCTTTTTTGCCTGGAGAACAAAACTGAATTTTCATTTCTTTAGTGAGGTCTTCCTTGACATTCCCCTCCTCTCCTAAATTAGGTTAGTCCTCCTGTTGCATGCATCCTGATGCTACTATCTTCCCATCACTGTACTTAATGCATCGGGTGAGAGGAAGGGGTGGGGGGAAAATTGAGTGACAGAGAGACTATGTGTGTTTACATACAAGCATATATTTTAAAGGTTTACTGCCACCCCATGAATTCATGAGGGCAAGGCCTAGCATAGTGCTTGGCATACAAAAGACACATTAATATTTATAGAAAGAAAAGTGATGCAACAATATCTCCTAAATGAAGGTGATTCAAATGAAAGGTTAATTGTACATTTTCATTTTTAACAAATCTGGTTTGCTTTAAAAACAAGTAAAAATTGATCCGACCTAAAAAACATATAATTCAATAATGAACAAGTGTACAAATATACACTTAGATGAAAAATACCAACCACCTGGGTGGGGAGTGTTGATGGTTACAAGTAAACTCATCAGGAAAAGTAACTAGAGTTCATTTCTCTCTCTTTAGAGGGGGTGATTACAATTTAGATTTAAGTAACAAAAAGAAAATATAATTTTTATAAGCATGGGAATTAACCCTTTCTCCCATGGCTTCTCCATTTTCTAGTTCCCCAAGATATTCTTGTATATTCAAAATTAGGCATAAAATATCATCCATCAATCAAATCTTTTACCTGGAATACTTATATTTTCTTGAAAACTAAGACAAAAATTTCCCCAAATTATTTACCTTAGTTTTAAAACATTCTTAGGTGTTTGGGTTTTTTTGTGTTTTTTTTTAATTCAAAAGTCAATTCCTTTTCTATATTCCAACAATCTCTAACCCTGTTTTTTCCCTACACTTAAAAGAAAATATTTAAGACAGAATGCTAGCTTATTTGACCTATTAAAGCCAATATATTTTTAAAAAGCAAAACTATCCAACCTTGTACCCAAATTTTAAAAGTATCAATTTTATTAACTTAATTCAAAACCTTTTGCTCTTTCAGAGCAAATGATGACAGATGGAGGTCAGGAGCTACTAGCCCATTGTCTGGCATATTAAGTTCTAATAAGAGAGAATGAAAAGGAATGATGAACATGTGAATGAAACGGTAAAGAAAAACCTGGGCACCAAACTAATTCACACAATCTCTGCTTTATGCAGCACAGGCAAAGCAAATTCCAAGTCTCTTCTTTCATTGATTAAAAATATTGCCTTTTCTAAAAAATATTTTAGTCAGATACTGCTAGCGGTAAGACTAGATCAGATAAATTTACTCAGAGAGTCAGTATAAAACAGACTTTGTGAATGGTCTGCTATGTCAATAAGTCTATGGACGAGAATTAGAAAAGTCAAAGTTCAGTTAGCCCTAACAATTTTTCTGGATTTTGGTTTCATGTAGTATTATGCTTATGTTATTATTCCTTTGTTTCTGAAATAATTTATAAATCAGACAAATTGATAAATTTAAGAACTCAGTGTCTGTACACTCTCTCCATCCATATGTGTGTGTGTGTGTGTGTGTGTGTGTATACACACGCGCGTGCACACACATACCTATAAATACAGACCTTAATTTTACAATATTTATAGTGAAATACATAATAAAAACGGCATTTCTAATATATAGATAAAGGATTCAATCCTTTATCTATATAACCAAGATCAACACTATTTCCTGAAAGTTCATGGGGAGGTTTTTGACAGCAATGGCAAGGGGAAGTTGATGGGAGAGTTCATATACACATACTTTTCTCCCTATAGAAATGGACCAAGAAAGCAAAAGATGAAAATGAGGACTCCCTAGTTCAGAATTAGTACAACTGCAAGGAATAGCTTCCATTTAGAGATTTTCCATCTTTCAGAATACAAAACCATTATTCCTAACACATAGGGGGAAAGTAATTAAAGATATAAAAACCTTCAACTGTCCATATTCTCTTCATTAATGGAAAACCAGTCTGACAAGTAAAAGATACTTCGTAGGATGGTATGCATATCTTCTACCCACATCTTATTAAATATATATGGATATAGGTCAATGGATAAGGAAAATTTAAACTGAAACAGAAAATCTGATTCAGATTCAAATTAGCATCTTCCTTTTACCTATTCCTTCTGGCAGAATGTACTTGCAAAATCTGTAGCAACAAACTATCACTTCATTATCTTCCCACAAGATACTGGTTTTCTCTAACACTTCACAATGCTTCTGAGATAGCATATCTGACATAACACCTCTACTTCTCTCCAGCACTTAACAAGATAAAGAAAAGGCAGAAAGGAAAAGTAAAAAATGTTGGTGTTACAAGTGAAAAAATCCAAACCTTATGAACATTCAAACATAAAGTATATATCTCAAACCATTTTAACTATTTTCTTACATTGTCATCTGACATGTTTCCTTCTAAAGTACAATAATATACTATAAGGTCATTCACTCGGTGTTACCTGATGGCAATCATTAATTGTTTGAAGGACCCTTTGAAACTAAAAATCTAACTAAAACAAAGCTTAGTGATTCAAGGTTGTTGTTTTATTTTTTCTTTAATCAAATAAAACTGAGTAATCAAATATTGGTCTTTGAAGAAGGCTATTTCTACTTTTTTAACTGGTAGGATCCCTCAAAGAGAAGATAAAATGATAAATTTCAAACTTGCTTGACTGTGAAACAATATAAAGTTTAAGTTTTCTTCAGAGATATTAAAATGAAAATGTAATTACTTAATATCACCTGCTATGTAATAATACCCAGAACACAAGCACAGTGACCTACATGCAAATAAAATCTAGTGATAAGAAGTTCACATATTTCCCTCCTAGCAAAACCATTCACAAGGCCATCTCCCAATAGATCTATTCAAATACTTCTCAGTGTACATAGGCATCAGCATTCAGAGGGCAGAAATCAGACCTATACAATGTGCTTTTAGGCCCCTACCATAGCTCCATTTGTACATGACACTTATTAAACCCCAATTGAAAGGCATTTGACAATACAATTGCTGAAAATTCAATGTTCACCCCGAATGTTAAATCTTGAGCTTTATACCTTATGATTTCAGCAGTGCCATGTGTGCTGTGAAAGCGAAGGGCCTGTCAATGTTTCCATTATAAACTCTGGTTTTCAGAGGTTTGTATCTTGGCCTATAAAAATAGACTGCGGTCTGTAACTTGGCATAGAAAGTACTAGTATCAGCCCAAGAGAACAATTTTTGTTCCAAAGATTAAAATAAAAATCTGTTTAGTAGTTTTAAGTTAAGAGACTGTTAAAAAAAAGAAAAAAAAGAAAAAAAAAAAGAGGGGGGTTTAGGAGGATGAGGGGAATATAGAATGTATTTTAAGACACCAAAACCCAATGTCTATGTCTAATTACTGCTTCATTCTACATTTTGAAATAATTAACACAAGATAAACCAATGAAAAAATATTATATAAGTGAAAAACCTAAAGAGAGTTTTAATTAAAAACATTATGGTAGTTACCAAAAAAAGTCTTAATTTTTTAAACAACTACATATGTAGTATCTCAAATAAACCCCACATTTAAAGATTGTCCAAGTACTCACTGACAGTAAAAGAAAACTATTTCAAAGATATGTTTTTCTAGATATGCAAAACTACTTTTTAATGAATCACTAAAGGCAGAATTATTTCAGATTAGTACAGACAACCTTCAATTCTATCTTCAATTTATGCATTAAGAGGTTTCTAAAACATAACTTCAATGTAAGAAACTTTGAAGTAGTCTTTATATGTTACTTGTTGAAAGACACTTGTTTAAGTTTTGTGTGTAGTGTTTTGTGTGTGTGTGTTTTTTTTTTTACCAAAACATACATCTGTTTTCTTCAAAAATATAATGCTGTTACGTAACACTACTGCATCTTCAAAAAACACATTTTGTAGTAGCATATCTGTTAAAGGAGGGGGTACCGTATTTTCTGGCGTATAAGACGACACTGTGTTCTAGTAAAAAGCCTGCTCAGATTGGCCAGAGTCAGAGAGGTGGTCTATTAAAAAAAGAACTGGTGTTGCCTCGGAAGTGGGGGGTAGTCTTATACAGCGAATATAGGCCTAAACCTATGTTTTAACTGTAAAATTAGGGGGTCGTCTTATACGCCGAAAAATATGGTATAAACTGGTATAATTGGGACATGGAAAGTGATTTGGCATAGCAATCAAAATTATTTATATACTAGAGGCCCCAAAATTTGTGCACCCTCTGCCCTGCCTGCACCCTTTCCAATCTGGGACTGCTGGCTCCTAAATGCTCACCTGCCTGCCTGCCTGATTGTCCCTAAATGCCCCCCCCCCCCCCCCCCACCCGCCAGCCTGGTTGCCCCAAACTGCTCTGCACTACTGGCTTGGTTGCCCCTCACTGTCACCCTGTGTCGACTTGGTTACCCTTCACTGCCCCTCCCTGCTGGCCTGGTTGCCCCATGCAGCCTGCTGTTTAGTCATTTAGTTGTCCCTCACTAACCCCCTGCTGACCTTGTTGCCCCATGCAGCCTGCTATTTAGTCATTACTGTGAGGACATTCTGACCAATTTGCATATTACCCTTTTATTAGTATAGATACATACACATTTTTTGGTCTTGTAATTACATTCTTAGGAATTTATACTATGAATATAACTGTATATATGAAAATTATATATCGATAGATCTGAGTTACTGGTACAGGGACCACACTTTGAGATCTCTTCTAGATCAAAATTGTATACAAAACCCCATCTGCTAAGAACATTAATACCCTATATAATAAAAGCCTAATATGCAAATCGACCAAACAGCTGAATGACCAGCAGAAAGACCAGTTGCTATGATGCACACTGACCACCAGGGGGAAGATGCCCCTGATCACCATGCGTACGGCCCTGCAGAAGGAGGCAACCTACGGCGGTGGGAGGTGGGGTCGGCGAGCAGGCGGTGCCAGGCTGCCAAGGTGGGTGCCAGTGGGGGGTCCCCCATCGCGCTGCTGGTAGCCCCACATATTGGCTCTGATCGCCAGCCAGGCCTAGGGACCCCACCCATATATGAATTTCATGCATTGGGCCTCTAGTAATGTTATAATGACATTATAAATATAATCTTGTTCTTATCAATAATATTTAGATAACAATGCTTGTTTTCATAAAACATAAGAAGTCTGGGTGGTGGGGGTGGATGATAATTAGGTTATTCTAAACATGGTGAAATAAAGGAGAAGGGTAGACAATTTAGTTCTGTTCTACTTTTCAAAGTTAACCTCCCATCTCTTATTCCTGCCACCAGATGGAAACCAGTACAATGATAAGCTGCCAAGTTGCAGATATAAATTTAAAAATAATAAAATAAACTGAGGTGAAAATTGTATCACACGGTGTTAATTACAAAGGAATATACAGCTACGGGTCCCTATTCTGACATTAATAACTGGAGAGGAATGGCATTTATTATTCAATTAATTAAATGTATGTGTATTAGCCATTGGTCTTTAAAACATATCAACTTTAGATGTGTTATGCATTGAATCATGATATCCCAAAATTCATATGTTTAAGTCCTAACTCCCAATACCGCTCAGAGTATGACCTTGTTTAATACGCCTGTGCTTAGCAATAACGTCTCAAATAATCTCTAAGTTCAGCACAAAACTATCTCAAAATGTGAAGTAATGGGGGTACAAAGTGATAGTTGTCCTTGATCTGTGGGTGCCTCATAAATACCCATTGCTATCATAGAAATTCTTTCTTTGGATTCCAAAACTTAGGTGAAATTCTCATGGGGAGCTTATATCTTATACTAGAGGCCCAGTGTACAAAAATCCGTGTACTCACTGGGACGGGGTGTCTCTCAGCCCAGCCTGCGCCCTCTCACAGTCCGGGACCCCTCGGGGGATGTCCACCTGCCTGCTTAGGGCCACTTCCAGAGGGATTGAGCTTAACCTGGCAGTGAGACCTCCCTTTGGCAGCCCGGGAGCCCTCGAAGGATGTCTGACTGACAGCTTAGGCCCACTTTCTATGGGGAGCGGGCCTAAGCCATCAGTTGGGCATCCTTAGTGCTGCTGAGGAGGTGGGAGAGGCAAGTATCCTGAAAGATAGCATCCATCAGCCTGGCTTGTGGTTGAGCAGAGCTCCCCTGGTGGGAGTGCACTGACCGCCAGAGGGCAGCTCCTGCATTGAATATCTGCCCCCCGGTGGTCAATGAGCATCATAGTGACCAGTTGTTCCAGTTGTTCTGCAGTTAGGGTCAACTTGCATATTATCCTTTTATTATATAGGATAACTTCATTATATATTTTGTATTAAGCTTACAAATGACCTCAATTATACATGAACATTTAATTTTTAATTTCTTGTTATTATATTATCAAATGTCTCAACTACTGAGTCAATACTTTCATATATATAGCCATTTGTTTTATCTTTATAAAAGTAATAGTATTCAATTGTCTTGGGATGGGGGATGATTGTTAGTACTAAATTTTCTCTAGAATTTCTCCTCTCTGTTCCTTTCCTCTCAACAGAATTCAGTTATATAGTTTAGAAATCCAATAGGCAGCTGATATTCCTCTATTTGCTTACAAATAAATAAAATTTACATCTTCAAAAATTATTAAAAGAAAATAAATATTTCTTGGCTTCCTAAAATACAAAATATTCTAGTGTCATTATTTCTCTTAGGTTCAGGAGTGAACATCTCTTATTAGTCCTACAATTAAATGATTCAGCAACCAGCCACACTATCTTTGCC